>NC_091284.1:529559218-530792551 GCF_032444005.1 Ranitomeya imitator | reverse complement strand
GGGCTTATCTACAGCATTTCAGAATGCTGTAGATAAGCCCCTGATGCCGGTGGCCTTAAGGTACCGTCACACTAAGAGACGCTGCAGCGATACCGACAACGATGTCGATCGCTGGAGCGTCGCTGTTTGGTCGCTGGAGAGCTGTCACACAGACAGCTCTCCAGCGACCAACGATCCCGAGGTCCCCGGTAACCAGGGTAAACATCGGGTTACTAAGCGCAGGGCCGCGCTTAGTAACCCGATGTTTACCCTGGTTACCAGCGTAAACGTTAAAAAAACAAACACTACATACTTACGTTCAGCTGTCTGTCCTCCGGCGCTCTGCTTTCCTCTGCACTGTCAGCGCCGGTCAGCCGGAAAGCAGAGCGGTGACGTCACCGCTGTGCTTTCCGGCTGGCTGGCGCTGACACAGGATGCAGGAGGAGTGCAGAGAAGCAGAGCGCCAGGGACAGACAGCTGAATGTAAGTATGTAGTGTTTGTTTTTTTAATGTTTACGCTGGTAACCAGGGTAAACATCGGGTTACTAAGCGCGGCCCTGCGCTTAGTAACCCGATGTTTACCCTGGTTACCAGTGAAGACATCGCTGGATCGGCGTCACGCACGCCGATTCAGCGATGTCAGCGGGAGAACCAGCGACGAAATAAAGTTCTGGACTTTCCTCAGCGACCAACGATCTCCCAGCAGGGGCCTGATCGTTGGTCGCTGTCACACATAACGATTTCCTTAACGATATCGTTGCTACGTCACAAAAAGCAACGATATCGTTAACGATATCGTTCAGTGTGACGGTACCTTTAGCTCTTATACGATTTTTGGGGTGACAGATTCCCTTTAATTGGATGCTGAATAGGGCATTAAATGTGGTATCATCAAAGAATCACGAGGAATTGATTTCTCCCCAGAGTGATTACTTTTCCAGAAAAAAAGAACCCTTTGGCCAATAAACCTTTTTTGTATCTTCAATACAGTCCTCTATTTAATCAGATTAGACGTGTCATTAATAAATTACCCATACTTCATGAAGATCCCACCCTGGTGTCTATAATGCAATCAGGATGCAATATAGCGGTAGTTGCGAGAAGAGTCCCCACTTTGGTAAACACGCTGTCCCCTAGCATTTTCGTATCAAAAACGTCTCGGGGCACATGCCTTGACATTAAAGGTAGTTATAAATGCGGTCCTACCAACTAAAAGACCTGTATGTAAATAACTAATACTAAGCTTTTCCGTAACTATGATAATACTCAGAAATGTAACATAAAAGAATTAATAACAATACAAAATCATCTCATCTATAAAATTGATTGCAATGCATGCAATAAAGCATATGTGGGATGCACATCGAGAAAATTAAAAACTCACACCAGATTTCCAAATGGGCTAAACAGATGCAATGAAATTGTTTCACCATTAATAGCAGCTTGTGATTGTTATCTGTATTTTAATTGTACTTATATGGTGTTTTGTTATATGTTAATGTTATGTGATTTTGGTTTTGTCTGTTTTTCATTAACACCTTCAAGACCTTACATACCATGTGACATGTTTCAGGTGATTGATTGTCTCAGCATATCAATAAACTGTGCGGGTCCTGGGGATAGCAGCTTTGATAAAGAATGCTTTTGCGATTGAAACGCATCGCTCTTTGTCCCAGTGTGTGCTATAGTGCGGTCTAGGAGCATGTCATGCTTTACAGTGTCTGAATAAATGTGAAGAATTTTATCCAAAGGAGCTGGAACATCAAGTTTTTCTTTCCCTATATGCATTTACGTCTCATCAGGACGGAGTTCCATGCCCCTTGAAGCATCGATGAGCTGGCTATTTCTTTCCTTTTTAGCAAAGACTGATACCTGCGTTGTTTGCTGTGTTTTTGCACTTGCCCATTGTTTCCTATTGCTGAATAAATGCTGAAAGAAGTGACATGCTGCGGTCTGCAAAAACAGTTTTCTAAGGCTGGTTTCACATTTGCGTTTAAAAACACAGCGTTTTAAACGCAAATGCATGTGGTGAAAAAACGCATGTAAACGCGGTAAAACGCCACGTTTTTTAGACGCATGCGTTTTTGCATGTTTTATTACAAACGCGGCGTTTTGACGCGTTTACATGCGCTTTTTTTAATGCGTTTGCGTTTTTTAAACGCATGATTAGAAGTGTGTGACAGCTGCCAATCATCAAAATCAACAAGGAGACCCACTATAAACAGAAATAGCTAGGGTTAGGGTTTGGATCCCTTGTAACCCTAGGGATCCTAACCCTTACCCTAACCCTAAGGGATCCTAACCCTAACCCTACCCCTAACCCTTGGGATCCTAACCCTAGGGTTAGGATCCCAAGGGGGTAGGGTTAGGGTTAGGATCCCTCTATCAATTTTATGGTGTGGGGTGGCTTATCAGTGTGTTTTCTTGTTTTTTTGTCTAAAAACGCATGCGTTTTTAACGCAACCAAACGCATGTGCTTAAAAACGCATGCGTTTACATAGACAGCAATACGGGTTTTTTTTTTTGCAGCAAAAAAACGCCGCTAAAAATTACTACATGTTGCATTTCTGCAACACAACGCATGCATACAAAAGACACATGCGGCGGCAAAACGCATGCAAAAAAACCGCATGCGTTTTTAATGTTAAGTATATGAAAAAAAGCATGCGTTTTTTTGCGCTAAAATGCAGCTGCAAAAAACGCAAATGTGAAACCAGCCTAAATCAGTCAGAAAAAAAAAGTGTGCGCAGGAGATTTCTGAAACCTAATAGAATTTGCTGGTACGATAAGACGCATCTTAAAATTTGCATGAAAAAATGCAACGTTTGAACCTTGCCTAAGGAACAATGGCTTGGGGCTAGCTAGGTGTATGTCCTAGCGATGGGAGCTGCATTTATTCGACCTTTACATCCTGTAGATGTACTACACATGTCTGTAATGAGACAACCCTTACAAAACAGTAAAGAAAATATTTGACAGTGTAACTTACAAAAGTCTGAGTGATCTGATAACTTGACACAATCACATTGCACATGAGCCTTTTCATACATACTCAGAACATCCATTATCTGGGTGGTCCTGACATTACAAGCTCTAAGTTTGTTGTGATTTTTTTTTATGCATGAAATCATTCCAAAAATCCTCTGTATGATTACTCCGATAAGTTCTGCCATAATGTTTCTGTGCTGGCTATATTTATTTACTTTTTAACATTTCATAGTTGGCTAGCTGGTCATTTTCCTAGTTTGTAACTATCTATTCTGGTATTCTGTTATACTTATAACCTGAAATCCCTAAGTACAATGCTTCATCTTATGTCTAATACGTATTGGTAACTACAATATGAGTTTTGGAAAAGAAACAGTTGTTTGGAACCTGTGATTTATAGTGGTTGATCGTATAATAGTCAATGTTAATGGAACACAATATAGCTGTAATAATTACGGTAGGTGTTAGCCAATTAACTGACCTCTCAATAGTGATGTCTGCCAGAGTGTACGCGCCTGCTTTTTTCAGTGGCTTTCTCAGCTCTTCATTTCTACATGCATGAATGTAAGTGGGGCTGAAAAAGTTTTGTCTTTGTAGCACTGACTATATAGATGTTGCATAAAAAGGAAGTAGCTGCGAGATCCAGGAAGTGTAATAGTTTGCGATGAGTTAGAACTTTGTCAAGACCTGGCCATTTGTAAGCTTTATTAAAGAAGCATTACATTTTCGGTAAATAGAGGATGCACATTTTCTTGAATTTATACTGTCCTTCAACCTTCAACCTTGATGCAGACAAGAACATCAGTATGCCATGCTCATAGTTTCACTTGTGAATACAGTTACAACCAATAATCTGACTCCAAAGTGCCAAAAATTCTGGTACATTCGCCAGTAGGTAGATTGATAATTGACATCAGATTAAATCTATACCTTATTTGTCATCCTTGCTTCTAAGGCACAAGTGCGGAGCACTTGGCAATGTAGTTACTGATCCCCTTCCTCTTTCATTCCTTCCCAGCTCATCCCCGTCAGAAGCTTCCTGGCACTTCACTCTTGTCTGAAAGATTTTTCTCCGGTCCGAAAACTCACGCAGGCTTCATCATTTCTGGATGCAGTTCCCGCGCTGTTAAAGGGGTTGTCTGGTCTTAAGCCACAAGTTTGCAGTTACTATATTTGATTCCAAACTTGTGAATCCTCTCATTGCACGCTGTGTGGATCCTCATTGCTGGTTCCAGCAGTATGATGTCCCTACAAAGCCCCACCTACACAATATGAGGTCCCCACAAAGCCACCCTCACAATATAATATCCCCACAGAGCCACCCTCAGCCCCCCATGTTGAAATGTTATGTCTTCACACAACCCCCACCCACATAGTATGATGCACCTATACAGTATGATGTCCCCATGTATGTCCCCACAAAGCTCCCTTGCAATATGATGTCCCCCACATCTCACCATGACCTCGTACAACTTCCCATAAGGTATGATGTCCCAACACAGCCTCCTGCGCAGTATGATGTCCCCACACAGCCTCCTGCGCAGTATGATGTCCCCACACAGCCTCCTGAGCAGTATAATGTCCCCACACTGCTCCATTTAAAATCCCCCGCGCAGCCCCTCACGCCGTATGATGTCCCCCTGCAGCCCCCCGCGCCGTATGATGTCGCTGCACAGCTCACGCAGGATGTCCCCATGCAGTATGATGTCCTCACAGCCTCCCATGTGATATGATCGAACACAGCACCCCTCATGATATGATCGCACACCGACCCCCTGCACTATGATGTCCCTTCACAGCCCCCCCGCTCAATATGATGTCCCCATATTGTATAATGCACCCCCATAGTCAATATAATCCAATCCATATTGTATAATGCAGCGACATATAGTGTAGTGAAGCCCCCATATAGTGCATATCGTATAGTGCAGCCCCCGGAAAGTGCATATTGTGTAGTGCTGCCCCCTTAAAGTGCATATCATATAGTTGTGGCCCCAGAAAGTACATATTGTGTAGTGCTGCCCCCTTAAAGTACATATTGTATAGTGGTGGCCCCAAAAAGTACATATCGTACAGTGGTGCCCCCATAAAGTGCATATCGTATAGTGGTGCCACCATAAAGTGCATATCGTATAGTTCAGCCCCTGTTTAGTGCGTGTCGTGTAGTGGTGCCCTGGAAAGTATTTGTCGTGTAATGGTGCTCCCGGAAAGTATGTGTCAGGTAGTGGTGTCCCCGGAAAGTATTTGTCGTGTAATGGTGCTCCCGGAAAGTATGTGTCAGGTAGTGGTGTCCCCGGAAAGTACGTGTCGGGGAGTGGTGCCCCAGGAAAGTACGCGTCGAGTAGTGGTGCCCACGGAAAGTACGTGTCGTCTAATGGTGCCCCCGGAAAGTACATGCCGGGTAGTGGTGGCCCCCGGAAAGTACGTGTCGGGTAGTGATGCCCCCGGAAAGTACGTGTCGGGTAGTGGTGCCCCCGGAAAGTACGTGTCGGGTAGTGTTGCCCCCGGATAGTACGTGTCAGGTAGTGGTGCCCCCGGAAATTGTCGGGTAGTGGTGCCCCCGGAAATTACGTGTCGTATAATGGTGCCCCTGGAAAGTACAGGCCGGGTAGTGGTGCCCCCGGAAAGAGCAGGCCGGGTAGTGGTGCCCACAGAAAGTACAGGCCGTATAGTGCAGCTCCCATAGAGTATTATGGCTACCATGTAGTCACTGATTTTAAAATAAATACATTACTCACCTCTCCCCGTTCCCCCTCTGCTCCGGTGTCTGCAGCGTGTCTACTCAACAGCTCCACGACGACTCGGCACAGTGTAGCACCCGATGAAGTGACATCATCTCAACCGCTGTTTCAGAAGCAGAGGGGGAATGATGGGAAAGCCAGTATCAGCTGAGGCGCTCTCCTACATCATTGATTTCAACTGTATCGACATCTATGGTGCTGATACAATTGAGTGCCAGGTGGGTGCAGCCAGCATTGGCACCGGGCCCTCCTGACTCACGGGCTCCATAGCGGCTGTGTGGTGTGCCCCTATTAGCGGCACACCCCTTGCTGGGGGCTCTTAGTGCAGTGGGGGCCCTAGGCAAATGCCTAATCTGCCCTCCCCCAACGCCGACCCTGGGTGGGTGCAGAATGTTTTACATGTCCATGCTTTTTACAAACACATATTTAAAGGGAACCTGCCACCCCCCAAAATCGAAGGTGAGCTAAGCCCACCGGCATCAGGGTCTTACCTACAGCATCCTGAAAGATGAGAAAAAGAGGTTAGATTATACTGACGCGGGCGGTCCGATCCGTTGGGCGTCGCGGTCCGGGGCCTTCATAGGATGAAGTCCTCTTCTTGTGTTCACCCTGCGGCTCCGGCGCAGGCGTACTTTGTCTGCCCTGTTGAGGGCTGAGCAAAGTACTGCAGTGCGCAGGCGTCGGGCCTCTCTGACCTTTCTCGACGCCTGCACACTGCAGTACTTTGTTCTGCCCTCAACAGGGCAGACAAAGTACACCTGCGTCAGAGCCGAAGCGTGAAGACAAGAAGAGGATGTCATCGTAAGAAGATGGCAGGCCCCAGACCGCGACGTCCATCGGACCGGACTGCAGCGGGACCGCCCCTGGGTGAGTATAATCTAACCTCTTTTTCTCATCTTTCCGAATACATCGGGGGCTTATCTACAGCATTAAATAATGCTGTAGATAAGCCCCTGATGCCGGAAGGCTTAGCTCACCCTCAATTTTGGGGGTGACAGGTTCCCTTTAACACAATCCTCTTACTAGACTAAAAATATGAAAGTGTTTTGCAGAATTGCTCTGTTACTTGCTCGAAAAAATTGAAATCCCTGTGAAAAATCTCCTGATTCTGCCTTTTTTTTTTCCATTTTGCGCTGCATCACTACATTGCAGAAACATTCATATTTGTTGCTTTTGAACTTAATATTTGAAGTCTATGCTTGCAGTCCAACTTGGGCGGTACTTCAGTAGTCATCTTTGACCCTGCCAATCACAGCTTTGCATCTGATCTAGTAGTCTGACGCAGCTCAGCTGTGATTGTCAGCATCTGGCAGGGAAAAAACAAAGCACATGCCCCCAGTGAAGATTCTAAAGCAACGCACAATTGGACTACAAGCGGAGGTTTCACGCACGTTTTTTGTGACACAACTTCTATAAGCATGGTGCACTGTCCAGGAAATTACCTTCATTGCAATGTGGAAAGTACCAACAGGGACATGATACAAAACCTCCTTTCATGTACTTGTTTTTGTTTTTTTATTTAAAGAGAACGTGACATCAGCTTTTAATGTCCTAAGTGAAATGTATATAAAGACACTTTGATGTGTAAGTTCTTACCTTTCTTCACATATGTTTTGCTGATGCAGCAGATTTGAGTGCGGACAGCAGCAGAAATAGCAGAGCTTAGTTGGTAGTAGGTTTGGCTATTGGATAACAATCAGAAGCATCAGAGTAAATAAGCAGGCAGCTCAGCGTCTCGGGTCAATTTGGCAACGTCTCGGATCCGTCACTCAAATGACGGCACATCGCTAGCGCACGCCCATTGTGGGCGTGCGCTAGCGATGCGTTCGCCATTGCATTCAATGGCGCCGTTAACGGACTACGTTACACCGCGGTGTAGCGTAGTCCGTTTAACGTAGTCAATGAACGCAATGTGAACCTAGCCTAAAGTAGTCAGTTGAGAAGTGTGTCTAAATTCCTGTGCACTACTACCCAGGTACTCAGGTGGTGTGCAGCTGCATGAGCTGACCTTAAAATGCTTTGGGTGATGAGATCAGAAGTGCATGCGGAGTTAACACCGTAACTCTACACACACTAGTACAGAGGGAGCCGGCCTTAAGGTACCGTCACATTAAGCAACTTACCAAGGAGAACGACAATGATCCGTGACGTTGCAGCGTCCTGGATAGCGATCTCGTTGTGTTTGACACGCAGCAGCGATCAGGATCCCGCTGTGACATCGCTGGTCGTCGCTGAAAGTCTGGAACTTTATTTGGTCGTCAGGTCGGCGTGATTCGTCATGTTTGACAGCAAAAGCAGCGATGCCTGCAATGTTTTTCCATGGAGCGAACAACCAGCGAAAACGATAAGTACGTCACTGGATCGCTCCTGCGTCGTTCTGTTTGACGTCTCCTAGCAACCTAAACAGCGACGCTGCAGCGATCGGCATCGTTGTCTATATCGCTGCAGCGTTGCTTAATGTGACGGTACCTTTAGTGGATGGAAAAAGCGCAGCTCATCGCTGATAGTGAAACGTGTGAATAACCATAGCAATCATATCCTCTTGCTTTGTATATAAAAAGATTTGTCTCCATAGTTACAGACAAACAATGTTTGTTTATTTTCAGTTTTATATTGCAAACTAGATGGTGGCCAGATTATAATGCATCAGAATATGTATATAACACAGACTGCCACGTAGTATATACCACAGCCACGTAGTATATAGCGCAGCCACGTAGTATATAGCGCAGCCAAATAGTACATAGCACAGCCCACGTAATATATAGCACAGCCCACGCAGTATATAACACAGGCCATGTAGTATATAACACTGCCCACATAGTATATAGCAGCCAGGCAGTATATAACACAGCCCGTATATAACACCGCCCACGTAATATATAGCACATCCTACGTAGTATGTAACATGCATCGGGTATTCTAGAATATGTATGTATGTACGTCACGCTTAGCACAGCCACGTAGTATATAGTAGCCACATAGTATATAGCAGCCACATAGTATATAGCACAGCCCACGTAATATATATAGCACAGCCCACGCAGTATATAACACAGGCCACGTAGTATATAGCAGCCAGGCAGTATATAACACAGCCCACGTATTATATAGCGCAGCCCACATAATATATAGCGCAGCCCACGTAGTATATAACAGCCCATGCAGTATATAACACAGCCCACATAGTATATAGCAGCCCACGCAGTATATAACACAGCCCACGCAGTATATAACACAGCCCACGCAGTATATAACACAGCCCACGCAGTATATAACACAGCCCACGCAGTATATAACACAGCCCACGTAGTATATAACACAGCCGACCCAGTATATAACACAGCCCATGTAGTATATAGCAGTGTGGACACCATATCCCTGTTATCCCATTAAGTCATCTGGGTAATTTCACAATGCATCTCTGGGAACGGAAGCTGGCGGCAGCATCGCGTACATCGGTGGAAGTCAGAAGGTGAGAATAGCATTTTTTAAAATATTTTAAACATTATATCTTTTTACTATTGATGCTGCATAGGCAGCATCAATAGTTAAAAGTTGGTCCGGGATGGGGGCGACACACACATTGGCGCTGACTGGAGGGGAGTATGGAGGGGGCACTGACTGGAGGAGAGTAGGGAGGGGCCAATTCGCGGCCGAACTAAGCCTGTCGCTGATTGGTCAGCAATCAATCAGCAGCGTGGGATTTCCATTACAGACAGACAAACAGACGTAAGTACCCCTTAGACGATTATATAGATAGACTAGATGGTGGCCCGATTCTAACGCATCGGGTATTCTAGAATATGTATGTATGTATATAGCAGCCACGTAGTCTATAGTACAGCCGTAGTATATAGTACAGCCCACGTAGTATATAGCACAGCCACGTAGTGTATAACACAGCCACGTAGTGTATAACACATCCACGTAGCATATAACACATCCACGTAGCATATAACACCGCCACGTAGCATATAACACAGCCACGTAGCATATAACACAGCCACGTAGCATATAACACAGCCACGTAGCATATAACACAGCCACGTAGCATATAACACAGCCACGTAGCATATAACACAGCCACGTAGCATATAACACAGCCACGTAGTATATAGCCATGTAATATATAACACAGCCCACGCAGTATATAGCACAGCCCACGTAGTATATAATTCTTCCCACGTAATATATAATACTGCCCACATAATATATAGCACAGCCCACGTAGTGTATACCACTGTCCACGTAGTGTATACCACTGCCCACGTGGTGTATACCACTGCCCACGTGGTGTATACCACTGCCCACGTGGTGTATAACACTGCCCACGTGGTGTATAACACTGCCCACGTGGTGTATAACACTGCCCACGTGGTGTATAACACTGCCCACGTAGTGTATACCTTCTGCCCACGTAGTGTATAACAGTCCAAGTACTATATAGCAGGGTGAGCACCATATCCCCGTTAAAAAAAAAAAAAAAAAAGTTATATACTCACCCTTCGGTGGCCCCTGGATCCAGGCGAGGCATTTAGCGATGCTCATCGCGACGCTCCGGTCCCAAGAATACATTACGGTCTTGCGATATGATGACGTAATGGTCTTGCGAGAGCGCTACGTCATCATCCTGCGAGACCGTAATGTATTCTTGGGACCGGAGCGTCGCGAGGAACGGGAAAGGCGCCAGAAGGTGAGAATAGCACAATTTTTTTATTTTTTTTATTATTTTTAACATTAGATCTTTTTACTATTGATGCTGCATAGGCAGCATCAATAGTAAAAAGTTTGTCACATAAGGTTAATAGCAGCTTTAACAGACTTAAACTTAAACAAATTTCGGTTTAACAGACTGCTACAATGCTATATGGGTGGCGGGCGCTGACTGGGGGGGGGGAGAGTATGGAGGGGGCACTGAGTGCAGGGGAGTAGGGAATGGCCATTTCGCGGCCGGACTCTGCCCGTCGCTGATTGGTCGCGGCCAGCTGGCCGTGACCAATCAGCGACTTGGGATTTCCGTGACAGACAGACAGAAAGAAAGACGGAAGTGACCCTTAGCAATCGGCCAATTACCATGAAGTGAATTGAAAACTGCAAAAAAAAAAAAAAATTAAGACTATTTGCAACGTTGCCATTTGGTATATTCCAATTCTATAAAAGTAATAGAATTGGTTGAGAGAGTCCTTGCTTGTCTTTGGTATTTAGGCTACAAAAGTTCTTTCACAGCTCAAAGGTTTATTATTAATTTTTAGTTACGGTATATAAAAGGCAGGTTTTTGAGTTGCACTGTAAACATAATGACTAAAAGTAAAGCATTTAGACATTTATTGTGTACATCAAAATCATATAAAAAAAATAACACAACAGAGGATTTTTACACAATTTTAACACAATTTGTTTTTCTCCAAATTCCACATGTAAGCTGCCCGCAAGTAGTCATCCCTGGTTTTCACCAAGAAATCTAGGTTACGATTTATGCAGTCGCTGCAGGTTTGAAAACTGCTTCATTAAAGAACATGTCAATTATGCATATTAGCCTCATAAAGTAGAGTCAGTCTGTATACGAATCCTGGGCAGTGTAAACGGCACATCCACTGTAGAAATGTAAGGGTCTGCTGTGGCTTATTGCAAATACATGTCAGATTTTTCCACAGGAAAGATCAGCCGTGTGAGCATACCCTTATGAATTACTTTCTGAAATGTTTAGACTTCTACTGTGGATATAGTGGTCATAGTTGCACTTGGCGAGCTTGTGTTTTCTTCTGTTACCTCTTTTGATTTTTCTTGTGTTTGAGTTGCCATTAATTTTCGTGTTTCGTTTTCAAGTGTGTTGGCATCTCCCAATGAAATCTCATCCATGGTCAGATTGGCTTCGTGAGCTTTCTTCTGCCATGTTTCCATTCCTGATGGCCACAAAATACTGGATGCACTCAAAAAGTCTCCATTGCTTCTCACTTGGCGCTTTGATTGTGTTAGTTTAGCCTTTAGATTAGATACTTTGTTCGCCAGCGCCACAGTGCACACGATTAACATTGCCACAATGAACACTAGGGCGGCGATTATGACAACACATATAATTATTCCAGTCTTATACTTCTCATCGACCGTACATGTTACATTGGTCGTGATGCTTGGAGTGTGGGATTTGACTGTATGGTTACTTTTGATCCCCTGTGTTTCCTTCCTTGTGGTTTGTTGGGTGATATTATATGTAACAGCTGTGGGCTTACTTGTAGTTACATTGTGACCCTTAAGTTCTGAAGCAATTTTCTGTAAAGAGTTTGTAGCATTGCCTTCATGAAATGACAGGAAATTGTCTGGAGCATCTGACGTGCTGCTAATGTCGGTTACTACTGGTTTATCAGTGATGTTGAAATTTCTGTATCCTACTTCTGCTTTACAACAGACGGAAAGACACAATATCACAAGATGCAGTGAAGGCTGCATCTTCTTCATGTTGCTCTCTTGACTCTCCCGTTATCTGCAAATGAAAGGAAACACAATCCCCAGTAAGTGGTCTGTGTATCTACAAATTCATGAAGACGTTAAAGCAACCTTGGTATAAAGTATATGCAATATGTTCTTAAAGGGGTATTCTCAAGTTTGGAAATTAATTCCTATCTCAAATTCCAGGTAGCTGGTTGTCCAACCGCTGGGAGTACCTCCAATCCTGAGAACTGAGGCCTTGAAGTATAGAGTGTGCATGGATCTGTGGTTGATCACTGCATAAACATTCATTTCCTTTTTTTTTCTGTTACATAGCGCCATTCATTTTCAACAGCAAATTACAGACCTCATCATCACTGTCTCCATTTAGGCTAACAATTAGAGATGAGCTAAAACAAACTTAAAAGTTTTTGGCTTGTAGCTGACACCTGAACTGAACTTTACTCCAAAAGTTCAGGTCGGCTACCAGAACCCGAACTTGCGTGAGTGCGCTTTGACCCTAGCACTGCATGGTTACAGTGCTAACCACTGAGCCACTGTGCATTCTAATGGGAGAGCCAAAGAACAGCCGAGAACATTCTCTGCTATAATCCCATGAAGAGTAAATGGAGCCTCGCTTCTCTGGATTAGTGGTGGTTCCAACGGTCAGTCCGCCAGTGTTCAGAACACTGTCTCCTATGTCACAGTAGAATACCCCTTTAGACATGACATAAATTTAGGGTTATTATTTAAAGTGGTACAGTTAATTTGTTGTTCGATGCCAAGCAATGAATATGATCAGGAATTTGAGATCCACTTGTATGCAAGCAAAAGACTCTGCAATTTCTTGGCACTTTACAATTGGTTTTAAAGTCTCTTATGCATAGCTTTGTGTACGTCAGTGAAAAAATAAAATGTAAGACTCCTGCATCATTTCTAAATCCTATACACATGTGCTACGTGTGACTGCTGCCTGCCTGGGAGAGTGCAGGGAGGATCCAACCATGGCCTCTGCGGGCCTGACAATCCCCTCCACAGACGATGCGTATCAGTCTGTCGGTGTGTCGGAAGCATGTGTTACTGGTCATGTGCTGTAATGTCTGCTGGTGAGGGGATTTCCAGACTTCTATAGAGAATTGTCTTTAATATCCCCTGTGCTCATAGGAAATGCCCTTTATTTGTGATAAGGACTTTATATAACTTTATAGAAAGTACAGACTTTTTGTTCTTACAGTTTTGAGCCGTTTCTAACATTCTCATCAAAGCTTGAACCAATAGTTTTAGTAAAATACACTTTTTGGAAAATTTATATTTTCCTTACATATAAATTAACAATATTATCTGTTTTGAAAAAAAAAATTAGTAAACCTTCAGACATGGAGTTTATAAAAAATGTTCTCAATTGCCCTCATCTATGAATAGGTTAAATATGAAAAACCCCTTTTATTATTCAAAGCTTATCTGGCTTCATTGATAAAATTAATGACCTTTTGGGGGGGCACATATAGTTCCTTACTGATTTTCCATTTTTCTGAATGACTTTTTTGATTTGCTCAAGTAACGATTAAGTTCCCTAGAAATACTTCATTTTTTTTTTTTTTTTGTGGTTGGTGCTACAAATGTATGGCATCGTAAATTAGAATTTACCAAATTTAATATTGATAACCCATCAAGCTTGTATTGTGTATTTATTTTTGTCCCTTATATAGTTATGCTATATGAAACATTATGCACATTTTAATTATTATTGATACTCCATTTAATTATTGCCAGCATTAAGTACGTAGAATGATCGTCGGTCAGTTTTTGCTCACCTCAGTGGTCTTTTTGGCTCTTCGTGTCTGATGAATCCGGGTTGTATAGGGTACAGTGTCTTCCTTACATTTCAGATCTTGTAATGCTCCGAAGGTTGCCTTACTGCTGTCTGTTTCCTTCGTGTGAAACCACAGATGACAGGCTTCCTGTTTCGCTTTTGCTCATGCTCGGTATTACGCTAGCTTATAAAATAAAAAAAACCTCCTTGCCTTGAGTAAATAGTCTGAGGGTGTTGTCATCCACAAGATAACGTTTATGGTGTAAAGTTCTAATATGGATTTTGTCCTTTTACATCTAGCAGAGATGATGAGATTATTAGTTGTTTGTGTGTCACTGCTGAGTCAAGAGCTACAGGTGAAGGAAATGGCTGACAAGTAGGATCTTGTTAGTGTGCTCTAGCCATAATACAAGGGTATAATGCTACTATTCACCATGTTAGAGTCCACATACATATGCTTGACACCTACATGTGTACGTGAATATATGTGTGTGTGTGTATATATATATATGTATATGTATATATGTGTGTGTGTGTATGTTTCAAGCTGTAAAACTGCAAACTGGTCGGCTCAAGAATCCAATGCCCGGAAGACCAGCTGGACTAAAAATCAAATGTGCAAACAAATCCGGCTTCAAATATCCCATAAAAACTGGAGTTTATTATGTAAATATTAAAAATGAAGGACATTAGTGTCACAACCCCATTGTGGTGGTGGGAATAGTTAGGCAGACACGCTTCAGACCACATGGTCCTTAATTGCATTCCATTTCTAGTGATCCAAATCTGAATACCGTATATACTAGAGTATAAGCTGACCCCCCCCCCCCCTAATTTTGCCACAAAAAAACACAAACGAGTATAAGCCTAGGGTGGGAAATGCAGCAGCTACCGGTAAATGTCAAAAGTAAAAATAGATACCAATAAAAGTAAAATTGAGACATCAGTAGGCTAAGTGTTTTTGAATATCCATATTGAATCAGGAGCCACATATAATGCTCCATAAAGTTTGATGGCCCCATAAGATTCTCCATAATAAAATATGCCCAATATAATCCTGCATAAAGGTTAATAATGGCCACATAAGATGCTCCATAGACACATTTGCCCAATATAATGCTGCACAAATGTTGATTATGGCCCCATAAGATGCTCCATAAAGATATTTGCCCCATATAGTGCTGCACAAACCTTGATTATGGCCCCATAAGATGCTCCATACAGACACTTGCCCCATATAGTGCTCCACAAACGTTAATTATGGCCCCATAAGATGCTCCATAAAGATATTTGCCCCATATAGTGCTGCACAAACGTTATGGCCCCATAAGATGCTCCATACAGACACTTGCCCCATTTGCTGTTGCTGCAATAAAAAAATCACATACTCACCTCTCGTCGCTCAGGCCCCCGCCACTTTCAATGTTCGCCTGACTTCGTTCCGGCGCCGCTCAATATTAAGCGTCTTCTGCACTGACGTTCAGGCAGAGGGCGCATACTAACCATGTCATCGCGCCCTCTGACCTAAGCATCACTGCAGAACCGCTGAAGACAGAGCGGCGCCCGGAACGGTGAGCAGGTGAATATCACGCAGCGCTGCGCTCACCTGCTCCTGACACTGTGCAGTACCTGGTTCCCCATCGCCGCAGCTTCTTCCTGTACTGAGCTGTCACCGTTACCGCTCATTACAGTAATGAATATGCGGCTCCACCCCTGTGGGAGGTGGAGCAGCATATTCATTACTGTAATGAGCGGTAACGTGTGACCGCTCAGTACAGGAAGAAGCTGTGAAGGCGGGGAGCCAGGGATCTGCAGGGACCGTGCCAGGAGCAGGTGAGTATTATTAGACATCCCCCGCTCCCCCTCCCCTGACGACCCCCGGGTATGACTCGAGTATAAGCCGAGAGGGGGACTTTTAGCCCCAAAAAATCGGCTGAAAATCTCTGCTTATACTCGAGTATATACGGTATTTTTTTTTTGCCAGATATCTTAGTATATTTATTTTCTTGGCGTTTTTTGAAGTGCTATTTTAGTGAATTTAAAATAGGTTTTTGAATTTTTAGCTGCATTTGTTAATTTTTTAATAGGTTTCTAACGTTTTGAAAGCCTGAAATTTGGCCTTGTATGACTATACATTTGGTATCCTATCTTAGGTTAGAATTAACCCCTTATTGACCGCCAACACGTCTTTTTACTGACCTGCGATATAAGAGAATAGCATCCTCATACAGGAGACAATCCAGCAGCTATTGGCTGTACACTATAGCTGACAACTTGCTGCATCAGCCACGATCAGTGTTTGCGCCGTCCATATATTTTTAACCCCTTAGATGCTGCTGTCATTAGTGACTACATCATATAAATGGTTAACAGTGTGTCTGGTCTCCCTGTTTAACTCTATTAGTGCCCTCAGATGATTGTGTGGTCCTGATTTTTGCCATGGCAATTCATGGCCAAATAGTAGCCTTAGGCTATGTGCCCACGTTGCGGATTTGTGTGTGGATTTTTCTGCACCGTTTTCGCAAAATCCGCCGTTAAAATGCACTGCGTTTAACCTGCAGATTTACCGTGGAATTCCTGCGTTTTTTATGGGGATTTCACGTGCGGTTTTACACCTGCGGATTCCTACTTAGGAGCAGGTGTAAACCGCTGCAGAATCTGCACAAAGAATTGACATGCTGCGGAAAATACAATGCTGCGTTTCCTTGCGGTATTTTCCGCAGCATTTGCACTGCTGATTTGGTTTTCCATAGGTTTACATGGTACTGTAAACCGCATGGTAAACAGCTGCGAATCTGCAGCATAATTCGCAACGTGTGCACATAGCCTTAAAGTCTGCCGCCTATAGTAACCTGTTCAGAAGTTATCGACATTTAGGTGGTGAAAATACGTTTTCATTCCTGTCATGTCACTTTGCATTTATTCCTGAGAACTACCTGAATGGTTAATAAACTACCTGACAGCAGTTTTAAATGTCAGAGGGTGCTGTTTTTAAAATGGTGTCACTTTTGGGGGTTTCCCAATGTATAGGATCCCCAAAAATCACTTCAAACCTGCATAGGTCCCTAAAGAAATGCATTTTGTAAACTTCCTTAAAAAAAATGAAAAATGACTGCTACATTTTTAACCCTGTTAAAATGTTAACAAAATAAAATAACGTTTTAGAAACGGTGCTTGATGGAAAGCAGACATGAGGGAAATTTACTAATGTTTTTCTGTGATATGACTATCTAGATTAAATGAATAATCATGCAAAGTTTGAAAATTGCTCATTTTTAACATTTTTCTCAAATGTGTGATATTTTTTGTAAACACAAAACATATTAACCTAAATTTAACATTATCATAAATTATAATGTGCCATGAAAACGCAATCTCAATATCAGTGGGATTTGTTGAAGCGTTTCAGAGATATTACCACATAAAGGGACACTGGTCAGATAAGAAAAATGTTTGCCCTGTCACTAAGGGGTTAAAGGGAGCCTGTCACCCCCCTCAGGCGTTTGTAACTAAAAGAGCCATCTTGTGCAGCACAAATGCTGCATTCTGACAAGGTGGCTCTTTTAGTTATGCTCCCTGCACACGTTGAAAGAAACGCTTATAAGATGTGCCCCCTGATACCGTGAAATGTTCCCGGAGGCGGGACTTTCCCTCCTAATCAGACGCAGCACAGACGTCACTCCGGGCCTGTGCGCGCCAGGCGCCGCCTCCTTTTGCTGCATTATCGTCCCTGGCGCCTGCGCTGTAAGTACGAAGGGTAGCACGAAGGTCCGGAGTGACGGCTGTGCTGCGCCTGATTAGGAGGGAAAGACCCGCCTCCAGGAACATTTCACGGTATGAGGAAGCACATTTTATAAACATTTATTTCAGCGTGTGCAGGGAGCATAACTAAAAGAGCCACCTTTTCAGAATGCAACATTAGTGCTGCACAAGGTGGCTCTTTTAGTTACAAACGCCTGAGGGGGTGACAGGTTCCCATTAAGATAGAGATGGCAGAGGCATCATTTTGTTCAGAATTGTATGGGCTTTAATTTGATATGTGTCAAGACTATGTTGATATTTTGTTTTAGAGGAGTCAAATTTTGATGGGTGATTTCTGAAAAACTTATACATTTTTCAAAAAATGCATATGTTACTTGTGTTCTTGTTACATTTGTTCAGTGTTTCGAGTTGAGATCTCCGTAGGATCATATTTCGAAGCTTGGTTTTCTAAATGGTCTCATCCTTAATCATGTATGTTTAATCTAATATATAATTGCCTAGAATACTACTTCCTGCAATTTGTGCCAACTTCCGTGGCTTTGTCCGGAGCTAATGTCCGGAGCTAATGTCCGGAGCTAATGTGCGGAGATAATGTCCGGAGCTAATGTCCGGAGCTAATGTCCGGAGATAAGTGACGTCAACAGTGTCCAGTGTCTGATTGGTTGCCACCTGCTGCGAGCGACCAATCAGAAACGTGCCGTACTGTGACACACTCCGCCCGCCATTTTGGTGTGATTTTTGAATTTTTTCCTCACAGCAAGTTTCTACTGCGTGGAGGCGGGCCCAGTGACGTTGCTCTTCAAGCTCCTGCCGAATTTCGTCAAAAAAATGATAATACCATTTACCAAAACTATATATATTTAGTTGTGAAGTGGTTCAGTGACATTTTCACACCAATTTTGAACTTTTGTTTGGTGTTTTCTCCATATACTGCCTATTATTTTTGTTCTTTCTTACTATTATTTATTAATTGTATTATTCTTACATTTGAATAAATAAAGTATATATGGATTCTAGACTCCCGATTCTTTAGAATCGGGCTGCCATCTAGTACTAAATAAAAAGAATCAATATTTTTAGCACCCTTTTTAGATATACATGTAAAAAAAAAATATTACGTCACTAGACATGTCCTTTTTCTTTTAAAAAGAAATGTGCAGTAGTTAAATCATCAAGCTATAAAATAATATAAACAATAAATAGTACGTATTTACACTGAACTTTTATCAAAAATTTGTCCCTTCTTCTGGGTGAAATGTAATCTTATCCTCATTTTCTTAATAACAATGGCCATTTCCTTTTGTGTGTATGTCTGGCCTGTTTTGGGGTGTGGGTCAGTATAAGTTAAAATCTGATTTTTATTTACTTTTAAAATGTCCGGGTTTTCTTGGATAAATAAATGACCGTGATGGGCTTCTTCTTCTTCATTATCATCTTTAGGGAGTCCATTAGCCAGCCAGCAGTGATCGTATTCAAGGGTCACATAACCAGTTATGTCATCTATTGCCAATCTTGAGCCACCTTCAATCACCATGTATTTCATAGTGGAATTAAAAAAATCCTTGTTTTTTTTTTTTTTTTCTCTACATGGAATGAAAGTGTGACATTGCCGAGCCCTTGTGATAGGTTCTGCTTCCAGAAAACAATGGTTTGTACAGTACATAAACTGGATATTAGGAATATTTTTCTCACTCAGTTTGGTCTGAATATGGCCTCTGAAGTCTGGCTCGAGCTGCAAGATGTTTCTCAGTGCCTCCTAAGTAATCACATACATCTTTCTTGTGAGTTGTGGAAAAAAAGTGCCATTCTGCTACCACTCCAAAATCTTTCTTGTGATGGCATGCATTTATAAAGTTTTTCCTATTTTTAAACTCTGCCGAAGAGCCATCCGAGAAGTAGTAGACCTTGCTCAAACTTGGCTGGATGTTAGGTTTTATCACTGAATTAAATTTTTATTTTTTAAGCAAATGAGCAACTATTGAATCATGAAGTAAGCACTCAGATATAACTACATTCTTGTATTTTATTTCTGACTGTAAGTAGAGCTGGCTTATTACTGTTCACCTAAGCATACAACAGATCGGACGCTGCTCTCGGGGGGAGACCATGCACAAGGGAGACAAGCCCCTGAATCGAGCACCTCTGATGACGCTTCGTTTCAGGGCGGCAAACAAAGTGAGGGGAGTGTTGGAATGTCCCAGCCCCCTTTCCAGCGATGACACTTCATTTCAAAGCGGAAAGAAGATTGACAACAGTTTATGCCAGCACATGATGATTTGAGTATCCCATCATGCACTGAGGATTCCCAATCTAATCTTCATAGGAAGTAATATATACAGAACCCTAAGTATCAGTACAGAGTGAATGGTAGGGAATTTTACCATGACTTGAATTACAAAAGTTATTAGTTATCAACCCCTTACTTAATAGTACGCCGATGTCGGTGTCCCCCCTTTGATGTGGGCTCCGGCAGTGAGCCCACATCTTTCCGGGGACATGTCAGCTGTTATAAACAGCTGACGTGCCTGCAATAGCCACGGGTGGAATCGCGATCCACCCACGGCTATTAACTAGTTAAATGCCACTGTAAAACTCTGACAGTGGCATTTAAATGGTGCTTTCGGCAATCGCACCTGAAATACGCGCATCGGTGACCTGTCACGTGATCGCGGGTCACCGGTGTGTCCACATGACAACCCGAGGTCTCCTGGGGACCTCTATGGTTGTCGGTGCCGGATTGCTGTGAGCTCCACCCTGTCGGCGGCGCTCATAGCAAGTCAGCAATTCTACATAAAGGCTATCTGACAATCGCCTATGTGGAGCAGAGCTGATCGAGTTGTGTCAGCTCCTAGTCTCCTATGGAGACTATTGAAGCATGTCAAAAGTAAAAAAAAAATAAAAGAAAAAAAGTTTATAAAAATATAAAAAAGTTCACCCCCCTTTCGCCCCATTCAAAATAAAATCAAACCTACACATATTTGGTATCGCCGCGTTCAGAATCGCCCGATCTATCAATAGGAAAAAAGGATTAACCTGATCGCTCTACGGTGTAGTGAGGAAAAAAGTCAAAATGCCAAAATTACATTTTTTTTAGTTGCCGCGACATTGCATTAAAATGCAATAACGGGTGATCAAAAGATCACCTGTGCAACAAAATTATATAATTAGAAACGTTAGCTCCGCACGCAAAAAATAAGCCCTCACCGAGATGATGAAAAATAGAGATGCTATGGGTATCGAAACATGGCGCAATTTTTTTTTTATTTAACAAAGTTTTGAATTTTCTTTCTCCACTTAGATAAAAAAAAACCTAGACATGTTTGGTGTCTATGAACTCGTAATGACCTGGAGAATCATATTGCCCTGTCAGTTTTAGCATTTAGTGAACCTAGTAAAAAAGCCAGACAAAAAAACAAGTGCGGGATTGCACTTTTTTTTTTTTTTTTTTGCAATTTCACTGCATTTGGAATTTTTTCCCCCGTTTTCTAGTACACAACATGGTATAACCAATGGTGTCGTTCAAAAGTACAACTCGTCACGCAAAAAACAAGCCCTCACATGGCCATATTGATGGAAAATTAAAAGTTATGGCTCTGGGAAGGAGGGGAGCGACAAACTAAAACGCAAAACCGAAAAAAGCTCCGGGGGTGAAGGGGTTAAAGATTTATTGAAATTTTTTGGGTTTCAGACTAACCCTTTAAGAAATACCATCTGGTCTCGAAAACGTTCTACAAAGTCTTCTGAACTAGAAACAGTGTCAAAAGTACATTGGTCACTAGATAGTCACTGTTTATAAGTTATTCTATCTACCATGACATCTTAGGAATGATGTAATCTTTTTTTCTTGGAGAGAGATTACTGGAGGACATTTTTGCAGATATTTACGGTAGGTAACAGATTAAACTCTTCTGGACACATTTCAGACACATACCGTGCTTTGCAATCGCCAAGGTTGGACTCACCAATCTGAATATCTTACAACTTACCACATTAAATCATAAGCTTAGTGTTCTTGTGCCCTGTGCATACGCATACAGAGTGTGCACCTCTACTACCAACTAGGACACAATTCTTAGGCTATGTGCACACGTTGTGGATTGGTGTGCGGATTTTTCTGCACTGTTTTTCAAAATCCGCAGGTAAACCGCACTGCGGATTTTGCCACAGCAAAATCCGCAACGTGTGCACATAGCCTTAGGTGGCAGGGCAGCACATTTTTAAGCAATTTTGGCATCAATTGAGTTAAAAATAAATAAATAATCATAGGACTCTTTCAAATTGGCAAGAACCAGCCTGTTCTGGACATGTTTTCTTACCGATCACTTTCATTGACAGTTTTTTCTTTTTTTTTGCCTTGTATTATTCAGCTCACTTCATCACTGTTGTAAAAACCTTTCACTGTATCCACTATCGATTTACCTAATGATTTGCCTGGTTTAAGATCAGGACAAATCTTAAAACTTTTTTTTTTTTAATTTTATTTGGAAAATAAAGACCCTACTCTTTTAGACCACAGACTGAACATCTGAATTTGAAATTTTCAAATTGACACCATTCATTCATTTAATTATTTATTAATTTAAATATGATCTCTTTGAGATCCCAACTTGAATTTTGGTACATATGCGGCTAGGAGCATAGGAGGCAGATGTGGTTTTTTTTTTGTTTTTTAAATGTTATATCACTTGAATTTTTTTTTTTTTTAAATACTTTTCCAAATTTTGCATTGGGTAAATTATTAAAAAAGATATTCTTGTGCCATATCAGGTGAAAGCCGGTACAGTTCTGAGTGTAATGGTGTTTTTTCCATTTCTCTATCTTGGTGCTGGCATGAGTTATGAGAAGAAATGTAAAGGCATGCAACACAGACATTTGCATTTTTTCAAAACTTTGAAAATGAATAAACAAAGTTTTTTCCTCCGCATTTTGCATTCTATAACCTGCTATTACCAGAGAACAAAGTCTCAAGAGAATTAAAAATTATTTGGTCACTTGACGTGGAATGACATATTTGTGTGTGTGTGTGTGTGTGTGTATATATATATATATATATATATATATATATATATATATATATATATACCGTATATACAGTACAGACAAAAAGTTTGGACACATCTTCTCATTCAAAGATTTTTCTGTGTTTTCATGACTATGAAAATTGTACATTCACACTGAAGGCATGAAAACTATGAGTTAACACATGTGGAATTATATACTTAATAAAAAAGTGTGAAACAACTCAAAATATGTCTTATATTCTAGGTTCTCTAAAGTAGCCACCTTTTGCTTTGATGACTGCTTTGCACACTCTTGGCATTCTCTTGATGAGCTTCAAGAGGTAGTCACCGGGAATGGTCTTCCAACAATCTTGAAGGAGTTCCCAGAGATGCTTAGCACTTGTTGGCCCTTTTGCCTTCAATCTGAGGTCCAGCTCACCCCAAACCATCTCGATTGGGTCCAGGTCTGGTGACTGTGGAGGCCAGGTCATCTGGCGTAGCACCCCATCACTCTCCTTCTTGGTCAAATAGCCATTACACAGCCTGGAGGTGTGTTTGGGGTCATTGTCCTCTTGAAAAATAAATAATGGTCCAACTAAAGGCAAACCGGATGGAATAGCATGCCACTGCAAGATGCTGTGGTAGCCATGCTGGTTCAGTATGCCTTCAATTTTGAATAAATCCCCAACAGTATCACCAGCAAAGCACCCCCACACCATCACAACTCCTCCATGCTTCACGGTGGGAACCAGGCATGTAGAGTCCATCTGTTCACCTTATCTGCGTCGCACAAAGACACGGTGGTTGGAACCAAAGATCTCAAATTTGGACTCATCAGACCAAAGCACAGATTTCCACTGGTCTAATGTCCATTCCTTGTGTTCTTTAGCCCAAACTAGTCTCTTCTGCTTGTTGCCTGTCCTTTGCAGTTCTTGTCTAGCAGCTATTTTACCATGAAGGCCTGCTGCACAAAGTCTCCTCTTAACAGTTGTTGTAGAGATGTGTCTGCTGCTAGAACTCTATGTGGCATTGACCTGGTCTCTAATCTGAGCTGCTGTTAACCTGCGATTTCTGAAGTTGGTGACTCGGATAAACTTATCCTCAGAAGCAGAGGTGACTCTTGGCCTTCCTTTCCTGGGGCGGTCCTCATGTGAGCCAGTTTCTTTGTAGCGCTTGATGGGTTTTGCCACTGCACTTGGAAGTTTTCCCAATTTTTCGGACTGACTGGCCTTGATTTCTTAAACTAATGATGGCCACTCGTTTTTCTTTACTGAGCTGCTTTTTTCTTGCCATAATACAAATTCTAACAGTCTATTCAGTAGGACTATCATCTGTGTATCCACCAGACTTCTGCACAACACAACTGATGGTCCCAACCCCATTTATAAGGCAAGAAATCCCACTTCTTAAACCTGACAGGGCACACCTGTGAAGGGAAAACCATTACCACTGACTACCTCTTGAAGCTTATCAAGAGAATGCCAAGAGTGTGCAAAGCAGTCATCAAAGCACAAGGTGGCTACTTTGAAGAGCCTAGAATATAACACATAATTTCAGTTGTTTCATACTTTTTTAAGTATATAATTCCACATTGTTAATTCATAGTTTTGATGCCTTCAGTGTGAATGTACAATTTTCATAGTCATGAAAATACAGAAAAATCTTTAAATGAGGTGTGTCCAAACTTTTGGTCTGTGCTGTGTATGTATATATATATATATATATATATAAATGTTTGTGTGTATAATATATATATATATATATATGTGTATATATATATATATATATATATATATATATCTATAATATAACGCTGGGAGCGTCACTCTGTCCGAAGCTTCTATAGACTGCGCAAGCGCCGGCGCAGTCTGGGCCTCACAGAGCGACGCTCCCGGGAGATCGAGCTATGCGTAAGCACTGAACGCATACCGCGATCTCCACCGGAGAGTCAGGGACCGCCAGGAGGGAGGGTAAGTATACTCACCTTTCCCGGTTCCAGCGCTGCTTGCGGCTCCGTCTCCCGGCTCCTCTGCTCCCGGCTCCGGAGGGCGCGGACTGCGCAGGCGCCGATTCCTGCTGCCGGAATCTGCGCCTGCGCAGTCCCCGCTTTCCGGCGCCATTTTCTTGAAGACATACCTGCAGTGGAGCCGGACGATAGGTGAGTATGGTATTTTTTTTTTTTTTTATATGGCAGCAGCATTCGGGGGCATACACACTGGAGCGGGGGGCATATAATACAATGGTGGCGCAGGATGGGAGCAGCACATGACAGAACGGGCGCAGGATGGCCGCAGCACATGACAGAACGGGCGCAGGATGGCAGCAGCACATGACAGAACGGGCGCAGGATGGCAGCAGCACATGACAGAACGGGCGCAGGATGGCAGCAGCACATGACAGAACGGGCGCAGGATGGCAGCAGCACATGACAGAACGGGCGCAGGATGGCAGCAGCACATGACAGAACGGGCGCAGGATGGCAGCAGCACATGACAGAACGGGCGCAGGATGGCAGCAGCACATGACAGAACGGGCGCAGGATGGCAGCAGCACATGACAGAACGGGCGCAGGATGGCAGCAGCACATGACAGAACGGGCGCAGGATGGCAGCAGCACATGTCAGAACGGGCGCAGGATGGCCGCAGCACATGACAGAACGGGCGCAGGATGGCAGCAGCACATGACAGAATGGGCGCAGGATGGCCGCAACACATGACAGAACGGGCGCAGGATGGCAGCAGCACATGACAGAATGGGCGCAGGATGGCCGCAGCACATGACAGAACGGGCGCAGGATGGCAGCAGCACATGACAGAACGGGCGAAGGATGGCAGCAGCACATGACAGAACGGGCGAAGGATGGCAGCAGCACATGACAGAACGGGCGCAGGATGGCAGCAGCACATGACAGAACGGGCGCAGGATGGCAGCAGCACATGACAGAACGGGCGCAGGATGGGAGCAGCACATGACAGAACGGGCGCAGGATGGCAGCAGCACATGACAGAACGGGCGCAGGATGGCAGCAGCACATGACAGAACGGGCGCAGGATGGCAGCAGCACATGACAGAACGGGCGCAGGATGGCAGCAGCACATGACAGAACGGGCGCAGGATGGCAGCAGCACATGACAGAACGGGCGCAGGATGGCAGCAGCACATGACAGAACGGGCGCAGGATGGCAGCAGCAAATGACAGAACGGGGACGCAGGATGGGAGCAGCAAATGACAGAACGGGCGCAGGATGGGAGCAGCAAATGACAGGATGGGAGCAGCAAATGACAGAATGGAGGCGCAGGATGGGAGCAGCACATGACAGAACGGGGGCGCAGGATGGGAGCAGCACATGACAGGATGGGGGCGCAGGATGGAGCAGCACATACCAGGATGGAGACCATATACCAATATAAATGCTCGCCACCCGGGCGTAGAACGGGTTCAATAGCTAGTATATAATATATGCTCACACATACATGCAAATGTCATTCCGCGTCAAGTGACCAAATGATTTTTAATTCTTTTGAGAATATATATATAGTTATAGTATATCTGTTTGTGTATATACAGTGGCAGAAGTGAGTGTTTGATCCCTTGCTGATTTTGTAAGTTTGCCCGCTGACAAAGACACGAACCGTCTTTAATTGTAAGGGCAGGTTGATTTTAACATTGAGAGATAGACAATTAGAAATAACATCCAGAACATCGCATTGTATAAATTATATAACTTTATTTGCATTTTGCAGTGAGAAATAAGTATTTGTTCCCGCTGGCAACCAGACTCAATACTTTGTGGCAAAACCCTTGTTGGCAGACAAAGCAGTCGAGCTTTTTTTTGTAGTTGTGATGAGATTTCTCACATGTCAGGAGGAATTTTGGTCCACTCCTCTTTGCAAATCATCTCTAAATCATTAAGATTTTGAGGCTGCCTTGCTTGGCAACTCGAAGCTTCAACTCCTTCCATAGGTTTTCTATAGGATTAAGGCTAGGCCACTCCAGGACCTTAATGTGCTTCTTTTTGAGCTACTCCTTTGTTGCCTTGGCTGTATGTTTTGGGTCATTGTCTTGCTGGAAGACCCAGCCACAACCTATTTTTAATGTCCTGGCAGAGGGAAGGAGATTGTCACTCAGAATTTTACTGTATGTGACTCCATCCATTCTCCCATTGATGAGGTGAAGTAGTCTTGAGAAATACTCACAAAACATAATGTTTCCACCTCCATGCTTGACAGCGGGGACTGTGGCTCAAAAAGGAGCATATTAAGGTCATGGAGTGGTCTCGATAGTATAGAGCCTTTACTTGTCTCCTGTGCTGGCTCCGTTCCCGCGGTGTCAGCACTAGCTGTACCCGGGACTGTGATGCGGTGTTGTGACACGTGATGCTGGCGTCACTGTCTTTGCCTTCGGAAAAACTGAACATGAAGAGGAAGCCATGGATCAGCTGCAGCCGGGACTTCGTATTTAAGTTGTTTGTCTGAAGGCGGAGACAGTGACATAAATAAAATGCAGTTGCATTGTAGAATTCCGCAGCTAGGTAAGGTCAATGATGTGACACACACACACAGTATGTAGGTCATGAGTTAGGGCTCAGGTAAAAGAACACAGCAGCGCTACAGCGAAGCTCCAGAAGGACAGGCAGATGACTCGACTCAGCCTCTCTGTAACTGTAGTTCCTGCTCCCGCCATGCCTCATAAAGCAGCGTCCCCTGAAGAGTACATGACCCTGGGAGTGACTTAAGGAGTATGATCATATGACATGATCATGATGCTGACGTTGCACTTGCCTTGTGGTCAGGGCTTCAATAGCACTCACTTGTGAACGATGCAAGTGCAATTGAGTGTTGGGAGCCGGTGCACTGCACCTTCTGTGAGCCAGCTGTCAGCTTGACAGCCGACTGGGAGAACTGCCAACCAGAAAGGTCATAGCGCTGGGGTGATGGCACATGTGCTGACAAGAGGGCTCAGAGTGCCACCTTTGGCATGTGTGCCATAGGCTCGCCATCATTGGTATATAAGAATGAACATGCTACTTCTCTTAACCACTTCCCGATTTCTGAAAGGGTTATTAGAAGTCATAAAAGACTGAGCTTATGCACAGCAATGTTATTTTTACATTGGTGTGCACTGATCATTTTCTGCTGAAAATACCCTCACATTGATTATGCGATTTCTCTTAAAGTGTACCATTAGCTATATGTTAGTTTCTGAAGTAAAATCAGGTAGTCAAGATTAAGTCATTTTTTCTTTTGGTTTGTTATAGGGTTGTTGCTTTATGTCAATTCATTGGCCTTTCTGACTTTTAATCCTGGTCTGTTACAATCATCTAAGTCTATTATCTCTCTGCGATTGATGGTTAGTGCACATTTCGTAATAACTTTGCATTTTGCTTCTCGCAGGTTCAAGACTGGTCAAATCAATGGGGATTTACTGATCTACCACGTCCTTCTGACTTTAAAGCCATACTATGCCAAGCCATATGAGATAGTGGTTGATCTCACACACGCTGGGCCCAGCAATCGTTTTAAGACAGACTTCCTTTCAAAATGGTTTGTGGTTTTTCCTGGCTTTGCGTATGAAAATGTGACAGCTGTTTATATCTACAACTGTAACTCCTGGGTAAGGGAATACACAAAATACCATGAGAGGCTGTTAACTGGACTAAAAGGAAGCAAGAGGCTGATTTTCATTGATCCATCTGGAAAGTTGGCTGAGCACATAGAACACGATCAGCAGAAACTCCCCGCTGCCACGCTTGCTTTGGAAGAAGACTTGAAGCTTTTCCATAATGCACTTAAATTGGCCCACAAAGACACTAAAGTGTCCATAAAAGTAAGTGGTTCTTTATATAATTAAGTGTAATTGTAACTGTTTAGGAAAGCGCGTTCCAAATGTCAATCTTTCATCATTAGGATCCATGCTGGGAGAAATGACGATCCTAAAGAAATTGGTTAATAATATATCAATATCTAAATTTAGAATTTAGAAACTGAGGAACGACACCTGCAAAATATCGATTGTGCTTCCTATATGTTAACCATTTGACTCATATAAAGTCTACACAAAACTACATTTAACCCATTACTGATATTGGACATACTGGTTTATCCAATGTCTGCTCCCTGATTTTGAAGTGGGCTCAGAACCTGAGCCTGCATCTTTTACAGCATATGATGGCTGTGTTATTCAGCCATCATCTACCTCTTTAACATCTGCACATGGAACGAAGTTTTGCTTGTTGCTGATAACCGGTTAAATACCGCTGTCAATCTGTGACTGCTGCATTTAAAATGTGTGTCGCAGTGGGCTTGCAGTTTTAACTGCCCATTGGCGCCTCTAGACTTGATTCTTACAGATTGTAAGCTTGCAAGCAGGAATCATAGACTCATAGAATGATAGTTGGAAGGGACCTCCTGCATCATCTGGTCCAACCCCCTGCTCAACGCAGAATTCACTAAATCATCCCAGACAGATGTCTGTCTAGCCTCTGTTTGAAGACTTCCATGGAAGGAGAACTCACCACCTCTCGTGGCAGCCTGTTCCACTCATTGATCACCCTAACTGTCAAAAAGTTTTTTCTAATATCTAATGTGTCTCCTCCCATTCAGTTTCATCCCATTGCTTCTAGTCTTTCCTTGTGCAAGTGAGAATAAAGATGATCCTTCTACAATGTGACAGCCCTTGAGATGTTTGTAGACAGCTATTAAGTCTCCTCTCAGTCTTCTTTTTTGCAAGCTAAATATTCCCAAATCCTGTAACCGTTCCTCATAGGACATTATTTGCAGACTGGTCACCATTCTGGTCGCTCTTCTCTGAACTTGCTCCAGTTTGTTGATTTTTTTTTTCAGATGAGGTCTGACCAAAGAGGAGTAGAGGGCTATAATGACTGCACGTGATCTAGACTGTATGCTTCTGTTAATACGTCCCATAATTGCATTTGCCTTTTTTGCTGCTGCATCACACTGTTGACTCATGTTCAGTTTATGATCTATTAGTATACCCAAGTCTTTTTCACATGTGCTGTTAGCCCTATTCCTCCCATTCTGCATATGCTTTTTTCATTTTTATTGCCCAGATGTAGTACTTTGCATTTTTCCTTGTTAAAAACCATTCTGTTAGTTGCTGCTCACTGCTCCAGTTTATTTAAATCTTTTTGAATCCTCTCTCTAGTATTATCTATCCCTCCTAGCTTTGTGTCATCAGCAAATTTAATTAGTTTACCCTCAATTTCTTCATCTAAATCATTGTTAAAGATCCTGAACAATACAGGGTCCAGGACAGAACCCTGTGGTAACCCACTTGAGACATTCTTCCAACTGGATGTGCAGCCACTTATGACCACTCTTTGGGTCCAATCACTAAGCCAGTTATGAATCCACCTAACATTTGCCTTGTCCATTCCATTCTTAGTCATTTTTTCAATAAGGATGGTGTGATACTTTGTCAAATGCTTTGCTGAAGTCCAGATATACTATATCTACAGCATTTCCCTGATCCACCCAGTCAGTGATTCTGTCATAGAAGGAAATTAAGTTAGTCTGACATGACTTATTAGTTAAAAACCCTTGCTGACTCTTGTTAATCACTTCATTCTTATCCAGGTACTTACATACATATTGTTTAACAATTTGTTCAAAGATCTTTTCCTGGTATGTAAGTCAGACTATAGTTCTTTGGGTCCACCTTTATTCCACTTTTTGAAAATAGGAACAAAATTTGCCCTTCTCCAGTCTTCTGGGGCTTCTCCTGTCCTCCAAGAATTTTCAAAGATTATGGAGAGTGGCTCAAAAATTTCTTCTGCTATCTCCTTCAGTACTCTGGGGTGTAATTCATCTGGACCTGGAAACTTGAATTCATTTATGTTAGCGAAGTGTTTCCTCACTATCTTTTTGTTGATAGATATCCTGGATTCTTCTACTCCTTTAATAGGACAGAGAAGATCAGTTGATGTTACATTTCCTTTCTGAGAGAAAACAGATGCAAAATAGGAATTTAAAAGTTCGGCCTTCTCAACATCCTTTCTTACCATTTCATCATTTTCATCCTGCAAAAATCCTCCTTTTGGTATTTGTTGATTTATGTGTTATTCTGTAATGTATTTATTAGCTAGCTGTACAAGTCCTCTCTGTAATGTACTGTAAAGTGCTGCGGAATATGTTTGCGCTATAGAAATAATTATTTTTATTGAATGACAAGTGCCAATGGGTTGCCATGACCCCCTTGCCTGTCATGACCGTAAAAAAAAAAAGTTATGACTATTGGACGGGGAGAAAAAAAAAAAGCACAAAAACGGAATATCGCTTTTTTAGGAAGCCGTTAAAAATGCTCACATTAAGCTTAAACCTGTTTTCTAGGTTATAATTTGGCACTGGGATACAATGTTTGAGACAGCTTCCCTGTCGAGTCCCTTCAAAAACTGCCATTAAAGCAGCTTCATTTGTTCTAGAAGCGATTGCACACAATGGGTTGTGGAATCAGTAAGCCAAACCACCGACTCCACAATTTCGCCAACTCCACAGCCCTGGTCACTACTGAACATGTACATAAAGTGCAGCACAGATTCATCTCAATGTTCAGATCAGGAACAGAGTAGACATTTATAGGACACTTTACTTTCCTATATTCTTATGAAGACATTTACAGCACATCCTGCACTGTACTACTGTTCCCAATTTATTATATATTTTAGGAGTCGGACCATTTTATTCCTACTCAATCAAAATGAACACCCGACTCCACTACTTCGACTCCATCTCCACAGCCCTGGTGGTAACCCCAAATGTTGTTTTGATTTAGGTTTCTCTCTTGTTCATTCACTTTGCATTTAGTTCATTGATAGAAATAAATTAACAACATCATAAGGTGTTACTATTATGACGGTAAAATGCTTAAAGCTCTGTAGTCAGGGTTTCTTGGACATGGTTCCTCTGTACATTCTCCTTGTACGTTACTTTAGGCCATGATAAGCATTTTGAATTAGTTTGTATTTTATTGTGTCAAGCTTGGATTCATTGATCTTAAAATTGTGTTGTCCTTGCAGGTTGGTTCTACAGCTGTCCAGGTCACTTCAGCTGAGAGGACGCGAGTTTTGGGACAGTCTGTGTTTCTGAATGACATCTACTATGCGTCTGAAATTGAAGAAATCTGTTTAGTGGATGAAAATCAATTCACGTTAACGATTGCCAACCAAGGAACACCTCTCACATTCATGCATCAGGAGTGTGAAGCCATTGTTCAGTCTATCATTCACATACGGACTAGATGGGAACTGTCACAGCCAGATTCTATTCCCCAACACACTAAAATTCGGCCGAAAGATGTCCCAGGAACACTACTCAACATTGCATTGCTTAACCTGGGGAGTTCGGATCCAAGTCTACGGTAGAAATTTCTTTCTTTATCATCCTACTGCATGTTTATACATAGTAAAAAAAAATACATCAATTTGCGTATTGCTTCCATAACTAAATGAAGCGCTTGCACTATTAGACTTTTTAAAGTGTGTCTGCGTTGAAGATCTAAGCTAATCCTGCATCAGGTATAGAGACATGAAATTGCATTCAGCCTGGCAAAGCCACTGAGTTCAGTTGTGTCTATAGTGCTGTTGATGTGCGATTCGGCACTAGATACGGACAGGGTAAGTAAAGAACTTTTTTTTCTTTTTAATATAAATACACTATTGAAGGAACCTATAGGAAAACACAATGTTTTATTGAACTAAATTGTTAACCAACAATGTTATTCACATTATCTCTTTGTAGCAGAAATCCAACCGTTATAGTGGCTACCAACAGCAAGACTTTTGATTAACCGCTTTCAAAAGTTCATGGTGGGGCATGGGGACCATGCTGTATTTAGAATTATAAAATTAAAGAATTTTATTTACTTTTAGTATTTATTTCTATGCCTATGTCCTCAGTGTTGTATGTTATGTGATTAAAGACAGTATGTATGTATGTATGTATAGTGTGTACATGCCAGGTCTTTGTCATGTAAAAAAAAAAATCATACCTATGAAAAAATAATTTCACAATTTTTAATCTGTTCAGATCTATTGAGAAACAAACTGAAGTCATTTGAGGAGAAAATTAAACTATAATGCGCTGGTGCATAAAGCTTGGCACCCTCTTATATTTGGGCATGCGGATAAAACTTAGCCAATCACATTTAAAACACGTTAGAAAGTAGTCAGTACAGCACTGACATAATTTACAGTTATTCTTATTAACCCCGTATAGAGTTTAACTGTTCCAGTAGGATTTTCATGACATTTTACAGTAAAACCATGATCCGTAAACTGATTACAACACAGCAAAGGGATCTCATTCTTGAAAGGTGAAGGGTACAAAAACTTTTCCAAAGCATTGCTCGTACTATGAAGACTGTCATCAAGAAGTCGCTCAAATTTGGCACAATAGTGATGATATTTAGAACTAAACGTTCCTGAAAAACTGATTAAAACAAAAAAAGAAAATTGGCCCGGGAGCTTGCCGAAAGGCCTATAGTAACATTAAAGGAACTGTAGGAAATTCTGGCAGGTACTGGTTCATAGAATGGTAGAGTTGGAAGGGACCTCAAGGGTCATCGTGTCCAACCCCCTTTATCAATGCAGGATTCACTAAACCATCTCAGACCGATGACTGTCCAGCCTTTGTTTGAATACTTCCATTGATGGAGAACTCACCGCCTCTAGTGGCATACTGTTTTAGTCATTGATCACCCTCACTGTCAAAAAGTATTTTCTAATATCTGTATCTTCTCCCTTTCAATTTTGTTCCATTGCTTCTTGTGTTTCCATGTGCAAATGAGAATAATGATGATCCCTCTACACTGTCAACACACAATTTGCCTAAGGCAACTAGAGATCCCTATTAAAGATCCTAAGGTAAAACATAACTTTTAATTATTTTGCAAAGGAAACACACATTTAAAATTACAAAACAAATGTGTGTGTGTGAGTGTTCCACAAAAGTGATTTAGTGACAAAAGTGCGAGTGCATATAAGTCCAATTTAAATTTTTTATTGCACTACCTTTATTGGCTCTAGCTGTAAAGGGAATTTTAGTATTACCATTCAAGGTGAAATATCCCTTCACTCCGAGCTATAATGTCACTATCCTATACTAATAAAGTACACGTCAATAGATCACTCTATCAATTACTTTGTTTTAATAGAGCTTTGGGTCCACTGTTTTTTAATATGTCCTGAAATATAGCAGAGTACTATTTTCGCGAACTCTGAGCTCTATTAAATCGCATTAAAGCTCACTGGCATTCGTGATATACAGATGATTTGATCACTAAGGAATCATAATCTGTTCCGCAGTGCAATCTCACAATCAGATCACTGTTGGAGAATCACACATTCAGATTCTCCACTAATATAAACTTATAGGCATATATGATCAAATCTACAATGATCACAAAGTTATATGTTCCTCTGACCACTAGTGCTATGCTCTTTTCACACAGCTCAATTCACAGCCAGGAGACTGTACTGTATACAAGCGACTTCCTTGTTGCCAGATCATATCAGATCCACAACTATTATGTCATTTCAAATCTATAGAGCACATGCGGTTCCACATGTCTCTTTGATGCAGCCATTTTGCTAAATCACCAACTTGTAGTCATCTACTCTCATAAGGATCATATGTTCTGATCCATTAGGTCTGATATCGCTAACCTACTATATTCCAGTTCAAGACTATTGATCGTGTTTTAATTCCACTCATCACACATTGTTATGCTGCTTTAAAATTATGCAGCCATTAGTCTCCCCAACATGTTTCACCTTACGGCTTGCGGAGTCATCAGGGGTTGAGACTATAATGAGCTGACAGGTACTGGTTCATAAATATTAGTTAGAATGGACCTCAAGGGTCATCCTGCCTAACCCCCTGCTCCAATGCAGGATTCACTAAACCATCTTAGACAGATGTCTGTCCGGCCTCTGTTTTGAAGACTTCCATTGAAGGAGAACTCGCCACCTCTAGTGGCAGCCTGTTCCACTCATTGATCATCCCCACTGTCAAAAAGTATTTTCTAATATCTAATGTGTATCTTCTCCCTTTTAATTTTGTTCCATTGCTTCTCGTGTTTCCATGTGCAAATGAGAATAATGATGATCCCTCTTCACTGACACCCCTTCAGATATTTGTAGACCGCTCTTAAGTCCCCACTTAGACTTCTTTTTTGCAAGCTAAAGATTCCCAGATCCATTACCCATTCCTTATAGGACATATTTGCAGTCCGCTTACCATCCTGGTAGCTCTTGCCTGAACTTGCTCCAGTTTTTCCATGTCTTCTTAAAATGTGGAGCCCAGAACTGGACACAGTGTTCCAGATGAGGTCTGACCAAGGAGGAGTAGAGGGGGACAATTACTTCACGTGATGTTGACTCTATGCTTCTCTTAATACATCCTAGAACTGTTTGCCTTTTATGCTGCTGCATCACACTGTTAACTCATGTGCAGTCTGTGGTCTATTAGTATAACCAAGTCTTTTTCGCACATGCTGTTGCTTAATTCTATTCCTACCACTCTATAGATGTAATTTTCGTTTTTCTTGCCCAGATGTAGAATCTTTCATTTCTCCCTGTTAAATACCATTCTACTAGTCGCTGTCCATTGTTCAAGCGTAACTCGATCCTTCTGAATCCTTTCTCTGTCTTCTCTAGTGTTAGAGTGTAATGCATGTGACAACAATCTCCCGTATTCTGCATATGTCTGGCCTGTGTGGTAGGTTGTCAAGATGGAAGACTTTTCGTACAAAGAAAAACATCCAAGGCTGGCTATGTTTTGCCAAAACCTATATCAAGGCTGCTAAAAGCATGCTGGAAAATGTGTGCCCATCACTAAGGAAATACCATACCCACAGCGAAGAATGGTGGAGGCAGTCTTATGCTTTGTTGCTGTTTTTTGACAACTCAGCCTTCAGTCAAGGTGGAGAGAATATTGAACAGTTTAAAATATCAGTCAATTTTGCATCAAAGTCTTAAGGTTTATGCTAAAAGTTGAAGAGGAATTTCACCTTTTAGTAAAATGACCCTAAGCGTATGTTCAAATCAACAAAAGAATGGCTTCACAAGAAAAAGATCAAAGTTTTGGAATGGCTCAGCAGAGCCCAGACCTGAATAAGATTGAAAATCTAAAATGTATATGCAAGAGATGCTCTCTCAAGCTGAAAGATTTTGAGCACTATTGCAAGGAGAAGTAGACAAAGATTGACATTTTTGGATGTGACATGCCTACAGACTTCAACTCAAAAAGACTGAATGCTATTATGAATGTAAGGGTACTTCAATAAAGTATTTGTTTAACCCCTTTCTGACCTCGGACGTTATAGTACGTCAGAGGTCAGATCCCCCGCTTTGATGCAGGACTCCGGCGGTGAGCACGCATCAAAGCAGGGACATGTAAGCTGTTTTGAACAGCTGACATGTGCCCGCAATAGCGGTGGGTGAAATCGCGATTCACCCGCCACTATTAACTAGTTAAATGCCACTGTCAAACGCTGACAGCGGCATTTAACCGACGCATCCGGCCGGAAATGAGCGCATCGCTGACCCCCGTCACAAGATTGGGGGTCAGCGATGCATCAGAATGGTAACCATAGAGGTCCTTGAGACTTCTATGGTTACTGATCCCGGCTAGCTGTGAGCGCCACCCTATGGTCGGCGCTCATAGCACACCTGCAATTCAGCTACATAGCAGCAATCTGATGATCGTTGCTATGTAGCTGAGCCGATCGATTTGTGCCAGCTTGGAGGCTATTGAAGCATGAGAAAAGTAAAAAAAAAAAAGTGAAAAACATAAAATATAAACGTTTAAATCACCCCCTTTATTAAAAAAAAAAATCAAACCTACACATATTTGGTATCACCGCGTTCAGAATCGCCGGATCTATCAATAAAAAAAAAAGATTAACCTGATCACTAAACGGCGTAGTGAGAAAAAAATTTGAATCGCCAGAATTACGTTTTTTTGGTTGCTGCGACGTTGCATTAAAATGCAATAACGGGTGATCAAAAGAACGTATCTGCACAAAAGTGGTATCATTAAAAAAAACACCAGCTCGGCACACAAAAAATAGGCCCTCAACCGACCCCAGATCATGAAAAATGGAGACGATACGGGTATCGGAAAATGGCACCATTTTTTTATTTTTTTTTCCTTAGCAAAGTTTTGAATTTTTTTTCACCACTTAGATAACAGAGAACCTAGACATGTTTGGTGTCTATGAACTTGTAATGACCTGGAGAATCATAATGGCAGGTAAGTTTTAGCATTTAGTGAACCTAGTGAAAAAACCAAACAAAAAGCAAGTGAGGGATAGCACTTTTTTTGCAATTTCACCGCACTTGGAATTTTTTTTCCCGTTTTCTAGTACACGACATGCTAAAACCAATGAAGCCGTTCAAAAGTACAACTTGTTTCACAAAAAATAAGCCCTCACATGACCATATTTACGGAAAAATAATAAAGCTATGGCTCTGGGAAGGAGGGGAGCAAAAGACGAACACTGAAAATCCCAAGGTCATGAAGGGGTTAATTCTGTGCACATTTATGCAATCTCATAATTTTAGTTCTTTAATTTTCTTTTCTACCTGAAAAGTTTAGTTTTGTTTCTCAATGGTTTTATACAGATTATGGGTGACACGAAAGGTGTGAAAAGTTCTGAAATGGTTCTTCTTGGTATGATTGTTTTGCCTGACAAAAACTTGACATTTTAACAGTACAGTATATTTTTTTTGTAACAATTTTGTACAGTGCAGTGCCTGATACTTATACGGTTACATGGTTTGAATGCATTGAACCCACTATTACAGAGACATTATTAAAGGAAATTTGAGAACTCTTTGGAAAATTGAGTATAACTGAGCTTTTTAGTAATAAAGAAGCCTGTCTGGACTTCATGCTGCCCGTGGTTAACCTAAAACTCCTTTTAAAGGGAATCTGTCATCAGGTTTCTATTTCCCAATCCAAGTGTAACATAAAATAGGGACCGAAACCCATATTCTATCGCTGGGTCACAATATCTGAATGCTTCTCTGCTAGTTATTTTAATGATCACCTTTGTCTAATCCTACCCATGTCATTGAATGATTGCTTTGTTCATACACTGTGCATAGGCAGAAAGCTGCACCAATGTTAAAGGGAATCTGTCACCCCAAAAATTGTATATGAGATAAGGCCACCGGCATCAGGGGCTTATCTACAGCATTCTGTATTGCTGTAGATAAGCCCCCGATGTAACCTGAAAGGTAAGAAAAACAGGTTATATTATACTCACCCAGGGGCAGTCCCGGTTCTATTTGGGTCTGATGGGCGTCGCGGTCCGGTGTCTCCTATCTTCATACGATGACGTCCTCTAATTGTCTTCCTGCTGTGGCTCCGGCACAGGCGTACTGTTGAGGGCAGAGCAAAGTACTGCAGTGCGCAGGCACCGGGAAAGGTCAGAGAGGCCCAGCGCCTGCGCACTGCAGTACTTTGCTCTGCCCTCAACAGGGCAGACAAAGTACGCCTGTGCCAGAGCCGCTGCAGAAAGACAAGAAGAGGACGTCATCATATGAAGATAGGAGGACTCGGACCGCGACGCCCATCGGACTGGACCGCAGTGGGACCGCCCCTGGGTGAGTATAATATAACCTGTTTTTCTTACCTTTCAGGTTACATCGGGGGCTTATCTACCACATTACAGAATGCTGTAGATAAGCCCCTGATGCCAGTGGCCTTATCTCCTACGATTTTTGGGGTGACAGAATCCCTTTAAGGGGCAGGACTAGCTAGAGCTCATGAAAATCAAGGACTACATATCAGGAACTTCTTATTGACAGGATAATACGTTTCAGAGCTACAGTAGATAAAACAGTAATTTTATCAAAACTATAGCAACATGCCCAATGTGCTTCAGTTTATACACAAGCTATGCTATCCACTGAGTACTTCGTCAGAGGTTTCTGAGTAATCTAAGAAAAAAAAGATCCCGAAATGAACCCCCCCTTCGGGGGACCTGCACAAAAAACGTGGTCTGCCCCCCAAAAAACCTGGTGAAAGATTGTTTTAAAGGTTTTTCAAAAGTGAATTTAAGATTTAATTGGATGTGGATTTTTTTTCTTTTGTGCTTGGCTATGTTGACAGATTGGTTGATTTTTGTTACTGTCTGTTTTTCCTTTACAGGTCTGCTGCTTATAACCTTCTGTGTGCCTTAACATGTACCTTTAACTTAAAGATTGAAGGGCAGTTACTGGAGACTTCAGGTCTTTGCATCCCAGCCAACAATACACTTTTCATTGTCTCCATTAGCAAGACACTGGCAGCTAATGAACCACATCTCACCCTAGAATTTTTGGAAGAGTGCATTTCTGGCTTCAGCAAATCTAGTGAGTACCAGTTCAGTGTTAGTAGTAGTTGTACCATTTACTGTTCTCTATGGTAAATTGGAATCATGACCTGTTGTAAAGTTGCTTTAGTTTTCATTTCAGACACATTGGATAAGAGAATGTCCCACTCTTTTACTACTTCTGCCGACAAGACAATTTTTCACAGTTGACATATCCAAAACCTGAGAGATAAAATCTAAAACAATATTATAGAATTCCCCATTACCTGTATATACTTTCTCTTTCCCCCACGACGGCACCATGGAGAGAGGGGATCTGCCCCACAGGGATAGGAAACCTACAGATAAAAAGGTGGTGCCTCTCTTCCCCATCGGTTGGTTTCTTGTCCCTGATGGGGAACCTACAGTCGACGCAAGAAGGCTTACATTGGATCTTCGTGGGATACTGGGGCCGGCCTGCCCGATCCAGACAGCGGTGATTCCCTGCCTTGGCTGGGGTTAGCGGTCCTTGAGGGTGTGCGAGAAGAGGCGGCAGAAGAAGTTGAGGAATCCCGCCTATCTCGGAGCGTGTTCCAGGTTCTCCATTGCGCGCAATGCCGGGAGCAGATAGTGCGCACATGCGGGGCTGCGCTCCCCTATGACGGGAGCAGGCCGCAAAGCACTACTGTGAAACCAGTAGTGCACGAGGCCCCAGTGACGCGGATGGCGCATTGCATTACTGGGAAACCAGTAACCGAGCACGCGGCCTTCGTAGAGAACGGAAGCTGTGGGGAGGTCCCTGAGGGTGATTTAAACAGCGGATAACTGGGAAGAAGGGCTTTACATGGAGCTTGGCAGCATGAGCGTCCAGGAGCATCCAGCAGAGCAGCCCCTGCAAGACCAGTCCTCTCAACATGGGCACCAGTGGCAGCGTCAACAGCAGCGAAGGCCATAGCAGAAAAAGCAGACAAGAGAGGTCTCTTCCCAGCGACGCAGCTGCAGCAGTCATTCAGGCTCCCAACACAGCAAGGAGAATCCATCTACGGAAATTATTTTACCTCCAAATCCGGGAAAGAAATGTGCTACAAAATCCAAACATAGGAATTGTGCGCTCTGTACAGAGGAGCTACCCACTACATGAGGAAAGAAGCTCTGTGATTCCTGTATAGAGCAGACAATTTGTGAGGAGACCCCAAAAATTTGCCTCAGATCTTAGAGCATTAATCAAAAGTCAGGTAGAAGACACCTTTAAAGCTCTTCAGGGGTCAGGGACAAAACTGCAAAAAACACAGACATAGATCCCTTGAATATGATTCTAGTGATAGGGAGAGTGAGTTAAGCCATTCAATCAGCTCATTTTCTTCCTCTTCGTCATCTTCAGAAGGGGGTCACAGCTGTTTTCCAATAGGAGACAGATTGTCTCGTTAAAGCAGTCAGAACCACCATGGGCCTGGTGGATCCCTGGCCCAAGAAAACTGTTCAGCATCTAATGTTCAGTGGACTAGAACAGAAGAAGCGCAGGGCATTCCATTGAAAGAAAGCCAGAAAAGGACACCCCCCCCCCCCAAAAAAAAAAAAAAAAAAAACCCTTTGAGGACCCGATATGTTCACTTTTGGATAAGGCGCCAAAATTAGACGTGGCGATGGCCTCCAAAAAATTTGCCCTGCCTTTTGAGGACATGGGGTTCTTAAGACCCCATGGATAAGAAAGCAGATACGTTCCTGAAGGGTTCCTGGAAGGCCGCTGGGGGAAACTGAAACCTGCTGTAGCCGCCGCCTGTACAGCCAGGGCCCTGATGGTGTGGCTGGATCACTTAGAATCACAGCTAAAAGATAAAGTATCTAGGGAAACAATTACCGTTTTTTCTGGTGTATAAGACGACTGGGCGTATAAGACGACCCCCAACTTTTCCATATAAAATATGGAATTTGGAATATACCCGCCGTATAAGACGGGGGTCATCTTATACGCCCAGTCATCTTACACGGCGTGTGGTTCCCAGGGTCTGGAGGAGAGGAGACTCTCCTTCAGGCCCTGGGATCCATATTAATGTAAAAAAGAATAAAAATAAAAAATATGGATATACTCACCCCTTCAACGAACCCTGGCTCTCAGCGCTGCAAGCGTCTGCCTCCGTTCCTAAGAATGCAGTGGGTGAAGGACATTTGATGACGTCGCGGTCACGTGAGCTCTCACGTGAGCGCGTGGGGGCAGCAGCTTTTCTGTCGGACGCATCTGCGGACTCTGTCAGACTAGCAGCCAGGTCAACCTCTTTTTCTCTCGCAGCGAGGCGAGCCCTATGGCTAAAGTGCTTCATGTTCTGTTCCCTGTGAGGGCGAATTCCTATTAGGACCCACACTAGACGATATCCTGGATAAATCAGGAGACAAAAAGAAATCTTTTCCTATATTGTCTAGTCCTATAAACAACGCTTTCGGAGCAGGAAATGTATCCAGAGAAAGCCCCCTAAAAACCCCAGGGACATGTGGGAGGATAGAAGGAACCAGGGACCAAGGGTTCATGTTCAACAAGCCCATTGACCACAAATAACCCCAATGAAGGTGTCCCCCAGGTGGGAAGGAGGTTAACTTTTTCTTCCGGCCTGGGATAAAATATCCAGCAGTATGTGGATCTTAGACTTAGTAAAATCAGGCCTAAAACTAAAATTTCATTCACCTTACCCCTCTGGTCTTCATAGTGACCCCTCAGAGATCATCAAAAGAGGAACAACTAGCCTTGCATCGGGAGATTCTGGGTCTGGTAGAGAAGGCCGTTCTTCAAGAAGTCCCTCGCCAGGAAAGAGGCAAAGGTGTTTCCTTCTCTCTCTTCTTAAGGAGAAAACCAGATGGGACATTCAGGACATTTGTAAACTTGAAGAAGCTGAACACGTTTCTGGAAATGCAGTCCTTCAAAATGGAACCATAAAATCATCAGTGAAAATGCTTTGTCCTTCCTGTTTCATGACCGTGTTAGGCTTTAAGGATGCATATTATCACGTCCCCATCCACAAAGACTACTGCAGATTCCTCAGGGTGGCAGTCACAATCTGGGGGGAAGTAAAACGTCACCAGTTCAGGGCTCTTCCTTTTGGCCTGGCCATCGCCCCAAGGGTATTTACCAAAATAGTGGCAGAAGTAATGGCACACTTATGCTATTTTTCCAGCGGAAGGAGAAAACATACAAAGGAACATCTTTTTACTGTCCGGCGAAAAAACGCACAGCGACGGTTCCAGCAATAAACGGATGAAACGTGAAGTGAAATGAGTGAATCCGGCTACGGATTCCGGTATTTTTCCACTGAGCATGCCCCGTAGCTTCGTTTTCCATTCTGGAGTCTCTCTCTCTCGCTCTCTTTTTCTCTCTCTTTTTTTTTTTCTCTCCAGAACAGGAAGTCCAAACTCTATGCCCGATAAACAAAAACTGATCTGGCGCATCAGTTTTTCACAATTTATGTACTAATGACCCACCTGCGCTCAGAAAACAAATAAAATGCTAGCAATACAGCAACATGGACGGAGCCACTTGCGCTCAGATAAATGCAATAAATATGTATGAGATAAATGGGCTATGCCTACAAAATCAATAGTATACTGGCCGCCTCCTATTATGGTGGCATGAGAATTTGTCCGCTGAGAACCGACAGTAATGGAGTGCCCGCAGATAGTGAAACATCCACTTACTAGTACTGAAGGTCCGGATAGCTGTAAAAGGCAATAGAAGTCCCAGACATGCGTCGGCTGATGTGCTGGGCTGCGCTGTAAAATAGCCAATGAGTGCTGAGACCGGCTGTGTCCAGAGCAAACGCTGAACGCTGGGGCGTCTGAAGAGGTAAAAACCGCCAACTCCTGGCGTGCCCCGGCCGGAAGCAACGCCGGAGCAGTAGCGGTGTGTGCAGGGGGCGTGGCTGAGATAGTGACGTCACGGGTAGGGCGGGCGTAGTAACAGGGGGAACCAATCCAACGCGTTTCGAAGGAGGTGCTCCTTCTTCGTCAGGGCTGGAGTTCCCTGAAAGACCCGTCCTAATATAGCCACCGCCCCCCCTTTTTGCTTTGATTCAGACCTGCCCCTATAGTTGCCGGATAGTACCATATACGTACTGGAATAAGGCCTGTATCTTCATAATTATAGAACATTCTGAGGTGAATGTATGAATGGGGCCATAAGTAAATCTAAAATAGAGAGACACTTAATCGTGATAAGTGTCCTAGTTGTGATACCTAAATGGTGTGTGCGTAACCATAAACACACTAAAGAAAAAAAGGGGGGGAAAAAAAGAGAAGGATTAGGGGAGGGGGAAAGGTTACATATATGTAAGAGTTAAAAACCACTGTTTAATAATCCTTTATTAAAATTGCACTATATGTATAAAAGGCCAGATAGGTATATATAACTTCTGAACTAGGACAAGACCTATAAATAAATAAATGAATCTATGTATAAAATATAAAAACTAAAATTGGAATTAAAGTTAGAATAGAATGAGTTTGGATGATCCATCGGATCACCGAAGGTATTGATTAGAAATATGTACCTCACTACCTATAAATAAATTAATTAAATAGAGTAAAATCTATAATATATAAAATGACTACTGGTACACTAGTATAGTACATGAAAGGGGTAAAAAAAATTATATATAATCATACTATTGGAATGCATATAGCTCAATCTCCTGGTTAAGCCCTTTAGGGGCCAAGCTGTCCAGAGTAAAAATCCATTTGGATTCCACCCTGGATTACTTATGGCCCCATTCATACATTCACCTCAGAATGTTCTATTATTATGAGATTTACTTACACAGCCGGTCTCCGCACTCATTGGCTATTTTACAGCGCAGCCCAGCACATCAGCCGACGCAAGTCTGGGACTTCTATTGCCTTTTACAGCTATCCGGACCTTCAGTACTAGTAAGTGGATGTTTCACTATCTGCGGGCACTCCATTACTGTCGGTTCTCAGCGGACAAATTCTCATGCCACCATAATAGGAGGCGGCCAGTATACTATTGATTTTATAGGCATAGCCCATTTATCTCATACATATTTATTGCATTTATCTGAGCGTAAGTGGCTCCGTCCATGTTGCTGTATTGCTAGCATTTTGTTTTCTGAGCGCAGGTGGGTCATTAGTACATAGTTTCCAGTCTATTCTTTCAGACAAGGTATAGCACAGACCCTGCCATCCCACCAGCAGCTCTATCCCTTTACCTCCCCCCACCCCCTCCATCTCCCCCAATTAGCCTCTTCCCCCTTTTTCCTCCATCGCCCGTAGTGTACAGCGCCAGTGTTAATTACTCAGTTTTTCACAATTTGCACCGGATCCATTTTTTTAAAAATTCGCCAAATTATGCCTGATGCCAAAAAACTGATGTGTGAAAGTAGCCTTAAGGGAACAGGACATACTGATAGTTCCGTACCTATATGATCTAGTAATAGGCAACTCCCCTCATCACTGCAAAGACCACAGAGACCGAGTCATGAAGTCGTTGACCAATCTAGGCTGCTAAACTTACCCAAATCCCGTATCGTGCCGAGTCAGATTCAAGAGTACTTGGATATAATTTTTTTTAAAAACTTTTTATTGAAAGATTTCACAAAATGATATAACAGGAATGTGACATTACAGTATAAAATCAGAATAATCCATCAAATCATCCACAATATCAATGATATAATTATACTTTCAATGACAAAACAAACGAACACAATAAGTAAAATAGAACATTCAGGGTATGTGCACACGTCAGGATTTCTTGCAGAAATTTTCCTGACAAAAACCGGACATTTCTGCCAGAAATCCGCATGCGTTTTTTTTCGCGTTTTTGACGCGTTTTTTTCGCGTTTTTCCCCAAATGCTTAGAATTGCGGGAAAAACGCAGAAAATCCGCAAAAATAATGAACATGCTCTTTTTTTTTTACCGCGATGCGTTTTTTTGCGGAAAAAAACGCATCCATGTGCACAAAACTTGCAGAATGCATTCTAAATGATAGAATGCATAATGTATGCGTTTTTATAGCGTTTTTAGCGCGAAAAAGCCTGAACGTGTGCACATGGCCTAAGAGTATGTGCACACACTGTGGATTTTGCTGCGGATCCGCAGCGTTTCCGCAGCTGCGGGTCCGCAGCAGTTTCCCATGAGTTTACATTACAATGTATACCTATGGGAAACCGAAAACGCTGTGCCCATACTGCGGAAAAAAACACACGGAAACACAGCAGTTTCCACTTTCTGCGGATTCTGCAGCGGCTTTACACCTGCTCCAATAGAAAACCGCAGGTGTAAAACCGCAGTGAAATCCGCAGTAAAACCACAGTAAATCCACAATACATCTGCAGCAAAAACGCAGCGTTTTTGCCCTGCAGATTTATCAATTCCGCTGCAGAAAAATCCGCTGAGGACCATTATACGTGTGCACATAGCCTTAGTATAATATATTCTCAGCAGCATTGCACCATCAACCAAGAAGTTCTTTATCAAGGTTCTGAGTATGTAACAGTTCAGGTTATAATAATCGAGTATTCCGGAGTTCACATAAAGCATCACGTTCACGCACTGAAAACAGAAACCTCATGGATAATATCTCGCGGTTGATCACAGCACCAGGGGCTAGGTGTGTTAAGGGTGAGTCACACCACCTTTCCCAAATTCTGTGAAATTCCTTGGGACAGCCTCTGTTCCTGTATAATATGTTCTCATATGGAATTATATTGTTCACTAATTTTTTCCACTGATTGGTTGAAGGAGACTTTCCCCCCATCCATCTCAGCGCTATCGCTTTCCTAGCCATAAACAGAGCCTCTCTGAGAAATATTCTATCATAATGAGTCCAAATTTCTTCATCCACAACACCCAACACACAGCCCTGGATTACATACAACAGGTATCCCAAGTATCCTTTCTAGTGTAAAAAATTATATCCTTTCAATATCTTCTTATAATTCTACAATTCCAAATGAGATGCCAAAAATCCGCTCCCTCCCTGGTTGGCTTTTTTTTCTTCTATTAATGGGCTTTGTTTCTTACTGGTTTGTTTATTTGGCAGCACACAGTCCAGCTCTCTTTATACTTGAGGTTAAATGATTTTCAACATTACACCTTTTATATATAATTCTATAGTGGAGGAGCCCACTAATTCACTGAAGTATAACTTTTCTTTTATTTGATCAAACTGTACACAGTAGCATGAGTATTCTAATGTTTTATCTCTTGATGTTTTCTGTATATCGATGATATAATGCTAGTTACAAACTTGTATGTATTCCAGGTATTGAACTAAAACATTTGTGTCTGGAGTACATGACCCCTTGGTTACTAAATCTTGTTCGCTTCTGTAAACTCACTGATGATGCAAAGCGACAACGTGTCAGTGCAATCTTGGACAAGTTGATTACTATGACAATAAATGAGAAGCAAATGTATCCTTCTATACAAGCAAAAATTTGGGGCAGTCTGGGACAGGTAAGCAAACAGCAGGTACTAATGAAAAGTCACCTACATTGGAGAGGTATTCCCAATTGTGGTATATGCGATTACTTGTTCCATTAACTCCCAAAGAAGCAAACAGAGAGTGGCACTTGTGCAGCCATTCTCAACTAGATGTGGTAACCATCTCACCAGGTGGATCTGGAGACACCTATTATCCAGAGATAGCTGCCAAGTCTTTAACTCATTTTTGGTGTATCTTGTTATTGGCAAGGCTGTTTGCATCTCCACTCCAAAGGATACAATTTAACATTGTATTTCTCTTTCAAATTAATGTGCAGACAGTTTAAATGTCCTTTTTATTTATTTTTTGCCACTATTTTTTAGTCTCTGTTTCTCTTTGGTGTCCTAACTGATCTTGTCTTATTATGGGAGTCTTTCAGTTTTTTTTTAAGTTTTTTTTTACCGCAAAAATAGTGCTACAAGCTATGGAACCTGAAAAGAAAAATATACAGCTCTGGCAAAAACTAAGAGACCACTGCACAGTTTTATAAAATTCAGCTTCTCTAGATGTCAAACTTCCATTCCAGTGTCCGTTGAATTCCAACCAGAGTACACCTCATTCTGCTTAATGTGCTTCTGATTAGGTGATCACCTGAACCAAATCTTATTTAAGGAAGGAAAGAATAAAAAACACTGCTGTGGTGTTCACAAGCCTCTTGCAATAGGGCAAGCTGGATGGCAAAACAAGTGCTAGTAATATCCCAAAAGTAATAGGAATGAAAAAATAACTTTTAACCATGCCACATGAGTTCAAAAGAAAAGTCGAGTGAGAAAAAGAAGGCCTCAATTCTGGCTTTACTAGCAGAGGGACACCATGTTGTCTCCATCCTTAAAATTTCTAAAATGGCCTTCCATTACAACAAGGTCAAGCAGCAAACATTGGGGACAACGAAGCTACAGACCAGCAGAAGGTGAAAACGACTGTCCACTGGCTGGGATGACCGTCCTCTTATTTGAATGTCACTCAGCAACCGCAGGAAGACAAAGTGCTGAGTGACATTCGAATCCTGAGGTGAAGTGCATGGCAAGAACAGTTTCTAACAGGCTCCTAGAGGCAGGACTCAAGTCATGTAAAGCTAGAAAAAAATCTTTCATCAATGAGCAGTAAAGGAGAGCCAGGCTGAAGTTTGCCAAAGACCATAAGGATTGGACCATAGAGGACTGGAGTAAGGCAATCTTCTCTGATGAGTCTAATTTTCAGCTTTGCCCAACACCTGGTCATCTAATGGTTAGTCGGAGATCTGGAGAGTTGCGCAAGCCACAGTGTCTTGCACCCACTGTGAAATTTGGAGGATCGGTGATGATCTGGGTATGCTTCAGCAAGGCGGGAATTGGGCATGTTGTTCTTTGCGAAGGACGAATCAAGCCACATACAAGGTTTTCCTGGAAAAACAGTTGATTTCTTCCGCTCAAGCAATGTTCCCCAACTCTGAGGACTGGTTTTTCTAGCAGAACAATGTGCCATGCCACACAGCTAGATCAATCAAGGTGTGGATGAAGGACCACCACATCAAATCCCTGTTATGCTCAGCCCAATCTACAGACCTGAACCCCATTGACAACCTCTGGAATGTAATCAAGAGGAAGATGGATAGTCACTAGCCATCAAACAAAGAACTACTGCTTACATTTTTGTACCAGGAGTGGCATAAGGTCACCCAAAAGTTGTGTGAAAGACTGGTGGAAGTCATGCCAAGACGCACGAAAGCTGTGATTAAAAATCATGGTTATTCTACAAAATATTGATTTCTGAACTCTTCCGGAGTTAAAACATTAGTATTGTTGTTTCTAAATGACTATGAACTTGTTTTTTTGCATCATTTGAGGACTGCAATCAATTCATTTTTTTTTATTTTGACCATTTCTCATTTTCAGAAAATAAATACAAAATGTATTACTTGGAACTTCGGAGACATGTTGTCAGTAGTTTATAGAATAAAAGAACAATTTCCATTTTACTCAAAAATATACCTATAAAGAGAAAAATCAGACAAACTGAAAATTTTACAGTGGTCTCTTAATTTTTGCCAGAGCTGTATACCAATGTCTTACAGTAAATATAAAATAAAAAAAAACCTGTAGCTTCTCTATTTTTCCTGATCTAGGGCTGAGTGAGGGCTTATTTTTTGCGCGCTGAGCTGAAGTTTTTATTGATACTATTTTGGTGTAGATGCGATCTTTTGATTGCCCGTTATTGCATTTTATTGCAATGTAGTGGCGACCCCAAAAACGTAATTCTGAGTTTTTTAATTTTTTTCTCGTTATGCCTTTTAGTGATCGGATTAATTCTTTTTACATATTGATAAATCGGGCGATTCTGAACACACGATACCAAATATGTGTAGATTTGATTTTTTTTTTTTTTTTTTTTTTTTTGAATGGGGCGAAAATGGTGTGATTTGAGCTTTAATATTTTTTAAAACTTTTTTTTTTTTTTACTTTTTGCATGCTTCATTAGTCTCCATGGGAGACTAGAAGCTGCACTACTTCGATCGCCTCTGCTATGCACAGGCGATGATCAGATGTGTATAGCAGAAATGCTCACTTTCTATGACCTCCGGCAATCTGGCTTTGACAACTGTCAACCATCGGTGACCCATGATCATGTGATGGGGTGACAGATGGTCAGGATTAGTGACGTGCTTCTGGTAAGTGCAAATTAAATGCCGCTGTCAGAAATGACTAAATGACTGCGGCATTTAACTAGTTAATAGCTGCAGGTGGATGGCAATTCCACCTGTGGCTGTTGAGGGCACATGTCAGTTGTATATATCAGCTGACATGTGCCCAGAAAGGTGCTGGCTCAGCACCGAAGCCCGCACCAAACGGGGAGTCCGACATCGGCGTACTATTACACCTGATGTTTGAAAGGGGTTAAAAAACAGCTATGACTCTAGAGGGCACTGAGACTGACAGAACAAATCTCCTTTTCACATTTTATTATAAAGTAGTAAGATCCCATCAATGATGCCTCAATGCTACAATTGGTTTCATAACACATATATGTATAACATGTCTTTTAACCTCAGTATGATGAACAGTAGATATAAAATACCTGTATATATTGCGTTGAGAAATGCCATAGATATACTGAGGTGGACATGCAAGTTTAAAGCCTTAAATGTGTTGTTTTTTAATAGCTGCATGTTAGATGTTAGTCTGTGTCATTGTGATAAGGTGTTGATTATGGACATCTACATGGTGATTACATCTGTTTCTCAGTATGAAGTCCAGTAAGTGGTGATAAGATTGTTCCAAATACATTTAGACTATTTAAGCATTAATATTAATTTCAGGTAAGATACTGAATGGTAAGAATTGGATGAGGTCTATTCTGCTTGTTTTTTGCACGTACCTCATTAGCACATAGAGAAGCATTGGTGGCAGCAAAGATCTCGTAGTTTAGCGTTGAACTTCAACTTTATAACATTTTAGAAGTATAATTTTTTTTTTTTTTTTAAATTAGATCACAGATCTTCTTGATGTCGTTCTTGACAGCTTCATTAAAACCAGTGCAACGGGTGGGCTGGGATCCATTAAAGCTGAAGTCATGGCAGATACAGCAGTTGCTTTAGCATCTGGCAATGTCAAACTGGTTTCAAGCAAGGTTTGTCTATAACTTTGGTCTCTAAGACAGGTATATTAGTGCATTTATTCATAAAATAACAAACATTTTTCAATTCCAGGTCATTGGAAGGATGTGTAAAATAATAGACAAGACCTGCCTTTCTCCTACTCCTACTCTGGAGCAGCATCTCATGTGGGATGATATTGCCATACTTGCCCGATACATGCTTATGCTGTCCTTCAACAACTCGTTGGATGTGGCTGCCCATCTTCCCTACCTCTTTCATGTTGTCACGTTATTGGTTGCAACAGGTCCTCTTTCTCTTCGAGCTTCCACCCATGGACTTGTAATCAATATCATTCACTCTTTGTGCACCTGCTCACAGCTACATTTTAGTGGTATGTACCTTTTATTATTGCTATTGCACTAGGTAATATCTGCATATAAGTTTATTATACAAGATTATCTAAATGAATGCTCAAGTGACTAAGGCTATGCTGTAATATTGGACAAAGCCATTGCAAAATATACAGCGCCTGATGAACAATGAGGAAGACTTGCAGCTTGACTTAGCACCATGGTCCTTTTTATCACATGATCAGCAGTTGATTCCAATGAATCTGATTGGCCTCATGAAAGGATAGCATCCACAAAAAGAGCATTGGTGATGCTGGGAAAACTAGATTGATTAACATTACTGGGTTTTAACCAAGGACTACATCTACATTGCATTTTGGGCTTCCTCAGAGTTCTCTCATTTTTCTCCCACACTTAAAGTCATACTGATAGGGAACTTAGATTGTGAGCCCCTCTGGAGACTGTCATTAAAGAGTATGTCCGGGACTTTTAAAAAATAAAAGGCATGCAGTTGCTAACAGAGGCAACTACCTGTCTGTTCTACCGGCTCCAGTCATTGACCGCTCCTGCCGGAGATTTAGCTTCTTCCTTTTGACAGGGCGGGACTTGTCATTCTGATTGACAGCTGGCTCTCCGCTGCCTGATTGAGGGAAGGTGAATAAGGATGGTGAATGCACACCTGAAATTTTCAGTAATTTTCTGTTTGCTTCACAATCAAAAGGAAAACCATATGATGACAGCCGTAGGCATGTTCTTCACGTGAACTGATGCAAACCCTCAAAAAAACTTGAAATTCCAGGTTCTGAGGTAGCAAAACATGAAAGACTGCCAAGTGAGATAAATACTTTCCCAATCCACTGTAGCTCATCAATACTGAAGTCCCAGAAAATTCCTTTCATGTCTGTATGTAGATTAAAATTGGGTTGGCAGTGCTGAAAAATGTCTCTTCATGTATTTTGTGCCACCAACCTATTTCTATTTTTTTCAGAGGAGACAAAACAAGTCCTGCGGCTTAGTCTGACCGAATTCTCTCTGCCCAAATTCTATCTGCTGTTTGGGATAAGCAAAGTCAAGTCTGCAGCAGTAATAGCGTTTCGATCCAGTTATCGGGACCGCTCTTTCTCACCTGGCTCGTATGAGAGGGAGACGTTTGCTCTGACGTCTTTGGAAACGGTGACAGAAGCACTTTTAGAAATCATGGAGGTATGACAGTCATATTATGTTTTCAGTGGACTCCTTCTTTTAAATGTCAGAAAGTAGTGAGTTCTTGATTTTATTAAAGGGCTTACCCAGTGTTCGCAAATAACCTGCTTTTTCTTCCATAAACTGCACCACACTTGTCTGTGGAAGGTTTCTGATATCGTAGATATGTTCCAGTCTCGTATTTTATCATTTGCAATATCGATGAGCGCATTACTGTTTTTGGGTAAATGCAAGCCAAATTCTGCAGTGCTGTATTTTGGATTCCCAAATGCATTACCTTTATAGTGCTTTTGTTTAAGGCGAATTTAAGATCAGAATAACCAGTTTAGTTATCTCGTTAGCAAATTTTATATGCTGTGATAACATTTTATTTTGTAGGCCTGTATGCGAGATATCCCAAATTGCAAGTGGCTGGACCAGTGGACTGAGCTTGCTCAAAAGTATGTGTTTGTTGTGTGTGTGTGTGTGTGTGTGTGTGTGTATAATATATACATATATATACTTTTTGCCTCAGTCTCTCATATTTCCTCACAATGATCTCTCTGTGTAGGTTTGCATTCCAGTACAATCCATCACTTCAGCCTCGAGCCCTTGTCGTCTTCGGGTGCATCAGCAAACGTGTTTCTCATGGACAAATCAAACAGATCATTCGCATCCTGAGCAAGGTGAGTAATCTAAATTTGCAATGGGATTTAATGCAGAAGAAACAGACCATGCCACATCCTGTTTGTCTACTGCTTGGTACAGACTCATAAGTAGGCTGTGTCCTATACCTTCACCACAGCTCCCCTGTGTATATGCACTTCTCATTACAGGCATGTAACAAAATAGAATTACTGAAAACAATAGAGCATGCAGAATTATATTAACTGATAATTATTAGTTTGCCTACTACTAATCACTTCCTCCTAGAATACTGTTATTGCTTTTCCTGACCAAGTCATGGAATAGAGCTATATTGTATAACTCTTCCAGTGAATACATTCTGTAATTCGGTTTTATGTCTAAATATTAGTGTATTTTCTGTGCATTTAAAAGAATTTTATTAATATAAACAAATCTGAAGTCTCCTTTTGTTTTATCATATGAAAAATATTCCTAGAATATTCTGCTATAGGAGTCAGTGATTCAGCATTTGACTTGCTTTCTATTGCCCATGTGGCTGCTGAAAGTATCTCTATAAATGCTGTTATCAGCTGAGACAGGATGGCTGCCCGCATATTGTAGAATAAAAATAGTTTGGGTTGGGATTTGTTTTATCACCTTACTGATCTTCTGTGCAGTACTGCAAAAGTTTTAGGCACGTGTAGAAAAAAAAGCTGCAAAATATGAATGCTTTCACAAATAGAAGTGTTAATAGTTTATTCTTACTAATTCACAAAGTGCTGATGTCTTTCATCTGTTCAACTTCTGCGTCTATGGTCTTCAGCATTGTCCATTTCTTGGTGCTTCTTAAAAGGGCCTTCAATAGCACATCTTAAAGACCCCTTCCCAACCTCCGCCGTACTATTACAGCGGAGGTCGGGTCCCCTGCTTTGATGTGGGATTCAGCGCTGAGCCTACCTCAAAGCCGGGACATGTCAGCTGTTTTGAACAGCTGACATGTGCCCGCAATAGCGGCGGGTGAAATCGCGATTCACCCACCGCTATTAAGTAGTTAAATGCCGCTGTCAAATGCTGACAGCGGCATGTAACTGGCGCTTCCGGCCATCGGGCCAGAAATGAGTGCATCGCCGACCCCCTTCACATGATCGGGGGTCAGAGATGCGTCGGCATAGCAACTAGAGGCCTCCTTGAGACCTCTATGGTTGCTGATGCCGGCTTGCTGTGAGCGCCACCCTGTGGTCGGTGCTCATAGCAAGCCTGTAATTCAGCTACATAGGAGATGATCGCTGCTATGTAGCAGAGCCGATCAGGCTATGCCAGCTTCTAGCCTCCCATGGAGGCTATTGAAGCATGGCAAAAGTTAAAAATATATATATATATATGTATATTATATATATATATATCTAATTGCCGAAGGGTTTTTCCGTCTGTCTTTCTGTCTGTCTGTCTGTCCTGGAAATCCCGCGTCTCTGATTGGTCGAGGCCGCCAGGCCTTGACCAATCAGCAACGGGCACAGCGACGATGATGTCATAAAGGACGTAGACATCCCGCGTCTCTGATTGGTTGAGGCTGCCAGGCCTCGACCAATCAGCAACGGGCAAAGCGATGATGATGTCATAAAGGACGTAGAAATCCCACGTTTCTGATTCAGCGACAGGCACAGTATCGACATAGATATCATAATGGTTGCCATGGCGACGATGTCATAAAGGTTGCCTCGACCAATCAGCGACGGGCACAGTCTGCCGCGAATTCTGGAATCATCATTGTCCATATACTACGGGGACATGCATATTCTAGAATACCCGATGCGTTAGAATCGGGCCACAATCTAGTATATATATATATATATATATATATATATATATATATATATATAAGTTTAAATCACCCCCCTTTTGCCCCGATCAAAATAAAACAATAAGAAAATCAAACCTACACATATTTGGTATCACCGAATTCAGAATCGCCTGATCTATCAATAAAAAAAGGATTAACCTGATCGCTAAACAGCGTAGTGAGAAAAAATTTGAACGCCAGAATTACGGTCTTTTGGTCGTCGCGACATTGCATTAAAATGTAATAACGGGCGATCAGAAGAACGAATCTGCACCAAAATGGTATCATTAAAAATGCCAGCTCGGCACGCAAAAAATAAGCCCTCACCTGACCCCAGATCATGAAAAATGGAGACACTACGGGTATTGGAAAATTGCGCAATTTTTTTTTCTTTTTTTCTTTTCTTTTTTTGCAAAGTTTGGATTTTGTTTTTACCACTTAGATAATACGTAACCTAGACATGTTTGGTGTCTATGAACTCGTAATGAACTGGAGAATCATAATGGCAGGTCAGTTTTAGCATGTAGGGAACCTAGCAAAAAAGCCAAACAAAAAACAAGTGTGGGATTGCACTTTTTTTGCAATTTCACCGCACTTGGAATTTTTTTCCCGCTTTTTAGTACACGACATGATAAAAACAATGATGCCGTTGAAAAGTGCAACTTGTCTCGCAAAAAACAAGCCCTCACATGGCCATATTGATGGAAAAATAAAAAGTTATGGCTCTGGGAAGGAGGGGAGCGAAAAACGAGAACGCAAAAATGGAAAATGGCAAGGTCACGAAGGGGTTAAAATCAGTGCTTGGCTGAGACCTTGCTGATTAACTATAACTACTTTGTGCTGATTAATTATAACTACTTTGTATCTTGTTGCTGTGTTCTGTCTTGCCATCATGTATAACCTATGACAAAACAGTCTTTCACAATCTCCCATTTGTATCAGAGTTTTGCTGTTCCTCGCCCAGTTTAAGGCTATGTGCACACGATGCGGATTTCACTGCGGATCCACAGCATTTCCGCAGCTTCGGGTCCGCAGCAGTTTCCCATGCGTTTACAGTACAATGTAAACCTATGGGAAACGCAATCAGCAGTGCACATGCTGCGGAAAAAAACACACGGAAACGCAGCGGTTTACATTCCGCTGCATGTCACTTTTTTGTGCGGAATCCGGTTTTACACCTGCTCCATAATAGAAAACCACGGGTGTAAAACCGCAGTGGAATCCGCATAAAAACCGCGGTAAATCTGCAGGAAATCCGCAGGTAAAACACAGTGCCTTTTACCTGCGGTTTTCACAAATCCGCTACGGAAAAATCCCCAGACCTCAAGAATACGCGTGCACATACCCTCAAGCCTCCAACACAGCTGTTTCTGTTTTAGTTAATGATTGTGTTTAATTGGTTATTTACACACATGATGATACTACAAAATCCCTGACCTTATGCAAAGAATTAATGCTGCTTTGAAGGCAAACGATGGCCATCCCAAATATTGATTTAGCTTGGCTTTCTCTTTTGTTCGCTTTGCATTTTAATTGATAAAAATTTGCAGTATGTTTTCCACACCTGCCTACAACTTTTGCACAGTTCTATATACATTTGTCATGAATACTTGTAACTTAGTGCTCAATTAGGGTATGTGTCCTTGTTCAGGATTGCGTCAGGATTTGGTCAGGATTTTAAGCAGGTAAAATCCTGACCAAATCTGCACCCGAGACCCGAGGTCACTGGCAGGTCACCTGCGTTGTCCTTGCGTTGTTTCTGCAATGTAAGGACATGGCTGCGTTCTTAAAAGATGCGCCGCATGTGCGTTTACGTGGGTATGCCACATGCGTTTTTCTCCATCGTCTCATTGGGGGACACAGGACTGTGGGTGTATGCTACTGCCGCCAGGAGGCTGACACTAAGTAGGTATAAAAAAAAAAAGTTAGCTCCTCCTCCATAGTATACACCTTGCCACTGGCCCTGACAGCTCCAGTTTATGCTTAGTGTCCGTAGGAGGCACATCTCTGGGTTTTCCCAGATGCTTTTTTTTTTTTCTTCCTCTGAAGATAAGACAGGGGCGACGGACCCTTTTGAAGGGGTCCGATCTCCCCAAACCAACAACGGGCGAGCACGTGGAGTGTTGCCTCCACGTATCCTCTCCCGCGACGTGGGATTTTTTTGCCGGACTAAGAACCTGACCACCCTGAGGTAACGGAACCCTAGGTTGTACAGGCATTCATTCCTTGTCCGTGCAGCCTCCACTTCATCACCAATGCACGGCTACGGTGTTTAAAGGAGGCAGACGGTCCCTCTCCTCGCCTTCTGAAGGGTGTAAGGAGTTAGGGTGCCTGCACCGTCTTTTAATATTTATATATTTATATGTGGATTTTTTGGTCTAACCTCATGCGCTGTCAGAGGGCTGCACAGGGGGGGCTCCTGCTTCATCGCACGTTCTGCTGGTACTGCACAGGTGGCGACTATTATCCGGCGCTGTGCTGGGTTCCAGCGTTATTCCCCACAAGCAAACTTCAGCAGGGGCATGGGCGGAAGTCCCGCCTCTTTTTTTCGGCGGTTTCCTGTTCTCTAGGCAGCCTGAGGCATTATGGATCTTGTAGTCTGATCATGGGCGGAAGTCCCGCCCCTTTTTCGGCGGCTTCTGGTTTTCTGTACGGCCTGTGGCATTATGGGTCTTGTAGTCTGGGGGAAGTCCCGCCTCCATCGGCGGCGGTTTACTTCCGGTTTCGAGCACCCAGCTTTCCCGGGAGAGCAGGGGAAGGAGTAAAATCTAGTTCCCTGCTTCAGCCTAAACCGGGTCCATGCGCGGTAACTCCTCCCACTTTTTCAGGCACCCACCCTGTAATTTAGTTTATATGTGTGGTATGCACAGGAGACATGGTTCAGTGTTTGAGAGCATACGGGACACAGGACTGGGGTGAGTGCTACTTCCCTCAGCCTGACAACAGTATTTGTTCTAGACCTAGTAGCTCATAAGGAGATACGGAGCATAGCGGCTTTAGAGTCATCATGTCTAGAAACCCTAAGACTCACTCAGTTCTGTATTCCTCATGCATTACCTGTCGGTCTGCTTTTCCGCATGCGCAAAGTAACCATCTCGGTGAGGCTTGTGATTCCGAGCGCATGCAGGAGCCCCCGTCTGCTACCCTGTCTGCTACCCCGCCGGCTATCCTGCCGGGTGTGCCTGTACCTGGGTCGGCAGTGTCTACCCCTGAGTGGGTCATATCATTAACGCAGTCTATGGCGTCTCTAACAAAGGCGGTTGAGTCCCTTCAAGCCCCTGTCAGGGACATTCATCCGCCTGTTTTGGAAAGATCCTCCGATTTTCAGGATCCTCCGGCCTGCAGGGGCCGTACTCCCTCTAGGCAGACGCAGGGGGAAACAAACCCACACAGCGTCTCCCGGTCCGTCAGGTGCATCAGCATCTTTGAATCCTGTCTCTCGATCTCCCTCTCCTGCGGAATTGAGTGAGCACGGTTCGGACTATGACTCAGAGGGGTCTTTTGATTTAGAAGCTCCTGATTATCAGGAATCTGTTGACAGTCTCATTGAGGCCATTAACCAGACTTTGAGAGTAGAGGATGTGGCCACCTTACCTTCTGGTCATAAGGTGTCCTTTAAGAAATTCAAGCAACCTCATAAGGTGTTTTCTACTCATCCTGAGTTTGAGGATTTAGTCCAACGTCACATGGAGCGACCAGATAAACGTTTCTTAGGCCAGAAGGCCCTAGGTGCAAGGTATCCTTTCGCTCCAGAGCTTTGTAAAAAGTGGGCAGAATCCCCTTCAGTGGATCCTCCCGTGTCCCGTTTGGCCTCTAGTACATTGCTGTCTCTTCCTAATGGGTTGTCTATTAAGGATCCGACTGATCGGCTCCTAGAGAGTCTAGCTCGGTCTCTGTTTGAGGCTTCAGGGTCAGCCCTCGCACCATCTTTTGCGGCCACATGGGTTGCCAAAGCTATGATAGCTTGGTCAGAGTCCGTAACTAAGGCTCTTCAGGATAAGGGGTTTCCTGTAGAGGTGATAGAGATGTCAAATCAGATATTTTTAGTAGGAAATTATCTGATTAATGCATCCTTGGATGCAGCAAATTGTTCAGCATTGGCTGCGGCAAATGCTATTGCTATCAGAAGGGCCCTATGGCTAAGAAATTGGTGGGCGGACTCTACTTCAAAAAAGTCCCTTACATCCCTCCCTTATCAAGGTGTCCGTCTTTTTGGCGAAAAATTGGATCAGCTTATATCTGATACCACGAGAGGTAAAAGTAATTTCCTTCCTCAACAAAAGGTTAAGCAACCTTTTCGTCGCCAATTTCAAGCAAGATTTAAATCCTTTCGTAACTCCCGGTGGTCTGCGGCACCAAGCGCAGGTCCCCCAAGTCGGCCTGTCCAAGACAGGGAGCACCAGGTCTCCTATAGGGCCAATCCATTGGCAAGAATGCGGTATCAACCGTCAAGATCTAGGGGATCTAGATATCCTCGATCTTCGGCTAAATGACTGGAGGCAGCCTCTCGTCGCTTCCAACAGAGTAGGCGGTCCTGGCTGTCAGTTGTTCACGACAGATGGGTAAGAGACCTGGTGGTTTCAGGGTACAAAATAGAGTTTTGCTATCTCCCTCCAGGCCGTTTTTTTCCGTCCAGTCTTCCCAGTTCAAAAACCCGTCTAAGAGCTTTATTCAGAGCTGTCGAGTCTCTTCAGTCCAACGGGGTCATTGTCCCTGTTCCAAAGGAAGAAAGGTTCAAAGGGTTTTATTCAAATCTGTTTATGGTTCCCAAAAAGAATGGGACCGTGAGACCCATTCTGGACCTAAAGTGTCTAAACAAATTCATCAGCACTCGTCGCTTCCGTATGGAATCTCTCCGCTCGGTCATTGCGGCTATGGAAAGGGGAGAATTCCTGGCTTCCATAGATATTCAAGACGCCTATCTGCACGTTTCTATATTTCTTCCACATCAAAAATTTCTACGGTTTTCCATAGGCGAGCGACACTTCCAATTCACTGCATTACCTTTCGGGCTCGCCACTGCTCCCAGGGTGTTCACGAAGGTGATGGCAACAGTGGTGTCAATCCTGCACTCTCGAGGCAGTCATTCTGCCTTACTTAGACGATCTCTTAGTCAAAGGATCAACTTTTCAGGCATGCAGGGACAACGTCAACATCTCTTTGGACACCCTAGCTCGTCTAGGGTGGCTGGTCAATTTAAAGAAGTCATCTCTAGTACCATCTCGGAAGATCTCTTTCTTAGGGATGATCTTCGACACCTCTCGGGGGCTAACTATTTTACCCCAGGACAAGGTGCTTTGTCTCCGGCAGGAGGTAAAAATTCTTCGGCAGCCGAGTTTCTATTCAATCCGGTTCTGCATGAAGGTCTTGGGCAGGATGGTAGCAGCTATAGAAGCGGTTCCATTCGCCCAATTCCATCTTCGTCCACTCCAACAGGCACTTCTGTCAGCCTGGGACAGGAGTCCTTTGTCTCTCAACCTCAGGTGTCGTCTGTCTCCTGGGGTCAGGCAATCCCTGATATGGTGGATGAGGAGTTCCTCCCTACTTCAGGGGAAAGCCTTTCCTCCAGTTCATTGGCTGGTAGTCACTACGGACGCCAGTCTTCTCGGTTGGGGAGCAGTGTTTCTCCAGCACACGGCTCAGGGTCGTTGGTCCCCAAGGGAATCAACCCTTCCAATCAATCTGTTGGAGATGAGGGCAATTTGGCTGGCCTTGCAGCACTTTCACCATCTTCTGGCGGGTCGCCCGGTGCGGATCCAATCGGACAATGCCACGGCCGTGGCCTACGTAAATCATCAGGGGGGCACTCACAGCAGATCAGCCATGCGCGAGGTAGGGCAAGTCCTCTGCTGGGCCGAGAACAATCACTCTTTGATCTCGGCAGTTTACATCCCGGGCAAGTAGAACTGGGCAGCGGACTTTCTGAGCCGACAGGGTCTTGCGCCCGGGGAATGGTCTCTTCACCCCGATGTTTTTCGGCAGATATGTCTACGCTGGGGAATCCCAGACGTGGATCTAATGGCCACCGGGTCAAATGCCAAAGTACCCAGGTTCGTTGCACGGTTTCGAGATCCAGGAGCAATTGCCGTAGACGCACTAGTCCTATCTTGGAACCAATTTCGTCTTCCATATCTGTTTCCCCCTCTGGCGCTGCTTCCAAAGGTCGTCAGGAAGATCAAGTTAGAGGGAGTTCCAGCAATTCTAGTCGCCCCAGATTGGCCTCGGAGGTCATGGTACAAAGACCTAGTTCAGCTGATCGTCGGGGTTCCTTGGCAGCTACCAATGCAGCCAGATCTTCTGTCGCAGGGGCCGATATTCCACCAGAACTTAGAGGCCCTGCGTTTGACGGCTTGGCCGTTGAATCTTGGCTTCTGACCCAGGCCGGTTTTTCTCAGAAAGTAGCCTCAACTATGGTTAATGCTCGAAAGACAGCTTCAGCACGCATTTACCACCACACCTGGAAAGTCTTTCTCTCATGGTGCAGGATGAAGGGTCTTCCTCCTCTTCGGTCTTCCATTCCTAATGTCCTAGCTTTTCTCCAATCTGGTCTAGACTCAGGTCTCGCTCCAAGTACCCTTAGGAGGCAAATATCAGCCTTATCGGTTCTTTTCCAGTGCAGGATCGCTACCAATCTGCAAGTAAAAACTTTTTTGCAGGGGGTCTCTCATATAGTCCCTCCTTACAAAGCTCCGATAGAAGCTTGGGACCTTAATTTGGTCTTGAGTGCTCTTCAGGAACCTCCATTTGAGCCCCTCCAAGACGTTCCTTTAATGTACCTTTCTTGGAAGGTTTTGTTTCTGGTAGCTATAACTTCCATTAGGCGGGTATCGGAATTAGCGGCCTTGTCCTGTCAGGCGCCGTTTCTACAATTTCATCAGGATAAGGTGGTGCTGAGACCAGCTCCTTCTTTTCTGCCAAAAGTAGTCTCCTCATTCCACATTAATGAGGATATTGTCTTGCCTTCTTTTTGTCCTGCGCCTACACACCGGGTGGAAAAAGCTCTCCATACTCTAGATTTGGTGAGAGCTCTGAGAAGATACGTTTCTCGGACTGCTTCTTTTCGAAAGACGGATGTTCTGTTCGTTCTTCCTGCGGGTCATAAAAAGGGACTCGCAGCCTCTAGATCGACCTTAGCCAGATGGATAAGAACCACTATTCAGGAGGCCTACCGTATCAAGGGTGCAACCATCCCGGCTGGGATCAGGGCACACTCTACTCGGGCGGTAGGGGCCTCCTGCGCGCTTCGGCACCAAGGTTCAGCAGAGCAGGTTTGCAAAGCGGCCACTTGGTCCAGCCTGCACACTTTCTCTAAACATTATAATATCCACACTCAGGCCTCTGCTGATGCAAGTTTGGGAAGGAAAATTCTTCAGGCTGCGGTATCACACCTATAGGCGGTAAGTGCCTAGGGGTTTTCTTCCAGGGAGTCTTCTTCCCACCCTGGGACTGCTTTGGGACATCCCACAGTCCTGTGTCCCCCAATGAGACGATGGAGAAACAGGGATTTTTGTGTTACTCACCGTAAAATCCTTTTCTCCGAGTCGTTCATTGGGGGACACAGCTCCCTCCCTATTCATTTTATTTGTCTATGGGGTTGTTCAGACTGTAGTATTATTCTAGACATGTTGTCTTTGCTCTAATGCTGTTTTGTTTTCTCTATCTCCTACTGCTTGTGCACCAAACTGGAGCTGTCAGGGCCAGTGGCAAGGTGTATACTATGGAGGAGGAGCTAACTTTTTTTTTTTATACCTACTTAGTGTCAGCCTCCTGGCGGCAGTAGCATACACCCACAGTCCTGTGTCCCCCAATGAACGACTCGGAGAAAAGGATTTTACGGTGAGTAACACAAAAATCCCTGTTTTACTGCATAGTGGAGACGGGATTTCATTAAATCCCCTCCACTATGCTGTAACATCTGGACACTGCGTTTTTGACGCTGCGGCTCAACGCAGCATCAAAAACGCAGCGTTTCCTGAACGTGGAAACATACCCTAATAGATACATACATTATGATAATCACCTGACTTGGTTATCGTGTGATCAACTGCAGGAGCCTGGTTATGTACATGGCCAGGATGTTCCTGAAATTGCTAGTATAAGTGAGAAAACAGCCATTTAACCCCTCATTTGCCATTGTCAGTGTCTACCGCATCTGAGGGGATTTATTTAGGGAAAGTGCTCCCCTGTGGCGGAATCACGGGGTACCGATGTCTGTCAGTATACCCATGCCTATTAGTATAGCACTGAGAGGCTGGGATACTGTATTGTGCTATGTAAGTTATGAAGTATATTGTATAAGCAATCAAAGCATCACAATAGTATTTAAAAAGTAAAGTATTTATTTGATAAAAAGAAATTATATTTGTTTTAGGGACTGGAAAGCTGCTTAAAAGGTCCTGATAATTACAATAGCCAAGTTTTAATAGAAGCCACTGTGATAGCACTGACCAAACTACAGCCGCTTCTAAACAAGGTAAGAGGTGTCCTAACAGGACGACTGTAGTATGAGCTGTATAGGAGTAATATTTATCTCCAGTCATGTCTACTGTTCCGGATTACTGGATTACTTTCCGCATCTGACCAACACTACTGAAAGTAAACATTTTTGGCTTTTCATACCACAGTGTTCGTTCTTGTATTGGGATCCTCACAGGACATTTGGGCAGCGCTCGATTTCCATATGCAGGTGTGAGCATACCTGTAGAGCAGGGGAGAGGGACCTTTTTCCTGCCAATGGCCATTTGCCTATTTATATTTATTTCAGGGGGTGTTCAAAATCATAAACTTAAAAATGATCCTGCTATATTTGGCCAAACAATTACCTTACCCATAATGTGATAACTGGAACTGCTTCTCTTTGGTGAGGAGTGTGATGTTAGGTGATATGGATGATGATGCTACTCGTAACTAACTTTCCACTTTTGTGTTAGTCTAGAGCGCAGTTGACTCTTTGCTATAAGTTTTGTAAAGAACTGATCACAGCAGTAAGTTGTACCGGACATAGGAGTTTTGCACTGCTGGTTTAGTCAAAGGGGTTAATTCATCACTGCTTATGTAACACTGCACAAGCAGTGGGACTTGTGCAGTATATACATTGCACAGGGGACACTGAGACTGCTGTATACTACTGATGAGTGAACGTGCTTGTGTGCTGACAGAGTATCTTCTGCAGGCTCGAAAAATATGTTCGCGTCCCCGCGGCTGCATGTCTCGCGGCTGTAACAGCCGCAACACATACAGGGATTTCCTAAGAAGCAAGAAATCTGCATATGTTGCGGCTGTCTTAAAGGGCACCTGTCACCCCGAAAATCGCGGGTGAGGTAAGCCCACCGGCATCAGGGGCTTATCTACAGCATTCTGTAATGCTGTAGATAAGCCCCCGATGTTACCTGAAAGATGAGAAAAAGACGTTAGATTATACTCACCCAGGGGCGGTCCCGCTGCTGGTCAGGTCGGATTGGCGTCTCTGGTCCACTCCGGCGCCTCCCATCTTCTTTCCATGACGTCCTCTTCTGATCTTCAGCCACGGCTCCGGCACAGGCGTACTTTGTCTGCTCTGTTGAGGGCACAACAAAGTACTGCAGTGCGCAGGCGCCGGAAAGGTCAGAGAGGCTCGGCGCCTGCGCACTGCAGTACTTTGCTCTGCCCTCAACAGGGCAGACAAAGTACGCCTGCGCCGGAGCCGTGGCTGAAGGTCAGAAGAGGACGTCATGCAAAGAAGATGGGAGGCGCCGCAGCGGACCAGAGACGCCCATCAGACCTGACCAGCAGCGGGACCGCCCCTGGGTAAGTATAATCTAACGTCTTTTTCTCCTTTCAGGTAACATCGGGGGCTTATCTACAGCATTACAGAATGCTGTAGATAAGCCCCTGATGCCGGTGGGCTTACCTCACCCGCAATTTTCGGGGTGACAGGTTCCCTTTAACAGCCACGAGAAATGCAGCCACGGGGACTCAAGCATATTTTTTAAGCTCACTGAATGCATTCGGTTAGCACACAAGTGTGTTCAGGTAACACCTTATCTGAGCATGTTCGCTCATCGCTACAGTATAAATATCGCATAGGAGACTCTGGAGCAGACTCTTGAGGCAAGAGCATATACAGCACATAGGAGAGACTGGAGCAGGAGCATATACAGCACATAGGAGAGACTGGAGCAGGAGCATATACAGCACATAGGAGAGACTGGATCAGGAGCATATACAGCGCATAGGAGAGACTGGATCAGGAGCATATACAGCACACAGGAGAGACTGGAGCAAGAGCATATACAGCACATAGGAGAGACTGGATCAGGAGCATATACAGCACATAGGAGAGACTGGATCTGGAGCATATACAGCACATAGGAGAGACTGGATCAGGAGCATATACAGCACATAGGAGAGACTGAATCAGGAGCATATACAGCACACAGGAGAGACTGGAGCAAGAGCATATACAGCACATAGGAGAGACTGGATCAGGAGCATATACAGCACATAGGAGAGACTGGATCAGGAGCATATACAGCACATAGGAGAGACTGGATCAGGAGCATATACAGCACATAGGAGAGACTGGATCAGGAGCATATACAGCACATAGGAGAGACTGGAGCAGGAGCATATACAGCACATAGGAGAGACTGGATCAGGAGCATATACAGCACATAGGAGACACTGGATCAGGAGCATATACAGCACATAGGAGAGACTGGAGCAAGAGCATATACAGCACATAGGAGAGACTGGATCAGGAGCATATACAGCACATAGGAGAGACTGGATCAGGAGCATATACAGCACATAGGAGAGACTGGATCAAGAGCATATACAGCACATAGGAGAGACTGGATCAGGAGCATATACAGCACATAGGAGAGACTGGAGCAGGAGCATATACAGCACATAGGAGAGACTGGATCAAGAGCATATACAGCACATAGGAGAGACTGGAGCAGGAGCATATACAGCACATAGGAGAGACTGGAGCAGGAGCATATACAGCACATAGGAGAGACTGAATCAAGAGCATATACAGCACATAGGACAGACTGGATCAGGAGCATATACAGCACATAGGAGAGACTGGATCAAGAGCATATACAGCACATAGGACAGACTGGTTCAGGAGCATATACAGCACATAGGAGAGACTGGATCAGGAGCATATACAGCACATAGGAGAGACTGGATCAGGAGCATATACAGCACATAGGACAGACTGGATCAGGAGCATATACAGCACATAGGAGAGACTGGATCAAGAGCATATACAGCACATAGGACAGACTGGATCAGGAGCATATACAGCACATAGGAGAGACTGGATCAAGAGCATATACAGCACATAGGAGACTGGATCAGGAGCATATACAGCACATAGGAGAGACTGGATCAGGAGCATATACAGCACATAGGACAGACTGGATCAGGAGCATATACAGCACATAGGAGAGACTGGATCAAGAGCATATACAGCACATAGGACAGACTGGATCAGGAGCATATACAGCACATAGGAGACTGGATCAGGAGCATATACAGCACATAGGAGAGACTGGATCAAGAGCATATACAGCACATAGGACAGACTGGATCAGGAGCATATACAGCACATAGGAGAGACTGGAGCAGGAGCATATACAGCACATAGGAGAGACTGGATCAAGAGCATATACAGCACATAGGACAGACTGGATCAGGAGCATATACAGCACATAGGAGACTGGATCAGGAGCATATACAGCACATAGGAGAGACTGGAGCAGGAGCTTATACATCACATAGGAAATTCTGAGGCTGCTGTCTTCAGAGGTGCAGGATTAAAAAGCATGCTAACTCCACCCACAGAGCGCGTCCTGGCCTTGCCCAACATCAGGATGTAATCCTTCATTGCATGTGCCACGGTGCTCATTAGTGGAGCAATTAAAGCAGTGGTGGGAAACCAAGGGCCATTTGGATATTTGTAATATCATTTGCGGACTGTACAAATCGAGCTCGAATTCTGCCCACAAAGTAAATCATGGCAATGGTGTCAGGACATAATCTTTCATTGCATGTGCTTCAGCGTTCACTAGTGAACATTACATACATGTTCTCACAGAGCAAGAAGAGCATAAAGAGCAAGCAGCCTTCAAAATACAGCTGCCGGCCCAAGCACTACTGACCCCGGTTATCTGCCTGGGGGCCAGATAAAAGTTTGCAAGGGCCATAAACAGCCCGGGGGCCTGAGGTTCCCCACCACTGCTGTAGAGTATGTATGGAATAATAGTACAGGACTTTACTTAGATTCGGCTCAGTGAAGAACTATTTTGTCTTTCACAGCATCATTAGTGATCAGCACAGAGCCCTTGTAAGCTTCTCCTCTCTGGTGTAGGTACTCTATAACACTGATTCATTTTAGAGCCTATAGTTATACCTCTAATAGCTGCAAAGATCATTTTTGTTTTCATTGATTCCCCAAATGTTTAGTTTGTGTTTTGTAGTTATTAATGCATTAAATGGTGCCACTTTCATCATTATCAGTCACCTGAATTTATTGGCTTTTGCTGCCTAAACTTGCAGAGCTCCAGTAGTTGCCCCTACATCCTCTCAGTTGTAATTCATGACTTCATACTCTGTGATTGTCAAATGCTGTGCCCACCCGTGGGGGCAAATGAATGCACAAGTTTGTGGAAAAACATTGAGGCTGTACCTACCAACTTATGCACTCATTATTGCTCCATTCCCATCCCCCACACTCATGGCTTCATGGTAACTTACTGTGAAGGTAATTTGGGCTGGAGTCCATTATAGTAATTTTGACTTTTTTTTCCTGGAGATTTGGTTACTGATTTCTCACCATCGTCTTAGGATTCCCCTATGCACAAAGCCCTCTTTTGGGTGGCTATGGCAGTACTACAGCTGGATGAAGTTAACTTGTATTCGGCTGGTACAGCTCTTCTGGAACAAAACCTGCACACATTAGACAGCCTTCGAGTATTTAATGACAAGGTAAGTAAAATACTCTGTATAAAAGCAAGTTTTGTTGGGCAAGTCATATTTGGCCAGTTTTGAGATTGGGTGCACTTTAATGATATTTCTGTAAATCATTTAATACTTGATTCTCTTTCAGGAGAATATAAAATATTAGCATAAGGCTGTGCTCATGTCTTAATTATATCATTCGGGTAGGGGATGTTATAAGGTTTCCATCACTTTTAACAACAAGAATAGTGCCTCAGGGATATTCTAGCAGTCAAAATTATTGGGCTATGTTGGTATAGTTGCACAAAAGATCTGACACAATATTTGGGCTTGTGTTATGAGAAGCCATAGCACAGGTGAGAACAGTTTAAAGGAGTTGCCTCAGGGCAGATATTTACACGTCAATCAAATGCGGGTCCGACCTCTGGGAGCCAAACCTAACAGGAGGGGAGGGGGGTCCCAAGCCCCTGTTCTATCTAGTGCCCATCCACTGTGACTGTAACTGTAGCAGCACATGTGCATCCTTCTCAGGGCGGCGAGGTACCCTGTTCTGGTGATGGGGGTGGGTCCAAGTGGTTGGACTCGCATCTACTAGACTATTTACAGGATATCCCAGGGATATGTCATTAACGCCTGTCACGAGGCAACCCCATTATAATGTGGCTTTATACTTTGGATGAACTCACTGTATAGACTAGGCAAGGGTCGGCTGCAGCTCATCAATAGTCTGTCAAAGCAGATGTCCACTCTGATGAAATAGTAAAGGCTTCAGCCAGTCAGCTGTCGGTGATTGGCCGCAGTGGTCAGGTGACACAACATTGTCATGTACCCCGCCAAAGACAGCAGTGTCGACATGGCTCGATTGATGCCACTGCTGGAGGCAAGTATCCATTGTTTTTATTTTCTATGGGGCCTTAAGTTGACTAAGCAGGTGGATAACCCCTTTAATGTTCGGCTGACATTTTGTTGACATATATTAAGGATAAAATGGAACAGTTAACATAAATTTATTATATTTCAAGGGAACAAATCATCATCCAATTCTGTCTGGCCTAAAGGGGAAAAGTAACCGAAGATTTACACTGTTGCATTCTTATGACCACCTCAGTCAGCCATGTGTGTGGTTAGTGTACGTCAGAAGGAATAGCCATTTGTGTGTCAGCTATTTACCATTTTTTTGTTATAAAATGCACTTTTAGCAGAAAAAAATATCTGTCTAAAAGTCGTGTGCATCTAATTGTCCATAGGAAGCTTCCTATGGTCAAGAAGAGCGTTGACTGCATCCTTCCAGATCACGGAGAGAACTGCTCTCCTCCTTCTGTACTAATCTATTTCATTGGGGCAGGGCAAGAGAGAAAGCTACCAGGACCTCCACATCACTAAGGCTGCACGGATGCTACAGTTCCTAGATGGCTGAAGGACCTTTCAGGTCACATGCCTGGAAGGATCTTCAAAATATTCTTGTTTGTGTGTTTTGATGATGATGCTAATGATGATGTAACTGGGCTGAGTGTGTGTTGCTGGAGCTGAGCTATGTGTGAGAACAAACTGTACTGTACATAAGGGGCAAGCTGTAACTTTATATGTATGCAGTAAAATACATGCTGCAGAGATACATTAACAATAAATCTGTTACCTTCCTATTGTATTAAAATGAGGGACATTGACCTCTCCACTTCATTAAGTAGGAAATATGGGGATTCTAATTTTCTCTAGTCACCTTCCACGACGGCGCTAATTTGCATGAACGGGGAAATACCTCTTCTCCTCGGATTATATTGAGGACCTGGTGTCTGCTGTTCGTAACACCATGGGGCTTGAAGAGGGAACTGTACCACAGTCCATACAGGATCATATGTTTGGTGGGCTCAGATCGGAGAAAAAGGCAGGATTCCCCGTTCATGCAAATTAGCGCCGTCGTGGAAGGTGCCTAGAAACCGAATTAACGGTAAGAATAATTCTATTTTCTCCTCTCTGAATCTGGATCTTGTCTTAAAGTACAATGCATCTTATGATCTTAGAAATACGGGGTTTTTTTGTACGTTCAGCTACATATGGCAAGTTTTTATTTTGTTTGCCATATTTACATGAATATGCAGATTATTATTATTTATTATTATAGCGCCATTTATTCCATGGCGCTTTACATGTGAGGAGGGGTATACATAATAAAAACAGGTACAATAATCTTGAACAATACAAGTCACAACTGGTACAGGAGGAGAGAGGACCCTGCCTCCGAGGGCTCACAATCACAAGATCATATATGTGTGTGTTAGGTATAGATATTTATATTTATCGTAAAATGTACAATGTGGATAGGAAAGTAATGATTTATGAAGCATTGTGCAGTGATGTAGTGTGTATGTGGTATCTCAATGGTAGATACGGTTGTGTGAAAAAGTGGTTGCCCCGTTCCTGATTTTTCTATTGTTTCTCAGACTTTAATGTTTCAGATCACCAAACAAATTTAAATATTAGGCAATGATAATACAAGTAAATACAAAGTGCAGTTTTTAAATGAAGGTCTTTATTATTAAGGGATAAAGAAATCCATACCTACAAGACCCTGTGTGAAAAAGTGATTGCCCTCTAAATCTAAAAACTGGTTGGGCCACTCTTAACAGCAACAATTGCAATCAAGCGTTGGTGATAACTGGCAATGAGTCTTTTACAACGCTTCTTAGGAATTTTGGCCCACTCATCTTTGCAGAATTGTTGTAAGTCAGCCACATTGGAGGGTTTCCCAGCATAAACGGCCTTTTTAAGGTCATGTCACAACATCTCAGTCATATTAAGTTCAGGACTTGGACTAGGCCACGCCAAAGTCTTAGTTTTGTTTTTCTAAAGACAATCAGAAAAAGACTTGCTGGTGTTTTGGATAATTGTCCTGCTGCATAACTCAAGATAGCTTCAGCTTGAGGTCAGGAATAGATGGCTGGACATTGTCCTTCGGAATTTTTTGGTAGACAGCAGAATTTATGGTTCCATTTACCACAGCAAGTCTTCAAGGTCCTGAAGAAACAAAACAGCCCCAGTCCATGACACTACCACCACCATATTTTACTGTTGGAATGATGTTCATTTTCTGAAATTCTCTGTTTCTTCTACACCAGATTTAATGTGACATACACCTTGCAAAAAGTTCATCTTTTGTCTGGTCAGTCCACAGAGTATTCTCCCCAAAATCTTGGGGATCATCAAGATGTTTTCTGGCAAAACTAAGATGAGCCTTTATGTTTTTATTATTTAGCAGTGGTTTTCATCTTGGAACTCAGCCATGCAGGCCATTTTTGCCCAGTCTTTTTCTTAAGGTGGAGTCATGAACACTAACATTAACTGAGGCAAGTGTGGCCTGCAGTTCTCTGGATGTTGCTGTGAGGTCTTTTGTGACCTTTTGGATGAGTGATCGTTTTGCTCTTGGGGTACTTCTGGTCTGCTGGCCACCCCTGGCAAGGTTCACCACTGTTCCTTGTTTTCGCCATTTGTGAATAATGGCACACTCACTATGGTTCGCTGGAGTCCCAAAGCTTGAGAAATGGCTTTATAAACTTTTCCAGACAGATCTCAATTACTTTTTCTCATTTGTTCCATAATTTTTTTGGGATTGCATCATCTCTAGCTGTAGAGGATCTTTTGGTCTCCTTCTTTTTGACAGGCAGTTCCTATTTAATTGATTTCTTGATTGATATCAGGTGTGGCAGTAATTAGGCCTGCGTGTGACTAGGAAATTTGAACTCCGCTTCCCAAACATGTGATAAATGGTGTATGCTGTTGACCCTAGGATGCTGATAGTAGGCAAGAAAAGTTAGCTGCTCCTCAGCAGTGTACACCCACCGACCAGCGTAAAGCTAGTCAGTTTTAGTATTATATTGGCCATCAATCAGACTCTCAATAGGAGAATCCCCCACGTGATCACTTTGTTTCATTCAAAATGGCTGAACGCCCTCCCTGGGTTTTGCCAATCAGAGAGTTTCAAAGTATCTTCGCCAAACAGTGAGAGCACCCAGAAAAGTGCTTCCCAGGCAGAAGGCATTTGGATATTTTATATCTCTTTGGGCCTGATTTCCTCAGCAAATGGGTAGAATCCCTGTCTGTGGCACCTCCAGTCTGTCCGCTAAGACTGTCCTATCTCTCCCGGACAGTTCTTCCCTCAAGGGCTCCACTGACAGATCGAAGCACTAGCCATGTCCGTCTTTGAGGCCTCTGGCTCTTTTCTCTGCTCCGCCTTAGTTTTCACCTAGGTAGCCATGTTAATTTCTGCCTGGGCAAACCGTCTTCGGCAGGGCATTTTTTAAACTGCCTCACCAGATGAGCTGGTTGATCTAGCGGATCACAAAGCTCACGTGGGTAAAGATTTGCTTGCCGCGTCCCTAGACGACGCCAGCTGCTCTGCCCATGTTACCAGCAATATTGTAGCCATGTGCAAAATTCTCTGGCTCAAAGCCCTGAATGCGGGACCCTAAGTCCAAAAAGTCCCTTACCAATTTTCCCTTTCACGGCTCACGTCTTTGTGAATCTAGGCTGGATCAACTCATCTCGGAAGCCACTGGGGGTAGGCGTACTTCCCTTCCCCAGCCCAAACTCAAACATCCTTTTACAAGGAGACATTCTCGTCAGTTTCGTGCATTTTGTCAGTTCTCCTCCGGGACCTTCTCTCAGCAAGACCGGTCTCTTGCCTGGTAAGACACCAGGATGCCGTTCTTCAAAGCAGCCACATAGTGCTCTAACTGTTGCTCTGCTAGATCCTCCCGTGCTCAATTCAATAGATTCTCCTTAGCATGACGCGTCACTCCACCTGGAAATCCTCTCGGGGAGGGTGGACGTCTTCTGTTGTTCAGGACGAGTGGCTCTCCGTAGTCGACGGGTCAGGGAAATCATTACCCCAGGTTATAGTATATAATTTTTTTCTTTCCCACGCAGACCAATTTTCATGTCCTGCCCTCCAAGGGTCACATCTCAGATTCCCGGCGTCTTAAAAGCTATTGATTATCTCCTTGGGTCATCATATCCGTTCCCCTTCCAGTAACGCTTCTCAGGTTTCTATTCTAACCTTTTTGTGGTCTCAAAGAAGGATGGCTCACTCCGGCCGATCCTGAATCTCAAGCTTCTACATGAGCGGGTACACCTCCGCCATTTCCACATGGAAACCCTCTGCTCAGTAATTGCCTCCACGGAGCCCAAGGAGTTACTCTGTTCAGTGGACATTCAGGACACGTATCTCCACATCCCAATTTGCTCGACGCCTCAGAAGTTTCTGTGCTTTGGGGTCCAAAGGAAGCACTATCAGTTCACAGCTTTCCCCTTCAGACTGGCCACTGCCCCCATAGTGTTTACAGAGGTTATAGCGACTGTCATGGCCTGTTTTTTTTCCAAGAGGATAGTATTCATTTCCTACCTGGACGACCTACTGATCAAGGACCCGTCCTTCTGAGACTGTTCCAAAAGCCTTCAGGTCACCCTGGACACGCTTGCTCGTCTAGGCTTGGTAATCAACACATCAAAATCCTCTCTAATCCCAACCCAGCTCCTAGTTTTCCTAGGCATGTTGTTCGATACCGCCCACTCCAGAGTTTTCTGAGGAACAGATTTCTGCATTCAGTCTAGGAATTCAGTTCCTAAGATGCCCATCCCTTTGCTCTCTTCGACTCTGCATGAGAGTAGTAGGGAAGATGATTGCTGCGATGATAGCGGTTCCATTCGCACAATTCCATACCCGTCCACTCCAGCTGGACCTTCTGTTGGCTTGGGACAAGAAGACTTCTTCCCTGGATCACCCCATACTCCTGCCTCTCCGAATGGGGCAGGCCCTGTCATGGTAGAGTTTCTCCCCCTCCATTCAGAACGGGAGATCATTCCTTCCTCTCCGCTGGCAAGTTGTCATGACAGACGCCAGTCTCCTTAGATGGGGAGCAGTCTTCCTTCATCACACATAATCCAGGGTCGCTGGAACTCTCGGGAAATCTTCCTCGCCATGAATCTACTGGAGCCATCTACCTCTCTCCACACCACTGGCAGGAATTTCTGTTTGACCGACCAGTCAGAATTCAGTCCGACAAGGCCACACCCGTGGCATACATAAACCACCAGGGAGGGGCACGGAGTTTGTCATGCTAGAGGAGATAACGAATCACAAGGTTCCTCGGTGTGTGACCAGATCTCGCTACCACCTGGCGATCGATTACAATGCCCTGGTTATTCCACGGTCTCGGTTTCAGCTTCAGTACCTTTTTCCACCTCTTCGCCCGATCCCCAGACTTCTCAAGAAGATCAAGGCGGAAGGAGTTCCAATCATTCTGGTGGCCCCAGACAGGCCCAGAAGAGCTTGGTACGTAGATCTAGTCAACGCCTGCAGACATGTTCCTTGGAGGCGACCAGACCGTCCAGACCTACTTTATCAGGGTCCCCTCTTCCACTAGAATTCTGGGTCTCTCAATTTAATGGCATGGCCCTTGAAGCCATAGTTCTTAGGAAGGCAGCTTCTCTCCCCAGGTCATTCAGACTGTGATCAGTGCGAGAAAACTCTTGTCTTCACTCATCACTCTTGGAAGGCCTTTTTTCGCTGGTGTGAGTATAGACACACAGCTCCTATGTCTTTTTCTCTTCCATCTATTCTGGTGTTTTGGCAATCAGGAATACAGTCAGATTTGTCTCTTAGTACCCTCAAGGGTCAGGTCTCAATCCTGTTTCAACAATGTTTGGTCATTCGCCCCCAGGTAGTCCAAACCTTCCTTCAGGGAGTTGCTTGTCTACCACCATATCGTCTCCCCGTGGACCTGTCGGACCTTAACCTAGTTTTGAGCATTCTTCAGGATCACCTTTCGAGCCCCTCCAGGATAGCTCATATTCTCTTCTCTCTTGAAAAGTTGCCTTTTTAGTTGCGATCACTTCCATTGGACAGGATCAGAATTAATGTCTGTCTTGTTTCTCCCCTTTTATTGTCTTTCACCACGACAAGGTGGTCCTTCGTCCAGTGCCCTGTTTCCTTCCTAAGGTAGTATCCCCATTCCATACGTCACCAGTCCATCTCCGAGAAATTTCTCTCCTTGTTTGTCATTATTAAAGGACTCCCTGCCTCCAAGTCTATCATCACCCGTTGGATCTGCTCAGCTATTCTGGAGGCTTATTGTGTCAAAGATAAGCCACCTCTTTTGGGTGTGAGGGTTCACTACACTCAGGTGGTGGGGACCTACTGGGCCATTCCCCACCAGGCTTCTGGAACCCAGATTTGCAAGGCCGCTACCTGGTCATCTTGTCATACATTTGCAAGATTCTGTAGGGCAGAGGTCCCCAACCGCCGGTCCGCGGACCAGGACCGGGCCGTTGGGGTTTTTCAGCCGGTCCGCGGCGCCGCTGACAGCTAGCTTCGTGGCCCTGCGCCTGGTCAGAGCACGCTCTGTGACAGCTCGCAGCTCCCGGCAGAGAACATTATGCAGGACGGGGCGGGGCGTCAGGCGGGTCTTAGTGACACAGCCCTCCTGCGCAGCATGGTGTGTTCCTGACGGGGTGGGGCGGCAGGCTCTCCTCACTGACACGCCCAGTGGCATATCTAGGGGGGCGCAGCCGGCAGGGGGGCGCAGTCGGGCCGCCTCATTCGGCGGTCCGCAGTGTCTCCCCCGGCGGCTGCATTCTGCCGCCCCCGGTCAGGGAGTCAGCTGTTCTCTGTGCCGACTGTCAAGCTGACAGCCGGCACAGAGAAGCTGCAGAGCGCCGGCTCCCAACAAGTGCAGAGGTGGAGGGGAGCCCCTGCAGGGTGGCTGTGACGGGCAGGGAGAAATCCCTGCAGCTCCACTGCCCAGCGATCTGTCTTCCTGCTTCCTCTCACACAGACGCGCCGCTGGATGACGTCATCATTCAGCGACCGGCTGTGTCAGAGGAAGGCAATGAGATGCTGTGGGAGAGTGCGAGGAGAGGTGAGAGGGGTGTGTGAATGTGTGTGTGAGAATGTGTGTGTGAGAATGTGTGTGTGAGAATGTGTGTGTGAATGTGTGTGTGTGATTGTGTGTGAGAGAATGTGTGTGTGTGTGTGAGAATCACATTCTCATTATAAATGTCATAATTATATGATAAGTATGCACTAAGCTCCACCCCTCCATAACTCCACCCCCATATGACCAGAGCCCCGCCCCTGCCCCACCCCCACCCCACCGGGCCATGGAAAACTGGTCTTGCTTAAAGCCGGTCCCTGGTGCAAAAAAGGTTGGGGACCTCTGCTGTAGGGTACATAGTTATGCCTCGGCCCTTGCTGACCTAGGTAGAAAGGTACTGCATGCAGCGGTCGCCTGACCTAATTTGAGTAAGATATTCTGTTCCCTCCCTTGCATTAGGACATCCCATGGTTACTTGTGTCCCCCAATGAAGCGATTTTTGGTACTCACCATAAAATTTCTTTCTTGCAGCCTTCATTGGGGGACACAGCACCCACCCTTAGTTTTTTTGTGCCTATGTTGGGAGTGGGAGCCTCTGTTGGGCCTGTATATAGTTCTTGCTGCTTCTCCTGCTTTTTTCACTAACTAATGAGCTTTGTGCCAGTTCGTTGGTGTATACTGCTGAGGAGGAGCTAGATCTCTTATTTGCCTAGTGTCACCTCCTGGCGACAGCAGCATACACCCATGGTTATTTGTGTCCCCCAATTAATGCTCCAAAAAAGAGATTTTACGGTGAGATCCAAAATTCCTTCTTTTGTGTTTACTTGTGTTTTCTTTGTCTAATATTTAAATTTGTTTGGTTATCTGAAACATTTAAGTGTGACAAACATGCAAGAGAATAGGAAATTAAGAAGGGGGGAAAAAACGTATTCAAACAACTGATAGGCTATGTGCACACGTTGTGGATTTGCCTTTGGAATTTTATTTGCAGATTCCTGCTCTTGGCAGAAAACGCAGTTAAAAATCCGCATGGATTTGATGCTATTTTTATGTGGATTTTCGTGCGGATTTGTATGCGTTTTTGTAAGCTAAATAAAGATCTATTATTTAGCAAAAAAAAAAAATTGTGATGTCATTTTTGTCCAACCTCTTCTTTTACATACTACATTGAATACCATAATGTCATCACATACCATGTTCAAATATAATGTGTACATACACAAAACAAATATAAGTGAATATCTATAGATGGTTATATCTATCGATAGATATATCTATACTTATATCTATCGATAGATCTATCTTTCTATCGATAGATATATAATACCAAGCCCGATGTTTAGTAATGAACATAATAAAATGGTACATAAATAGTTACAGAGACACACACAAAATCTGCATTAGGCCGGGGTCACACTTGCGAGAAACTGGCCCGAGTCTCGCACCTCAGTACCGGCACTGCCGCCGGCGCTCGGACTAGAGCGTTCAGCTGCATAGAAATACATGCAGCCGCACACTCCTGTCTCGAGTGCCGGCGGCAGTGCCGGGTATTGAGGTGCAAGACTCGTGCGAGTTTCTCGCAAGTGTGACCCCAGCTTTAAACGCAATATCTGTTTAATTTGTTTTTTTTTTAAAAGGAAGAAATTGGAGTGGGCTCCCACTCGGTTTTCAAAACCAGAGAGGGAAAGCCAGTGACTGAGGCCCGATGTTTATAGCCTGGGAATGGGGTAATACCCATGGAGCTTACCAGGCTATTAATATCAGCTCACAGCTGTATATTTAGCCTTTACTGGCTATTAAAATGGGGTTGTTATATTGTAAGGTGACATCAAGTTCGGCTTAGTAATGGAGCAGCGTCAATAAGACGTTTATCCATTACTAATCCTATAGTTGGTACATGCTAAATAAAGACACATCCAGAATAAAGTTTTTAATGAAATAAAGCACTAAACAGTTTGCCATCTTTATTATCCAGCTATTCCATGGGACGCCCTCAATCTCCTGTAATAAAAATAAAATAATAAACCAACACAGATACTCCCTGTTCCGATGTAATCCATTTAATAACGATTGTCCCACTGTAGAACAGTGACATCGGGAGATGTGACTGCTCTACAGGGGCCTCCGATGATACACTGACTGGAGATAATACTCCCGCAGCGGTGCCGCAAGTGACAGGATGAACTCCGGTGACCTCTAGGTGGCGGAGTGATCCACTGCGGAGGGATCACCTCCGGTCACTGTATCACCTGAGCCCCTATAGAACGGTCAAATCTCCCGATGTGACAGCTCTACACGGGAGATCGTCGTAGGACAGTCGTTATTAAATGGATTACATCATAACAGGGAGCATACTATTGGTTTATTATTTATTTTTATTTTTTTGCAGGCGATTGAGGGCCTCTGGGATTAGCTGTTTGGTGAGTATGTACTGTATGTGTGGTGTCTTTTTTTTTTTTTTTCATTATTCAACACAGTAGCCGGATGATGGGACTACTACTGTCCCATCATCGGCTAATGCTGTCACTGTTCTGTGTGACAGCAGACATAGCTGGAGAGGACTAGTAGTCCCATCAGACGATGCCTGCCCACAGACGCCCGCCCACAGACACGCGCCCCTTGCTATCTGCAGCGTTTTTTTGCACGGACATCCACATTAAAACCACAAAACTTTTTACGCCTGTGGTTTTGCTGTGTATTTGACTGACTCAATGGAAGTCAATGGGTGCAGAAACGCTGCAGATCCGCAAAAAGAATTGACATGCTGCGGAAAATAAAACGCTGCAAATCCATGCAGATTTTTTCACAACATGTGCACACCAATTCTGGAGTTCCCATTGACTAACATTGGTTGAGCACTACACTGCGGATTTGATGCAATTCCGTCCAAAAACGTTGCGGATCCGCTTTAAAATCTGCAACGTGTGCACATAACCTTAAGTGCTGCAGTAGGTGTTCTGGTGTTTCCCTTCCCCCATTGTAAAAAAAAAAAAAAAACACCATGCAGTCTTTGCTTATTTGGCACACTTGATGGGGTCTGGGATAAGACATATGTCATTACAACAATTGTATGACCTATATCTTTTTATGTTACTGTTCGGCCTTTGACCTGAAATCTGTCACAAACCAAACAAGGCCATAATCTCCCCTGACTCATAAGTTTGCCTTCTGTCATCAATGGCTGTATTTGACTGCTGTAAGCTGAGGCAGAAGCACAGCCATCACCCATACTGTTTTTCTGACAGATGTGGTAAAATCCAAAATGCTAATATCTAGATATAGCTCCAAACAGTATTACCAAGTTAACCCCTACTAGTAATTTTAGATTTTTTTTTTCTTTCTACAGTTCTTGTAGAAGTGATGTGGTGGGGGGTTAAACAGAATTATGGGGAGGAAACAGACAGCACATTGAACTGAGACTCAGGTCTTTTGTTCATATCCAAATCCCTAGTCACAATTTTCCAGAATAATGCAGAGGTCAGGGTTCGCATCTTAAATGATGGAGTTTTTTTATATCTGTAGTTTATCTTCAGTTTTAAAGTAAAATGTTTTATTTTTTACATTGTGCTTACATAATGGGCTTTCTTATTTTATTCTGCTAGAGTCCAGAAGAGGTCTTTATGGAGATCCGCAACCCTCTAGAAGAATGGCATTGTAAACAAATGGACCATTTTGTTGGCCTCAATTTCAACTCTAACTTCAACTTTGCACTAGTTGGGCACTTGCTGAAAGGTGAGTAGATTTTGAGAAGGATGTATGTTGTGCTTTACTGGGCAATAATGTTGACAAAACCTTATTGTTAAGCACTCAAAACTGGTTTATGCTTGCCAAACGTATGGGTCAATTTATTAACGCCTTTCCAAAACTTGGACATACCAAGTACGTTATGGTTGGGAAGTTCTTCCCGACCTTGGACGTGCTAGGTACGTCCAGTCGATTTTACGCTCATAGAAGCTGTGCGCGTGATCGCCGTTGGGTGATCAGCTGATATCACAGCTGACACCCGGCTCTCACTGCCAGGAGTGGTGCCCGCACCGCTCCCAGCAGTCTAACCCCCTAAATGCTGCGATTGATATCAGTCACAACATTTAGAAGGCAGAGGAAGGGAGCCGTCTCTGCCCTCCAATTGACTCCCCTGCGACATCATTGTGGGGGTCCGATATAGTCATGATTGCATCCCGGTCACCAGGTTCTAGGATGTTGGTTAGATCATGCGCAGAGCATGAACTTGTCAGTACAGCACTGATAGTTATAAGGCATTGGAATGCTCGTTCATTTCAATGGTTTATAACAGCAATCAGAGCTGTAAAAGTCAGAAAAAAAAGCCCACCGTATATTGTACCAATAAAGTTGTATTTTTATGTAAGAAAAAACAAACAAAAAAAGTACACGTTTTGGTATCTCCACTTCCGGAACGAGCTGCCACATTGAATTGCCACTCTAGTTAACCCGTTCAGTGAACACTGTAAAAAAAAATAATAATAAGTAATGTGACGCCCAGGAGACCGGGGTACCCAGCACCGGACCAATGGGGTCTGTCTCTTGAGGGGGATGTCACGGGTGGCTTGACCCGGTGCTGTGGCCTCAGGCAATGCACAGTGTAAGGGGTATCATGAGGGAACAGGCACTTACTTGATCAGCAGCAGGTTCTCCCAGCGGTGATGATCCTGATCCTGGATAGATGGCTATTGTCCAAATGAAAGACTGAGGCACTGAAACGTTTAACCAGTTTACTTCAACATAAAGGGATTTACAATCCAGTCCTGTCACCGGAGTCTGTATGGGAACTCTGAGTTACTTTGACCCTGCCGGAGTCTTCGCCTCTTATTGTACGCAGTTTCTGTGTGGCCCTGCTGCTGTATGTGAACTGGCTGCCGGCCCAATCTGTCCCCTCCGGGCCCTGGTTCGACGGACAACCCGAGTCCTTTTATCGGCTTACCCCCTCCGGGAGTACCGCTGAACTCTGTGTCTGTTGCTGCGTCCGGCCCTAGTGAAGCTGATATCACCTCACGTTTTTCCGGTTGCTGTATTATATATAATGAATACAGCCGCGGATCCGGTATCCGTCTTTGCGCCTGTTCTGGGTAGTGATTAATGCTACCCGGTTCTCACAATGTCCTTTTTCTCTGTCCCTCTTCTCCTCAGGCCGGTGATTTGGGCCTGGAAACCGTCATAGGACTGTTAGAAATTCAGCTGTATGACCTCTCACTTTCAACTCCTTAGCCCAACTGCCAGTTCTTTACTCAGACCAGAATGGATCAAGGGGAGTCTCTGGAGCTCCCCCTTCTGGCCGGAGGTGGTAGTGCAGTCTTGCTATTTTAGTATTTGTATTTACTGTCAGTAACTATTTTTGTGGCAAATACCCCTAGGGGTGCCACATTAACAACCGATGCGTTTTCATCATACCAATGAACAAAAGGGGAAAAAAACGCAATCAAGACGACAAATGTAAATCAAAATAGTATATCTGAAAACATCATCTTGTCCCTCAAAAAAGAAGCTGCCATACTGTTTCCCATTTTCACTCGGCAGCCTCCACTACTTCTTGTTTCTGGAAAACACCCATTGAGTCAGTCATCATTACACCTGTAGATACATTTCCAAAGGGGTATAATTTAAAAAATGGGGTCACATGAGGGGGGAATATTCTGATTTTCTAGCAATTAGGGGCTCTGTATATAGAGCCTGCAAACTATTCAAGGAAAATTTGCGCTCCAGGAGGCAAATGGCACTCTATCCCTCCCGAGTCTTGGCGTATAGCTAAGCAGTACTGTACCGCCGCATATGGGGTATTTGTACATTGAGCAGAAATTGTGGGACAAATTTTGGTACCATTTTTACCCATTTCCCAGTGTGAAAATATAAAATCTGGGGCTAAAACAAAATGTTGGTAGTAAAAATGTAATTATTTTCTCTTCACTTCCCAATACAATAAAATTCTGTGGCACATATGTGGTGTCAATGTGATCACTGCACCCCTAGATGAATTAATTGACTGGTGTAGTTTGTTAAATAGTCACCTATGGGGGGGGGGGGGGGGGGGGCTGTGTCTGCTGTATGGCATCTCAGGGGCTATCCTAGTGGGTCATCGCCCCCTCAAACCATAACAGTAAAACCTACACTATAATATGGTGCTTTTTCCCTTCTGAGCTTTGCACTGTGGCTGAAAAGTAGGGTATTGGCGGGATCACAAGAATTTTTACAATGAACTGAGGTCTAATTTTTTTTCTGTTAGCCCTTAGAAAAATTAAAAACTTGGGGCTAAAACAATACTTTAGTGGTGAAAATTTACTGTATTTCTCAGTTTTAAGACACAGCGGATTATAAGACGCACCCCTCATTTTGATGAGAAAAATAGGAAAAAAACCTTTTTAATAAAATGGTGGTGCTTCTTACAATCCAGGTATCTTATTGCTTACCGGGTGGTGGTGGCTGCAGTGAAGCGGGGTCCCAGGGTTGCTGCTGGTGTTTGGTGGTGTAGGCCGCAGTGTAGCAGGGTCTCTGTTGGCAGAGGCAAGAGTGGCGCTGCTGGTGTCCTGTGGTGTGGGGTCTCCGACATTTTGTGAATGTCCTGAGCCCCCGCATTGTTTACTATGCAGTGGAGTCCAGGAAAATGGCTTCCAGGGTGGTGCATGCGCAGATGGAGATCTTGGTACCAATGGCACCAATAAAAACGTCAACTCGTCCCGCAAAAAACAAAATCTCACATGACTCTGTGGTCCAAAATATGGAAAAATTATAGCTCTCAAAATGTGGTGATGCAAAAACTATTTTTTTGCAATAAAAAGCGTCTTTTAGTGTGTGACAGCTGCCAAACATAAAAACCCGCTATAAATAGTAGATCAAACCCCCTTTATCACCCCCTTAGTTAGGGAAAAATAATAATAATAATCTTTATTTTTATATAGCGCTAACATATTCCGCAGCGCTTTACAGTTTTGCACACATTATCATCACTGTCCCCGATGGGGCTCACAATCTAAATTCCTTATCAGTATGTCTTTGGAATGTTGGAGGAAACCGGAGTACCCGGAGGAAACCCATGCAAACACGGGGAGAACATACATGGCATCGGATCTCAATTCCAGCCAATTTTGAATTGAAAAGTCAAATGGCGCTCCTTCCTTTCCGAGCGCTCCTTCCTTTCCGAGCCCTCCCATGCGCCCAAACAGTGCTTTACCTGCATATATGGGGTATCGTCGTACTCAGGACAAATTGCACAACAACTTTTGGGGTCAAATTTCTCCTGCTATCCTTGGAAAAATAAAAAATTAGGGGTGCAAAGATCATTTTTATGGAAAAAATTATTTTTTATTTTTACGGCTCCGCATTATAAACTTCTGTGAAGCACTTGGGGATTCAAAGTCCTTACCACACATCTAGATAAGTTCCTTAGGGGGTCTACTTTCCAAAATGGTGTCGCTTGGGGGTTTCCACTGTTTAAGCAAATCAGGAGCTTTCCAAAGGCGACATGACGCCTGCAGACCATTTCATCAAAGTCTGCATTCCAAACGTCACTACTTCCCTTCCGAGCCCCGACGTGTGCCCTCCAGTAGTTTTCTCCCACATATGGGGTATCAGCGTACTCAGGACAAATTGGTCAACAACTTTTGGGGTCCAATTTATTCTGTTACCCTTGGGAAAATAAAAAAATGGGGACTAAAAGATCATGTTTGTGGAACACCTGGGGATCAAAGTTCTCACCACCTATCTAGATAAGTTCCATGGGGGGGGGGGGGGTGTCTAGTTTCCAAAATGGTGTAACTTATGGGGGGTTTCCACTGTTTAGACTTATCAGGGGCTCTCCAAATGCGATATGGCATCTGATCTCAATTCCAGCCAATTCTGCGTTGAAAAAGTCTAATGGCGTTCCTTCCCTTGCGAGCTCTGCCATGCGCCCAAACAGTGGTTTACCCCCACATATGGGGTATCAGCATACTCAGGACAAATTACCCAATGCCTTTTGGGGTCCTGTTAGCCTTGTGAATATTTAAAATTAGGGGAGAAAAGATCATTTTTGTACAAAAAATATGATTTTTAATTTTTTTTATTTTACTGCTTTACGTTATAAACTTCTGTGAAGCCCTTGGGGGGTAAAAGTCTCTCCACATATCTAGATATCTAGATAAGTTCCATGGGGGGGGGGGGGGTCTAGTTTCCAAAATGATGTCACTTATGGGGCGTTTCCAATGTTCACACACATCAGGGGCTCTCCAAACGCGACATGGCGTCTGATCTCAATTCCAGCCAATTTTGCGTTGAAAAAGTCAAACAGCACTCCTTCCCTTCCGAGCTCTGCTATGTGCCCAAAAAGTTGCTCACCCCCACATATGAGGTATCAGCATACTCGGGACAAATTGTACAATTTATTTTGGGGTCCAATTTCTCCTGTTACCCTTGGGGGAAATGAAAAAAACTTGTACCTGAAATAATTCTTTGGTGAAAAAAGTTAAATGTTCATTTTTTTTTAAATAATCCAAAAATTCCTGTGAAGCACCTGAAGGATTAATAAACTTCTTGAATGTGGTTTTGCGCACCTTGAGGGATGCAGTTTTTAGAATGGTGTCACTTTCGGGTATTTTCTATCATATAGACCCCTCAAAAAAACTTCAAATGTGATGTGGTCCCTAAAAAAAAATGGTGGTGTAAAAATGAGAAATCACTGGTCAACTTTTAACCCTTATAACTCCCTAACAAAAAAAAAAATTGGTTCTAAGATTGTGTTGATGTAAAGTAGACATGTGGGAAATTTTACCTATGCATTTTGTCTGACATATCTGTGATTTAAGGGCATAAAAATTAAAAGTTGAAAAATTGTGAAATTTGCCAAATTTTCGCCAAATTTTCATTTTTTCCACAAATAAACACAAGTCATATCAAAGAAATTTTACCACTATCATGAAGTAAAATATGTCATGAGAAAGCATTCTCAGAATCACCGGGATCCGTTGAAGCGTTCCAGAGTTATAACCTCATAAAGGGACAGTGGTCAGAATTGTAAAAAATTGGCTCGGTCTATAACACGCAAAAACCACCCTTGGGGGGAAGGGGTAAAGGAGATAATTTTTCAGAGAAACCCTTTAAGAATATGTTGAGCTTGTTTGATAAAATTTCAGTTAACAAACACTCATCCTTAACCACCCACCCTCCTCCCACCCTCCATTCACCATATCCAGCACCGGCAAAGTTGACATTCCACACTGGAATGGATGGATGGATTGAAGACCCTCATGGATTTCACACTGGGTCAATTAGGTAAATACTGCAGCTTCTTATGAGAGGGAGGCATATAGAAATAGATTGTCCTCAGAAATGTGATAAGGTATGAAAGCCCTAGTTTGATTCACCTTTGATTCACTTTAGTCCACAGGGGATGAGGAGTGTGCTCTCCATAAAGTATGTGATATTTGGTGCCTGACATGGGTGTCTTATGCTCTTGGTTAGACCCATGGTATGTTAAGGGCAAGGTTAAATTTGCTAGACAGTATTAAAGAGCTTGTCCACTACATTATATAATGCGCCCATCGATTTACATCTAGTAAATAAGTATTTTTGTAAATACATACTGCTGCCATATGTGCTTGTGAGCGACGCTATTGCTGCCCGCTCAGTCTTCATCACATGACCCCAGCTGCAGCCGCCGCTTTTTCTCATGTCAACTTCCGGACTTTCTTGATTCACCCAGATGTGACCCAGTCGCACGCACCCCCTGATTGACTGTGCTGTGTGCAGTGTTTCACCACACGTCACAGCCCAGTATCCAGCACACACATTCCCTCCTCTGCTTTCATTGGCCGCAAGCGTGCCCTGGATATCGGGTTGTGACGTGCAGTCTAACGCCAACCACAGCCCAGTCAATCGGGGGATGCATGCGACTGGGCATGCCAGGGCGAGTCAAGGAAGTTTTGGAAGTTGACGTGACTTCAGCGAATGTCATCATAACATAAATAAGGTGCCATTGTTTTCATTACGCTACATTAAAGGGGTTGTCTGGGCAAATAATATTGGATACATAATATCAAATTTGTGGGCAATCTTACCCACAGCACCCTCATCGATCAGCTCCTTATAAGCCTCAGTGACCAGATGTAAATATTGAACTGAGCTGCACAGTTCAGCGTGTAGTGTTCTGTGCTGAAAACTGCGGGTCAGTTCCTATTCTTTCACGCAGAAGCTAATCTGCAGTTCTCAGCTGAATGTGACCTCATTGTTGCATCAAGTCAACACAGATTTATGGTGAACAGTTTAAAATTAGACGGCCTGTTGAATCCTGCAGCATCACAAACCTAACATTTGCCCTTGTCTCTCTGCTACACTTTCTCACTGTGCCTAAAATGATGCATGTGGAATATAAATATTAAATCCGTATTAAAGGGATAGACCACTAGTGGCCAGCTACTTCCCAACACCTACACTGACTTTTTCTCTGATGTCGGCACCATATCTTCGAACATTTATGGCCGTGTTCTGTCAGCGTCAGAGGAATGGCACCGATCTGAGAAAGAAGTACTGTATATATTTTTGTTTTTTCTGTTTTGCAGTTTAGCTATTAGGGGATGGATAACCCCTTTAAGACAATCTTTTAAATGACTGTAAATAATTGAATTCATTAGGTTATCGACATCCCTCTCCTACTACTGTGGCAAGAACAGTACGGATCCTTCACACTTTGCTTGCCCTTGTAAACAAACACAGGAATTGTGATAAGTTTGAAGTCAATACTCAGAGTGTTGCTTATTTAGCAGGTAAGCGGTTTTTCTCTTGCCATTTTCTCGACTAAACCGTTTTGCTTTTTCTTTTTACAGAGCCAGTGTAGAAATTGTGTTTGTGGAGATGTTCTGCTCTTGTGCTTCTAGGAAGAATACATCATGTTCTGATACGTGGTCCAGTAGAACATGGCAACAACTTTTCTTTGTTTATTAAGGAATACAAAGTATGAAGTTAATGGGGTTATCCGGGTTTGGGATGTGTCTGCTGTCACTCAGTGACTGTAGATATCTGAATGCTCACAGCATGTGCACCACATGCAGATAGGGTTCTCTGGTCCTGGCGGTGAAAATAAACGAACACGTGACTACAAGTATGGAATTGGCATACTTACGGCCACATTCTGACTAGACGTGGGCGGCCTCACTTGATACAAATGAATTGAGCAGGGCCGTGAAACATCAGATCGGCCCGTGACCGCATGTATGCAAATCACATACTTGTGGTCACATGACCTCCCACTCTCACCACTGGCACTAGAGACGTGCAGTGCACGCTATGCAGATTGAAAAGTCTGCAGACATATATAGTGGAGATACAGAACATATACATTCTCTATGACTATATGGAAATTTAATATGGATGTGGGCATGTGCACAGTCATACAAGTTTCTGGTTCTATTAGACTACAGCACATTTTTCTCTAATATTTCTAATCAATTTTCCAATTGGCATGTTAAAGGATATGCTATCAGTGCAAATCATGAAATCCTTGCAGTTTTTACACTGAGCATTGCACCATATAATTGGCTGGATTAGCAGGATTGCAGCGGATAGTATAGATAACATGGGATCACACCATTTACAATCGGAGATGATCGCAGATCACCTCCTCCCCCTCCCGGCCTCCACATTGATCTTTGCACAGATCACAGAGCATGTCTAAAAAACTCACATAAGTCACTGAACATCTCTGACCTATTGTAGCTCTTGACTTTCATGTCTCTGTACGCTGATATACTGTAGCTCAGAGAAGATGACCACTCCCAAAATCATGGCAATGAAAAAAATCTACCCTCAAAAAGGCCATATAAAAAAAAACGGTATTATCTTGTTTAAATTGATAAAAATACTGTAGGTAATGCAACATAAGTTTATCTGCAACTAAAAAACGGAGTAGCAACAAGCCACAACATATGAATAAAAATATAAATTTTATTACAAAATTACAATAAAAACGCATAAGACAAAATCCATATAAACACAATACATTAAACTGGAGGAAAAAGAAGGTACCGTAAGTTGGGGGTGGGTGGAGGGTCAAGACATAAATGGACCTATGAAAGCTGGGTGGATAAATATCCCAAATATACAAGGACAATACTACATAAGTCATTACCACAATGAAAAATTAAGCCCAAGTATCAAAACCACAGCAAAGTACGTCACCATATAGAAGCTTACCCATAATAGGTCCGACCGCAGCAGCCTTCCCTGACAGCCCCTGATGCGCGTTTCACGTGTTCAGCTTTATCAAAAGGGAATAGATGTATTTGATAAAGCTGAACACGCAAAACGGGGGGGGGGGGGGGGGGGGCTGCTGCGGTTGGGAAATTTATAGTTGTATTCATATGTTGTTGCTTGTTGCTACTCCGTTTTTTCAGTTGTAGGTTAATATATTTGGAGTACTCCACTTTGTTTATAATTTTTGTTATGGTGGGGGAGAGCTTGATATTAATAAGCTCTTGGCCCCGTTATTTAATTGATGATATTTTATTATCTTTTCAAAACATAAGTTAATCTGTAGCCTTATTTATTCTATTAAGACAGTATCCTCAATAAAGTCTGAGATGTTAGTAAATTGCAGTGGTCTAGTTGGGAACATTGTTGGCATAGGGGCTTCTTCTATGTTCCTGTAACAGACCCCTTTTAGTCATGATTCACAGTTGGTAAATGTTTAGCTAACTGTCGTTAAATGCATGTGAATGGGATTTTACAAAACCATAGTTACAGAACCCTGGCCACATGTTGCAGAATCATGTACAAATTTGTGGCAAACTCCGTATGTAAACAGACTCCTGTTAATTAGACTGAGGTCACAAGAATAAAAATGACCTTTCTAAAAGCGAATAATGAATTTTCATGTGTCGTTCATGTGTTTCTCTTCTATGTTTGTAGCATTACTTACAGTGTCTGAAGAGGTGAGGAGTCGCTGCAGCTTGAAACACAGAAAATCACTGTTACTCACAGATGTTTCAATGGAAAATGTTCCTATGGATACATATCCGATGCACCACAGTGATCCCACCTGCAGGTCATTGTCCCATCTATACTCAAAAAATCATCAGTTGTATGCAGAGGTTTTTATATTAAATGTATGATCCAAAAATCCCATAGTTATGAAGGGGAACATTTCCCATTGATTAAATCATGTTTTTATTTTAAGTTTTTTTTCTATACAGTTTCTTTTTAACATTATACATGATTTTTATACTTAAATTGCAATTTTTACTTTGGCCGCTCGGCCTTATACTAGACTCACTTCCTGTTTGTTACAAAAGACTTTTCAGTAATCTCAATATCATGACAGACTGGTATACAGTAGATACCGCAAGATCCACCATTCACCCACCGTAGGTAATGGGCACATCTCACCTCCTCTTTCATTCACAATGACCAGATGAGAGCATGTGCAGAAAATACTTGTATCCGTCAGTAGTCAGATCCAGTCTGTTGCTGCTTCTGTCCATGTAGCTGCTGAAAAGAACAAGAAGTGCGTCACTAATAGGACTAGTGGACAGTGTGGAAATCGCATTATTTCAGCGTTTTTTAGTACATCAGCGATATGATAAATTGAAAAGAAAATTATTATATTAGTTTTAAAACATACATTTACATAGATATTTGATTTAGACAATAGGACAATAGCCTATTCCCTTTAAGATATATATATATATATATATATATATGTGTGTGTGTGTGTATATATATATATACATATATATGTGTGTATATATATATATGTATATATATATATATGTGTATATATATATGTATATGCATTAATGATAATAAATTTTGTTGTCAAGGTCAACTCCTCTGACATTTGTATCTTAAATTCCTCAGAACACTAAAGGAGAATCAACCGTGGTCATCCCCTAAAGGGTCTGGAATGCACCTAGCTGCAAGCTACCCCACAGTTGGGCAGGTTAGCCCACGGACTAGGAAGTCTATGAGTCTGGACATGGGGCAGCCGTCACAAGCAAACACTAAAAAACTCTTGGGTAAGTCATACAAATGTAAAATACAATAGGGTCTATTACTTCATCTGGGTGGGGGGTACATATTCTTCATATTTAATATCAAAAGTATGCTGTGAAACACAACCCGGTTTTACTTTAGATTCAGCTATGCTCCATGTTTTAGGTACAAGGAAAAGCTTTGATCATTTAATATCGGACACTAAGGCACCTAAAAGGCAGGAGATTGAATCTGGCATCACTACACCTCCGAAAATGAGGAGAGTAGCAGAGAACGATTATGATATTGGTGAGTTTCTAACTTAATGGAAATACCTAAACTACAGTCACCCTGCACATGTGGTCTTTCATCTGGTGGACTCTGAGTCCTCAATGTTGTCTATATGTCATCTAGTGCACTTCTCACCCCGCTGCTCAGTTATGTCACTTGTAGAGCTGAGTAGATGGCTTCATGCAACCCTGGTCCAGGTCAATGTTCTCTGGGAATTAAAGAGCGCTGTATCAATTTCCTGAGCTTTTGGGTTCCCCAGCTCAACTTTTGAGTCGTCTCGCCAGTCCAGCTAATCATAAGCTGCGCCTGGGATCCTGAATGGTAAAGATATTCAGGCAGCTCTTTTCCATGTCCAGAGACTGCTGACTTGGACCATGGACCGGGGTCTCAATGCACTCATTTCTAGTCACATGCCATTGCTGTCTAATCCATTCTTTGAAAATTTGCCGCCTGCCATATGGCTTTTGGCTACAGGGTGTGTGTATATGTTCACACTGTAAAATATATATTTATATATTTATTTACACCCACATATAGGTATAATTATAGATATAATATAGTATGTTCACCTAGCCGTATTTTCGGTCCAAGTGTTGGCTGTGAGAAAGCTGACCTCACACGGACAGCACTTAATCTATTGTTACTCACTTGGGCTGTTCAGATGATGGTCATTCTACAGACTAGATAAATGTATAAAAAAAATTGTAGCATGCACAAGTCTAGAATTCTAATTTCTTTAGTGCGCAAAACAAATCATATCCCACATATATCATCGATAGAACATCCAATTTTTATCTCTACATTAAAATTCTTAAAATAAAATTTAGAAGACCAAATAAAGTTTTCAAACTGCTGATGTATAAAAATAAATGCGTTGCAGATGTATGACAATATAGATCACAAATCGTCTGTGTTGATTTTTTTTCTGGATGCTTAGCCTATTACCAGGATTTGTGAATGAAGGGCAAAGCACGATAAATTAGCTCCATTACTTCATGTTCTTTTCTTTTAGATACTCCAAGAATATCATCCCCTCAACAGCATCCTCATCTGCGGAAAGTATCTGTCTCCGAGTCAAATGTGCTTTTGGATGAGGAAGTTTTGACTGACCCTAAAACCCAAGCTCTGTTGCTGACTGTGCTTGTAAGATTGTTTTCTTTCTTTTTTGATGGATTGTTTGACAATTCATTATTTCATGATGAGCTTCACATTAGCAGCGGCCTCTTTTACAACCTGGAACAACAATTAGAGCCAGCATGAGCTTTTGAGTTTATTTTATCAGCATCATACCATTCATACAAGTAAATATATATTTTGTATTCTGCTCATATGCTGTTCAGTAGTGCCATGGTCATGCCTATTGCGGTATGCCACTGATATCACAGCAATAATAAGAAACACTAACAACAAAAACAAATGGTAATGATCATGATGTAATTAGATTCATGTTTGAAAATATGTATACCCCATGTGTGTGTAGTAGACTATACCGGACCTATCGTCATGAGACAGAGACGAACAAAGGAAAAACGACGATAAAGTAGTCCAAAAATAGGCGAATCAATTGTGTTTTATTGCTAAAGGCATAACAACTGGTGTGGAGAGAGAGGATATAAAAATTGTATATCAAACTGGTAAATATCTGCTGTATACTAAAACCACACATCTCATGGATATGGCTGTATATGGCAAACAGTTACGCATAGTGTTGCTGGTGTTTGTACACTTAAATCACTGACCGTAATGCCACAGAGATATATACATACAGTGGGTAAGGAAAGTATTCAGACCCCTTTAAATTTTTCACTCTGTTTCATTGCAGTCATTTGATAAATTCAAAAAAGTTCAATTTTTTTTTCTTATTAATGTACACGCTGCGCCCCATCTTGACTGGAAAAAAAACAGAAATGTAATAATTTTTGCAAATGTATGAAAAAAGAAAAACTGAAATATCACATAGTCATAAGTATTCAGACCCTATTGCTCAGTATTGAGTAGAAGCACCCTTTTGAGCTAGTACAGCCATGAGTCTTCATGGGAATGATGCAACACGTTTTTCACACCTAGATTTGGGGATCCTCTGCCATTCTTCCATGCAGATCCTCTGCAGTTCCGTCAGGTTGGATGGTGAACGTTGGTGGACAGCCATTTTCAGGTCTCTCCAGAGATGCCCAATTGGGTTTAGGTCAGGGCTCTGGCTGGGCCAGTCAGGAATGGTCACAAGGTTGTTCTGAAGCCACTCCTTTGTTATTTTAGCTGTGTGCTTAAGGTCATTGTCTTGTTGGAATGTGAACCTTTGGCCAAGTCTGAGGTCCAGAGGACTCTGGAAGAGGTTTTCATCCAGGATATCTCTGTACTTGGCCGCATTCATGTTTCCTTCAATGGCAACCAGTCGTCCTGTCCCTACAGCTGAAAAACACCCCCATAGCATGATGCTGCCATCACCATGTTTCACTGTTGGGATTGTACTGGGCAGATAATGAGCAGTGCCTGGTTTTCTCCACACATACCACTTAGAATTATCTCCAAAAAGGTCTATCTTCGTCTCATTAGACCAGAGAATCTTATTTCTCATAGTCTGGGAGTCATTCATCTGTTGTTTTTTTTTTTGTTTTGTTTTTTTAGCAAACTCTACGTATGTGGGCTTTCATATGTCTTGCACTGAGAGGCTTCCGCCGGGCCTCTATGCCATAAAGGCCCAACTGGTCGAGGCCAGCAGTGATAGTTGACTTTGTGGAATTTGCTCCCATCTCCCTACTGCACCTCTGGAACTCAGCCACAGTGATCTTGGGGTTCTTCTTCACCTCTCTCACCAAGGCTCTTCTCCCATGATTGCTCAGTTGAGCTGGACGGCCAGGTCTCGGGAGACTTCTGGTGCTCTCAATCTTCGTCCATTTAAGGATTATGGAGGCCACTAAGCTCTTAGGAACCTTGAGTACTGCAGTAATTCTTTTGTAACCTTGGCCAGATCTGTGCCTTGCCACAATTGTCTCTCAGCTCCTTGGTCAGTTCCTTTAATCTCATGACTCTCATTAGGTCTGACATGCACTGTGAGCTGTGAGGTCTTATATGGACAGGTGTGTGCCTTTCCAAATCAAGTCCTATCAGTTTAATTAAGTACAGCTGGCCTCCAATGATGGAGTAGAACCATCTCAAGGAGGATCGCAAGGAAATAAAAAGCATGTGACTTAAATATGAGTGTCTGAGCAAAGGGTCTGAAAACTTATGACCATGTGATATTTCAGTTTAGTTTTTTTTTTATTAAATTTGCAAAAATTTCTACATTTCTGGGGGGATTTTCAGACTGTGCAAGATACCGCTAGAGTCCAGAGGAGTGCACGTGTCCTCCCTGCGCACCCATCTTGGCTCTGGCTGTATCTTGCACAGTCTGCGTACGTAATGCCCGCCATTTATGTTGCCACAATGGCCAGGCACATGGCTCTAAATGGTGGAAAGATAGTGTGAGAGATATATATTGTAATTACTTTCCTTATGTAAGTATGGCATTTCTTACTTAATGATTGCTGCAGCATATGGTCAGTGATTTAAGTGTACAAACACCAGCAACACTATGTATAACTGTTTGCCATATACAGCCATATCCATAAGATGTGTGTGTTTAGTATTTACAGCAGATATTTAACAGTTTGATACACAATTTTTATATCCCCTCTACCCACACCAGTTGTTATGCTTTTAGCAATAAAGTACAATTGATTCACCTATTTTTGGACTACTTTCTTTGTTTTTCCTTTGTTAGGCTAAGTTCACGCTTGCGTTTGGCTGGTCTGCGTATGGCTGCGTACTTCCTCCCTTAAGCCCCGCCTACACTCCGCCTACTTCCGCATACGTCTTGCGTACTTATCTTTAACATTGGGTACAAAGGGACATGCGTTGTATGCGAATGCGTTCGCATGTGGCGTTTTGACATGTCCGCCGACTGCACGGGAACGCAACATAGGCGGAGCTTAAGGGAGGAAGTACGCAGCCATACGCAGACCAGCCAAACGCAAGTGTGAACCCAGCCTTAGTGTATCACTGCAATAATATAGACCTGCGTCATGCTACATTCACTTTACACACCCGCATCATGCTATATGCACTATAGTAATATACACCCGCATCATGCTATATGCACTATAGTAATATACACCCACATCATGCTTATATGCACTATAGTAATATACACCCGCATCATGCTATATGCACTATAGTAATATACACCCGCATAATGCTATATGTACTATAGTAATACACACCCGCGTCATGATATATGTACTATAGTAATATACAGCCGCATCATGCTATATGCAATATAGTAATATACACCCGCATCATGCTATATGCACTATAGTAATATACACCCACATCATGCTATATGCACTATAGTAATATACACCCGCATCATGCTATATGCACTATAGTAATATACACCCGCATAATGCTATATGTACTATAGTAATACACACCCGCGTCATGATATATGTACTATAGTAATATACAGCCGCATCATGCTATATGCACTATAGTAATATACACCCGCATCATGCTATATGCACTATAGTAATATACAGCCGCATCATGCTATATGCACTATAGTAATAAACATCCGCATCATGCTATGTGCACTATAGTAATATACACCCGCATCATGCTATATGCACTATAGTAATATACAGCCGCATCATGCTATATGCACTATAGTAATATACAGCCGCATCATGCTATATGCACTACAGTAATATACACCCGCATCATGCTATATGCACTATAGTAATATACACCCGCATCATGCTATATGCACTATAGTAATATACACCCGCATCATGCTATATGCACTATAATAATATACACCCGCATAATGCTATATGTACTATAGTAATATACACCCGCGTCATGATATATGTACTATAGTAATATACACCCGCATCATGCTATATGCACTATAGTAATATACACCCGCATCATGCTATATGCACTATAGTAATATACATCCGCATCATGCTATGTGCACTATAGTAATATACACCCGCATCATGCTATATGCACTATAGTAATATACAGCCGCATCATGCTATATGCACTATAGTAATATACAGCCGCATCATGCGCTATAGTAATATACAGCCGCATCATGCTATATGTACTATAGTAATATACACCCGCATCATGCTATATGCACTATAGTAATATACAGCCGCATCATGCTATGTGCACTATAGTAATATACACCCGCATCATGCTATATGCACTATAGTAATATACAGCCGCATCATGCTATATGCACTATAGTAATATACAGCCGCATCATGCTATATGTACTATAGTAATATACACCCGCATCATGCTATATGCACTATAGTAATATACACCCGCATCATGCTATATGTAATATAGTAATATACACCCGCATCATGCTATATTTACTACAGTAATATGCACCCGCATCATGCTATATGCACTATAGTAATATACAGCCGCATCATGCTATATGCACTACAGTAATATACACCCGCATCATGCTATATGCACTATAGTAATATACACCCGCATCATGCTATATGCACTATAGTAATATACACCCGCATCATGCTATATGCACTATAATAATATACACCCGCATAATGCTATATGTACTATAGTAATATACACCCGCGTCATGATATATGTACTATAGTAATATACACCCGCATCATGCTATATGCACTATAGTAATATACACCCGCATCATGCTATATGCACTATAGTAATATACATCCGCATCATGCTATGTGCACTATAGTAATATACACCCGCATCATGCTATATGCACTATAGTAATATACAGCCGCATCATGCTATATGCACTATAGTAATATACAGCCGCATCATGCGCTATAGTAATATACAGCCGCATCATGCTATATGTACTATAGTAATATACACCCGCATCATGCTATATGCACTATAGTAATATACAGCCGCATCATGCTATGTGCACTATAGTAATATACACCCGCATCATGCTATATGCACTATAGTAATATACAGCCGCATCATGCTATATGCACTATAGTAATATACAGCCGCATCATGCTATATGTACTATAGTAATATACACCCGCATCATGCTATATGCACTATAGTAATATACACCCGCATCATGCTATATGTAATATAGTAATATACACCCGCATCATGCTATATTTACTACAGTAATATGCACCCGCATCATGCTATATGCACTATAGTAATATACAGCCGCATCATGCGCTATAGTAATATACAGCCGCATCATGCTATAGGCACTATAGCAGTGGCAGCTAACCTATGGCACACATGCCAGATTGGGCACCCAGAGCCTTCTCAGCCCCTCGCCATCTCCCTCATCATTAGCACTCTCCCATCAGTCTGTACGCGGGCTGAGGAGAGTGGTGGTGTTAGTGCCCACAGGTAGGATTGTGATATATGAAAGGACCAGATCAGAGCAGGAACTGGCAGAAGTAAGTAGTTACCGTATATACTCTTGTATAAGCCGAGTTTTTCAGCACAGAAGAACAGACCTTCACTACACTTAGTGGCTAGTATCTTAGGCTTGGAGTGCAGTGCTTACAAGCTCTTTGACATTGACTCTATAGCACGCTAATGTACGAGTTGTCTTTCAAATCTAAAACCTCAGTATTCAGGTTACTAAGTGGGTTTTGGATTGCGGTTTGGGCACTCGGATCTCTAAAAGGTTCGCCATCACTAGACTATAGTAATATAGACCTGCATCATGCTATATGCACTGTACTAATATAGACCTGCATTACGCTATATGCACTGTAGTAATATAGACCTGCATCATTCTGTATGCACTGTAGTAATATAGACCTTCATCATGCATTATACACGGTAGTATTATAGACCTGCATAATGCTCAATACACTGTAGTATTATAGACCTGCCTCGTGCTATATGCATTGTAGTAATATAGACCTGCATCATTCTGTATGCACTGTAGTAATATAGACCTGCCTCATGCTATATGCGCTGTAGTAATATAGACCTGCATCATGCTATATGCGCTGTAGTAATATAGACCTGCATCATGCTAAATACACTATAGTATTATAGACCTGCCTCGTGCTATATGCATTGTAGTAATATAGACCTGTATCATTCTGTATGCACTGTAGTAATATAGACCTGCCTCATGCTATATGCGCTGTAGTAATATAGACCTGCCTCATGCTAAATACACTATAGTATTATAGACCTGCCTCGTGCTATATGCACTGTAGTAATATAGACCTGCATCATTCTGTATGCACTGTAGTAATATGGACCTTCATCATGCATTATACACGGTAGTATTATAGACCTGCATAATGCTCAATACACTGTAGTATTATAGACCTGCCTCGTGCTATATGCACTGTAGTAATACAGATCTGCATCATTCTGTATGCACTGTAGTAATATAGACCTGCATCATGCTATATGTACTGTAGTAATATAGAACTGCATCATGCGATATACACTGTAGTAATATAGACCTGCATCATGTTATATGTACTGTAGTAATATAGACCTGCATCATGCTATATACACCGTAGTAATATAGACCTGCATCATGCTATATACACCGTAGTAATATAGACCTGCATCATGTTATATGTACTGTAGTAATATAGACCTGCATCATGCTATATGTACTGTAGTAATATAGACCTGCATCATGCTATATACACCGTAGTAATATAGACCTGCATCATGCTATATACACTGTAATATAGACCTGCATCATGTTATATGCACTGTAGTAATATAGACCTGCATCATGCTATATGTACTGTAGTAATATAGACCTGCATCATGCTATATACACCGTAGTAATATAGACCTGCATAATGCTATATGCACTGTAATATAGACCTGCATCATGTTATATGCACTGTAATAATATAGACCTGCATCATGCTATATACACCGTAGTAATATAGACCTGCATCATGCTATATACACTGTAGTAATATAGACCTGCATCATGCTATATACACCGTAGTAATATAGATCTGCATCATTCTGTATGCACTGTAGTAATATAGACCTGCATCATGCTATATGTACTGTAGTAATATAGACCTGCATCATGTTATATGTACTGCAGTAATATAGACCTGCATCATGCTATATGTACTGTAGTAATATAGACCTGCATCATGCGATATACACTGTAGTAATATAGACCTGCATCATGTTATATGTACTGTAGTAATATAGACCTGCATAATGCTATATGCACTGTAATAATATAGACCTGCATCATGTTATATGCACTGTAATAATATAGACCTGCATCATGCTATATACACCGTAGTAATATAGACCTGCATCATGCGATATACACTGTAGTAATATAGACCTGCATCATGTTATATGTACTGTAGTAATATAGACCTGCATCATGTTATATGTACTGTAGTAATATAGACCTGCATCGTGCTATATATACCGTAGTAATATAGACCTGCATCATGCTATATACACCGTAGTAATATAGACCTGCATCATGCTATATACACCGTAGTAATATAGACCTGCATCATGTTATATGTACTGTAGTAATATAGACCTGCATCATGCTATATGTACTGTAGTAATATAGACCTGCATCATGCTATATACACCGTAGTAATATAGACCTGCATCATGCGATATACACTGTAGTAATATAGACCTGCATCATGTTATATGTACTGTAGTAATATAGACCTGCATCATGCTATATGCACTGTAATAATATAGACCTGCATCATGCTATATACACCGTAGTAATATAGACCTGCATCATGCTATATACACCGTAGTAATATAGACCTGCATCATGCTATATACACCGTAGTAATATAGACCTGCATCATGCTATATACACCGTAGTAATATAGACCTGCATCATGCGATATACACTGTAGTAATATAGACCTGCATCATGTTATATGTACTGTAGTAATATAGACCTGCATCATGCTATATACACCGTAGTAATATAGACCTGCATCATGCTATATACACCGTAGTAATATAGACCTGCATCATGCTATATACACCGTAGTAATATAGACCTGCATCATGCGATATACACTGTAGTAATAGACCTGCATCATGTTATATGTACTGTAGTAATATAGACCTGCATCATGCTATATACACCGTAGTAATATAGACCTGCATTATGCTATATACACCGTAGTAATATAGACCTGCATCATGCTATATACACCGTAGTAATATAGACCTGCATCATGCTATATACACCGTAGTAATATAGACCTGCATCATGCGATATACACTGTAGTAATATAGACCTGCATCATGTTATATGTACTGTAGTAATATAGACCTGCATCATGCTATATACACCGTAGTAATATAGATCTGCATCATGCTATATACACTGTAGTAATATAGACCTGCATCATGTTATATGTACTGTAGTAATATAGACCTGCATCATGCTATATACACCGTAGTAATATAGACCTGCATCATGCTATATACACCGTAGTAATATAGACCTGCATCATGCTGTATACACCGTAGTAATATAGACCTGCATCATGCGATATACACTGTAGTAATATAGACCTGCATCATGCGATATACACCGTAGTAATATAGACCTGCATCATGCTATATACACCGTAGTAATATAGACCTGCATCATGCTATATACACCGTAGTAATATAGACCTGCATCATGCTATATACACCGTAGTAATATAGACCTGCATCATGCTATATACACCGTAGTAATATAGACCTGCATCATGCGATATACACTGTAGTAATATAGACCTGCATCATGTTATATGTACTGTAGTAATAGACCTGCATCATGCTATATATACCTTACTAATATAGACCTGCATCGTGTTATATGCACTGTGGTAATATAGACCTGCATAATGCTATATGCACTGTATGTTCATTTCTGCAGGCTACGCTTGTAAAATACACTACAGATGAGTTTGATCAGCGTATCCTTTATGAATACTTAGCTGAAGCCAGTGTGGTCTTCCCCAAAGTGTTTCCAGTGGTGTAAGTATCTCTCATTTACAAATACTCTGACAAGCCATTTTATGTATTATACTGAGGGAATATAATCTCATCTGCAACGCTACAAGCTAATAACACAACCTCTTCCGTGTATTTGCACTTCTAAATTTGCTACTAATAGCTACTAGAATCATATTATACCAAAGGATTGGATATATTTTTTCCATATGATACATCAGGGATTTTGCTATAGTGTTTATTGTGGCACTTTTATTTATTTTACCATTAGATTTTTACCTCTCCAGAGACAATCACTTTTAGGGCATGTGCACACGATGCGGAAAACGCTGCGGATCTGCAGCATTTTTCCATGAGTTTACATTACAATGTAAACCTATGGGGGAAAAAAATGCTGTGCACATGCTGCGGAAAAAAAGTGCGGAAACGCAGCGGTTTACATTCCGCAGCATGTCACTTCTTTCTGTGGATTCCACAGCGGTTTTACAGCTGCTCCAATAGAAAACTGCAGTTGTAAAACCGCAGTGAAATCCGCAGAAAAACCGCGGTAAATCTGCAGCAAAAACGCAGCGGTTTTTTCCCTGCAGATTTATCAAATCCGCTGCGGAAAACTGGACCATTATACGTGTGCACATAGCCTAAGTATCAGTCCCGACACCCCTGATAAATGGGTGCTGATATTGTTTTGAACTTTTTACTATTGGGGCGTTGATCCTGAAAATGTAAAATTTGTGTTCATTATGTTGGTTCTGTTTCAGTTGTAAAATGTTCTAAGTGGTTTTTTTTTGTATTTCAGACACAATTTATTGGACTCCAAGATCAACACCCTTCTGTCATTGTGTCAAGACCCCAATTTATTGAATCCCATACATGGGATTGTGCAAAGTGTGGTGTACCATGAAGAATCTCCTCCACAGTATCAACCATCTTACCTGCAAAGTAAGCCTAAAGTGCTGTGAACTTGCTTGCTGTCTTTAATCAGTCACGATCCGGGTACTGGATTACAGCGGTTTCTGAATTAATCGTACCAGTAAACCATCCATTTTTTTGTTTCTCTTATTCGACCATATTAAAGAATATACCGTAGACTTCTTAGAGGAATGTTCCTTGCTTACCTCTCTTTGAGTGAGAGCTCAGCGGCTCTTGCAAACCCAATTGATTTCTTGCACAGATTTGAGCAACCAGAGTATGTGACTGCAGCTTACCACAACAATAGCTGCTGGTTATCCAGAAAATTACAGAATCTATTCAATGCTAGGCCACTCTTGTTTTCTGAAGGCTGCACAACCGCTCTATACCCATTCAATAGTCCGTGATTGTTCTTTACCTAGAAAACCTATAACATACTACTTGTAGCACCTCTAATGTGCCTGTTGTCAGTCTGTTACTATCCCAGGAAGACCTTTGTTTAGCTATTCTTGGAAAGCATGTGTTTCCATATCTTGCTTTCTGTAATTCTGGTCATCAATTTTGTATATTTACAGTTTTCCTCAAATCCTTTATCAATTGCTTATTTGTTTTTACCTTTGCAGGTTTTGGATTTAATGGATTGTGGAGGTTTGCTGGTCCTTTCTCAAAGGTAAAGAATATTAATGTGAAGTGCTTCAATGCAAAGTTTATACTTTGCCATTACTTTGCAAATTCTTGGTTTATTTATAACAAGTGGATTTATGATTAGCATAACAAAATAGAACAAAATCATGGTTCTCCAGTAAAAGGAAGAAATAAAACTAAAGGAAATGTCATCATAAATAAAAGACTATATATATTTAACAAATCACAATCATTTTTATTAAGTACATAATTCCCAAAAAGAATTAAAATAGCTATTGTCTTATTGCAGTAACAGAACAGAAACCTACAATGTTAAGGACATGTGCTCGCAAGCATGTGTAGTAGGAAGCTCTGGTGCTGTGACATGCAAATAACCTAAACCATGTGCCATCAGCATTGAGAAAGACCAAGCAGCTACTTCTTAGCCACCTCAGCTTCCATGGTATCTCCACTATTCAGAACAGACATGGTAGACAGCAGTGTGAGCAGCCTGTTCTTACTACAGAACCCCTGGTAAACAGCAATGTGAGCAGCCTCTTACTTTAGCATACATTGTATCTTCAGTAGTAGATCAGATAGGGTGGACAGTAATGTGAATAACATCTTATCTCAGCACCCTTGGTATCTCCAGTATTATATCATCGTGACAGGGTGGACAGCAGTGTGAGCAGTCTCCTCTTACCCCAGTATTCCTGGTATCTCCAGTATTATATCATGTGGACAGCAGTGTGAGCAGCCCCTTTTCCCCAGTATCCCTGGTATCTCCAGTATTATATCATGTAGACAGGGTGGCCAGCAGTGTGAGCAGCCTCCTCTTACCCAGTTCCCATGGTATATCCAGTATTATATCATGTAGACAGGGTGGACAGCAGTGTGAGCAGCCTCCTCTTATCCCAGTTCCCATGGTATATCCAGTATTATATCATGTAGACAGGGTGGCCAGCAGTGTGAGCAGTCTCCTCTTACCCCAGTTCCCATGGTATATCCAGTATTATATCATGTAGACAGGGTGGACAGCAGTGTGAGCAGCCTCCTCTTATCCCAGTTCCCATGGTATATCCAGTATTATATCATGTAGACAGGGTGGACAGCAGTGTGAGCAGTCTCCTCTTACCCCAGTATCCCTGGTATCTCCGGTATTATATCATGTAGACAGGATGGACAGCAGTGTGAGCAGCCTCCTCTTACCCCAGTTCCCATGGTATATCCAGTATTATATCATGTAGACCGGGTGGACAGCAGTGTGAGCAGCCTCCTCTTACCCCAGTATTCCTGGTGTCTCCAGTATTATATCATGTAGACACGGTGGACAGCAGTGTAAGCAGCCTCCCCTTACCCCAGTGTTCCTGGTATCTCCTGTATTGTATCATGTAGACCGGGTTTGACAGCAATGTGAGCAGCCTCCTCTTACCCCAGTATCCCTGGTATCTCTGGTATTATATCCTGTAGACTGGGTGGACAGCAGTGTGAGCAGCCTCCTCTTACCCCAGTTCCCATGGTATATCCAGTATTCTATCATGTAGACAGGGTGGACAGCAGTGTGAGCAGTCTCCTCTTACCCCAGTTCCCATGGTATATCCAGTATTCTATCATGTAGACCGGGTGGACAGCAGTGTGAGCAGTCTCCTCTTACCCCAGTATCCCTGGTATCTCCGGTATTATATCATGTAGACAGGGTGGACAGCAGTGTGAGCAGCCTCCTCTTACCCCAGTTCCCATGGTATATCCAGTATTCTATCATGTAGACCGGGTGGACAGCAGTGTGAGCAGCCTCCTCTTACCCCAGTATTCCTGGTGTCTCCAGTATTATATCATGTAGACACGGTGGACAGCAGTGTAAGCAGCCTCCCCTTACCCCAGTGTTCCTGGTATCTCCTGTATTGTATCATGTAGACAGGTTTGACAGCAATGTGAGCAGCCTCCTCTTACCCCAGTATCCCTGGTATCTCTGGTATTATATCCTGTAGACTGGGTGGACAGCAGTGTGAGCAGCCTCCTCTTACCCCAGTTCCCATGGTATATCCAGTATTCTATCATGTAGACAGGGTGGACAGCAGTGTGAGCAGTCTCCTCTTACCCCAGTTCCCATGGTATATCCAGTATTCTATCATGTAGACCGGGTGGACAGCAGTGTGAGCAGTCTCCTCTTACCCCAGTATCCCTGGTATCTCCGGTATTATATCATGTAGACAGGGTGGACAGCAGTGTGAGCAGCCTCCTCTTACCCCAGTTCCCATGGTATATCCAGTATTCTATCATGTAGACAGGGTGGACAGCAGTGTGAGCAGCCTCCTCTTACCCCAGTATCCCTGGTATCTCTGGTATTATATCCTGTAGACTGGGTGGACAGCAGTGTGAGCAGCCTCCTCTTACCCCAGTTCCCATGGTATATCCAGTATTCTATCATGTAGACAGGGTGGACAGCAGTGTGAGCAGTCTCCTCTTACCCCAGTATCCCTGGTATCTCCGGTATTATATCATGTAGACAGGATGGACAGCAGTGTGAGCAGTCTCCTCTTACCCCAGTTCCCATGGTATATCCAGTATTCTATCATGTAGACCGGGTGGACAGCAGTGTGAGCAGTCTCCTCTTACCCCAGTATCCCTGGTATCTCCGGTATTATATCATGTAGACAGGGTGGACAGCAGTGTGAGCAGCCTCCTCTTACCCCAGTTCCCATGGTATATCCAGTATTCTATCATGTAGACAGGGTGGACAGCAGTGTGAGCAGTCTCCTCTTACCCCAGTGTTCCTGGTATCTCCTGTATTGTATCATGTAGACAGGTTTGACAGCAATGTGAGCAGCCTCCTCTTACCCCAGTATCCCTGGTATCTCTGGTATTATATCATGTAGACCGGGTGGACAGCAGTGTGAGCAGTCTCCTCTTACCCCAGTATCCCTGGTATCTCCGGTATTATATCATGTAGACAGGGTGGACAGCAGTGTGAGCAGCCTCCTCTTACCCCAGTATCCCTGGTATCTCCGGTATTATATCATGTAGACAGGGTGGACAGCAGTGTGAGCAGTCTCCTCTTACCCCAGTATCCCTGGTATCTCCGGTATTATATCATGTAGACAGGATGGACAGCTGTGTGAGCAGTCTCCTCTTACCCCAGTTCCCATGGTATATCCAGTATTCTATCATGTAGACAGGGTGGACAGCAGTGTGAGCAGTCTCCTCTTACCCCAGTATCCATGGTATCTCCGGTATTATATCATGTAGACCGGGTGGACAGCAGTGTGAGCAGTCTCCTCTTACCCCAGTATCCCTGGTATCTCCGGTATTATATCATGTAGACAGGATGGACAGCTGTATGAGCAGTCTCCTCTTACCCCAGTTCCCATGGTATATCCAGTATTATATCATGTAGACAGGGTGGACAGCAGTGTGAGCAGTCTCCTCTTACCCCAGTATCCCTGGTATCTCCGGTATTATATCATGTAGACAGGATGGACAGCTGTGTGAGCAGTCTCCTCTTACCCCAGTTCCCATGGTATATCCAGTATTCTATCATGTAGACAGGGTGGACAGCAGTGTGAGCAGTCTCCTCTTACCCCAGTATCCATGGTATCTCCGGTATTATATCATGTAGACCGGGTGGACAGCAGTGTGAGCAGTCTCCTCTTACCCCAGTATCCCTGGTATCTCCGGTATTATATCATGTAGACAGGATGGACAGCTGTATGAGCAGTCTCCTCTTACCCCAGTTCCCATGGTATATCCAGTATTATATCATGTAGACCGGGTGGACAGCAGTGTGAGCAGCCTACTCTTACCCCAGTTGCCATGGTATATCCAGTATTAGAGCAGAATTTCCACTATAAGCACATCCCCCAAATGAAGCGAGAGGAAGAGGAGCTTATGTCGCAAGTATTTGTACTATTATGCTAGGGCAGGTTTCTATCCATGTTATGAAACAGTGGCCATTTTAATTCTATAGTGATCACCTTCCTAGGCAAAGCGAGTATGATTTGCTACTTAATTATGAATTTATCCATAATTACAGTTCATTCTTTTTCCCAGTTTCTGAAAAAACCTTTAAAGATATGCTCACCCGTGGAAACTCACCAGCAGTAATTGACTCGTAATGCAGCTTTTAAATCATCACTTTGTCAATTTATTCAGCAGATGTTTCACTGCAGCTTTCATCCTCTGCAAAACTTATAATGGAGTCTGCAGCAAAATCAGTGACAAGTTTTGATTCATATTTTCTGCGGTTCTGTGGAAAAATTATGCTTTCTGTGTGAAGATACCCTCACTGTATTAAGTATTTTTTTCTTGAGCGTCTCCAGTTTGCTAGCAGCCAGCACAGGTTCCATCCTGGTAGACTACAATGCCTACAGTGTGTATCTTGGCGGTATATTTATACACTGTTGTTTTGCACTCAGTAATAGACTTGCAGTTATTGATTCCTAACAAACATTTTTTTCATCAGCAAACCCAAATTCCTGACTACGCTGAGCTCATAGTAAAGTTTCTTGATGCCTTGATTGACAAGTACTTGCCTGTTATTGATGAAGAAGCCAGTGAGGAGTCGCTGCTGACACCTACATCTCCATACCCTCCTGCTGTGCAGAGCCAACTAAGTATTACTGCTAACCTTAACCTATCCAACTCAATGACCTCTCTGGCCACTTCCCAGCATTCCCCAGGTTAGTTCTGCATGATCCAATCAAGAGCATATATGTAATAACTTTTAATGTTATCAGATAATGACAAGTGTTTTCATTGCTTAAGAAATTATTTACCGATCATTAGCTCAAATTCTAATTTATATATTTAACTGACCAGATTCATCTTATGCAGGGGCCTAATTATCTGGTTGAAATATTTATTTTTTCTCTTAAACTAAAATCTCTAAAAAATATTTGAGCAGTGTCTTTTAACGTCTGCATTAGTGTTATATTCTAAATTTTGGTGGCAAACAAATAAGCCACAAGGTTTAATGTGCAAGATCACAAATTATCATTATTATATTGAATAACATTAATATTTTCCATTTGCTTAACTTGTACTGATCCTGAGTTGCTGATTCTACTATATTCTGTAGCGACAATCTCCGTTCTGCAGACGTCAGAATTTCGAGAATTATCTAAAGTTCCTGACTTAACGGAGATGTGTATTTTTTGGGGCTTGGGAATTGGTTGGTTTTAAGGTGAAATTATATAAATACGGTATATGAAATTGAAAAGTGGTGATCATTGGTAACAGAAGTTGTTCAGTTTAGAATAACGGAGGGTCAAACGTGTTTTGGGGTGTTTGTGCCTCATCATTGTAAAGCAGGAGAGCTGATCTGCTGGGTGAGAGGCCTAGAACAAGATTTAAATATGCAAATAGCCTTCAGCGAGGATGAGCACGTGAACACTAGTGCCACCTATGAGTAGTAGTCAGTATCCACTCTTTAGAGGGAATCTTTCACCAGGATTTCACCACGCCAAATAATTTTATATGTGCATGTTTCAAAGAGAAGTCCAGCAATACCAGTACATGGCCAGTCCATTACTGAGAAATCAGCATTTGAGTTGATGTACAAATAAGGACTATGGCATATCTGGGGTCTGTCATACCAGCTCAATTACCCTACCAGCGCCACCACCTCCTCATGCTTAGTGTAGAAAAACTGGGTAAGAAAAAGCGCGGTAGGGTCTTATCCAATATAAGCTGATGAGAAATAGCAGGGAGATGCTCACCTTGTACAGTTGTGTTACACACAACATTAATGAGGCATTGAATAAGTCAGCTGCTGCAGAACCACAGGTTTACAAGACCGTCGTTCCTCTGCACTGCTAAAGAAGATCCAAAAGAGAATTCCAGGAGACATGAGAAACTTGATTTGTTTTTATTATCAATGCGTTTCAAAGTTATCCGACTTCTCATCAGGATACAACCACAATCAGCCTGATTGTGGTTATATCCTGATGAAAACGTTGATGTTGATAAACTTGATGTGTTGTTGTTTTTTTATCAAGCCTCCTTGAATTCTCCCTTGGATATTCATTAGCAGTGCAGTAGAACCACATATTCATTGTACTCATACTTTACTGATGGCTTTTTTGCCTGAAGTCGCACAGCATAGAGCAGTGTTCCCCAACTCCGGTCCTCAAGAGCCACCAACAGGTCATGTTTTCAGGATTTCCGTAATGTTGCACAGGTGATTGAATGCTTGCCTGTCCAGGTGATGCAATTATCACCTGTGCAATACTAAGGAAATCCTCAAAACATGACCTGTTGGTGGCTCTTGAGGACCGGAGTTGGGGAACACTGGCATAGAGGCTGCTAGTCAAACAGGAGAATAGAGCTGGAGTGACAGAGGCTTCAGAAATAAAATAATTCTTCAACCTCATTTATATATCCTGTATCATGGCCATGTAAATTTATTACTGGACCTGTCTGTGAAAGCGCTACATGCTCATATAAATCGGTTGGTATGTGAAGTCCTGCCGATAGACATTTTAAAAGGCCTTGCCATATAACTGTCTGATTTGACTTATTATTCTAAGTCAGGTGCGAGGCTCTTTTTAAAGGGTCAAAATTGACTTTTGGGATTGCTATTTCGAATATGAGGCAATAAAGTTTGTGTCTTCTTTCTTTCTGAAGAGACTATTTGTACATCCACAGAACAGTAATTTCTATATTTTTGTGTGGCATAACTCCACTCCCTCTTGTGATACCAGGTATTATTTGATTTCATTCTTCATGCGCCTTTTGTTAAACATGCAGGCTGTAGATGATATTGTTCAGTTTCATCCATGTGTCGTCTTTTTCCTTTCTCCCATTATTCATGTTTTCTTTTATGTTTTCACTTCCTTCCCTTATCATTCTGTCTGTGAAGCTTCTCTGCCTTGCTCTAAATCTGCAGTTTTCATGCAGCCGCTCCCTCATCAAGGTACTTCCTTTCCACCTATATGCACGAGTTCATGGTCATGTGCAAAGGCTTTCAGCGCTTGGCATGAGCAATTTGTGTGCTAACATTATCACCTGGGAGCAGTGCATACTGATGGCTGTTGTGTAAGATGACGGGTATAAAGAATGGTTCAATCAACAGTAGGTTGTGGTATAAACACCATGCCATTGTTTTGCAAGTGATGTATTCATAAAAAAGTTTTCACGCCAAAAACACCTTTGACGATGCACAAGATTGGCAGTATTTGACATCCATGTTCTTTTTCACTTAATTTGAGAGAGGTGCATATGTCGTAATCTAATAATGCAAGTCTGTGGCACTTCTGCACCTTTCGAATGAAGCTACAAGTAACCCACCAGAAACTGGAGTATGCTGTCTGCAGACTGCCGCAACACCCCACTGCTAACATGATTAGGAGACATGTCACTTTTGTGTCTAGCTTTTTTAAAATAAAAAAACCCCACACCCACAACGCTTTATTATCATACCGCCGAACAAAAAGTGGAATAACACGCGATCAAAAGGACAGATCTAAATAACCATGGTACCGCTGAAAGCGTCATCTTGTCCCGCAAAAAACGAGCCGCCATACAGCATCATCAGCAAAAAAATAAAAAAGTTAGTCCTGAGAATAAAGCGATGCAAAAATAATTATTTTTTCTATAAAATAGTTTTTATCGTATAAAAGCGCCAAAACATAAAAAAATGATACAAATGAGGTGTCGCTGTAATCGTACTGACCCGAAGAATAAAACTGCTTTATCAATTTTACCAAACGCGGAACAGTATAAACGCCTCCCCCAAAAGAAATTCATGAATAGCTGGTTTTTGGTCATTCTGCCTCACAAAAATCGGAATAAAAAGCGATCAAAAAATGTCACGTGCCCGAAAATGTTACCAATAAAAACGTCAACTCGTCCCGCAAAAAACAAGACCTCACATGACTCTGTGGACCAAAATATGGAAAAATTATAGCTCTCAAAATGTGGTAACGCAAAAAATATTTTTTGCAATAAAAAGCGTCTTTCAGTGTGTGACGGCTGCCAATCATAAAAATCCGCTAAAAAACCCACTATAAAAGTAAATCAAACCCCCCTTCATCACCCCCTTAGTTAGGGAAAAATTTTAAAAATGTATTTATTTCCATTTTCCCATTAGGGCTAGGGCTACAGTTTGGGTTGGGGCTAAAGTTACAGTTAGGGTTTAGATTACATTTACAGTTGGGAATAGGGTTGGGATTAGGGATAGGGGTGTGTCAGGGTTAGAGGTGTGGTTAGGGTTACCGTTGGAATTAGGGTTAGGGGAGTGTTTGGATTAGGGTTTCAGTTATAATTGGGGGGTTTCCACTGTTTAGGCACATCAGGGGCTCTCCAAAAGCGACATGGCGTCCGATCTCAATTCCAGCCAATTCTGCGTTGAAAAAGTAAAACAGTGCTTCTTTCCTTCCGAGCTCTCCCGTGTGCCCAAACAGGGGTTTACCCCAACATATGGGGTATCGGCGTACTCAGGACAAATAGGACAACAACTGTTGGGGTCCAATTTCTCCTGTTACCCTTGGGAAAATACAAAACTGGGGGCTAAAAAATAATTTTTGTGGGAAAAAAAAAGATTTTTTATTTTTACGGCTCTGCGTTATAAACTGTAGTGAAACACTTGGGGGTTCAAAGTTCTCACAACACATCTAGATAAGTTCCTTGGGGGGTCTAGTTTCCAATATGGGGTCACTTGTGGGGGGTTTCTACTGTTTAGGTACATTAGGGGCTCTCCAAACGCGACATGGCGTCCGATCTTAATTCCAGCCAATTCTACATTGAAAAAGTAAAACGGCACTCTTTCTCTTCCAAGCTCTGCAGTGCGCCCAAACAGTGGTTTACCCCCACATATTGGGTATGACTGGTCTGCAAACGCAATGTGACGCCTGCAGACCATTCCATCTAAGTCTGCATTCCAAATAGCACTCCTTCCCTTCCGAGCCCTCCCATGCGCCCAAACGGTGGTTCCCCCCAACATATGGGGTATCATCGTACTCAGGACAAATTTGACAACAACTTTTGGGGTCGAATTTCTCCTCTTAACCTCGGGAAAATACAAAACTGTGGACTAAAAAATAATTTTGGGGGGAAAGATTTTTTTTTTAATTTTCACGGCTCTGCGTTACAAACTGTAGTGAAACACTTGGGGGTTCAAAGCTCTCACAACACATCTAGATGAGTTCCTTAGTGGGTCTAGTTTCCAAAATGCTGTCACTTGTGGGGGGTTTCTACTGTTAAGGTACATTAGGGGCTCTGCAAATGCAATGTGACACCTGCAGACCATTCCATCTAAGTCTGCATTCCAAATGGAGCTCCTTCCCTTCCGAGCCCTCCCATGCGCCCAAACAGTGGTTTCCCCCCACATATGGGGTATCAGCGCACTCAGGACAAATTGGACAACAAATTTTGGGGTCCAATTTCTCCTGTTACCCTCGGTAAAATACAAAACTGGGGGCTAAAAAATAATTTTTGTGGGAAAAAGTTTTTGTTTTATTTTTACGGCTCTCCATTATAAACTTCTGTGAAGTCCTTAGAGGGTCAAAGCGCTCACCACACATCTAGATAAGTTCCTTAGGGGGTCTAATTTCCAAAATGGTGTCACTTGTGAGGAATTTCTACTATTTAGGTACATTAGGGGCTCTGCAAACGCAACATGGCGTCTCATCTCAATTCCTGTCAATTTTGCATTGAAAAGTCAAACGGCTCTCCTTCCTTTCCGAGCTCTCCCATCCGCCCAAACAGTGGTTTACCCCCACATATGGGGTATCAGCGTACTCAGGACACATTGTACAACAACTTTTGGGGTCCAATTTCTTCTCTTACCCTTGGAAAAATAAAAAATTGGGGGCGAAAAGATAATTTTTGTGAAAAAATATGATTTTTTATTTTTACGGTTCTGCATTATAAACTTCTGTGAAGCACTGGGTGGGTCAAAGTGCTCACCACACCTCTAGATAAGTTCCTTAGGGGGTCTACTTTCCAAAATGGTGTCACTTGTGGGGGGTTTCAATGTTTAGGCACATCAGTGGCTCTCCAAACGCAACATGGCGTCCCATCTCAATTCCTGTCAATTTTGCATTGAAAAGTCAAACGGCGCTCCTTCGCTTCCGAGCTGTGCCATGCGCCCAAACAGTGGTTTACCCCCACATGTGGGGTATTGGCGTACTCAGGACAAATTGTACAACAATGTTTGGGGTCCATTTTCTCATGTTACCCTTGGTAAAATAAAACAAATAGGAGCTGAATTAAATTTTTTGTGAAAAAAAGTTAAATGTTCATTTTTATTTAAACATTCAAAAAATTCCTGTGAAGCACCAGAAGGGTTAATAAACTTCTTGAATGTGGTTTTGAGCACCTTGAGGGGTGTAGTTTTTAGAATGGTGTCACACTTGGGTATTTTCTATCATATAGACCCCTCAAAATGACTTCAAATGAGATGTGGTCCCTAAAAAAAAAAAAAATGATGTTGTAGAAATGAGAAATTGCTGGTCAATTTTTCACCCTTATAACTCCCTAACAAAAAAAAAAAATGTTGGTTCCAAAATTGTGCTGATGTAAAGTAGACATGTGGGAAATGTTACTTATTAAGTATTTTGTGTGACATATCTCTGTGATTTAATTGCATAAAAATTCAAAGTTGGAAAATTGCGAAATTTTCATAATTTTCGCCAAATTTCCGTTTTTTTTCACAAATAAACGCAGGTACTATCAAATAATTTTTACCATTGTCATGAAGTACAATATGTCACGAGAAAACAATGTCAGATTCACTGGGATCCGTTGAAGCGTTTTAGAGTTATAACCTCATAAAGGGACAGTGGTCAGAATTGTAAAAATTGGCCCGGTCATTAGCGTGCAAACCACCCTTGGGGTAAAGGGGTTAAAACCCCTATATGACTGGCAAGCCACAACATGCTGAATACACCTTGCACACTTTATGCAGTGTGAAGACATTACGACCCTGGTACTCCTTTCTGCGATGGATCGAAACTTGCATGTCTGTTTTAACTCCTTAATGACCACTGATACACCTTAATCCTTGACTCTGAGGTTAAGTGAATAGAACATCCCGACTGGCAAAACAATCAGTGGTGTTTGCTATATACGACTGCTGACCCCCTGCTTCATCGACCACTGTCATAGCACTTAAAGCCTCCTAGTGTACAAATACATTTAGGGTATTGCCATGTTCAGTACCGATTGTTACAGGCTCAGGTCCATTTCCTATTATTACCCCTTGCGAGAATGAAAAGTTTTCGGCTAAAGTAACACTTTAGCTGGAATAAGAGTGTTTTTTCATGGCTTTAAATTTATATTTTGTGAAGCACCTCTGGGATAAAAATGCTCACTACACCTCTAGATGAATTTCTTTAGGCGCTAAGTTTCCAAGATGGGGTCTCTTATGGTCAGGACCTCTCCAAATGTCCGCTACCTATCGTCACAAGTTCTAATAGTCTCTGCAAGTGCCGTACTTCTCATCATTGTGTATGACAGCACATATATATTGAGTTAGTTATGTGTTCTCTACTTGCATGCAGTTAGACCTATATGTGACTGCATTCGCGGTTCAATTCAAACCTTATAAGAAAAACACTTTAATCAAATTTGTTTTTACATATTTTGCATTAATTATCATAGTTTTTTTTGGTTCATGCTACATAATCCACTTACTAAAACATCTCATTCTTTGTTCAAACTTGGAACCGGCAGGAGGCGCAAGCCTGAGCACCAATAAGTAGCTGTCACCTAGTGACCGCATAGTTCACTTCATCATTTGTACGAACATTCGCTTTTATTTAATTTTTTTATTTTTATTTTAAGCTTCTGTATCATTTACATTTAGTCTGTTATAGACCTCCCAATTTTTTTTAAATGTTCATATGTTTTCAACAAACTTCGATAATATAAGCAAACATAACAAACTTTCTTATCAGAGAATTATGTGCTTCCTTCATTCCTTATGGTCACACATTCTTTTCATCTTTGCCTCCTGAACTTTTTTTTTTTGTCTTTTTGAGAAAACCCTGAAGAACTGCCTTAAACTGCATTCACACATGCGATTGTCACAGAGTATAAGATTTACAGGCTAGCCGCTGGTCTCCTGACCAAAAGTCAGCAGACTCGACTCCTAGGACAGATATGAGATTGTGACATTTGTGTCAGGAGACCTGCAGCCAGTCCATGCATCACTAACCATATTCAGACTGCACAACTAGTTAAAGGGTTGATTGTGACTTGTAGGATCGCTACTTCCAACAGGTGGCGCTATAGAGTTAAGTCCTCTTTTTCTCTGAAGAGGCAATTTGCATATTATATTTCCCAGAGGAGCATTGCATGGTGAATAAGCCTCCTTACCTCGACAAGCCAGAGATGGTATGTCACTTTCCATAAGGAGAAACGATACCCCTTAGACCCCAGTCCAGAGTCTATCACCTAGCCAAATCAGTTCTCATACTTCGCACTGACGAGGGCCAACAGCCCGAAACACCGTGTCTGCGAATTGAGATACTGATTTGGCTTTTATCCTAAGTCATACTGCACGACTTGTTAAAGGGTTGATTGTGACTTGTAGGATCGCTACTTCCAACAGGTGGCGCTATAGAGTTTGACCTCTTTTTCTCTGAAGAGGCAATTTGCATGGCATAAATGTGTCAATCTAGCCTTAGTCAAAACAAGACTGACTGCTCACTGAAATACCAGGTTACAGCTCCTTTTCATGTCTATGGATAGTATAGGAGGGGGAATGAGCAGGCAGATACAGATTGTGCTGCAGATTTCTATCATATTTTTATCCATTGTCATGGATTTATGACTACACTGCTCAATACTCATAAAATGTTAGAGTTGGAAAGAAAGTCCAGGTTCATCATGTTCAAACCCCTGCTCAATGCAGGATCCACTAAACCATCTCAGACAGATGTCTGCCTGGCCTCTGAAGTCTTTCATTGAAGGAGAACTCGCCACTTTTTGTGGCAGCCTGTCCCACTCATTGATCGCCCTGTCAAAAAGGTTTTTTTCTTGTATCTAATTTGTATCTTCTCCCTTTCAGTTTCATTCCATTTCTCGTGTTTCCATGTGCAAATAAGAATGATGATCCCTCTACACTGTGACATCCCTTCAGATATTTGTAGACCGCTATTAAGTCTCTTCTTAGCCTTCTTTTTTGTAAGCTAAGCATTCCCAGATCCTTTAGCTTTTCCTCGCAGGACATACTTTGCAAGTCCGCTCACCATCTTGGAGCTCTTCTCTGAACTCGCTGTTTAATGCACATCTGCTACTTTTTTCCTGTGCTACCGAGTCAGGAGAGCAGGAATTCTTTATATCTCCGTGTATAGGAAACATAACAGCTAGTTTCCACCCATTAGTTAAGAGACAACTGAAAATTAGAGAGAAGCAAAGAAAAAGGGAAAATGTAAGAAAAATGGTGGCTATGGGTCAACAGTACACACACACATCCACATTTACTGAAACGTTATCTGAACTGGCAGGTACGCTAGAAGTATGTATTTCTTTACGGGATTTAGTATACTGTGTACAAACGAAGGACTTTATTTGGACATCGTTGTTTTTTAATCAGATTTTCATCCATGTTTCAGTTTTTACCATCAGTGTTTTAGCAGTGATTTTCACTGATGAAAAAATAAATGTATTGCAAAATGGTCAGCACATAAACTGCAAACAGATGACCGTGTGTTCACTCAGAGATTTTCTCGGACCCATAGAAATTCATTCGTTATTTTGATCCATGACTCAGATTAAAAACTGAAATGTGTGCTTTTTGGTGGAACAATTGGCCTGCAAAAAAACCATGGACATATTAACAGATCCATATGGGTATATGTTCTATCCATGAAAAGTCTTAACAGAACCCATATATGACTCGCATCTAAATAAGGTCTAATATGATAACAAATCTGGGGGAAAAAAATGTAACACTGGATGTATAATTGGTAAACCCTGCATACCCAATTAATGCATGGTAAAACCGCATTGGTTTTTCTGATGGTTTGATGTGCTTTTAGCCGCATCTCAACTGCTACATGTGAATGTGTTATATTTAAAGGGAACCTGTCACCCCCAAAATGGAAGGTGAGCTAAGCCCATCGGCATCAGGGGCTTATCTACAGCATTCTGTAATGCTGTAGATAAGCCCCGATGTATCCTGAAAGATGAGAAAAAGGTTAGATTATACTCACGCGAGCGGTCCGGTCCGGGGCCTCCCATTTTCTTACGATCACGTCCTCTTCTTGTCTTCACGCCGCAGCTTAGCTGCAGGTGTACTTTGTCTGCCCTTTTGAGGGCAGAGCAAAGTACTGCAGTGCGCAGGTGCTGGGAAAGGTCAGAGAGGCCCGGCGCCTGCGCACTGCAGTACTTTTATCTGCCCTCAACAGGGCCGGAGCTGCAGCGTGAAGACAAGAAGCGGACGTCATCTGATGAAGATGGGTGCCGGACCGCAACACCCATCGGACCGGACCTCAGCTGGGAACACCCCTGAGTGAGTATAATCTAACCTTTTTTTCTCATCTTTTAGGATACATCGGGGCTTATCTACAGCATTACAGAATGCTGTAGATAAGCCCCTGATGCTGGTGGGCTTAGCTCACCATCGATTTTGGGGGTGACAGGTTCCCTTTAATGGAGAAGAATGTCCCTTTTATAACGTCCATCAATCCGAGATCGGTTTCAAGGAGAATTTCTTGTCGTAGAGGACCATAAAGCCCTTTTGCACAGTATGATGATCTGGTGGTTGTTTGACTACATCTTTTCTGTGGACATTAATATCATTGTTGGCAATACAAAACAAGGTCTGCAGTGAGATCAGGGACATCACACTGGTAACTCCCCCTTTCATTTATAATACTCTCTAAAGGCAAAGTCTCATGCAGATCAGAGTCCGGCTCATAGATCTTAACAGCTCATTTACTTATTAAAAGTGAATTTCTCTGGAATAAGACACATCAGATCACAGATATAAAGGTGTCATTCAGCTTCCTGTGACCTACATGCCCATATAGATGTCTTGGGAGAGTTGATCCTACTGAGAGATTTGCTTTAATACGCCATTTGCTAATCATGTTCTGTCTTCGACTTCGTGACATCTTGTTGTAGTACTTTCTGCATTCATTTTTCATTGCTTCATCAGGTTTTTTTATACTCAAATCTTAGTGTTCTCTATTAGAGGCTTTCATTGCATTAATTTTTATTTAATGAAGTGAAGATGTTCAGACTATAAACGTTAGGAAGTGTAAATAATTTAATTTTATAGGTGTATGATACTGGAAAATGCAGACTATCTCTCTGCAAAAGTGTTGTAGGTAAAAAATAAAATGATAAATAAACCACTTGGAAATGGATGAAGTGAGTAATGTACTATAGAGGATAAATTGTTCAGAATAGTAATTTCAACAGTTTATTTTTTATGTTTAAAAAGGATTGTGATATGTAAAAAAAAAAAAATTGCCGAACATGTAAAGGGGAAACAAAAAATACATTTAACACAAAAATCTGAATTAAAGCAAGGCCATTTTCTGATAGCTTCTCTTTGAGAAAAAAACAATAGCACACCTGTCCACATGCTGTATGTAGAATTGCAGCTCTGCATCCTGCAATGAAATGGAGCTCCACTTCATTTCCAGACACATCTCATTTCCTCTTCTGTTTTTCCCCCCACTTAAGGAGTGTGCGTGCTTCCAAGACAATAAAGACCCTGAAAGGTCACAAGTGTATCATTCATTAATCGATGATACAGAAGCAAATCTAAAGCCTTCCAGCGTGTTTTGATGATCTCAATTGACTTTAATGGATGAGTTTGTTCTCCAAACACGGAGCAGAAAAGGGCCACCTCTAAGTCCCATAGACCTCGCTCTCGGATTTGTGATTTTCACACATGTAGGAATACATCCATTCTCTATTGGGTCCGTGTGCCGTTCTTTGAAAAATTTAGACAACGTGCGGACATTTCACATGGATGTGTTCATGCACACTAATACAATTTTAACCCCTTCATGACCCAGCCTATTTTGACCTTAATGACCTGGCCGTTTTTTGCAATTCTGACCAGTGTCCCTTTATGAGGTAATAACTCAGGAACGCTTCAACGGATCCTAGCGGTTCTGAGATTGTTTTTTCGTGACATATTGGGCTTCATGTTAGTGGTAAATTTAGGTCAATAAATTCTGCGTTTATTTGTGATAAAAACGGAAATTTGGCGAAAATTTTGAAAATTTCGCAATTTTCACATTTTGAATTTTTATTCTGTTAAACCAGAGAGTTATGTGACACAAAATAGTTAATAAATAACATTTCCCACATGTCTACTTTACACCAGCACAATTTTGGAAACAAAATTTTTTTTTGCTAGGAAGTTATAAGAGTTAAAATTTGACCAGCGATTTCTCATTTTTACAACGAAATTTACAAAACCATTTTTTTTAGGGACCACCTCACATTTGAAGTCAGTTTGAGGGGTCTATATGGCTGAAAATACCCAAAAGTGACACCATTCTAAAAAATGCACCCCTCAAGGTGCTCAAAACCACATTCAAGAAGTTTTTTAACCCTTCAGGTGCTTCACAGCAGCAGAAGCAACATGGAAGGAAAAAATGAACATTTAACTTTTTAGTCACAAAAATTATCTTTTAGCAACATTTTTTTTATTTTCCCAATGGTACAAGGAGAAACTGAACCACGAAAGTTGTTGTCCAATTTGTCCTGAGTACGCTGATACCTCATATGTGGGGGTAAACCACTGTTTGGGCGCACAGCAGGGCTTGGAAGGGAAGGAGCGCCATTTGACTTTTTGAATGAAAAATTGGCTCCACTCTTTAGCGGACACCATGTCACGTTTGGAGAGCCCCCGTGTGCCTAAAAATTGGAGCTCCCCCACACGTGACCCCATTTTGGAAACTAGACGCCCCAAGGAACTTATCTAGATGCATAGTGAGAACTTTGAACCCCCGGGGGCTTCACAAATTGATCCGTAAAAATGAAAAAGTACTTTTTTTTCACAAAAAAATTCTTTTAGCCTCAATTTTTTTCATTTTCACATGGGCAACAGGATAAAATGGATCCTAAAATTTGTTGGGCAATTTCTCATGAGTACACCGATACCTCACATGTGGGGGTAAACCACTGTTTGGGCACATGGTAAGGTTCGGAAGGGAAGGAGCGCCATTTGACTTTTTGAATGAAAAATTATCTCCATCGTTAGCGGACACCATGTCGTGTTTGGAGAGCCCCCGTGTGCCTAAACATTGGAGCTCCCCCACAAATGACCCCATTTTGGAAACTAGACCCCCCAAGGAACTTATCTAGATGCATATTGAGCACTTTAAACCCTCAGGTGCTTCACAAATTGATCTGTAAAAATGAAAAAGTACTTTTTTTTTCACAAAAAAATTATTTTCGCCTCAGTTTTTCATTTTCACATGGGCAATAGGATAAAATGAATCCTAAAATTTGTTGGGCAATTTCTCCCGAGTACGCCGATACCTCATATGTGGGGGTAAACCACTGTTTGGGCACACGGCAGGGCTCGGAAGGGAAGGCGCGCCATTTGACTTTTTGAATGGAAAATTAGCTCCAATTGTTAGCGGACACCATGTCGCGTTTGGAGAGCCCCTGTGTGCCTATGCATTGGAGCTCCCCCACAAGTGACCCCATTTTGGAAACTAGACCCCCCAAGGAACTTATCTAGATGCATATTGAGCACTTTAAACCCCCAGGTGCTTCACAGAAGTTTATAATGCAGAGCCATGAAAATAAAAAATAATTTTTCTTTCCTCAAAAATGATTTTTAGCCTGGAATTTCCTATTTTGCCAAGGGTAATAGGAGAAATTGGACCGCAAATGTTGTTGTCCAGTTTGTCCTGAGTACGCTGATACCCCATATGTGGGGGTAAACCACTGTTTGGGCGCACGGCAGGGCTCGGAAGGGAAGGCACGCCAATTGGCTTTTTAAATGGAAAATTAGCTCCAATCATTAGCGGACACCATGTCACGTTTGGAGAGCCCCTGTGTGCCTAAACATTGGAGATCCCCCACATATGACCCCATTTTGGAAACTAGACCCCCAAAGGAACTAATCTAGATGTGTGGTGAGGACTTTGAACTTCCAAGTGCTTCACAGAAGTTTATAACGCAGAGCCATGAAAATAAAATAAAAATTTTATTTTCTCTAAAATGATTTTTTAGCCTGCAATTTATTATTTTCCCAAGGGTAACAGGAGAAATTTGACCCCAAAAGTTGTTGTACAGTTTCTCCTGAGTACGCTGATACCCCATATGTGGGGGTAAACCACAGTTTGGGCACATGTCGGGGCTCAGAAGGGAAGTAGTGACTTTTGAAATGCAGACTTTGATGGAATGGTCTGCGGGCGTCACGTTGCGTTTGCAGAGCCCCTGGTGTGCCTAAACAGTAGAAACCCCCCACAAGTGACCCCATTTTGGAAACTAGACCCCCCCAAGGAACTTATCTAGATATGTGGTGAGCACTTTGAACCCCCAAGTGCTTCACAGACGTTTACAACGCAGAGCCGTGAAAATAAAAAATCATTTTTCTTTCCTCAAAAATGATGTTTTAGCAAGCAATTTTTTATTTTCTCAAGGGTAACAGGAGAAATTGGACCCCAGTAATTGTTGCCCAGTTTGTCCTGAGTACGCTGATACCCCATATGTGGGGGTAAACCACTGTTTGGGCACATGTCGGGGCTCGGAAGTCAAGTAGTGACGTTTTGAAATGCAGACTTTGATGGAATGGTCTGCGGGCGTCACGTTGCGTTTGCAGAGCCCCTGGTGTGCCTAAACAGTAGAAACCCCCCACAAGTGACCCCATTTTGGAAACTAGACCCCCCAAGGAACTTATCTAGATATGTGGTGAGCACTTTGAACCCCCAAGTGCTTCACAGACGTTTACAACGCAGAGCCGTGAAAATAAAAAATAATTTTTCTTTCCTCAAAAATGATGTTTTAGCAAGCAATTTTTTATTTTCTCAAGGGTAACAGGAGAAATTGGACCCCAGTAATTGTTGCCCAGTTTGTCCTGAGTACGCTGATACCCCATATGTGGGGGTAAACCACTGTTTGGGCACATGTCGGGGCTCGGAAGTCAAGTAGTGACGTTTTGAAATGCAGACTTTGATGGAATGGTCTGCGGGCGTCACGTTGCGTTTGCAGAGCCCCTGGTGTGCCTAAACAGTAGAAACCCCCCACAAGTGACCCCATTTTGGAAACTAGACCCCCCCAAGGAACTTATCTAGATATGTGGTGAGCACTTTGAACCCCCAAGTGCTTCACAGACGTTTACAACGCAGAGCCGTGAAAATAAAAAATCATTTTTCTTTCCTCAAAAATGATGTTTTAGCAAGCAATTTTTTATTTTCTCAAGGGTAACAGGAGAAATTGGACCCCAGTAATTGTTGCCCAGTTTGTCCTGAGTACACTGATACCCCATATGTGGGGGTAAACCACTGTTTGGGCACACGTCGGGGCTCGGAAGGGAAGGAGCACCATTTGACTTTTTGAATAAAAGATTGGCTGGAATCAATGGTGGCGCCATGTTGCGTTTGGAGACCCCCTGATGTGCCTAAACAGTGGAAACCCCTCAATTCTAACGCCAACACACCCCTAACCCTTATCCCAACTGTAGCCGTAACCCTAACCACAACCCTAACCGCAACACACCCCTAACCACAACCCTAATTCCAACCCAACCCTAACCCTAACCACAACCCTAATTCCAACCCAACCCTAACCCTAAGGCTATGTGCCCACGTTGCGGATTCGTGTGAGATTTTTCCGCACCATTTTTGAAAAATCCGCGGGTAAAAGGCACTGCGTTTTACCTGCGGATTTACTGCGGATTTCACCTGCGGATTCCTATTGAGGAATAGGTGTAAAACGCTGCGGAATCCGCACAAAGAATTGACATGCTGCGGAAAATACAACGCAGCGTTTTCGTGCGGTATTTTCCGCACCATGGGCACAGCGGATTTGGTTTTCCATAGGTTTACATGGTACTGTAAACCTGATGGAACACTGCTGCGGATCCGCAGCGGCCAATCCGCTGCGGATCCGCAGCCAAATCTGCACCGTGTGCACATAGCCTAATTCTAAAGGTATGTGCACACGCTGCGGAAAACGCTGCGGATCCGCAGCAGTTTCCCATGAGTTTACATTTCAATGTAAACCTATGGGAAACAAAAATCGCTGTACACATGCTGCGGAAAAACTGCACGGAAACGCAGCGGTTTACATTCCGCAGCATGTCACTTCTTTCTGCGGATTCCACAGCGGTTTTACAACTGCTCCAATAGAAAATCGCAGTTGTAAAACCGCAGTGAAATGTGCAGAAAAACCGCGGTAAATCTGCCATAAATCCGCAGCGGTTTAGCACTGCGGATTTATCAAATCCGCTGCGGAAAAATCCGCAGAGGACCAGAATACGTGTGCACATACCGAAACCCTAACCCTACCCCTAACCCTAACCCTAACCCTACCCCTACCCCTAACCCTACCCCTAACCCTACCCCTAACCCTAGTTCTAACTCCAACCTTAGTGGAAAAAAAAAAAAATTCTTTATTTTATTATTGTCCCTATCTATGGGGGACAAATGGGGGGGGTCATTTACTGTTTTTTTTATTTTGACCACTGTGATAGATTATATCACAGTGATCAAAATTCACATTGGAACGAATCTGCCGGCCGGCAGATTCGGCGGGCGCACTGCGCATGCGCCCGCCATTTTGGAACATGGCGGCGCTCGGGGAAGAAGACGGACGGACCCCGCCAGGATCGGTAAGTATAAGGGGGGGAGATCAGGGCACAGGGGGGGGAGATCAGGGCACGGGGGGGCGTCGGAGCACGGGGGGAGAGGGATCGGAGCATGGGGGAGAGTGATCGGTGTGCGGGCGGGTGGATCGGTGTGCAGGGGGGGTGGATCGGTGTGCAGGGGGGGTGGATCGGAGCACGGGGGGGGATCGGAGTGCGGGGGGGTTTGATTGGAGCACGGGGGGTGTGATTGGAGCACGGGGGGAGCGGACAGGAGGACGGGGGAGCGGAGCACAGGACGGAGGGGAGCGGGCCACAGATCGGGGGGCTGGGGGGGCGATCGGAGGGGTGGGGTGGGGGCACATTAGTATTTCCAGCCATGGCCGATGATATTGCAGCATCGGCCATGGCTGGATTGTAATATTTCACCATTTTTTTAGGTGAAATATTACAAATCGCTCTGATTGGCAGTTTCACTTTCAACAGCCAATCAGAGCGATCGTAGCCACGAGGGGGTGAAGCCACCCCCCCTGGGCTAAACTACCACTCCCCCTGTCCCTGCAGATCGGGTGAAATGGGAGTTAACCCTTTCACCCGATCTGCAGGGACGCGATCTTTCTGTGACACAGCATATGCGTCACAGGTCGGATTGGCACCGACTTTCATGACGCATACGCTGTGTCACAGGTCGGGAAGGGGTTAAAGGTGAAATCCTGGTACGACTATAGATCCCAGCAGATAGCATGCATGCACCGTGCTTGGAATGCTTCCCAATTTCTTATCACTCCATTCTAGAAACCTGAACTTGATGTGCTTGTTATATCGGCATGAATTGTGGGGGTATTTATTTTGAACTGTGGTTGCCTTTTGTGCAGTTGGTAGCAGCACATAGGTGTTCTACTTTTAGTGTTTGCCAATAAAATTTTGACCATTACAACTATGACTACACACAAACTTTTACTACAATCTAATAAGCCTTTTATGCTTTCCAAGTTACCGCAGATTATCATGATGCCATCAGCCATTCAGACACTATTTCTAAGGCTAGATTCTCATAGGTGTGTGTCATGGCCAAGCTCGGGCTGTGATGCATGGACAGGCTATTGGTCTCCTGGCTCGAACTCAACAACCTAAAATGAGTTTGGATCAGGAGACATGTGGCCGCTTCGAGCTCAGACCTAAACATATGGATGTGTAAATCTCACTTAACTTTGTTTCTCAAGAAGTCATGTAATAATCTACATATTTAGCTTTTTTTCTAATTTGCAATGTATATCAATAAAGAAAGCACTCCCATCAAAGTTTTTATCTTCTTTAATGACAATCCTCATATTACAAAGCACCGTGTACTTACAATTGCTCATTTTGGTTTTCTACCAAAATAATTATTTTCTGTGCTCCATGTAGAAACAGGAAGTGTCTTATCCCTGCATTTGTCATCCCCATCTTCAACTCCTGACCCAGCTGCTCCCTTCTTCCCTTGCCATTGTATTTTGCAGTGACTTATAACTCCTACAGGGAAAATTGACCTCTTGTTTCTACTTCTTTTACTAGATAGATATTTAGTTATGTTTCACCATTACATAAATGAATGAGCACCTAGTTACTTTAGTAGACATTTGAATGGTAGAGACAGCATATTAAGTTGACCTTCCCTGTCTTCTTTCTACCTTCAGGAATTGACAAGGAGAACGTGGAACTATCCCCCACCACCGGCCACTCCAACAGCGGTAGAACGCGCCATGGTTCAGCGAGCCAAGTGCAAAAGCAGAGAAGTGCTGGCAGCTTCAAACGTCACAGCATCAAAAAGATTGTGTGAAGATTTTTTTAACTACCCTTTTTATTTATTTTACAGTTCCTTTTGTAAAACAGACTTACCTAAGCGGTCAGCCCTTCAGTGGCCCCGCGCACAATATGATGCTGCACTTAATTTTTTTAATGTTCCCATGCAGTCAGCCATGTCGCCAGAAGATCAACGCATTGAAAGCATTGCTTGAACTCAACGCCGTTTGGTTTCCTCAGCCTTTTCTCCTTGTTTTTTTTTTTTTTTCCTTTTCCCGTTCGTTGCATTTCTTAAAGGGAACCATGGTCACAAGCATATCAACAACTTGTGAATTTTGGAATGAAGGATTTTTGTAATTTTGATAATGGTGGCCCAGCCTTTACTGCATTAACTGTTCAAACATTAGTGGCATTTTCATGAGTCTTTTTGCCTTGTCTTTTTTTTTATTACTGTTTGTGTAAGTTTTGATTTTTTTGTTGTTTTTTTTTATTGCATTTAACAAATTGTTAATGCTAATCCTTTCTAGTGGCTTTGGTGGGAAAATAATCTTATTTCATCTCTCCCCCTTCCTTTTAGCTGTGGATTTTTTTTTACCTATTTGCTTAAACTTAACTTCCCAGGTGGGATATTTTGTTCTGTTTTGTTTTTTTTCCTCTTCCTCACTTTAATGGTACTATATAAGCAAATATGAGTCAGATTGTTAAAGGGGCCACCATACCAATTAAATTTCTGGGTACTTGCAATAAATTTCTCAAATTAATTATATTTTTATTCCTATAAAAATATATAGATATATATTACAAACATTGTTGTTTGCTCTGTTAAAAAGTATTGAAGCATTTATTTAATCCGTAATGCTCCAGTGATTCTGTCCTTAAAATGCACTATTACTAAAAGGCAGAATATATTCTGAAATAGAATAATTTGAAATGCTATGTAAATATGTGTTTGTATTAATTTGACGGAAAAAAAACCTGTCGTTTTCAAGGTGAAATTGTGGTAAGTTGCTTGCATCTGAGTAGTATAAGGGCTTTAACTCCTTTCTGCTTGACGATCGTTTCCTTAACCCTTCCTGTGAGAGGTGTTAAAAGAATTGTTGCACTTGGGGGCATAATCTTGTGAAAGATATATGCCCTCACTATGATTGGGGCATAATTTGCAATGGATAAGAAGTTAAAAAAAAAAAAAAAATCACTCTTTGGTGTGGTGCACTGTTCTGTGCAATGTTAAAAAAAAATCTAAAAAGATGTATAAATACTGAGGTCTTAATGAAAACGGTACATGTAAACTGACAATTCTCCACCCTGTGTCTGGAAGGAGGTGCGTCATGAAACCTTTGATGCCCTTCTGGCGTTTTGAAGCAGCAGTCACGTTGTGTTATGTAGCAACATGTAATCCTAATAGGTAAATGCTATTTAAAATCCTTGTATCTCTTATTGGCATGTAAAATGTCAAAACTGCTGCAAATATTTATAGTACTAATGCTTACTGTCTGAACCCAACATATAACTCTAGTCATCCAATATGAGAGCCCCTGTCCAATCATAATGGTGACCTGACCTTTTTTTATATATACATAAATTATATGCATATTAACGGATTTGGATTGGTATGGGGTCATACTTGTTAAACTGAACACATGTTCTCTCACTGTGACATATTAATTCTGGCTTAGCGTGTAGTATCTACAGTGAGGGACTAATCATTTGATACTGTCTTGCAAATAACGTGCACCACTACAGCAGAATAGAGGATAACGCTATTTACCAGACTTATCGGCACTGTTATGCTGTAAAGACCAAGGTGAGGCGATGGCAGAACAGGGCTTTAGACACTTGTCCAGTATATTCTTATCTCAGAGGAAAATTATCCTTTTTGACAATTGTGAGCAAAAGGGAAAGACATCTAGGTGCTTGCTTTTAGGGCTGAAATATATTAACTGCTGAAAATATGTATAAATGAAACACAAAAATGAAATGCTCTTCTACAACTTAGATCTTGGTCGAAGGACCAGGAATGGCTTTAAGATAAGATACAAGTATAATTCTGAAATGTATGTAATAAGACTATAGAGTGATTTAAGTGTATTTCAGTAAATCAAACTCCACAGCTAAACTAATATAACAATGGTACAAATAAGTGTTGGGATTTAAGTATAGCACATAATCTGCATTTATTCACATTATAAAGCGTAATTCACAGATGTAAATATGCTCAGTTTTTATCTTTTAATTTTCCTGTCCTACGATTCTGTATTTTTATTTTATTTAGTTTACAGTCCTGAAAAAAAAACCTGTGGATAGAAATCAATTATGCAAACAGTCTGCCAAAATTCTGTTATACTTCTCATTAGATATTTCACAAGATGGGGTGTTCTTCGGAGGGTCCAGATCATCCAGCGAGCTGGACCACACGGGCACAGATGACTTCATGTTTACAGAGTGATTAATCTGAATGTCCCGATAAAGCCTACAAGAACGGAATCGTTACATCAGAGATTATACAGTGCTGCATTGCCTGATCTGTGTGCCTGCTCTTATGAGACCCGTCATTATTGAACAGGCAGTGCAGACCACCGATAACTGGTCTGTTATTCTACAAGAACTACAGTAACTTGCACAGAAGTTATTAGAACTGTCTAAAAATCCAACCTGTCTAATTTAGGTTTCTAGTCAATCATATGTTTGGTCCTGTTCGTACCTTATGATACTTGTTTCGTCTTACATAATTACGCTATTACGTATTTGTCATATTGCAAATAACATTTCAGCAGAGGCTGTATTGGATTCTTTTGGGTGTATAATGGGGTTGTCAAGATGGTGACCACCCTTGTAATATGCTAAAAGATTTGTGAAACAGTTTCTTAAACTGCGTTGGTTTCTTTCTTGTTCTTTTCCCCTTTAATAAGCCGACCACTTACCGAACAATCTCTGATGTGTACTATTTGGTTCTTAATTATATTTGTATTTGCAATCCCTGATAACGTCCCATTGTCCTAATGCTGGGTGTGGGCAGCCTGTGTCCCATTGTCCTAATGCTGGGTGGGCAGCCTATATGATTTTTAGGTTCAGTTTTAGGAACTTTCCCTCCTCTTAAGCATGTGGTATCCAATGTTATGCAACAGACTTTTCCACAAAAAGTCACTTTTAAGTGTTAGCGCCATTACTTTTTTTAATGCAGTACATTCATCTGTAAATATTTTTTGTGTAAAATTTGACAGAAAAGTATATTTACTACACTGTAAATACATGTGACAATATATTGTATTATTTTGCTTTTTTGTAAAGCAGTTAGTTGCTGTACATGTATAACATACAAAATTTGATTATTCTAGTGTTAGTAATTGTTAACTTCTCTCCTTCCTGCTGTTGAGTATGTCATTTAAATGAAGAAAATGATGCTGTGTACTACAAACTCACTGTGTATGATATATTCTTTCCTTTCAGGCCATACAATTTCAAATGTTCACTCACTATCCTGTTAATATTGTAAGCAAGTGTATGCCAGCAGGAATAAAACTGCCACCGCCAGCCATACTGGCACCTAGATACAATTAGCAGATATGATTTATCATAACTGTTCTCTACCCAATGTTCCCTTATGTATGTACATCCCCTTTTTTGAAGTAAAATGTAAATTCAACCTGCTTTCTTGTGTCTTTGTGTTTTCATTAATTTGAGGTTTTGTTCACACTGACATCGTGGTTTCCGTTTTGTACTTGGGTTGTCAATGGAAGATTAACGCCAACAGAATGGACGGAAACATGGAGTAAGGAGTGTATAGATAATGTTCCCCCTCAAAAAGCTTCTTTTCCTTAACTTGTAATTTTCACCCCACTCTTATTTAGCCATGCAACATAATGAATGGTCGGTTGTCAGACAGCAATGTGTTCCATTGTGTCTAAAGTGTGATTGAACTGACTCTACTAAAATACTGGGTTTTTTGTTGTTGTTTTTTTTAAAGAGGACCTCTCACTTGTTTCAAAACATTTTTAAAATACCTTCTAAAAATCTCTAATTTTCCAATTCTGCTTTTCTTTTCCGTTTTGCATTACATCACTCCATTGCAGAGATATTCACGTTTGTTACTTTTGAAGCACAATGAAGAAACGGCCAGTTGCAATGCAAGCAGTTTTCACAGTCTTCTGTGGGACCTTGTGCTTTCACCACTCCCTCCCAGATGCTGGCAGTCACAGCTTGGCAGCATCTGAGACTGCTAGGATAGATGCTGAGCAGTAGCTGGTAGCATCTTGGTGGAAGTGGTGAAACCTCACACCCCCAGAGAAGACTGAAGAAATGCCAAGTTGAACTGAAAAGCAGAGATTTCACAATTGTGAATATCTCTGCCATGGAGTGATGCAACTCAAAATAGAAGAGAGTGGCAAAATAAGGGGAGCTCAATGATTTCTTTAAGTTATTTTACTCCATTTTTTTTTGAGCAAGTGAAATATCCTGTTTAAATGTGCCATAATTTCATTTTTTGTTTTCTGTCCCAGCAAACACTTTCTGTATTGCTTTCAAAAATATTTATTTCTGTGTTCGAAGGTAATGAAGGGGATGGTTTTTGGGTTCGGCTTAATATCTAAGTGAGATATAACTGAGAAACTATTAAAAAATGTGAATGATCCAATATTGATTAACAAATTAATGATTTTATTAAAGCACCAATTAAAAAACCTACAAGTACAGGACATAATTAAAAAAAAAATACACAAAGGGTAATTTAAAAGAGGTGGACAGCAGCATGAACCAATTAGGGCAACAGAAGAAAAATAGATGCACTTTATAATTGTAAGTGCGCTATAAGAATTACTCAAATACACACCACATAAGGCTATATGTATATAAAGTACAAGTGCACAATAAAGGTTGCTTTAACCATTCATGACATAGAGATCATAATGGGAATCTCCAATAAGTATAAGGAGATTGCAATAGGAGTTGCAAAACAACAATAATGATTAGACCTAAGAAGAAGTTTATGGTGTTAGACTGGAAGAAATATGTAAATCAAATTACTGACCTAGTTTGATGTTGTAGATGCCGCTGCCGTCGACCCTCACTCCAATACAAATTTAACAGGAGCTTCCTCAGGGAGTGATGATCAATGCAACACGATCACACGCTTTTGACACTGCTCCACACTTTGGGAGCTTTTCCAAAACAAGACCAAGACTTCTGGTTTACTCGGTATAAAACTCTTCCACGTTGGGAACTAGAGAGTGACAATGAGGGTAGCGTTTTAGGGCTGCATTATTAGGGTATGTGCACACGTAGAAAGCTCCACTGAGGATTGTTCCCCAGCGGTTTTTCCTGCGGATTTATCGCGTTTCCTATTGCAGATTCCGCTGCGGATTTACATCTGCAGTTTTCTATTGGAGCAGGTTTAAAAACGCGGATTCCGCACAAAGAATTGACATGCTGCAGAAAATAAAACGCTGCGTTTCCGCGTGTTTTTTTTCCGCAGCATGTGCACTGCGGATTTCGTTTCCCATAGGTTTACATTGTACTGTAAACTCATGGGAAACTGCTGCGGACCCGCAGCAAAATCCGCATTGTGTGCACATAGCCTTAAACAAAGACAAAGGGAAGTGTTTGTCTCTCTTATGCCCTAAATTTCTGGGAGCTGAGTATAGTGTTTCTGTGATGCTTTAAGATTGTTTTCAGTGGGAGACAAAATAATAATCTTGTAGTTAATACCTTTTAATCGCTAACAAAAATAAGTTGTTACAAAGGAAGTTTTCGAGGTTACTTAAGCGTCTTCATCAGGCATTGTATAACAAAGTAATTGAAGAAACACAAATTATACAGAAAAAGAGCAGAGGCATGACGATAAATGGACATTTAAAAAACAAACTGAGCTTAGTGAGTGAATCCTTCATTAGCTTTGATAAGTGGTGTGAAAGCTTTATTTTCCCAGTATCCATGTAACATCAGAGAGCTGATACCCTCACTGTCTCTGAAGAGATTCCTCAGATTTTGTAGTAAGTAATAAATGACTTATGACAGATTTAATCCTATGTAGAGGGTATCGGACTGCCATAAAGTTTTGTTTGGGAATCCTTCGGTGTTTTTTGTGATTTGAAGTTGCCCTTTAACCCATTCGTGACCGAGCCAATTTTCACCTTAATGAGCAAACCAATTTTTACAATTCTGACCACTGTCACTTTGAGGTTATAGCTCTGGAATGCTTCAACGGATTCCATTGATTCTGAGATTTTTTCGTGACATACTGTACTTCATGTTAATGGTAAAATGTATTCAATATGACTTGTGTTAATGAAAAAAATTGAAATTTGGCAAAAATTCAATTTTCAAATTTTTTATTTTTATGTCCTTAAATCAGAGTCGCACAAAATAATTATTAAATAACATTTCCCACATGTCAACTTTACATCAGCACAATTTTGCAAACATAATTTTTTTTATTAGGATGTTATAGGGGTTAAAAGTTGACCTGCGATTTCTCATTTTTCCAACAAAATTGACAAAATAATTTTTTTAGGGACCACCTCACATTTAAAGTGACTTTGAGGGGTTAATACCCCCAGGGTGTTTTTGAGTTTTTAAGTTAAAGAGCCACCTTCAGCAGCATTAAGGCTGCATTCTGTGAAGGTGGCTCTTATGTTTAGCATCCCTAGGAATGCTGAAATAATCACTTTAATAAATTTAGCGCCATACCTCTATTGAGTCAGGGAGGTATAATTTCTCCCTGACTCAAGCACCTCGCAGCCGTCCATCATCCCACTGGGCGCTGCCTCCTCTATGTCTTGTGCCTGCACTTTGCAGTTATTTCTTAGGCATGCACCGTGCACGCTGCCCTAGAACTTACATCAAGTGATCTAACCTGGATTTGGGGATCCTCTGCCATTTTTCCTTGTAGATCCTCTCCAGTTCTATCAGGCTGCATGGTGAATGTTGGTGGACAGCCATTTTCAGGTCTCTCCAGAGATGCTCAATTGGGTTTAGGGCAGGGCTCTGGCTGGGCCAGTCAACAATGGTCTGAGTTGTTCTGAAGCCACTCCTTTGTTATTTTAGCTGTGTGCGTAAGGTCACTGTCTTGTTGGAAGGTGAACCTTCGGCCAAGTCTGAGGTCCAGAGCACTCTGGAAGAGGTTTTCATTCAGGATATCTCTGTACTTGGCCGCATTCATGTTTCCTTCAATGGCAACCAATCGTCCTGTCCCTACAGCTGAAAAACACCCCCATCGCATGATGCTGCCACCACCATGTTTCACTGTTGGGATTGTATTGGGCAGGTGATGAGCAGTGCCTGTTTTTTTCTACACATACCGCTTAGAATTATCACCAAAAAGGTCTATTTTCATCTCATCAGACCAGAGAATCGTATTTCTCATTGTCTGCGAGTCCTCCATGTGTTTTTTTTTTTTTAGAAAACTATGCGGGCTTTCATATGTCTTGCACTGAGAGACTTCCGTCGGGCCACTCTGCCAAAAATGCCCAACTGGTGGAGGGCTGTAGTGATAGTTGACTGTGGAACTTTCTCCCATCTCCGTACTGCATCTCTGGAGCTCAGCGACAGTGATCTTGGGGTTCTTATTTACCTCTCTCACCAAGGCTCTTTTCCCACGATTGCTCAGTTTGGCTGGCGACCAGGTCTAGGAAGACTTCCGGTGGTCCCAAACTTCTTCCATTTAAGGATTATGGCGGCCACTGTGCTCTTAGGAACCTTGAGTACTGCAGCAATTCTTTTGTAACCTTGGCCAGATCTGTGCCTTGCCACAATTGTCTCTGAGCTCCTTGGTCAGTTCATTTGACTTCATGATTCTCATTTGGTCTGACATGCACTGTGAGCTGTGAGGTCTTTATATAGACAGGTGTGTGCCTTTCCGAATCAAGTCCTACCAGTTTACCGCATATACTCGAGTATAAGTTGACCCCCCTAATTTTGCCACAAAAAACTGGGAAAACTTAATGACTCGCGTATAAGCCTAGGGTGGGAAATGCAGCAGCTACTGATAAATTTCAAAAATAAAAATAGATACCAATAAAAGTAAAATTAATTGAGACATCAGTAGTTTAAGTGTGTTTGAATATCCATATTAAATCAGGAGCCCCAGATAATGCTCCATACAGTTCATCATAGCCCCATAAGATGCTCCATACAAAATACGCCACATATAATAATCCATACAGTTTGATGGGCTCCATAAGATGCTCCATATTAAAATATGCCCCATATAATGCTGCATAAATGTTGATTATGACCCCATAAGATGCTCCATAGACACATTTGCCCTGTATAATGCTCCACAAATGTGGATTATGGCCCCATAAGATACTCCATACAGATATTTGCACCATATAATGCTGCACATGGCCCCATAAGATGCTCCATAGAGATACTTGCCCCATATAATGCTGCACATGGCCCTATGCAGATATTTGCCCCATATAATGCTGCGCATAGCCCCATAAGATGCTCCATACAGATATTTGCCCCATATAATGCTGCCCATGGCCCCATAAGATGCTCCATACAGACATTTGCCCCATATGCTGTTGCTGCAATTAAAAATAAAAAATGACACTCACCTCTCAGGCTCCCGCCACTTGATATACTCACCTTTCCCATTCCACCGCTGAGCGCCGCTGTCTTCCGTGTCCTCTGCACTGACTGTTCAGGCAGAGGGCGGCGCGCACTAATCGCGTCATCGCGCCCTCTTAACTGTGCGTCACTGCAGAGGACGTGGAATACGGAGCAGCGCCGACTGTGGAACGGGGAGTAGGTGAATATCGCGCACTACCCCACCATACTCACCTGCTCCTGGCGCATCCCTGCACGTCTGTTCCCTCGACGCCGGCAGCTTCTTCCTATAGTGAGCGGTCACATGGTACCGCTCATTACAGTAATGAATATGCGGCTCCACCTCTATGGGAGTGGAGTCTGGTCCATATTCATTACTATAATGAGCGGTACCATGTGACCGCTCACTACAGGAAGAAGCTGCCGGGGAACCAGGGACCACGCCAAGAGCAGGTGAGTATGATTAGACTGCCGCCGCTCCCCCTCCCCTGCCGACCCCTGGGTATGACTAGAGTATAAGCCGAGAGGGTTACTTTCAGCCCAAAATAGTGGGCTGAAAATCTCGGCTTATACTTGAGTATATACGGTAATTAAACACAGCTGGACTCCAATGAAGGAGTAGAACCATCTCAAGGAGGATTACAAGGAAATGAACAACATATGACTTAATTATGAGTGTCTGAGCAAAGGGTCTGAATACTTATGACCATGTGATATTTAAGTTTTTCTTTTTTATTAAATTTGCAAAAATTACTACATTTCTTTTTTTTTCAGTCAAGATGGGGTGCAGAGTGTTCATTAATGTGAAGAAAATGAACTGTTTTGAATTTACCAAATGGCTGCAATGAAACAGAGTGAAAAATTGAAAGGGGTCTGAATACTTTCCGTACCCACTGTACATGAATAAAACACTGGCGAGCCACAGAGCTGCAGTAAGCCTGAATCCAAAGCTACGCATTAATGGCTTTTTTCAGGAACACAAAAAAAAAACATTTAATCTCTTTACTTCTCCTTGAACCTTTTTGTTTCATACTGCAATTAAAGGGGTATGCACTTGTTACTCTATCATTGAAACATCAATAGAGGGCCTAGAAACATGCATTCGCCCAATTCTGCATTCCCGGTGGCATAAGGGTTGTGCCCTGTCCTGTTCTTTGGACAAGTGTGGATCCCAAAGGTGTCTGATATGTTTTTTTTGTATCAGATTTTATGGCACATCTTGTGGATATGCCATAAATGTATGGGATGGGAGTACCCCAAAATGAGAAACATAAAGACTTTATTTTGTGTTCCATAAGATCTGCCAAATGTGTGTTTTGCTATAAATCAGTTCTTCAGTGCCAGCTTATTGTGTAGATATTAGAGCTCACAGACATAATCTGAAGATATGCACAGCCCCCCTCCCCACCCCGTTGACCTATGTTGATGATATCTGTACAGATGACAGTAATGTTGTATTGCCAATTTCAGTGTAATCCACTCTACTTAACTACTTGCCATCTGTCAATCGGCCATCTGCATTTGTTTTGCTCTGTCATAGCACAGTGTGTCTGGGTCATTGCCCAAAGTCTTGAGTAAACTAACAATGCCATACCCTACAACGAGCTCCAGTTAAGTGGTTAGATGTCTGTGAAGATCACTTTGTTCGATGCTTAGGCCACTAAATGTATACAGGTTAAGACTTCTGAAAAATACCGTTTATTTAGTCTCCCATGACAGCACTACAAGAGAGGGGATCCGCCTTTCAGGGACAGGAAGCCTCCAGACATAAAAGGGCTGCACCTCTCCCACGCATCAGTTGGTTTCCTATTCCTGATGAGAACCTTATCCTTACAGACATATATGTAGAAGATTAACGGACCCCAGGGCCGGCTGCTTCAGAAAGCGAGGGTCTCCTGCCTCAGCCAGTGCAGGGTCCCTAGAAGAGCCACGGTGGGTCTAGAGTGGACCGCACGACAGTGAGCGGAGCAGTTTCCGGGGAGCATTAGCCCTGGAAGAAGGTAAGTATTCCCTTAAGGTGCTGCGTGGTCTCAGACATGATGCTGACCTTAGCGTGCGGGCTGGGGTGTGTCCTGGGGCTCCGGGGCAGTCCAGGGCCAGCCAGGGGCTCAGCTGGTGACACATCCTGGTTGGGCCCTATGATGCGGCCGCATTCACTGGTGATGTGAACGGGGTCGCTATAGCAACATGTTGGGGCAGAGCTTTGAGGCACGTCCCAGTTACCAGTGGACACGGCTGGCTCCGCCAAATCACGCAGCAAGGGGGCACCGTGGTTGCACGTCTGAAGCTGTCAGGCTGTGCCCGGGGTCCAGGGGGAGGCACCCAGGTCCATTGTGGGCCAATGGCATGGTCATGGGACCTTGGGTGGTGGCATCACGCCGGGGGTGTGGTGGATCTGGGGGAGAAAGGCTCCGGGACCAGGTACCTGCTGACCCAGATATCTGGGGGGGGGGGGTGTCCAGGGTTTAAAATTGCCATATGCACAATCACCAATGCTTCTGGGCCCATTCCTGAATCAAGAAGGATGGAGTCAAGCGAGTAGCAAACGCAGGTATACCCTGCACATCAACATCAGCAGCCTGTTCAGAAGCCTTGGGCAGCCTGGCGAAAAACCCGTGAGAATACAGAAGATAGCCAGGCAAGCGAAAGTCAGGATTCGACAAGACCAGCCGCAGTAGCTCCTCCAGAGTGGACGAGTCAGCAGTGTGGGCTGAGATGCGCCCCCTCGTAATCTGGTACCTATTTGTTTGCTGCACTGGTAAGTGATCTTCGTGAAAGTTTATTTGGAGATGTAGTCTTCCCTTTATTTCTCCTGATCCTGCCAGGGAAAGAAGTGCACAGAGAAGTCGAGACACAAGGAGTGTGTCCTTTGCAGGTCCCCCATACCAAACTCCTGTCCAAAAAGATTCAGTCCCGTGTCTAACAGACGGTAGCTCAGGAGATACCTAAGTGCGCTTCAAGCCTAAAAGAAATAAATAGGGCAGAAGTGATGGAGTCTATGATGTGCCTATCTCAAGGGGAATGTTCTAAGGGGAAAAGACGGAGGTCTAAGTTCCCAGAATCAGACTCCTCTATTGTCTTTATTGGGGACGAGGACTCTTCCGGATCATCTCCTTCAGCATCCTCTTCTTTGGAAGAGGACTCTGGCCAATTCCGTTTACCCATAGACCGGGTGGATAAATTAGTGAAAGTGGTCAGAAGCACTATGGGGATAGTAGAGTCTAGGCCGGAACGTTCTGTTCAAGATGTCATGTTAGGGGGGGCTATACCAAAGGACATGCAAGTCCTTTCCCTTAAATGAGAAAGTCCATTCTCTGGTGCACCGGGAGTGGAAGAGGCTGGAAAAGAGGGGTCTCTTCTCCCAGGAGATACTCCTTTGAGGACCCAGTAGGAAGCGCTTGGGATAAGGCCCCAAAACTCGATGTGGCAGTGGCCAAGGTGTCGAAAAAATTCTCATTACCCTTAGAGTTGTCAATCACGTCACTCCTCCTTTAATTAGGTGCTCAGAGAAGGGATGCCAACCCCTATTCAATATAATGAGAGAAAAATCCGGCACTCAAAAATCATGAAAGATTTGTTTATTTAATGATCCAACTATAATTCATAACGTAACGTTTCGGTCATTATGACCTTCATCAGACTAGGATACAAAAGAAACAGAAAAAGACATAAAACGAAACAATTCATTTTAAGCCAATATACAACAGAATCATATTTCAAATACATCAGTAATTCCTCTACTCCGCTGGATCATGTATTGCAAATATACAAAATTTCCTTCAATAATTCATTATAGATTTTCAGAAAAGTTGATTGTCCATATAGTCCATATCGTTCAAAAAGAAAAAAATATCTTTAAACAAAATGATATCCATTCCATAATTCACATCCAATAGTCAATAATACATATTACAGACAATGAAAAAGATAAATATAATATATAGATGAACATTGTCATTCACTATCCTCTTTCATGATATTCCCAACATAAAGAAATAATAAACTGTATACAAAAAATCTATACTAAGTATAATATCCGTGCCTCTTGTGTCTCAGAATATCATAAATATAACTCACAGCTCCCATATAATAAATCCTCCTGACTAGAATAAAAAAGGGGGGGGACCCAGAAACTGAACAAAGAAAAAAGAAGTACAAAATGAAACAATGCTTACCAGTGGATGCAGCAACAAGTGAAATCACTGGTATAGCATAAAGGACCCCAATAGGAGTTCTAGGACCAGAAATAGAAATATAAAAGAATTTAAGCTACATAAGAGAAAAGAAAAGCATGTGCGCCAGCCACAATCTCCTGTAATATAGATACAGAGCAAGCTTACCGGATCAACGACAGGAACAATCCCAGTGTGGCCGACTGTAAGGTGCGGCGTGTGTAATGTCCGCATACCCAGCTACTCACATATCCGCGCTAAAATAGCCCTCAACCCGGAAGTGACAAGTCAGGAGGCGACTGGCACGCATGTGGAACGCAGAGAACAGAGCGGTGCAACCGGAAGTGCGTCACCACGGTGTCAAAGGTTAGTGCTCATCAACGAAGGCAGTGAATCTCATAGTGAAGAGTGGAACTCCTCCTCCACACAGAGTCCGACAGCGCAGGAACGTACAAACAAGGTAAGTATGGTGTAAAACACAGAATCAATTGATCGCCTATAGAAACAGAAGATAAAAAACAGAAAATTAGTGACCTTAAAAGAAAAAAAGCAAAACTATATGAGACTATCGGCACTATAACAATAAAGAACTCCAAAAAAATAAAATCTAAATACAAAATGTTATAAAAATATTTGATGAGTCACATATATCACTATTGGGAGTATCAAAATAAATATATGAATACGTATATTCACAGAAAATATAACAAGAAGGATACCTCCTAATACAAGTCTCCGGATGGGAGGTTCATATTGATACACATAGGAATATTTAGAAGAGACCCGCAAGATTATAGTCCCTATTCAGACCTTTAAGTTCAAGGCTTTGCAAAAAATGGATCCAGTAAGCTTCTCTAAGTAATAATTTTTTCTTTAAATTACCTCCTCTTCTATTCAAAGAAATTTGCTCCAACACTAAAAAAACGTAATTGTGCTATTGAGTGTCCCGCTTCGCGGAAATGGTATGGAACGGGAAGGTGAAATTTACCACAGCGTATGTCCGATTTGTGGTGCTTTATCCGATCTTTAATCGCCTGGCTTGTCTCGCCCACATAAATTTTCCCACAAGGGCACTTTATTGCATAAACCACCTGTTTCGACTGGCAGGTAAAGAAACCTCGAATGGGGATATCTGCTCCTGTTAAGGGGTGTGAAATTTTATGACCCCTTAACACATTTGCGCATTGTGCACATTGTAAACAGGGAAAGGTCCCTCTTCGTGGAGTCTGTAAAAATGTCTGTCGTAAAGTATTAGAGGGTGAACCCACATCAGCTCTGACAATTTTATTTTTTAAGTTGTTCGGCCGTCTGAAACACGGTAAGAACGGAGCTTGGAATTCAGGTATTTCTGGAAAACTATCCTTCAATATATGCCAATGTTTACGGAGCTTATGATGCAATTTGTACATATAAGGATGAAACGTATGTACTAAAGGAATTCTCACTAATGGTTCCAAACTCCTGTCTCGATTTACAATATTACGACACCGTCGTAAAACCTGATGTGGATAGCCCCTATCTAAAAATTTATTTTCCATCTCATCCAAGCGTCGTGAGCAAATATCTGGATCACTTACAATCCTACGGACTCTATCAAATTGTGAGCAAGGAATTGCTTTTTTAACAGCTTTGGGATGACAACTCTGATAGGAAAGAAGATTATTACGGTCTGTATCTTTCACATACAAATCAATCATCAGTGTGCCGTCAGACTTTTGGATTACCTTGGTATCTAAGAAATTAATCACTTCACGATTAAAACTTAATGTGAAAGAAAGTTCAGGCCAAATTGAATTAATATAGTTAAAAAATTCATATAGACTCTCACATGTGCCTCTCCACAAGCAGAACACATCGTCGATGTACCTTCGCCATAATAAACAATGGGACTGATATAACTCATTACTATATATAAATTCTGTTTCAAAAGATGACATGAAACCATTAGCATATGGTGGGGCCACATTGGACCCCATCGCTGAGCCCTGTACTTGAACATAAAAAGTGTCCTCAAAGATAAAGAAATTCTGTCAAAACCAGATGTAATAAGTCTAAAAGGAAGGAGATTACCTTAGAATCCATATGATAGTCATTTAAAAATTGTTCTGTCGCCCTGATCCCTTTTACATGTTGAATAGAAGTATATAGATTGTTTACATCTAAGGTAACTAATAAAGTGCCCTCAGGTAGTTTTCCTAATCCATGAATAATCTCCAAAAATGCCCCTGTATCTAGTAAAAAAGACGATGTTCTTTTTATAAGGGGTGTCAACACTTTTTCCAACAGAATTGACAGTGGCGAAAGAATAGAGTCCGTAGAGGCAACTATTGGTCTACCTGGAGGTTTCTCTAAATTCTTATGTATTTTTGGTAATACATAGAATACGGGAATTATTGGAAATTCATTTGTTAAAAAATCCTTAGTTTTTTTTATCTATAATCTGAGTAAGTAACGCTTCCTCCAATATACCAGCAATCTTATTTCTGATTCGGGGAGTAGGATCAATAGCTAGAGGCCGAAATATTTCTCTATTAGACAATTGTAATAAAATCTCAGCCCGGTAGAAAGAGTAATCCATAACTTCTATCGCACCCCCTTTATCTGCCCCTTTGATGACTATATCTTTATCCCCCATAAGCGTTTTAAGAGCTGAGTGTTCAGCCTGTGGTAGATTAGATCTAAGGGTAAAATCCCCTCTAACAACCTGTTTACAAAAATTAGAAACTTCTCTATCAATGTAATGTTTCAACAGGCGCACTATTTTTAGGAGGCGAGAAATTACTTCGCAATCTCAAACCCAAATCCTTCAAATTGATAGGTGTAGTCTGGGTCACCAATGGCGGAGAAGTGATAGGTGTTTGTTCATGAAAATAGGCTTTTAATCGTAAATTCCTATAGAACCTCTCTAAGTCAATATTTAACTGGAAAGAATTAAATCTATAAGTCGGACAAAACGAAAGACCTTTCTCTAACAGACGTGACTGAGATGTATTTAGAGATTTTTTTTGAAATATTTATAACCAAGTTTGATTCGTTACCTGAGACCAGGTGTTCATGGTGTGCCGATTTGTCTCTGTAACATTGGCCCCCCCCTCCTTGTCCTTTTCTTGTGTTCTGTCTCCGACCTGATCCTAAAAAAGAATGATTATAATCCATACGCTCATTGTCCGAGCTTGAGGCTGAAGAGCCATCTGTATATCTATAAGTACAATAATTTGGACGAAAAAAAGGGTTTTGCCACTTATATACTCTCTTCTGTAAGTAATCCTGAGTGTCCCGTATAAACTTCTGTCGTTTGTGTTTCTCCGTTTCTTTCTTGAAATTGGGATAAAGATATAGTCATCAAAGGGGCAGATAAAGGGGGTGCGATAGTAGTTATGGATTACTCTTTCTACCGGGCTGAGATTTTATTACAATTGTCTAATAGAGACATATATCGGCCTCTAGCTATTGATCCTACTCCCCGAATCAGAAATAAGATTGCTGGTATATTGGAGGAAGCGTTACTTACTCAGATTATAGATTAAAAAAACTAAGGATTTTTTAACAAATGAATTTCCAATAATTCCCGTATTCTTTGTATTACCCAAAATACATAAGAATTTAGAGAAACCTCCAGGTAGACCAATAGTTGCCTCTACGGACTCTATTCTTTCGCCACTGTCAATTCTGTTGGAAAAAGTGTTGACACCCCTTATAAAAAGAACACCGGCTTTTTTACTAGATACAGGGGCATTTTTGGAGATTATTCATGGATTAAGGTACCGTCACACTAGACGATATCGCTAGCGATCCGTGACGTTGCAGCGTCCTCGCTAGCGATATCGTCCAGTGTGACAGGCAGCAGCGATCAGGCCCCTGCTGTGCTGTCGCTGGTCGGGGAAGAAAGTCCAGAACTTTGTTTCGTCGCTGGACTCCCCGCAGACATCGCTGAATCGGCGTGTGTGACACCGATTCAGCGATGTCTTCGCTGGTAACCAGGGTAAACATCGGGTAACTAAGCGCAGGGCCGCGCTTAGTAACCTGATGTTTACCCTGGTTACCATCCTAAAAGTAAAAAAAACAAACGCTACATACTTACCTACCGCTGTCTGTCCTCGGCGCTCTGCTTCTCTGCTCTGGCTGTGAGCACAGCGGCCGGAAAGCAGAGCGGTGACGTCACCGCTCTGCTTTCCGGCTGCCCGGCGCTCACAGCCAGAGCAAAGAAGCAGAGCGCCAAGGACAGACAACGGTAGGTAAGTATGTAGCGTTTGTTTTTTTTACTTTTAGGATGGTAACCAGGGTAAACATCGGGTTACTAAGCGCGGCCCTGCGCTTAGTAACCCGATGTTTACCCTGGTTACCGGGGACCTCGGGATCGTTGGTCGCTGGAGAGCTGTCTGTGTGACAGCTCTCCAGCGACCAAACAGCGACGCTGCAGCGATCCGGATCATTGTCGGGATCGCTGCAGCGTCGCTTAGTGTGACGGTACCTTTAGGAAAACTACCTGAGGGCACTTTATTAGTTACCTTAGATGTAAACAATCTATATACTTCTATTCAACATGTAAAAGGGATCAAGGCGACAGAACAACTTCTAAATGACTCCCATATGGATTCTAAGGTAATCTCCTTCCTTTTAGACTTATTACATCTGGTTTTGACAGAGAATTTCTTTATCTTTGAGGACACTTTTTATGTTCAAGTACAGGGCTCAGCGATGGGGTCCAATGTGGCCCCACCATATGCTAATGATTTCATGTCATCTTTTGAAACAGAATTTATATACAGTAATGAGTTATATCAGTCCCATTGTTTATTATGGCGAAGGTACATCGACGATGTGTTCTGCTTGTGGAGAGGCACATGTGAGAGTCTATATGAATTTTTTAACTATATTAATTCAATTTGGCCTGAACTTTCTTTCACATTAAGTTTTAATCGTGAAGTGATTAATTTCTTAGATACCAAGGTAATCCAAAAGTCTGACGGCACACTGATGATTGATTTGTATGTGAAAGATACAGACCGTAATAATCTTCTTTCCTATCAGAGTTGTCATCCCAAAGCTGTTAAAAAAGCAATTCCTTGCTCACAATTTGATAGAGTCCGTAGGATTGTAAGTGATCCAGATATTTTCTCACGACGCTTGGATGAGATGAAAAATAAATTTTTAGATAGGGGCTATCCACATCAGGTTTTACGATGGTGTCGTAATATTGTAAATCGAGACAGGAGTTTGGAACCATTAGTGAGAATTTCTTTAGTACTAACGTTTCTTCCTTATATGTACAAATAGCATAATAAGATCCGTAAACATTGGCATATATTAAAGGATAGTTTTCCAGAAATACCTGAATTCCAAGCTCCGTTCTTACCGTGTTTCAGACGGCCGAACAACTTAAAAAATAAAATTGTCAGAGCTGATGTGGGTTCACCCTCTAATACTTTACGACAGACATTTTTACAGACTCCACGAAGAGGGACCTTTCCCTGTTTACAATGTGCACAATGCGCAAATGTGTTAAGGGGTCATAAAATTTCACACCCCTTAACAGGAGCAGATATCCCCATTAGAGGTTTCTTTACCTGCCAGTCGAAACAGGTGGTTTATGCAATAAAGTGCCCTTGTGGGAAAATTTATGTGGGCGAGACAAGCCAGGCGATTAAAGATCTGATATCGCACCACAAATCGGACATATGCTGTGGTAAATTTCACCTTCCCGTACCATACCATTTCCGCGAAGCGGGACACTCAATAGCACAATTACGTTTTTTAGTGTTGGAGCAAATTTCTTTGAATAGAAGAGGAGGTAATTTAAAGAAAAAATTATTACTTAGAGAAGCTTACTGGATCCATTTTTTGCAAAGCCTTGAACTTAAAGGTCTGAATAGGGACTATAATCTTGCGGGTCTCTTCTAAATATTCCTATGTGTATCAATATGAACCTCCCATCCGGAGACTTGTATTAGGAGGTATCCTTCTTGTTATATTTTCTGTGAATATACGTATTCATATATTTATTTTGATACTCCCAATAGTGATATATGTGACTCATCAAATATTTTTATAACATTTTGTATTTAGATTTTATTTTTTTGGAGTTCTTTATTGTTATAGTGCCGATAGTCTCATATAGTTTTGCTTTTTTTCTTTTAAGGTCACTAATTTTCTGTTTTTTATCTTCTGTTTCTATAGGCGATCAATTGATTCTGTGTTTTACACCATACTTACCTTGTTTGTACGTTCCTGCGCTGTCGGACTCTGTGTGGAGGAGGAGTTCCACTCTTCACTATGAGATTCACTGCCTTCGTTGATGAGCACTAACCTTTGACACCGTGGTGACGCACTTCCGGTTGCACCGCTCTGTTCTCTGCGTTCCACATGCGTGCCAGTCGCCTCCTGACTTGTCACTTCCGGGTTGAGGGCTATTTTAGCGCGGATATGTGAGTAGCTGGGTATGCGGACATTACACACGCCGCACCTTACAGTCGGCCACACTGGGATTGTTCCTGTCGTTGATCCGGTAAGCTTTCTCTGTATCTATATTACAGGAGATTGTGGCTGGCGCACATGCTTTTCTTTTCTCTTATGTGGCTTAACTTCTTTTATATTTATATTTCTGGTCCTAGGACTCCTATTGGGGTCCTTTATGCTATACCAGTAATTTCACTTGTTTCTGCATCCACTGGTAAGCATTGTTTCATTTTGTACTTCTTTTTTCTTTGTTCAGTTTCTGGGTCCCCCCCCCCCCCCCTTTTTTTTGTTCTAGTCAGGAGGATTTATTATATGGGAGCTGTGAGTTATATTTATGAGATTCTGAGACACAAGATGCACGGATATTATACTTAGTATAGATTTTTTGTATACAGTTTATTATTTCTTTATGTTGGGAATATCATGAAAGAGGATCGTGAATGACAATGTTCATCTATATATTATATTTATCTTTTTCATTGTCTGTAATATGTATCATTGACTATTCGATCTGAATTATGGAATGGATATCATATTTTGTTTAAAGATATTTTTTTCTTTTTGAACGATATGGACTATATGGACAATCAACTTTTCTGAAAATCTATGATGAATTATTGAAGGAAATTTTGTATATTTGCAATACATGATCCAGCGGAGTAGAGGAATTACTGATGTATTTGAAATATGATTCTGTTGTATATTGGCTTAAAATGAATTGTTTCGTTTTATGTCTTTTTCTGTTTCTTTTGTTTCTTTTGTATCCTAGTCTGATGGTCATAATGACCGAAACGTTACGTTATGAATTATAGTTGGATCATTAAATAAACAATTCTTTCATGATTTTTGAGTGCCGGATTTTTCTCTCATTACATTACCCTTAGGCCATGTTCACACGTTCCTGATTTCCCTGCTGTTTTTTCTGCACTAAAAACCGCAGCTCTTGGCAGAAAACGCAGGTCCTTTTTTTGGTGCGTTTTTTGATGCGTTTTTTAGTGCGTTTTTTTATGCATTTTTCTATGCAGAGTCTGTGTGTTTTCTAGGAAGTTTTTTAGGGTTAAAATGGCTGAAAATACCCTAACCCTATCACTAACCCTACCCCTGCCCCTAACCCTACCCCTACCCCTATTCTAACCTTAGTGGAAAAAAAAATTCTTTATTTTTTTTATTGCCCCTACCTATGGGGGTGACAAAGGGGGGGGGGGGGGTCATTTACTATTTTTTTTATTTTGATCACTGAGATAGGTTATATCTCAGTGATCAAAATGCACTTTGGAACGAATCTGCCGGCCGGCGCACTGCGCATGCATTTTGGAAGATGGCGGCGCCCAGGGAGAAGACGGACGGACGGACACCAGGAGGCCGGGTAAGTATAAGGGGGTGAGATGAGGGCACGGGGGGGCGTCGTAGCACGGGGGGTGGGATTGGGGCACGGGGGGCAGCCACACTGCAGCGGTTCTGCACCACAAACCGCAGAAAACCCGCAGATATTTTTTTAATCTGCGGGTTTTACTGCGGGTTTGACCTCACAATGGAGGTCTATGGGTGCAGAACCGCTGCAGTTCCGCAAAAAGAAGTGACATGGTACTTCTTTTTTACCGCAGCTATTCAGCGCGGCTTTTTTAGTTAATTCCCGCATCATGTGCACAGTGGTTCCTGTTTTCCATAGTTACATAGTTACATAGTTATTAAGGTTGAAGGAAGACTATATGTCCATCTAGTTCAACCCATAGCCTAACCTAACATGCCCTAACATGTTGATCCAGAGGAAGGCAAAAAAAACCCATGTGCAAAGAGTAAGCTCCACATTGGGGAAAAAAATTCCTTCCCGACTCCACATACGGCAATCAGACTAGTTCCCTGGATCAACGCCCTATCAAGGAATCTAGTGTATATACCCTGTAACATTATACTTTTCCAGAAAGGTATCCAGTCCCCTCTTAAATTTAAGTAATGAATCACTCATTACAACATCACACGGCAGAGAGTTCCATAGTCTCACTGCTCTTACAGTAAAGAATCCGCGTCTGTTATTATGCTTAAACCTTTTTTCCTCCAACCGCAGAGGATGCCCCCTTGTCCCTGTTTCAGGTCTATGATTAAAAAGATCATCAGAAAGGTTTTTGTACTGTCCCCTCATATATTTATACATTAAAATAAGATCACCCCTTAGTCTTCGTTTTTCCAAACTAAATAGCCCCAAGTGTAATAACCTATCTTGGTATTGCAGACCCCCCAGTCCTCTAATAACCTTGGTCGCTCTTCTCTGCACCCGCTCCAGTTCAGCTATGTCTTTCTTATACACCGGAGACCAGAACTGTGCACAGTATTCTAAGTGTGGTCGAACTAGTGACTTGTATAGAGGTAAAATTATATTATCCTCATGAGCATCTATGCCTCTTTTAATGCATCCCATTATTTTATTTGCCTTTGTAGCAGCTGCCTGACACTGGCCACTGAATTTAAGTTTGTCATCCACCCATACACCCAGGTCTTTTTCATTGACGGTTTTGCCCAGAGTTTTAGAATTAAGCACATAATTATACATCTTATTACTTCTACCCAAGTGCATGACCTTACATTTATCCCCATTAAAGCTCATTTGCCATTTATCAGCCCAAGCTTCTAGTTTACATAAATCATCCTGTAATATAAAATTGTCCTCCTCTGTATTGATTACCCTGCAGAGTTTAGTGTCATCTGCAAATATTGAAATTCTACTCTGAATGCCCCCTACAAGGTCATTAATAAATATGTTAAAAAGAAGAGGGCCCAATACTGACCCCTGTGGTACCCCACTGCTAACCGCTACCCAGTCCGAGTGTGCTCCATTAATAACCACCCTTTGTTTCCTATCCCTGAGCCAGCTCTCAACCCACTTGCACATATTTTCCCCTATCCCCATTATTCTCATTTTATGTATCAACCTTTTGTGTGGCACCGTATCAAAAGCTTTTGAAAAGTCCATATACACTACATCCACTGGGTTCCCTTGGTCCAATCCGGAACTTACCTCTTCATAGAAACTGATCAAATTAGTCTGACATGAACGGTCCCTAGTAAACCCGTGCTGATACTGGGTCATGAGGTTATTCCTCTTCAGATACTCCAGTATAGCGTCCCTTAGAATGCCCTCCAGGATTTTACCCACAGTAGAGGTTAAGCTTACTGGCCTATAGTTTCCGAGTTCAGTTTTTGTTCCCTTTTTGAATATTGGCACCACATTTGCTATACGCCAGTCCTGTGGCACAGACCCTGTTATTATGGAGTCTTTAAAGATTAAAAGTAATGGTCTATCAATGACTGTACTTAATTCCTGCAGTACTCGAGGGTGTATCCCATCCGAGCCCGGAGATTTGTCAATTTTAGTGATTTTTAGACGCCGCCGCACTTCCTGCTGGGTTAAGCAGGTGACATTTAATTGGGAATTTTTATCACTAGACATTTTGTCTGCCATGGGATTTTCTTGTGTAAATACTGATGAAAAAAAGTCATTTAGCATATTGGCTTTTTCCTCATCCTCATCCACCATCTCACCCAGACTATTTTTAAGGGGGCCAACACTATCATTTTTTAGTTTCTTACTATTTATGTAGTTAAAGAATATTTTAGGATTATTTTTACTCTCTCTGGCAATGAGTCTCTCTGTCTCAATCTTTGCTGCCTTGATTTGCTTTTTACAGAATTTATTTAATTTTCTGTATTTATTTAATGCCTCCTCACTACCTACTTCCTTTAATTCTCTAAATGCTTTCTTTTTGTCCCTTATTGCGCCCCTTACAGCTCTATTTAGCCATATTGGTTTCCTCCTATTTCTAATATGTTTATTCCCATACGGTATATACTGTGCACAGGTCCTATCCAGGATGCTAATAAACGTCTCCCATTTTCTCTGTGTATTTTTGTGTCTCAGGATATCGTCCCAGTTAATTGCACCAAGATCCTCTCTCATCCGTTGGAAATTTGCCCTCCTGAAGTTTAGTGTCCTTGTAACCCCTCTACTACACATCTTTTTAAAGGATACATGAAAACTTATTATTTTGTGATCGCTATTTCCCAAGTAACCCCCAACCCTTATATTTGATATGCGGTCTGGCCTGTTGGTTAATATTAGGTCTAGCAGTGCCCCCCTTCTTGTTGGGTCCTGAACCAGTTGTGAAAGGTAATTGTCTCTCATAATTGTCAAAAACCGATTACCTTTGCTGGAACTGCAGGTTTCTGTTCCCCAATCTATTTCAGGGTAGTTGAAGTCCCCCATAATAATGACTTCTCCTTGAGTCGCAGCTTCATCTATTTGCTTTACGAGGATATTCTCCATTGCTTCCATTATTTTTGGAGATTTATAACAAACCCCTATCAGTAATTTATTATTTTTTCCCCCTCCCCTTATCTCCACCCACAGGGATTCTACATTTTCATTAAATTCACCTATATTATCGCGCAGGATGGGTTTTAAGGATGATTTTACATATAGACACACCCCTCCCCCTCGCTTATCTGTACGGTCATTTCTGAACAGGCTATAGCCCTGCAAGTTAACAGCCCAGTCATGGCTCTCATCCAGCCACGTTTCAGATATCCCCACCATGTCATAATTATGCTCCAACAACATTAGTTCTAATTCGTCCATTTTGTTGGCGAGGCTTCTGGCATTAGTATACATGCACTTTATGTTCCTCTCTGTACTTCTATTTCTTAAATTATTAACTGTTCTGACCCCACCCCCCATGCCACCGCCACCCCCAACTTCCTTATTTGTGCCCAGGACTCTGTCTGCACTATCTTCCCCTCCTATAAAATGAATACCCTCCCCCCCAATTCCTAGTTTAAACACTCCTCCAACCTTCTAGCCATTCTCTCCCCCAGCACAGCTGCACCCTCCCCATTGAGGTGCAGCCCGTCCCTAGCGTAGAGCCTGTAGCCAACTGAGAAGTCGGCCCAGTTCTGCAGGAACCCAAACCCCTCTTTCCTACACCAATTCTTGAGCCACTTATTAACTTCCCTAATCTCCCGTTGCCTCTCTGGCGTGGCACGTGGTACCGGCAGTATTTCGGAAAATACCACGTTGGAGGTCCTTGCTTTCAGCTTGCAGCCTAATTCCCTGAAATCATCTTTAAGGACCTTCCACCTACCTCTAACTTTGTCATTAGTGCCAATGTGCACCATGACCGCTGGGTCCTCACCAGCCCCTCCCAATAATCTGTCCACCCGATCAGCGATGTGTCGGACTCGAGCGCCAGGTAGGCAGCACACCGTTCGACGATCCCTGTCTTTGTGACAGATTGCCCTATCTGTTCCCCTAATAATTGAGTCGCCCACTACCAGCACCTGTCTGGCCTGCCCTGCTCTCCTATTTCCCTCCTTACTGGAGCAGTCACTCCTCCGGCTTTCAGAGGACATGCCTGGCTGCAGCAGTGCTACCCCTGTACTGGCACCCCCCTCATCTGCCAACTTAGCAAACTTATTGGGGTGTTCCAGATCAGGACTAGCCTCCCTGGCACTCTTCCCTCTACCCCGCTTCCTAACTGTCACCCAGCTTGCTACTTCATTGTCCTGCAGCTCCATCCCACCATCCCCCCCCTCATCTGTCCCATTGAGCGTCTGCTCCGTGAGCAGAAGACTCCTCTCCATGTTGTCTATGGATCTCAGTGTTGCCAGCTGCACATTTAGAGTCAGAATCTGGGTTTCCAAATGCACAACGTGCTCACATCTCGCACAGCAGTATGCACCCTCGATCGGCTGCTCAAGGACTGCATACATGTGGCAAGATGTGCACTGGATGGCATTAACAAGAGTGGAGCACATTTCCTAATGGGGATTGCACCAGACAGAACAGTTCAATAAAAAAAAATATAAATAAATACAAAGTATTAATAAAAATCAGACAGCAATTCAGTAATTCCTCCCCTGAAAACTCCCTGACTCCAAAGTCACTGAATCACAAGTCACACTTACCGCCGTCCACACTTACGCTCTGGTCACACTCAGCTCGCTCACACTCGCTCTGCTGAAGATTTATAGAGATTTTTTTTTTTTTTCCTAGTTCCCCTCAACAGCAATCAACCTTGCTGTTCAAATGCACTTCCAAAAAGGCATGTACTGTACCCTGCATGGAAAACAGCTGCGGACCCGCAGCGGCAAAATCGCGGCGGTTCCGCAGTAAAAAACGCACTGTGTGAACATGGCCTTAGAGAACCTGGGGATCCTAAAAGACCCTCTGGATAAGAAGGGGGACATGTTTCTTAAGGAGGCATGGGGAATGTCGGCAGGAGCCCTGAGGCCAGCAGTAGCATTTACATGTACGGCCAGGTCAATGATGATCTGGCTAGATCAGCTAAAGACTCAATTAAAACAAGTAGCCTCACGGGAAGCTATTCTAAACACCTTACCAGTGATTCAGGTTGCCGCGGCATTTTTTTCAGATTTTCAGATACCTCTGCAGACTTGGTCAGGATGGGCAGCTAAAGCAGCAGGCCTCTCAAATGCGGCTCGAAGAGCATTATGGCTGAAGTGCTGGCCTGGGGATATTCAGGCCAGGTGTAGACTGTGTTCTTTTTTATGTGAGGGGGATTACCTCTTTGGACCGGTCCTGGATGAGCTTCTGGAGAAGGTAGGGGATGATAAAAAGAAATTCCCCAGTCTGTTGACTCCTTCCTACAGGCGTCCCTTCAGTAGAAGAAGTTTGTCGTAGGAAGCCTTCCAGGGACCGAGCCATGTGGGATGAGATGAAGAGAAAAGGTTCGGGGTTCATGTCTGGGGGCTCCTCACAAGAGTGTAAGAAACCACCCCAAAGACTGCCGGCCCCGGTAGGAGGTAGGCTGTCAGCCTTCTACCTGGCTAGGTCAATTATACCATTAGTGACTGGGTTCGTAGCCTGAGATCATCGGGGCTGAAATTAGAGTTTTCTTCTATCCCACTGGACAGGTTCATGGTAACCCCTTCCCGGTCATCTCCCTCGGAACAGTGAGCCCTGGAGACTGAGGTCTTGGAGCTATGGCATAAAGCAGTCCTGGTGGAGGTTCCTGGGCCAGAAAGGTGTAAGAGATTTTACTTCCCCATCCCCCCCCCTCTTTCTGATTCAGAAACTGGATGACTCTTTCAGGACGATCATTATCCTTAGGGCTCCAAATTGGTTCTTGGTAGAACGCCCCTTCAAAATGGAATATATTGGATCAGCAATAAAGCTAATCTTTAAAAACCGTTTTATAGTGGTGTTGGATCTAAAAGATGCGTACTATCACGTGCCTATTCGGGCAGATCATTAGCGGTTCCTCAGGGTGGAGGTAATCATAGCGGGCTGGGTTAGGCATTTCCAATTTAGGGCTCTCCCCTTTGTTCTTGCCGTTGCCCCTCTCATTTTTACAAAGGTGGTTGCCGAGGTCATGGCCTCCTGTGTGAAACCAATGTCCTGATTATTCCCTACCTGGACAATTTTCTTATTGTAGGCAGGTCAGCAGATCATTGCTCAGCTCTAGTAAAGAGGATAATGTCCACTCTGGAACACTTGGTGTGCGTCTGAACATTAAAAAAATCTTAGTTACAGTCTTAAGTGTGCAGAAATTCCTGGGGCTCATTCTGGACTTGGAGAGGCAGGAGTGTAGTCTGCCACCTTCGGCACCAAGTAATGAAAGAATCAAACAATCCCATTATGTCCCTGTTGGGGTCACTAACCTCCTGCATCCCAGCAGTCCGGTAGACGCAGTTTCATACAAGAGCCTTACAGTGGGGCGTTTTGTTTAATGATAGAGCCTTTAGGGGGTACCTGCAGGGACTAGTAACCTTGTCGCCTTCTTCTATACGTTCCCTGAGGTGGTGGTTAGACCGGGATAATCTGTCCAGGATTCTCCGACGAATCAGGTTATGGTGGCCTACATCAACCACCAAGGCGGAACTCGGTCCAAACCCCTAATGGAAGTGGCAGCGCGGCTATTCCAACTAGCAGAGGGACATTTTCTGTCTCTGACAGCTCTGCACATAAGAGGAAAGGACATCAGAGCAAACTTTTTAAGCCGCAACCTACTCAGGCAGGGAGAATGGATGCTGAAAAGTTCCATTTTCGACCAGATTGTGCTAATGTGGGGGCATCCAGACTTAGACCTCTTTGCCACCAGAAAGAGCAGAAAAGTAAGGCGGTTCTGTTCTCTCGACCTCTCTTCTCTCTGGTGGTAGATGCTTTCTTAATCAGGTGGGACGTCAACCTAAGTTATGCCTTTGCCCTCTTAGCCCTTTTACCTCTAGTGGTGAGGAAGATCAGGGAGAACAGGGCAAAAATTAAGGGATTGCCCCGCTTTTGGCCCAGTAGGGCCATATCAGACTCCAAACCATGGGTGCTACTGGAGCTCATGGATCTCCTCTCCCATGGACCGGTCTACCAACCATTAGTGGCGGGGCTTCACCTGATGGCGTGGAATTTGAGAGGTCGTTACTGAGGAATTAGAGATTTTCCCCCAATTTGATAGCCACTCTCCTAAAGAATAAGAAGGTAGTCACGACCAAGATCTACGACAGAAGCTGTAAGAAGTTTCTAGCTACCTCAGAATTTAGTCAGGGAGGGGGTCCCAATTAGTGATGAGCGAATATAATCGTTACTCGAGATTTCTCGAGCACGCTCGGGTGTCCTCCGAGTATTTTTTAGTGCTCGGAGTTTTAGTTTTTATTGCCGCAGCTGAATTATTTATATTTGTTAGCCAGCATAAGTACATGTGGGGATTCTCTAGCAACTAGGCAACCCCCACATGTACTTATGCTGGCTAACAGATGTAAATCATTCAGCTGTGGAAATAAAAGCACTAAAAAATACTCGGCGGAAACCCGAGTGTGCTCGTGAAATTATTATTATTATTTATTATTATAGCGGCATTTATTCCATGGCGCATTACATGTGAGGAGGGGTATACATAATAAAAACAGGTACAATAATCTTGAACAATACAAGTCACAACTGGTACAGGAGGAGAGAGGACCCTGCCCGCGGGGGCTCACAGTCTACAAGGGATGGGTGAGGATACAGTAGGTGAGGATAGAGCTGGTCGTGCAGTGGTTTGGTCGATCGGTGATTACTGCAGGTTGTAGGCTTGCCGGAAGAAGTAGGCCTAACTCTGTCTCCTGCAATGTGTACTTTAACTGCCACTAGATCACCAGGGTGAACGTGCTCTGTACGGTGCATTTTGGGCAAGGGGGCTGTGATGGCACTATTTTATTTAGTGAAGAAAGGACCTCACATTGGGGAATTGTCAGCTCATGCCCTCCATTAGAAGTCTCTGAGACCCACACCCCTACATTGGATCTACTTCTTAACGCTGTTTCCTGCAATGTCTCTTCCTTATCTCTGACGACATGACCTGGGTGAAGGTGTTCTGTACTTTTATAGGCCCCAGAATTTTGAGCAAGGGGGGCTGTGATAGCAATAGTATATTTTTAAAAAAGGTGCCCCCATTGGTGAAACCACATCCTTGTTGTCAAACACTTCATAACATTTGTGTACCTTAAAGAGCTCACTTGAAAACCTCCTTTTTGTGTTGCCTGGTTGCTCACATTTGACACAATACACTTCATATAAATTTGATAAAGCAATGCTGTTAGTTTGGCTCTGTAGTTCATTACAAATATTTTTGTCGACTATATTAGCTTCTCTCCTTGAGAGCCATAACTTTGGCTGCCTCAAATGTACAAATGGCGAATATACAAATGGCGATTTGGAATCCAGATTAAAATACTGTATACCAAATGCATTCAGACAATCACATAAATGCCTTTCTTGTAAAACAGTTACAGATGTGACAGACAATGCGCATAGTGATACAATCTTGAAAAATCTTTGTTTATTCACTTCACAAACAGTTCTAAGCCTCTATATGTTTGCTGTTTGTCATCATAAAACATTAAGGTTTACTGAAACTCTGCCTGTGGAGGTTTTATCTAAATCCTTGTGGCTTTTATATTCTAGGGGTTTATGGCCCCTCGTCTGATGACTCCATGATATCTCAGTTTCATGCAACCTTGAATGCTGGCCACTTGAAGGTCTGGGTGAAACTAGTTACTATATAGTGTAAATCACTATATAAGACCAGAGAAACATGACTAAGACCGATGCCAAAACTGGGGTACCTGTACATGAACAGTGTGCTGATACCTGCATAATTGGGGATGCCCATGCAGTGTATGTAATCTCCCAGGGGTTTTCTGTCTTGGTGTTGCTTCTCTGATATTCCAGATGGATGATGTTTAAAAGCCTCTTGTGGATGATGTAAGTATACTGTATGTAGTTATTCTTCATATATATGTAATCACTATATGTATTTAATCCTTATATGTACTTATTAACCTTTGTATGTTACCATATACAAGTGTACGTACTCACACTATTCAATCATCATACTATTCCTTGAATTTTGTAGTTTGCAATAAAATTGCGTTGTATTGCAAGTATTAGCCTTATTTAAAGCCGTATCTGAAACTTAGTGTTAAAAACATGGCAAATAAAATTGCCAAATTCTCCTGTAAATAATTTGGCAAAGAGGGAACCATCATATTATTAAAAAATACGAGTGGATTTTCATGGGCCCATCCAGTATGTGGGTTCCAAGGCCTAATGGGGTGCATATGACTGACTAGCAGGGCTGGCCTTGCTGCCAATATGTAAAACAAAGGAGTACGGAGTACAAAATGCATATTCTGAAGTGGATTTTCATGGGCCCATCCAGTATGTAGGTTCCAAGGCCTAATGGGGTGCATATGACTGACTAGCAGGGCTGGCCTTGCTGCCAATGTGTAAAACAAAGGAGTACGGAGTACAAAATGCATATTGTGAAGTGGATTTTCATGGGCCCATCCAGTATGTGGGTTCCAAGGCCTAATGGGGTGCATATGACTAACTATGCAGCAGAGCTGGCCTTGCTGCCAATGTGTAAAACAAAGGAGTAAGGGAGTACAAAATCCATAATGTGAAGTGGATTTTCATGGGCCCATCCAGTATGTGATTCCCAAGGCCTAATGGGGTGCATATGACTGACTAGCAGGGCTGTCTTTGCTTCCAATGTAATCAACAAAGTGATCCCTATTGTATCATTGTGTTACACTCACAATACTCAAATCCAAATAAAGTCCCAAATTGCCATGAAGCGCAAAAAGACTTTATTATACACAATGCACTATAATATAAAATCAGTAATGTTTATTAATAATTCATGCAAAAAATGACATCAATAATAAATCAGAGAAAACCTTCAATGTAATGGAGCAGAGTATACACATAACATAAGATTAAACACACATGAGCAAACTATAGCATAATGCCCAGAAAAGAACAAACGAGCCTGCCTATATCAAATGAACAACACATAGCCGAGCGGTGAAACCGTCCTGCAAAACGGCTCAATAGAGAAAGGTGATGTAATTAGTGGGGCTTTATTAGTCTATCACTGCCATACGGCATGTATGCAATCGCACTCACCACTTTAAGACACCTATCACAGTTTTGTTACAGAGCAAAAAATATTATAATAGGGCAAGCTATTGATCTACTTACATGGTGTATGATGTCCGTGTGTCCGTTCCTTTACCCCGACGCGCGTTTTGTAACACTTCCTCAGGGGGCGTCAAGGCTTGAGAAAGGCTCAGTGTGAGCCGAAACGTCGCGCAGAGATGTGGATATGAATAAACTACACACTTTTTTCACCTTGAAAAGGACTTGGAGTGCTGCCTTCTTTCCTCTATTTGGTATACATTTTGGGTAGATGAGTGGACCATTCTATCCAGGAGGCCAGGCACCCACCAGTGAGCATTGTGCTGCTCCAGTTTTTCTTTGTGTATATATATATATATATACACACTAGATGTTGGCCCGATTCTAACGCATCGGGTATTCTAGAATATGCATGTCCACGTAGTATATTGCACAGCCCACGTAGTATATTGCCCAGTGACGTAGTATATTGCCCAGCGACGTACTATATTGCACAGTCACGTAGTATATTGCCCAGCTACGTAGTATATTGCCCAGCGACGTTGTATATTGCCCAGCGACGTAGTATGTTGCCCAGTGACGTAGTATGTTGCCCAGTTACGAAGTATATTGCCGTCACGTAGTATAGTGCCCAGTGACGTAGTATACAGCACAGAGCCACGTAGTATATTGCACAGCGACGTAGGATACTGCACAGAGCCACGTAGTATATTGCCCAGTTACGTAGTATATTGCCCAGTGACGTAGTATACAGCACAGAGCCACGTAGTATATTGCACAGTGAAGTAGTATACAGCACAGAGCTACGTAGTATATTGGCCAGTCACATAGTATATTGCCCAGCTACGTAGTATATTGCCCAGCCACGTTTGTCACAGGTTAAAAAATAAACATATACTCACCTTTCCAAGAGCCCCTTGAAGTCCACGGCAGCTTCCGGTCCCAGGGTTGGTATGAGCGCAGGACCTTTGATGACGTGGCGGTCACATGACCGTGACGTCATGGCAGGTCTTTCTCGCGCAGGGCCTGTGATGACGTCGCGGTCACATGACCGTGACGTCATGGCAGGTCTTTCTCGCGCAGGGCCTCTGATGACGTCGCGGTCACATGACCGTGACGTCATGGCAGGTCCTTCTCCCTTACCATCTTTGCCACCGGAACCTGCAACGGAAGATGGTGACCGGCACGAGCGGCTCAACAGACTACAGAGGGTGAGTATAGCAGGTTTTTTTTTTTTAAATTATTTTTAACATTACATTTTTTACTATTGATGCCGCACAGGCAGCGTCTATAGTAAAAAGTTGGGGACACACAGGGTTAATAGCGGCGATAACGAAGTGCGTTACCCATGGCATAACGCGGTCCGTTACCGCCGGCATTAACCCTGTGTTAGTGGTGACTGGAGGGGAGTATGCAGGCGCCAGGCACTGACTGCGGGGAGTAAGGAGCGGCCATTTTCTTCCGGATTGTGCCCGTCGCTGATTGGTCTCGGCAGCCATGACATGCAGCTGGTGAGACCAATCAGCGAATGAATATCTGTGACAGACAGAAGGGCAGACGAAAGTGACCCTTAGACAATTATATAGTAGATATATATATATATATATATATATATATATATATATATATATATATATATATATATATATATAGTGAATGTATAAGAAAATAGAGCGCACTCGCCGATCATCCAGTGCAGGAATCTTTATTCAAACATCGTGCTGTACATCTTCACGACCGGGGGTGCTGTACAGAGAGTGCGGCAAAGCAGGACGACGGCCCGGCCGTTTCATGCCTAACTGGCGCTTCAACGGGTCAGTCACTGACCCGTTGAAGCGCCAGTCAGGCGTGAAACGGCCGGGCCGTCGTCCTGCTTTGCCGCACTCTCTGTACAGCACCCCCGGTCGTGAAGATGTACAGCACGATGTTTGAATAAAGATTCCTGCACTGGATGATCGGCGAGTGCGCTCTATTTTCTTATACATTCACTATTTCATATGGACTTTTCTCCAGCAGAGCTACGCACCCCAGATCAGATATCCTGGCTTCACACAGGTGAGCGGTTCCCACTTTGTTCTTCCTGGCAGTGGTGCTGTCTGGCTGTTCCTTTTGTATTGGCGATATATATATATTATATATATATATATATATATTATATATATATATATATATAATATATATATATATATATATATATATATATATATATATACACACAGTTGTGGCCAAAAGTATTGACACCCCTGCAATTCTGTCATATAATACTCACAGTTTCTTCCTGAAAATGATTGCAATCACAAATTCTTTGGTATTATTATCTTCATTTAATTTGTCTTAAATGGAAAAACACAAAAGAGAATGAAGCAAAAAGCAAAACATTTATCATTTCACACAAAACTTTAAAAATGGGCCAGACAAAAGTATTGGCACCCTCAGCCTAATACTTGGTTGCACAACCTTTAGCCAAAATAACTGCGACCAACCGCTTCCAGTAACCATCAATGAGTTTCTTATAATGCTCTGCTGGAATTTTAGACCATTCTTCTTTGGCAAACTGCTCCAGGTCCCTGATATTTGAAGGGTGCCTTCTCCAAACTGCCATTTTTAGATCTCTCCACAGGTGTTCTATGGGATTCAGGTCTGGACTCATTGCTGGCCGCCTTAGAAGTCTCCAGTGCTTTCTCTCAAACCATTTTCTAGTGCTTTTTGAAGTGTGTTTTGGGTCATTGTCCTGTTGGAAGACCCATGACCTCTGAGGGAGGCCCTGCTTTCTCACACTGGGCCCTACATTATGCTGCAAAATTTGTTGGTAGTCTTCAGACTTCATAATGCCATGCACACGGTCAAGCAGTCCAGTGCCAGAGGCAGCAAAGCAACCCCAAAACATCAGGGAACCTCCGCCATGTTTGACTGTAGGGACCTTGTTCTTTTCTTTGAATGCCTCTTTTTTTTCTCCTGTAAACTCTATGTTGATGCCTTTGCCCAAAAAGCTCTACTTTTGTCTCATCTGACCAGAGAACGTTCTTCCAAAACGTTTTAGGCTTTTTCAGTTAAGTTTTTGCAAACTCCAGCCTGGCTTTTTTATGTCTCTGGGTAAGAAGTGGGGTCTTCCTGGGTCTCCTACCATACAGTCCCTTTTCATTCAGACGCTGACGGATAGTACGGGTTGACACTGTTGTACCTTCGGACTGCAGGGCAGCTTGAACTTGTTTGGATGTTAGTCGAGGTTCCAACATCCGCACAATCTTGCGTTGAAATCTCTTGTCAATTTTTCTTTTCCGTCCACATCTAGGGAGGTTAGCCACAGTGCCATGGGCTTTACACTTCTTGATGGCACTGCGCACGGTAGACACAGGAACATTCACGTATTTGGAGATGGACTTGTAGCCTTGAGATTGCTCATGCTTCCTCAAAATTCCTCACAATTTGGTTTCAAGTCCTCAGACAGCTCTTTGGTCTTCTTTCTTTTCTCCATGCTCAATGTGGTACACACAAGGACACAGGACAGGGGTTGAGTCAACTTTAATCCATGTCAACTGGCTGCAAGTGTGATTTAGTTATTGCCAACATCTGTTAGGTGCCACATGTAAGTTACAGGTGCTGTTAATTACACAAATTAGAGAAGCATCACATGATTTTTCGAACAGTGCCAATACTTTTGTCCACCCCCTTTTTTATGTTTGGTGTGGAATTATATCCAATTTGGCTTTAGGACAATTCTTTTTGTGTTTTTTCATTTAAGACAAATTAAATGAAGATAATAATACCAAATAATTTGTGTTTGCAATCATTTTCAGGAAGAAAATGAGTATTATCTGACAGAATTGAATGGGTGTAAATATATACACAGTATATATATATATATATATATACATATATATACATATATATATATATATATATATATATATGTCAGTGACACACATATATATGCAGACAAAAAAAGAGAACAATATATAAAGAATGAACGGCACCAGAGGAGTACACTTTTAGGACTTGGATATACGTGAATCCGAATCACAGCCAGCGCTAATTCCCAGGGTCAATGGTGCACTGCACTTATAGCAAATAGCTGTATGAACAAAAAATAGGAAAGAGTGCGGCACTCACCTTTTTGCTTGTGGAATCGTGCTCTTTATTGGACCGACATGAGAAAGTTGTTACATGTCCATATAATACATAAGGCGCATAGGAGGGTGCGGGGAAGGAAGGTGGACGACGGCCGTTTCGCACACAATGTGCTTTGACGGGTCCAGGTGAGTGATTACTGTTCATCATTTCCTTTTTAAAAGTGACAGACGTATGTCTTTATATTGCAGAGAGAGAAGAATAGCCGGTAATTCATTTGTCAGCTTCTGCAAAATCACTGCAGGAGCCGACAGGATAGAAGACATGGTTTACATACACTAAATAGATGCAGAAAAGTTAGATATGTATATGTCAGTGATCAATACAATTAGTATAGTGTGTGTGCAAATTAGGGGACATGTATGTAATTAATAAAAGATTATTTTGGGAAAAAATGTGGGCTCCCGTGTAATTTTCCAATCCAGAAAGGGAAAGCCAGCGACTGGGGGCCGATGTTTATAGCCTAGGAAGGGGTTAATACCCATGGATCTCCCCAGGCTATGAATATGAGCTCTATAATATACAGCTGTATATTTAGCGTTTACTGGCTATTAAAATAGGGTGGCCCAACAAAAAAGGACATGGGGTCCCCTTATAATTAATATCCAGAAAAGGCTATGCAGACAGCTGCGGGCTGATATTCATAGCCTAGGAAGGGGCCATGGATGTTGACTCCCCCTGGTTACAAACACCAACTCTCAGCCACCCCAGAAATGGCGCATCTTTAAGATTCGCCAATTCTGGCACTTAGCCTTTCTCTTCCCACTGGCCTGTGTTGGTGGCATATGTGGTAATAGTTTGGGGGTTGATGTGACCTTTATATTGTAAGGTCACACCAAGCCCGGCTTAGTAATGGAGAGGTATCAATAAGACACCTATCCATTGCTAATCCTATAGTTACAGGTTCAATAAAGATGCAGCTAGAATAAAGTTTTTTAATGAAATAAAGCACTAAACACAGTTTTTCATCTTTATTATCCAGCTAATCCATACGAAGTCCTCGTTCTCCTGTAATAAATAATAAATTTAAAAAAACAACAATATACCATACCTATCCGTCTTTCTGACCCACGCAGTAATCCATATCTGGGGAAAATTCAGTTTACAACCAGGAGTAGTGCTAAAATGCGACCGGCATGGCTGCAAACTACTGGTGAATGAATGGGATGATACTAGCGCTGACGTCACCGAGTCTGCCCTCCCTGCCGGTCTGAACTGCGATGAACTCTGCAGCATGGGAAAATGTACTGGCATTTTCCCATGCTCCAGAGATCAGTGCGGGTCAGGCCGGCAGGTAGGGTAGACTCAGTGACTTCACCGCGAGTCGCTGAGGCTACGCTGGCAGCATCTCCTCATTCCCAGTAGTTTGCAGCTGGGCCGGTAGCATCTTAGCACCATCCTGGTTTCAAACTGTATTTTCCCCAGATATGGATTACTGCGTGGGACAGAACGACTGAGAGGTATGGTATATGGTTGGTTTGGTTTTTTTATTCATTACAGAAGATCGAGGGCAACTCATCAATTAGCTGAATAATAAAGATGGCAAACTGTGTTTGTTTTATTTTATTAAAAGACTTTATTCTGGCTGTGTCTTTATTGAACCTCTAACAACTATAGCATTAGGAATGGATAGCTGTCTTATTGACACCTCTCCATTACTAAGCTGGGCTTCATGTGACCTTACAATTCAAAGGTCACATCAGCCACCCAACTATTACCCCATTGCCACCGCTACAGGGCAGTTGGAAGAGAGAGGCTAAATGCCTCTGTAACGGATACTGCAACAGACTTACCCCCTGGGTCTGTACGAGTGTCCGGGGACGTGCTGGGAAATCCAGGTACTCCTGCTGTGATGGGAGATGCTGTCTAGAGCACGCCTGCAGGTGAACAGGACCTGCAGCACGTGACCACCATGGGAGTGGTTGGAGGCGGGGCTAGTTCCTGAACTTCCAGGGATGATGACGAGCTGGGGAAGCCGAAAAGTGTCAGGCGAGCCAAAGTCAGACCAGAGAACAGTGTGGTAGCCAAGTGGAGAGACTAATAGTGTGGTAAGAGACAAGCCGGGGTCCGAAGCCAGAGAGAGACATGAGGTACCAGAAGTACTAACGAGTAGAAAGTCAGGGGACAAAGCAGAGATCAAAACCAGGAGTATGACGTGAAGTACCGAATCAGGAGGCAAATGCGAAAACAGGGAACAGACCGGGTCATACACAAGCACGCAAACAGGAATAAGCAATACACACACGGTGTCAGCTGCTCAGCCAAGATCAGATGTATAACTGACAACGGGCATAGCACAGGGACGGGTACCGTATTTTTCGGACTATAAGACGCACCGGACTATAAGGCGCACCCAGGTTTTAGAGGTGGAAAATAGGGAAAAAAAATATTTGAAGCAAAAAAATGTGGTAAAATATTTAATAACATAAATAACATACTATTATATGTGGTGTTATTATTATTGTTATTATGTTGGAAGCTGCGGGACCAGTGTGGTGTCTGTACAGTACTATATGAAGATGCTGAAGGGTGAGTATAAGAATGGGGGCACAGGGCTTATATTGAAAGCACCACTCCAGCACTGCAAAATAACACTGGAGTGCTGCTTTAAAATCCCATGGGAGAACTATAACTCCCAGCATGTCCTGCAGATCCTATGACATGCTGGGAGTTATAGTTCACCAAAGGAGTGGCAGAGTGCTTTATTGTGTTTTGTAAAGACTAACCTCTTAAATGTGGCAGCCAGCCACACTGTGGTGAGGTAAAAGCATCCCATGACTGCACACAGAGCCTTCCCTCGTTTCGTTTCCACAGCACAGGTTATGAGGAAGCTGCAGATTCTAGTGGAGAGCCTGAAGGACCTGTGATGATGTCAAGAAGAGGGAGGGCTCTGAGCTGCCATGTGATGCTCCAGCCCGCCCACTCCTGACATCAAACAGGTCCTGTTTGTGCACAGCACTTGACGCCCAGCCCAGGCATGGCAGGCAGGTATGCAGCGATCTCCTCTCTCCTCTGGCCCCTGCTGCTGCTGCCTCCTCTTCCCCGGACACACAGACCTCCCCAGCTGCTGCAGGAATCAGCGCTGGAGAAGCCATGTGTGTCCCTGCTTAAGTGCAGTATTCATTTGCTGCTCCCGGCTCACCGCTCAGCTGATAGGTGGGCGGGGAGCCGCTAATGAATATTCACTGCACTTAATCATCGGGACCACATGGTTTCCCCAGCGGTGATTCTGGGCAGCGGGAACATCCTGAAGTGGGATAACAGTGCGATCCCACTCACTGCTGCCCCCCTCCCCACATGCTACATCCATACCATAAGACGCACCCACACTTTCCTCCCAAATTTGGAGGAAAAAAAGTGCGTCTTATGGTCGGAAAAATACGGTAAGTATAGCCCTCACCAACCCAAAGAGAGGCCACATAAATTAACCCTAGAAGTACTGCCAAAGAAATCCCGAATAGTGTTGAGTGATACCTTCCGATATCAAGAAGTATCGGATTGGATCGGCTGATATTTTTTGGATATCGCCGATACCCGATACCAATGCAAGTCAATGGGACACAAATTTCAGAATGTAAATAAGCCCTCACCCAATGTCACTGTTCTATAGGGGAGATCATCGTGGGACATTCGTTATTAATTGGACTACGACCGACAGGACCCTCAGTGACAGACAATGGCTCCTGCAGTGCATCACTGAGAGGTTACCTTAGGAAAACATCTCACTTTATGGCAATTGCTGCGTGGGAAAATTTCTCACACAGCAATGCCAAAAGTGAGACTAGAGACTTTTTTTTACAGCGGCGGAGGAATATAGTGCGGAAGGTTACCTTCCTCCTGTCATTGTGTTCCTGGAGCCCCTGGAGAGCGGTCCCATCAGCTGATGCTGCCGTTTTCCACGGGAGATCGTCTTGGGACACTCGTGGATTTCTGCGGACAGGGAGTATATTGGTTGTTTGTTATTTTAATCTTTTTTACAGATGACACTGGCTTCGGGGAACAAAGTGACAAGTAACGGTGAGTATGTAATCTGTTATATGTACTGTATGTATGTATGTAATGTATGAATGCATTGTATGTAGTATGTATGCAGTATGTATGAATGTAGTATGTATGTAGTATGCAGCATGCATGTAGCATGCATGTAGTATGCATGTAGCATGCATGTAGTATGCATGTAGTATGCATGTATGTAGTATGCAAATCTCAAAAGAAAACGCAGTCATAAGTCCCAATATATAGAAATGTACAAACTTTATTCAATTATAACAGGTGCACAGTAAAAAGTGGGAAAACCACCCATGCCATCAACAGCACGCACAAATGGACAGGAGATGATGCACACTAACCCATGTAATGGATATCATAGCCACATCAATACACAGCATGTATACAAATCAAAATAGACACATAACAGCGATCAAATAGCAGTATCAGAGTATATACATACCGGTAATACAAGGTGAGTACACGTGCGCATCAAGGACCCGTCCCCCCCAACGCGCATTTCGGCAAATGCCTTTCTCAAGGGGTGACTGATATACAGACTGACTTAAAATATATACTCACAGGACCGGAAATGAAACAATGCCCATGACTCACGGCAGCTGTCCCGCTCGGCCGCATGACCCGGAAACAGGGGCCCCATGTGATCACAGGGCAGCGGCACCGCGGTATCACAGGCTGGAGGTGACGTGTATGCTGTGGGAATGAAGACGCCAAGCCGCCATCTTGGTGTAGAAAGAGGAGGACATGCGCAGATGTAGCTGTGTGGTCATAGACCACAAGTTCTAATTGCCCATGTGTGGACAACAAACCGCGGCCATACTATTGGAGACCATAAGATGCCGCTGTAAGACACTCATTGCGGCCATCTTGGTAAAGATAAAACTATGCGGAAATAAATGTGCATATCACTGGCACAGACCCAGCATCAACATATAGCGGCCACCAACAGTATGATGGCAGTACAATTATGGCAGACAAAATTACCCGCACAGTAAGGGGGGCAATACCCACTAGTGACAAAAAAAAAAAAAATAATGAAAATAAAAAATAAGGAAAAATAACTTATAATATATCAAGTAGGAGGACAGTCGCCCATACAAATAGTGTGTCCCTTATAGATCATATATACCGGTATATCTCTCTCTCCCCATATATAAATAAATATAAATGCAGGGAACACGCACATGCGTGCCACACACCAAACATATAATCCAATATATATAAATACACGTAGATGAAAAATTACAAATGATATAGTTAAATATATATGGCATGTATGACACACATGCGTACACCCTACACATAACCACAATCTTTTCCGGAACACAACACTCCGTACATGTAAAGGCAATTTTTCATCTCCATAACTGCATGTGTCACACAATAGGATGCCGATCATATCCTCTTCAAAGGCACTGGATAGTAGTCCATAAAAGACAGAAGTGTCTTGGTATGGTTTTCAATGTAGACCCATCCGTGTGGTAAGGAGTAATTCTTTCCTCAACTCTAAGGGCACTAAATCTTTTCTGATTAGACAGCATATTACCTGTACAACAAGGTATGTTGTCTACTATGCTACGTGCCCTTGTGGACTGATATACGTTGGCCTTACTACCCGCCAACTTAAAGTCCGCATTAGAGAGCATGTGTTGGGGATACAGGTGGCCTCTGGCCACACAGATGGGTCTACATTGAAAACCATACCAAGACACTTCTGGGAACATCACAGATGTAATGCAACATTATTGAGGGTGAGGGGCATTGAAGCCCTGAAAATTAATATTAGGGGGGGACAATTATCCAAAAGACTAGCGAAATTAGAGACCCAATGGATATGGCGTCTCCAAACTGTTCACCCAGATGGACTTAATGAAAATTTATCCTTTGCCCCATTTCTGTAGTCCGCTGCTTGCTGTTTCTCCCCTCCTAGTGCACATCTTCCGCATGTGTGTGTGTTTTATTCTGATTTTAATGGATTTTATTTTCCTTTCAGTATTACGGACCATAATACATGACAGTTGGTGACCTTTGTGGTTGAATGGTGAAGCGGAAATCTTTTATGGACTACTATCCAGTGCCTTTGAAGAGGATATGATCGGCATCCTATGGTGTGACACATACAGTTATGGAGATTAAAAATTGCCTTTACATGTACGGAGTGTTGTGTTCCGGAAAAGATTGTGGTTATGTGTAGGGTGTACGCATGTGTGTCATACATGCCATATATATTTAACTATATCATTTGTAATTTTTCATCTACGTGTATTTATATATATTGGATTATATGTTTGGTGTGTGGCACGCATGTGCGTGTTCCCTGCATTTATATTTATTTATATATGGGGATATATATATATATATATAGATATATATATATATATATATATGATCTATAAGGGACACGCTATTTGTATGGGCGACTGTCCTCCTACTTGATATTATAATCTATTTTTCCTTATTTTTTATTTTCATTATTTTATTTTATTTTTTTTGTCACTAGTGGGTATTGCCCCCCTTATTGTGCGGGTAATTTTTGTCTGCCATAATTGTACTGCCATCATACTGTTGATGGCCGCTATATGTTGCTGCTGGGTCTGTGCCAGTGATATGCAGCCCTATCTTTTTATCTCTGCCATGCATATATCTGGTCTCTCCTGATGAACCCAATTTGGCTTGGGGGAAACGCGTCGAGAGGTGGTGTGGAGATGTCATCTGCGCGGTTATCATTTGTCTGACCACTACATCGGAACTAATCCTCAGTTGTGAACTTCTGAGTGCAGCAGATGAGTATATCTAAAATCTGTTTCATTGCTGTGTTATACATCAATTGTGGAGTTCACACTGTTTAAAAATATCTAGGTGTTGTATATATCTGGATGTATGTGGTAGCGCGGCTCCTTTGTATATATTTGGTTTATATGTATTATTTCCATCAGTCCTGATACGTGTATGTATATCCGGTATTGTAGCATATGCTATGTTTTATGTGTAACTAGCACTGGTAAGTTCGGTTTACATGGTACGTGTGCTTTATGTATGTATAGATTCTATCCCTTTACCTCACATCACATTGGAGGGGGGGAGTTGTATGTGGGGGATCACATATCTATACAAGTTAATTACAGCCACCTGGCCTTCTGTTTCTATTCCTATCCCTTATAGGGAGTTGATAGGAGATCAGGGAGAGTCATCGCACGAGCGGGGGCGCCTTTCTCGATATTTCTTAGGGTGCCAACCTCCGCATCTAGGCAGGATCAGCGTATAGGTATTTATGTTTATCTGTGTAGCCGTAAGGGATATGCTGCACCTATATCAGTCACCCTTACAGATGCTTTAGATATATCACAGATTGCATTATTCAGTCTATCTTTATTCTACCAGTGTGCGTTCAGGTTATTTGTGGGGGATTTTTGTCCTCTTTTCTTAGGACTGTATATATTTGATAGGGACTTTTTTGTGGGTTTTATACCCATGTTTTCTACTTTTTGGTTATTTAATAAAGTATATATCTTTTAATGGGGGTTTTTTTTTCTAGTTGTTAGACGTAGTTTTATCTTTACCAAGATGGCCGCAATGAGTGTCTTACAGCGGCATCTTATGGTCTCCAATAGTATGGCCGCGGTTTGTTGTCTGCGCATGCGCAATTAGAACTTGTGGTCTATGACCACACAGCTACATCTGCGCATGTCCTCCTCTTTCTACACCAAGATGGCGGCTCGGCGTCTTCATTCCAACAGCATACACGTCACCTCCGGCCTGTGATACCGCGGTGCCGCTGCCCTGTGATCACATGGGGCCCCTGTGTTTCCGGGTCATGCGGCCAAGCGGGACAGCCGCCATGAGTCATGGGCATTGTTTCATTTCCGGTCCTGTGAGTATATATTTTAAGTCAGTCTGTACACCAGTCACCCCTTGAGAAAGGCATTTGCCGAAACGCGCGTTGAGGGGGACGGGTCCTTGATGCGCACGTGTACTCACCTTGTATTACCGGTATGTATATTCTCTGATACTGCTATTTGATCGCTGTTGTGTCTATTTTGATTTGTATACATGCTGTGTATTGATGTGGTTATGATATCCATTACATGGGTTAGTGTGCATCATCTCCTGTCCATTTGTGCGTGCTGTTGATGGCACGGGTGGTTTTCCCACTTTTTACTGTGCACCTGTTATAATTGAATAAAGTTTGTACATTTCTATATATTGGGACTTATGACTGCGTTTTCTTTTGAGATTTGCGTTCTTCATGAATATACAGTTTGTCCGTGATGGTCCTAGTCAGTCGTATACTATTGGTATTTAGATCATTAATATGTTGATATTGACTGACATGCTCCCCACTAAGTATTTTCTATGTATGTAGTTTTTTTTTTTTTACATTCAACACATTAGCCGGATGATGGGACTACTACTGTCCCATCATTGGCTAATGTGTCAATCACTGTTGCAGGCATCGTCCGATGGGACTTGTAGTCCCATCGGCCGATGCCTGCACAGACCCCCGGCAGCCCGCACAGAGCCCCGGCAGGCCCCACAGAGTCCTGGCAGGCCCGCACAGAGCCCCGGCAGGCCCGCACAGAGCCCCGGCAGGCCCGCACAGAGCCCCGGCAGGCACGCACAGAGCCCCGGCAGGCACGCACAGAGCCCCGGCAGGCACGCACAGAGCCCCGGCAGGCACGCACAGAGCCCCGGCAGGCACGCACAGACCCCCCCCCCACTGTCACGCACAGACCCCACCTGCACACACACACACAGTCTCCGCCCACGCACCACCCACACTCCATTATAGTGCATCATTGCACTATGGAAACTCCAGATTCCAGTATCCGATATCACAAAAATATCAGAACTCAGTATCGGAATTCCGATACAGCGAACATCGGCCAATACCCGATATTTGCAGTATCGGAATGCTCAACACTAATCCCGAACAAACCATGACAGTACCCCCCTCTCAACAGGGGCCACTGGACCCCCAGCCTCCTCAGGATGCCTGACATAAAATGCGCAGATAAGATGGTTAGCATGTACATAATGGGCTGGGACCCATGACCGATCCTCCGGACCATACCTCTTCTAGTGTAATAAATACTTCAAAGTACGGCGCACCATCCGGGAATCTACGATGCATCCCACCTCGTACTCCATGTGACCCTCCACCAATACCGGGGGAATAGTGGATAAAGAACTCTCCTCAACAGTTCCCAAGGGTTTCAACAGGGACTTGTGGAACACATTGGAAATTTTTAACAAACCGGGGAGACACAACCTACAGGCCACCGGGTTAATAATCTCCACAATCTCATGGACCAATGAATTTCAGACCCAACTTGGCAGAGGGAACTTTGAGCCTTATATTACGAGTGGACAACCACACCTTCTCTCCAACCTGGAACATAGGACCCAACACCCTTTTCTTGTCAGCAAAAAACTTGTACCTCCCCTGAACCTTGGAGATGTTACGACAAACCTCAGCACCACAGGACCTTCAAACACTAAACAGTACCCTCAGCCCCAGGACAACTAGAGTGTGAAAACTCCCCAAAATGTGGATTAAACCCATAGTTAACAAGGAAGGGGGACATACCAGTGGATTGACTCACCCGACTGTTGAAAGCAAACTCAGCCAAAGGCAAAACATCATCTCAATCATCCTGTCTGGTAGAGGCCAAACACCACGCAATTTGCTCCAGGGACTGATTAGTGAGTTCGGTCTGCCCATTACTCTCAGGGTGATAGGCAGAAGAAAAGGACAATGCAATGCCCAATTTTTTACAAAATGCCCTCCAGAAGTTGGCCACAAACTGCACACCTCTGTCAAACACCACATTCATCGACACACCATGCAGACGGACCACATGGTGCACAAACAGCATGGACAAGGTTTTTGCTGAAGGAAACGCAGATAAGGGTACAAAATGGGCTTTTTTCGAAAATCTGTCCCCCACCGCCCACACAATGGTGTTACCCCTGGAAGAAGGGAGATTGGTGATAAAATTCATGGACAGATAAGTCCATGGTCTATCAGGCTATGAGAGCTCTTAGAATGGGCACAAACCCCACACGCAGACACAATTTTTTTTACATCAGTAACCAGCGAGGGCCACTAAAAAACCCTTGTCACAGCCCCCCGGGTGGCCAAAATCCCCGGATGGGCACTTAACACGGACTTATAGAACTTTCGAAGAAGCCTAAGACAAAATTGCTCAAGGGCAAACAATCTCCCAACTGGCTTGGAAGTGGGAGCAAGAGACTGGTCCTCAAAAATCTCTCTCTCCGATTCAGATGAGATATCAGCCACAACCACCCCAGGTTGAAGAATGGAGGATAGAGGTTTGGGAGGGGAGACTGGATCAAAGCTACGGGATAATGCATCAGCCTTAACATTTTTTGATCCCGGGCGAAAAGTAATGGTAAATTGAAGCCGATAAAAAAAAAAAAGCGAACACCGGGCCTGCCTGGCGGTCAATCTTTTGGCAGACTCGATGTAAGCTAGGTTTTTATGATCAGTGACCACAGTAATAGGATGAACCGCCCCCTCCAAAAATGCCTCCATTCTTCAAAAGCCAACTTGACTGCAAGAAGTTCTGTTGGCCACATCATAATTTCTGTCTGCTGAAAAGAACTTTTTGCAAAAGAAAGCACACGGTTTGAGGTTAGTCAGAATGGCGGGTCCCTGAGACAACACTGCCCCCAACTCGGAAGTGTCAACCTCCACCACAAAGGTTTCAGACGGATTCAGTTGAACCAATACCAGGGTGGTCACAAAGCACTCTTTCAACGCCAAAAAAGATTCTATGGTGGATGATGACCAGTTCTTTACATCCGCACCCTTAACTACCTGCAAAAAACCCTTGATGAACTTTCGATAGTAGTTTGCAATCCCCAAAAAAGCGTTGCAAATAGTGATGACTGAGTAAACTCGTTGATCGGGTGGTCTCCGAGTACTTGTGATTGCTCGGAGATTTAGTTTTTGCTGACGCAGCTGCATGATTTAAGGCTGCTAGCCAGCCTGAGTACATGTGGGGGTTGGCTGGTTGCTAGGGAATCCCGACATGTAATCAAGCTGTCTAGTAGCCGCAAATCATGCAGCTGCAGCATGGAAAATTAAATCTCCGAGCAGTCACAAATACTCTGAGACCACCCAGGAAAACCCGAGCAACTATTATACTCTCTCATCACTAGTTGCAAACCCTTCAAGTCACGGGGTTGAACACAATCACTAATAGCCTGCACCTTCTTGGGATCCATGCAAAACCCCTTATTAGAAACAATCAAACCCAAAAATGATAACTCCTGTACAAAAAATTAACATTTTGCAAAAAGTTGGTTTTCCCTGAGTCTCTGAAGGACAGTACGCAAATAGTGTAAATGGGTTTTACTGTCAGGGGAGTAAACCAATATGTCGTTAAGGTAAATAACCACAAAGCAGCTGATCAGATCAGCAAGCACAACATTAATAAAATTTTGAAAAAATGGCCTGGGTGTTTGTTAGCCCAAAGGGCATAAACAGATTCTCAAAAAGAACTTCTCACTTGAGAAACACCATCTTCCACTCGTCTCCCTCTCGAACCTTTATCCAATTATAGGCTCCCCGCAAATCCAACTTAGAAAACCATTTGGCCCCAGACAATTGGTTACACAAGTCAGGAATGAGAGGAAGTGGGTACGCGTTTCTCACAGTGATTTTGTTGAGTTCCCGAAAGTTGAGGCAAGGACGCAAACCACCATCTTTTTTCTTTACAAAGAAAAAGCCAGCTGCCACAGGAGAAATAGTAGGGCGGATATGCCCCTTACGAAGACTCTCGGCAATATACTCCTTCATGGCCAGCCGCTCAGGACCAGACAGATTAAACAAATGCGTCTTGGGTAATTTAGCCCCAGGAATTAAATTGATGGCACAATCATAAGATGGATGTGGCGGTAGAACCTCAGCCACGCTTTCAGAGAACACGTCTTCAAAGTCCTTCAGGTACTCCGGAATACCTTCCAGACCGACAGACAACACAGATACAGACTTCAAGGACTTAGATAAGGACACAGATTTACAACATTGGTTAACACAGAACCCCATTGAACAATTTCCCCAGTAAGGCTACTTTCACACATCCGTTTTTCGCCGTCAGACGCAATCCAGCAAATTTTGAAAAAAACGAATCCGGCGAATGATGCCACCAGATCGTTTTTTTTCCCCATAGACTTGAATTAGCGCCGGATTGCCTTACGTTTCATCCGTTTTCCGGCAACAACTGCGGAACCGGTGGCTGGATAAAACGGACAGAGAAAGGTTTTTTGTATCTGGCAAAAAAACGGACAGCGCCTGATCCGGCGCCATCTGGCTTTTCCTGCAATGGAAGCCTATGGCGCCGGATTCCGTTTTTTTAAACTGCACATGCCTAGAATTTTCATTTTCCATTGTGTTTTTTTTTTCTTCTCTCTCTCTCCCAGAAACTTACCTGATCCAATTGACAAGAACACCTAGTCTGATCCGGCAGAAAAACTGATCCGTTGCATCAGTTTTTTCGCTAATTTCGCAGGATCCGGCAATCCGTCCCGCCACCGGATTATCACTGACGACGGAAGACAGATGTGTGAAAGTAGCCTTACCCAGTTAATAACAGGGTTATGATACTGTAACCAAGGCATTCCCAAAATCAACCCACTATTTGCCCACTTTGATGCCAATTCTGGTGCCCAGAACCCATTTGGGCCAGGCTGGAGGGACCTTGTTTTTTTATGCAGGGCATCACTATCTGTGTATTTTAAGTCTCAGATCAGTGGCTCAAAGGTATTTAACCCCTTAAAAACACCAGTTACGTATTCAAATATGTGAAAATGGGCTGTTTGCCCACTTTGACGCCAGGTCTGATGCCCAAAACCCATTTGGGCCAGGCTGAAGAGATGTGGTTTTGATGTGGGGCTCCCTGTTCTATATGTATGCACTGTGGTATCAGTGGCCCAAAGTCGTTTAACCCCTTAAAAACAGCAATTACTTATTCAAATATGTGAAAATGGGTGGTTTGCCCACTTTGATGCCAATTCTGGTGCCCAGAACCCATTTGGGCCAGGCTGCAGGGACCTGGGTTTGATGCAGGGCATCACTATATGTATTTTAAGTGGCAGATCAGTGGCCAAAAGGCATTTAACCCCTTAAAAACACTAGTTACTTATTCAAATATGTGAAAATGGTCTGTTTGCCCACTTGGATGCCAATTCTGGTGCCCAGAACCCATTTGGGCCAGGCTGAAGAGACCTGGTTTTGATGTGGGGCTCCCTGTTCAATATGTATGCACTGTGGTATCAGTGGCCCAAAGGCATTTAACCCCTTAAAAACACCAGTTGCTTATTCAAATATGTGAAAATGGGCTGTTTGACCACTTTGATGCCAATTCTTGTGCCCAGAAACCATTTAGGCCAGGCTGGAGGAACCTGAGTTTGATGCAGAGCATCTCTATCTGTGTATTTTAAGTGTCAGATCAGTGACCCAAAGGCATTTAACCCCTTAAAAACATCAGTTACTTATTCAAATATGTGAAAAATGGGTGTTTGCCCACTTTGATGCCAATTCTGGTGCCCAGAACCCATTATGGGCAGGCTGGAGGGACCTGAGTTTGATGCAGGGCATCAATATCTGTGTATTTTAAGGGGAAGGTGCTGCAATTTTGTTTTTGTATTAAAAATGATTGTTTATATAAACCCGTCGCTGATTGGTCGAGGCAACCTTTATGACATCATCGTTGCCATGGCAACCATTATGACATCTACGTCGATACTGTGCCCGTCGCTGAATCAGAAACGTGGGATTTCAACGTCCTTTATGACATCATTGTCGCTGTGCCCGTTGCTGATTGGTCGAGGCCTAGCGGCCTCGACAAATCAGAGACGCGGGCTGTCTACGTCCTTTATGACATCATCGTCGCTGTGCCCGTCGCTGATTGGTTGAGGCCTGGCGGCCTCGACCAATCAGAGACGCGGGATTTCCAGGACAGACAGACAGACGGAAAAACCCTTAGACAATTATATATATAGATTATTTTTGCAGCCACTGGGTGCCGCCATTTTGCTTTGCAGGAGTGTCGTGTAGCTGCACGACACTTACACTCAGCAAATACGGCAGCCCTGGGCATAGGAGTCAGCAGTCGGCGTCCGACCCCATACCTATCATTGTGCTGCTCCCTGCTGTGATCTGGCCACGCCCCCTGGGCTGTCTCCACATCACAGCAGAGGCAGGAGATCAGCGCCATCTTTCTTCAGCCCACAGTGGAGTGTACCTGTGAGCTCCACTGTGACTGAGAGCTGCGCTGTTGGAGGGGCAGCTCCATCTGTCTCCCCTCACACTGTCAGCGGCCGTTCCCTTCTCTGCTGCCTGTAACCTCTAGAATCCCTAGAGAGGCAGAAGTGCTGCAGTCTGATGTCCTCTTATCACAAGCTGCAGAGGTAACACGGGGGAGGTGGAGAGTCTCTGCTGCTCCGGCTCTGGCTCTCACTGCAGCCACTGATCAAGGACAACAGACCGTGGTGTATCTATTACTATACTGTGTGATACTGACTGCTGAACCGAGTATGTAATCCTCTGCTGTGTGATACTGTCTGCCGGCCGTGTATCTAATTCTCTCCTGTGTGATACTGACTGCTGAGCCGTGTATCTAATCCTATCCTGTGGGATACTGACTGCTGAGCTGTATATCTAATCCTATCCTGTGTGATACTGTCTGCCGGCCGTGTATCTAATTCTCTCCTGTGTGATAGTGTCTGCTGAGCCGTGTATCTAATCCTATCCTGTGTGATACTGACTGCCGCCCTGTGTATCTAATTCTGTGCGAACCTTCTGCTGAGCCGTGTATCTAATCCTATTCTGTGTGATACTGTCTGCTGAGCCGTGTATCTAATCCTATCCTGTGTGATACTGTCTGCTGAGCTGTGTATCTAATCCTATTCTGTGTGATACTGTCTGCTGAGCCGTGTATCTAATCCTATCCTGTGTGATACTGTCTGGTGAGCTGTGTATCTAATCCTATCCTGTGTGATACTGTCTGCTGAGCTGTGTATCTAATCCTGTCCTGTGTGATACTGACTGCTGAGCCGTGTATCTAATCCTATCCTGTGTGATACTGTCTGCTGAGCCGTGTATCTAATCCTATCCTGTGTGATACTGTCTGCTGAGCTGTGTATCTAATCCTATTCTGTGTGATACTGTCTGCTGAGCCGTGTATCTAATCCTATCCTGTGTGATACTGTCTGGTGAGCTGTGTATCTAATCCTATCCTGTGTGATACTGTCTGCTGAGCTGTGTATCTAATCCTATCCTGTGTGATACTGACTGCTGAGCCGTGTATCTAATCCTATCCTGTGTGATACTGTCTGCTGAGCTGTGTATCTAATCCTATTCTGTGTGATACTGTCTGCTGAGCCGTGTATCTAATCCTATCCTGTGTGATACTGACTGCTGAGCCGTGTATCTAATCCTATCCTGTGCGAACCTTCTGCTGAGCCGTGTATCTAATCCTCTCCTGTATGATAGTGTCTGCTGAGCTGTGTATCTAATCCTATCCTGTGTGATACTGTCTGCTGAGCTGTGTATCTAATCCTATCCTGTGTGATACTGTCTGCTGAGCTGTGTATCTAATCCTATTCTGTGTGATACTGTCTGCTGAGCTGTGTATCTAATCCTATCCTGTGTGATACTGACTGCTGAGCCGTGTATCTAATCCTATCCTGTGCGAACCTTCTGCTGAGCCGTGTATCTAATCCTATCCTGTGTGATACTGTCTGCTGAGCCGTGTATCTAATCCTATCCTGTGTGATACTGTCTTCTGAGCCGTGTATCTAATCCTCTCCTATGTGATACTGACTGCTGAGCCGTGTATCTAGTACTCTCCTGTGTGATACTGTCTCCTGATCCGTGTATCTAATCCTATCCTGTGTGATACTGTCTGCTGAGCCGTGTATCTAATCCTATCCTGTGTGATACTGTCTGCTGAGCTGTGTATCTAATCCTCTCCTATGCAGTCCTCTCCCCCCTACATGTCTTTCCCCATTGCACACACAGCTCAGTGCGTGCAATAACAGGAGCAGCTGCGGTCATGCTGTATTATGGCATTATGTGTGATCTATGGCTGTAGTATATGTGATCTATATGGCGGTATTATTTTTAACAGTATTGTGGAATGATGTAAAAGCTATACGAAGGTATATGAGAACTAGATTGTGGGATTACGTGTGATATGTGGCGGTATTATGTGAAAATTATATGGTGGTATTGTGTGTGTTCTATGTGGCGGTATTATGTGAGACGTATGTGGCGGTATTATCTGAGACATGTGGTGGTATTATGTGTGATCTATATGGCGGTATTATGTGAGATGTATGAGGCGGCATTATGTGTGATCTATATGGCGGTATTATGTGAGAACACTGGCAGTATTATGTGTGACCTATATGGTGGCACTGTGTGATCTATATGGCGGCATTATGTGTGATCTATATGGTGGCATTGTGAGAACACTATGGCGGTATTATGTGAGAACACTATGGCAGAATTATCTTCAAAAAGGGGACCCATTCTAAGGTGGTTCTAGCTGAGCACCTGCACACAGGTCTATCGTAATAGGGGGGGCAGCATGACCTCCAGTTAGGTGCAGTCAGGGGAAGGCTGGTGAGGCAGCTGAAGAGAGGCGTCTCATTTTTATCATTACTATATGGCTACATTTCCCCCCAGCGTCACCCCGGACTGCGCCTGTTGCCTCGTTTTCACACATTGCCAGGACAGGATGGAGAAGACAGGATCTGAGGAGGGGAATGGGGTCTGTATGCAAAGTCTGGATCAGACCAGGCCATCAATCAATTTCCTGGATTTTTGTGGCGCAGACAAGCAGACGGTCCATCCATGTGTATAAAAGACAGCGCTCTATGTACAATCCCTGGCTGCTCCGCGCACAAAACATGGTGCCCCCCATAGACCAGCACACTGCTCTCCTGAAATACTCTGCGCTGCTGTCACCCTGCTCCCTTCACCATATATTTCCCAGAATCCTTGCTGCCTGCCATCCTCGGTGACTGTCTACTTGTCAGTATAACTTTGCAATCACCAACAAAATGGCTGCTCACTGGGTTCCTGAATATCATCCTCTCTTATCCCTTAGCAATCACCCAGAAGGGGAGGAGAGGAGACAACACACACACACACACACACACACACACACACACACACACACACACACACACACACACACACACACACACACACACACACACGTCAGCAACCTCCGCCCATAATTACTGCAGTGCTGTATAATGTGAGCTAGTTGTACACTAGGTTTTTGTCAAATTTCATTAGCTGCTCCCCCTAGTGTTTAAAAGTGGAAATGCCAAACCTTTTCAAATTATTTTTCATATTTTACTAAATTATAAACAAATTATAATGTTTTTTAAGAAAATGTGAACATTAATTCTTTACATTTTTTCAATTGCTGGAAATTTTTTTTTGGGGGATGGCACCTTCCCTTTAAGAGTCAGAGCAGTGGCTCAAAGTAATTTAACCCATTAAAAACATCAGTTACTTACTCAAATCTGTGAAAATGGGCTGTTTGCCCAATTTGATGACAATTCTGGTGCACAGAACCCATTTAGGCCAGGCTGAAGAGACCTGGTTTTGATGTGGGGCTCCCTGTTCTATATGTATGCACTGTGGTATCAGTGACCCAAAGGCATTTAACCCCTTAAAAACATCAGTTACTTATACAAATATGTGAAAAATGGTTGTTTGCCCACTTTGATGCCAATTCTGGTGCCTAGAATCCATTAGGACCAGGCTGCACGGACCTTTGTTTGATGCAGGGCATCACTATCTGTGTATTTTAAGTGTCGGATCAGTGGCCCAAAGTTATTTAACCCCTTAAAAACATCAGTTACTTATTCAAATCTGTGAAAATTGGCTGTTTGCCCACTTTGATGCCAGTTCTGATGCCCAAAACCCTTTAGGGCCAGGCTAAAGAGACCTGTTTTTAATAAAAACAGATGTGGTTGTGATGTGATGTGGGGCTCCCTGTTCTATATGTACGCACTGTGGTATCAGTGGCCTAAAGGCATTTAACCCCTTAAAAACATCAGTTACTTATTCAAATATGTGAAAATGGCTGTTTGCCCACTTTGATGCCAATTCTGGTGCCCAGAACCCATTTGGACCAGGCTGGAGGGACCTGGGTTTGATGCAGGGCATTACTATCTGTGTATTTTAAATGTCTGATCAGTGGCCCAAAGTCATTTAACCCCTTAAAAACACCAGTTACATATTCAAATGGCCAAAATTGACTGTCTGCCCACTTAGATGCCAGTTCTGATGCCCAATACCCATTTGGGCCAGGCTGGAGACAACTGGTTTTGATGTAGGGCTCCCTGTTCTATATGGCTGCAGTGTGAGATCAGTGGCCCAAAGTTATTTAACCCTTTCTGCAATGCTCTTTGGTGCCCACCTTGACACTTTTTGTGCCAGTTTTACTGTTTTTGTAGCTGTTTTTAAGTGTATTCACATCAAGGCACCTCACTGCATTGTGTTTTATTATTGTGATGACTATTTTTTGTTGTTAAACCTATAAAAAGCAGAAAAGAAATATTGCCAAATAAGAAACCAACTTCAGCTCCAAATAAGAAACTGAACGAATAAGAAACCAACTTCAGCCTCGTATTACAGACACTGTATTTTCTGTTTATATTAACCCCTTAGTGACAGAGCCAATTTGGTACTTAATGACCGAGCCAATTTTTGCAATTCTGACCACTGTCACTTTATGAGGTTATAACTCTGGAACGCTTCAACGGATCCCGCTGATTCTGAGATTGTTTTTTCGTGACATATTGTACTTCATGTTAGTGGTAACATTTCTTCGATATTACTTGCGATTATTTATGAAAAAAACGGAAATATGGCGAAAATTTTTAAAATTTTGCAATTTTCAAACTTTGTATTTTTATGCCCTTAAATCAGAGAAATATGTCACGAAAAATAGTTAATAAATAACATTTCCCACATGTCTACTTTACATCAGCACAATTTTGGAAACAAAATTTTTTTTTGTTAGGGAGTTATAAGGGTTAAAAGTTGACCAGCAATTTCTCATTTTTACAACACCATTTTTTTTTAGGGACCACATCACATTTGAAGTCATTTTGAGGGGTCTATATGATAGAAAATAATGAAGTGTGACACCATTCTAAAAACTACACCCCTCAAGGTTCTCAAAACCACATTCAAGAAGTTTATTAACCCTTTACGTGCTTCACAGGAACTGAAACAATGTGGAAGAAAAAATGAACATTTAACTTTTTTTTGCAAACATCTTAATTCAGAACCATTTTTTTTATTTTCACAAGTGTAAAAACAGAAATGTAAACATAAATTTTGTTATGCAATTTCTCCTGAATACGCCAATACCCCATATGTGAGGGTAAACCACTGTTTGGGCGCACCGCAGAGCTTGGAAGTGAAGGAGCGCCGTTTTACTTTTTCAATGTAGAATTGGCTGGAATTGAGATTGGACGCCATGTCGCGTTTGGAGAGCCCCTGATGTGCCTAAACAGTGGAAACCCCCCACAAGTGACACCATTTTGGAAACTAGACCCCTTAAGGAACTTATCTAGATGTGTGGCGAGCACTTTGAACCCCCATGTGCTTCACAGAAGTTTATAAAGAAGAGCCGTGAAAAAAAAAAATCGCATTTTTTCTACAAAAATGATATTTTTGCCCACAAATTTTTATTTTCACAAGGGTAACAGGAGAAATTAGACCACAAAAGTTGTTGTGCAATTTCTCCTGAGTACGCTGATACCCAATATGTGGGGGTAAACCACTGTTAGGGCGCACCGCAGAGCTTGGAAGAGAAGGAGTGCCGTTTTACTTTTTCAATGTAGAATTGGCTGGAATTGAGATCGGACGCCATGTCGCGTTTGGAGAGCCCCTGATGTGCCTAAACAGTAGAAATCCCCCACAAGTGACCCCATTTTGGAAACTAGACCCCCCATGGAACTTATCTAGATGTGTGGTGAGAACCTTGAATGCCCAAGTGCTTCACAGAAGTTTATAATGCAGAGCCGTGAAAATAAAAAATATTTTTTTTTTCCACAAAAAAGATATTGTAGCCCCCAAGTTTTTATTTTTACAAGGGTAACAAGAGAAATTGGACCCCAAAAGTTGTTGTCCAATTTGTCTTGAGTATGCTGGTACCCCATATGTGGGGGTAAACCACTGTTTGGGCGCACGGCAGAGCTCGGAAGGAAGGAGCGCCGTTTTGGAATGCAGACTTTGATAGAATGGTCTGCGGGTATTATGTTGCATTTGCAGAGCCCCTGATGTACCTAACCAGTAGAAACCCTCCACAAGTGACCCCATTTTGGAAACTAGACCCCCCAAGGAACTTATCTAGATGTGTGGTGAGAACTTTGAATGCCCAAGTGCTTCACAGAAGTTTAGAATGCAGAGTCGTGAAAATAAAAAATATTTTTTTTTTCACAAAAAAGATTTTGTAGCCCCCAAGTTTTTATTTTCACAAGGGTAACAGGAGAAATTGGACTGCAATAGTTGTTGTCCAATTTATCCCGAGTACGCTGATGTGCCATATGTGGGGGTAAACCACTGTTTGGGCGCACGGCAGAGCTCGGAAGGGAAGGAGCGCCTTTTTGGAATGCAGACTTTGATAGAATGGTCTGTGGGCATTATGTTGCGATTGCAGAGCCCCTGATATACCTAAACTGTAGTAACCCCCCACAAGTGACCCCATTTTGGAAACTAGACCCCCCAAGGAACTTATCTAGATGTGTGGTGAGAACTTTGAATGCCCAAGTGCTTCACAGAAGTTTAGAATGCAGAGTCGTGAAAATAAAAAATATTTTTTTTTTTCACAAAAAAGATTTTGTAGCCCCCAAGTTTTTATTTTCACAAGGGTAACAAGAGAAATTGGATCCCAGCAGTTGTTGTCCAATTTATCCCGAGTACGCTGATGCCCCATATGTGGGGGTAACCCACTGTTTGGGCGCACGGCAGAGCTCAGAAGGGAGGGAGCACCATTTGACTTTTTGAGCGCAAAATTGGCTGTTGTGTTTGGAGACCCCCTGATGTACCTAAACAGTGGAAACCCCCCAATTCTAGCTCCAACCCCTAACCCTAATCCCAACCTGATCCATAATCCTAATCACTAACCCTAACCATAATCACAACCCTTACCCCAAAACAACCCTAATGTCAACCCTAACCATAACCCTAATCAAAACCCTAAATCCAACACACCCCTAATCCTAATCTCAACCCTAACCTCAAACCTAACCCTAATCCCAATACACCCCTAATCACAACCCTAACCTTAATCCTAATCCCAAACCTAACCCTAATCCCAAGCGTAACCCTAATGCCAACCCTAACCCTAATACCAACCCTAATCCAAACCCTAAACCTAATCCCAGCTCTAACCCTAACTTTAGCCCCAACCCTAGCCCTAACTTTAGCCCCAACCCTAACCCTAGCCCTAAGGCTACTTTCACACTTGCGTTGTTTGGCATTCCGTCGCAATCCGTCGTTTTGGACAAGAAACGGATCCTGCAAATGTGCCCGCAGGATGCGTTTTTTGCCCATAGTATTGCCGACGGATCGTGACGGACGGCCACACGTCGCGTCCGTCGTGCACTGGATCAGTTGTGTTTTGGCGGAGCGTCGGCACAAAAAAAGTTCAATGAAACGTTTTTTTGTACGTCGCATCCGCCATTTCTGACCGCGCATGCGTGGCCGTAACTCCGCCCCCTCCTCCCCAGGACATAGATTGGGCAGCGGATGCGTTGAAAAACTACAGCTGCTGCCCACGTTGTGCACAATTTTCACAACGTGCGTCGGTATGTCGGGCCGACGCATTGCGACAGCCCCGTACCGACGTAAGTGTGAAAGAAGCCTAACCCTAAATTTAGCCCCAACCCTAACCCTAAATTTAGCCCCAACCCTAACCCTAAATTTAGCCCCAACCCTAACCCTAAATTTAGCCCCAACCCTACCCCTAACCTAACCCTACCCCTAACCTAACCCTAGCCGTAACCCTACCCCTAACCCTAGCCGTAACCCTACCCCTAACCTAACCCTAGCCGTAACCCTACCCCTAACCTAACCCTAGCCCTACCCCTAACCCTACCCCTAAGCCTACCCCTAACCTAACCCTAGCCCTAACCCTAACCTAACCCTACCCCTAACCTAACCCTAGCCGTAACCCTACCCCTACCCTAACCCTAACCCTACCCCTAACCCTAACCCTAACCCTACCCCTAACCTAACCCTAGCCCTAACCCTAACCCTACCCCTACCCTACCCCTAACCCTAATTTTAGCCCTAACCGCTGTTCTCCTGCCGGCCGGCAGATGGAGACAGATGGCGGGCGCACTGGGCATGCGTCCGCCATGTTCTTCTGCCGGCGGCCAGGAGGAGCAGCAAGAGGATCCAGGGACCTAGGTGAGTATGCTAGGGTCCCCGAATCCCCCTATTTCTCTGTCCTCTGATGTGCGATCACATCAGAGGACAGAGAATTACACTTTACTTTTTTTTTTTTTTTGCGGTCGCCGGTAAACAGTTAATTACCGGCGATCGCAAAACAGGGGTCGCTAAAACCGACCCCCGATCATGCTCTTTGGGGTCTCGGCTACCCCAGGCAGCCGAGACCCCAAAGATTCTCCCGGTGCCGGCCGGCGGGCGCACTGCGCATGCGCCCGCCATTTTGAAGATGGCGGCGCCCACCGGGAGACACGAGGAGCATCGGGGGAGCTAGGTGAGTATTGGGGGGCCACCTGGGACCCCTTTTCTCTGTCCTCCGATGTGCGATCACATCGGAGGACAGAGAAATTAAAAAGAGATCGCTTTTTTTTTTTTTTTTTTGCGATCGCCGGTAAACGGTTAATTACCGGCGATCGCAAATGCGGGGAGGGTTAAAAACCCCCCGAATCATGTTCTCTGGGGTCTCGGCTACCCTCGGCAGCCGAGACCCCGGAGAAAATCGGCCTGTGGGGGGCGCTATACACTTTTTCCACAGCGCCGTTAATTAACGGCGCTGTGGTTTAAGTACCCTTAGCGGCCGCCGTTAAAAGGCGTATCGGCGGTCGCTAAGGGGTTAATCCTTCCTATATTTTTGTATTTTAAGGTAACAGCACCATCTGCTGGCTGTTTGATGTATACATTTTTGTTTAGTTTGCAATGTATTATGGGAAGTTCCTAGGGCATTGTGGGATTGTTCATGTTGCATTGTGGTCTAAGGCTGCTTTCACACATCAGGTTTTTGGTTTCAGGCACAATCCGGCAAATTTGCTGAAAAACTGATCTGGTGTAAATAGTGAAAAAACGGATGCAAACTGATGCACCGGATCCGTTTTTTCTTTTAGCTGGATCCGGCTCCATGTACTGCGCATTGTTTTTGAGGAGAGAGAGAGTGAACGAGAACAGATCAGGCACAAAACGGATGAAATGCATGTCCTTCAGGCACAATCCGGCAGTAATACAACTCTATGGGGAAAAAACGGATCAGGCATCAGAAAAAAACAGATCCAGATTGTGCCTGAAACCAAAAACCTGATGTGTGAAAGCAGCCTTAGGGTATGTTCACACGTTCAGGATTTCCATCCTTTTTTTTTCCTGACTGTTTTTTAAAAAACTGCAGCTCTTGGCAGAAAACGCAGGTCCTTTTTTTGGTCCTTTTTTGGTCCGTTTTTGATGCGTTTTTTGATGCGTTTTTTGATGCGTTTTTTTGATGCAGTTTTCTAGCCAGAGTCTGTGTGTTTTCTAGGAATTTTTTTAGGGTTAAAATGGCTGAAAATACCCTAACCCTACCCCTAACCCTAACCCTACCCCTAACCCTAACCCTACCCCTAACCCTACCCCTACCCCTATTCTAACCTTAGTGAAAAAAAAAAAAAAAAAAAATTCTTTATTTTTTTTATTGTCCCTACCTATGGGGGTGACAAAGGGGGGGGGGTGTCATTTACTATTTTTTTATTTTGATCACTGAGATAGGTTATATCTCAGTGATCAAAATGCACTTTGGAACGAATCTGCCGGCCGGCAGATTCGGCGGGCGCACTGCGCATGCGCCCGCCATATCTGCCGGCCGGCAGATTCGGCGGGCGCACTGCGCATGCGCCCGCCATTTTGCAAGATGGCGGCGCCCAGGGAGAAGACGGCCGGACGGACACCGGGACGCCGGGTGAGTATAAGGGGGGGAGATTAGGGCACGGGGGGGGCATCAGAGCACTGGGGGGGGGCATCGGAGCACTGGGGGGGGGCATCGGAGCACGGGGGGGCGGGATCGGAGCACGGGGGGGGCAGCCACACTCCGCCCACGCACTTCCGCCCGCTCCCCGCACTTCCTGCTGCAGCGGTTCTGCACATCAAACCGCAGTAAAACCCGCAGATATATTTTTGATCTGCGGGTTTTACTGCGGTTTGGACCTCACAATGGAGGTCTATGGGTGCAGAACCGCTGCGGCTCCGGAAAAAGAATTGACATGCTCCTTCTTTTTTCCGGGAGCTATTCAGCGCGTCTTTTTTTTTACAATTTCCGGACCATGTGCACAGTGTGTCCTGTTTTCCATAGGGTACAGTGTACTGTACCCTGCATGGAAAACAGCCGCGGAACCGCAGCGGCAAAACCGCCGCGGTTCCGCGGTAAAAAACGCACTGTGTGAACATGGCCTTATTATGACACTGTGAAGGGTACAGCAGCCATTGTTCCTGTATACTCCTGAGGGGAAACCACACCACTCGTTCTTCTGTCATGCTCCTACCGTGTTTCCCCGAAAGTAAGACCCTGTCTTACATTAATTTTACCCCAAAAAGTCCCACCCTGTCTTATTTTCGGGGGAGGTCTTACATTAGCCGAAAAAAAAAATGACAATTTCTTTTTAACCAATAAATTAACATTTATTAACATGCTGAAGAGTCGGTCATCACCAAACAGTAGAATAAAACAAATGTAGCGTATCAAGAATATCTTGTTACTACCGTATTACCGTATGACGGTATTTCCATGTATAACATGTAAAACAACGAACTAACAACAACAAACAGTTTGAATGAGTTATACTGGAAGATAAAACAAGATTTATTTCATCACAACCAGGTCATCATCTTCAGGAACATCATCATAAACATCAACACTCTGAGGTTCCTCTGGATTTTCTTGGGGCTCCATTTCCGCCTGGATCATTGGCCCATACCTGTCATGTGTTGCAACGGCACTGTCCTGAAATGAGCAGGTCTTGTCCAGGTAGCCAGCTCGCAGTGCATTAGCAACGCAGGTGTCAGTTATCTTTCCCCATGAGTTCTTCACCCAGTTAACAATCTCAGGCAGTTTTGGCTTAACAAAGTTCCCACGGACGTTCCTCTCCATACGGTTTTCAATGTAATCATTGATTTCTGCACGGAGATTGTCCTTGAAGGGCTTGTTAATGGCGATATCCAGAGTCTGGAGATAAGCCGTCATCCCTGCCGGAATCATGATCTGGTCGATTCTTCGCTCATGAAGGAAGTTCTTCATGTCCTTGGCGCGGTGTGTGCTGTGTCATGATCCCAATGGCAGGGGATCACAAAAGGACAAGCACAAAAAACAAAACAAGCTCTAGGGTGATGGAAACTGAGCTGACCGCGATCCTGAACCTAAACACACAACTAGCTGTAGCCGGGGAACGTGCCTACGATGATTCCTAGACGTCTCACGCCAGCCGAAGGACTAACTTCCCCTATTAGAAGAAACACAGACCTCTCTTGCCTCCAGAGAAACACCCCACAGAAATAGCAGCCCCCCACATGTAATGACGGTGAAATGAGAGGAAAGCACATACGTAGTTATGAAAACAGATTCAGCAAAATGAGGCCCGCTAAAGCTAGATAGCAGAGGATACAAAAGTGAACTGTGCGGTCAGCGAAAAACCCTACAAAAAAACATCCTGAAATTACTTGAACTCATGTGCCAACTCATGGAACATGAGGAGTAATATCAGCCCACTAGAGCAACCAGCAAAAAGGAATCACATATCTGCAAGCTGGACTAAGACAAAAATTAAGCAAAACGTGGAACAGGAAAATCAAAAACTTAGCTTGTCCTGAAGATTACAGAAGCGGGAAGCAGAGGTAACAAGACACAGTGATTACATTGATAGCCGGCGAGGAAATGACAAGAAAGCCAGGTTAAATAGGAAACTCCCATATCCTGATAGAACAGGTGGACACCAGAGACCGCAGAGAACACAAGTCACCCAGTACCATCTGTAACCACCAGAGGGAGCCCAAAAACAGAATCCACAACAGTACCCCCCCCTTGAGGAGGGGTCACCGAACCCTCACGAGAACCACCAGGGCGACCAGGATGAGCCCTATGAAATGCACGGACCAAATCAGCAGCATGAACATCAGAGGCAACCACCCAAGAATTATCCTCCTGACCATAACCCTTCCACTTGACCAAATATTGGAGTTTCCGTCTGGAAACACGAGAATCCAAGATCTTCTCCACAACATACTCCAATTCTCCCTCCACCAGCACCGGAGCAGGAGGCTCAAGCGAAGGAACAACAGGTACCTCATACTTCCGCAACAACGACCGATGGAACACATTATGAATAGCAAACGATGCCGGGAGATCCAAACGAAACGACACAGGGTTAAGAATTTCCAAGATCCTATAGGGACCGATGAACCGAGGCTTAAACTTAGGAGAAGAGACCTTCATAGGAACAAAACGAGAAGACAACCACACCAAGTCCCCAACACGAAGTCGAGGACCCACGCGGCGACGGCGATTAGCAAACTGCTGAGCCCTCTCCTGGGACAACTTCAAATTGTCCACCACATGACTCCAAATCTGATGCAACCTATCCACCACCATGTCCACTCCAGGACAATCAGAAGACTCCACCTGACCAGAGGAAAAACGAGGATGAAACCCCGAATTACAAAAGAAAGGAGAAACCAAGGTAGCAGAACTAGCCCGATTATTAAGGGCAAATTCGGCAAGCGGCAAAAAGGTAACCCAGTCATCTTGATCAGCAGAAACAAAACACCTTAAATAAGTTTCCAAGGTCTGATTAGTTCGTTCCGTCTGGCCATTCGTCTGAGGATGGAATGCAGACGAAAAGGACAAATCAATGCCCATCTTAGCACAGAACGTCCGCCAAAATCTAGACACAAACTGGGATCCCCTGTCAGAAACGATGTTCTCCGGAATCCCATGCAAACGAACCACGTTCTGAAAAAACAGAGGGACCAACTCAGAGGAGGAAGGTAACTTAGGCAAGGGTACCAGATGAACCATCTTAGAAAAGCGGTCACACACAACCCAGATGACGGACATTTTTTGAGAGACAGGGAGATCCGAAATAAAGTCCATGGAAATGTGTGTCCAAGGCCTCTTCGGGATAGGCAAAGGTGACAACAATCCACTGGCCCGAGAACAGCAAGGCTTAGCCCGAGCGCAAACTTCACAAGACTGCACAAAAGAACGCACATCCCTCGACAAGGAAGGCCACCAAAAAGACCTGGCCACCAAGTCTCTAGTACCAAATATTCCAGGATGACCTGCCAACGCAGAAGAATGGACCTCGGAGATGACTCTACTGGTCCAATTATCCGGAACAAACAGTCTTTCAGGCGGACAACGATCAGGTTTATCCGCCTGAAACTCCTGCAAAGCACGTCGCAAGTCTGGGAAGACAGCCGACAAAATCACCCCATCCCTAAGGATACCAGTGGGCTCCGAATTTCCAGGGGAGTCAGGCACAAAACTCCTAGAAAGAGCATCCGCCTTCACATTCTTTGAACCTGGCAGGTATGAAACCACAAAATCGAAACGGGAGAAAAACAGTGACCAACGAGCCTGTCTAGGATTCAGACGCTTGGCAGACTCAAGGTAAATCAGATTTTTGTGATCAGTCAAGACCACCACACGATGTCTAGCACCCTCAAGCCAATGACGCCACTCCTCAAATGCCCACTTCATGGCCAAAAGCTCCCGATTACCAACATCATAATTCCGCTCAGTGGGCGAAAACTTTCTAGAAAAGAACGCACATGGCTTCATCACTGAGCAATCGGAGCTTCTCTGTGACAAAACCGCCCCCGCTCCAATCTCGGAAGCATCAACCTCAACCTGAAAAGGAAGCGAAACATCTGGCTGACGCAACACAGGAGCAGAAGAAAACCGGCGCTTAAGTTCCTGAAAGGCCTCCACAGCCGCAGGAGACCAATCAGCAACATCAGCACCCTTCTTAGTCAAATCCGTCAAAGGCTTAACAACACTAGAAAAATTAGTTATGAAACGACTATAAAAATTAGCAAAGCCCAAGAACTTCTGTAGACTCTTAAGAGATGCAGGCTGCGTCCAGTCACAAATAGCCTGAACCTTGACGGGATCCATCTCAATAGTAGAAGGGGAAAAAATATACCCCAAAAAAGAAATCTTCTGGACTCCAAAGAGACACTTTGAACCTTTTACAAACAAAGAATTGGCCCGCAGGACCTGAAACACCTTCCTGACCTGCTGAACATGGGACTCCCAGTCATCAGAAAAAACCAAAACATCATCCAAATACACAATCATAAATTTATCCAGATATTCACGGAAAATATCGTGCATAAAGGACTGGAAGACAGAAGGAGCATTAGAAAGTCCAAAAGGCATCACCAAATACTCAAAATGGTACTCAGACGTATTAAATGCGGTTTTCCACTCATCACCCTGCTTTATCCGCACAAGATTATACGCACCCCGAAGATCAATCTTAGTGAACCATTTAGCCCCCTTAATGCGAGCGAACAAATCAGTCAACAATGGCAAAGGATACTGATATTTGACTGTAATCTTATTCAAAAGACGGTAATCTATACAAGGCCTCAAGGAACCATCTTTTTTGGCCACGAATAAAAAACCTGCTCCCAAAGGGGACGAAGATGGACGGATATGTCCCTTTTCCAAGGACTCCTTAACATAATCCCGCATAGCAGTATGCTCTGGCACTGACAGATTGAACAAACGACCTTTAGGAAATTTACTGCCAGGAATCAAATCTATAGCACAATCGCAATCCCTGTGAGAAGCGAATTGAGCTTAGGCTCCTCAAAAACATCCCGATAGTCAGACAAAAATACAGGAACCTCAGAAGGAGTAGATGAAGCGATAGAAATCGGAGGTGCATCATCATGAACCCCCTGACATCCCCAGCTTAACACAGACATCGTTTTCCAGTCCAAGACTGGGTTATGAGTTTGTAACCATGGCAGACCAAGCACTAAGACATCATGTAAATTATACAGTACCAGGAAGCGAATCACCTCCTGATGAACGGGAGTCATACGCATGGTCACTTGTGTCCAGTACTGAGGTTTATTCATAGCCAAAGGTGTAGAGTCAATTCCTTTCAAAGGAAAAGGGACTTCCAGAGGCTCCAGACTAAACCCACAGCGGTTGGCAAATGACCAATCCATAAGACTCAGGGCAGCGCCTGAATCCACATAGGCATCGACGGAAATGGCTGATAATGAACAAATCAGAGTCACAGACAGAATGAACTTAGACTGTAAAGTACTAATGGCAACAGACTTATCAACCTTTTTTGTGCGTTTAGAGCATGCTGATATAACATGAGCTGAATCACCACAATAAAAACACAACCCATTTTTCCGCCTATAGTTTTGCCGTTCACTTCTGGACTGAATTCTATCACATTGCATTGTCTCAGGTGCCTGTTCAGAAGACACCGCCAAATGGTGCACAGGTTTGCGCTCCCGTAAACGCCGATCAATCTGAATAGCCATAGTCATAGACTCATTCAGACCTGTAGGCGCAGGGAACCCCACCATAACATCTTTAATGGCCTCAGAAAGGCCATCTCTGAATCTTGCAGCCAGGGCGCACTCATTCCACTGAGTAAGCACCGACCATTTCCGAAATTTCTGACAATATATTTCTGCTTCATCTTGCCCCTGAGAGAGAGCCAATAAAGCTTTTTCAGCCTGAATCTCTAGGTTAGGTTCCTCATAGAGCAAACTTAATGCCAGAAAAACGCATCCACATTGAGCAACGCAGGATCCCCTGGTGCCAATGCAAATGCCCAATTCTGAGGGTCACCCCACAGGAAAGATATAACAATCTTGACTTGCTGAGCAGGGTCTCCAGAGGAGCGAGATTTCAAAGAAAGAAACAACTTGCAATTGTTCCTAAAATTCAGAAAACTAGATCTATCTCCAGAAAAAAACTCTGGGATAGGAATTCTAGGTTCAGACATAGGAGCATATACAACAAAATCTTGTATATTTTGAACCTTAGCAGCAAGATTATTCAGGCTGGAAGCCAAACTCTGGACGTCCATGATAAACAGCTGAGGTCAGAGCCATTCAAGGATTAAGAGGAGGTAAGACGCAGCCAGGCTGCAATTAAGGCTAGGCAGCAAACTCTGAGGGGAAAAAAAAAAAAAAACTTCCTCAGACTACTTTTCCTCCTACTTCAGCCAATACGATTACCACTTTTTGGCCGGCTATACTCTCATGATCCCAATGGCAGGGGATCACAAAAGGACAAGCACAAAAAACAAAACAAGCTCTAGGGTGATGGAAACTGAGCTGACCGCGATCCTGAACCTAAACACACAACTAGCTGTAGCCGGGGAACGTGCCTACGATGATTCCTAGACGTCTCGCGCCAGCCGAAGGACTAACTTCCCCTATTAGAAGAAACACAGACCTCTCTTGCCTCCAGAGAAACACCCCACAGAAATAGCAGCCCCCCACATGTAATGACGGTGAAATGAGAGGAAAGCACATACGTAGTTATGAAAACAGATTCAGCAAAATGAGGCCCGCTAAAGCTAGATAGCAGAGGATACAAAAGTGAACTGCGCGGTCAGCGAAAAACCCTACAAAAAACCATCCTGAAATTACTTGAACTCATGTGCCAACTCATGGAACATGAGGAGTAATATCAGCCCACTAGAGCAACCAGCAAAAAGGAATCACATATCTGCAAGCTGGACTAAGACAAAAATTAAGCAAAACGTGGAACAGGAAAATCAAAAACTTAGCTTGTCCTGAAGATTACAGAAGCGGGAAGCAGAGGTAACAAGACACACTGATTACATTGATAGCCGGCGAGGAAATGACAAGAAAGCCAGGTTAAATAGGAAACTCCCATATCCTGATAGAACAGGTGGACACCAGAGACCGCAGAGAACACAAGTCACCCAGTACCATCTGTAACCACCAGAGGGAGCCCAAAAACAGAATCCACAACAGTGCTGGCTGCATCCCAGATCAGCATCCCTCTTTTGTTCCCGCGCATAACAAGCGGCAGCATTAAATCAAGCCACTTCCTTATAACCGCTTGTGTGGCCCAGGCTTTTTCAGTTTCCAGCACATAAATGCCAGACACCCTCTCAATCTTGTCCTTCTTGCCCTTCGCAATGAGTAAAGGTGGGACTTTACTGCCATCCAAATGAATCGCCAAAATGCAGGTGACACGTGCACTTTCATAAGCGGTGGAGGGAACGTACACAGAGGAGGCACCTCGTTGGTCAATGGTGGTTTGAGCTGCTTGGCCCATGAACACGGCAGTTTCATCCAAGGCAATCATGTTGGAGAGACCGTACTTTGAGAAGTCAGTGTCATCCACAAACTTCTTGTATGCAAATGCACGCTTAACAATCTCCGCATCTTCCAGCCTAAAGAGGGTCGTGGATCTTCTCAACGACAGGTCATTGCGCTCAAGAAAGTTATCCACCCAGTGCTGTGATGCCTTGAATTCCTCTGGGGAAATTTCAAACTGGAGTGCCACAGCAAGGGCATATTCCTGAATCTGAGCCCTGGTCACCACCAATGTCTTCGCTCTCCTGTCAGCAACCCACTCACAGACCAGGCTTTCCAGCTCGGTATACATTGGTTGCCGACCACATCCAACCTTGCGCTTTTTAGCCATGCCGCTCTCCACTTGCTCACTGAGGTGACCGTAATCTGCTCGCCATTTACGCACCAATCGTTCACTCAACATTTTTTCCTTGCAGAATTCTGCCATATTTTTGCCCCAAGACTCTTCCACTATTCCTTTTTTATACTCCACGGAGTAGCTCTTTCTTTTACCGCTCCCGGAAGCGCTCATGTCTAGGGGTAAAAATATACGGTACCGTATCAGCATTGTTTATCATTCAGTATCTCTTTTACAGTACAGTACTTAACGTTACACCGTTCAACTGGAAAGCAGACAACAAATCAAAGTACGGTAACAGTAACACACTACGGTACGGTACTGTATGGTAATTGCCGTATACCCTCTGCCTGCATACCATAACAGTGCCGTATCCCACTGCACACAGCCCCATACCCCATAACAGTGCCGTATCCCACTGCACACAGCCCCATACCCTATACAGTACATGTTTCCCTACTTGGTTTTTAAATGCTGGACGTTTTCCTCTGCGGTGCGGCTGTGGGTGCGGAAGGCCTGTGCTGCAGGGAACGCTGTGCCAATCAGCAGGGAAACAGCGGTGACGTGGGGCTGGGGCGGCCAATTACAGCCCGAGCTGCTGGGCCAATCAGCACTCGAGCTGATTGGCCAATCAGCGCTCGAGCCGGGGGCCGGCGGTGACGTGGGGAGCAGGGGCGGCCAATGAGCTGTTGAGCTGGGCGGATTGCGGGGTTAACACGGCGAATTAACCCCATGAGCGCTAGACCCGCCCAGCTGCACCTGAGGACACCTCTGGAGCCTGGGGACCCAATGGGGGACAGCGGCGGCCCAAAGGTAAGGGCCTTACATTTCACAGCGGCCCCCCCAACCCTGCCTTACATTCGGGGGAGGCCTTACATTGGAGGACCCCCCCGAAACCCCCACCCTGTCTTACTTTCGGGGGGGTCCTACTTTCGGGGAAACACGGTAGTAAACAGCCTGTCTAAGCATAATTGGTAAGTCAATATATGTTATAGCCTTGTGTTTGCTGTATTAATAGGTAATCACCAGCTTGTATATTACCTCATGTTACTGTGAATTGCAGTAATTGTACTTTATGCAGTGTACAGTTATATATTCTCCTGTTATTGCATCTTATGGTTTCACCCTTTCCTGTCACATCTACAATCAATAAAAGAAGGTTACAACTTTACAGCCTCTTTCCTTAAAGGGCCACTGTCACCCACCTGCAGCCGTTATAAACTAAAAGAGCCACCTTGTGCAGCAGTAATGCCGCATTCTAACAAGGTGGCTCTTTTAGTTTTGTGTTCAGGTATTACTAAAATAAAGCAGTTTGAAACTTTGCAGAAATACCTGTCTTTGTCCACGGAGGCGGGTCTGAAGCCTCCTCTGTGAAGCGCCCAACTGCCGTCACTCATCTCTTCTGGGGCGATGGTCGCCGCCCTCTGGCGGTCTGACGTCCCAGCCAGGCTTGTAGACTGCGCCTGTGCTGGCAGTGCGGCCACCCACCTCGGTAATCCTTGCCCCGCACTGTGTTATGCACTATGCACAGTGCGGGGCTGGGATTCCTGGGCATGCGCACTGCGTGTGTCAGCGGGGGGACCTGGGTGAGTGGCTGACACATGCAGTGCGCATGCCCAGGAATCCCAGCCCCGCACTGTGCATAATGCATAACACAGTGCGGGGCAGGGATTACCGAGGTGGGTGGCCGCACTGCCAGCACAGGCACAGTCTGCAAGCCTGGCTGGGACGTCAGACCACCAGAGCTTACTGCGCCTGCCCCACAAATATTTACACAGCGCCGGTGCCGGATTTGAAAAGAAAACAGCGCGGAGGGGGCGGCGACCATCGCCCCAGAAGAGATGAGTGACGGCAGTTGGGCGCTTCACAGAGGAGGCTACAGACCCGCCTCCGTGGACAAAGAGAGGTATTTCTGCAAAGTTTCAAACTGCTTTATTTTAGTAATACCTGAACACAAAACTAAAAGAGCCACCTTGTTAGAATGCAGCATTACTGCTGCACAAGGTGGCTCTTTTAGTTTATAACGGCTGCAGGGGGGTGACAGTGGCCCTTTAAAGAAGATGGGGGGTTAGCTATATGTCTCATTACACACCGTGCTAACGTGTATGAGGACAGTAAAGAGAGTGATTTCAACTATCCACATTTTGTAGAAGATAGACTGAAAATGAAAGGGATACAAGAAAACTTTAGTGGGAAAACAACTTTGTTGGGGGAGTTAATAGAAGATGTAGATTTGTTAGATACTTGGAGAGTGGAATTGCTTAATGAGCGAAAATTCACACACTTCTCTCACCCAGCTTGGTCCAGAATTGACTATTTGTTGGTGAGTAGAGAGGCGAGAATTGAGGAAATGGTCTCAGACTATCTTTAAATTTTCTAAAGAATAAACAATATCCTAAGGAAATAGATCACATATGGAGATTTCCAATGTTTCTCCTTGGACACCAGCAATTTAATGGATATTGCAGGAATGGTGGGAGGAATATTCTTATAATTCTTATTACTTCCCCTGATGAAGCTACCTGGTGTAGCAAAACGTGTTGGGAGTAAGCGGACTATTGGATTCCAGTGAGTGGCAAGTATTATTATTATCTGTGTATTTGATTTTGTATTTAATTACTGTCTACCAGCACCTACCATGGGCTCGATGTGGGATATCCATTTGTGCTCTAGAATACTTATTTACTTTGGTTTATTCTTATATTATAATATATTATTTATTATTTTCTGTTTAGTTATTTCTGACAAAATATACTACTTTGTGGTTATACTGTTTATTATTATATATGGAATAATCATTATCCATGTTTGAGGATTTTTTACATTTGAGCCCTTAGTAGTGTTCTTATCTGTACACCTATTTCTGGACGGCTAATGCAGCGCCCCAGAGATCTGGTCGTTGCAGTATGACATTCTGCCACTAAGGGGAGTGATGGTACGTCTGAAGGCACTGAAGGAATTCTACTGACTAGGTATCACCAGCACACATTACACTTCACACTCCGGCCACTAGGGGGAGAAAAAGGCTTTATTTATTGGGCCACTCCTCACACTGGTAAAACTAGGGGTTGGATAGGAAGTTAGTTAGAAGCTGACTGGGTTGGATTCAGGCAACATCCCGTGGCAGGGGGTGTTGCAGGGAGAAGACACAGGGGGGTCCCTGTCGGGCGTGGGAACCTGGCAGGTACCTAGCGAACAGAGCAGAACGTTACGGAACCGCGCCTGCACTACCTTGCGGCGGTATCCTAAGGAAGAGACACGAAGGGAAGGACATTGTGGAACAGTGAGAAACGAGATCAAGCACAAAGGAGAGCCAGTAGGAGTCGTGCCATGAGACCGAGGCAACATCCTACTGAGGCGCGTAGCCGGTGACCGGAACACCGCAGAAGTAACTGACTCTAGGCCTTACTTCGAACTCCGCAGGACAGTTAATTATAGGTTGGCTGTCTACCTTAAATTTCTTACGAAGACATAGGGGGCAACACATGGAGAGGGGCATCTCTAGGGTCCCGGAAGAGCTCCGAGCCTTCCCGTCATACGGGTGCGTCCTAGCCATAACATACCTGGGGGACGAGAAACTAGTAACATCTGGAACAAGAGAGAGAAAATTAGAAAGAACGAACGAGAACAGAAGTTGTGAGGACTATTCCGAATGCTCAGCAGGGTAGCACTACAAAACACAGGCGCTAGTGGTAGGCACTGATTTCTACCTGCAAAGGGAACTCTGGATGTGCCCATCGGACCGGCCGGTCTCAGAAAGCCCTGTTAATCGTGCTCTGGATTGAGGATCCTGAAGTCTTCAGTAAAGAGGTAAAGAGACTGCAACCTTGTGTCCTTGTTATTGCCTGCACCTCACATCATTACCATCCACCTTACTGGGAAGCCCTGGGGACATACTTCACCTGTGGGAAGGTATACCATCTAGCTGCCATTCCATCACCCCACCGGACCCCACAGCAGCGTCGGTCACCCTGACCGAGTACCACAGGTGGCGTCACGAAACCTTGACAGACTCCTATCCCCTTTTATTGGACGCCCCTTAGCAGGGTCACGGACCGGGTCAAGCCACCGTGACAGCCTCAGAACCGAAGCAGAGAGGCCCGGTACCGAGAACTCGTGGCCCTGTGTCTGGGGGCGCTCTACTAACACTCACTGGAATTCCTTCTAGGGGACATTTATTCCCTTTGAGTCTGGTTTATGCACACCCTCATGTATAAGGGGTGCTTTCTTTTTGGGTATGTCTTTACATGCTTTTTAAATGTTTTTATGACTTTAAGCACTTTATTGTCTTAATAAAGCCTTGTTCACTTTATATGGGCTGTGTGTGCAATTTATTTGCGCTACTTTTCTTCTTTTATGCATTCTATGTTTTGGCGCATTAGTTGCACCCCCTTAGATATGGTTGATTATTTATAGTGGTGCCTACTCACTTTCTTTTCTGAATCTATAACGCTGGGAGCGTCACTCTGTCCGAAGCCTTTATAGACTGCGCAGGCGCAAGCGCCGGCGCAGTCTGGGCCTCACAGAGTGACGCTCCCGGGAGATCGCGGTATGCGTTCACACTGAACGCACACCGCAATCTCCAACAGAGAAGCAGGGACCGCCAGGAGGGTGAGTATCGGCCATATTCACCTGTCCTCCGTTCCACCGCTGAGCGCCGCCATCTTCTCGGTCTTCGGCCTGTGACCTTCAGTTCAGAGGGCACGATGACGCGCTTAATGCGCGCCGGCGCCGCCCTCTGACTGAACAGTCACAGCCAGGAGACCGGGAAGATGGCGACGGGCAACGCTGGAACGGGACAGACAGGTGAGTATAGTAAGTGCTGGGGGGCCTGAGCTGGCGGCGATACCGGCACCTGACCCCCACAGCGCGCCGGTGTCCCCGCCTGCTCAGGTCCCCGGATGGGTGCAGCACAAGACAGGATGGGGACGCAGGATGGGTGCAGCACATACCAGGATGGGGACGCAGGATGGGTGCAGCACATACCAGGATGGGGACGCAGGATGGGTGCAGCACATACCAGGATGGGGACGCAGGATGGGTACAGCACATACCAGGATGGGGACGCAGGATGGGTGCAGCACATGACAGGATGGGGACGCAGGATGGGTGCAGCACATACCACGATGGGGACGCAGGATGGGTGCAGCACATGAAAGGATGGGGACGCAGGATGGGTGCAGCACATGACAGGATGGGGACGCAAGATGGGTGCAGCACATGGCAGGATGGGGGCGCAGGATGGGTGCAGCACATGACAGGATGGGGACGCAGGATGGGTGCAGCACATGACAGGATGGGGACGCAGGATGGGGACGCAGGATGGGTGCAGCACATACCAAGATGGGGACGCAGGATGGGTGCAGCACATGACAGGATGGGGGCGCAGGATGGGTGCAGCACATGACAGGATGGGGACGCAGGATGGGTGCAGCACATGACAGGATGGGGACGCAGGATGGGTGCAGCACATGACAGGATGGGGGCGCAGGATGGGTGCAGCACATGACAGGATGGGGGCGCAGGATGGGTGCAGCACATGACAGGATGGGGATGCAGGATGGGGACGCAGGATGGGTGCAGCCAGGGTGGATTTGATTTAAATCTAACTGATTTAAATCACGATTTAAATCACGATTTAAATCACTAGTCAGTAAGGCTTGATTTAAATCAGTGATTTAAATCAAAGTTTCTACCTAACTGAATTTGACTCCGCAGAGGTCCCAGCCTCTTCTTCACGGCAAAAATGTTACAACATGAACAGAGTTGAGAAAAAGACCTTAATCCTATTGTTCTACAAACCTATGAATACAGAATCAACCCCTTCAGTGCCAAGTCCAAGAAGTTAGACAATATGTTTCTGATTGTTTGGAGTGGAATAGATCTGCACAACACAAGAAGAATGTGAATCTAAGTGTGAGGAGGAGGAAGGGCAAGCAGACAAGAAAATGAAAGTGAAACTTTGAGCACAATACTGCAGCATGGCCACAGACAAGTCTGGATCTGTTTGTGTGTACAGTGATGAAGATGTCTGTCTGTGGCTATGCTGCAGTATTGTGCTCAAAGTTTCACTTTCATTTTCTTGTCTGCTTGCCCTTCCTCCTCCTCACACTTAGATTCACATTCTTCTTGTGTTGTGCAGATCTATTCCACTCCAAACAATCAGAAACATATTGTCTAACTTCTTGGACTTGGCACTGAAGGGGTTGATTCCGTATTCATAGGTTTGTAGAACAATAGGATTAAGGTCTTTTTCTCAACTCTGTTCATGTTGTAACATTTTTGCCGTGAAGAAGAGGCTGGGACCTCTGCGGAGTCAAATTCAGTTAGGTAGAAACTTTGATTTAAATCACTGATTTAAATCAAGCCTTACTGACTAGTGATTTAAATCGTGATTTAAATCAGTTAGATTTAAATCAAATCCACCCTGCATTGGGTGCAGAGAAAGCATTTGATAAGATGAAATGGAATTGGGTTAGACAGGTATTGGACAAAGTCGGTCTGGTAATTTTAAAAATGTAATAAAAGTAATATATACTAACCCCTCCGCAAGACTTCAAACTCCTGGGCATCTCTCGGCAAATTCTCCACATGAAAAGGAAACATGGCAGGGGTGCCCTCTGTCACTGCTTATATTTAACCTACCTTTGGAACCTTTGGCGCGGTACATAGAACATCATAACGTTTTTGAAAGGATAGCAACATGTAACACAACGATCAGGGACTCATACTTTGCCGATGATATTATACTCTATATGTGGATGTAGAAAGGAATTTAAAAGAGATATTAGATCTTATAGAGACCTTTAAGGCCGGCTTCACACTTGCGAGTTTTACGGACGTAAGAGCGCAGAAACTACGTCCGTAAAACTCGCAAAAAATACGGCACAATTATTCTCTATGCCCCTGCTCCTATCTGCCGTATTTTACTGATCAGTATTATACGGCTTTCTACGGCCGTACAAAATCGCAGCATGCTGCGTTTGTCACCGTACTGCGCAAGAAATACGCCAATGAAAGTCTATGGAAGCCCCAAAAATACGGATCACACACGGACAAGCAGTGTGACTTGCGAGAAATACGCAGCGCTGTTAGAGAGAAAAGCCGGTAATTCAGTGCGGTGTACAGTAAAATCACACTGACAGCTTACAGTAGAATAGGTAGAATAAATGTGTACACATAGAATAGGTATATATATATATATATGTCAGTGAGACACATATATGTATATATATTAATATTTATTCCAGCGCTATACAGCTTGAAAGCCGGTAATTCAATTACCGGCTTTTTCTTTCTCCTTCCTAAAACCCGACATGATTTGAGACATGGTTTACATACAGTAAACCATGTCTTCTCTCCATTTTTTTTGCAGATTCCACACTACTGTCAGTAGTGTGTATCTGCAAAATTTGGCCGTTCTAGCTCTTAAAATAAAGGGTTAAATGGCGGAAAAAATTGGCGTGGGCTCCCGCACAATTTTCTCCGCCAGAGTAGTAAAGCCAGTGACTGAGGGCAGATATTAATAGCCTGGAGAGGGTCCACGGTTATTGGCCCCCCCCTGGCTAAAAATATCTGCCCCAGCCACCCAAGAAAAGGCACATCTGGAAGATGCACCTATTCTGGCACTTGGCCACTCTCTTCCCATTCCCGTGTAGCGGTGGGATATGGGGTAATGAAGGGTTAATGCCACCTTGCTATTGTAAGGTGACATTAAGCCTAATTAATAATGGAGAGGCGTCAATTATGACACCTATCCATTATTAATCCAATTGAATGAAAGGGTTAAATAAAACACAAACACATTATTTAAAATTATTTTAATGAAATAAAAACAATGGTTGTTGGAGTATTTTATTCTACGCCCAATCCAGTCACTGAAGACCCTCGTTCTGTGAAAGAAAAAACATAATAAACCAACAATATACTTACCCTCCGCAGATCTGTAACGTCCAACGATGTAAATCCTTCTGAAGGGGTTAAAACATTTTGCAGCAAGGAGCTTTGCTAATGCAATGCTACTCCTCGCTGCAAAACCCCGGGGAATGAGTCTAAATATAGATCAATGAGCTATATTTAGCTTCATTTGCGGTGAGGCGCCCTCTGCTGGATGTTCATAGATCGTGGGAAATTTCCTAGAAAGCAAGACTGCAAGTGACCCTTAGACAATTATATAGTTGACTAGATGGTGGCCCGATTCTAACGCATTGGGTATTCTAGAATATGTATGTATGTATGTATATAGCAGCCACATAGTATATAGCACAGGCCACGTGGAATATAGAAGTACTACGTGGCCTGTGCTATATACTATGTGGCTGCTATATACATACATACATATTGTAGAATACCCGATGCATTAATACAGGCCACGCAGTAAATAACACAGCCCACATAGTATATAACACAGTCCACGCAGTATATAGCGGCCACGTCTTAGCGAGACTGCTAAGTCTTCTGGGTAATTTCGCAATGCATCTCTGGGAACGGAAGCTGGCGGCAGGCGCGAGCACATCGTCGGACGACCGATGGTGAGAATAGCAGGTTTTTTGTTTCTTTTTAATTATTTTTAACATTAGATCTTTTTACTATTGATGCTGCGTAGGCAGCATCAATAGTAAAAAGTTGGGGACACACAGGGTTAATAGCAGCATTAATGGAGTGCGTTACCCTCGGCATAACGCGGCCAGTTAACGCTGGCATTAACCCTGTGTGAGCGGTGACTGGACGGGAGTATGCAGCGGGCGCCGGGCACTGACTGGACGGAACTAGGGAGGGACTAATTCTCGGCCTGACTGTGCCCGTCGCTGGACAGGCAGCTGACGAGACCAATCGGCTACGCGGGATTTCCATTACAGACAGACATACAGACGGAAGTACCCCTTAGACAATTATATATATAGAAGCTTGGTAGCAGGCCGGAGGCAATTCACAATTTAAATTTTCCCCCAATCATTTCTAGCAGGAACTAAATAGAGGGCAAAATTTTCCCTTGAGTATGTTAAGTAGGATTAACCTTTTACAAATTATAAGTATTTAAAAGATCATGTAACAACTTTAGACCCTCCCTGTTCTCCTAAAACACAAAGATGTGGGGAAAACAAATATATTTGGAGAAGTTAAAGACTCTGTATAAAATTGAATACGCTTATGTTATCGAAAGAGATAGGAGGGGCAAATTTACCAGACGTAAGCGGATATAATCCTGGACATCCTGACGGCACTTGCGCCGGGCGTGCCCGGGCCGCGTTTGATCATCAGGTGCAGTTCCCCTATAAATAGCTGGCGTTAATCACTATCCTTAATTCCCCCTGACGAAGGAATCTTTACCGAAGCGCACGTCGGGACGCCTGTGCACGCAGACACCTACCCTCCAAGGTACTCTATATGTTCGGACTATTATAATAATATTACCATCCTAAGATTTGCGCTAAGTCTGGGATAGCTTTGTTACGGTCACATCGGTATTCCCCTTCCTCCCCCCCCTTTTTTTATTTGTGGCACCATTGCACTTTATCTACTTTGTAGGCACTATTTTTATACAGCGTTTTTTTTGTGACAATCGTCACACGTATTAACCACATTGCTATATATTTTTTAATCTATTTTTTAGAGCACATTGTGGGATTTCTGTGCCTTACCAACATAGACCTTTCCCTCCTTTTCAGTTTTTTTTTGCTGTGGCACTTATGCACATTATTTATTTTTAGGTATTGCGTTATACAGCTTTTTATAAATTGTTCCTCTAATGAATATATAGCATCCAAACAAGTAATCCTTGTTTCACTTTCCATTCTGCACGTCCTGAGATCTTTTTATTATTTTTTATTCCGAACATATGGCATATATATAAAACATCAGGTTTTTCTATATAATTATTTATTGTACCTCAATTGGTTGTCTCGTGTTGCACTTCTTTTAATATTTTTTGGTATATTTTTTTTTAACATTATTATCATTTTTTGTAATTTGACTTGCTGCTACTTAAATAAAGATACATTTATATGAATTCCTTGTCTGTATCTTTCTCTTTCCTTGAGCTCCTTTCTCTGGGTTTTGGTTTTTCACTCTGTAATTTAGTGGGCTCCACTGTCTATTAAACCACACTTCACAACTTATTTCTTTTATTTTTCCGTTCGGATTTATTGAATTATTAATACATTTACCATCTGTGAATTATTTTTGTGTGTGTGGTTTTACCCCCTTTTTGGTCAAACTTAACCTGTCCGGTGATAATAGGCCGGGACTCTGGGCTGTTCTCAGACTTGTGGGAGAAGGGAGCTTCTGTACATCAGGAGAATGGAGGGCTCTCGGCTGATGGGATTGCATACTTAAAAGCATTAATACCTTAAAAAACTGACGGGTCAGACGTTGGGTTGACCAGTGGGAAAGGTGCGTCTGCCTAACTTACAGACATAATGTCACCTGACGTGTGTCACAATATGACTGACAGTGGTGTGGTAGATAAAACGAGTGGAGCTGACACCCGGTTAGAGAGTGACTTGAAGGTGACACAGACTCCGGGGGTGACTGTGACGTCTCATTGCCAGTAGCAACTGCTAGGGCTGAGTATAATGGTTTGCTGACAGAAGCACTGACACAGTGGAACGACAGTGCTCCACAAGGTGAAGTCAGGGTGATGGTGGTAGCCGTACCAGAACGTATGACCAGACAGAAGTATGGGTCTGACCAACTCTGGGACTTAGCAGAAGTGACAGTGGAAGATGGGGAAGCTCCGGGAATGGGGTCCGACACCATTAGAAATGGGGACCACTGGTTCCAGGGCGACCGATCGGGTAGTGGTGACTCCCATTCAGACGGTGACGAAAGCGGAAAAGAGTGCAGTAAAGCTGACTCAGGTACAAGTGGTAAGTCGTCCTCCCGTCACTGGAGACGAAAAAGAGGCAATGGGGCTGTAAAAATTATGTCCTCTGAGAAGATTGATGCGGAGGAGCTGGGGTACTCACATACCCAAGAGAAAGCTGAACCTGTTGATGAATAGGTAAAACTCTGAAGCGGCAGAGTGTGAGTGAGCAAGTTGGCCCATCTGAAAATATATTTAAAGAAGTGACGGTACGCCATGTGTTAGCCAAAAGAGAACAGGATCACGAAATAGATCTGATTAAAGAGACAGTGAAAGACCACGTCGAACGAGATAGGGTCCTGAGACAAGCGGCTGAGCACAGGGTGGAAGAGCTGGAGAAGGAACTATCTGAGCTCAGAGGTCACCTGTCCACATGGCAAAGTGTGTGTAAGGCCTTAAGGGAAGATGTGGAAGTGCTCAGAGACGCATTAAGAGGTCTTCCGCCAGAGAAGATGGTGGTCGCAGACTTACAGCGGCAGTGCCAGAGTGGTAATGAGGCGGAGCTGCCAATGCCCATCTTGGCAAGGTTCATGCAGAAGATAAAGTAGAGGAAAAGTTGGCACTAAAAGTAGAACAAGACAATCACCCGGTCGTGGCAGAGGTCTTGATGGAAATGTCTGAGGCAAAACGGAAGCCGTCTGTCCGTGAAGAAAGTTAGACCTCATTCTTCAAGTGCATGATAGATACCCGAGGATGGGCGGGATGCATGTACCAGTGAGGGTGTGCATGAGGCCTTTAAAAAGGGAAGCGTATAGTGTGCACTGGGCACCAGAGACAAAACAGTTAGTGATACTGTCGACTAAGGAAATCACAGTGAAGCGGGTGGCTGTCCCGAGGGATATGCACCTACTATGCCTCCACACGAAACGGATAATCCTGTTGAATGAGGAAGCCGCTCGACGTCTGGAGCATGCAAGGAACGCTCAAAGTCGGCTGGGCTTGGTGGAAGACATAGTGCAAGTACCCAGAAATCTGGTGGGGAAGGTCATCGGAAGATTTGGGAAAGTGATGCAGGAGATGGTGAATAGATCCGGTGTGAAGAGACTGAGGATTCCGGCTGATGACGAGGTCCAGGTCGTGGGTGAAGATGGGATGGTTCCATTCCTTGTTGTCGGGTACATGGAGAGTCTTGGGAATATCTGGAAGCTCCTGGGGTATCGCGTGGTGTACCTTGTTGTGAATTCTGTGGTCGAGCTCCCTCCTGTGGTCACAAGTGGTACTTCGGCTGATTCTGTCTATGGGCTTCCGTTGGTGGATGTGAGTGGTACTGCGGCTTCTGAGTTTCCTTCCTCAGGTGATGAGGTTAAGTCGTTAGGTGCTGCTCTATTTAACTCCACCTAGTGCTTTGATCCTGGCCTCCAGTCAATGTTCTAGTATTGGTCTTGCTTCCTCCTGGATCGTTCCTGTGGCCTGTCTGCTCAGCATAAGCTAAGATCTGCTTGTGTTACGTTTGTTTGCTATATTTTCTGTCCAGCTTGCTAGATTGGTTTTTCTTACTTGCTGGAAGCTCTGAGACGCAGAGGGAGCACCTCCGTACCGTTAGTCGGTGCGGAGGGTCTTTTTTCCCCTCTGCGTGGTTATTTGTAGGGTTTTGTGTTGACCGCAAAGCTATCTTTCCTATCCTCGGTCTATTCAGTAAGTCGGGCCTCACTTTGCTAAATCTATTTCATCTCTGTGTTTGTATTTTCATCTTAACTCACAGTCATTATATGTGGGGGGCTGCCTTTTCCTTTGGGGAATTTCTCTGAGGCAAGGTAGGCTTATTTTTCTATCTTCAGGCCTAGCTAGTTTCTCAGGCTGTGCCGAGTTGCATAGAGAGCGTTAGGCGCAATCCACGGCTACCTCTAGTGTGGTTTGATAGGATTAGGGATTGCGGTCAGCAGAGTTCCCACGTCTCAGAGCTCGTCCTATGTTTTTTGGTTATTGTCAGGTCACTTTGTGTGCTCTGAACTTCAAGGTCCATTGTGGTTCTGAATTACCTATTCATAACAGTACCTGAAAGAAATAGAGCCGCTAAGACTGAACCTACGGCAGGTTAATAAACAGCATAAAAGGTGGCGGCCGCCTTCAACCCAAAGAAAAGGGAACAAAAGGGACCCTCCAAATAATGGAATGGCTGACCACCAAAGACGTTCAGAGAGACAAGGAGGTTGAATATCTGAAAGTGGCAGTTCTACTCCCAGTACAAAACTAAGGGACATGGACAGTAGCGGACGTAGTAATGAAGGGTCAGACTCAGATCAGTCACTAGGCTCGACTGGACAATGGACTCATGACCGCAACAACTGTGGGTGGCCGCCATGGAAAGAAAGATCACGTGAAGGGGTTCACTTGGAAAGTGTGGTGACTAAAGGTCTGGTGATACAAACAGACTATGACTTAAGGGCCAAAGCTCAAGGCCTACATGTTGACCTCTGGGGGCAGGTGAAACCTAACAAAGGTGTGATGATGTATGATGCTCAAAACCGACAGACGGTTCTCTCGACTGGTGGGGCAAGGTAACGTGTGTGACCTGTCTCGAGACCCCGGGTGTATGACAGGTGTTCAACCCCAGAAGTTTGAACAGAGGGGGGGTATGTGATGCAGTGACCCCTGTTGCAGCTAGGGGGCACTGTGTGTGCTCTTTAAGATATGCATGGAAGCGTATTTGTGGTTATAATGGTGATGAGATTGTGACCAGCAGGATTGTAAATGGCCGATATGTGTCGCAGAGGGAGTCTGCGCTGTAAGCCTGAAGTAATGTTGTTCTGGGACCTGTAGTCCCACAAGTGACTGTATAGTTGTGAAGGAAGGCTTACATGGCTAGTTATGAAAGCTGGGCTGGTCGAACTAGCCACACACCTCCCATTTATGGAAGTGGATACAACTACATAATGTGACCAGGGTCACATTTAGAGACCAGGGTCTCGATTTAGAGATTAAAAAATGGGAGACTGAGATTATATCCATTAAGAGTAAAAAATATCCAAGAGATTGTTCAGACTTACAAAGTAATAGGATATATTGTGGAGACAGAGACGTGGAACACCTAACCCATCCTCTAGAGCAAGATCAGTTTCCTTCTCCTCCATATCTTCTACTGATGATAAGTCTACAAATTTTGAAAAAACTAAAACCATGACGGATAGGAGGGAGAATAATAAAGAACAGTGGCAAAGATGGACCCGTAATACCAATAAATGAAAAATTACATCATCTCCCACTAAGGAGAAAAAACCCCGTAAAAACACCTTAGAGGTAATTAATTTATCATCGCATACAATTTCCCCATCACAATATGAAGTTTTAAGTTTAGGTCATTCTTTTTCACCCACTAACAATTTTGATTATTTTACAGCCTTAAAAGATCTTCATTTGTTTTCCCGCAAGTTGGTCCTAAAAAAACTTCATCACAAATCTGATACTGTGGATCCTATATGGAGCCCGACTGAACAAGAGGTGATCAGAAATCTTGAAGAGTTGTCCAATGAATCAGAAACAGCTTCTACAGGTATTCCTCCACCGTGCATTTTCCACGCTGTACCACTTTCCCCCCTTGTCACTGTGCCCCCAGGTAGAGATATTTACCAAATTGGTCTCAGAGGACTTCCAGACTATTACTAATAAGGGGAAGAAGGATAATCTGACCCCCCTACAGAGGAAGGCTTTGAATGAAATCAAATCATTGGATGATATAGTAATTAAGCTGGCGGACAAGGGGGGGAATGTAATTATCTGGACGGTGGAGAGTTATGAAAAAGAAGCTTTTAGACAACTGCGGAATTGTGATACCTATACATCTTTATCTCATAACCCTGACTGCTTTTTCAGAGGAGCTTAGAGGTATCTTGGAGAGATCCTTGAATGATGGGGTCATTAACAAAAAAATCTTTAAGGGTCTGACTGTTGAATCTCCTGTGGTCCCCACCCTTTACTTTCTTCCGAAGGTCCATAAAGATGCCTCCAATCCTCCTGGGTGTCCGATTGAATGGTAGGGCTATGCGATTCCATCTGTATGTACATTGATTACTATCTTAAATTGCAGGTGGAGACGCTGCCCTCCTATGTCAGGGACACTACGGACGTCCTGAGGCGTCTAGATGGTCTGCATCTCAAAGCAGACATGTATTTGGTGACTGCCGACGTAGAGTCGCTGTACACGTCTATTGATCATGACATAGGCCTTGAGGCTACAAAATTTTACTTGCGGTCGCATAATATTCAAATTGAGGTCTGTGATCTGGTGCTGGACTTGCTGCGGATCGTGCTGACTCATAATTTTTTTACATTTAAAGATCGTTTTTTCTTACAGCGTCGTGGTACCGCCATGGGAGCGGCATGTGCGCCCTCTTATGCAAATCTCTTTATGGGATACTGGGAACGAGACATCTTCCAGGAGGGCGCACATTCCGCCCCCCATATTATTGGCTGGTACCGCTACATTGATGACATTCTATTTATTTGGCAAGGTTCTGGTCAAGTACTGCATATGTTTATGTCTGCACTGAACCGCAATGCGTCCAACATCAGACTCACATATACATTCCGCCAAAAAGAGATTTAATACCTGGACATTTATTTAAATGTACAGGATGATGTATATGTAGAGACAAACCCTTACTGCAAAGGGACGTCTACTAATGCCTTATTTACATGCCTCTTCTGCCCACTCTGCCTCTACCATTAAAGCAATACCAATCGGGCAGTTCCTCCGTGCTAGGAGGATCTGCTCATCTGATATGGAGTTCGAACAGGAGGCCATTGACCTTGGCAAAAGATTTTTGGATAGGGGATACAGCAAAAGATCTATTAAAAAGGGTTATCAGCGAGTAAAGAGTAGCAGACGGGGTTGATCTTTTGGCTCAAAAAATAATAAAAGGGAATATTCCATAATATGCTTTATCTCCACTTATGACCATCAGTGGGAGTCAATGTGTAAAATTCTGAATCGACATTGGTCGGTGCTGATGACAGAACCTATTCTAAGTTCTTATCTCAAACCCCTCTCATGACATCTAGGAGGAGTAAGAACCTCCGTGATATGTTTGTTCATAGTCACTATGCCAGTAAAACTAGAAACTTTTTTGGAGCAGGCAAACAAAGATGGGGTTTCTTTCCTTGCGGCGATTGCCTGGCATGTAATAATATGACAAGAGCTCTGAACTTTTTTTCATCAGCCCGCAATAGGGAATACAGGATCACACAGTATATCTCTTGTAGTACAGACCATGTTGTGTACTATGCGTCATGTACTTGTGATCTGGTGTATATAAGCCTCACGTCGCGGGAGTTACGTGTACGAGTCCGTGAGCACGTTACAGATATTATGGCAGCAAGGGATGTATCTGATATTACAACATTAAAAACAATCCCACGCCATTTCAAATTATGTCACCATTGTAACCCTGCGGAATTCAAAGTGAGGGGGATAGACAGGATTAGGTTGGAAATTGAGGAGGAGACCTGAAGAAAAACCTGGCGCAGTTAGAGTGCCGTTGGATCACCCTACTTGGCACTATGACACCAGCAGGATTAAATGAGCAGTTGAGCTTTTTTGTAAAGTATTTGTCTGAGTTGGACCTTATTTTAATTGTGTCTTTTTGCTTTTATTGTGATTTTAGTTTTTAATCCTTATTCCCTTGGAGAATTCATCTAACAGCTTATGGAAATATTGGATCGTACTTCTGTATTATTATATAAGAAACGGACCATTATTCAATATGGACTTTTTGTTCACCTTCGGATAAACACTTTATCCATAACATGGATTTTATTCTTCACCATTGGATCAACATCAACCCACTATGTTTGCCTTTCGTACTAATGTCTTTGATTCGCTTTTGAAATTTGTATTATACTATGTAATAGGTGACATTTATCACCATTTATACTATTGTCTCTGAATTTATACTGTCACTTTGTTTCACTTATACACTTTATCATATATATATATATATTAATATTGTAATGTTTGAATATGTGGTGTGGTAATACCCATTTGTCCATTTACCTTTGTTGCTGGGATACGAGGTTGTTTTATTCCATCCATAATGGAGTTTAGGTCGGACGCATGCGCGCTGTGTTCAGATGTCTGTTGGTGCTGCTGACGGCGCTCGATTAGTGACTCTCGCGGAAATTGACATCACGTGGGCATTTCCCCGACCTGCAGCATCACTGCAAATGCCGGAAGCAGAATCATCATCAGCTGTGGCCTTCATTGCGCATGCGCCGATTCCCCACCTGCTCCAGAGCGATACACCTGCAGGTAACCTGGCTAATGAATGTGCCTCTATATATTATCGACATAGCACACAAGGAGTCCCAGCCCCCAAAGAAGCCCATGCGAAACGCGCGTCGGGGCTGGTTTCCATTGCACTACCACACACAGGCTATCATGGGTGAGATGTCCTTTTGTGTATATATACCTACTATGGTGTGATCTATTGCACAAACATCTGTGGGATTGTCCCTAATTTCATTGCATATTTATGGTGTAATTTTCTGATTATGTGGATACTTCCTTCTTATGGGGACATCTCTTTTTCTGTACTAACTATTTTGGTCTCCTGACCCTAGGCAGGTGACCAATATTTACAATTTGGTTGTTACATGCTATATTATTATTAGGAAAGTGTTATTTGTACATTGTTTATCCCATGCCTGACACTTTATAGTATGGAAAGGACTTTGTTGACACTGTGCGTCACTTGTCCATCGCCTTTTTTTCTTGCAATGTGAGTTATTGTTATAATTATCTTGTGTAATAAAATTATTTTTTTTTTACATATTTGGACTTTGTACTCTATGTCTCTTGTAGGTTATAGATTTAGCAGAATGTCCGTTTTTCGGTCCAGTTGTATATACCATGACACTATATTGTGTCTTAAAATGTCTTTTGGTTTGGTTGATATTGATTGTATAATGTGACCAGGGTGTGGGTCACATGGTTCCTGTGTATGTACCTGAATGTTCTCTGTAATGGAGAGTGTGAGATCCTGGACGGCTTGTGTGTTGGGAGTCCTGTGTGTGGACTGGATCCTTGAATAGCGCCCTGTGAGGCCGTGGATCTGAAGACTGGTATGTTGGGAGATCCGGGGAGTAGGATCGGATGCCTGAACAGCGCACTTAGAGACTTGTGTGTTGGACGGTCCCAGGTGGGGACGGACGTCCTCAATAGCGCACTGAGTAACCTGTGTTGGAAGTCCTGGGAGTAGGATTCCTGAAGAGCACAGGGGAAGGAGTGGAGGCAGAGTCTGCAATGGCACTGCATTGGGGGAGCTACAGCCCGTCTGAGGATCTGGACTGAATGATGTATGCCTGCCAGGCAAGTTGGTGATCCCAGTTCGGCAGTTGCCCTGGGGGAGAGAGGACTGACAGGAGGTCAGCGTGTGGAGCAGGAGCTCCAGAAAGGTAACACCCGGGAAGGGGGCTATCATAACGGCAGAGAAGTATCTGCCAGTGGAACAGACTGTTGGTGCTTGTTGTGCTCCATGGACATTGATGAACTGTTTGGTGTACGGTCACCCATGGCAACTGGATAAAGTGAGAGGTCCAGCATGTTTAGTGTCTGTGAGTTAAAGCCGTATATGAAAAATCTAAGTTAAAGCTGCAACTTAATGTCACCGGATGGTGCCTATTGTGTTCCATGAAGTGTAATAGACTGTGCATGACCCGGTTTGTGATATAATAAACCGAATGGACTGTTTTGTGAGAAAAAACGTGCCTGTGTGACTGAATCCCGTTGCTAAGCGAGAGTGCCCCAACACATGCAGTAAGCGCTATCTCACAATAGATATCTCTTAAATGTATGATAACAGTTAAGGGGTTAAGCAGGTAGAAGAAAAAAGGGGGAAGGATAGGAATATGCACAAAAAGAAATAAAAAATATATCAGATCACTCTCTGCATGTCTAGGGACGGTGCTGGGGAAGTTGCTTTATTATTTACTCTGTATTTCAAATATGGAATTTACAACATGATGAAAAGTGGAAACTAAGAGTGTGTACATATCTTATATGTACAGTTTTGAGTGAATTTGTATATGTTAAAATCTGACAAAAATTGTTTAAATAAAAAAAATCTAATTTTTCCCTCAAATGTTTTGTAACCCCACATTTTGCATTTTCACAAGGGTGACATGATAAATTGCACCATTCAATTTGTTGTGCAATTTCTCCCGAGTACGCCAACACCCCATCTGTGGGCGAAAACTACTATTAGGGCACACGGCCGGGCTCGGAAGGGAAGGAGCGCCAATTGGCTTTTTGAATGTAAAATTTGCTGAAATAATTAGCGGACGCCATGTTGCATTTTGAGAGCCCCTGGTGTGCCTAAATAGTGGACTTCGTTTTGGAAATTAGAGCCCTCAGGGAACTTATCTAGATGTGTAGAGAGCACCTTGAAACCCCAGATGCTTCACAGAAGTTTTACTGTTAAGCCCTGAAAATTAAAAAAATAATAATAAATCACATTTTTCCCACAAAAATGGTTTTTAGCTACAAATTTTGTATTTTATCAAAGGAGAAAACAGACCCCAAAATTTGTTATGCAATTTCTCCTAAATACACCGATACCCTTTATGAGATCGAAAACTACTTTTGAGGCACAGTGCAAAGCTCAGAAGGGAAGGAGCATCATATTACATTCCAGATTTTGCTGCACTGGTTTGAGGGTGCGATGTGACACTGACAGAGCCCCTAAGGTGCCAGAACAGCATAACCAATAAGTGACCCCATTTTACAAACCACAACTCTCAATGAATTCATCTAGGGGTACAGTTATCACATTGACACCACAGGTGAATTTTAGACCTTTGGGCACTGAAGTAAAAAATAATTTACATTTTTACCACCAAGATTGTGTGTTAGCCCCATATTTTTCATTTTCATACTAATAATTGGTAAAAATTGCATCAAAAATTGTCCCACAAATTCTGCTGAATGTAGAAATACCCTATATATGGCTGTACAGTACTGCTTAGCCACAACACGGCGAGACTCGGGAGGAACGGAGTGCTATTTGCCTCCTGGAGCTCAGATTTTCCTAGAATAGTTTGCAGACTCCATATACAGAGCCCCTAAGTGCTAAAGAAAAGCAGAATTCTCCCTTAAGTGACCTCATTTTGGTAATTATACCCTTTTAGGAATTTATCTATAGGTGTAGTGATGATTTTGACTCCATGGGTGTTTCCCAGAAACACGTATATTACTTACTGGTAATGTGTTTTTTTGGTACACATGATGACACCACCAGAGAGGGGATTCACCCTTCAAGGACAGGCAACCTTCAAGATAAAAAGGGCGACTCCTCTCTCCGCACCAGTTGGCTTACAGAGCACAAGAGGAACTTCCAGGTTATAGTACATTCCTATATACCGTATATACTCGAGTATAAGCCGACCCGAGTATAAGCCGACCCCCCTAATTTTGCCACAAAAAACTGGGAAAACTTATTGACTCAAGTATAAGCCTAGGGTGGAAATGCAGCATTTACCGGTGAATTTCAAAAATAAAAATAGATCATTATTTCCCCATAGCTGTGCCATATAGTGCTCTGCACCGTTCATATTGCCCCATAGATGCTGCACAGATGCCCCATATAGTGCTGTGTGCCGTTCATATTGCCCCATAGATGCTGCACAGATGCCCCATATAGTGCTGTGTGCCGTTCATACTGCCCCATAGATGCTGCACAGATGCCCCATACAGTGCTCTGCACCGTTCATATTGCCCCATAGATGCTGCACAGATGCCCCATATAGTGCTGTGTGCCGTTCATACTGCCCCATAGATGCTGCACAGATGTCCCATATAGTGCTGTGTGCCGTTCATACTGCCCCATAGATGCTGCACAGATGCCCCATATAGTGCTGTGTGCCGTTCATACTGCCCCATAGATGCTGCACAGATGCCCCATATAGTGCTGTGAGCCGTTCATACTGCCCCATAGATGCTGCACAGATGCCCCATATAGTGCTGTGTGCCGTTCATACTGCCCCATAGATGCTGCACAGATGCCCCATATAGTGCTGTGTGCCGTTCATACTGCCCCATAGATGCTGCACAGATGCCCCATATAGTGCTGTGTGCCGTTCATACTGCCCCATAGATGCTGCACATATATCTGTGCCATGGCCGCTGCTGCTGCTGCAATAAAAAAAAAAAAAACCACATACTCACCTCTCTTGATTGCAGCTCCCAGCGTCCGGTCCCGGCGCCTCCATCTTCCCGGCGTCTCTGCTCTGACTGATCAGGCAGAGGGCGCCGCGCACACTATATGCGTCATCGCGCCCTCTGCCTGAACAGTCAGAGCGCAGACGCCGGGAAGATGGAGCGGCGCCCGGCGGCTGGAACGTGGACAGGTGAATATAACATACTCACCTAGTCCCAGCGATCCTCGCGCTATCCCTGCCTTCCTCCCCGTCTTCTGTGCTGCAGCCTCTTCCTGTCAGCGGTCACCGGCACCGCTGATTAGAGAAATGAATAGGCGGCTCCACCCCTATGGGAGGTGGAGCCGCCTATTCATTTCTGTAATGAGCGGTCCCACGTGACCGCTGAAGAGGGGAAGAAGCTGCAGCACAGAAGACGGGGAGGAAGGCAGGGACAGCGCGAGGATCGCTGGGACTAGGTAAGTATACCTCAGCGCCCTCACCCCCTCACCTGCTGACCCCACCGCTACCGTGACTCGAGTATAAGCCGAGAGGGGCACTTTCAGCCCAAAAATTTGGGCTGAAAATCTCGGCTTATACTCGAGTATATACGGTACATATTATATATACTGTATATGGCGGAAACATATTATGGATGGCTTTGTAGATCAATGTTAGTTGTTTAATTTGGATTCATTGTGGATTTGGAAGGCAATGAATAGATCTGCAAAATGGAGAGGTGGAGAAGTAGCGAGGTGAATAAGGATAATCTGGAGAGGTAGAAGAGTGTTAATTGGGAGGCCATCAGGGGTGGACATATCATTGGCGTAACATCTACAGCTGCTCAAGAGGTAAGGGGGATAATGGGACCAATTTACACCTACAAAGCAGGTGGAATTCTGCATTATGATGAGGCATTAAATTGCACAGTGCCCAATCAAGGGTCCTTTTCTGTCTGTCTCTACCAGAGAAGGCGATTGCAGTAGTCCAGGTGGGAGATGATGAGGGCATGCACTAACACTTTAGCAGATTAACCCCTTCATGACCTTGGGATTTTCCGTTTTTCCGTGTTCGTTTTTTGCTCCCCTCTTTTCTAGAGCCATACATTTTTTATTTTTCCGTCAATATGGCCATGTGAAGGCTTATTTTTTGCGGGACGAGTTTTACTTTTGAACGACATGATTGGTTTTACTATGTCGTGTACTGGAAAACGGGAAAAAAAATCCAAGTGCGGTGAAATTGCTAAAAAAGTGCAATGCCACACTTGTTTTTTGTTTGGCTTTTTGCTAGGTTCACTAAAAGCTAAAACTGACCTGCCATTTTGATTTTCCAGGTCATTACGAGTTCATAGACACCAAACACGCCTAGGTTCTATTTGATCTAAATGGTGAAAAAAAATTCCAAACTTTGCTAAAAAAAAAACAGAAAAAAATTACGCCATTTTCCGATACTTGTAGCATCTCCATTTTTCGTGATCTGGGGTCGGGTGAAGGCTTATTTTTTGCATGCCGAGCTGACGTTTTTAATGATATCACTTTTCTGCAGATACGTTCTTTTAATGCAATGACGCGGCGACCAAAAAAACTTAATTCTGGAGTTTCGATTTTTTTTTCGCTACGCCATTCAACGATCAGGTTAATCCTTTTTTTATTGATAGATAGGGCAATTCTGAACTCGGCGATACTAAATATGTGTAGGTTTGACTTTTTTTATTGTTTTATTTTGCATGGGGCGAAAGGGGGGTGATTTAAACTTGTATATTTTTTTCACATTTTTTTAAACTTTTTTTTAACTTTTGCCATGCTTCAATAGCCTCTAAGCTGGTACAACTCAATCGGCTCAGCGACATAGCAGCGATCATCAGATCGCTGCTATGTAGCTGAATTGTAGGCTTGCTATGAGCGCCGACCACAAGGTGGCGCTCACAGCAGGCTGGAATCAGTAACCATAGAGGTCTCAAGGACCTCTATGGTTACTACCCTGACGCATCGCTGACCCCCGATCATGTGATGGGGGTCAGCGATGCGTTCATTTCCGGCCCGATGGCTGGAAGCGCCAGTTAAATGCGGCTGTCAGCGTTTGACAGCGGCATTTAACTAGTTAATAGCGGCGGGTGAATCGCGATTCCACCCGTCGCTATTGCGGGCACGTCAGCTGTTCAAAACAGCTGACATGTCCCGGCTTTGATGCGGGCTCACCGCTGGAGCCCGCATCAAAGCGGGGGTTCTGACCTCGGACGTACTATCCCGTCCGAGGTCAGAAAGGGGTTAAGGCTATGTGCACACGTCAGGATTTCTTGCAGAAATTTCCTGAGCAAAACCGGACATTTTCTGCAAGAAATCCGCATGCGTTTTATTTTGCGTTTTTAGCACTGATTTTTTGCGCTTTTTTCTGGAGATTTCCCAATGCAATAATACAGTGGGAAATCCATAAAAAATCCGCAAAATTAATGAACATGCTGCGTTTTTTACCGCGATGCGTTTTTTTTGCAGAAAAAAATGCATCATGTGCACAAAAATTGCGGAATGCATTCTAAATGATGGGATGCATATGTATGCGGTTTTTATAGTGAAAAAAACTTAAAATCCGCAACGTGTGCACGCAGACTAAGGGATGAGAAAATGCATCTTATCCTTTAGAAAAGTAAGCAGTCATAGATCAAAGGAAATATAAAAAAAAAGTTTTGCCTCTATGAATCCAGAAAAGAAAAACAACGAACACACAATGCATTTTGTCGGCCAGGACAGACCTGTGGTCCCTAGAGGGCAGTGGCGTAGGAAGGGGGGTGCGGGGGGGGCGGGCCGCCCCGGGCGGCACAATGCGGGGGGCGGGCATCTAGCCCTGCTGGCACAAGCATCTCTTCAGTCAGTGCAGGGCCAGGCAGTGCAGGCACATCGGGGTTAACAAGGCAGCCAGCGTGACATTGTTTTGTGGGCGGAGAGTTCTCCTGCTCTGCTCCTCCGCCCGCCCCTCGCTGACTGCTGAACTTACATCAGGACAGGCAGATTCTGGAGGAGCTCCTTGGCAAGCCTTGCCGCCCTGAGTGAGTGCGATGTATCCCTGTATTCTGACAGTCTGGGTGACCTGGGGCGGCCACAGCTGATATACTGTATATTATATACTTCAGCAGCCGCCCAGGTCCCCAGCACCTGTCCTGTATATGTATATACTGTATCTATACAGCCTGCATGACAGTATATATAATATATATACAGGACAAGTGCTGGGGGCCTGGGCTGGGCGGCTGCTGAAATATATACACTGCACAGTACCATCACTCCCCTGTATATATACACTGCACAGTACCACTGCCCTGTATATATACAATGCACAGTACCACTGCCCCTGTATATATACACTGCACCGTACCACTGCCCTGTATATATACACTGCACCGTACCACTGCCCTGTATATATACAATGCACAGTACCACTGCCCCTGTATATATACACTGCACCGTACCACTGCCCTGTATATATACACTGCACCGTACCACTGCCCTGTATATATACACTGCACCGTACCACTGCCCTGTATATATACACTGCACCGTACCACTGCCCTGTATATATACAATGCACAGTACCACTGCCCCTGTATATATACACTGCACCGTACCACTGCCCTGTATATATACACTGCACCGTACCACTGCCCTGTATATATACACTGCACAGGACCACTGCCCTGTATATATACAATGCACAGTACCACTGCCCTGTATATATACAATGCACAGTACCACTGCCCCTGTATATATACAATGCACAGTACCACTGCCCCTGTATATATACACTGCACCGTACCACTGCCCTGTATATATACACTGCACCGTACCACTGCCCTGTATATATACAATGCACAGTACCACTGCCCCTGTATATATACACTGCACCGTACCACTGCCCTGTATATATACAATGCACCGTACCACTGCCCTGTATATATACAATGCACAGTACCACTGCCCCTGTATATATACACTGCACCGTACCACTGCCCTGTATATATACACCGCACAGTACCACTGCCCCTGTATATATACACTGCACCGTACCACTGCCCTGTATATATACACTGCACCGTACCACTGCCCTGTATATATACACTGCACAGGACCACTGCCCTGTATATATACAATGCACAGTACCACTGCCCTGTATATATACAATGCACAGTACCACTGCCCCTGTATATATACAATGCACAGTACCACTGCCCCTGTATATATACACTGCACCGTACCACTGCCCTGTATATATACACTGCACCGTACCACTGCCCTGTATATATACAATGCACAGTACCACTGCCCCTGTATATATACACTGCACCGTACCACTGCCCTGTATATATACAATGCACCGTACCACTGCCCTGTATATATACAATGCACAGTACCACTGCCCCTGTATATATACACTGCACCGTACCACTGCCCTGTATATATACACCGCACAGTACCACTGCCCCTGTATATATACAATGCACAGTACCACTGCCCCTGTATATATACAATGCACAGTACCACTGCCCTGTATATATACAATGCACAGTACCACTGCCCCTGTATATATACACTGCACAGTACCACTCCCCTGTATATATACAATGCACAGTACCACTGCCCCTGTATATATACACTGCACAGTACCACTCCCCTGTATATATACACTGCACCGTACCACTGCCCTGTATATATACAATGCACAGTACCACTGCCCCTGTATATATACACTGCACAGTACCATCACTCCCTTGAATATATACACTGCACCGTACCACTGCCCTGTATATATACAATGCACAGTACCACTCCTCCTGTATATATACACTGCACAGTACCACTGTCCTGTATATATACACCGCACAGTACCACTCCTCCTGTATATATACACCGCACAGTACCACTCCTCCTGTATATATACACTGCACAGTACCACTCCTCCTGTATATATACACCGCACAGTACCACTGTCCTGTATATATACACCGCACAGTACCACTCCTCCTGTATATATACACCGCACAGTACCACTCCTCCTGTATATATACACTGCACAGTACCACTCCTCCTGTATATATACACCGCACAGTACCACTGTCCTGTATATATACACCACACAGTACCACTCCTCCTGTATATATACACTGCACAGTACCACTCCTCCTGTATATATACACTGCACAGTACCACTCCTCCTGTCCTGTATATATACACTGCACAGTACCGCCCCTCCTGTCCTGTATATATACACTGCACAGTACCACTCCTCCTGTCCTGTATATATACACTGCACAGTACCACTCCTCCTGTCCTGTATATATACACTGCACAGTACCACTCCTCCTGTCCTGTATATATACACTGCACAGTACCACTCCTCCTGTCCTGTATATATACACTGCACAGTACCACTCCTCCTGTCCTGTATATATACACTGCAGAATTTGCAATAGCTGTCACTCATATAAGAAGTGAAATCTGGCATTGGACTATACCTAGATTTCTCTGCCGTATCTGGGCATCATGAATCGTGGTATGTGTTAAAGGGGGGGGGGGGACCCACTGAGACTCTTTTGCCCGGGGCCCTCAAAAACCTGGAGCCGGCCCTGGGGGTGGGTCACCGGGCTGCGGCCGGCGCTGCAGCTGTTTAACGCTATTGACGTGTGGGCCCGCGCCCGCACGTCAATAGTTAACAGCCGCCAGCCAATCTGAGGCTGGCAGCTGACGTCAGTCCCAGTGTGCATGTCGCCGGCGTCTGACATCATTGTCAGTCGCCGGCGAGTGCACGTTTCAGCTGCGTGGAGAGAGCAGGAGCGCGGTCAGGTAAGCAGAACTTGGTTATTTTTGCAGTCCCGATCATGTGATGGTAACATTCACCGGCGAAACAATTAAAGTTCTACATCTGAGGTCTTATTCCTGCTGGGGGGGGGGGGGGGCGCCAAGCTCGGGACCAGCCCCGGGCGGCAAAAGCTCTAGCTACGCCTCTGCTAGAGGGTTAATGAGTGCTGGTGAGCCCTGGAGACAGACATGCAGCTCACACCAAGGCTGCCTGTGCTGAGACAAATACTGTGGTGTCACATTTCTTCCTGTATCCTAACATGGCGGTGTGTGGCACACTACAGACACAAGGAAGGACACAGTTGCAGCCTCACCAAGACTGATGTGTGACAGGTAGTGATCAGCTGGGGATGTCCCTATCGCGATACCTCCCTCCAGTCATGCCATATACTAACACAATATAGTATGCTCCATGCCAAGAATGTCCCTATCGGGATACCTCCCTCCAGTCATGCCATATACTAACACAATATAGTATGCTCCATGCCAAGAATGTCCCTATCGGGATACATTCAGTCATATACTATACTAACAGAATATAGTACACTCCATGCTGGGGATGTCCCTATCACAATACCTCCAGTCACACCTATACCAGGGGGTGGGGAACCTCAGGTCCCAGGGCCATTTACGGCCCTCGATGACCTTTTATCAGGCCCCCCGCCACTATAATAAAGTGCTTCAATAGGACAAAAAAGTGCAGGAAGTGTCGGTAACTAGTATAATAATAATGATAATAATTTTCAGAGTGAAGATCCTGAATATCATTGGAAGAAGGCGAGCGTCGAAACGCGCATAGGGTTTGAGCACATGTAGGTATGAGGAGCCTCCAATGTTATTGATTCTATTTACTGTATCCACTCTGTTATGGTTAATGTGTCAGCGGTATACTAGTTACCGGCACTTCCTGCACTTTTTTGTCCTATTGAAGCACTTTATTATAGTATCCACTGCATTACTATGTTTATGGGCTCAAGTGCAATTGTAACTATTTATTTATATTGTGCAATCTTGGCCTGCTAATGTTATTGCACTTTTTATAGCACTATTGCACTTTTTGCTATGTACTGATTACAGTTTTGCAAATTTCTTTTTGTGGTGCTTTTCTGATTTTTTTTTTTTTTGCTGTATTATTCATTGCACATTTTTGCAATTGTTTTGCACATTTTTTTTTGCAATATATATTTCTTGCACTATGCACTTTTGAGTGGTTTTCATATATCATTTTTTACACAAATGTTGTGCTTTTTTGGAACGGTGCTAGGATATATCATATTAGTGTGGAGGTTTATATATTATTTTGCAATATTTTGGTAGGCATCTTTTTATACTACTATATTGTGCCCATACAGTTAGGTCCATAAATATTTGGACAGAGACAACATTTTTCTAATTTTGGTTATAGACATTACCACAATGAATTTTAAACAAAACAATTCAGATGCAGTTGAAGTTCAGACTTTCAGCTTTCATTTGAGGGTATCCACATTAAAATTGGATGAAGGGTTTAGGAGTTTTAGCTCCTTAACATGTGCCACCCTGTTTTTAGAGGGACCAAAAGTAATTGGACAATTGACTCCAAGGCTATTTCATGGACAGATGTGGGCAATTCCTTCATTATATCATTCTCAATTAAGCAGATAAAAGGCCTGGAGTTGATTTGAGGTGTGGTGCTTGCATTTGGAAGGGTTTGCTGTGAAGTAAAAATGCGGTCAAAGGAGCTCTCCATGCAGGTGAAACAAGCCATCCTTTAGCTGTAAAAACAGAAGAAAAAAAAACATCAAAAAAATTGCTACAATATTAGGAGTGGCAAAATGTACAGTTTGGTACATTCTGAGAAAGAAAGAAAGCACTGGTGATCTCATCAATGCAAAAAGACCTTGGCGCCCATGGAAGACAACAGTGGTGGATGATCGCAGACTAACCCCTTAGCGACCGCCGATACGCCTTTTAACGGCGGCCGCTAAGGGTACTTAAGCCACAGCGCCGTTAATTAACGGCGCTGTGGAAAAAGTACATAGCGCCCCCCAGAGGCCGATTTTCTCCGGGGTCTCGGCTGCCGGGGGTAGCCGAGACCCCAGAGAACATGATTCGGGTCGGTTTTCACCGACCCCGCTTTTGCGATCGCCGGTAATTAACCGCATTAGTATTGTGTTTCTCTCCCCTCTAATGTGATCGGACATTAGAGGGGAGAGAAATAGGGTCCCCCGAGCCCCCCACGGTACCTTATGTACCGGAGAAGGTGCCCCCCCGGTCCCCGACCCTCCTCCTAGCTGTCCGGGCTCCAAAATGGCGGGCGCATGTGCAGATGCGCCCGCCAAAGCCTAGCTTCCCCCGGTGTATTGGGGTCTGTTTTTACAGACCCCCTGGAGCGATCGCAATCCCGGGGGTCTTTACAGACCCCCGGGATTGCGATCGCTGCAAATAGTTTGTAAAAAAAAAAAAAAAAATGCTTTGGATTTCTCTCCCCTCTGATGTGATCGCACATCAGAGGGGAGAGAAATAGAGCCCCCCACCATACCTCCTCCTGATGTCCCCCTGTCCCCGGTCCACAGCCCATGGTCCCCGGTCCCCAGCCCACTGCTCCTGGCCCCCCTTCTTCTTCTCTGCTGGAAGAAAATGGCGGGCGCATGCGCAGTGCGCCTGCCATGATCTGCCAGCAGAGACCCAGCAACCTATGAGAATTTTCTCATTGGCTGCTGGGTTTTGATTACTGTAACATGTCCAATTACAGTGATCAAAACCCCTAATATTTAATAAATATGGCAGCACTTGGGCTGTACCTCTCTCTTCTCTCCTTGTAGTTGTTCTAGGAGAGAAGACAGAGAGACTACAGTTCAAGTGCTGCCCTGTCAGTTATTCACAAAACATAATATCTGCCTCCGCCAGCATCCCATTTACCCACCCCCGTTCTCCGTAATCCCTGCATCATCAGCAGAGGATTATAAAAAAAAAGGAAAAAAAAATTATAATTTTTTTTTTAAATTTTTTTTTAGGGTTAGGGGTAGGGTTAGGGGTAGGGTTAGGGTTAGGGGAGGAATTAGATTAAATGGCCCGCAGAACTTTTAGCGCGGAGCAAGCTTACAGCCTGCTTTGCTCCGGCAGCTCCGGCAGCGAAACAGATTCTGCCCCTGAAGCTGAGCAGTTTTCAGACAGTGATGATGACTCTTCCTCCACGGGATCCCCCAGCCCGGTGGTAGCGGAGTCGGTCGTCACTGCTGAAGCTTCAGAGGCAGGACCAAGTACCGCAGTCCCCCCCCCGCTGTGGTATAATGACACCTCATTTTCCCCTCAAATTCCCCCTTTTTCTGCAGTCCCCGGAATAAAAGTAGATGTCGCCAATTTTACCCCCATTGATTTTTTTGAAATTTTCATTAGCCCCGAAGTCCTGCAATTAATCGTCCACCAAACTAACCTATATGCCCGGCAATATATTTCCCAAAAACCCACTGCCTTTCTTTCCCGTTCCTGGATCCCCACAAATGTCCCCGAAATTAAAAAATTCTTAGGCCTCACCCTGAATATGGGTATAGTAAAAAAACCCACTCTCCGCTCTTACTGGGCAACAAAAGCTGTCCACTGCACCCCTGTATTTGCAGCCATCATGTCCCGAGCCCGTTACGAAGCCCTGATGAGATTCCTCCACTTCAGTGACAATTCCCAAGCTCTCCCAAGAACTGACCCCAACTACGATCGGCTAAATAAATTAAGACCCCTAATTTCCCTCCTAAAAACTTCCTTTCTAAATTCCTATACCCCAGAGCAAAATATGGCAGTCGACGAGTCCTTGATGAGCTACAAGGGCCGTCTTTCATTCCGCCAATTTATTCCCTCCAAGAGAGCCAAATACGGCGTAAAATTATATAAAGCTTGCGAGAGCTCATCAGGGTACACGTCCACCTTCCTAATTTACGAAGGTAGGGACCGCCAAATAAACCCCCCAAACTGCCCCCAGACAATTGGTATCCCAGGCAAAATTGTCTGGGAGCTAATGACGCCCTTTCTCAATCAAGGGTACCACGTGTACACAGATAATTATTACACAAGTATCCCCCTATACAAATCCCTCCATGCTGCAAGTACAGGGGCCTGTGGGACAGTGAGGAAAAACAGAGTGGGGTTTCCGTCACAGTTGGTGTCCAGACGTTTGGAGAGGGGGGCGTCATTTTCACTTGCAAGCGACCAACTACTTGCAGTGAAGTGGAAAGACAGGAAGGACGTCTATATGCTTTCCACACTGCATACGGACACCACTGTGACGGTCAGAGAGAGGGGTGCCACCAGGGACAAAGAAAAACCTGTCTGCGTCACAGATTATAACAACCATATGGGTGGCGTAGACCTGTCAGACCAGGTTCTGCAACCATACCTGGTCAAGAGGAAGACCAGGGCGTGGTATAAAAAGGTGGGAATCTATCTAATTCAGACTGCCACCTACAACAGCTTTGTCCTATATAAAAAATCTCAAGGACCGCTAACTTTCCTGCACTTTCAGGAGAAAGTAGTAGAGAGCCTCATATTTGAGTCGATGGCACCGGGGGAAGCCTTCGACTCTGAGGATTCCCGGAGACTGTCAGAACGCCATTTTCCTCACCCTGTCCCTGTCACTCCCACCCAAAGGTATCCTCAAAAAAGGTGCCGAGTTTGCAGAAAGCATGGCAGGCGGAGTTATTCCCGATTCTATTGCCCCACATGCCCATCCCAACCAGGCCTTTGTATCTCCCCCTGTTTTGAGACCTACCACACCACCTACAATTATTAGTTTGCTTTTTTTCAATAATTTTTATTTTTTGCTTAGTGGCCCCAGTAGTACAATTTGGAACAATTGATAAATAATATTTTAATTAGTAGATCCCATTTTACCCCATTTCACAATTCCAGAACTTGATCAATCCCATACCAAACTACTATCCCAACAAATTCTCGTCCACGTACCCACATCTGTACGCTCTAGAGTGTGGACCCCACAAATGTTCTTGCAAAGTCAGGTCATCTGAAAATTCTACGACTCGATCAATCCCATACCAAACTACTATCCCAACAAATTCTCATCCACGTACCCACGTCTGTACGCTCTAGAGTGTGGACCCCACAAATGTTCTTGCAAAGTCAGGTCATCTGAAAATTCTACGACTCGATCAATCCCATACCAAACTACTATTCCAACAAATTCTCGTCCACGTACCTATGTCAATAAGCGTTAGAATGTGGACCCCAGAAATGATCATGAAAAGTGAGATTATCTGAAAATGAATTCTAGGACTTGATTACTCACAAACATTTTTGACCATTTATCTAACTTTGACTGTTTTTATAACTGTCTTGCTACACAAAACTTTGGCTTCCATTTAGATTACTTATATTTATGTTGATGATACGGGCATGATCATTTTATTGTAGGATTTCTAAAAAATGAGGAAGTTCCGTACTTATACACTATGTGCTTTACTTTATGGTTCTTGCCGAACCTCTGGTACCAGACAATACTTTCTATAGAGAACTGGTTGTTTTGTGCATATAGCGGTTCTGACCTTGGCGGGTGGGAGCTTGCTATGGTGTACCACGTCTATTGGCACATTCGTCTCTCATATAGGGATTGATGGAGCTAAAAGGACGTTGTACGACCAGTCTCTGAAAGTGTCTGCCATTCTAGCCCTGATGGTGTTCTTTCATCTTTGGAACAAACTCCGCTTTGCCACATAGTTGGCTGCATTTTCCTACACATTTTGCCCTTCATTCCAGTACAGTTTATTCTTCCTGCTACAATATACGCAAATGCGGGACAACTGTTTTGTTAGCAAGACCAATTTTATAGTCAGCCATTGTGTTTTAGGAGCATGCCTCCCTCTGTGAGTAATAATTCCTGGAAGGATTTTCTTTTTTGCTCAATGTCTCTAGAAGCTTTGAATGGGTCTTGGATCTTCAATTTCAAATAAAGCCAAATTTGTCACATTGTGCCCCTTTCTGTCCAAGCCCTGCCATTTGTCCAAACAGAACTTTTTTACTACATATGGGATATCGCTGCACTCATAATAAAGTGGGTAACGAATTGTGGGGTCCACTTTTTGATGTTATTTCTGAAAAAGTGAGACATTCAGGTCTAAAACAAGATTCTCGTGGAAAAAAATTAATTTTTTACATATGACGACCTAATGTTATCAAACTCTGTGTCATACATGTGGGTTCAAATTGCTCAATATACCCCTGATTAAAATCTTTGAGGGGTGTAGTTTCCAAAACGGGGTCAGTTGTGGGGGGTTTCTGCTGTTAGGCACATCTACAAACCCAAAATGGCGTCCGCTCTCACAATTAAGAGATTAAAAAGTCAAACGGCGCACCTTCCCTTCCAAGCTCCGCAGTGCGCTCAAACAGAGGTTTACCCCCACATACGGGGTATCGACATACTCAGGACAAATTGCACAACAACTTTTGGGGTCCATTTTGTCTTGCTACCCTTGGGAAAATAAAAAATTGGGGGTGAAAAGATCATTTTTGTGAAAAAAAAATGATTTTTAATTTTTTCGGCTCTACGTTATAAACTTGTGTGAAGCACTTGGGGGTTCAAAGTGTTGACCACACACCTAGATAAGTTCCTTAGGGGGTCTAGTTTCCAAAATGGTGTCACTTGTGGGGGGTTTCCACTGTTTAGGCACATCAGGGGCTCTCCAAACGCGACATGGTGTCCGATCTCAATTCCAGAGAATTCTATGTTGAAAAAGTCAAATGGCGCTCCTTCCCTTCTGAGCTCTACTGTGCACCCAAACAGGTTTACCCCCACATACGGGGTATCGACATACTCAGGACAAATTGCACAACAACTTTTGGGGTCCATTTTGTCTTGCTACCCTTGGGAAAATAAAAAATTGGGGGTGAAAAGATCATTTTTGTGAAAAAAAAATGATTTTTAATTTTTTCGGCTCTACGTTATAAACTTGTGTGAAGCACTTGGGGGTTCAAAGTGTTGACCACACACCTAGATAAGTTCCTTAGGGGGTCTAGTTTCCAAAATGGTGTCACTTGTGGGGGGTTTCCACTGTTTAGGCACATCAGGGGCTCTCCAAACGCGACATGGTGTCCGATCTCAATTCCAGAGAATTCTATGTTGAAAAAGTCAAATGGCGCTCCTTCCCTTCTGAGCTCTACTGTGCACCAAAACAGAGGTTTACCCCCACATACGGGGTATCGACATACTCAGGACAAATTGCACAACAATTTTTGGGGTCCATTTTGTCTTGCTACCCTTGGGAAAATAAAAAATTGGGAGGGAAAAGATCATTTTTGTGAAAAAAAAATGATTTTTAATTTTTTCGGCTCTACGTTATAAACTTGTGTGAAGCACTTGGGGGTTCAAAGTGTTGACCACACACCTAGATAAGTTCCTTAGGGGGTCTAGTTTCCAAAATGGTGTCACTTGTGGGGGGTTTCCACTGTTTAGGCACATCAGGGGCTCTCCAAACGCGACATGGTGTCCGATCTCAATTCCAGAGAATTCTATGTTGAAAAAGTCAAATGGCGCTCCTTCCCTTCTGAGCTCTACTGTGCACCCAAACAGAGGTTTACCCCCACATACGGGGTATCGACATACTCAGGACAAATTGCACAACAACTTTTGGGGTCCATTTTGTCTTGCTACCCTTGGGAAAATAAAAAATTGGGGGTGAAAAGATCATTTTTGTGAAAAAAAAATGATTTTTAATTTTTTCGGCTCTACGTTATAAACTTGTGTGAAGCACTTGGGGGTTCAAAGTGTTGACCACACACCTAGATAAGTTCCTTAGGGGGTCTAGTTTCCAAAATGGTGTCACTTGTGGGGGGTTTCCACTGTTTAGGCACATCAGCGGCTCTCCAAACGCGACATGGTGTCCGATCTCAATTCCAGGGAATTCTATGTTGAAAAAGCCAAATGGCGCTCCTTCCCTCCTGAGCTCTACTGTGCACCCAAACAGTGGTCCCTCCCCACATATGGGGTATCGGCATTCTCCGGACAAATTGCACAACAAATTATGTGGTTCATTTTCTTTTTTTACACATGTGAAAATAAAAAAAATTGGTTCTGAAGTAAAATATTTGTGAAAAAAAGTAAAATGTTCATTTTTTCCTTCCACATTGCTTCAGTTCCTGTGCAGCAACTGAAGGGTTAATAAACTTCTTGAATGTGGTTTTGTGTACCTTGAGGGGTGCAGTTTTTAGAATGGTGTCAATTTTGGGCATTTTCTGCTACATAGACCCCTCAAACTGACTTCAAATGTGAGGTGGTCCCTAAAAAAAATGGTTTTGTAAATTTTGCTGTAAAAATAAGAAATTGCTGGTCAAATTTTAACCCTTATAACTCCATAATAATTTTTTTTTTTTTCCCAAAATTGTGCTGATGTAAAGTAGACATATGGGAAATGTTATTTATTGACCATTTTGTGTGACATATCTCTTTGATGTAAGGGAATAAAAATTCAAATGTTGAAAATTGCGAAATTTTCAAAATTTTCGCCATATTTCCGTTTTTTTAATAAATAAAAGCAAGTAATATCAAAAAAATTTTACCACTGACATGAAGTACAATATGTCACGAAAAAACAATCTCAGAATCACCGGGATCCGTTGAAGCGTTCCAGAGTTATAACCTCATAAAGTGACAGTGGTCAGAATTGTAAAAATTGGCTCGGTCATTAAGTACCAAATTGGCTCTGTCACTAAGGGGTTAATCTCCATGGTGAAGAGAAACCCGTTCACAACAGCCAACCAAGTGAACAACACTCTCCAGGAGGTCGGCGTATCAATATCCAAATCTACCATAAAGAGAAGACTGCATGAAAGTAAATACAGAGGGTTCACTGCACGGTGCAGCCACTCATAAGCATCAAGAATAAAAAGGCTAGACTGGACTTTCCTAAAAAACATCTAAAAAGCCAGCACAGTTCTGGAAGAACATTCTTTGGACAGATGAAACCAAGATCAACCTCTACCAGAATGATGGAAAGGGAAAAGTATGGCAAAGGCGTGGTCCAGCTCATAATCCAAAGCATACCACATCATCTGTAAAACACGACGGAGGCAGTGTGATGACTTGGGCATGCATGGCTGCCAGTGGCACTGGGTCACTAGTGATTATTGATGATGTGACACAGAACAGAAGCAGCCGAATGAATTCTGAGGTATTCAGAGACATACTGTGTGCTCAGATCCAGCCAAACTGATTGGTCAACAGATGGACAATGACCCAAAACATAAAGACAAAGCAACCCAGGAGTTTATTAAAGGGACTCTGTCACCTGAATTTGGCGGGACTGGTTTTGGGTCATATGGGCGGAGTTTTCAGGTGTTTGATTCACCCTTTCCTTACCCACTGGCTGCATGCTGGCTGCAATATTGGATTGAAGTTCATTCTCTGTCCTCCATAGTACACGCCTGCGCAAAGCAATCTTACCTTGCACAGGTGTGTACTATGGAGGACAGAGAATGAACTTCAATCCAATATTGCAGCCAGCGGGTAAGGAAAGGGTGAATCAAACACCCGAAAACTCCGCCCATATGACCCAAAACCAGTCCCGCCAAATTCAGGTGACAGGTTCCCTTTAAAGCAAAGAAGTGGAATATTCTTGAATGGCCAGGTCAGTCACCTGATCTCAACCCAATTGTGCATGCATTTCACTTGTTAAAGACTAAACTTCAGACAGAAAGGCCCACAAACAAACAGCAACTGAAAACCACCGCAGGGAAGCCCTGGCAGAGCATCAAAAAGGAGGAAACACAGCGTCTGGTGATGTCCATGAGTTGAAGACTTCAGGCAGTCATTGCCAAAAAAGGGTTTTCAACCAAGTTCTAAAAATGAACATTTTATTTAAAATTATTGAATCTGTCCAATTACTTTTGGTCCCTTTAAAAACAGGGTGACACATGTTAAGGAGCTGAAACTCCTAAACCCTTCATCCAATTTTAATGTGGATACCCTCAAATGAAAGCTGAAAGTCTGAACTTCAACTGCACCGGAATTGTTTTGTTTAAAATTCATTGTGGTAATGTCTGTAACCAAAATTAGAAAAATGATGTCTCTGTCCAAATATATATGGACCTAACTGTATGTATCAGCTATATTTTGTGATTATATTACTTTTTTTATACTTTATATTACTTTCATTAAAATAAGTTTTTACGGTGTCTTTTTTGCACTTTTTATTTGGGAGGATTTATATATTTATTGGTGCTTGACATAAAATTTTGCATACAAGTGGTTACTTATCTGATTAATTAACTGTATACTATATACAGAGGTCCTGTGTATAATGTCACCGGTGATCACTGGATTACCTCTACACAGACACTGCATACTAAGTACAGATCTCCTGTGAATACTGGCACTTAGGGTATGTGCACACAGATTCTCTGCGGCTCCGCAGCGTTTTATGAAGTGCAGAAACGCTGCAGATCCGCAATTGATTTACAGTACAATGTAAATCAATGAGAAAAAAAAATGCTGTGCACACTGCAGAAAATCCGCCGCAGAAATGCTGCGGTTTAAAAGTAGCATGTCACTTGTTTTTTGTGAATCTGCAGCGTTTTTGTACCCATTCCATTATAGAAAACCGCAGGGGTAAAAACCGCAGCAAATCCGCAAGAAAACCGCAGCAAAAACGCACAAAAAAACGCTGCGGAACCGCACAAAAAACGCGACAAATCCGCAGGTGCGTTTTCTGCCAGGAGAGGCAGAATCCGCACCAGAAATTCCTAAGCCTAATCTGCAACGTGTGCACATGGCCTTATGGTGATGGTATTGTGGTGTTTTTTTTTTCTTCCTAACTGAAGGGTAAATTGACTAGAGCAATAGATGCTTGACAGGTTATAGTTTCACACAGCAACTATTTCTCTGGAATAATCTGGTTCGGGTATATGATGACCGGGGGCCACAGTGTCTGAACAGCCCAGGGCCCTGGATACCCTTAAGCCACCCGAGTGCACTTCATAACGGGGACGTCCCTATCGCGATACCTCCAGTCACACTCTATGGTCACACTGTACAGTGACACCTTATAGAATGCTCCATCCCAGATAGGAAAAGGAAGCGACGTCACGAGAATCCTCCCTGACGTAACACGTTCAAGTTCGAGTCCGGCCGCTCTCAGTGTCAGACTCACTAACGTGCGAGCGCTCTGAGCACTGTGCGGTGTGTTGTGCTTTTACTTCCGTTCTTAGTGACGCAGCCTGGCCCCTGGAAGCTGATTGGTCGAGACGTGGAAAGAAGCACACATGCTCCTCCTCCGGGTTTCACGCCCCTTAGACGGTGTTCGGCGCAGTAAGCGAGCACTCTGCTAGGTGAGTTCGAGGCCGCTGTGTGCAGGTGTTGGTGCGGGGAGAGGGCGCTCTCCTTCCTGCCCGGGGCAGTGCGGCCCGCTGATTTGCTGCAGTTTCCGCCTCCATGGCTGTGGAGTGTAATCTCCGAGGTTTCCCGGTGTAGCCGGTGAGTTGTCCGGCTTGTGCTGCCTCTGCTGCGTGGGTACAGGGCGATAGTCGCCTCGGTGACGTCCTGTGCGGCCCGGCTGCCCCTCTCCTCAGAGTGTCCTTCTGGGCGCCCACGTGTGTGCAGTACACAGGAGAGGCAGGCGTGCGGGGAAGGGGTGGTGTCTGGCTGAGGAGCGGGGCGCTGTGATTTCCCGGCGGTGGGCGCACTACACGTGCAGGGCTGGCACTGCCGGGCCGTGGGTGGCAGACAGCGGGCACGGAGTCTGGGCCTGGTGGCTATAAATAGACCGGAGCTATTCCTATACATAGCCTGGTATAGTCCTCCGTGTATATGGAGGCAGCGGGGTGACCTCAGGCACGTGGCTGCGGGCAGAACGTGAGCCCCTCATGGTGACCTGCCACACTAACCAGCTGTGGGGGATGGCCTGGCCTAATGGAGGGGCACACAATGGCTCAGCTGCTCTCACCAGCTCCAATGCCTGCAGGGTTAGTGTGGTCTGCAGTGTGACCAGAGGTACCTCATCAAGGTCACCCACACTGGCACTAATGGCGGGCTCAAAGGTCACCGGCCTGCTGTGCCACCTGCACACTATGTAGTACAGTATGTGACATTGGAGTGCAGTGTGCCATCCTCCGTGGCCATCTACAGGTGCCACTAGCATGGCAGTGCATTGGAGGGCAGTGTGCCATCCTCCGTGGCCATCTACAGGTGCCACTAGCATGGCAGTGCATTGGAGGGCAGTGTGCCATCCTCCGTGGCCATCTACAGGTGCCACTAGCATGGCAGTGCATTGGAGGGCAGTGTGCCATCCTCCGTGGCCATCTACAGATGCCACTAGCATGGCAGTGCATTGGAGGGCAGTGTGCCATCCTCTGTGGCCATCTACAGGTGCCACTAGCATGGCAGTGCATTGGAGGGCAGTGTGCCATCCTCCGTGGCCATCTACAGGTGCCGCTAACATGGCAGTGCATTGGAGGGCAGTGTGCCATCTACAGGTTCCACTATAACTTATAATTACAGCTGGTTTTGGGTGACTTTTGATGAGGGGCCCTTTACAATCTGTGCCCACTGACAGCACCACGGCTTATACTGAGGAGCCCCCTAATTGTCAGTGAGAACGGCCTATAGTTTGCACAATTCTTATTCTAGCTGCCATAACATGGTTTATTAACAATTAACTTTTTATTTCTAATTTAAACATGGGTTACTTTTAATTTTTTGGCGGGGCCCAGGCATCACCTTGGCCTGTGTGGCAGGGCCTAGTAGAAACAGTTTGAGACCCTGCTACTGTAGTCACACGTGGTTATGTTTCTAAAAGATATAAATAATAGTCTGTGCAGAGGGATTTATCAGCATGCACTTTATCATTTTATATTAGATTGTTACAAGGTCCTGACAAATGGATCTGATCACTATTTCGGACTTGTTTGCGCTATTTTTACTCTCCATATGAACAACGGATACTTTTGGGCTCAGTAATAGTAGAATACCCAATTTGAATGATCTGTGTGGGGGAAAAATGGCAAAAATTGCAGCATTATCCATTAGACTGTCTCATGGCCAAGGATTAGAGTTATGGAGTATAATTTGTTTTCCAGTGACTATAGCATAAGCTGGCTGGTTAGTGTGCATAAACCTTTATTGCTGTAGGTGAAGTGCTCATGCATGTAGTGATTTTAGGCTGTGTTCACTTATGCATTGCACAGTTCTGTCTTGGCTAACAAGGGCGAGGAGAGGCCCGCTGGAGAACACAAAGGACTAGTCGGCCAAGGCAGTCCCCAGCTGGCTTGTCAAAGCATGTTTACTATGAAACACTATGTAAAACATGACTGGCTACAATTGTGGTCTGGACAGGTTCCCTTAGACCACGTGCACACTGAGTATTTGGTCAGTATTTTACATCAGTATTTGTAAGCCACAATCAGAGAAAAAGTATATTAGAAACGCATCACCACGTCTGCACACCGACCGCCATCTTACTTCTGCCGATCTTAGCATAGGGAGAGGTTGCTGCAGCTTCATCAGAAGAAGGTATATAGTTAGGGAGGGAAGATTAACCCCGAAACTGCTTGTGCTGTAGCGATTTCCACTGTCCAACACCACTTTTTCTTTGCAGGGACAGTGGAGTTTATATTTTTGTGCATCAGCTCTGTAGCTTATTAGGCTGCCCTATAAGGCTCCCTGATAGCTGCATTGCTGTTTGTACGCCGCTGTGCAAACCAACTGCTTTTTTTTTAAAAGCAAACATCCTGTTGCTCCTTTCTGCACAGTTCTCTTGTTTCTTTGTCCACACTTCTGTGAGCAGCAATCCTTTTTATTGCTGCCATACTTGTCCTGAGATCATTGTAGGGAGATTGAAATTGTACTACAGTCCTTGTATTTTTTAATATATCTGCCATGCCACGTACATTGTGTAGTGTAATACACTGGGCCTGAGTTTTGATGCAGTCTCAACCCCCTTCCCCCCCCCCCCCAAAAAAAAAAGGGAGATTGAAATTGGCACTAAGTAGATCTACGTCACAGCTCCGTTAGTTTGTCGTACATCTTCCAGCCACATCCTGCCACTTACATTGTGTAGTGTAATACACTACGCCTGAGTTTTGTGGTAGTCTCCTCTCCCCCCGACCCCCCCCCCCCCCCCCCAAAAAAAAAAGGGAGATTTAAATTCTCCACAAGTTCATGTACACCTTCTACCTTGTTTCACAGTAAAATATAATGGTTATTTTGGTTAGATTTTTCCAAAAATGAGGAAGTCTGGTGGAAGAGGCCGTGGGCGGGCGTTGCCAGCTGATACTGATGGTGGTGTTGGTGGTGGTGGAGCATCTGGTGGTGGTGGGGAAAAGCAAAATAGCACCAAAGGCTGGAGGTGTTGAGCCAGCGTCATCGTCTGGCTATACAAGGCCTCGAAGGCTCCCTCATCTGCGAGTAGGAAAACTGCTTTTAAAGCTGGAGCAGCAGGAACAAGTTTTGGCTTTCCTTGCTGACTCAGCCTCTAGCTCTTTCGCCTCCTCTTCAGAAGGTTCGAAATCTAAAAGCAGCGAGTTGTCAGTGGATGCTCCCGGTCAGGAACAAGTCGCTTCCTTGTGTCCTTCACCCAAACCAAAAGTGAAGGATGCGTCAGGCAAAACTGTTTACTCCATGGAGCTCTTTACACATACCGTGCCTGGGTTAGAGAGGGAAATTGTTAAAAGCCCATTACAAGATGAATCGGACATGGAGTGCACAGCCACAGCTAGATCTCTATATTGCCCTTGCAGTATACTGAGCCAGAATCTGACCCTGATGAGACTATGGTGCCCCGTCACGAACGCTATAGCACCTTACAAGGTGACATAGAGGAAGGTGCATATGACATTGAAGAGGAGGTGATAGATGACCCAGTTGTTGACCCAGATTGGCAGCCATTGGGGGAAGAGGGTGCCGCTGCCAGTAGCTCAGAAGCGGAGGAGGATGATCCGCAGCAGCCATCTACATCGCAACAGCTTTCATCTGGCAGGCCCGTATCTGGCCAAAAATGTTTGTCAAATCCAAAAACAGTTTTAGGACACAGTGGCCATCCGGTGAAAGTAGCACAGCGTGCAATGCCTGAAAAGGTATTCCATAGTAGGAAGAGTGCAGTGTGGGCATTTTTTAACCAAGATCCGAATGATCAGTGCAAAGTTATCTGTAAGAAGTGCTCAAAGACCTTTAGCAGAGGGAAGAATCTCCAAAGTTTATATACAACGTGCATGCGTAGACATTTAACCAGCATGCACTTGCAAGCCTGGACTAACTACCGAACGTCCAGTACCGTTGGTGCACCTGCTCAGAATGAAGGTAGTCAGCAATGCTACATTGTTTCCCTCACAGTAAGCCCACCGGTTAGGACACCACCAGCAGCAAATGTGGAGGTATCGTCGCAAGGCCAAAGCAGTCAGGGAATCACAAGGTTCTTGGTAGGAAACACTGTAGGTAGGCCAACATCAAGAATACCATCACCAACCCTCTCTGAATCTGCCATGTCCACCACCCCCAGCGCTAGTTCCACCATATGCAGCTCTCCAGTCCAGCTCACTCTACAAGAGACTCTCGCTAGGAAAAGAAACTACTCCTCCTGTCATCCGCGTACACAGGGTTTGAACGCCCACATTGCTAGACTAATATGGTTGGAGATGATGCCCTACCGGTTGGTTGAAAGCTAAGCTTTCAAAGCCCTGATGGCCTACGCAGTACCACGCTATGACCTACCCAGTCGACACTTCTTTGCGAGAAAAGCCATCCCTGCCCTCCACCAGCATGTCAAAGACCGCATTGTCCATGCACTGAGGCAATCAGTCAGTAGAAAGGTGCACCTCACAACAGATGCATGGACCAGTAAACATCTTAGTCCAATTAGAAAGAACACATTCAAGGTATCATAAGCACAGAAGGCCAGCCATAATTAGAAAGGCATCACGAATGTAAAGTTCAAAGATAATCAATTTTATTGGTATCAAAAATGATTAAAAAAATCTCAAGCACATATATACAGACCAATTATATCGTTAGAAAGTACCTCCGATCAAATAAACAGGTCACATGTGAGCATCTCCTATGCATCTAAAGACATCAATCTTTCGGCCGACCACCAAGTGGTAAGTTGCCATAACACAGCATAATGATAGTGGAAAGAATGTATGAGGAGATCTAAAAGCCACAATGCAAAATGCTATGTGTGTACATATCCTTTAAACACACCAGGAGGTCAGTGGAATAGATATGGCTAAACATATAATACCGAGGACAACACCTACGCAGCGGTATAATGTGCCAAGTAAAAGCTACCACTTATTGCAAACCTATAGTTGGCGGATGCTATATAGCTATAAAAGGAAAGAAACCTCAAAACATAATTACCCCAGGAGAAGCACACAGGAGCCTGCGCAAACGCGGAAATAGTTAAACAGCAATGCAACCAGTAACACCGTGAGACCGTGCAAAGTATTGTGTGTGCCACATTAATAAAAACTGATTGCCCAATAAAAAATGCCGGGCTAAACATACTAATACAAATTGGCTGAATGTGTTTGTATGCAGCAAAGTTTGACGCACATCAAGGAGCAGGCGTCTGCAGCCGAGGAGGAGGGAAGCCTTGATGACGGTCAGCCATTGTCTGGTCAGGGAACTCTCCTGGACGAGGTGGCGGACGAAGAAGAGGATGATGGGGATGAATATTTATGGGAGGAGGATGCTTCTCGGGGCAACAGAAACTGGTGGCGTTGCAAGGTCAGGTACAGGGTTTTTGCGGGCCACAAGTGAAGTTGATTTGCAAGAAAGTGCTCCTCAACCCAGCACAAGCAGTGAATTGACACCTGGAACATTGGCCCACATGGCAGAGTATGCCTTGCGTATCCTATTAAGGGACCCCCGCATTTTCAAAATGATGACCGATGACGACTACTGGTTGGCCTGGATCCACGATACAAAGAAAAATTACAAAATATCATGCCACATGAGAACCTGGAGCAAATATTGGCTACCAAACAAGTAACTCTTGTAGACCGTTTGGTTCAGGCATTCCCAGCACACAGAGGCGGTGATGGTTCTCACATGAGCTGTAGGGGGCAACATGGCAGAGGTGTTAGAGGTGCACAAACCTGAAGTGGCGGTGGACAGAGGGGTTTTATGACCAGGTTGTGGAGTGATTTCGCAATGACCACAGACACGACAGGTACTGCTGCATCAATTCAAAGTGACAGGCGACAGCATTTGTCCAGTATGGTTACCAACTATTTTTCCTCCCTTATTGATGTTCTCACTCACAGGTCATTCCCCTTTGGTTACTGGGCATCTAAAAGAGACACCTGGCCAGAATTGGCAGAATATGCATTACAGGAGCTCGCTTGCCCAGCTGCTAGTGTGCTATCAGAAAGTCTTCAGTACTGCTGGTTCAATACTGACCGAAAAAAAGGACACGTCTGGTTACCTGAAATGTTGATGATCTAATCTTCATTAAAATGAACCAATCATGGATTTCAAATTATTTTGCCCCACCTTCCCCTGCTGACACGTAGCTTGCCTGAAAAATGTCTTGCTCTTGGCCTCCTCTTACTGACTTCTCCAATTCCAGCTGCTGAATGTCCACCATAGGCCATTTTTATACCTCCCTAAATGAGCTGATTCCCCCCACAGGGCCGTGGTCACCACTTGGCGCAAGCACCCGTACGAGTGCCGTTTGCCTGGACAGGTGGGTGCGCCCACTCTTGGGCGACGGCACTGGCACAGGGTCCCTCATAGTACAATGAAGTGTCTCTGATGGTGGTGGTGCACAACCAACGTCAGACACACCGTCGTAATATGAGGGGCCCTGTGCCAGTACCACCACCCACGAGCGAGTGTCCGCCTCCCCCCTCCCCCCCAAGCTCGAACAGTGCTCTACCACTTGCAAAACTTACCTCTCCCTGCTCCATCACGGTGTAGTCTGTGCTGTTAAATCCTTCAATGGCACTGCCAATACAAATTTGTTGAAATGATAGATGATGGTAAAAATATACAGGGGCCCTGGCCTCCATTTAGACCAGTTAATACTTTAGCGCCAACTACCACTGTCTGCTACTCAGCAGAGGAGCCCACCCCTGTACCTAGCTATGCCACCAGTTTATTTATGAACATTTTTTTTTTGGCTGACATTTAGCCCACTTTATTATTTTGGCCTACTAATAGTGTCAGCCACTTATTACAGTTGTCCTCCACTGAACAAAGCAATGCCGCCTGTGTACTCCTATTACCAATTTTGAACTGCATTTAGCCCACATACTTACTAGGGCCTAGTGACTGTGTGAGCCTCTCATAACAGTTGTCCTCCGCTGAACAAAGCTATGCCGCCTGTGTACTCCTATTGCCAATTGTGAACTGCATTTAACCTACTTTATTTTAGGCCTACTAAGGCTACGTTTACATTTGCGTTGTGCGGTGCTGCGTCGGCGACGCAACGCACAACGCAAACCAAAACGCAAGCAAAACGCATTGTTTTGTGACGCATGCGTCCTTTTTTTGGCATGATTATGGACGCAAAAAAATGCAACTTGCTGCGTCCTCTGCGCTCTGACGCGTGCGCCAAAAAACCGCATGCGTCACAAAACGCAATGCAACGCATGTCCATGCGCCCCCATGTTAAATATAGGGGCGCATGACGCATGCGTCGCCGCGGCTGCGCCCGACGCAGCCCGGCAGAACGCAAATGTGAACGTAGCCCAAGTCTGTCTGAGCCACTTATTACAGTTGTCCTCCACTGAACAAAGCAATGCCGCCTGTGTACTCCTGTTAGCAATTTTGAACTGCATTTATCCCACTTACTTATTTGGGCCTACTAACTGTGTCAGCCACTCCTTACAGTTGTCCTCCGCTGAACAAAGCTATGCCGCCTGTTACCAATTTTGAACTGGATTTAGCCTACTTACTTATTTGGGCCTACTAACTGTGTCAGCCACTCCTTACAGTTGTCCTCCGCTGAACAAAGCTATGCCGCCTGTTACCAATTTTGAACTGCATTTAGCCTACTTTATTATTTGGGCCTATATCTGTGTTTCCTCCTCATCCTGCCCATTGCCCAGCCACTGCTAGATGAGTCTGCTGGTACATTGACCCAGACCACTACATTCCCCTGGCACTCTACACAGCCAGAATCTGACCCTGCTGAAAGTCAGGTTCCTCTTCCCGCATACCATACCACCTTATACGGGGACAAAGAGGAAGGTGCAGATGAAAGTGCAGGTTCCTTCATCAGGTGGGGGGGGGGGGGGGGCATACTCGTTGGCACTGGCACAGGGCCCCTCATAGTACGCAAAAGTGTCTGGCAGTGGGAGGCGCCACCCGCCGTCAAACACGCCGCCGTACTATGAGGGGCCCTGTGCCAGTGCCAACTAGTGGGCCCCCCTGCTTGCTCAGGATCACAGCACTTGAAAAGTTGAAATACTTACCTCTCCCTGCTCCACCGCCGTGATGTATTCTGTGTTTCCTGGGCCCACGAAAATCTTGAGCCAGCCCTACCCCTCCCCCCCCCACAACTTTAGCCAAATGACCCCCTGTTTTCAATGCCTAACTACTATTATGAAGTAAATTAAGATTGACAAGCTTAAGAAATACGAATTGATGTTATTGGCATTAAAATGGGCACTGTAGGTGTTTTCCTGTCCTCCACTCACTGCCGACTTTGATTCCCCATTGTCTTGCATTGGATTTCGTGTTTCGGCCAACCCCTGACTTTTCGCAATAATCGGCCGATTTCACCCAACCCGACTTTTGAAAAAGTCGGGTTTCGCGAAACCCGACTCGATCCTAAAAAAGTAAGTCTATCAACTCCAGTGACAACACTATTGTCATTGGATCCTACATCTGCGGATAAGGAGCCTGCTGAAAACTCATGAAACTGCAGGAAATCCCATTGGTCACTTTGAAAATTGCAAAATTACTAATTTTGTTTAACCCCTTCCCGACCCATGACGCCACGTAGGCGTCATGAAAGTCGGTGCCAATCCGACCCATGACGCCTATGTGGCGTCATGGAAAGATCGCGTCCCTGCAGGCCGGGTGAAAGGGTTAACTCCCATTTCACCCGATCTGCAGGGACAGGGGGAGTGGTAGTTTAGCCCAGGGGGGGTGGCTTCACCCCCTCGTGGCTACGATCGCTCTGATTGGCAGTTTCACTTTCAACAGCCAATCAGAGCGATTTGTAATATTTCACCTATTATAACTGGTGAAATATTACAATCCAGCCATGGCCGATGCTGAAATATCATCGGCCATGGCTGGAAATACTAATGTGCCCCCACCCCACCCCACCGATCGCCCCCCCCCCCAGCCCCCCGATCTGGCCGGTACACTGCTCCGGCTCCCCTCCGTCCAGTGCTCCGCTCCCCCCGTGCTCTTGTCCGCTCCCCCCGTGCTCCAATCACCCCCCCCTGCACTCCGATCCACACCCCCCGGTGCTCCGTTCCACCCCCCCGTGCTCCATTCCAGCCCCCCCGTGCTCCGTTCCACGCCCCCCGTGCTCCGTTCCACCCCTCCCGCGCTGCGATTTCCCCCCCCCCCCCCCCGTGCTCCGATTCCCCCCCCCCGTGCTCCCCCCCCCCCCTACCCCATCATACTTACCGATCCAGCCGGGGCACCGTCCGTCTTCTCCCTGGGCGCCGCCATCTTCCAAAATGGCGGGCGCATGCGCAGTGCGCCCGCCGAATCTGCCAGCCGGCAGATTCGTTCCAAAGTGCATTTTGATCACTGAGATTATATCTCAGTGATCAAAATAAAAAAAATAATAAACGACCCCCCCCCCCCCTTTGTCACCCCCATAGGTAGGGACAATAAAAAAAATAAAGAAATTTTTTTTTTTCCACTAATGTTAGAATAGGGTTAGGGCTAGGGGTAGGGTTAGGGTTTCGGTATGTGCACACGTATTCTGGTCCTCTGCGGATTTGATAAATCCGCAGTGCTAAACCGCTGCGGATTTATGGCGGATTTACCGCGTTTTTTTCTGCGCATTTCACTGCGGTTTTACAACTGCGATTTCTATTGGAGCAGTTGTAAAACCGCTGCGGAATCCGCACAAAGAAGTGACATGCTGCGGAATGTAAACCGCTGCGTTTCCGTGCAGTTTTTCCGCAGCATGTGTACAGCGATTTTTGTTTCCCGTAGGTTTACATTGAACTGTAAACTCATGGGAAACTGCTGCGGATCCGCAGCGGTTTCCGCAGCGTGTGCACATACCTTTAGAATTAGGCTATGTGCACACTGTGCGGATTTGGCTGCGGATTGGCCGCTGCGGATTCGCAGCAGTGTTCCATCAGGTTTACAGTACCATGTAAACATATGAAAAACCAAATCCGCTGTGCCCATGGTGCGGAAAATACCGCGCGGAAACGCTGCGTTGTATTTTCCGCAGCATGTCAATTCTTTGTGCGGATTCCGCAGCGTTTTACACCTGTTCCTCAATAGGAATCCGCAGGTGAAATCCGCAAAAAAAACACTGGAAATCCGCGGAAAATCCGCAGGTAAAACGCAGTGCCTTTTACCCGCGGATTTTTCAAAAATGGTGCGGAAATATCTCACACGAATCCGCAACGTGGGCACATAGCCTTAGGGTTAGGGTTGGAATTAGGGTTGTGGTTAGGGTTGTGATTAGGGTTATGGCTACAGTTGGGATTAGGGTTAGGTGTGTGTTTGGGTTAGTGTTGGAGTTAGAATTGAGGGGTTACCTCTGTTTAGGCACATCAGGGGTCTCCAAACGCAACATGGCGCCACCATTGATTCCAGCCAATCTCGTATTCAAAAAGTCAAATGGTGCTCCCTCACTTCCGAGCCCTGACGTGTGCACAAACAGTGGTTTACCCCCACATATGGGGTACCAGCATACTCAGGACAAACTGCGCAACAATTACTGGGGTCCAATTTCTCCTGTTACCCTTGTGAATCTAAAAAAATGCTTGCTAAAACATAATTTTTGAGGAAAGAAAAATGATTTTTTATTTTCACGGCTCTGCGTTGTAAACGTCTGTGAAGCACTTGGGGGTTCAAAGTGCTCACCACATATCTAGATAAGTTCCTTGGGGGGTCTAGTTTCTAAAATGGGGTCACTTGTGGGGGTTTCTACTGTTTAGGCACACCAGGGGCTCTGCAAACGCAACGTGACACCCGCAGACCATTCCATCAAAGTCTGCATTTCAAAAGTCACTACTTCCCTTCTGAGCCCCGACGTGTGCCCAAACAGTGGTTTACCCCCACTCATGGGGTATCAGCGTACTCAGGAGAAACTGGACAACAACTTTTGGGGTCCAATTTCTCCTGTAACCCTTGGGAAAATAAAAAATTCTGGGCTAAATAATTATTTTTGAGGAAAGAAAACGTATTTATTATTTTCACGGCTCTGCCTTATAAACTTCTATGAAGCACTTGGGGGTTCAAAGTGCTCACCACACATCTAGATAAATTCCTTTGGGGGTCTAGTTTCCAAAATGGGGTCACTTGTGGGGGGTTTCTACTGTTAAGCCACATCAGGGGCTCTGCAAACGCAACGTGACGCCCACAGAGCATTCCATCAAAGTCTGCATTTCAAAACGTCACTACTTCACTTCCGAGCCCCGGCATGTGCCCAAACAGTGATTTACCCCCACATATGGGGTATCAGCGTACTCAGGAGAAACTGGACAACAACTTTTGGGGTCAAATTTCTCCTGTTACCCTTGGGAAAATAAAAAATTGCAGGCTAAAAGTTCATTTTTGAGAAAATAATTTTTTTTTTTATTTTCATGGCTCTGCGTTATAAACTTCTGTGAAGCACTTGGGGGTTCAAAGTCCTCACCACACATCTAGATTAGTTCCTTTGGGGGTCTAGTTTCCAAAATGGTGTCATTTCTGGGGGATCTCCAATGTTTAGGCACACAGGGGCTCTCCAAACGTGACATGGTGTCCGCTAATGATTGGAGCTAATTTTCCATTTAAAAAGCCAAATGGCGTGCCTTCCCTTCCGAGCCCTGCCGTGCGCCCAAACAGTGGTTTACTCCCACATATGGGGTATCAGCGTACTCAGGACAAACTGGACAACAATATTTGGGGTCCAATTTCTCCTATTATCCTTGGCAAAATAGGAAATTCCAGGCTAAAAAATCATTTTTGAGGAAAGAAAAATTTATTTTTTATTTTCATGGCTCTGCGTTATAAACTTCTGTGAAGCACCTGGGGGTTTAAAGTGCTCAATATGCATCTAGATAAGTTCCTTGGGGCGTCTAGTTTCCAAAATGGGGTCACTTGTGGGGGAGCTCCAATGTTTAGGCACACAGGGGCTCTCCAAACGCGACATGGTGTCCGCTAACAATTGGAGCTAATTTTCCATTCAAAAAGTCAAATGGCGCGCCTTCCCTTCCGAGCCCTGCCGAGTGCCCAAACAGTGGTTTACCCCCACATATGAGGTATCGACGTACTCGGGAGAAATTGCCCAACAAATTTTATGATCCATTTTATCCTACTGCCCATGTGAAAATGAAAAAATTGAGGCGAAAATTTTTTTGTGAAAAAAAAGTACTTTTTCATTTTTACAGATCAATTTGTGAAGCACCTGAGGGTTTAAAGTGCTCACTAGGCATCTAAATAAGTTCCTTGGGGCGTCTAGTTTCCAAAATGGGGTCACTTGTGGGGGAGCGCCAATGTTTAGGCACACAGGAGCTATCCAAACGCGACATGGTGTCCGCTAACGATGGAAATAATTTTTCATTCAAAAAGTCAAATGGCGCTCCTTCCCTTCCGAGCCTTACCATGTGCCCAAACAGTGGTTTACCCCCACATGTGAGGTATTGGTGTACTCAGGAGAAATTGCCCAACACATTTTAGGATCCATTTTATCCTGTTGCCCATGTGAAAATGAAAAAATTGAGGCTAAAAGAATTTTTTTGTGAAAAAAAAGTACTTTTTCATTTTTACGGATCAATTTGTGAAGCACCTGGGGGTTCAAAGTGCTCACTATGCATCTAGATAAGTTCCTTGGGGCGTCTAGTTTCCAAAATGGGGTCACTTGTGGGGGAGCTCCAATTTTTAGGCACACAGGGGCTCTCCAAACGTGACATGGTGTCCGCTAAAGAGTGGAGCCAATTTTTGATTAAAAAAATCAAATGGTGCTCCTTCCCTTCCAAGCCCTGCCGTGCGCCCAAACAGTGGTTTACCCCCACATATGAGGTATCAGCGTACTCAGGACAAATTGTACAACAACTTTCGTGGTTCAGTTTCTCCTTTTACGATTGGGAAAATAACAAAATTGTTGCTAAAAGATAATTTTTGTGACTAAAAAGTTAAATGTTCATTTTTTCCTTCCATGTTGCTTCTGCTGCTGTGAAGCACCTGAAGGGTTAATAAACTTCTTGAATGTGGTTTTGAGTACCTTGAGGGGTGCAGTTTTTAGAATTGTGTCACTTTTGGGTATTTTCAGCCATATAGACCCCTCAAACTGACTTCAAATGTGAGGTGGTCCCTAAAAAAAATGGTTTTGTAAATTTCGTTGTAAAAATGACAAATCGCTGGTCAAATTTTAACCCTTATAACTTCCTAACAAAAAAAAATTTTGTTTCCAAAATTGTGCTGATGTAAAGTAAACATGTGGGAAATGTTATTTATTAACTATTTTGTGTCACATATCTCTCTGGTTTAACAGAATAAAAATTCAAAATGTGAAATTTTCAAAATTTTCGCCAAATTTCCGTTTTTATCACAAATAAACGCAGAATTTATTGACCTAAATTTACCACTAACATGAAGCCCAATATGTCACGAAAAAACAATCTCAGAACCGCTAGGATCCGTTGAAGCGTTCCTGAGTTATTACCTCATAAAGGGACACTGGTCAGAATTGCAAAAAACGGCAAGGTCTTTAAGGTCAAAATAGGCTGGGTCATGAAGGGGTTAAATAAGATAGTAATGTGAAAAAAATCTAAAAGAAAAAGCATTGTTTTTAAAAATTCATGCAAATTGTTTCTTTAGAGAGGAAGAGAGCTAGAACTCTGGTGCCACCTATTGGAAGGTAGCAATCCTTCAAGTCAATGTTGACCCTTTAACGAGCCTTGTCACATGACTTAGGATAATAGCCAAACCAGAATCTCAATTTGCAGACACTGTTTCGGGGTACTGCCCCTCGTCAGTGCAAAGTGGAGATCTGGTTTTGCTGTGTGAGAGGTGTCAGACTGTTATCCAAGAAGTATTTCTCCTTGCAGAGATCGACATGCTAAGCATGTCGAGATGAGGTGATTTAAAGCCGCAATGCTCCTCTGGGTAATATGCTAATTATACAAATTGTCTTTTCAGAGAGGAAGAGGGCTAGAACTCTAGTGCCACCTATTGGAAGGTAGCAATCCTACAAGTCATTGCTGACCCTCCGCATGGAGAAGCGATACTTCTTGGATAAGTCTGAAGCCTCTCACATACCCAAACCAGATCTCCGCTTTGCACTGACGAGGGGCAGTACCCCGAAACACAGTGTCTGCAAATTGAGATTCTGGTTTGGCTATTATCCTAAGTCATGTGACAAGGCTCGTTAAAGGGTCAACATTGACTTGTAGAATTGCTACCTCCAATAGGTGGCGCTAGAGTTCTAAAGGTACCTTCACACTGAGCGACGCTGCAGCGATACCGACAACGATGTGGATCGCTGCAGTGTCGCTGTTTGGTCGCTGGAGAGCTGTCACACAGACAGCTCTCCAGCGACCAACGATGCCGGTGACCAGGGTAAACATCGGGTTACTAAGCGCAGGGCCGCGCTTAGTAACCCGATGTCTACCCTGGTTACCAGCGTAAAAGTTAAAAAAAACAAACACTACATACTTACCTTCCGCTGTCTGTCCCCCGGCGTTCTGCTTCTCTGCGCTGTGTAAGCACAGCGGCCGGAAAGCACAGCGGTGACGTCACCGCTGTGCTTTCCGGCTGGCCGGCGCTCACAGCCAGTGCAGGAAAGCACAGTGCTGGGGACAGTGCTGGGGTAAGTATGTAGTGTTGTTTTTTTTTTACTTTTACGCTGGAAACCAGGGTAAACATCGGGTTACTAACCGCGGCCCTGCGCTTAGTAACCCGATGTTTACCCTGGTTACCAGTGAAGACAACGCTGAATCGGCGTCACACACGCCGATTCAGCGATGTCTGCAGGGAGTCCAGCGACGAAACAAAGTTCTGGACTTTCTGCAGCGACCAACGACATCACAGCAGGATCCTGATCGTTGCTGCCTGTCAAACTGCACGATATCGCTAGCCAGGACGCTGCAACGTCACGGATCGCTAGCGATATCGTTCAGTGTGAAGGTACCTTAACTCTCTTCCTCTCTGAAAAGACAATTTGCATAATTAGCATTATTAGAGGAGCATTGCGGCTTTAAGTCTCCTCATATCGACATGCTTAGCATGTCGATCTCCGCAAGGAGAAATGATGCCTCTTTAAAAATTCATGTAACACAAAAATCTGAATTAAACCATTTTTTGTTTTCTGATGGTTTCCCTTTGAGGGTATGTGCACACGTCAGGATTTCTTGCAGAAATATTCCTGACAAAAACTGGACATTTCTGCCAGAAATCCGCATGCGTTTTTACCGCGGTTTTACCGCGATTTTGATGCGTTTTTGGTGCGTTTTTTCCCAAATGCATAGAATTGCGGGAAAAACGCAGAAAATCTGCAAAAATAATGAACATGCTCATTTTTTTTACCGCAATGCGTTTTTTTCGCGGAAAAAAACGCATCCATGTGCACAAAACATGCAGAATGCATTCTAAATGATAGAATGCATAATGTATGCGTTTTTAATGAGTTTTTATAGCGTTTTTAGCGCGAAAAAACACGAAAAAAGCGCGAAAACCTGTACGTGTGCACATAGCCTTAAGCTTAACCTCTTTGAGAAATTTGTACAGTTTCTATTGAACCAATGCTCCGTTCTGTGTGATTTAAGTGTTTCTGCATCTTGGTTTGAGTGAGTGAATATGGTCACAGGACTTGAGCCCACGCAGATCAACATTAGTTAAAGGGAACATGGCACCTAATTCGTGCTTTTCAAACTGCGGTCAGCATGAATCCAAGCCGAGCTTAACCCCTTCAAGACCTTGCTCTTTGGTTTTCGTTTTCGTTTTTCGATCCCCTTATTCCCAGAGCCATAACTCTTTTTTTTTTTTTTATTTATTTATTTATTTATTTTTTTATTATTATTTTTCTGTCAATATGGGCATGTGAGGGCTTATTTTTTGCGGGACAAGTTGTACTTTTGTACAACATCATTGGTTTTAGCATGTCGTGTACTAAGAACCAGGAAAAAAATTCCAAGTGCGATGAAATTGCAAAAAAAAAAGTGCAATCCCACACTTGTTTTTTGTTTGGCTTTTTTGCTAGGTTCACTAAATGCTAAAACTGACCTGCCATTTTAATTCTCCATGTCATTACAAGTTCAAAATTGCGCAATTTTCCGATACCCATAGCGTCTTCATTTTTACTTGATCTGGGGCCAGGTGAGGGCTTATTTTTTTGCGTGCCGAGCTGATGTTTTTAATGATACCATTTTGGTGCAGATACGTTCTTTTGATTGCCCGTTATTACGTTTTAATGATGTGTCATGGCGACCAAAAAAAACGTAATTCTGGCGTTTCAAATTTTTTTTTCTTCCTACACAGTTTAGCGATCAGGTTAATCTATTTCTCTTATTGATCGGGCGATTCTGAACGCGGCGATACCAAATGTGTAGGTTTGATTTTTTTTTTTTTTTTTTTATTTTGAATGTGGCGAAAGGCAGGTGATTTAAACTTTTTTTATATATATTTTTTAAAACTTTTTTTTTTTTTTTTTTTACTTTTGCCATGCTTCATTAGCTTCCATGGGAGGCTAGAAGCTGGCACAACTCGATTGGCTCTGCTACATAGGAACGATCGTCAGAGGTGGCGCTCATAGCAATCCGGCATCAACAACCATAGAGGTCTCAGAGACCTCGGGTTGTCATGCCGATGCATCGCTGACCCCCGATCATGTGACGGGGGTCAGCGATGCGCTCATTTCTGGCTGGAAGCGGTAGTTAAATGCCGCTGTCAGCATTTGACAGCGGCTTTTAACTAGTTAATAGCGGCGGGTGAATCACGATTTCACCTGCCGCTATTGCGGGCACATGTCAGCTAGTAGTGAAAATTTTGCTGTTCTGTAAGTTTTTCAGTCCATTAGTGAGACAATAGGAACGGTATTGTTTTAGTGGCTGCATTGTATTTTTGCTACTTTTATAGTTTTACGCTTATGACTGCAGATGTAAATTTGTTTTGCTTGCTGTTCTGTTAGTCAGGAGGTTAGCAGGTTTATTAGCAGGCATCTGGCATAGCCTAGGTTTATTTGCAAAAGCCTGCCAGTGTTAATGTTCTTATCACAAGAGTGAAACCTTTGGTGCACATTTAAGTAGATCTGCTGTTCAGCCTTGGTATAGGAAGCATGAATTATGGAGTGGCCTGAGAGATCAGATATTGAAGCGCAAAGAGAGGAGCACAAGTTAAGAATTACATAATAGCTAAGACTAAAGGTTGAGTATTTGTAATAAGACTTATAGCTTTTTGCTTTGTTTCAGATTATGATCTAAATCTAATGGCAATATATCATTTTTTTTTTCTTTTATTATTCCTCTCCCACGGCTCAACCACCTGAAGCAGATGTCTGTACCACACTTTGTTTTGTTTTTTGTTTTTTTTACATTTAAACGGGCATTGGCAAAAAAAAATGCAGGTATCCTGGCTCTCCGCTTTGTAAGCGTAGGTTATTTCTCTTGTCTGTCTTTTATCCATATTAAGAAGTAATCTTTCTTTTACTAAGGGTGCCGAATACATATCCTATAATGTTTGGACGAAGGCACTTTTCTTGATTCTTCTATGCATGTTAAATCTTGGCAGAACTGAAGACTGTCTCTCTTGTGAGCGAAAGGATAAGTGTATAAAGGGTCTCTGGAAGTACAGTCAATCATTTAAATACACCTTCCCACCAGTTTTCCCTCAATCTCCACCCCCTCTTCTGACACCTCTGGCTTTATAGAGCCAGAGAAGGGTGGAGATAAGTGAAATACAGATGGGAAGGTGTAGGTACTGTAAAAGTTTGACCACACCATAATGCAACAAGCGCCTGTTCTTGGTTTGAGCAGTCATTCTTTTCTGACAGTCCTTTTAGGCTATGTGCACACGTTGCGGATTAGGCTTAGGTAATTCTGGTGCGGATTCTGCCTCTCTTGGCAGAAAACGCACCTGCGGATTTGTTGCGTTTGTTGTGCGGTTCCGCATCGTTTTTTGTGCGTTTTTGCTGCGGTTTTCTTGCGGATTGCTGCGTTTTTTTTACCCCTGCGGTTTTCTATATTGGAATAGGTACAAAAACGCTGCAGATTCACAAAAAAGTGACATGCTACTTATTTTAAACCGCAGCGTTTCCGCAGCGGATTTTCCGCAAATTGTGCACAGCGTTTTTTTTTTCTCATTGATTTACACTGTACTGTAAATCAGTTGCGTTTCTGCACCCCAAAAAACGCTGCGGATCCGCACAGAATCTGCAACGTGTGCACATAGCCTCAAATGCAAACTGCCCAATCCTTCTCTCCGTGACATCTGTTTGGGGGAGATATTGTAAATCTATCTTTGCACATCAGATGGTCGGCTGGTCCCTACAGCTGACTTGCTAAAGAGGACATCTGAGGAAAACATAGTGACACTAGATGAAATTGTAGGTTTATCTCAAGCTCCTATCATTAGTTAACCAGATTATTTCCACCAGCATTTCAGAAGCGTTGAATTACATTTCACTTCAGTGATCACAAAGTCTGAGTTTCTCTTCTCTAGTATGTGCTGTGATGGGGCAGTTTCTACAACCCCTGGCAAAAATTATGGAATCACCGGCCATGGAGGATGTTCATTCAGTTGTTTAATTTTGTAGAAAAAAACAGATCAGAGATGGCACAAAACTAAAGTCATTTGAAATGGCAACTTTCTGGGTTTAAGAAACGCTAAGGCTATGTTCACACCTAGGAAGGGGGCTGCAGGTTCTCCAGCGGGTTTTCCCGCAGCGGATTTGATAAATCTGCAGGGCAAACCCGCTGCGGTTATCCCTGCAGATTTATCGCGGTTTGTGTTGTGGGTTCCACTGCGGGATTTACTCCTACTATTGATGCCGCATATGCAGCATCAATAGTAATGTTAAAAATAATAAAAATCATGACATACTCACCCTCTGACGTCCCAATCTCCTCGGCGCTGCAGGCGGCGGTCCGGTTCCAAAGATGCTGTGCGAGAAGTACCTTCGTGACGTCACGGTCATGTGACCGCGACGTCACCGCAGGTCCTGGTCGCATAGCAAACCTGAGACCGGACGGCCGCGTGCAGCGCTGAGGAGATCGGGACGTCAGAGGGTGAGTAGATCATGATTTTTTATTTTAATTATTTTATTTTTTTTACACAAATATGGTTCCCGGGGCCTGGAGGAGAGTCTCCTCTCCTCCACCCCGGGTACCACCCGCACATTATCCGCTTACTTCCCGCATGGTGGGCACAGCCCCATGCGGGAAGTAAGCGGATCAATGCATTCCTATGGGTGCAGAATCGCTGCGATTCTGCACAAAGTGACATGCTGCGGGTTGTAAACCGCTGCGTTCCCGCACGTTTTTCCCCGTAGCGGTTTCCATAGGGTTTACGTTACTGTAAACGCAATGGAAACTGCAGCGGACCCGCAGCAGCAAAATCACCGCGGTTCCGCGGTAAAAACCGCAAAGTGTGAACATGGCCTCAAAGAAATCGAGAACAAAAAATGTGGTAGTCAGTAATCCTTTTTTTTTTAACCAAGCATAGGAGAAAAATTATAGAATCGCTCAATTCTGAGGGAAAAATTATGGAATCACCCTGTAAATTTTCATACCCAAAAATAACACTTACATCAAACTAGATCTGCTCGCTAGTCTGCATCTAAAAAGGAGTGATCACACCTTGGGGAGCTGTTGCACCAAGTGGACTGACATGAGTCATGGGTCCAACAGGAGAGATGTCAATTGAAACAAAGGAGAGGATTATCAAACTCAAACGGTAAATCATCATGCAATGTTGCAAAAGATGTTGGTTGTTCACAGCTGTGTCTAAAATCTGGACAAAATGCAAACAACATGGGAAGGTTGTTAAAGGCAAACATACTGGTAGACCAAGGAAGACATCAAAGCGTCCAGACCGGAAACTTAAAGCAATAGGTCTCTAAAACAGGAAATGCACAGCAAAGCAAATGAGGAACGAATGGGTGGACACTGGAGTCAACGTATGTGACCGAACTGTAAGAAACCGCCTAAAGGAAATGGGATTTACTTACACAAAAGCTAAACGAAAGCCATCATTAACACCAAAACAGAAAAAACAAGGTTACAATGGGCTAAGGAAAAGCAATCGTGGGCTGTGGATGACTGGATGAAAGTCATATTCAGTGATGAATCCCGAATCTGCATTGGGCAAGGCGATGATGCTGGAACTTTTGTTTGGTGCCGTTCCAATGAGATTTATAAAGATGACTGCCTGAAGAGAACATGCAAATTTCCAGTCATTGATGATATGGGGCTGCATGTCGGGTAAAGGCACTGAGGAGATGGCTGTCATTACATGTTCAATAAATGCACAAGTTTATGTTGCTATTTTGAACACTTTACTTATCCCATTAATTGAAAGGAAGTTTGGGGATGATATCATTTTTCAAGATGATGATGCATCCTGCCATAGAGCGAAAATTGTGAAAACATTCCTTGAAAAAGACACATAAGGTCAATGTCATGGCCTGAAAATATTCCGGTTCTCAATCCAATTGAAAATCCTAGGTGGAAGTTGAAGGAAATGGTCCATGACAAGGCTCCAACCTGCAAAGCTGATCTGGCAACAGCAATCAGAGAAAGTTGGAGCCAGATTGATGAAGAGTACTGTTTGGCAATCATTAAGTCCATGCCTCAGAGACTGCAAGCTGTTATAAAAGCCATAGGTGGTGCAACAAAATACCAGTGATGTGTTGGAGTGTTTTTGTTTTTTTGTTTTGTTTTTCATGATTCCATAACTTTTTCCTCAGAATTGAGTGACTCCAAAATTTTTCCCCTATCCTTGGTTAAAAAAATTACTGACTACCACATTTTTTGTTCTTGATTTCTTTTAGTGGTTCTTAGGGCTTGTTTTCACTTGCGAGGAACACGTCCGTGTCTCGCATGTGGAAACGAAGCTCTGGTGCCGGCACTCCGGAGCGGAGCGTGCGGCTCCATGTGTTCCTATGCGGCCGCACGCTCTGCTCTGGAGTGCTGGCGCCAGAGCTTCGTTTCCACATGCGAGACACGGACGTGTTCCTCGCAAGTGAAAACAAGCCCTTAAAGCCAGAAAGTTGCCATTTGAAATGACTTTAGTTTTGTGCCATGTCTGATCTGCTTTTTTTTTTTTTTTTTTTTTTTCTTCCTTCTTCTACAAAATGAAACAACTGAATGAACATCCTCCAAGGTCGGTGATTCCATAATTTTTGCTAGGGATTGTATTCAGTATCTGAATGTTAGGCTGGGGTCACACTTGCAAGTGCAATGCGAGAAACTCGCGTGAGTCTCTTACCTCAGTGCCCGGCACTGGAGACCGGAGCATGAAAGTAATGGCCACTTATCAATGTATGGAGTGCTGTGTTCGACCCTGTAGTTAACTTAGTTTTGGCTGCAGGAGCAGTTTTTAGCTGGTTGATTGTTGGACACATTAATTTCCAATTGATAACTTACATATATACTCGAGTATAAGCCGAGATTTTCAGCCCAAATTTTTGGGCTGAAAGTGCCCCTCTCGGCTTATACTCGAGTCACGGTAGCGGCAGGGTCGGCGGGTGAGGGGGAGAGGGCGCTGAGGCATACTTACCTAGTCCCAGCGATCCTGACGCTCCCCCTGCCTGTCACAATGTCTTCTGTGCTGCAGCTTCTTCCACTCTTCAGCGGTCACGTGGGACCGCTCATTAGAGAAATGAATAGGCGGCTCCACCTCCCATAGGGGTCGAGCCGCATATTCATTTCTCTAATCAGCGGTGCCGGTGACCGCTGATAGAGGAAGAGGCTGCAGCACAGAAGACCGTGGGACAGGCGGGGAGCGCCAGGATCGCTGGGACTAGGTAAGTATGTCATATTCACCCGTCCACGTTCCAGGCGCCGCTCCATCTTCCCGGCGTCTATCTGCGCTTTGACTGTGCAGGTCAGAGGGCGCGATGACGCATATAGTGTGCGTGCCGCCCTCTGCCTGATCAGTCAGTGCGGAGAGACGTTGGGACCGGACGCTGGGAGCTGCAAGCAAGAGAGGTGAGTATGGCTTTTTTTTTTTTTTTTTATTGCAGCAGCAGCGGCACAGATTTATGTGGAGCGTCTATGGAGAAATATGAATGGTGCAGAGCACTGTATGGGGCACAGCTATGGGACAAAAATGAACGGTGCAGAGCACTATATGGGGCACAGATATGGGGCAATATGAACGGTGCAGAGCACTATATGGGGCACAGATATGGGGCAATATGAACGGTGCAGAGCACTATATGGCACAGCTATGGGGAAGTAATGATCTATTTTTATTTTTGAAATTCACCGGTAAATGCTGCATTTCCACCCTAGGCTTATACTCGAGTCAATAAGTTTTCCCAGTTTTTTGGTGGCAAAATTAGGGGGGTCGGCTTATACTCGGGTCGGCTTATACTCGAGTATATACGGTATCCTGTGAAGAAGCTACGAAATCGACAATCCTGAACAACCCATTTAATCTGCAAGTGGAGGACTTGTCATAGTTCCTAATGGTTTAACCTAAGGCTGCTTTCACACATCAGGATTTTTGTTTCAGGCACAATCCGGCAATTTTTGAAAAAAACGGATCCGCTTTTTTTTTTTTTTTTCACGCCGGATCCGTTTTTTTTCCAGAGTTGTATTAGCGCCGGATTATGCCTGATGGCCACACGTTTCATCAGTTTTTAGTCTTTTCCGGCGGACGGACAAAACAAATGCAAATCTGAGATTTTCCGTTCTGGGGTCTCTCTCGATCTTGCGCTCTCTCTCTCGATCTTGCTCTCTCTCAATCTCTCTCTCTCTCTCTCTCTCTCTCTCGATCTTGCTCTCTCTCTCTCTCGATCTTGCTCTCTCTCTCTCTCTCTCGATCTTGCTCTCTCTCTCGATCTTGCTCTCTCTCTCGATCTTGCTCTCTCTCTCGATCTTGCTCTCTCTCTCTCGATCTTGCTCTCTCTCTCTCGATCTTGCTCTCTCTCTCTCGATCTTGCTCTCTCTCTCTCGATCTTGCTCTCTCTCTCTCGATCTTGCTCTCTCTCTCTCTCTCGATCTTGCTCTCTCTCTCTCTCTCGATCTTGCTCTCTCTCTCTCTCTCGATCTTGCTCTCTCTCTCTCTCTCGATCTTGCTCTCTCTCTCTCTCGATCTTGCTCTCTCTCGATCTTGCTCTCTCTCTCTCGATCTTGCTCTCTCTCGATCTTGCTCTCTCTCTCTCGATCTTGCTCTCTCTCTCTCGATCTTGCTCTCTCTCTCTCGATCTTGCTCTCTCTCTCTCGATCTTGCTCTCTCTCTCTCGATCTTGCTCTCTCTCTCTCGATCTTGCTCTTTCTCTCTCTCGATCTTGCTCTCTCTCTCTCGATCTTGCTCTTTCTCTCTCTCGATCTTGCTCTTTCTCTCTCTCGATCTTGCTCTTTCTCTCTCTCTCGATCTTGCTCTTTCTCTCTCTCTCGATCTTGCTCTTTCTCTCTCTCTCGATCTTGCTCTTTCTCTCTCTCTCGATCTTGCTCTTTCTCTCTCTCTCGATCTTGCTCTTTCTCTCTCTCTCGATCTTGCTCTCTCTCTCTCGATCTTGCTCTCTCTCTCTCGATCTTGCTCTCTCTCTCTCGATCTTGCTCTCTCTCTCTCGATCTTGCTCTCTCTCTCTCGATCTTGCTCTCTTTCTCTCGATCTTGCTCTCTCTCTCTCTCTCGATCTTGCTCTCTCTCTCTCTCTCGATCTTGCTCTCTCTCTCTCTCTCGATCTTGCTCTCTCTCTCTCTCTCGATCTTGCTCTCTCTCGATCTTGCTCTCTCTCTCTCGATCTTGCTCTCTCTCTCTCGATCTTGCTCTCTCTCTCTCGATCTTGCTCTCTCTCTCTCGATCTTGCTCTCTCTCTCTCGATCTTGCTCTCTCTCTCTCGATCTTGCTCTCTCTCTCTCGATCTTGCTCTCTCTCTCTCGATCTTGCTCTCTCTCTCTCGATCTTGCTCTCTCTCTCTCGATCTTGCTCTCTCTCTCTCGATCTTGCTCTCTCTCTCTCGATCTTGCTCTCTCTCTCTCGATCTTGCTCTCTCTCTCTCGATCTTGCTCTCTCTCTCTCGATCTTGCTCTCTCTCTCTCGATCTTGCTCTCTCTCTCTCGATCTTGCTCTCTCTCTCTCGATCTTGCTCTCTCTCTCTCGATCTTGCTCTCTCTCTCTCGATCTTGCTCTCTCTCTCTCGATCTTGCTCTCTCTCTCTCGATCTTGCTCTCTCTCTCTCGATCTTGCTCTCTCTCTCTCGATCTTGCTCTCTCTCTCTCGATCTTGCTCTCTCTCTCTCGATCTTGCTCTCTCTCTCTCGATCTTGCTCTCTCTCTCTCGATCTTGCTCTCTCTCTCTCGATCTTGCTCTCTCTCTCTCGATCTTGCTCTCTCTCTCTCGATCTTGCTCTCTCTCTCTCGATCTTGCTCTCTCTCTCTCGATCTTGCTCTCTCTCTCTCGATCTTGCTCTCTCTCTCTCGATCTTGCTCTCTCTCTCTCGATCTTGCTCTCTCTCTCTCGATCTTGCTCTCTCTCTCTCGATCTTGCTCTCTCTCTCTCGATCTTGCTCTCTCTCTCTCGATCTTGCTCTCTCTCTCTCGATCTTGCTCTCTCTCTCTCGATCTTGCTCTCTCTCTCTCGATCTTGCTCTCTCTCTCTCGATCTTGCTCTCTCTCTCTCGATCTTGCTCTCTCTCTCTCGATCTTGCTCTCTCTCTCTCGATCTTGCTCTCTCTCTCTCGATCTTGCTCTCTCTCTCTCGATCTTGCTCTCTCTCTCTCGATCTTGCTCTCTCTCTCTCGATCTTGCTCTCTCTCTCTCGATCTTGCTCTCTCTCTCTCGATCTTGCTCTCTCTCTCTCGATCTTGCTCTCTCTCTCTCGATCTTGCGCTCTCTCTCTCGATCTTGCGCTCTCTCTCTCGATCTTGCGCTCTCTCTCTCGATCTTGCGCTCTCTCTCTCGATCTTGCTCTCTCTCTCTCGATCTTGCGCTCTCTCTCTCGATCTTGCGCTCTCTCTCTCGATCTTGCGCTCTCTCTCTCGATCTTGCGCTCTCTCTCTCGGTCTTGCTCTCTCTCTCTCGGTCTCGCGCTCGATCTCGATCTCGCGCTCGATCTCGATCTCGCGCTCGATCTCAAAATACATGCGCATTAAGGAAAACGGATCCAGCGCATCAGTTTTTTGCAAAAAGTCGGATCCGTTTTTTACAACATTAGCCGGATTTGGCCTGACACAAAAAACCTGATGTGTGAAAGTAGCCTAAGTCTCTCACTACATACAGCGCTCTCAGCTGCCACACTAATGCTACTTTCACACTTGCGTCGACGCGACGTACGTTGTGAAAACTATGCACGACGTGGGCAGTGGATGCAGTTTTTCGACGCATCCGTTGCTCATTCTAAAGTGGGGAGGGGGCGGATTTCCGGCCGCACATGCGCGGTAGAAAATGGCGGACGCGACGTACGAAAAAACGTTACATTGAACCACGATGGATCCAGTGCACGACGGACACGACGTATGGCCATATGTTGCGATCCGTCGGCAATACAAGTCTATGGGAAAAAAATTGCATCCTGCGGGCACATTTGCAGGATCCGTTTTTTTGCCAAAACGACGGATTGCGACGTACGTCACATGACGCAAGTGTGAAAGAAACCTAAGGAAAAAGCAGTAGCGGGTTTTCTGTTGCTGCGTTTAGCCTCCTAATGCTGCTCTGTAATATAAGGGAATACAACTTGTATTTCCACATACACTAAAAGCATACAACAGGAAGTTATATAGCAGCATGCATTTCCCATGTCTTTTACATGCTACACCGTGTATTCCCCTAGACGCTTTTGTCCCAGCTTTCAAGCAGACTAATTAGCGAGGAGAGACAACCTAGAATAAAACATATAACGTTGATAGTCTAAAAAACTGGATAAATCATGACAAACAAACCAAAATAATAAAGTGCAAGTGCTGAATAAAGTTACCAGTGCTCAATAATAAATGGATTGGTCTCACCACTTCTGTAGTAGTTCTCTGCGGGTCGCAGGTATGCAGGAGCCCAGAGGATAACTGTTAACTGAAAAATGAGGGGGTGGGGAGTTTCTAATATCCCTTGTGTTGCCCCTGTGTCGCTCCTGCCCTTGGACAGTCCCCAAGTAAGGCTACTGATATGTACCCACCAGATAATGTCAAAGCTCCCTATGCCTTTCCTCTCCTATTTAGGGGAGCAAAAAATATATATGTGGGAAAATCAAAAGTTCCTGCATTGACAGGCAACCCTCATCTCAAGTCTGGCTAGTTTAAGCAAACATCTGTTGTCATGAAGCCTGGTACATAATGTGAGAACTTTATTCAGCACTTGCAACTTTATCCCTTTGGTTTGTTTGTGATTTATCAAGTTTTTAGACTATAGATTAAAAGTTGTTTTATTCTATATTGTCTCTCCTCGCTAATCAGTCAAATCATTTTGACAGTAATTTTGTGGTGGGTCATATAGACTGCACCTATTTGCTAATTTTCAGCTTTCAAGCAGGAAGTCTCACAAAGCTGTCAAAATGGTGAGCTGATGTAGAGCTGACTTCAGTCACTCTTGCCTAATGTGTCTTGTGCCCTTTCATATGTTTTGATATGCGCACAATGTGCACAAAGAATGTGTCCATGACCCCTAATAAAAAATCTGCTTTCATTATGAAAGATGACCATCCCCCCCCCCTCAAAAAAATTAAAGACGTTGATCCTAGTCCTAGTAAAAGGGAATTAAATGTTTGATTTTTGGGTCTGTGTATGTTGCTTTGTAAGCCTTCATAAGGTTCTCCTCCGCAGACAATAGTAGGCGAGGGAGATGTATTAACGAGTTTACTAGTTTTCGGTCATTAAAAATTGTGCTGCTTATTGTAAACAATCACTGTGCAGCTTTCATTTTATAAGAGCAATTTGAGAAATGAAAGCTGCGCTTTGGTTTCTGTGGTTAAAAAGTGTTTTTTTTTTTCTTGTTTTGTTTTTGTCCATTTTGGTAAACGAGGCCCAATAATCATAAGGCCGGCCTCACACTAGCGAGTTTTACGGACGTATGAGAGGTGCAAATAATACGGATTGCATATGGTACAATGATTCTCTATGGCCCAGCTCCTAACTGCCGTATTTTACTGATCCGTATTAGGCTACGTTCACATTAGCGTTGCGCCGCCCTGCGTCGGCGACGCAACGCGCGACGCATGTAAAAACGCGCGCAAAAACGCGCGCGTTTTGCGACGCGTGCGTCGTTTTTGACGGAAACGACGCACGTGGCGAAAAACGCCACCCAAAAAACGCACGCGTCCCCTATGTTAAACATAGGGGCGCGTCGCCGCTGCGTCGCCGACGCAACAGCGGCGCAACGCTAATGTGAACGTAGCCTTATACGGTCTTCTACGGCCGTAGATAATCGCAGCATGCTGCGTCTGTCACCGTATTGCGCAAAAAATACGCCAATGAAAGTCTATGGGGGTGAGGAAAAATACAGATTACACACGGACCAACAGTATGACTTGCAAGAAATACGCAGCGGTGTTCTAGCGAAAAGCCGGCAATTCAGTGCCGTGTACAGTAAAATCACACTGACAGGTTAGAATAGGATAGCTAAGATAAATGTCTACACATAGTAGACATTTCCCTGTGAACTTTTTAGAATATTTTCCCAGGCTCGTGTTCATATGAGGACATCCAGCAGAGGGCGCATCACCGCAACTCGACGTAACTACAGGTCATTCACCTACATTCCATTCATTCCCTGGGTTTTTACAGACAGGGGCGGCTGCATTAGCAGAGCTTCTGCTTGTAAAATTAGTTAACCCTTTCAGATGGATTTACAGCGTGGCACGAGACTGTTCATCGGAAGGTATGGAATATTGTTTTTTTTTTTTTTGTTTTTTTTTAACATTTGTTACAGGTGACAAGGGCCTATACTGGGATTACCAGTATAATAAAATATTACAACAACCTGTGTATTTATTTCATTAAAATACTTTGTAATAATGTGTGTTTTTTTAACCATTTCATACTATTGGATTAATAATGGATAGGTGTCATAATTGACGCCTCTCCATTATTAATCTGGCTTAATGTCACCTTACAATAGCAAGGTGACATTAACCCTTCATTACCCCATATCCCACCGCTACACGGGAATGGGAAGAGAGTGGCTAAGTGCCAGAATAGGCCCATCTTCCAGATGTGCCTTTTCTGGGGTGGCTGGGGGCATTTGTTTTTAGCCAGGGGAGGGGGGGCCAATAATCATGGACCCTCTCCAGGCTATTAATATCTGCCCTCAGTCACTGGCTTTACCATTCTGGTGTAGAAAATTGTGTGGTAGCCCACGCCAATTTTTTCTGCGATTTAACCCTTTAATAGCTAGAGCGCCCAAATTTTGCCCATACACACTACTAACATTAGTAGTGTGGAATATGCAAAAAAAATGGTTATGAGATGGTTTACTGTATGTAAACCATGTTTCATATCATGTCGGGTTTGAGAAGGAGATAGCTTAAAAGCCGGCAATTCCATTACCGGCTTTTAAAGCACATTATGAGATCCAACAATTGCTTACAAAGCGGGTTATTGAAGAAGTCCCAAAACATCAGGAGAAGACGGGCTTTTATTCTCTGCTATTCTTAATCTCTAAACCTGATGGGTCCTTTAGGACTATCATAAATTTACGTAAATTGAATAGATATCTTCAGTACCACGCTTTTAAGATGGAATCCATTAAGTCAACAACTAAGCTTTTGTTTCCTAGGTGCTACATGTCGGTCTTGGATCTAAAAGATGCGTACTACCATCTTCCAGTTCACAGAAATCACCAGCAAATCCTCAGGATGGCAGTATGGGTAAACCATCAGATTAAACATTTCCAATATTTGGCAATGCCCTTTGGCCTATCCATGGCACCTAGAATTTTTACTAAAGTTATCTCGGAAGTAATGGCCCATATTAGGGATAAGGAAACCCTTGTAGTGCCCTATCTAGATGATTTTTTGATAATCGGAAATTCAATTGCTCAGTGTACATGTAGGGTAAATGCCATAATATCATCCCTACAGGAACTCGGGTGGATAGTCAACTGGGAAAAATCAAAACTAGAACCCACAAGACGTCAGATCTTTCTAGGAGTTCTGCTAGACTCAGAAGACCAGTCATCCTTCCTATCAGAAGAGAAGAAGCAGAAGATTATCCAAAGAATCAGGGCTGTAAGGAAAATTCCAAACTTAAGTTTAAGAGACGCAATGTCTCTACTAGGATCTTTAACTGCGTGTATATCGGCAGTGAGATGGGCTCAGGTTCACACTCGAATGCTTCAATACGAGGTTCTTCAAGCGGAGAAAGATCTTCATGGTGCTCTGAGCAGAAAATTCGATCTATCACCCGCCACTCTTCACGATCTAAGATGGTGGCTCGATCTGGCACATCTGTCAAAAGGGGTTCTCTGGACCATCACTCCGAACAATGTAATTACAACAGATGCCAGTCCGTTTGGTTGGGGAGCCCATATGGAGGACATTCTGACCCAAGGGCAATGGTCGATTCAAGAATCCCAGTATTCCTCAAATCTAAGAGAGCTTGTGGCAGTCAAACAGGCTCTTCTTTGCTTACTACCATCCCTGAGGAATGCACATGTACAGATACAAACAGACAATATGACTGTGGTAGCCTATATCAATCATCAGGGGGGGGACAAGATCTCGATCCCTAATGACCACTACAGCACAGATATTGTCTCTGGCCGAGAATCACTTACAATCCCTGTCGGCAGTTCATATAAAAGGAGAACTCAATATAGAGGCGGACTATCTCAGTCGCCATTCCCTTCGTCAGGGAGAGTGGTCCCTAGACCAACAGGTATTCGATCAAATAGTCGATCTGTGGGGTTTGCCGATAATAGACCTATTTGCTACGAGAAAGAACAGGAAGGTCAGGAGGTTCGCATCCTTACACATGGCAGACCAACCATTCATAGTGGATTCCCTTCGTGTCCGTTGGGACTTCCAGCTGGCTTATGCCTTTCCTCCTATGTGCCTGATTCCGATAGTTCTCAGGAAGATTCGGGAAGAAGGAGCCAGAGTGATCCTAATCGCCCCCTTCTGGCCCAGGAGGCCTTGGTTCTCTCTCCTCAGAACGATGTCAGTGACGGATCCCTGGGTGTTGCCAGTGGTTCCGGAGCTCCTTTCTCAAGGTCCGTTTCGTCATCCAAATTTGGAGACTCTTCACTTAACGGCTTGGAACTTGAGAGGGAGCTTCTGAAGGAGAGGGGGTTCTCCAATGCTTTAATTACTACCTTATTGAAAAGCAGAAAGGAGATTACTACAAAGATCTATACAAAAATTTGGAAAAAATTCCTTATGTTTCATCAGCAACCATTAGGAGATAAGGCTCCGATTTCAGCTATTCTAGAATTCCTTCAGAAAGGCTGGGAATTGGGTTTAGCAGTCAACACTCTGAGAGTTCACGTTTCAGCCTTGGGGGCTCTGTATAACAGTGATATAGCTGGTAATAGATGGGTTGCTAGGTTTATTAAGGCATGTCAGCGTTCAAACCCAATCCATATTGTAAGAATACCCCCTTGGGATTTAAATTTGGTACTTGAGGCATTGACTGAACCTCCGTTCGAGCCATTAGACTCTATTTCTATAAAAAATTTAACCTTAAAAACAGCTCTACTCTTAGCCTTAACATCTGCCAGGAGGGTCAGTGATATACATGCGTTATCAGTAGATCCTCCCTATCTAATAATTCTCCAGGATAAGATTGTCCTAAAACCCGATCCTGCATATTTGCCAAAAGTAGCAACTAAATTTCATAGAAGTCAGGAGATTTATTTACCATCTTTCTATGAAAATCCAGGTTCAGAAGAGGAGAAAAAATATCATACTCTAGATGTAAAGAGGGCGATATTAGAATACCTGGACAGGACACAAAGCTGGAGACAGAGTAGGGCTCTGTTTGTTTCTTTCCAGAATCAGAAAAAAGGTTCTGGGGTCACGAAGAACTCTATCGCTAGATGGATTAGAGAAGCGATATGTCTTGCCTACTCTGCCAGGGGAGTAACACCACCAGAAGGCATCAGGGCGCACTCCACTCGGGCTATGGCATCATCCTGGGCGGAGAAGGCAGATGTCCCCATTGAAATGATATGTAAGGCGGCAACTTGGTCATCACCTTCCACCTTTTATAAGCACTATCGCCTTGATCTATCTGCCAATTCCAGCTTACAGTTTGGCCGTTCAGTACTTAGTGCTGTGGTCCCTCCCAAATAGATAATCTTTGAAAGTCTCTCGTTGTGGGTGCTGTCGTGGCGATAGGAAAACCGGTTTTTACGTACCGGTAATAGGATTTTACAGAGTCCACGACAGCACCCATACATTCCCCCCCGTATTTAGTTACTTATTCCTGCACTCTGTTGGAAGGTGTGCCTTAACCCCTTTCTGCCATTAGACGTACTATTGCGTCCATGTGGGGTGGGCTTTACTTCCCAAGGACGCAATAGTACGTCATATGCGATCGGCAGCGCTCACGGGGGAAGCGCCGCCGATCGCGGCCGGGTGTCAGCTGTTTATCGCAGCTGACATCCGGCACTATGTGCCAGGAGCGGTCACGGACCGCCCCCGGCACATTAACCCCCGGCACACCGCGATCAAAGATGATCGCGATGTGCCGGCGGTACAGGGAAGCACCGCGCAGGGAGGGGGCTCCCTGCGGGCTTCCCTGAGCCCCCCGCAGCAACGCGATGTGATCGCGTTGCTGCGAGGGTCTCACCTCCCTCCCTGCTCCCTCCAGCCCCGGATCCAAGATGGCCGCGGATCCGGGTCCTGCAGGGAGGGAGGTGGCTTCACAGAGCCTGCTTAGAGCAGGCACTGTGAAGCAGCCTGCACTTCTATCAGATCAGTGATCTGACAGAGTGCTGTGCAAACTGTCAGATCACTGATCTGTGATGTCCCCCCCTGGGACAAAGTAAAAAAGTAAAAAAAAAAAATTTCAAATGTGTAAAAAAAAATAAAAAAAAATATTCCAAAATAATGAATAAAAAATAAAAATATTATTCCCATAAATACATTTCTTTATCTAAATAAAAAAAAAAAAACAATAAAAGTACACATATTTAGTATCGCCGCGTCCGTAACGGCCCGACCTATAAAACTGGCCCACTAGTTAACCCCTTCAGTAAACACCGTAAGAAAAAAAAAAAAAAACGAGGCAAAAAACAACGCTTTATTATCATACCGCCGAACAAAAAGTGGAATAACACGCGATCAAAAAGACAGATATAACTAACCATGGTACCGCTGAAAACGTCATCTTGTCCCGCAAAAAATGAGCCGCCATACAGCATCATCAGCAAAAAAATAAAAAAGTTATAGTCCTGAGAATAAAGCGATGCAAAAATAATTATTTTTTCTATAAAATAGTTTTTATCGTATAAAAGCGCCAAAACATAAAAAAATGATATAAATGAGGTATCGCTGTAATCGTACTGACCCGAAGAATAAAACTGCTTCATCAATTTTACCAAACGCGGAACGGTATAAACGCCTCCCCCAAAAGAAATTCATGAATAGCTGGTTTTTGGTCATTCTGCCTCACAAATATCGGAATAAAAAGCGATCAAAAAATGTCACGTGCCCGAAAATGTTACCAATAAAAACATCAACTCGTCCCGCAAAAACCAAGACCTCACATGACTCTGTGGACCAGAATATAGAAAAATTATAGCTCTCAAAATGTGGTAACGCAAAAAATATTTTTGCAATAAAAAGCGTCTTTCAGTGTGTGACGGCTGCCAATCATAAAAATCCGCTAAAAAACCCGCCATAAAAGTAAATCAAACCCCCCTTCATCACCCCCTTAGTTAGGGAAAAATTAAAAAAATGTATTTATTTCCATTTTCCCATTAGGGCTTAGGGTTAGGGTTAGGGCTAGGGTTAGGGCTAGGGTTAGGGCTAGGGTTAGGGCTAGGGCTAGGGTTAGGGTTAGGGCTAGGGTTAGGGCTAGGGTTAGGGCTAGGGTTAGGATTAGGGTTAGGGCTAGGGCTACAGTTTGGGTTGGGGCTAAAGTTACAGTTAGGGTTTAGATTACATTTACGGTTGGGAATAGGGTTGGGATTAGGGTTAGGGGTGTGTCAGGGTTAGAGGTGTGGTTAGGGTTACTGTTGGGATTAGGGTTAGGGATGTGTTTGGATTAGGGTTTCAGTTATAATTGGGGGGTTTCCACTGTTTAGGCACATCAGGGGCTCTCCAAACGCGACATGGCGTCCGATCTCAATTCCAGCCAATTCTGCGTTGAAAAAGTAAAACAGTGCTTCTTCCCTTCCGAGCTCTCCCGTGTGCCCAAACAGGGGTTTACCCCAACATATGGGGTATCAGCGTACTCAGGACAAATTGGACAACAACTTTTGGGGTCGAATTTCTCCTCTTACCCTTGGGAAAATACAAAACTGGGGGCTAAAAAATAATTTTGGGGGGAAAGATTTTTTTTTTTAATTTTCACGGCTCTGCGTTACAAACTGTAGTGAAACACTTGGGGGTTCAAAGCTATCACAACACATCTAGATGAGTTCCTTAGGGGGTCTAGTTTCCAAAATGGTGTCACTTGTGGGAGGTTTCTACTGTTTAGGTACATTAGGGGCTCTGCAAATGCAATGTGACACCTGCAGACCATTCCATCTAAGTCCTCATTCCAAATGGAGCTCCTTCCCTTCCGAGCCCTCCCATGCGCCCAAACAGTGGTTCCCCCCCACATATGGGGTATCAGCGCACTCAGGACAAATTGGACAACAAATTGTGGGGTCGAATTTCTCCTTTTACCCTCGGGAAAATACAAAACTGGGGGCTAAAAAATAATTTTTGTGGGAAAAAATTTTTGTTTTATTTTTACGGCTCTCCATTATAAACTTCTGTGAAGCCCTTGGTGGGTCAAAGCGCTCAGCACACATCTAGATAAGTTCCTAAGGGGGTCTACTTTCCAAAATGGTGTCACTTGTGGGGGGTTTCTACTGTTTAGGTACATTAGGGGCTCTGCAAACGCAATGTGACACCTGCAGACCATTCCATCTAAGTCTGCATTCAAATGGCACTCCTTCCCTTCTGAGCCCTCCCATGTGCCCAAACAGTGGTTCCCCCCACATATGGTGTATCATCGCACTCAGGACAAATTGGGCAACAAATTTTGGGGTCCAATTTCTCCTGTTACCCTCAGGAAAATACAAAACTGGGGGCTAAAAAAATAATTTTTGTGGGAAAAAAATTTTGTTTTATTTTTACGGCTCTGCATTATAAACTTCTGTGAAGCACTTGGTGGGTCAAAGTGCTCACCACACCTCTAGATAAGTTCCTTAGGGGGTCTACTTTCCAAAATGGTGTCACTTGTGGGGGGTTTCAATGTTTAGGCACATCAGTGGCTCTTCAAACGCAACATGGCGTCCCATCTCAATTCCTGTCAATTTTGCTTTGAAAAGTCAAACGGCGCTCCTTCCCTTCCGAGCTCTCCCATCCACCCAAACAGTGGTTTACCCCCACATATGGGGTATCCGCGTACTCAGGACAAATTGTACAACAACTTTTGGGGTCCAATTTCTTCTCTTACCCTTGGGAAAATAAAAAATTGGGGGCAAAAAGATAATTTTTGTGAAAAAATATGATTTTTTATTTTTACGGTTCTACATTATAAACTTCTGTGAAGCACTTGGTGGGTCAAAGTGCTCACCACACCTCTAGATAAGTTCCTTAGGGGGTCTACTTTCCAAAATGGTGTCACTTGTGGGGGGTTTCAATGTTTAGGCACATCAGTGGCTCTTCAAACGCAACATGACGTCCCATCTCAATTCCTGTCAATTTTGCATTGAAAAGTCAAACGGCGCTCCTTCCCTTCCGAGCTCTCCCATCCGCCCAAACAGTGGTTTACCCCCACATATGGGCTATCAGCGTACTCAGGACAAATTGTACAACAACTTTTGGGGTCCAATTTCTTCTCTTACCCTTGGGAAAATAAAAAATTGGGGGCGAAAAGATAATTTTTGTGAAAAAATATGATTTTTTATTTTTACGGTTCTACATTATAAACTTCTGTGAAGCACTTGTTGGGTCAAAGTGCTCACCACACCTCTAGATAAGTTCCTTAGGGGGTCTACTTTCCAAAATGGTGTCACTTGTGGGGGGTTTCAATGTTTAGCCACATCAGGGGCTCTCCAAACGAAACATGGCGTCCCATCTCAATTCCAGTCAATTTTGCATTGAAAAGTCAAATGGCACTCCTTCGCTTCCGAGCTCTGCCATGCGCCCAAACAGTGGTTTACCCCCACATGTGGGGTATTGGCATACTCAGGACAAATTGTACAACAATGTTTGGGGTCCATTTTCTCCTGTTACCCTTGGTAAAATAAAACAAATTGGAGCTGAATTACATTTTTTGTGAAAAAAAGTTAAATGTTCATTTTTATTTAAACATTCAAAAAATTCCTGTGAAGCACCAGAAGGGTTAATAAACTTCTTGAATATGGTTTTGAGCACCTTGAGGGGTGTAGTTTTTAGAATGGTGTCACACTTGGGTATTTTCTATCATATAGACCCCTCAAAATGACTTCAAATGAGATGTGGTCCCTAAAATAAAATGGTGTTGTAGAAATGAGAAATTGCTGGTCAACTTTTAACCCTTATAACTCCCTAACAAAAAAAAATTTTGGTTCCAAAATTGTGCTGATGTAAAGTAGACATGTGGGAAATGTTACTTATTAAGTATTTTGTGTGACATATCTCTGTGATTTAATTGCATAAAAATTCAAAGTTGGAAAATTGCGAAATTTTCATAATTTTCGCCAAATTTCCGTTTTTTTCACAAATAAACGCAGGTACTATCAAATAATTTTTACCATTGTCATGAAGTACAATATGTCACGAGAAAACAATGTCAGAATCACCAGGATCCATTGAAGCGTTCCAGAGTTATAACCTCATAAAGGGACAGTGGTCAGAATTGTAAAAATTGGCCCGGTCATTAACGTGCAAACCACCCTTGGGGGTAAAGGGGTTAAAGATCACTCTTTAGAGGTGGTGGTATTTAGTATTGTTTAAGATAATATTATCATGTACTGATTCATTGGCGGTATCCCTTGTACTCTGGAACACAAACTGGAGGGCGAGGGGGACCGCCCCTTTTTAACCTTTAGGTTCCTGTCCGGAAGGTGGGCGGATCCCCTCTCTCGTTGTGGGTGCTGTCGTGGACTCTGTAAAATCCTATTACCGGTACGTAAAAACCGGTTTTACGGCTCTACATTATAAACGTCTGTGAAGCATTTGGTGGGTCAAAGAGCTCACCACACATCTAGATAAGTTCCTTAGGGGGTCTAATTTCCAAAATGGTGTCACTTGTGCGGGGTTTCCACTGTTTAGGCACATTAGGGGCTCTCCAAGCGCGACATGGCGTCCTATCTCAGTTCCAGTCAATTTTGAATTGGAAAGTCAAACGGCGCTCCTCCCTTCCGAGCTCAGCCGTGCGCCCAAACAGTGGTTCCCCCCACATATGGGGTATCTGCGTACTCAGAACAAATTGTACAACAACTTTTGGGGTCCAATTTCTCCTGTTACCCTTGGTAAAATAAAACAAATTGGATCTGAAGTACATTTTTTGTGAAAAATGTTAAATGTTCGTTTTTTTTATTTATTTATTTTTTTACATTCCAAATTCCTGTGACACACCTGAAGGGTTAATAAACTTCTTGAATGTGGTTTTGAGCACCTTGAGGGGTGCAATGTTTAGAATGGTGTCACACTTGGTTATTTTCTATCATATAGACCCCTCAAAATGACTTCAAATGTGATGTGGTCCCTAAAAAAAAATGGTGTTGTAAAAATGAGAAATTGCTGGTCTACTTTTAACCCTTAAATCTCCCTAACAAAAAGAATTTATGGTTCCAAAATTGTGCTGATGTAAAGTAGACATGTGGGAAATGTTAGGTATTAAGTATTTTGTGTGACATATATCTCTGATTTAAGGGCATGAAAATTCAAAGTTGGAAAATTGCTAAATTTTTCCCAAATTTCCATTTTTTTTTTTTCACAAACGCAAGTTATGTCAAGGAAATGTTACCACTAACATGAAGTACAATATGTCACGAGAAAACAATGTCAGAATTACTGGGATCCATGCAAGCGTTCCAGAGTTATAACCTCATAAAGGGACAGTGGTCAGAATTGTAAAAATTGGCCCAGACATTAACATGCAAACCACCCTTGGGGGTTAATATCTGCATTGATGCTCACCCTCCTACTCTGGCATAGCAAAAGTACAACTAGGGTCTAAAAGTGCTCATACAACTTGGATAGTGGCCTGCTGAACATTTACATTTCCTGACTCCCTTATACATGTCAAAACTCTGCTAAGCATTCATGTGTTTTCTATGAAGAGATAGAAGACATTCGTGGTAGAATAAAAGGATCAGATGGTTGAATTAGGATCGAACTTTGTCTCCAATATCATTAGAGATCCTTGTCCTCTTTAGACCTAGGGGACACAACCTCTGGCCTCCATATACCGTACTTGGTCATAGACACACTTGTTTATTGACTGCTCACATGTTTTCCATATCATAGAGGACTGCTCTGTAAGTAGTGTTGGTGTGTTGTCACAATCGCTGGTTTCTCCATATATTAAAACAAAACAAAACGCAAATTGAGCTTGGAATAAGTTGGTATAAATGCAGCACATAAACAAATGTTCATTTTGGCCATAAAGTCAGAGGACTGCTTCTTCTGGGCAGCACGGTGGTGCAGTGCTTAGCACTACAGCCTTGCAGCGCTGGGGTCCTGGGTTCTAATCCCACCCAGGACAACATCTGCAAAGAGTTTGTATGTTCTCTCCGTGTTTGCGTGGGTTTCCTCCGGGCACTCCGGTTTCCTCCCACATTCCAAAGACCTACTGATAGGAATTCTAGATTGTGAGCCCAATCGGGGACAGTGATGATAATGTGTGCAAACTGTAAAGCGCTGCGGAATATGTTAGCGCTATATAAAAATAAAGATTATTATTATTCTTCGGTAATGTTGGTGCTTTCTCACAATCTCTGGTATCTCCATAAATAAAACAAACACATTAGCCATTCACATGGTGAACAAGCCTGTAGGAACACACCACCAAGAAACTGAGACACAAAAAAGGCACAGTAATAAACCAAAAAATACTCTGTTGCAGAGAATCAGTAAACAACAAGTGCTAGTAAAAAGATGGAAAAACACAGGGTATTTGGTTAACACTTTTTTTTTTTGTGTGCAAAAAATCTATTAAGCGGCTTTTACTAGCACTTGCTGTTTACTGATATTTTCTGTAGCAGAGTATTTTTTGGTTTTACTGTGCCTTGTTTGTGTCTCTAGCTCCATAAATAAGTAGACTTTTGATTCCTGTTTGGAATTCCAGTATTAGAGAAGGTGGAGAGTTGGCTGTGCTTGTGTGGGGTATTTATATTGTAGGTTATGGGAGCAGTGAAACATTAAGCAATTTTAACTTCAATGGAAAAAATGCACCACATGTCTGCTGGGAGTGTGAATGGAGGTGAAGGGGACATTCTTTCTCATGATAGTATAGGGTCCTGGCCATCATGGTTTATGGAGTTTCATCCATACATTAGTTCTTGTTCCCTAATGGCCATTGGGTGGTTGTCTTGCCAAATGAAGACTATTGTACACTGATAAGCCAAAGCCAGGAGTGGAACACTATAATGAACAGGTTTATTTTTTTCTTCTATGTTTTTGATCTTCTGCTTGCTTTGGCTTAATAATGAATCCTCAAAACAAAAGAAATGGGGTGGACTATAAGCTGGTAAATGTGCAAAGTGTAAGAACATATTCACACTGTGGCTGTTTCACAGCAAAAAGGGCATATGCCCAACAGCTAGTATTAGTATATGTAAATAAGATGGGTTGCTTAATTAACACTATTTTGTTGAAAAAAAACCCATAAAAGCCATCCCACCATGACAAGGATGGTCCTAACCTTCATATGTATATTTCATCTTTATATTTTCTGTATAGCTTCCCAATGGATGGCTCTGACAGAACCCTGTCCTGCTCAGCATTTATACTACATATAGCACTTATAAATTTTTCAATTTGTATTGAGGTCTTTTGACACAAGTAAAGTTTTAAAACTAGACATGGGTTAGGACCTTCCTGATGGGTACATCTTGTCCTGGTGGGATGGCTTTTATGCTTTTTTGATCAAAATTGAGTTGAGTTATTACCCTGTTATTTACTTTTACTATTTACTTATGTGCGCTTTATGGTATATGCTCATTTTGTTTTTTCTTAGATTTTGTCTTTAACCCCTTAATGACCGCCGATAAGCCTTTTAACGGCGGCAGTTAAGGGCACTTATTCCTTAGCGCTGCTTTTTAATAGTGCTGAGAAGTGTATAGTGCCCCCCAGCGTCAGAAAGTTTCTGGGATTTTGGCTACCAGGGGGTAACTGAGACCCCGGAGAACATGACTCTGGTTGACTTTTGCCGTCCCGTCACCAAATAACGGCAATCACAAAAAAAAGTCTGATTTTTCCATTCATTTCTCTCTCCTCTGATAAGATCTAGCATACCAGAGGAGAGAGAAATGGGGTCCTCGAACCATCCTGGACCCCCCACTCTTTCCCCCGGCCCTCCGCGTCCTCTTCCTGCAAGAAAATGGCGGGCGCAATGTGCACCTTGAGAACTGCCAGCCGGTACCCAGCAACAATAGATTTTTCCTATTGGTTTATTTTGATCACTGTGATAGACCCCATCAAAGTGATTAATATAAAAAAAAATAGTAAATCCAACCCCCCTTCGATAAAATTTTTTAAAAATTGCTGGGGTTAGGGTTTGGGCTCGGATTGGGGGTTACGGTTGTGGCGTGTTGGGGTTAGGTTTTGGGGTTATGGCTGTTTAGGCACATCAGGGGGTCTCCAAACACGACATGGCACCCATCATCGATTCCAGCCAATTTAGCGGTCAAATGGTGCTCCCACCCTTCTGAGCCCTGCCATGCGCCCAAACAGTGGCTATCCCCCACATACGGGGTATCTGTGTATACAGTAGAAATTGCACAACAAACATTTTCTCCTGATACCCTTGTGAAAAAAGTGTGGGTCTAAAGTAAATTTTTTTTTTTTTTTTTTTTGTGTGAAAATAGTTAAATGCAGTTTTTTTCTCCCTTCAACATTGGTTTAGTTCTTGTGAAGCACCTGAAGGGTAAATAAACTCCTTGAATGTGGTTTTGCGCACCTTGTGTGGTGCAGTTTTTAGAATGTCACTTTTGTGTGTATTTTCTGTCATATTGACTTCTCCATAGTCACTTCAAATGTGAGGTGGTCTCTTAAAAAAAAAGAAATAAATAAAGTTTGTTTAAAATTTTGTTGGAAAAATGAGGTCGCTGGTCAACATTTAACCCTTATACCTGCTAAATTTCTGTATTTTTTGTTTCATAAATAAATGCAAGTCATATCGAAGAAATGTTACCACTAACATGAAGTAGAATGTCACAAAAAACAATCTAAGGCCGGGTTCACATCGATACGATCCGTATGTGTCATGTGTACATATCTTTAACATTATGTTCGCAGTGACCTGTTTCTGCATGCATTCGCTTGCGGATGCGTAAACTTGTTGTTTCGTGGGGTCCAGTGAACGCAACATGTTGCATTTTTGAGGCGTCAAATGATTGCATCCCAAAAACACATTACTGTCTATGGGAACGTATTGGTATGCAAGGACATGCGTATGCATGCGTTCGATACGCATGCGTACTTTAGACTGCGCATGTCCTGAAAATGTCACCTCCCCCACCATGCTCATAAAAAACGCAACGCATGCACATGCAGCGTTTTGGTTTGCATCATGCGCAAGATGCCCAGGCGTATGCATGCTTTTGCATGCGTTTGCGCATGCAGACGATATGCTGCGGACACATACGCAAATGTGAACTTCGCCTAAATCAGTGGAAACCATTGAAGCGTTCCAGAGCTATAACCTCATAAAGCAACAGTGGTCAGAATTGTAAAAATTGGCCTGGTCATTAAGGTCAAAATTTGCTTGTTGACTAAGGCTAATTTCACATTAGCGTTTTGAGGAGCTGTGGAGGGCTGCGGACTTCTTCCGTGAAGCCCCGCCCTCAGCCGCTAGCTCTGCCTACTTCTGCATGCGGCCGGCATGCGGCCTGCGTACCTATCTTTAACATTAGGTACGCAGGTCGTTCCACTGTATGCGTCGTGCCGCTTTGACGATGCGGCGACCAGCGTAGAACGCAGCTTGTAGCATTTTGTTTTCTCCGCATCGTCAAATCGACGCATACAGTGGAACGACCTGCGTACCTAATGTTAAAGATAGGTATGCCGGCCGTATGCAGAAATAGGCGGAGCTAGCGGCGGCGGTGTGGCTGAGGGCGGGGCTTCACGGAGGAAGTCCGCAGGCCTCCGCAACGCTAATGTGAAACCGGCCGAAGGGGTTAAAGGCAACCTGTCAGTAGGGCTTTGCACAGTAACCTACAGACAATGTCCGGTCGGTGCCGTTATACTGATTACAATGATACTTTGGGTGATGTGATGTATTAGAGGTTGTTTAAGCTTTATTTTCAGTTTCGAGTTAATGATATGCTCGTACCCCGGGGCGGCCTGTGGATGGTCTTCATGTGGTGCTCTGATTAGATATTCATAATGCAGACTGCTGACAGGTCACTGATCCCTCACTGACCTGCCCCCTAGTTTACATAAGGAATCTATCCATCCATCCCAACCTGCAGGCAGGTGTCAGCCGTTGCCCCTGCGCTGCAACATAATCACATGTGTAATGTGCATATAATTATTACGGTTGAGGTTATAAAATAAAAAATAAAAAAAAACACCTTTGAAAATGGTGCCTGCGCAGCAGCAGCTGTTTGGTGTATTTGAAGGTGATCCAATAGCTATTGTGCCAGTTGTGCCTACTTGGAGGAAGATTTTTTTCTTTTTCTTTAGCAAGATGGCGCTGCCTGTGCAATAACTTTTTAATATCAGGATAACCTCCACCACTTTAATTATAAATGCAGTATACATGCAATTATGCTTCAGCGCAGGTGCCACGGCTGACACCCGCCTGCAGAAGGTTTTTTTTCCCCAGTATGTACAGGTATTCATTATGTAAACTAGGGGGCAGGTCAGTGAAGGATCAGTGACCTGTCAGCAGTCTGCATCTACTATATAATTGTATAAGGGTCACTTCCGTCATTGTCTGTCCTTCTGTCTGTCACGGATATTCATTGGTCGCGGCCTCTGTCTGTCATGGGAAATCCAAGTTGCTGATTGGTCGTGGCAAAACGCCCACGACCATTGCCACGACCAATCAGTGACTGGCACAGTCCTCCGGCAAAATGGTCGCTCCTTCCTCCCCGCAGTCAGTGCCCGCTCCATAATCCCCTCCAGTCAGCCCTCACACAGCGTTAATGGACCGCGTTATGCCGCAGTGTAACGCACTCCATTAACGCAGCTATTAGCCCTGTGTGACCAACTTTTTACTAATGATGCTGCATATGCAGCATCAATAGTAAAAATATCTAATGTTACAAATAATAATTAAAAAAAACACGTTATTCTCACGCTCCGACGTCGCGCCCTGTTATCTGCAGTGCAAGCGGCAGGTTCCGGTATCAAGGAGGCTATGCGAGAAGGATGTGCCATGACGTCACGGTCATGTGACCGTGACGTCATCACAGGTCCTGCGCTCATACCAGCCCTGGGACCGGAAGCTGCCGCATGCACCGCACACAGGCGACAGGACTACAAGGGGCCCTCGGAAGGTGAGTATATGTTTCTTTATTTTAAGTCTTTTTTAACCTGTTACATACGTGGCTGGGCAATATACTACGTGGCTGGCCAATATACTACGTGACTGGCCAATATACTACGTGACTGGCCAGTATACTACGTGTCTGTGCTGTATACCAGGGGTGACAAACTGCATTCCTCGAGGGCCGCAAACCATGCGTGTTTTCAAGATTTCCTTAGCATTGCACAAGGTGCTGCAATCATTATGTGTGTAGGTGATTAAATTATCACCTGTGCAGTACAAGGAAATCCTGAAAACATGAACTGTTTACAGCCCTCGAGGAATGCAGTTTGACACCCTTGCTGTACACTACGTGGCTCTGTGCTGTACACTACGTGGCTCTGTGCTGTACACTACGTGGCTCTGTGCTGTACACTACGTGGCTCTGTGCTGTACACTACGTGGCTCTGTGCTGTACACTACGTGGCTCTGTGCTGTACACTACGTGGCTCTGTGCTGTACACTACGTGGACATGCATATTCTAGAATACCCGATGCGTTAGAATCGGGCCACCATCTAGTTATGAATACCTAAGCAGAGCACCACATGAAGACCCCTCCTGACTTTTTGCACTTATGGCTGAAAACCAGCTGAAATAAGTGATATGCTGCAGTTTTCAAAAAGCAGTAGTTTTCCAGTTCAGTCATGAAAACACCCAATGTGTGTGCATGAGATTTCTGAAAAACAAGTTTTGCGGGTACTGTAAAAAGCCACTTTTAATTTGCATAAATAAGCATAAAAAACTCAGCAAAAAACGCAACGTTTGTACATGGCCAAAGGCTACTTTCCCTATATGATCTTCTATCTAGTTTTCCTTGTGTCAAAAACATAGCGTCTTGCAATTCCAGCAAAGTAGATGGGATTTATAGAAACCTCATGCCCACTGTGCTTATTTATGATGTGTAAACTTGCCAGTAGTGCATTTTTTAAATCCGCGGCATGTTAATTTCTCTTGCGGATATGCGTTAGATGTGGAAAGTCCCCAGATAAACAACGCACATGCAGTTTCTGTGCATCTCTGCAACGTAAATGCATCAAATACGCATGTAATCCACACTGAAGTATGTCAAAGCCAAATGCCAGGATGTTTCAGAAACAAAGCGTAGTTATTTGAAGCATGATCTACACACACACACACACACACACACACACACACACACACACACACACACACACACACACACACACACACACACACACACACACACTGTAACGTAGTCTGTTAATGCCGCCATTACTTTCAATGGCGGACGCATCGCTAGCGCACGCCCACAATGGGCGTGCGCTAGCGATGTGCCGTCATTGAGTGACGGACCCGAGACACAGGCTGCAGCGTTTCCGGGTCCGTCACTGCTAGCGCAGATAGAGCTAGCAGATGCTCCATCTGTGCTAGCGCAGTGCAAACGTCGGCACTTGCGCTAGTGCAGTCCGTTTAACGGATGTATTGAACGGACTGCACAACGCAAGTGTGAACTAAGCCTAAGGGGGTTTACAGATCTAGAAAAAAAAAATTAACCCCCTTCACAGCCTATGAGCCTGCTTGTTTTCTGCCACATGACAGCTGATTAAATCAGCTGACACGTGCCCTAAGAGCCATGGGCTCCTGTGTCACATGACCGCATGATGCTGTTGGGTTGGAATGACAACCTGGGGTCTGCAGGACCTTGTGGTTGTCATTGCTGATCTGGTATGAGTGTCACCCCATTCCCGGGGTAATGGCAGACGATTAATTCCGCTACACATAGCAGGGCTGATCACAGCTTCAAGTCTCCCAAGAAGACTATTGAAGCAAGTAACAAAAAAAAAAAAGTTTTGAAAACTATAAATTGATAAAATATATATATATATATATATATATATATATATATATATATATATATATATATATATATATATATAATTTTTTTTTTTTTTTTTTTTGCTCCATTCAAAATGAAACAAAATGCTAAATACACATTTCGTATCGCTGCATTCAGAAACACTGGATCTATCAACATATAAGAATTAGGCTTCTTTCACACTTGCATTTTCTGCTGTCTGTCATTGTGCCGCAAAATGACCTATCGACGGACGTCACAAAAATAGGGAAAAACGTGTGTGACGCATCCAGTGTAACGACGGATGCGTCGTACACAAATTCCAGGGAGAGAGACTTTTCCAGGCATGCTCGGAGGGGAAAAACAGGATCTGTCGCTGGATTCCAGTGTTTGACGTTCAGCTAAGGATCCTGCGCCCATAGGCTTCCATTATAGCCGATGACGGGTAGCGCAGGATGCGTCGCTGACCGTTTTTTTTTCCCCCCCCCCCCCCCCGACGTGCAGAAAAACGTTCCTTTCTCCTTCGCCTCATTGGGGGACACAGACCGTGGGGTGTATGCTGCCGCCAATAGGAGGCTGACACTAAGGGCCCCTTTCCACTTGTGTGAGAAAAAAGCGGTCCGATTTACGGACCGAAAAAACAGATGTAACGTGTGCGATTGTCATGCGAGTGTCATGCAAGTGTAATGCGATTTTTTTTTTTTTTTAAATCGCATCCGTTTTTACATCCGTATGCAATCCGTTTTTTTTCTCTGCAACTATTTTTATACAGTCATTTACAGGACTATTTACAGTGTTCTGTGCCACAGAATGGTAAGGTATCCGTAAAAAACGGATGGAATACGGATGGTCCGTATTCCATGCGTTTTTTCTCTCGCACCCATTGACTTGCTTTGGCGAGTCTCGTCCGAGAATCTCAGCAATACGCAGCATGCTGCGATTTTTTTTCTCAGCCGACACAGATTTTTCTCAGTCCGATTTCGGCTGGGAAAAAAATCGCAAATGGAATGTCACCTATTGAAAAACATTGGTCCGAGTGCAATCCGATTTTTCATCGGATTGCACTCGTCCGTTTTTCTCACAAGTGGAAAGGGGCCCTAAGTGATACAAAAAAAGTGATCTCCTCCCCTGCAGTATACACCCTCTTGCTGGCTCTCAGCTAACCCGTTCTTGCTTAGTGTCTGTAGGAGGCACATGGGTCTGTTTCAGACCCCAACGTTTTTATTTTATTTATTTTTTAATTAACGGAGTGAAGGGGGCGATGGTTCCTTTCAAGGTTCCGATCTCCCCCGAACCATCAACAGGCGAGCACGGCGAGTATACCTCCCCGTACCCTCTCCTGCGACGTGGGAAGCCATGCCTGAGCTCACTTCAGGGGTGACGGTTCCTTTCATGGTCCCGATCTCCCCACACCAGCAGCAGGCGACCACATGGAGTGTCGCCTCCATGTATCCTCTCCTGGAGCCAGGCCTAATGCCGGACAACTGGCCCTGTCCACCCGGACTGAACTCCGTGGCTGTACAGAGGCCCTCTCTTTGGCGTCCGAGCAGCCCCCACTGTCCCACCACTGTGAAAGCGGATGGCACAAGGAGGCGGACGGTTCCTCTCCACCTCCCTAACAAACGGATGATGGATTGAGGCTTATCCCTGCACCGTCCATGCTGCACAGAACAGCGCTGAAACCCACATCCGCGGCGGCTCCATGCCGGGACGCGCACCAATGGTGAGTGGATCCATCTTCAGAGGGATATTCACATGCTGACAGGCAGCCTCAGCCACTTCCCTGTGGCCCACCTCTCTGAGGTAACGCTCTGGATGGCTGCAAAAATTTAGTCCCCGGCTTCGGCCGATTTGTAGGCCGCATCCTGGAAGTCTTGCCTGGAACGACCCACTGGTGACGTCCGCCGGCTACAGAAATTTAGGCCCCGGCTTAGGCCTATTCAACATTGTCTGTGGCTCCGCCCACCAAATTGGCGCTTCTCGCTCTCTGCGAGATTTTATCAACTCTGCAGCTCCCGGTGGCCATCTTGGTCCACCCGGCCAGCTCACACTGGGGTGACAGTATTTTTGCATTAAAGGGGCACATCGACTCTACATCAGTACCCGGGTAAGGAAGTACCTGGTCTTAAAGGCACATGACCAGTATTCTCTGGTCTTAAAGGCGCATGACCAGTATTCTCTGGTCTTAAAGGCGCATGACCAGTATTCTCTGGTCTTAAAGGCGCATGACCGGTATTCCCTGGTCTTAAAGGCGCATGACCAGTATTCTCTGGTCTTAAAGGCGCATGACCGGTATTCTCTGGTCTTAAAGGCGCATGACCGGTATTCTCTGGTCTTAAAGGCGCATGACCGGTATTCTCTGGTCTTAAAGGCGCATGACCGGTATTCTCTGGTCTTAAAGGCGCATGACCGGTATTCCCCTGTCTTAAAGGCGCATGACCAGTATTCCCTGGTCTTAAAGGTGCATGACCAGTATTCCCCGGTCTTAAAGGCGCATGACCAGTATTCCCCGGTCTTAAAGGCGCATGACCAGTATTCCCTGGTCTTAAAGGCCCTTGATCAGTCCGAGGAGCCCTCCGCCGCCGACCCCAGCTTTATCCTCTAGTTCCCCTCAGTGGACTTCTTCACTGACCAATCCATGGTTCTCTGACCAAGAGATTGAATCCCTCTGTGTACCCTCTGTGTTTGGAGTGCTCGCAGGACCAACATACATGGTCCCTATCCTACATGGGAGCCGTCGGCTAGCAGGGGCCGCAAGTATTCTAGAAACGTGCAGGTGTCTAGAAACATACAGGCATCTAGAAAACGGAAGTTTTTCGTTTCCTTCTCCCTCACCAATGATTTGATGACAACAAGGCTCTGAATATGGATTGGATATTGCCTGAGCTTGCCAGAGCTTCAGAGACTAAACTCCCTCGAGAGCATTTGCCATTCAATTCGGATAAGCGATTCACTGGACAGAAGCCTCTACGTGGGATGCCATGCCTGGTCTGTTTTTTAAGGGTGACGGGTCCTTTAAAGGGCACCGATCTCCCCACACCATAAACAGACGAGCACACAGAGTGTCGCCTCCATGTTTCCTCTTCTGCATCCAGGCCTAACGCCAGACAACCTGTCCTGTCCACCCGGAGACCTGAACTCTGTGGACATATAGAGGCACCCTTTTTGGCGTACGAGCTCCCCCCTCTGCATCACCACTATTTAGCGGATGATGCAAGAAGGCGGACAATTCCTCTCCACTTCCCTGTTAAGAGGTTGATGGATCGAGGGTTCCTATTTTTTATCTTTGCACCATGAAAAGAGGAGATGGCAAGAGTCTATGACCTGCGGGATGCAGCCGCACATTCTGCCATGGGGCAGATTAACCGGGTAGAATCTCCTGTGGTATACCTACCAGTATCCCTACCTGATGGGTCATCAATTAAAAATACCACGGACTGTCAGATAGCAAATCTGGTTCGTTCCGTCTTGCGGCTTCGGGTCCAGCGCTCTATCCTCCCTAGCGGCCGCATGGATTGCTAGAGCAATGGTCTCCTGGCTGGAGACCTTAACTACCTTGATTCACACCAGCAACAACTGGCCAATCAAATCCTTTGAGCGGGAGACTGACAAAGGATTGTATAAGGATTGTCCAGCACAGTCTAGATCTAAGGGATCTTGGTTCCAAACAGGGGAACGAAAAGTAAGATCGACCCTGGACCTCAAGCTTCTAACAACCTTTGACATGGTCCTCCTTCTTTGGATGGAGTTCCTCCGCTCAGCCATTACTTCAACAGAAAAAGGTGCAGTTTCTGGCATCCATCGACATTTGGGTTGCTTACCCTCTGAAAAAATTCCTTCGCCTTTCCATTCGTCAACAGCATTTTCAAGTCACAACCTTGTCCTTCGGCCTTGCTTCCGCACCCAGAGTGTTCGCACGGGTCATGGCGGATGTCATGTTTCTCTTGCACTCCAGAGGCGTGCTCGTCCTGCCCTGTTTGGTCTGTCTAGTCGCCCTTCCAGGACTACGCTGAGTCGTCTATATCTCTTGCGATACCTTCTCTCCTGGGCTGGCAGCTACACTTAGACAAGTTCTCCTCATTTCCAGCCCAGCAGATATCCTTTTTGAGGATGATCCTGCACACTTCTAGAAGGATGGTAATTCTTCCTCGAGACAAGGTCATGGCCCTTCAACAGGGAGCTCGCGCAAGGAGAGTTCTGAGGACTTGATTACTCACCCCCTCATTTCATTCGATTTGCTAAGAGAGTTCTGAGGGAAAATGGTGACGACAATGGAAGCGGTTTCCTTCACTCCGCTCGTTTTCAGCAAGTCAAACAGACTTTCAGACAATAGTCTCTGAGCTCCTTCTTCATCCAGGGCCTTTCTCCCGGTTCAATGGTTATTAGTAACTACCAATGCCAGTCTTCTTCTCCCCATCATTGTTATGGAGATCCGAACGGTAGTCTTACAGCAGGTCCACTGCCTTCTGGCGGGTCACCCTATCCGAATTCTTTTGAATGCCACGGCGGTGCCTTACGTCAGTTATCTAGCAGGTACCCACGGTCAGGCGCCATGACCGAGGTACCTCACTTTCTCAGATGGGCTGAAGTCTATTATTCGGTGATCTCGGCAGTATACAGGTCCTTCTCAAAAAATTAGCATATAGTGTTAAATTTCATTATTTACCATAATGTAATGATTACAATTAAACTTTCATATATTATAGATTCATTATCCACCAACTGAAATTTGTCAGGTCTTTTATTGTTTTAATACTGATGATTTTGGCATACAACTCCTGATAACCCAAAAAACCTGTCTCAATAAATTAGCATATTTCACCCATCCAATCAAATAAGTGTTTTTTAATAACAAACAAAAAAACCAACAAATAATAATGTTCAGTTATGCACTCAATACTTGGTCGGGAATCCTTTGGCAGAAATGACTGCTTCAATGCGGCGTGGCATGGAGGCAATCAGCCTGTGACACTGCTGAGATGTTATGGAGGCCCAGGATGCTTCAATAGCGGCCTTAAGCTCATCCAGAGTGTTGGGTCTTGCGTCTCTCAACTTTCTCTTCACAATATCCCACAGATTCTCTATGGGGTTCAGGTCAGGAGAGTTGGCAGGCCAATTGAGCACAGTAATACCATGGTCAGTAAACCATTTACCAGTGGTTTTGGCACTGTGAGCAGGTGCCAGGTCGTGCTGAAAAATGAAATCTTCATCTCCATAAAGCATTTCAGCCGATGGAAGCATGAAGTGCTCCAAAATCTCCTGATAGCTAGCTGCATTGACCCTGCCCTTGATGAAACACAGTGGACCAACACCAGCAGCTGACATGGCACCCCACACCATCACTGACTGTGGGTACTTGACACTGGACTTCAGGCATTTTGGCATTTCCTTCTCCCCAGTCTTCCTCCAGACTCTGGCACCTTGATTTCCGAATGACATGCAAAATTTGCTTTCATCAGAAAAAAGTACTTGGGACCACTTAGCAACAGTCCAGTGCTGCTTCTCTGTAGCCCAGGTCAGGCGCCTCTGCCGCTGTTTATGGTTCAAAAGTGGCTTTACCTGGGGAATGCGGCACCTGTAGCCCATTTCCTGCACACGCCTGCTTCCTCAGGTTCCCCAAGGTCTGGAATCGGTCCTTCTCCACAATCTTCCTCAGGGTCCGGTCTCCTCTTCTCGTTGTACAGCGTTTTCTGCCACATTGTTTCCTTCCAACAGACTTACCATTGAGATGCCTTGATACAGCACTCTGGGAACAGCCTATTTGAGAAATTTCTTTCTGGGTCTTACCCTCTTGCTTGAGGGTGTCAATGATGGCCTTCTTGACATCTGTCAGGTCGCTAGTCTTACCCATGATGGGGGTTTTGAGTAATGAACCAGGCAGGGAGTTTATAAAAGCCTCAGGTATCTTTTGCATGTGTTTAGAGTTAATTAGTTGATTCAGAAGATTAGGGTAATAGGTCGTTTAGAGAACCTTTTCTTGATATGCTAATTTATTGAGACAGGTTTTTTGGGTTATCAGGAGTTGTATGCCAAAATCATCAGTATTAAAACAATAAAAGACCTGACAAATTTCAGTTGGTGGATAATGAATCTATAATATATGAAAGTTTAATTGTAATCATTACATTATGGTAAATAATGAAATTTAACACTATATGCTAATTTTTTGAGAAGGACCTGTATATCCCAGAAGTAGAACTCTGAACGGCAAACAAATTCAGCCGTCAGGGTTCCGCCTCAAGTCAGTGGGAACTTCACCCCGAAGCCTTCCATCAGATCTGTCCTTACTGGAGCTCTCCAGTTGTAGGTGGGATGACATCCAGACTGTAGGCCAATGTACTCGAGTTCGTGGTTCGGCCTCGAGATCCAAGAGCCATCGCTCTCCATGCTCTGGTTCTGCCGTGGTACCAGTTTCCATAACTCCCCTTCCACTGCTTCCGAAAGCCTTTCGGAAGCAGAAAGGGGCCCCAGTGATCCTCAGAGATCCGCACTGACCACGTCCGTTTTTTGTTTGCGGAGCTAGTATCTTCTCGCCTTATCGCAGCTCAACTGCAAGTAGGGACTTTCTCACAGGGAGTTTTCACACGTAGTTCTTCCCTATCGCATACCGTTAGATCATTGGGACCTTATTATTCCTAGGAGCCTTACAGTAGGCTCCTTTTTCATCCGGGCAGACTTTACTATCAGGGAAAGTCGTCCCGTTCTCCTCTGCGATATTCTCACTCTGACGAGTCTTCGGAGCTAGCTTCTCTGCTCTTTCAGACTTTTTTCCCTTATTACCTTCTAGGCAAGGTTGTCCTCAGGCCATCTCCATCCCTTGTTACCAAGGTGGTACTGTATTACCACTGTTATGAGGGCATAGTTCTTCCCTCATCTCTTTTGGCTCCAGTCCACAAAATGGAATAAGATTCCCCATATTCTGGACGAATTGAGTGCTCTGAGTAGGTACGTCTTGAGGACAGCGTCCTTCTGAAGGTTGGACATTTTATTTGGGCTTCCTGACGGTAGAGGAAGGCTTCCTGACATTTTCAGGAAGGGTTTAGCCGTTTCATCGACCATGATAACATGGTGAATTCTTTTCACCATCCAGGAGTCCTTCCGTGCTAGATGTCAGCGTATCTCCCTGTCTATCAAGGGTTCTAGGCACCAGGCGTCAGCAAGGCATGCCTGCAAGCTTGCGGATTCGTCCAGTCCGCATGCATTCTTGAAGCACTATAATTCCCACACTTCCACAGATGTGAGTCTGGGCAGGCGGACTCTGCAGGCCGCGGTGGCGCACTTGTAAGTAGCGGTTACACAGGGCCTGATCTATTGTTGTCCCCACCCAGGGACTGCTTTGGGACGTCCCACGGTCTGTGTCCCCCAATGAGGCGAAGGAGAAATAGGGATTTTTGTGTACTCACCGTAAAATCCTTTTCTCCGAGCCATTCATTGGGGGACACAGCTCCCACCCTGTTATTAGCTTATGCTTGTTTTTTAGAATATGACATGCTATACGCTCATATATTGTTATTGATCTCCTACTGCTTTTGCACCGAACTGGTTAGCTGAGAGCCAGCAGGAGGGTGTATACTGCAGGGGAGGAGCTAACTTTTTTTGTATCACTTAGTGTCAGCCTCCTATTGGCAGCAGCATACACCCCACGGTCTGTGTCCCTCAATGAATGGCTCGGAGAAAAGGATTTTACGGTGAGTACACAAAAATCCCTATATTAACGTTTTCTCCGCACGACAGACCGTTATTTTCCGACGGATCCAGTGCACAACGGATGAAACAGATGGCCATCCGTCGCTAATACAAGTCTATGGGAAAATGCATTCTCAAAAATCGACGGATTGTGACGGAACCTGAAAACGCAAGTGTGAAAGTAGCCTAAGGCTGGGTTCACATTACGTTAGTGGCGTCCGTTAGACGGACTAAGTTACACCGCGGTGTAACGTAGTCCGTTAACACAGCCATTGAGTCCAATGTCGGACGCATCGCTAGTGCACGCACACAATGGGCGTGCGCTAGCGATGTGCCGTCATTGAGTGACGGACCCTGAGATGCGGGCTGCAGCGTTTCCGGGCCAGTCACTGCTAGCGCAGATGGAGCTAGCAGATGCTCTATCTGCGCTAGCGCGATGGAGAATGTCGGCACTTGCGTCAGCAGCCCGTTCACGTATGTGTTGAATGGGCTGCTGTTTAACGCAATGTGAACCCGTCCTTAGGCTGTGTGCCCACTACGTGGTTTTTTTTCCACAGCGAAAACACTTAAAAACGCATTCCATGCAATCCTATGGGATTCCGCAGTAGCTGTGCCCATGCTGCGGATTTTCCCGCTGCGCAATCGCATAGCGGTAAAATCCACAGCATGTTCATAGGATTGCATTGAAACACTCACTTTACGCATGTGGCTATGCCCACCCTGCGTAAAGTGAGCGCTTTATGTGCAGATGGTACCCAGGGTTTGCAGGAGACGAGACTCTCCTCCAGGCCCTAGGTACAATAATCCTGTGTTAAAAAAAAAAAAAAAAAAAATATGGTTATACTTACCTTCTGATGGCCCCCGGGGTCCTCCCTGCTCTCAGCGGTGCACGCGGCGGCTTACGCTCCCAGGGATGCATTGTGTGAATCACCTGGGGTGACGTCACAAAGGTCCTTCGGTCAAAGCATCCCTGGGAACGGAACATACCGGGAGCACCGCTGAGGAGATCGGGGGCTGTCGGAAGGTGAGAATAACCACATTTTCAATTTTTTAAAATTATTTTTAACATTCTATCTTTTACTATTGATGCTGTATAGGCAGCATCAATAGTAAAAAGTTGGTCACACTTGTCAAGCGTCGTGAAGGGGTAAATAATTAAAATTATAACAAAAAAGATGAATAAAATTTAAGGCATGGAGGTACTTAAATAAAAATAGAACTGTATACTCTCCCTCCAGTGCCTCCACTGGTCTAGCACAGGCCAGTCCTGAGGTCTGCAATGGCGCTAGAAGTGACAGCTGCTTCACAGACCTGATGTTGCCGCAGCACTGTTGCAGCAGTCCTGTGACTACCAAACAGAGCAGGCTTTACGTCGTGGCCTTGCTGCATCCGCAGGCTTGCTGAAAAGGGAGTGCCACCATTTTTTATTTTAAGCACATCCATGTTGTAATTTTTAATTTTCCCCTCCATATCGAACAACCCTTTTAAATCTGACCTCCCTTTTGTGTATGTATGCTGCTTCTATATAATATACAGAAATGTCTGATTTGTGTGAATGTGTATATGTGTGTGTATATATTTATATATGTGTGTATGTATATATATATTATGTATGTATATATTATGTATGTATGTATATATATATATATATATATATATATATATATATATATATATATATATATATATTAAATTTTTTTATACAATATGTATATTGAGTATAATAATTCTGCAGTGCTTTACTAAAGATTTTCTACCTCGCTTTTGATATCTTGTTTAGCTTGCAGTTGAACACATGATCCTGGAGCTGTTTGCAAACCCTATAAGGGTATGTGTGTTAGGACTGTTTACTGTAGCCGGGGAGCTTCTAGCCTGACATCCACTACTTGTAGGCAGGACAGCAGGGGCAAGCCCTAGATTGAGAAGAAATACAGAAGTCCCATCTGCTTTATAAATAGATGATCCGTCTGTGTATGTCATATAGCCAAAAGGAAGCTTCGTAGTGTTTGTAAAGGCAAGACGTCTGTTCAGACAGTACTAGCGGTGTAAAAATAGTTCATCTGTGTGACTTCTTTATCGACCTACGTAAAAATAGTAGCGATTACTAGACATATTTCAGACAGTTTTTTTCTTAACCTTGTACACAGGGCGTAACTTCATGCCAGCATGTCCCCAGATATACAGATTTGCGTGTTTCCCCAAAAACTGGTGAAATTGCTTTGGCTTTCATTGTGGAATTGCTTTCTGCTTTTTCTTTCCCTGTCCTATCAGCAGAAACCCTCACCCTGTCTAAAACTATGTACATGTAGGTTTTTCAAAGACAAGTGTAGCAGTACGTTTACATGGCCAGTACTTTACTCAGTAACTGGAATGGACTGGCCATGTACTGGTATTGCTGATCTTGTCTTTGAAAGAGCTATATGCACATATAAATCGTTTAGGGTGTGAGATGCTGCTAACAGATTCTTTTTATGTTTTTGATTTTTGTCCTGTCAGCTGGTTGACAAAACAATTTAATGATTAACCCCTTTCTGCCATTGGACGTAATATTCCGTCCATGTGGGGTGGGCCTTAATTCCCAAGGACGGAATATTACATCCAGCGCGATCGGCCGCGCTCACGGGGGGAGCGCCGCCGATCGCGGCCGGGTGTCAGCTGCTTATCGCAGCTGACATCCGGCACTATGTGCCAGGAGCGGTCACGGACCGCCCCCGGGCACATTAACCCCCGGCACACCGCGATCAAAGATGATCGCGATGTGCCGGCGGTGCAGAGAAGCATCGTGCAGGGAGGGGGCTCCCTGTGGGCTTCCCTGAGACCCCCGCAGCAACGCGATGTGATCGCGTTGCTCCGGGGGTCTCCTACCTCCCTCCCTGCAGTAAGTCCCGGATCCAAGATGGCCGCGGATCCGGGTCCTGCAAGGAGGGAGGTGCCTTACCAAGTGCCTGCTCAGAGCAGGCACTTGGTAACGCTGCACTGCTCTCAGACAGATAGGTGATCTGTCAGAGTGCTGTGCAAACTGGCAGATCACCGATCTGTATTGTCCTACCCCCTGGGACAAAGTAAAAAAGTTAAAAAAAAAATTTCCAAGTGTGTAAAAAAAAAAAAAAAAAAAAAAAAAAAAAAAAAAAAAAATATTATTCCCATAAATACATTTCTTTATCTAAATAAAAAAAAACAAAACAATAAAAGTACACATATTTAGTATCGCCGCGTCCGTAACGACCCGACCTATAAAACTGGCCCACTAGTTAACCCCTTCAGTAAACACCGTAAGAAAAAGAAAAAAGAGGCAAAAAACAACGCTTTATTATCATACCGCCAAACAAAAAGTGGAATAACACGCGATCAAAAAGACGGATATAAATAACCATGGTACCGCTGAAAGCGTCATCTTGTCCCGCAAAAAATGAGCCGCCAAACAGCAACATCAGCAAAAAAATAAAAAAGTTATAGTCCTGAGAATAAAGCGATGCAAAAATAATTATTTTTTCTATAAAATAGTTTTTATCGTATAAAAGCGCCAAAACATAAAAAAATGATATAAATGAGGTGTCGCTGTAATCGTACTGAACCGAAGAATAAAACTGCTTTATCAATTTTACCAAACGCGGAACGGTATAAACGCCTCCCCCAAAAGAAATTCATGAATAGCTGGTTTTTGGTCATTCTGCCTCACAAAAATCGGAATAAAAAGCGATCAAAAAATGTCACGTGCCCGAAAATGTTACCAATAAAAACGTCAACTCGTCCCGCAAAAAACAAGACCTCACATGACTCTGTGGACTCAAATATGGAAAAATTATAGCTCTCAAAATGTGGTAACGCAAAAAATATTTTTTTGCAATAAAGTGTCTTTCAGTGTGTGACGGCTGCCAATCATAAAAATCCGCTAAAAAACCCGCTATAAAAGTAAATGAAAAAAATGTATTTCCATTTTCCCATTAGGGCTAGGGTTAGGGCTAGGGTTAGGGCTAGGGTTAGGGCTAGGGTTAGGGCTAGGGTTAGGGCTAGGGTTAGGGCTAGGGTTAGGGCTAGGGTTAGGGCTAGGGTTAGGGCTAGGGTTAGGGCTAGGGTTGGGACTAGGGTTAGGGTTGGGGCTAGGGTTAGGGTTAAGGCTACAGTTAGGGTTGGGGCTAAAGTTAGGGCTAGGGTTTGGATTACATTTGCGGTTGGGATTAGGGTTAGGGGTGTGTTTGGATTAGGGTTTCAGTTATAATTGGGGGGTTTCCACTGTTTAGGCACATCAGGGGGATCTCCAAACGCGACATGGCGACCGATCTCAATTCCATCCAATTCTGCATTGAAAAAGTAAAACAGTGCTCCTTCCCTTCCGAGCTCTCCCGTGTGCCCAAACAGGAGTTTACCCCAACATATGGGGTATCAGCGTACTCAGGACAAATTGGGCAACAACTTTTGGGGTCCAATTTCTCCTGTTACCCTTGGGAAAATACCAAACTGGGGGCTAAAAAATTTTTGTGGGAAAAGAGATTTTTTATTTTCACGGCTCTGCATTATAAACTGTAGTGAAACACTTGGGGGCTCAAAGTTCTCACAACACATCTAGATAAGTTCGTGGGGGGGTCTAGTTTCCAATATGGGGTCACTTGTGGGGGTTTCTACTGTTTAGGTATATTAGGGGCTCTGCAAACGCAATGTGACGCCTGCAGACCATTCCATCTAAGTCTGCATTCCAAATGGCGCTCCTTCCCTTCCGAGCCCTCCCATGCGCCCAAACGCTGGTTCCCCCCCCACATATGGGGTATCAACGCACTCAGGACAAATTGGACAACAACTTTTGGGGTCCAATTTCTCCTTTTACCCTCGAGAAAATACAAAACTGGGGGCTAAAAAATTGTTTTTGTGGGAAAAAATTTTTGTTTTATTTTTACGGCTCTGCATTATAAACTTCTGTGAAGCTCTTATTGGGTCAAAGTGCTCACCACACATCTAGATAAGTTCCTTAGGGGGTCTACTTTTCAAAATGGTGTCACTTGTGGGGGGTTTCAATGTTTAGGCACATCAGTGGCTCTCCAAACGCAACATTGCGTCCCATCTCAATTCCGGTCAATTTTGCATTGAAAGGTCAAACGGCGCTCCTTCCCTTCCGAGCTCTCCCATGCGCCCAAACAATGGTTTACCCCCACATATGGGGTATCCGAGTACTCAGGACAAATTGTGCCACAACTTTTGTGGTCCAATTTCTTCTCTTACCATTGGGAAAATAAAAAATTGGGGGCGAAAAGATAATTTTTGTGAAAAAAAATGATTTTTTATTTTTACGGTTCTGCATTATAAACTTCTGTGAAGCACTTGGTGGGTCAAAGTGCTCACCACACCTCTAGATAAGTTCCTTAGGGGGTCTACTTTCCAAAATGGTGTCACTTGTGGGGGGTTTCAATGTTTAGGCACATCAGTGGCTCTCCAAACGCAACATGGCGTCCCATCTCAATTCCAGTCAATTTTGCATTGAAGTGTCAAATGGCGCTCCTTCCCTTCCGAGCTCTGCCATGCGCCCAAACTGTGGTTAACCCCCACATATGGGGTATCAGCGTACTCAGGACAAATTGTACAACAACGTTTGGGGTCCATTTTCTCCTGTAACCCTTGGTAAAATAAAACAAATTGGAGCTGAAGTAAATTTTTTGTGTAAAAAAGTTAAATGTTCATTTTTATTTAAACATTCCAAAAATTCCTGTGAAGCACCTGAAGGGTTAATAAACTTCTTGAATGTGGTTTTGAGAACCTTGAGGGGTGCAGTTTTTAGAATGGTGTCACACTTGGGTATTTTCCATCATATAGACCCCTCAAAATGACTTCAAATGAGATGTGGTCCCTAAAATAAAATGGTGCTGTAAAAATGAGAAATTGGTGGTCAACTTTTAACCCTTATAACTCCCTAACAAAAAAAAATTTTGGTTCCAAAATTGTGCTGATGTAAAGTAGACATGTGGGAAATGTTACTTATTAAGTATTTTGTGTGACATATCTCTGTGATTTACGGTAATTGCATAAAAATTCAAAGTTGGAAAATTGCGAAATTTTCAAAATTTTCGCCAAATTTCCGTTTTTTTCACAAATAAACGCAGGTAATATCAAAGAAATTTTACCACTATCATGAAGTACAATATGTCACGAGAAAACAATGTCAGAATCACCGGGATCCGTTGAAGCGTTCCAGAGTTATAACCTCATAAAGGGACAGTGGTCAGAATTGTAAAAATTGGCCCGGTCCATAACATGCAAACCACCCTTGGGGGTAAAGGGGTTAAGTCTGTTTGGGATGTTAAGATGCAACCCCATTTTATGAATGACATGTCCCTTTACGTTGCAATAACTTTGTAATGCCTTTACATATCTCAGTGGTTATAAGATTTTTTTTTTTTCTTCTTTGTGACATATTGTACTTTTATAATTGTAAATTTAGGTTGATATATTACTAATCCTTACATTTTCAAAAATTGAAAAATGCATTTTTTTAAAGGCTGTATGCACACGTTAAGGACTTTTCACGTTTTTTTAACTCGGTGTTTCGCTATAAAAACGAGAAAACCGCGAAAAAACCCCGCATAGATTAAGCATCCTATTAGAATGCAATCGGCAATTTTTGTGCACATGTTGCATTTTTTCCACGGGGGAATCGCATTCCGGAAAAAAACACAGCATGTTCATTCTTTGTGCAGAATCGCGGGGATTCCGCACACATAGGAATGCATTTATGCGCATACTTTCCACATGGGGCTATGCCCACCATGCGGGAAGTAAGCGGATCATATGTGGTTGGTACCCAGGGTGGAGGAGAGGAGACTCTCCTCCAGGCCCTGGGAACCATATAATTGTAAGAAGAAAAAAAAAAAAAGAATTAAAATAAAAAATCGTGATATTCTCACCTCGGTCTCGCTACGTCATCACAGGTCATTCTCGCAAGGCATTACTGGAAACGGGAGCATTGCGAGCATCGGGAATGCTGTGGTGGACGTTGGAAGGTGAGAATATCACGATTTTTTTTATTTGTAACATATCTTTTTACTATTGATGCTGCATAGGCAGCATCAATAGTAAAAAGTTGGTCACAGTTGTCACTCTGTTTGACAAGTGTGACCAACCTGTCAATCAGTTTCTCAAGCGATGCTATAGATCGCTTGCAAAACGCTAGTGTTTAGCGGGAATACGCATGCCAATTCTGAATGCGAAATACCCGCGGCAGGAGTTGCGGATTTGCTGCGGGCATTTCCGCGGCAATTCTGCAATGTGTGCCCTTAGCCTAAATATCATGCAACTAGTAACCTATGCATCGGTCGCTGTCTCTTCCTGGTTTCTGCAGCATTCCAAACCAGCACTACGAGACAGCATTTGTAGGGTCACTGTGTGGAGCTGTGGTTACCCTCTCAACTTATGTCTGAGACTCAGAACAAGGCTCTCCTCTCCTGTATTGAGAAAATTCAAAAAGTTACTTCCGCTCCACACAGCAACCACTGTGATTCAGCAGGCCACTAATGCATTCATGTGGTCCTGCAGACCAGAGTACCCCTGAAAATTGCAATCGGTAAGTTACTATGTTCATGACATTTACTCATATGCCTGCTATCAAAGGAGCAAGTAAAGAAAATTCACTGGTTTGAGTTCCAACTACACTGCTCAAAGAAAATAAAGGGGACACTAAAATCCCACATCCTAGATATCACTGAAAGAAATATTTCAGTTGCAAATCTTTATTCATTGCATAGTAGAATGTGTTGAGAACAATAAAACCTAAAAATGATCAATGTAAATCAAAATGAATATCCCATGGATGTCTGGATTTGGAATGATACTCAAAATCAAAGTGGAAAATGAAGTTACATGCTGATCCAATTTCAGTGGAAATGCCTCAAGACAAGGAAATCATGCTCAGTAGTGTGTGGCCTCCACGTGCGCCTGTATGATCTTCCTATAACGCCTGGGCATGTGCCTAATGAGGCGGTGGATGGTCTCCTGAGAGATCTCCTCCCAGACCTGGACTAAAGCATCCGCCAACTCCTGGACAGTCTGTGGTGTGACGTTGGTGGATGGGGCAAGACTTGATGTCCCAGATGTGTTCAATGGGATTCAGGTGTGGGAACGGGCGGGCCAGTCCATAGCTTCAATGCCTTCATCTTGCAGGAACTGCTGACACACTCCAGCCACATGAGGTCTGGCATTGTCCTGCATTAGGCCTGTCCCACGCGTCCAGATAATTCTGGTACCGGAGTTATCCGTGTCCGTGTGCTCACGTGGCACAAGTGCGGCAGCCGTGTGCCGACTGGGTACCACACGCACCGTGCAGGAGACAGCGCTACAGTAAGCGCTGCCCCCTGCTTTGGGTGCTGAATCCAGAATTCATTCCTTCTTCCCAGCAGCGTTCGCTGGAGAGAAGGAATGAAAAATCAGTGTTTTTTTTTTTTTGTGTGTTTAAAATAAAGTTCCCGGTCAGCTCCCGCCTCCCTCCCCCTGTGCGCCCGCCTACTGGCATTAAAATACTTACCCAGCTCCCTCGATGCTTCCTCTCAGCGTCGCTGCTTGTCCTGTATGAGCGGTCACGTGGTGCTGCACATTACAGTGATGAATATGCGGCTCCACCCCTATGGGAGGTCACATATGGTCTCACAAGGGGTCTGAGGATCTCATCTCGGTACTTAATGGCAGTCAGGCTACCTCTGGCGAGCACATGGAGGGCTGTGCGGTCCTCCAAAGAAATGCCACCCCACACCATTACTGACCCACTGCCAAACCGGTCATGCTGAAGGATGTTGCAGGCAGCAGATCGCTCTCCATGGCGTATTCAGACTGTCACGTCTGTCACATGTGCTTAGTGTGAACTTGCTTTCATCTGTGTAGAGCACAGGGCGCCGGTGGCGAATGTGCAAATCCCCGTGTTCTGTGGCAAAAGCCAATCGTCCTGCTTGTTGTTGGGCTGTGAGCACAACCCCCATTTGTGGATGTCGGGCTCTCAGACCATCTTCATGGAGTCGGTTTCTAATCGTTTGTGTAGACACATGCACATGTAGTGGTCCTGCTGCTGGGTTGTTGCCCTCCTACGGCCCCCTCCACGTCTCCTGGTGTACTGGCCTGTTTCTTGATAGCGCCTCTGGACATTACGCTGACACACAGCAAACCTTCTTGCCACAGCTCGCATTGATGTGCCATCCTGGATGAGCTGCACTACCTGAGCCGCTTGTGTGGGTTGTAGAGTCCGTCTTGTGCTACCATGAGTGTGAAAGCACAACCAACATTCAAAAGTGACCAAAACATCAGCCAGAAAGCATTGGTACGGAGATGTGGTCTTTGGTCCCCACCTGCAGAACCACTCCTTTGAGTGTCTTGATAATTGCCAATAATTTCCATCTGTGGTCTATTCCATTTGCACAACAGCATGTGAAATTGATTGTCAGTGTTGCTTCCTAAGTGGACAGTTTGAACAGCAGAATATAAATCAAACTTCTGTGAAATCAGTGTTCCCTTTATTTTTTGAGCAGTGTATTTTGTGTGGCTTAAAAAAGGCTTATACTGTTGCTATATATTTTTTTTTTTCTTTTTTTGTAGTAAAGTTTACTTTGTGACGTTAGACATTTATAAGCTTTATTTTTAAAGTTTTCAGTAACTTTTTTAACCCCTTTACCCCCAAGGGTGGTTTGCACGTCAATGTTGTGAATTCTGTGGCTGAGTTCACTTCTGTGGTCACAAGTGGTATTGCAGTCTCTGGGCTTCCTCCCTCAGGTGTTTTGGTGAGCTCGTTGGCTGCCTTGCTATTTAGCTCCACCTGAGTCTGTCTTCCTTGCTCCTTGTCAATGTTCCAGTGTTGGATCTGAGCTACTGCATCTTTCCTTGGGCCTGCTGCTCTGCTAGATAAGTGCTTCTAGTTTGTTTTCTGTTTTTTCTGTCCAGCTTGCTATTATCTTTTGCTGGAAGCTCTGAGAAGCAAAGGGGTGCACCGCCGTGCTGTTAGTTCGGCACGGTGGGTCTTTTTGCCCCTTTGCGTGGTTTTCGTTTTAGGGTTTTTTGTAGACTGCATAGTTCTCTTTGCTATCCTCGCTCTGTCTAGAATATCGGGCCTCACTTTGCTGAAACTATTTCATTCCTACGTTTGTCTTTTCATCTTGCTAACAGTCATTATATGTGGGGGGCTGCCTATTCCTTTGGGGTATTTCTCTGAGGTAAGTCAGGCTTGTATTTCTATCTTCAGGCTAGTCAGCTCCTCAGGCAGTGCCGAGTTGCATAGGTAGTGATAGGCGCAATCCACTGCTGCTTATAGTTGTGTGAGGATAGATCAGGTACTGCAGTCTACAGAGATTCCACGTCTCAGAGCTCGTCCTATTGTTTTTGGTTATTGCCAGATCTCTGTATGTGCGCTGATTACTGCACGCTGTGTTGCCTGATTGCCAGCCATAACAGTACAAGGAGCCCACCAATGATTCCCAATAGAGGGAAAAAAGAAATCCTGACATCATTTTTTTTTTCTTAGCTCTGTCTTCAGTCTTTTTTTTCCCCTAGACATTAGAGTGCTTCAGGACACAGCTGTGGACATGGATATTCAGGCTCTGTGCTCCTCAATGGATAATCTCGTTGTAAATGTACAAAAGATTCAAGATACTATTGATCAGAAATCGATGCTAGAACCAAGAATTCCGATTCCTGATTTGTTTTTTGGTGACAGAACTAAGTTCCTGAGCTTCAGAAATAATTGTAAGCTATTTTTGGCCTTGAAACCTCATTCTTCTGGTAATCCTATTCAACAGGTTTTGATTATTTCTTTTTTGCGCGGCGACCCACAGGACTGGGCGTTTTCTCTTGCACCAGGAGATTCTGCATTGAGTAATGTTGATGCATTTTTCCAGGCGCTGGCATTGCTTTACGATGAGCCTAATTCAGTGGATCAGGCTGAGAAAAATCTGCTGGCTTTATGCCAGGGTCAGGATGATGTAGAAGTATATTGTCAGAAATTTAGGAAGTGGTCAGTACTCACTCTGTGGAATGAATCTGCACTAGCGGCTTTGTTCAGAAAGGGTCTCTCTGAAGCTCTTAAGGATGTAATGGTGGGATTTCCTATGCCTGCTGGTTTGAATGAGTCTATGTCCTTGGCCATTCAGATCGGTCGTCGCTTGCGCGAGCGTAAATCTGTGCACCATCTGGCGGTATTGTCTGAGAGTAAACCTGAGCCTATGCAGTGCGACAGGACTATGACTAAAGTAGAACGGCAAGAACACAGACGTCTGAACAGGCTGTGTTTCTATTGTGGTGATTCTACTCATGCTATTTCTAATTGTCCTAAACGCACTAGGCGGTTCGATAGCTCTGCCGTTATTGGTACTGTACAGTCCAAATTCCTTTTGTCCATTACCTTAATGTGCTCTTTGTCATCGTATTCTGTCATGGCGTTTGTGGATTCAGGCGCTGCCCTGAATCTGATGGATTTGGATTATGCTAAACGTTGTGGATTTTTCTTGGAGCCTTTGCGGTGTCCTATTCCATTGAGAGGAATTGATGCTACACCTTTGGCCAAGAATAAGCCTCAGTACTGGGCCCAGCTGACCATGTGCATGGCTCCTGCACATCAGGAAGTTATTCGCTTTCTGGTACTGCATAATTTGCATGATGTGGTCGTGTTGGGGTTGCCATGGCTACAAACCCATAATCCAGTATTGGATTGGAACTCTATGTCGGTAACCAGCTGGGGTTGTCAGGGAGTACATGGTGATGTTCCATTTTTGTCTATTTCGTCATCCATTCCTTCTGACATCCCAGAGTTCTTGTCGGACTTTCAGGATGTATTTGAAGAGTCCAAGTCTGATGCCCTACCTCCGCATAGGAATTGTGATTGTGCTATCGATTTGATTCCTGGTAGTAAATTCCCTAAGGGTCGTTTATTTAATTTGTCCGTACCTGAACACACCGCTATGCGCAGTTATGTGAAGGAGTCCCTGGAGAAGGGACATATTCGCCCATCGTCGTCACCATTGGGAGCAGGGTTCTTTTTTGTAGCCAAGAAGGATGGTTCGCTAAGACCGTGTATTGATTACCGCCTTCTTAATAAGATCACTGTTAAGTTTCAGTATCCCTTGCCATTGATTTCTGACTTGTTTGCTCGGATTAAGGGGGCTAGTTGGTTTACTAAGATTGATCTTCGTGGTGCGTATAATCTGGTGAGAATCAGGCAGGGAGATGAATGGAAAACGGCATTTAATACGCCCGAGGGTCATTTTGAGTATCTGGTGATGCCGTTCGGACTTGCCAATGCTCCATCTGTTTTTCAGTCTTTTATGCATGACATTTTCCGTGAGTATCTGGATAAATTCTTGATTGTTTACTTGGATGACATTTTGATCTTCTCAGATGATTGGGAGTCTCATGTGAAGCAAGTCAGAATGGTTTTCCAGGTACTGCGTGCTAATTCCTTGTTCGTGAAGGGATCAAAGTGTCTCTTCGGTGTGCAGAAAGTTTCATTTTTGGGGTTCATCTTTTCCCCTTCTACTATCGAGATGGATCCGGTTAAGGTTCAGGCCATCCAGGATTGGACTCAGCCGACATCTCTAAAAAGTCTGCAGAAATTCCTGGGCTTTGCTAATTTTTATCGTCGCTTCATCTGTAATTTTTCTAGCATTGCCAGACCATTGACCGATTTGACCAAGAAGGGTGCTGATTTGGTTAATTGGTCTTCTGCTGCCGTGGAAGCTTTTCAGGAGTTGAAGCGTCGTTTTTGCTGTGCTCCTGTGTTGTGTCAACCTGATGTTTCTCTTCCGTTCCAGGTCGAGGTTGATGCTTCTGAGATTGGTGCAGGGGCGGTTTTGTCACAGAGAGGTTCTGGTTGCTCAGTGTTCAAACCATGTGCTTTCTTTTCCAGGAAATTTTCTGCTGCTGAGCGTAATTATGATGTGGGCAACCGAGAGTTGCTGGCCATGAAGTGGGCATTCGAGGAGTGGCGTCATTGGCTTGAGGGTGCTAAGCATCGCGTGGTGGTTTTGACTGATCATAAGAACCTTACTTATCTTGAGTCTGCCAAGCGCTTGAATCCTAGACAGGCCCGTTGGTCGTTATTTTTTGCTCGTTTTGATTTTGTGATTTCATACCTTCCGGGCTCTAAAAATGTGAAGGCGGATGCTCTGTCTAGGAGTTTTGTGCCCGACTCTCCGGGGTTATCTGAGCCGGCGAGTATCCTCAAGGAAGGAGTCATTGTGTCTGCCATCTCCCCTGATTTGCGGAGAGTGTTGCAGAAATTTCAGGCTAATAAACCTGATCGTTGTCCGGCCGAGAAACTGTTCGTCCCTGATAGGTGGACTAGTAAAGTTATCTCTGAACTTCATTGTTCGGTGCTGGCCGGTCATCCAGGAATCTTTGGTACCAGGGAGTTGGTTGCTAGATCCTTCTGGTGGCCATCTCTGTCACGGGATGTGCGTGCTTTTGTGCAGTCCTGTGGAATTTGTGCTAGGGCTAAGCCCTGCTGTTCACGTGCCAGTGGGTTGCTTTTGCCCTTGCCGGTCCCGAAGAGGCCTTGGACACATATTTCGATGGATTTCATTTCTGACCTTCCCGTTTCTCAAAAAATGTCGGTCATTTGGGTGGTCTGTGATCGCTTTTCTAAAATGGTCCATCTGGTGCCCTTGGTTAAATTGCCTTTTTCCTCTGATTTGGTGCCTTTGTTCTTCCAGCATGTGGTTCGTTTACATGGCATTCCTGAGAATATTGTTTCTGACAGAGGTTCCCAGTTTGTCTCGAGGTTCTGGCGAGCCTTTTGTGGTAGGATGGGCATTGACCTATCTTTCTCCTCGGCCTTCCATCCTCAGACTAATGGCCAGACCGAACGAACCAATCAGACCTTGGAAACATATCTGAGATGTTTTGTTTCCGCTGACCAGGATGATTGGGTGTCATTTTTGCCGTTGGCTGAGTTCGCCCTTAATAATCGGGCCAGCTCGGCTACCTTGGTCTCTCCATTTTTCTGCAATTCTGGGTTCCATCCTCCTTTCTCTTCAGGACAGGTTGAGTCTTCGGACTGTCCTGGTGTGGATTCTGTGGTGGACAGGTTGCAGCAGATCTGGACTCAGGTAGTGGACAATTTGACCTTGTCCCAGGAGAAGGCTCAGCTTTTCGCTAATCGCAGACGCTGTGTGGGACCCCGACTTTGTGTTGGGGATCTGGTTTGGTTATCTTCTCGTCATATTCCTATGAAGGTTTCCTCTCCTAAATTTAAACCTCGTTTTATTGGTCCGTATAGGATTTCTGAGATTCTCAATCCGGTGTCTTTTCGTCTGATCCTCCCAGACTCCTTTTCCATACATAATGTATTCCATAGGTCGTTGTTGAGGAGATACGTGGCACCTATGGTTCCATCTGTGGAGCCTCCTGCCCCTGTTTTGGTGGAGGGGGAATTGGAGTATATTGTGGAGAAGATTTTGGATTCTCGTGTCTCTAGACGGAAACTCCAGTATCTGGTCAAATGGAAGGGTTATGCTCAGGAAGATAATTCCTGGGTTTTTGCCTCTGATGTCCATGCCCCAGATCTTGTTCGTGCCTTTCATGTGGCTCATCCTGGTCGGCCTGGGGGTTCTGGTGAGGGTTCGGTGACCCCTCCTCAAGGGGGGGGTACTGTTGTGAATTCTGTGGCTGAGTTCACTTCTGTGGTCACAAGTGGTATTGCAGTCTCTGGGCTTCCTCCCTCAGGTGTTTTGGTGAGCTCGTTGGCTGCCTTGCTATTTAGCTCCACCTGAGTCTGTCTTCCTTGCTCCTTGTCAATGTTCCAGTGTTGGATCTGAGCTACTGCATCTTTCCTTGGGCCTGCTGCTCTGCTAGATAAGTGCTTCCAGTTTGTTTTCTGATTTTTCTGTCCAGCTTGCTATTAACTTTTGCTGGAAGCTCTGAGAAGCAAAGGGGTGCACCGCCGTGCTGTTAGTTCGGCACGGTGGGTCTTTTTGCCCCTTTGCGTGGTTTTCGTTTTAGGGTTTTTTGTAGACTGCATAGTTCTCTTTGCTATCCTCGCTCTGTCTAGAATATCGGGCCTCACTTTGCTGAATCTATTTCATTCCTACGTTTGTCTTTTCATCTTGCTAACAGTCATTATATGTGGGGGGCTGCCTATTCCTTTGGGGTATTTCTCTGAGGTAAGTCAGGCTTGTATTTCTATCTTCAGGCTAGTCAGCTCCTCAGGCAGTGCCGAGTTGCATAGGTAGTGATAGGCGCAATCCACTGCTGCTTATAGTTGTGTGAGGATAGATCAGGTACTGCAGTCTACAGAGATTCCACGTCTCAGAGCTCGTCCTATTGTTTTTGGTTATTGCCAGATCTCTGTATGTGCGCTGATTACTGCACGCTGTGTTGCCTGATTGCCAGCCATAACACGTCAATGACCAGGCCAATTTTTACAATTCTGACCACTGTCCCTTTATGAGGTGTTAACTCTGGAACGCTTCAACGGATCCTGGTGATTCTGACATTTTCTCATGACATATTGTACTTCATGATAGTGGTAAAATTTCTTTGATATTACCTGCATTTATTTGTGAAAAAAAGGGAAATTTAGCGAAAATTTTGAAAATTTCGCAATTTTCCTACTTTGAATTTTTATGCAATTAAATCACAGAGATATGTCACACAAAATACTTAATAAGTAACATTTCTCACATGTCTACTTTACATCAGCACAATTTTGGAACCAAATTTTTTTTTTTGTTAGGGAGTTATAAGGGTTAAAAGTTGACAAGCAATTTCTCATTTTTACAACACCATTTTTTTTTTTAGGGACCACATCTCATTTGAAGTCATTTTGAGGGGTCTGTATGATAGAAAATACCCAAGTGTGACACCATTCTAAAAACTGCACCCCTCAAGGTGCTCAAAACCACATTCAAGAAGTTTATTAACCCTTCAGGTGTTTCACAGGAATTTTTGGAATGTTTAAATAAAAATGAACATTTAACTTTTTTTCACAAAAAATTTACTTCAGCTCCAATTTGTTTTATTTTACCAAGGGTAACAGGAGAAAATGGACCCCAAAAGTTGTACAATTTGTCCTGAGTACGCTGATACCCCTTATGTGGCGGTAAACCACTGTTTGGGCGCATGGGAGAGCTCGGAAGGGAAGGAGCGCCGTTTGACCTTTCAATGCAAAAATTGACAGGAATTGAGATGGGATGCCGTGTTGCGTTTGGAGAGCCACTGATGTGCATAAACATTTAAATCCCCCACAAGTGATACCATTTTGGAAAGTAGACCCCCTAAGGAACTTATCTAGAGGTGTGGTGAGCACTTTGATCCACCAAGGGCTTCACAGAAGTTTATAATGCAGAGCCATAAAAATAAAACAAATTTTTTCCCACAAAAATTATTTTTTAGCCCCCAGTTTTGTATTTTTCCAAGGGTAACCGGAGAAATTGGACCCTTAATGTTGTTGTCCAATTTGTCCTGAGTATGCTGATACCAGACGTGGGGAGGAACCACCGTTTGAGCGCATGGCAGAGCTCGGAAGAGAAGGAGCATCATTTGGAATGCAGACTAAGATGGATTGGTCTGCAGGCGTCACATTGCGTTTGCAGAGCCCCTAATGTACCTAAACAGTAGAAACCCCCCACAAATTGGAAACTAGACCCCTCAAGGAACATATCTAGATGTGTTGTGAGAACTTTGAAACCCCAAGTGTTTCACTACAGTTTATAACGCAGAGCCGTGAAAATAGAAAATCTTTTTTTTTTTTCCCACAAAAATTATTTTTTTAGCCCCCAGTTTTGTATTTTTCCAAGGGTAACAGGAGAAATTGGACCCCAAAAATTGTTGTCCAATTTGTCCTGAGTATGCTGATACCCCATATGTTGGGGTAAACCCCTGTTTGGGCACACGGGAGAGCTCGGAAGGGAAGGAGCACTGTTTTACATTTTCAACGCAGAATTGGTTGGAATTGAGATCGGACGCCATGTTGCGTTTGGAAAGCCCCTGATGTGCCTAAACAGTGGAAACCCCCCAATTATTACTGAAACCATAATGCAAACACACCCCTAATCCTAACGGTAACCCTAACCACACCTCTAACCCAGACACACCCCTAACCATAATCCCAACCCTATTCCCAACCGTAAATGTAATCCAAACCCTAACTTTAGCCCCAGCCCTAGCCCTAGCCCCAACCCTAGCGGGAAAATGGAAATAAATACATTTTTTTTAGTTTTTTTATTTTTCCCTATCTAAGGGGGTGATGAAGGGGGGTTTGATTTACTTTTATAGCGAGTTATTTAGCGGATTTTTATGATTGGCAGCCGTCACACACTGAAAGACGCTTTTGATTGCAAAAAATATTTTTTGCGTTACCACATTTTGAGAGCTATAATTTTTCCATATTTGGGTCCAGAGTCATGTGAGGTCTTGTTTTTTGCGGGACGAGTTGACGTTTTTATTGGTAACATTTTTGGGCACGTAACCTTTTTAGATCGCTTTTTATTCCGATTTTTGTGAGGCAGAATGACCGAAAACCAGCTATTCATGAACTTCTTTTGGGGGAGGCGTTTATACCGTTCCGCTTTTGGTAAAATTGATAAAGCAGTTTTATTCTTCAGGTCAGTACGATTACAGCGATACCTCATTTATAATATTTTTTTATGTTTTGTCGCTTTTATACGATAAAAACTGTTATAGAGAAAATAATTATTTTTGCATCGCTTTATTCTGAGGACTATAACTTTATTTTTTCGCTGATGATGTTGTATGGCGGCTCGTTTTTTGCGGGACAAGATGACGTTTTCAGCGGTACCATGGTTATTTATATCTGTCTTTTTGATCGCGTGTTATTCCACTTTTTGTTCGGCGGTATGATAATAAAGCGGTTTTTGCCTCGTTTTTTTTTCTCTTCGTTACGGTGTTTACTGAAGGGGTTAATTAGTGGGACAGTTTTATAGGTTGGGTCGTTACGGACGCGGCGATACTAAATATGTGTTTATTGTTTTTTTTTAATTTAGATAAAGAAATGTATTTATGGGAATAATATATGCATAATTTTTTTCATTATTTAGGAATTGTTTTTTTTTTTTTTTTTTACACGTGGAATTTTTTTTTTTTTTTTTTACTTTGTCCCAGGGGGGATATCACAGATCACTGATCTGACAGTTTGCACAGCACTGTCAGATCAGTGATCTGACTTAGAGCACTGCAGGCTTACCAAGCGCCTGCTCTGAGCAGGCACTTGGTAAGCCACTTCCCTCCCTGCAGGACCCGGATGCTGCGGCCATTTTGGATCCGGGCCTGCTACAGGGAGGGAGGTAAGGAGACTCTCGCAGCAACGCGATCACATCGTGTTGTTCCAGGGGTCTCAGGGAAGCTCGCAGGGAACCCCCTCCCTGCGCGACGCTTCCCTATACCACCGGCACACCGCGGTCATGTTTGATCGCGGTGTGCCGGGGGTTAATGTGCCAGGGGCGGTCCGTGACCGCTCCTGGCACATAGTGCCAGATGTCAGCTGCGATAGGCAGCTGACTCCCGGCCGCGCTTCCCCCGTGAAGGGTCAGATAGGCCCAGGGCACCTCGACGGGATAGTACGCGTAAGGTCAGAGAGGGGTTAAGGGACTTTCCAAAGAACAAAAATACCCTATACCCATTGAGCACTCAGCAAGACATCAATGAGCGCTATTTGGCTTTTGGAGTGCAGATGTTACATTTTACTGGAATAGCTCTCAGGCACCATGTCGCATTTGCAAATCTCCTGAAGAAACAATGGCAGAAAAGACACTATTTTGGAAACAACATTACTTAAGGAATTTAGGGCAGTAAAAATGAAAAATTACATAGATTAATCTAGAAAATAACTTTGAATGCTAAAGACCAACGCATATAGAACAGCCTATACTGGAAATAAGACTACTATGATCATTATTATGATAAAATACTGGACCTTTTTTAAGTTTAACCTGGTCACGTCATGGAATAGTAGCTGCAGAACGAAGTCAGTGTGTGAGGAAAAAATCGCATGGCACACACTGCCAATTTTTACAGACCCATCACATAGGAAATCCGACAATTCATCAACGAAGAAGTATTGTAAATTCCTTGTATAAACCGTAAAGAAAAGAATAGCTGTATACATAGAATAAAGATGTCATTGAGACAAAATTAGTGCAGTGTGTGTATCTTGCTGTACATGTATTTAGTTAATAAGAAAATGGTGTGGGGGTCCCCCTTATATATTTTTTTTATCTTCTATTTACCGTATAAGCAGAGACCCCTAATTTTGCCAGAAGAAACTGGGAAAACTTATTGACTCGAGTATAAGCCTAGGGTGGGAAATGCAGCAGCTACTGGTAAATTTCAAAAATAAAAATAGATACCAATAAAAGTAAAATTAATTGAGACATCAGTAGTTTAAAGGGAACCTGTCACCTGAATTTGGCGGGACCGGTTTTCGGTCATATCGGCAGAGTTTTCGGGTGTTTGATTCACCCTTTCCTTACACGCTGGCTGCATGCTGGCCGCAATATTGGATTGAAGTTCATTCTATGTCCTCCGTAGTACACGCCTGCGCAAGGCAAGATTGCCAGGTGACAGGTTCCCTTTAAGTGTTTTTGAATATCCATATTGAATCAGGAGCCCCATAAAATGCATAAAAGATTAGATGGCACCTTAAGATTCTCCATAGAATATTCTGCCCCATAGTATGCTGCATAAAAGGTTATTGGTGGCCCCATAAGATGCTCCATAAAATATTATTCCCCATATAATGCTGCACAAAGGTTGATGGCCCCATAAGATGCTCCATAGAATATTATGCCCCATATAATGCTGCACAAAGGTTGGTGGCCCCATAAGATGCTCCATAGAATATTATGCCCCATATAATGCTGCACAAAGGTTGATGACCCCATAAAATGCTCCATAGAATATTATGCCCCGTATGCTGTTGCGATTTAAAAACAAGCAAACAAAAAAACCGACATACACCATGTTCCAAATTATTATGCAAATTATATTTTTCTTGGATTTTCCTAAATGGTCGGTGCAAATGAGTCAGTCTAATAAGTTATCACCCGTTAGAGTATACATCAAATTTTATTGAAGAAACCTCCCAATGATAAAAGTATAATCTCCAAAATGAATAAAAACTCAAAATGCACTGTTCCAAATTATTAGGCACAGTAGAATTTCTAAACATTTGATCTATTTTAAAGAACGGAAAATGATCATTTGTTGAATTTGCAGCATTAGGAGGTCACATTCACTGAACAAAAAAGCTATTTAATTCCAAAACATCCTAACAGGTCAAGTTACATGTTAACATAGGACCCCTTCTTTGATATCACCTTCACAATTCTTGCATCTATTGAACTTGTGAGTTTTTGGAGAGTTTCTGCTTGTATTTGTTTGCATGAAGTTAGAATAGCCTCCCATAGCTGCTGTTTTGATGTAAACTGCCTACCACCCTCATAGATCTTTTGCTTGATGATACTCCAAAGGTTCTCTATAGGGTTGAGGTCAGGGGAAGATGGTGGCCACACCAAGAGTTTCTCCTTTTATGCCCATAGCCGCCAATGACTCAGAGATATTCTTTGCAGCATGAGATGGTGCATTGTCATGCATGAAGATGATTTTGCTCCTGAAGGCACATTTCTGCTTTTTATACCATGGAAGAAAGTTGTCAGTCAGAAACTCTACAGGTCCTTCTCAAAAAATTAGCATATAGTGTTAAATTTCATTATTTACCATAATGTAATGATTACAATTAAACTTTCATATATTATAGATTCATTATCCACCAACTGAAATTTGTCAGGTCTTTTATTGTTTTAATACTGATGATTTTGGCATACAACTCCTGATAACCCAAAAAACCTGTCTCAATAAATTAGCATATTTCACCCATCCAATCAAATAAGTGTTTTTTAATAACAAACAAAAAAACCAACAAATAATAATGTTCAGTTATGCACTCAATACTTGGTCGGGAATCCTTTGGCAGAAATGACTGCTTCAATGCGGCGTGGCATGGAGGCAATCAGCCTGTGACACTGCTGAGATGTTATGGAGGCCCAGGATGCTTCAATAGCGGCCTTAAGCTCATCCAGAGTGTTGGGTCTTGCGTCTCTCAACTTTCTCTTCACAATATCCCACAGATTCTCTATGGGGTTCAGGTCAGGAGAGTTGGCAGGCCAATTGAGCACAGTAATACCATGGTCAGTAAACCATTTACCAGTGGTTTTGGCACTGTGAGCAGGTGCCAGGTCGTGCTGAAAAATGAAATCTTCATCTCCATAAAGCATTTCAGCCGATGGAAGCATGAAGTGCTCCAAAATCTCCTGATAGCTAGCTGCATTGACCCTGCCCTTGATGAAACACAGTGGACCAACACCAGCAGCTGACATGGCACCCCACACCATCACTGACTGTGGGTACTTGACACTGGACTTCAGGCATTTTGGCATTTCCTTCTCCCCAGTCTTCCTCCAGACTCTGGCACCTTGATTTCCGAATGACATGCAAAATTTGCTTTCATCAGAAAAAAGTACTTGGGACCACTTAGCAACAGTCCAGTGCTGCTTCTCTGTAGCCCAGGTCAGGCGCCTCTGCCGCTGTTTATGGTTCAAAAGTGGCTTTACCTGGGGAATGCGGCACCTGTAGCCCATTTCCTGCACACGCCTGCTTCCTCAGGTTCCCCAAGGTCTGGAATCGGTCCTTCTCCACAATCTTCCTTAGGGTCCGGTCTCCTCTTCTCGTTGTACAGCGTTTTCTGCCACATTGTTTCCTTCCAACAGACTTACCATTGAGATGCCTTGATACAGCACTCTGGGAACAGCCTATTTGAGAAATTTCTTTCTGGGTCTTACCCTCTTGCTTGAGGGTGTCAATGATGGCCTTCTTGACATCTGTCAGGTCGCTAGTCTTACCCATGATGGGGGTTTTGAGTAATGAACCAGGCAGGGAGTTTATAAAAGCCTCAGGTATCTTTTGCATGTGTTTAGAGTTAATTAGTTGATTCAGAAGATTAGGGTAATAGGTCGTTTAGAGAACCTTTTCTTGATATGCTAATTTATTGAGACAGGTTTTTTGGGTTATCAGGAGTTGTATGCCAAAATCATCAGTATTAAAACAATAAAAGACCTGACAAATTTCAGTTGGTGGATAATGAATCTATAATATATGAAAGTTTAATTGTAATCATTACATTATGGTAAATAATGAAATTTAACACTATATGCTAATTTTTTGAGAAGGACCCGTATATACTTTGCAGAGGTCATTTTCACACTTTCAGTAACCTTAAAGGGCCTACCAGCTGTTTCCCCATAATTCCGGCCCAAAACATGACTCCTCCACTTCCTTGCTGACGTCGCAGCCTTGTTAGGACCTGGTGGCCATCCACCAACCATCCACTACTACATCCATCTGGACCATCCAGGGTTGCTCGACACTCCTCAGTAAACAAGACTATTTGAAAATTAGTCTTCATGTATGTCTGGGCCCACTGCAACCATTTCTGCTTGTGAACATTGTTTAGGGGTGGCCGAATAGAAGGTTACGAACCAAAGCAAGCCTTTGAAGGATCCTACACCTTGAGGTTCGAGGGACTCCAGAGGCACCAGCAGCTTCAAATATCTGTTTGCTGATTTTATAATAGCTTTTTAGCAGCTGCACTCTTAATCTGATGAACTTGCCTGGCAGAAACCTTCCTCATTCTGCCTTTATCAGCACAAACAGATCTGTGATCAGATTCGGCCACAAATCTCTTAACCGTACGTTGATCGCGTTTAAGTTTTCAGGAAATATCTAATATTTTCATCCCTTGACCAAGGCATTGCACTATTTGATGCTTTTCTACAGCAGTGAGATCCTTTTTCTTTGCCATGTTACTTGAAAACTGTGGCCTGCTTAATAACGTGGAACATCATTTTAAGTAGTTTTCCTTTAAAGGGAACCTGTCACCCCGAAATTCGCGGGTGAGGTAAGCCCACCGGCATCAGGGGCTTATCTGCAACATTCTGTAATGCTGTAGATAAGCCCCCGATGTTACCTGAAAGAGGAGAAAAAGACGTTATATTATACTCACCCAGGGGCGGTCCCGCTGCTGGTCAGGTCAAACGGGTGTCTCCGGTCCGCTGCGGCGCCTCCCATCTTCATTACAAGACTTCCTCTTCTGATCTTCAGCTCCGGCGCAGGCGTACTTTGCTCTGCCCTGTTGAGGGCAGACAAAGTACTGCAGTGCGCAGACGCCGGGCCTCTGACCTTTCCGGCGCCTGCGCACTGCAGTACTATCCTCTGCCCTCAACAGGGCAGAGCAAAGTACGCCTGCGCCGGAGCCGTGGCTGAAGATCAGAAGAGGACGTCTTGTAATGAAGATGGGAGGCGCCGCAGTGGACCAGACACGCCCATCCGACTGGACCAGCAGCGGGACCGCCCCTGGGTGAGCATGATATAACGTCTTTTTCTCCTCTTTCAGGTAACATCAGGGGCTTATCTACAGCATTACAGAATGCTGTAGATAAGCCCCTGATGCCGGTGGGCTTACCTCACCCGCCATTTTTGGGGTGACTGGTTCCCTTTAATTAGAATCGCCTGGAAAACTAATTACCACAAGTGTTTAAGATTGATTTCATTGATCCATTGAGCCTTGAGACACAATACCATCCATGAGTTTATTTGTAAAACAAAACAATTAAATCTTTGATACTTAAATCCAATCTGCATAATAATTTGGAACACTGTGTACTCACCCTCTCATTCTTGGGTGCCGAGTGCTAGGGCCTTAGCAGGCGGGGACACCGGAGCGCTATGGGGGTCAGGAGCCGGAGTCCCCGGTGGCTCAGGACACCGACACTTACGCTATTCACCTGTCCCCATTCCACCGCCGCACACTGCTGTGTCTTTCGGGTCTCTGCAGTGACTGTTCAGGCAGAGGGCGTGCACTAACGTCATCGCGCGTTCTGACCTGAACATCACACCCAGAGGACCCTGAAAACACGGCGGTGGAAAGGGGACAGGTGAATATCGCGTGGCTCACCCTCCCCATCATACTCACCCCCTCTTGGCACGGTCTCTCTGTATGTCCCTCGTCTCCGGTGCGCGCTGGCAGCTTGTTCCGGTGTTCAGCGGTCACATGGTATCGCTCATTAAAGTAATGAATATGCGCTCTGCCTATGGGAGTGGAGGCGAGTCCATATTGATTACTTTAATGAGCGGTACCATGTGACCACTGAACACGGGAAGAGCTGCAGGCGCCAGAGACCATCGGAGAAGCAGGGAAGTGCAGGGACAGTGCCAGGAGCAGGTGAGTATGATGTCAGCCTCCCCCCGCCGTCCCCCTGGGGCAATGACTTGAGTATAAGCTGAGAGGGGCACTTTTAGCCTTAAAAAAAAAAGCTGAAATTCTCCGGTTATACTCCAGTATATACGGTATTTTTTTAAGCAGGCTCGCGGTTGGTGGTGTTCTGTGAAGGGACCACTTTCCATGGATCTTCACAGTTTAATTGCTCACAGCTCTGTGTAGCCTTTATTGGTTATTAAAATGGGGGGGACCCCCCTCCCCCCAAGAAATTGTGGGCTTGACTCTATCTACTATATGATTGTCTAAGGGTCACTACTGTCTGTCTTTCTGTCTGTCACGGATATTCATTGGTCGCGGCCTCTGTCTGTCATGGAAATCCAAGTCGCTGATTGGTCGTGGCAAAACAGCCACGACCAATCAGCGACGGGCACAGTCCGGAAGAAAATGGCCGCTCCTTACTACCCGCAGTCAGTGGCCGGCGCCCGCATACTCCCCTCCACTCACCGCTCAAACAGGGTTAATGCCGGCGGTAACGGACCGCGTTATCCTGTGGGTAACGCACTCCGTTACCGCCGCTATTAACCCTGTGTGTCCCCAACCTTTTACTATTGATGCTGCCTATGCGGCATCAATAGTAAAAAAAAATGTAATGTTAAAAATAATAAAAAAACAAAACCTGCTATACTCACCCTCCGTTGTCCGCTGAGCCGCTCGCGCCTGCCGCCATCTTCCGTTCCCGGCGATGCATTGGGTAATTTTGCAATGCATCGCCGGGAACGGAAGATGGCGGCAGCCGCGCGCCTATCGCTGGATCCCAGGGGTGAGTATATAACTATTTTTTATTTGAATTATTTTTCTAACAGGGATATGGTGCCCACACTGCTGTATACTACGTGGGCTGTGTTATATACCGCGTGGCTCTGTGCTGTATACTACATAGGCAGTGTTATATGTTATATACTATGTGGGCTGTGCTATATACTGCGTGGCCACTGTTATATACTGCGTGGCCACTGTTATATACTGCGTGGCCATTGTTATATACTGCGTGGCCACTGTTATATACTGCGTGGGCAGTGTTATATACTACGTGACTGGGCAATATACTACGTGGCTCTGTGCTGTATACTACGTGGCTGGGCAATATACTACGTGGCTGGGCAATATACTACGTGGACATATATATTCAAGAATACCCGATGCGTTAGAATCGGGCCACCATCTAGTATTCAATAACCAGCAAAAACGAATCAAGACAGCTGCAGTCTGATATTATTAGGCTGCATTTTATGTACATGAGCAGTGCTGTGGAGTCAGGGCCGGACTGGCAATTCTGGCAAATGCCAAAAAAGCCTATCTGGTCATGGGCTGCCTTATCTGCTACGTTGTTAGCAGAATCTGCTACGTTGTTAGCAGAATCTGCTACGTTGTTAGCAGAATCTGCTACGTTGTTAGCAGAATCTGCTACGTTGTTAGCAGAATCTGCTACGTTGTTAGCAGAATCCGCTACGTTGTTAGCAGAATCTATGTTCTCAAGACATCCATTACGGTTAAGAGTTGCGACGGAGCACAAAGTCGCTGACTCAGTCACTTACCCCAGCAGGTCACAGGTATCATTAGAAATATTGGTCTGAGCATTGCCCCTATGTAGCAGAGCCGATCAGGTTATGTCATCTTCTAGTCTCCCATGGAGGCTATTGAAGCATGGCAAAAGTGAAAAAAAAAAATGTTTTTAAAAATATGAAAAAAAATAAAAGCTCAAATCACCCCCTTTCGCCCCATTCAAAATAAAACCATAATAAAAAAAAGCCAACACGTATTTGGGCGATTCTGAACGTGGTGATACCAATCTATCAATAAAAAAAGAATTAACCTGATAGTTTAACAGCGAGAAAAAAATTAAAAACACCAGAATTATGTTGGTCGCCGCGACATTGCATTGAAATGCAATAATGGCGGTCAAAAGAACGACTCTGCACCGAAATGGTATCATTTAAAAACGTCATCTTGGCACACAAAAAATAAGCTCTCACACGAGATCACGAAAAATGAAGACGCTACAGGTATCTGAAAAGTGCAGTTTGTTTTTTTTTTTGCATTTTTTTAAAGCAGTTTGGACTTTTTTTTACCACTTAGATAAAAAAAAGAACCTAGACATGTTTGGTGTCTGTGAACTTGGAGAATCATATTGGCAGGTCAGTTTTAGCATTTAGTGAACGTAGCAAAAAGGCCAAATAAAAAACAAGTGTGGGATTGCACTTTTTTGCAATTTCACCGCACTTGGAATTTTTTTTCCCATTTTCTAGTACACGATATGGTAAAACCAATGGTGTCATTCAAAAGTGCAACTCATCCTGCAAAAAATAAGCCCTCACATGGCCATATTGACGGAAAAATAAAAGTTATGGCTCTGGGAAGGAGGGGGGCGAAAAATGAAAACACAAAACAAAAACAAAAAAAAGCTCAGATCATTAAGGCGTTAACTAAGACAGTCCCGCAATTCATTGGCAGAGCACTGCCAGATAATGAACTCATGATGTATGGAGGGCAGCCATGTATCTGGGAACCTGTGTGTGCTCCATCCCAGAAGACTTCCTCTCCCAATACCTGAGGAACAGGTTTGCATATGACTGCGCACATCGCAGTGCTGCTTTGCTATAAGAAATACCTGTCATTGAAGGTAAAATGAGTCAATACGAATTGTAAGCGTTCCAAAACTAAAGTGTATAATGGCCTATACAAATTACTCATATTGAAATAAAATTAAACTGCCCCCAAAACATGAGAATATTGAATACAGGTATAGAGGGATTCTATGTGAACTGAGACTAACAGCATTTCAGGTTCCAAGGAAAGACCATACAGTTTCTTCAGGACATCCGCAGTGTCTGACATGGCAGGGTTTCGAACATGGGATGCAAGTAATCTATACATTTGTGTACCGGGTCGCATAACCCTTCAATGCCAGAGACAATTGGACTTCCCGGTGGGTTCGCGGGGCCCCTATGAACCGAACATAAGAACTACCAGGTATTTCACGAGTAGCTCTTCACATACCTTTTTTTTTTTTTTTTTTTTTTAAAGGAATAATACCCTGGGAAAACACCTTGTCTAAAATCTGAAAAAAAGTTTTGGCAAAGTTAATTTGAGGATTGTATGATAATGATGTATGTCTCTCGATCTCAGTTGCCTGATATCCTCCTTGTATCTGGATGGGCCAGGTACCCATGTTCCCCCAGCTTATCAGCTGGTTTGGATACAAAGTGATGACCCTCACTTTACAATCTCCCAAAGTCTCAGCACATTGATGGTCTCTATGGTTCCCCCAAGTACAATTTGATGCCCCACAGCCCTCAAACACTTACTCCCACAGTATTGTCTCCAGCAGCCCACAAAATACTGAGTGACCTTCAAAGTGTTTCCACCAGGATAATTGTCCTGAAACAAGAGGTTTCCCCCTCACTGCCACCAACACAGAATTGTAACACTCCCAAAAGTATGATCCCCCTACAGCCAAAACACATTATCTCAGTCACCCCCAAACGATCAACCCCATTCAGTATGTTGGTCCACCCCATACAAGACTCCCACAGTACGACCCCCAAAATATTATTCCCCTCCAGCCCACAACACTTTGTTCCCCACAGTCCCCAAATACCTAATGATGGCTCTTCAAATTCTCTCTGCAAGGGCCAAAAATCAGTCTCCCTCCCCTTTACTCCGCACTGAGGCTCCATCGTTCCTACATCAAAAGCTGATTGTGAGAACGTGGCCTTTCATTCACCGGTATACGCTTTGTGAAGGTGTAGATGCTGTATAAATCAATGGGATGTGAGGAGGGTGGTCAGATGTGGCCCTTGGTCTGTAGTTTCCCCAGGTCTGCTCTATACTAAAACATAAGAATGGTTACCATTGTTCAAAGTGTGACAATTGCAGAAGCAGGTTTATAGTATGTAATTTTTTTGCACCTTTAGTTTTCAATATTTCGGAAAGACTATCCGTTCTGTTAATTAAAACTTGGTGAACTTTTATACTTCCAGTTCACCAGGGAGTAGGTCAATGTATTAAGTCATTCTAATGTGCTGCATTTTCCAGTACGCGAGCAGGTTCGCAATTTACCCTTGGAATGGGAATCGCAGTAGGCTTCTTTTAACAAAAGCAAGCTACCGTAAATGGATTTTGTCCTGAAGCAATGGGCAGATTGGGTTTTAATAGTTTTTTTTGTTTGTTTTTTTTCTCTTTGTAAATGTGCATCTAGGTCTTTGTTTTTAATGGAAGTGTGTGAATAGATAAGATGTGTATTTTTTTTGCAATATTTTATCAATGGATATGAGATTTTGCTAACATTTGTATGTGGTGTTTAAATACACTAGCAATAGGAAAGTGTGGGTGTAACTTTATTATCTTATGCCCCACTCTATCAGCAGTCTCAGTAGTTAATTTACCTTTTTTTTTTTTTTTTCTTTTACAGAGTCTATACAGGAGCCTTGTTTAAAATGGCGCTGCGCTTCCGTGTGATTCTGCCCTACACCATTCCTGGAGTGCTGGCACTTCTTGGCTGGTGGTGGTTCTTTTCAAGGAAGAAAGATGACAACCATAGAAAACAGCAGCTTACTGCTCCCACGGACATTCAAGCAGACACTACACTGACAAAGCTTGGCCCCACAGTAGAAATGCAAAGCTGCTCAAGTGTGCAGCTTGTGCAGTTGGACAGAGAGGCAAATGCTCCACAGGGCGCATGCTTTGTGCCTCCAGTAGGGGAGGTTGCCACTTTGACTAATATGCTGTCGGACACCAAAGCAAGGGATGTTGTATGTGGTGATTCTGACATCCAAATTGCTGCTTTTCACTCCTTACAACAGCCTTCTGTCGAATGTGATATTGAGCTGTGTTTAGTGGATGCTGATAAAGTGTGCACCACCTCTACAGATTATATCCAAAGTAATTCCTCAGAAGTTATCCAGAGTATCCAGTCAGAACGACGGCACATGGTGCCTTGTATAGAGGATGAACAGCCTTGTATTGGTGAAATAGAAACCGTGGTGAAAATGTCTGTTCTAGTACAGTGTCCTCAGTCAGGTAATAATGAGACAGGCATGTCTATGCAAGACACTGGGGGCAGTAGTACTCAGTTTACAAAATGTTATAGTAAGTCTGCATTGGGGGCAGAGTCTACATCACTGATGCAAGATCAGTTGTCTCCTTCCTTTGCACTAAAGGGTTCAGAACTTTTGCTTGAACCTGTAATCTCCAAAACTGCAGAATCTGTATCAGCCGATCAGCTATCAAATATCAAATCTGCATGCACTGAAGTAATGAGAGAGGGAAATTGTGCAGATATATTGGATGCCTTTTCTCAGTGCTTGGAAAAAAGCGAACAGTTTGAAGATGGGAATGCAAAAACTTTTTTGGGAAACTATGAGGCCACAATAGTTGAGCAGCTGGCCATAAACATCATATCCAAAGTGATTGTGGCAGCTAAACAGGAAATTTTGGCAGGCACAGCAGGTGAGGTATCAGATGGTAGCTGTCAAGTACTTGATGAGACAAATGGAGAAATGCTACCAAAAGATGCTCAATGTCAGCAGATTGCACTGCAGAGAAATTTTGCTGACTACAGTGAAAGTTGTGCAGAAATGGATTCTACCTGTGAATCGGCACAAACAGAACAGTCTCAAGTGGAAAGCATCAGAAGCACTGCAGTAGATGAGGAAGAGGACTCAATTCAGGAGTCCTCAAAAATAAAACTGTCCCAAGAGCAAAACACTAGGATCACTGAACGTGTTGATCAGGAAATTGATTCTGTCTGTGACATGGACTCTACTTGTGAATCTACACAGACAGAAGAATCCTTGGTGGAAAACCTCTCAAGCATTTCAGTTGTGAATAACGATTTGTTTCCTGAAAAAACATATGAAGAACCGTTGGTTTCAAATATGTCCACACAAGAGACCTATGCGATACCAAATGTAAGTGTAGTTCATAGAAATGCAGAATTCCAAGATGAGTGTCACGCAACTATGGAGGATTCCAGTGTTAGCGTATGTACATCAGAAGATGGTATCAGCATAGAGGAACAGTTGCAAAGCACTGCACTGTCAAGTGTTTGCGTTGGCTCCTATGACTCATTAAGTTCATCAAGCATTGAGTTATCGCAGGAAACTTTCAATTTGGCCAGTGAAAAAATGAAAAAGCTAAGAACGGTGGAGAACCGTGTACCATATAGTAATGGGGATGTGAAGGCAAGTTCTCTTGATTTGAAAAATGAAGGCCTATGGACTGGCGATGCAGAAGTTGATAACTCGGGAGGTAAGAGGTTTACGTTTTACCGTGTTAGCTTTTGGATTAGAAAAAAGTAATTTTGAGAACATTAGTTTGCAAACCTATGTTGGGCTTGGCTTTTTAGGATTAGCATTTATTCTCTATTGACTCTAGTGCTCATACGATTAGTAATATATTCGAGGAGGTTACTGTAATGGAATTCTACAATGTGACGCTCCATGACCTTTTACTCCCAATAATAATTTGCGGTCTACTGCCCTATAATTGTGTGTTAAAACAAACAACAACAAAAAATAATTAAACAAGCATCCTTTTTTTGTACGAAAAATTTAAGTATTTCAATATATTGTATAATCTATCTTGCATAATTCTGGGCTTATTACTGCAAGTAATCCAGTATTAACCAGTCACATTCATGGCATGATCACAGCTGTTGGAGTTGTAGACCAGTGTTATACAGTCACTCGCAATGATGTACTGTGTAGATAAGCACTTTTAAGAGCTGACTGAATTTTTCAGGTTCAGATGTGAATAGCATGGACTCTGTGGACAGCGGTTGTGCTCTGGGAAAGTCTGAACAAGTCCAGAATGTAAAGCAGAAAGTAGATGTAAAAAAGGCTGAGCTTGTCATTTGGGAGGTTGAAGTGCCAAAAGTAAGTGGTTTGCCTGTAAACTTTCAAGGAGTGCATTGTATACAACCATGTGTTGGCCTGTCATGCTTGTATAATTTAAGTCTTGTGTATACATATTTCAAGTAAGAATAAGTCTACCAATTTTGTTAGATTTATAACACCTTTCCTTGTAGCCAGTGTCCGTCATTTACAGGTGCTTCTCACAAAATAAGAATATCATCAAAAAGTTTTTCAGTTCTTCAATACAAAAAGTGAAACTCATATATACAGTCATTACACTGTAGAGTGATCTATTTCAATTGTTTATTTGTTAATGTTGGTGATTATGGCTTACAGCCAATGAAAACCCAAAAGTCATTATCTCAGTAAATTAGAATACTTTATAACACCAGCTTGAAAAATGATTTTAAAATCCGAAATGTTGGCCTACTGAAATGTATGTTCAATAAATGTACTCAATACTTGGTCGGGGCTCCTTTTGCATCAATTACTGCATTAATGGTGTGTGGTATTGCTGAGGTGTTATGGAAGTCCAGGTTGCTTTGATAGCAGCCTTTAGTTCGTCTGCATTGTTGGGTCTGATGTCTCTCATCTTCCTCTTGATAATTCCCCATAAGTTCTTTATGGGTTAAGGTCAGTAGAGCTTGCTGGCCAATCAAGCACAGTGATGCTGTTTTTAAACAGGGTATTGGCACTTTTGGTAGTGTGGACAGGTGCCAAGTCCTACTGGAGAATGACATTTCTAGCTCCAAAAAGCTTGTCGGCAGACGGAATCATGAAGTGCTCTAAAATTTCCTGGTAGATGGCTGCGCTGACTTTGGTCTTGATAAAACACAATGGACCTACGCGGCAGATGACATGGCTCCCCAAACAATCACTGACTGTGGAAACTTCACACTAGACCTCTAGCAGCTTGGATTGTGGCCTCTCCACTATTCCTCCAGACTCTGGGACCTTGATTTCCAAATGAAATGCAAAATTGACTTTCATCTGGAAACAACACCTTGGACCACTGAGCAACAGTCCAGTTCATATTCTCCTTGGCCCAGGTAAGACGCTTCTGGAATTGTCTTTTGGTCATGAGTGGCTTGATACAACACTTGTAGCCCATGTTCTGGATACATCTGTGTGTGGTGACTCTTGAAGCAATGACTCCAGCAGTCCACTCTGTGAAATCCCCCCATATTTTTCTTAACATTCCTATCCGAGTTGCTTGTGCACCTTTTTCTACCACATTTTTTTCCTTCCACTAAACTTTCCATTAATATGCTTGGATACAGCACTCTGAACAGCCAGCTTCTTTATTAACCCCTCTGTGACCTTAGACGTACTATCCCGTCGAGGTGCCCTGGGCTTATCTGACCCTGGACGGGATAGTACGTCATAGCCGATCGGCCGCGCTCACGGGGGGAGCGCGGCCGATCGCGGCCGGGTGTCAGCTGCTTATCGCAGCTGACATCCGGCACTATGTGCCAGGAGCGGTCACGGACCGCCCCCGGCACATTAACCCCTGGCACACCGCGATCAAAGATGATCGCGATGTGCCGGCGGTGCAGGGAAGCACCGCGCAGGAGGGGCTCCCTGCGGGCTTCCCTGAGACCCCCGGAGCAACGCGATGTGATCGCGTTGCTGCGAGGGTCTCACCTCCCTCCCTGCTCCCTCCAGCCCCGGATCCAAGATGGCCGCGGATCCGGGTCCTGCAGGGAGGGAGGTGGCTTCACAGAGCCTGCTCAGAGCAGGCACTGTGAAGCCTGCAGCGCTGCATGTCAGATCAGTGATCTGACAGAGTGCTGTGCAAACTGTCAGATCACTGATCTGTGATGTCCCCCCCCCTGGGACAAAGTAAAAAAGTTAAAAAAAAAAATTTCCAAATGTGTAAAAAAAATAAAAAAAAATATTCCAAAATAATGAAAAGAAAAAAAAAATATTATTCCCATAAATACATTTCTTCATCTAAATAAAAAAAAAAACCAATAAAAGTACACATATTTAGTATCGCCGCGTCCGTAACGACCCGACCTATAAAACTGTCCCACTAGTTAACCCCTTCAGTAAACACCAAAAGAAAAAAAAAAGAGGCAAAAAACACCGCCGAACAAAAAGTGGAATAACATGCGATCAAAAGGACAGATATAAATAACCATGGTACCGCTGAAAGCGTCATATAGTCCCGCAAAAAAAGAGCCGCCATACAGCATCATCAGCAAAAAAATAAAAAAGTTATAGTCCTGAGAATAAAGCGATGCAAAAATAATTATTTTTTCTGTAAAATAGTTTTTATCGTATAAAAGCGCCAAACCATAAAAAAATGATATAAATGAGGTATCGCTGTAATCGTACTGACCCGAAGAATAAAACTGATTTATCAATTTTACCAAACGCGGAACGGTATAAACGCCTCCCCCAATAGAAATTCATGAATAGCTGGCTTTTGGTCATTCTTCCTCACAAAAATCGGAATAAAAAGCGATCAAAAAATGTCACGTGCCCAAAAATGTTTTCAATAAAAACGTCAACTCGTCCCGCAAAAAACAAGACCTCACATGACTCTGTGGACCAAAATATGGAAAAATTATAGCTCTCAAAATGTGGTATTGCAAAAAATATTTTTTGCAATAAAAAGGGTCTTTCAGTGTGTGACGGCTGCCAATCATAAAAATCCGCTAAAAAACTCGCTATTAAAGTAAATCAAACCCCCCTTCATCACCCCCTTAGTTAGGGAAAAATAAAAAAAAATGCATTTATTTCCATTTTCCCATTAGGGCTAGGGTTAGGGCTAGGGTTAGGGCTAGGGTTAGGGCTAGGGCTAGGGCTAGGGTTAGGGTTAGGGTTGGGGCTAAAGTTAGGGTTAGGGTTTAGATTACATTTACAGTTGGGAATAGGGTTGGGATTAGGGTTAGGGGTGTGTCAGGGTTAGAGGTGTGGTTAGGGTTACCGTTGGAATTAGGGTTAGGGGTGTGTTTAGATTAGGGTTTCAGTTATAATTGGGGGGTTTCCACTGTTTCGGCACATCAGGGGCTCTCCAAACACGACATGGCGTCCGATCTCAATTCCAGCCAATTCTGCGTTGAAAAAGTAAAACAGTGCTCCTTCCCTTCCGAGCTCTCCTGTGTGCCCAAACAGGGGTTTACCCCAACATATGGGGTATCAGCGTACTCAGGACAAATTGGACAACAACTTTTGTGGACCAATTTCTCCTGTTACCCTTGGGAAAATACAAAACTGGGGGCTAAAAAATAATTTTTGTGGGAAAACAAAAAGATTTTTTATTTTCACGGCTCTGCGTTATAAACTGTAGTGAAACACTTGGGGGTTCAAAGTTCTCACAACACATCTAGATAAGTTCATTGAGGGGTCTAGTTTCCAATATGGGGTCACTTGTGGGGGGTTTCTACTGTTTAGGTACATTAGGGGCTCTGCAAACGCAATGTGACGCCTGCAGACCAATCCATCTAAGTCTGCATTCCAAATGATGCTCCTTCCCTTCCGAGCCCTCCCATGCGCCCAAACGGTGGTTCCCCCCCACATATCGGGTATCAGCGTACTCAGGACAAATTGGACAACAACATTGAGGGTCCAATTTCTCCTGCTAACCTTGGAAAAATACAAAACTGGGGGCTAAAATATAATTTTTGTGGAAAAAAAAATATTTTTTATTTGCATGGCTCTGCGTTATAAACTGTAGTGAAATACTTGGGGGTTCAAAGCTCTCACAACACATCAAGATGAGTTCCTTAGGGGGTCTACTTTCCAAAATGGTGTCACTTGTGGGGGGTTTCTACTGTTTAGGTACATTAGGGGCTCTGCAAACGCAATGTGACGCCTGCAGACCATTCCATCTAAGTCTGCATTCCAAATGGCGCTCCTTCCCTTCCGAACCCTCCCATGCGCCCAAACGGTGGTTCCCCCCCACATATGGGGTATCAGCGTACTCAGGACAAATTGGACAACAACTTTTGGGGTCCAATTTCTCCTGTTACCCTAGGGAAAATACAAAACTGGGGGCTAAAAAATAATTTTTGTGGGAAAAAAATTTTGTTTTATTTTTATGGCTCTGCATTATAAACTTCTGTGAAGCACTTGGTGGGTCAAAGTGCTCACCACACCTCTAGATAAGTTCCTTAGGGGGTCTACTTTCCAAAATGGTGTCACTTGTGGGGGGTTTCAATGTTTAGGCACATCAGTGGCTCTCCAAACGCAACATGGCGTCCGATCTCAATTCCTGTCAATTTTGCATTGAAAAGTCAAACGGCGCTCCTTCCCTTCCGAGCTCTCCCATGCGCCCAAACAGTGGTTTACTGCCACATATGGGGTATCAGCGTACTCGGGACAAATTGGACAACAACTTTTGAGGTCCAATTTCTTCTCTTACCCTTGGAAAAATGAAAAATTGGGGGCAAAAATATAATTTTTGTGAAAAAATATGATTTTTTATTTTTACGGTTCTGCATTATAAACTTCTGTGAAGCACTTGGTGGGTCAAAGTGCTCACCACACCTCTAGATAAGTTCCTTAGGGGGTCTACTTTCCAAAATGGTGTCACTTGTGGGGGGTTTCAATGTTTAGGCACATCAGTGGCTCTCCAAACGCAACATGGCGTCCCATCTCAATTTCTGTCAATTTTGCATTGAAAAGTCAAACGGCGCTCCTTCCCTTCCGAGCTCTCCCATGCGCCCAAACAGTGGTTTACTGCCACATATGGGGTATCAGCGTACTCAGGACAAATTGGACAACAACTTTTTGGGTCCATTTTCTCCTGTAACCCTTGGTAAAATAAAACAAATTGGAGCTGAAGTAAATTTTTTGTGTAAAAAAGTTAAATGTTCATTTTTATTTAAACATTCCAAAAATTCTTATTAAACACCTGAAGGGTTAATAAACTTCTTGAATGTGGTTTTGAGCACCTTGAGGGGTGCAGTTTTTAGAATGGTGTCACACTTGGGCATTTTCTATCATATAGACCCCTCAAAATGACTTCAAATGAGACGTGGTCCCTAAAAAAAAATGGTGTTGTAAAAATGAGAAATTGCTGGTCAACTTTTAACCCTTATAACTCCCTAACAAAAAAAAAAATTGGTTCCAAAATTATGCTGATGTAAAGGACACATGTGGGAAATGTTACTTATTAAGTATTTTGTGTGACATATCTCTGTGATTTAATTGCATAAAAATTCAAAGTTTGAAAATTGCGAAATTTTCAAAATTTTCGCCAAATTTCCGTTTTTTTCACAAATAAACGCAGGTACTATCAAAGAAATTTTACCACTATCATGAAGTACAATATGTCACGAGAAAACAATGTCAGAATCACCAGGATCCGTTGAAGCGTTTCGGAGTTATAACCTCATAAAGGGACAGTGGTCAGAATTGTAAAAATTGGCCTGGTCATTGACGTGCAAACCACCCTTGGGGGTAAAGGGGTTAATGACCTTTTGTGGTTTACCCTCCTTGTGGAGTGTGGCAATGACTGTCTTCTGGATATCTATCAAGTCAGCAGTTTTCCCCATGATTGTGGAGCTGAGGAAGCCTTTGCAGGTGTTTTTTGGTAATTATTCTAATTTACAGAGTTAATGTTGTTTGGGTTTTTATTGGCTGTAAGCCATAATCATCAACATTAACAGAAATAAACACTTGAAATAGATCACTGTTTGTAATGACTCTATATAATGAGTTTCACCTTTTTGTATTGAAGAACTAACTTTTTGCTATTCTAATTTTGTGAGAAGCACCTGTATATATGCAAGTTAAGGCCAGTTTAGCCCCTTAACGACTGACGTACATGACATCAAAAGTTGTGTTCCTGACTTTGTGAGGAGGCATGTGAGCCCGCATTTTTCCCTGCACATCACTGATTTAATTAGCCATCATGTGCCTTATTAGTCGCGGGTGAAGTTCCAGTTAAATCCCACTGTCAATCTCTGTCAACTCATGGCAGCATTTAACACATGCCAGCAGGGGGGCACATCGTTCCGTGCTGCCATCGGTGCCCCCATGACAAGATCGCAGGCTGCTGATGATCCCCTTCATGCCTGTCATTACAATCCTCCTGTGAAAGTCAGCCTGTGACTGGCGTTAATAAATTGAGATTTTCTGTATACATGGCACAAGCTATCAATGTCACTTTTTCAATAAACTATACCTTTTTATTTAGTAGCATTGACTCTGGTTTCTCTTTTGCATATGCATATAGTGAACATGGTAAATAAAAAAACAAAACAAAAACTCAAAACAATTGTGGAATTGCAACTTTATTGCAATTTTAACACACTTGGCCCAGACACTTAAATACCCACCTCAAGTAGTCATGTGTGTCATTTTTATGGTTAATACTTGGGAATGTCTTATATTTAATGGATTTTGATCCTTTTTTTTTCCCCTCCTTTCTGGTTAAAGCATTTAGTTGGCCGCCTAATTGGCAAACAAGGCAGATATGTAAGCTACTTGAAAGAGTCATCTGGTGCCAAGATTTATATTTCTACACTGCCTTACACACAAGACTTTCAGATTTGCCATATAGAGGGTAAGCGTGTATATTTATAGATATTCTTCATATTCTTATAATGTGCTGTCTTTTTAATGTTGTTTTTTTTCTTCTTCTTACAGGGTCTCAGCAGCAGGTTGACAGAGCGTTGAGTCTAATAGGAAAGAAGTTTAAAGAACTTAACCTGACTAATATCTATGCACCTCCCCCTAATTTGGCATTACACTCCCTTCCCTTGACTTCATGGGTAAGCTGCATTTCAGCGTGTACCCTACAATTTACAAGACTCTCTATAAAAAGTATCTATATAAACTGATTGTGCTAACATTAGGGCTTTTCAATGCCATTTTTTTGGAGGGGTGGGGGGTGTTTTATACATTTTATTTGGTAGCCATGATGATGATCAGAGTTGTGACATGTGCAAATAAAATCTAAGTAAAAGAAATACAAAAATTTTTTAAAATCACATACTTGCGCTTTCTAAAAGTGGGCCCAATGCCATCAATGCAAGTTTACACATGGGCGCCTTCATGCAAGTTTGCGTCAACGTTTTTTTTTTTTTTTTAACATATAAAAGTGTGCCCCAAAACAGAAAATAGGTGTATCATAACTTTTTATCCCCTTGCCTCTGTTACCAATTTTAATTTAACATTTTGCATTTATTCATCCTTTTTCCATGAGACCACTTTATATTTTATTTTGCCATTAAAAAAACAAGCAAAACAAAATTGTTGAAATATTGAGACAAAACTAACCTTGGTATATTAAGGGTGTTTTTTTTTTTGTGTGTAAAAATCACTTGATGGTATAATTCTCCAGGCCAGAGCAATTATGATACTTTACTTTTATAAGGTATTTGTACCCAAATAAAGTAACACTGAAGCAAATTCATAAGTCAGATCGCCACACAAAGTAAACCTTTACAATGCTTAATCGACGGAGGAATATAAACATTAGGGGTTTTGTAAAAAAAAAAAAAAGCAGTCATACAGCTTTGTCCGCGGAACAAAGTTATAGCTCTTGAAAATAAAGGAGGGGAACAATGGAATTGTAAAAACAGATTTGCTGAGGTGGAAAAGATTGCAAGGGGGTCAAACCACCCAAAATGGTCAATAATTAGCATTCCTCAAATGTCCCTTTATATGTTGCCATCATTTTTTTTCTTTTTCTGTATTAATAATTTTTTTTTGTGAACATTAGACTCATAAGTTTTAATAGCCAGCTCTCATATTTTCAAAAAGCTTTCAGATTTTTTTTTTTTTAAACCCCTTACTGCCATCGGACGGAATAGTATGTCCGATGGCAGTATTACCCGCTTTGATGTGGGCTCCGGCGGTGCACCCGCATCAAAGCCAGGACATGTCAGCTGTTTTGAACAGCTGACATGTGCCCGCAATAGGGGGAGTCACGATCCACCTGCTCCTACTAACTAGTTAAATGCCGCTGTCAAACTCTGACAGCGGCATTTAACATGCGCTTCCGGTGATCCCGTCGCATGATCGGGGGGATTGCACTTTTTTCGCAATTTCATTGCACTTGGAATTTTTTCTCCTATTTTGCAGTACACAGCATGGTAAAACCAATGATGTCTTTCAAAAGCACAACTCGTCCTGCAAAAAATAAGCCCTCACATGGCCATATTGACGGAAAGGTAAAAAAGTTATGGCTCTGGGAAGGATGGGGGGCCAAAAATGAAAACAAAAAAAATGAAAAAAGCTCCGGGGTGTTTAGGGGTTGATTTACATAGTTACATAGTTAAGGTTGAAGGAAGACTATAAGTCCATCTAGTTCAACCCATAGCCTAACCTAACATGCCCTAACATGTTGATCCAGAGGAAGGCAAAAAAAAAAACCCATGTGGCAAAGAGTAAGCTCCACCTTGGGGAAAAAAAATTTCTTCCCGACTCCACATACGGCAATCAGACTAGTTCCCTGGATCAATGCCCTATCAAGGAATGTAGTGTATATATCCTGTAACATTATACTTTTCCAGAAAGGCTTCCAGTCCCCTCTTAAATTTAAGTAACGAATCGCTCATTACAAAATCATACGGCAGAGAGTTCCATAGTCTCACTGCTCTTACAGTAAAGAATCCGCGTCTCTTATGCTTAAACCTTCTTTCCTCCAGACATAGAGGATGCCCCCTTGTTCCTGTCTCAGGTCTATGATTAAAAAGATCATCAGAAAGGTCTTTGTACTGTCCCCTCATATATTTATACATTAAAATAAGATCACCCCTTAGTCTTTGTTTTTCCAAACTGAATAGCCCCAAGTGTAATAACCTATCTTGGTATTGCAGACCCCCCAGTCCCCTAATAACCTTGGTCTCTCTTCTCTGCACCCGCTCTAGTTCAGCTATGTCTTTCTTATACACCGGAGACCAGAACTGTGCACAGTATTCTAAGTGTGGTCGAACTAGTGACTTGTATAGAGGTAAAATTATGTTCTCCTCATGAGTATCTATGCCTCTTTTAATGCATCCCATTTGCCTTAGTAGCAGCTGCCTGACACTGGCCACTGAATGAGTTTGTCATCCACCCATACACCCAGGTCTTTTTCATTGACTGTTTTGCCCAGAGTTTTAGAATTAAGCACATAGTTATAAATCTTACTACTTCTACCCAAGTGCATGACCTTACATTTATCCCCATTAAAGCTCATTTGCCATTTATCAGCCCAAGCTTCTAGTTTACATAAATCATCCTGTAATATAAAATTGTCCTCCCCTGTATTGATTACCCTGCAGAGTTTAGTGTCATCTGCAAATATTGAAATTCTACTCTGAATGCCCCCTACAAGGTCATTAATAAATATGTTAAAAAGAGGGCCCAATACTGACCCCTGTGGTACCCTACTGCTAACCGCGACCCAGTCCGAGTGTGCTCCATTAATAACCACCCTTTGTTTCCTATCCCTGAGCCAGCTCTTAACCCACTTACACATATTTTCCCCTATCCCCATTATTCTCATTTTATGTATCAACCTTTTGTGTGGCACCGTATCAAAAGCTTTTGAAAAGTCCATATACACTACATCTACTGGGTTCCCTTGGTCCAGTCCGGAACTTACCTCTTCATAGAAACTGATCAAATTAGTCTGACATGAACGGTCCCTAGTAAACCCGTGCTGATACTGGGTCATGAGGTTATTCCTCTTCAGATACTCCAGCATAGCATCCCTTAGAATGCCCTCCAGGATTTTACCCACAGTAGAGGTTAAGCTTACTGGCCTATAATTACCGAGTTCAGTTTTTGTCCCCTTTTTGAATATTGGCACCACATTTGCTATACGCCAGTCCTGTGGTACAGACCCTGTTATTATGGAGTCTTTAAAGATTAAAAATAATGGTCTATCAATGACTGTACTTAATTCCTGCAGTACTCGGGGGTGTATCCCATCCGGGCCCGGAGATTTGTCAATTTTAGTGATTTTTAGACGCCGCCATACTTCCTGGTGGGTTAAGCAGGTGACATTTAATGGGGAATTTTTGTTATCCCTGATCATATTGTCTGCCATGGGATTTTCTTTTGTAAATACTGATGAAAAAAAGTAATTTGGCATATTTGCTTTTTCCTCATCCTCATCCACCATTTCACCCAGACTATTTATTTTTAAGGGGGCCAACACTATCATTTTTTAGTTTCATACTATTTACGTAGTTAAAGAATATTTTGGGATTATTTTTACTCTCTCTGGCAATGAGTCTCTGTCTCAATCTTTGCTGCCTTGATTTGCTTTTTACAGACTATTTAATTTTCTGTATTTAATGCCTCATCACTACCTACTTCCTTTAATTCTCTAAATGCTTTCTTTTTGTCACTTATTGCGCCCCTTACAGCTCTATTTAGCCATATTGGTTTCCTCCTATTTCTGGTATGTTTATTCCCATACGTTATATACTGTGCACAGGTCCTATCCAGGATGCTAATAAATGTCTCCCATTTTCTTTGTGTATTTTTGTGTCTCAGGATATCGTCCCAGTTAATTGCACCAAGATCCTCTCTAATCCGTTGGAAATTTGCCCTCCTGAAGTTTAGTGTCCTTGTAACCCCTCTACTACACATCTTATTAAAGGATACATGAAAACTTATTATTTTGTGATCACTATTCCCCAAGTGACCCCCAACCCTTATATTTGATATGCGGTCTGGCCTGTTGGTTAATATTAGGTCTAGCAGTGCCCCCCTTGTTGGGTCCTGAACCAGTTGTAAAAGGTAATTGTCTCTCATAGTTGTCAAAAACCGATTACCTTTGCTGGAACTGCAGGTTTCTGTTCCCCAATCTATTTCAGGGTAGTTGAAGTCCCCCATAATAATGACTTCTTCTTGAGTCGCAGCTTCATCTATTTGCTTTACGAGGATATTCTCCATTGCTTCCATTATTTTTGGACATTTATAACAAACCCCTATCAGTAATTTATTATTTTTTCCCCCTCCCCTTATTTCCACCCACAGGGACTCTACATTTTCATTAAATTCACCTATATTATCACGCAGGATGGGTTTTAAGGACGATTTTACATACAGACACACCCCTCCCCCTCGCTTATCTGTACGGTCATTTCTGAAAAGGCTATAGCCCTGCAAGTTAACAGCCCAGTCATGGCTCTCATCCAGCCATGTTTCAGATATCCCCACCATGTCATAATTATGCTCCAACAACATTAATTCTAATTCGTCCATTTTGTTGGCGAGGCTTCTAGCATTAGTATACATGCACTTGATGTTTGTCTCTGTACCTCTATTCTTTCTTAAATTATTAACTGTTCTAACCCCACCCCCCATGCCACCGCCACCCACAACTTCCTTATTTGTGCCCAGGTCTCTATCTGTACTATCTTCCCCTCCTTTAAAATGAATACCCTCCCCCCCCCCCCCCCCAATCCCTGGTTTAAACACTACTCCAACCTTCTAGCCATTTTCTCCCCCAGCACAGCTGCACCTTCCCCATTGAGGTGCAGCCCGTCCCTAGCGTAGAGCCTGTAGCCAACTGAGAAGTCAGCCCAGTTCTGAAGGAACCCAAACCCCTCCTTCCTACACCAATTCTTGAGCCACTTATTAACCTCCCTAATCTCCCGTTGCCTCTCTGGCGTGGCACGTGGTACAGGCAGTATTTCGGAATATACCACGTTGGAGATCCTTGCTTTCAGCTTGCAGCCTATTTCCCTGTAAGGGATATATTAGAAGCAACACAGAAATCGCTTACCGTATTTTTCAGATTTTAAGATGCACTTCTGTTCCCCCAAATTTTGAGGGAAAGTGGGAGGTGCGTCTTATAATCTGAATCTGTGTGCTGTGCTGCAGAGACAGCAGGAGGTCATGTGCTCCCGCTCATTAGCCTCATGTAATATTCACTGCACCTGCTGTCAATCACCTCGGTGCTGAAGTCGCACTGAGTTGGTTAACGGGAGTGGCGCATATTGCATGTGCCTGCACTCCCCTCCTCCCATCATGGATCTTATCCCCCAACCCCCTTCTCTCTATATGCCCCCTGCCGGCCCACACCTTCCCCCTTCCCCCCCCCCTCCTCCCCTCCGGTTACTATATGACCCCCTGCTGGCACGCACATAACATAAACAGTTAACTCACCTTCTGATGATGGCTCCGTGCTCCCAGTTTCCCTGTCTCTCTTCCTGTGTCTGTGCCGACATCCAATCATGTGATCGGCACAGCACAGTGATGTCATCACTGTGTGCCCAGGTCACATGATCCGATGCCCGGGAAACAGGAAGTGCAACCAAGGAGCTGGGAGCATAAAGCCATCATCAGAAGGTGAGTTAACTGTTTATTTTATCATGTGTGTGCCAGCAGGGGGGCATGTAGTGATCGGGGAAGCCACGTGCATGCCAGCAGGAGGGGCATATCCAGGATGGGGTGGGGGCTATGTGCCAGCACAAGGGGGCAGTGTGCCAGCAGCACAGTGGGGCCATGTGCCAGGATGGGGGTTATATAGATACTAGGATGAGGGACATGTATATGATTTGTAAGACTGACACTGGCATTATAAGACTTTTTTTAGCTCAGATTTTGTTTTCCTTTTCCATATTGTATTTGCGGCATCCCTGAGATGTTAGTACAGTGGAAACCCCTTACAAATTCTCATTTTGGAAACTACAACCCTCAGGGAATTCATAAATGGGTGTGGTAAATGTGTTTTTTTTTTTTTTTTTTTTTTTCACCTGTGAAAATGAAAAATCTTTTACAAAATTATGTAGATTTGAGTCAATTTTTCATTCATTGATGTACCCCCTTTGCCGACTATGGCAGTTTACTGTGTGTGGGTGTACACTACTGTTTGGGCACACGGAGCGGCTCGGACGATGGGAGCGCCATTTTACGGTATGCTGTTTTCAGATTGCAAAACCCCTGATATGAAAGAGTAAATTTCTTAGACGTGACCCACATTGGAGAAAGTATACCCTTTTAAAGAATTTTTCAAAGGGTGAAGTAGACTCCTAGAGTGTCATCAAGAAATGAATATGTACCAGATGGCAAAAAATGAAAATCACATTTTTTATTCCTTTTTAGACTGTTACATATTAACATAACAAAGTAAAACAAATATAAATACTTTGTGAAATTTAATTAGTAAATCACAATTATTTTTCCCTTGAGAGGTAATCACTATAGAATAAAAATGGCTGCTGTCCTGGAATGTTAGGAGAGGTGACTGAGCATGTGCAGTAGGATACACCACTGCTGCCATCTGGAGATTATTCATGCGCGGGAGGACAGGGCACTCCTATATTCCAGCAGCCTCTTCTTACATCAACACTCCTGGCATCTCCAGTATTAGGGGAGCACATCTTCCCACATATGAAGGGAGGGGTGAAGCTTCCTACTGCACGTGCTCGGTCACCTTTCCTAATATTCCAGGACAGGATTCTCTCCGTGTAACAGGACAGCCGCCGTTTTATTCTATAGTGATTACCTCTCTGGACAAAACATTCAATGAAATGTAGACCATTAAGCTAGACAAATGTATTTAGGAATTTTTATATAAGGACATTTTCCTTTTGGTTATTTATGCTTTTCTGTTCTTGGACAATCCCTTTAATTCAACCGTAATACTGCCTTAATTTATAAATTCCTTTATAAATGGAAACTGAACACGTTTTTTTTTTTTTTTCCCTCCCCCCTTAGCTTATGCTGCCAGATGGTGTGACGGTTGAAGTAATTGTAGTAAACGTGGTGAATGCAGGACATATGTTTGTTCAGCAGCATACACATCCAACATTTCATGCACTTCGTGGCCTGGATCAGCAGATGTTTCTCTGTTACTCACAGCCTGGTGTCCCAACATTGCCCACACCAGTGGAAGGTGAGTTAGCTTTTCTGATAGCCTAGTGTACCTTTCGTTTATGATAAAAAGTTGACAAATGAGATTATAATGCAGGTTTTAATTTCCTTTAAGAACATCTAATGGGATTCTCTTCTCCAGGATATACTATGGTAGGTTGGGTGATAGAGGGGGGCAGATTATATGCCCCATCTCAATACTAGCTAGAGCTTTGTGCTCAGAAATAGCAGGATTTCAAGTGAACATCAATTTGCCTTTCTTTACTGTTTTGACGCTTAGGTGATCGGTGTCAATGACAACTAGTGACTGTAAACTTTGTAAGATGACAGCGCTCTTAACAGAAAAAGCAAATAATTAGCAAACATTTTCATGCTTTCTAACTATACCAGTTTCATAACAGGAGTATACCCCTTTAAGGACATTGTTATGGTGTTGCTGTTTTTTCTTTCAGTTGGCGTTATTTGTGCAGCACCATCTGGAGATGATGCTTGGTGGAGGGCACAGGTGGTGGCCTATTACAAAGACTCTGAAGAAGTAGAGATACGGTATGTTGACTACGGTGGTTATGAAAGGGTCAAGACTGAAACACTGCGGCAGATCAGGTCAGTACCGCCAATGGTGGTTCAGTATATTTGAAAATGGCAAACTTCTTAATGACCTTGCAGTTCTGTGCACTCAGTTTCTGGTTAACATGATTAATGTGGTAAAAAGATGAAATGTCGTATGCTACACTGTAAATGATCTCCCACCTACCTCGCTTTTTTTTTTTTTTGCAAGATACCAGTAATAAGTTGGAACCTGCATTGCACATACTAAATTCTAGGATTTGTTCCACAAGAGACATTGATTACATATCCACAGAATAGGTGATGCATGTCTGATGTGCGCGGGGCCCTTGTTCTCGTGATCTTAAACATACAGGACATTACCATATGGATTTTTACTTCTAGTAACAGTAGCAAACTGCACCAAATGCTGCTGCATTCTTAATGGCCTAACATGGGTCAGAAACCCCTAGTTACTGAGAGGAGGGACATGGGAGTGCTAGCCACGTGCTTCTGCCAAATTGCACTGCATTTTTTATTTTTTGTGATATTTTCTGTCAAAAAATTTAACTTTTACCTAGGATTGCTTTACTGATCAACTTTAATCTTCACTAACCTTATACGTTACTTTTTGTTTCTCTAAATGTTATCCGAAAACCTATTATCATTTGATTTTTTTTTTATAACTTTCCTTTCTTTTTATAAAACCACCTCCTTGTTTTCATGTATGGCTGTACTATTTCTTGTATATTTAACATATTTTTGTTTAAAAATTCAGGTCTGATTTTGTTACGTTACCCTTCCAAGGTGCAGAGGTTCTTCTAGACAATGTGATCCCGCTTGCAGGTACACTTTTTGCTGAATACTTGATTATCTTAGAATTTTATTATAACTTAGGAAACTTGTTCAGATTTTTGCTGAATAGTTGCAGATGTTAATCATTGACTACAATAGAGAAATTAGTCTGCATTAAAATTTGCAATACTTCAAATAAACTCTGTAAAAACATGCATTTTAGTCCATAACAATTGTTTTGTTTTTTTTTCTCTTGCTGAGTCAGAGGGGGAGTGATGGGAGAGGGAGCGTCTGACACGGTCTTCTCCATCACTGCTTTCAAGTGTATCGGCGTCTATGATGCCGATAAGTTGAATGAGCAATGGGGGGTGCGTCGGGCCACAGAGCGGCTATCCTTGCGCACCTCTGCAGGATTAAATGGTCCCCGGCCACAAATGGGCAAAGTGGCTGCGAGCCGCATCAGATATCGAGGGCCGTATACGGCCTGCGGGCTGGACGTTCCACACCCCTGTATTAGATTAATTTCAGTGTGAGATCCTCTAAGTTAGACACTGCTGCATGTTGCCGTGGACCACATATTATCGCTTATTGTGTATTAGACTAGCACGTTATTGCTCATTAAAACAAAAAACATGTTGCCTCCCCAGGGAGTCTGCAGTCACATGCAGCACTGTCTGACTTACAGGACTGAAACTAATCTAATAGAAGGAACAGCACTTGATTAGTTAGGTAGTTGTGGAGTTAATGCACATTTTCCATATTATATATTTATTAAGTTGTATTTGATATTTTGGAATCTTTAGTTAGGAATTATTTGCCTTAGGCAATTTGTAAATATGTTGATAACCTACGACTATTCCTTGGATGATTTTGGTGGTCTATTACTGTTATGACTGACTTTTTTTGTATGTGTTCCTGTAGATGAAGATCACTTTTCATCAGAAGCAGATACCGTTGCAAATGAAATGACAAGAGGCACAGCATTACTTGCACAGGTAATGGTTAAAAAATGGTGATCCTCTTCCATTGATATTTTTCTTTTTTTAGCCTGGTTTGTTTTCAATAGGCTTTGGTTTTATTTACTGCTGCCATTTTTACAGTATTAGAACTGGAAATCTAAATATAAAGTAGTACATGTCATCGGATGCTTTTTTTGCCCATCAATTGCTTTGTGCGTTTTCTTCCCAAAATTAAATCCTGACAATTAGTTGAATACATACTTATTCCTCTATTACTGTTAAGTCTGTTAGTTAATCAAGCAAACTATCTAATATTTTTGCACTGTGCCCGCCTGGCCTGTGTATAAATATATTGACCTACAAAAATATTGAAGTGATCAGTTTTTATCTAAGCGCTGCAAAATAAAAGGGAGCTTAGGAATTCCCGTACTACTTATCTGTCCACTAAAACAGTAGCACATAAAATCATTTATGTATATTAATGGGATTTCTGTTTGTGTGGTGTTTAGACTTGCATATAGTTTAATGTTGCTGTGATTGAGATTTTTGCTGCTTTACTGTACAGATGTAAAATGTTACAAAAATGAAATGCATAGGTGTGCTCTTTTCGTAGTTCCTAGTTCCTGAAAAATGGATTTTTAAATGTCTGTAGTTAAAATCGACTGGAAAGGTATTGTACCTTACATTTAGCCTGGTACCTTTTTCATTTTAAATCGGATACATTTTTATTTAATTTTTCAACATACAATAAAAGACAGCACTCAGCCAAAAGAATATATCTGCACAAAAGTGGTATTAATAAAGTCAGCTCGGCATGCAAAAAAATAAGCCCTCACCCAACCCCAGATCACGAAAAAATGGAAACGCTATGTGTATCGGAAAATTGTGCAATTTTTTTTTTTTTTTTTTTAACAAAGTTTAGAATTTTTTTTCAAAAAATAACCTAGACATGTTTTGTGTCTATGAACTCATAATGACCTGGAGAATCACAATGGCAGGTCATTTTTAGCATTTAGTGAACCTAGCAAAAAAGCCAAACAAAAAACAAGTGTGGGATTGCACTTTTTTTGCAATTTCACCACACTTGGAATTTTTTTCCTGTTTTCTAGTATGACATGGTAAAACCAATGGTGTTGATCAAAAGTACAACTCGTCCTGCAATAAATAAGCCATAACATGGCCATATTGACGGAATAATAAAAAAGTTATGGCTCTGTGACGGAGGGGAGCAAAAAACTAAAACGCAAAAACAAAAAAGGGCTGCGTCTTGAAGGGGTTAAGCTGAATACGGCAATCTGTACACTCATGTGCAAATAAACATTATGAAAGATAAGTCCCAAGTCTCCAAGTTCTTTAGTTTTCATCTAAAACAATAAGGACATTATGGAAACAGATATTATATGCATCACTCCAAGGACCTTAATCGGACATATCTTACTCGACACCAGTAATATTACCCAGCACCCCCAAATAAGAACACACAATCCATGCCTTGGTAAATTTTCCAGTCCTCCCATATTTTACAGAATTAATGCAAGGCTCTCCTCTCTTGATATACTCCTTGTTCCAGACTTAGCAGTAGATTAATTTTTTCCCATAAATTCCCTAAACGTAGGTGGCGCCCTGTCCGACCAGTGTGCTGCTTTAATTTTCCTGGCCTGATGTAAGGTTCTTTTAAGTGTCAATTTTATATTTGCACCTTCAGCAACCTCATCCACAAAACCTAAGACACAAACCAGAGGATGCATAGGAATCACAACCCTAAACACCATGTTTATGTGGTCTATGACTTGGATCCAGAAATTCCCGAAACCACATGACTAAAACATATGTAGCAAATCGGCATTGCCCGAACAACATCTCGGACACAAGTCATCCTCTTACCCCACTTTTATGCAGGAATTAGGGAGTCCTGTATACCCGATGCAGCAGGCACTTCTGTGACAGTCTTTGTCACTCACTAGTGGACAATTGAGGAATCGAGGATAATCTGTCATCCTCTGCTCATTTTAACCCCTTCATGACCTTGCGATTTTTCGTTTTTCCGTGTTCGTTTTTCACTCCCCTCCTTCCGAGAGCCATAACTTTTTTAATTTTTCCGTCAATTTGGCCATGTGAGGGCTTATTCTTTGCGGGACGAGTTGTACTTTTGAATGACATCATTGGTTTTAGCATGTCGTGTACTAGAAAACGGGAAAAAAATTCCAAGTGCGGTGAAATTGCAAAAAAAAAGTGCAGTCCCACACTTGTTTTTTGTTTGGCTTTTTTGCTAGGTTCACTAAATGCTAAAACTGACCTGACATTATGATTCTCCATGTCAGTACGAGTTCATAGACACCTAACATGACTAGGTTATTTTTTTACCTAAGTGGTGGGAAAAAATTTCCAAACTTTGCTAAAAAAAAAATAAAAAATTTGCGCCATTTTCCGATACTCGTATCGTCTCCATTTTTCATGATCTGGGGTCGGTTAAGGGCTTATTTTTTGCGTGCCGAGATGATGTTTTTAATGATAGCATTTTGGTGCAGATACGTTCTTTTGATCGCCCGTTATTGCATTTTAATGCAATGTCGCAGTGACCAAAAAAACAAAATTCTGGCATTTCAAATTTTTTTCTCGCTACGCCGTTTAGCGATCAGGTTAATGCTTTTTTTTAATTGATAGATCGGGTGATTCTGAGCGCGGTGATACCAAATATGTGTAGATTTGATTTTTTTTTTTATTTTTTATTGATTTATTTTGATTGGGGCAAAAGGGGGGTGATTTAAACTTTTATATTTTTTTTTATTTTTTTCACATTTTTTCACTTTTTTTTTCACTTTTGCCATGCTTCAATAGCCTCCATGGAAGGCTAGAAGCAGGCACAGCACGATCACCTCTGCTACATAGCAGCGATCTGCTGTTCGCTGCTATGTAGCAGAAAATCAGGTGTGCTGTGAGCGCCGACCACAGGGTGGCGCTCACAGCTACCGGCGATCAGTAACCATAGAGGTCTCAAGAACCTCTATGGTTACAATGGAGAAGCATCGCCGACCTCCGATCATGTGACGGGTGTCGGCGATGACGTCATTTCCGGCCGCCCGGCCGGAAGCGGTCGTTAAATGCCGCTGTCTGCGTTTGACAGCGGCATTTAACTAGTTAATAGGTGCGGGCAGATCGCGATTCTGCCCGCGCCTATTACAGGCACATGTCAGCTGTTCAAAACAGCTGACATGTCCCGGCTTTGATGCGGGCTCACCGCCGGAGCCCGCATCAAAGAGGGGCTTCTGACCTCGGATGTACTATCCCATCCTAGGTCAGAAAGGGGTTAAAATACCCTAGCATCCTACTCCCTTTTCTCTTTGAGCTTCATCGGTTGCTTATCTATAACCTGGGAGTAGTAGATAAAATCTAGAAATTACACCAGTGACACAATTCTGGTTCCCAATAAAAAAACAAAAAATGATTATGGGTTATAAGCGGAGTAAAGGTACCGTCACACTGAACAATATCGCTAGCGATCCGTGACGTTGCAGCGTCCTGGCTAGCGATATCGTTGAGTTTGACAGGCAGCAGCGATCAGGATCCTGCTGTGCCATCGTTGGTCGGAGCTGAAAGTCCAGAACTTTATTTCGTCGCTGGACTCCCGCAGACATCGCTGAATCGGCGTGTGTGACGCCGATTCAGCGATGTATTCACTGGTAACCAGGGTAAACATCGGGTTACTAAGCGCAGGGCCGCGCTTAGTAACCCGATGTTTACCCTGGTTACCAGCGTAAAGGTAAAAAAAATCAAACACTACATACTTACATTCCGGTGTCTGTCCCCCGGCGCTGTGCTTCTCTGTACTGACTGTGAGCGCCGTCTGGCCGGAAAGCACAGCGGTGACGTCACCGCTGTGCTCTGCTTTCCGGCCGGCGCTCACAGTGCAGAGAAGCACAGCGCCGGGGGACAGACACCGGAATGTAAGTATGTAGTGTTTTGATTTTTTTTTTTTACCTTTTTACCCGATGTTTACCCTGGTTACCAGGGGACTTCGCATAGTTGGTCGCTGGAGAGCTGTCTGTGTGACAGCTCTCCAGCGACCACACAGCGACGCTGCAGCGATCGGGATCGTTGTCTAGATCGCTGCAGCGTCGCTAAATGTGACGGTACCTTAAGGGACTCCTGTTTATGCCATGTGTGTCTCAATTGAAGGTACTGAAAAAAGTACTTATGTGGTAGCTGGAATTCATCTTTCTGCTGAAAACTCCATCCAACTGAAGTTGATCTATAAATAGGATCCCTGCTTGTCGCCAGGGGTTAAAGCTCTCTAACCTGAAAATTTCCGGCAACTTTGGGTTTTGCCACACAGGTGTAACTGGCGTAAACCCATCAATATTAAGGAGTTGCTTAGTTTTTTCCCTATGTTTTAATCATAAGGACTAGAGTATAGAGTTTCGTCTTAGTATCCCCCAAATAACTTGCTTTCAAGAAGGAGATAATTGGGTTCCCCGGTATTCTCCTGGACAATGGAAGCTGTAGAGCCCTGAAGCAGTTTAAGCTGTTGCAATATTGAGGATAGAAAATACTGCCATAGGTTAGGGGCAGCCAAACCTCCCTCCTCATTCCCCCTCTGTAATGTCATATTTAAACCGAGCTGTGCCTTTTTTCCAAATTCTCTGAACATAGCTTGAAGTTTGTAAAAGTGTTTCAGAGGAATCCACCCTGGGGCATTAAAGATGACATATAACAGCTGGGCCGCGAGAATCATTTTAACCAAATTTGTGGGACCCACTAAAGATAATGGTAATTTACACCAGGTGTTAATTTTTGCTTGGATTTCATGTATAGCCGATCCAAATTCAGAGGTATAAAGGATATAACATTTGTTGAAACTTGAATGCCCAAATATTGAAACTCTTTCCCCACTTTGTCTCATTTGACTCACCATTTTCTCCCAGCTCTGCTGACATGGGCTCATCTGGGTTAGGAAGACGTGGGGGCAAGATGCCAGAACTCATCTAAGTGTTCCCTACACCAGACCTCTTACTCTAGTACCTTACTGGAGTGAGATTTCTGACTTGGCACACGCCATTCATTAGACTCTCCAGGCATGCACCTCTTCGTGAATTAGGAGCATCTGGCCCCAGTACACTCCCTTATCAAGACCGGCATGAACATCGACTTTATTGATGAATTTGACCTTTTAGCTATCACTTAGATTTGCTCCAAGATGCATACATGTGTCCTACAGATGTGACACTTAAGGCAAACTTACTATGATATTGGTAATTGAGCTATGTTTGTGCATAGGTGATGGGTATGACTGCTATTGTGCCGAAGTACAGAATTTGTATTGTGACGTTCCAAAAGTCTATGCTTGAATGTTTAAAAGCTTTTGTCCTTGAATATTTAATCTTCCTGTACATATTATCATTATTGTCTTTATTTTTATATAAAGGTTACAAATTACGATGGTGCAACAGGACTTCCGCTTGTACAGTTATGGAGTATGATGGCGGATGAGGTGAGATTTTACAATAACTGCAGTGGCTTCTGACATGGTTTATTAGTATAGTAGTTTTGTATTAAAAAGATTACTAAACCAAGTACTAGAGCAAAAGGAGATCTGAGGGATCATTTGTGCAGAGTTCCAAGCCAATTTATGGATACTTATAGGCCAAGTAATGTTCCTGTGGGATTTTTGAATATGCAAATCTCATATGGCTGATATATAGCAAAATCCAAATTATTGTTTAGCATTGATGAGGGGCAAACATCCTGAAATTCAAGTAGAAAAATAGTTTCTGGTTTGACTTATTTTTTTTTTTTTGATCATGTGCATTTTAGGATTGAAACCTCCAATAGGCAGAGCTAGAGTTCCTGTCTTCCTCCCTGAAAAATAAATTTCTCTTTACCTTTTTGTCTGACATTATGCATTATACTTTGGGTATGCGCTGTCATTGTGAATGGAGGGGATCTGACAGAAGCAATATCCTCATAAACTTGGTTACTCACTATGGCGCAGTTGAGAGATAATATTAATAATGGGAAGATCTAAGGGAGCATCTTAATGACCCCATTTATTATTCAACATGCAGTGAAGGTGGTCAGTCATTGAGGATTTATAATGAGAATATTAATTTATACCTTATTCACACCATGTAAAGAATACTAAATATTTTTTCACACAAAACCATGTATCGAACATACTCGAATGTTGTGTAACATTCTGCCTGCAAAATTTTGACACATTACTCTGCCATCAAAGTTTTTACTAGTCATGTTGAAAAATCAAGGCTTACATTATAAAAGTTCTTATATTATATTGTTACCTTATATCTTTCTGTATAGATTTGTGCAGCGTAGGTATCTCATGTGAATGGGGTTGTACCAAATTTGAAAGTTATCCTCAACATTAGGATAGAAAACTTCCTGATAGCTGGTATCCCCACCAACCTGAGGAGCACTGCGTGAATGGAGCTGTGGTTGACTGTGCATTTTTGTTCTATTCATTTTTTATGGGTCTGCTGGAGATGGCACCACTGCTCCATTCACAGAGGGATCCACAATTCTCAATATTGGTGGGAGTCCCATGGTCTGACCCCAGTGGTTGGGAAATTATCTTAAATGGGGGAGGACTTCCAAACTTTTTACAATCCTTTTAAGTATTAAGTTTTTTTTTGTTAACTTTTTTTTCTTTTGTTTTTACAAATCCCATAGGTGATGTCTATCAACAGGACTCTTGTGGAAAGAGGATTTGCACAGTGGATAGATAGCTATTAGCACTTGTAAAATGGTTTACTCCTTAATACCATCTTGCACCACTACAGGCTTGGTATGCAGTTTAGTTTTGTTTTTGTTTTTTTTCTGGTTTATGTATAGAAATCATGCAAAAGACTGATTTTTAAAAGCCATATATTTGTAGCTATATCCATCTTATTGTTCTGCCCACAAAAATGCAACCAGCAACTATCTTTACCAAACTACTGTTTTTGGACATCTGTGTTCCCTTTGGATGAGCACTTCGGGATGAAGCCTAAGAGTCAAATGGCATATTTACATGAAATATAGAATATGCAAATATATAAGAAGTGGTCTAACTGGAGGAATGTCAGAATAATTATGCGTGACATTAAATGATTATTGTTTTTGTACGTAACGCGGCGCACTCTGCCTGCCAAGCCTGACTGTAATTTATTTTGTTGTGCAAATCTTTGTAAATATATTGATATAAGAACTGATCACTTCAATATTTTTGTATCTGAACACTGAAAAATGAAAGGGAGGTTTGCAATTTCCACACTTGTCATCTGTCCCCCAAACGGTAGCACAGGAACTCTGTGATGCCTTTGGAATGGGTCTTCTGTGCGCTGATGTGTGGTGTTTAGATTTGCCATATAGTTTGATGTTGCTGTGATTGAATTATTTGCTACTCTGCTGTACAGATGTAAAAAGTTACAAAAATGAAATACATTTGTGTGCTCTTTTTTATTTCTTGACAAATGGATTTTTAAATGTCTAAGTAATATAAATCCACTGGAAAGGTATTGTAAAATGCATATTTTTTCTTAGGCCTGTTGTGAGCGGGGTTGATTAAAAATAAAGCACTGAAAGGGAAGCATTAATGCCTGAATTATGTGACTTCTTTCAAAACACTAAAAGAAAAAATATTACATTGATGTAGAAAACCTGCACAACTAAAAAAAATATCTGCAATGAAGTTTCAACAAACTTTTCAACAGCTTGTGCTTGATAATGGAGACTTCTGGTAACATTAAAAATTACACAAACTACCTGTTTTTCAGCCACCCATGATTGCACCGTGAGAGGGGATCCACCCTTCGAGGACAGGATATCTCTAAGATAAAAAGTGAGGCTCCTCTGCGCTTCCGTTTGTTAACTCTCAGTAAATCGGCGGTGGAAGAGGATTCCTGGCCCTGGGGCAGCCGATGTTTGACAGGCACAGGTTTTGCTGCGGCCGTCGCCTGAGTTTGCTGGAAGCACCACAATGGCCCCACTAGGGTGTCCTCCATGAGCAAGCGTGAGCGGGGCACCAGCAGCTGATTACTGGTACCTGTCAGCTACGCTTCCTAGGGCATAGCGCCGGAGAGAAGGGAGCCTGACCGCAAGTGCTGGAGCAGGGGTGTGCAGTAACCTCACCTTGGTGGGAGGCTTCTCGGAGGCGCCATGGACGCAGCATGTCCACGGGACTACAGCAGACTGTTGCGCGCAGAGGCGTGAACCGGAAGTCATGTCCGGATGACGCACTTGCTGACAGCTTTCGGAGACTGTACCAGAAGTTGCTCTGCTGGTCGGCGGATCCCATGTGGATATGTAAAAGGACTGCCAGCATGCAGTTTGTGGGGAAAATGAAGGGTCCGCAACCGCTTGAGCAGCCGGCACGGCCACCACTACAGCAGCAAGAGCAGCTGAAGAAAGTGGCTAAGAGACGCCCATCCTGTCTTCATAGGAAACAGGCACCCCAGCAGCCACAACGAGGCAGTAGGGGTCACTCGGGCCGCGTGCAGGGTACAGCAGGAGCCAGCAGCAGTCACAGCTCTACTAGGATATAGTCGTCTGCATTCTCCAGGGAAGTTCTTTCGGATGTCATACGGCCTCCTGATCTGGTACTTGTATAAAGATTCTGAGTGGTGAGTGATCTGCGAGAAAGTTCAGCAGGTTAATGGCTCTTTTCTTTCTCTCTTTTTTTTTTTTTTTTTTGTGTTTTCCTCCATATCTCTCTCTCTCTGCCTTTATTTTGTATCTGGGGCAGGAGATAGGAGGTCCCTAGGAAGAGTATTTCAAAGTCAAACCATGCGGAGTGCTCCCTCTGTGGACAGATGTTGCCAAGAACATGGGCAAAAAAGCTTTGTCAGGCATGCATAGAGCAAACTATTTCAGAGGAATCCACTAATTTTCCATTCTCCAATGACAGCACCACCTGAGAGAGGGTATACGCCCACCAAGGACAGGAAACCTACTGCATAAAAAGGTGGTACCTCTCTTCCACATCAGTCTTGGTTTCCTGTCCTTGTGAGAACTTGCAGAAGGAAGCAGTACTCAACTTGTCTCACCCGCGGACGGCATCCCTCGTCCTGGACACCCAGGGTAACACAGACTGGGAGGTTGGTGCAGCGCCACGCAGGCAGAGACCTCTTAGATTAATGTCTCTGGCCGACACGAGGTCCTGGGTCTGCGCTTGCTGAGGGTTGCAGGAGTGCCCCAGGAGTGCTGGATGGAGCCGGCGTGTCCTGGTGAAGTGTGCACCAGAAAGCGTGGCCGCTGGGTCTGCACACGCGGGATGCAGGATGGATATCTGGTGCGTTATGATGACGAGGCGTGCCGGGAACTGCAGCGGACATCCGGGACTGCGCAGTGCTACTGGGGATCTCTGCACACAGTGTGTCGGATTTGAATACCGGAAGATGGAGGGTGACCTGGGCCATCCGGTATATAAGGGGATGTGCCCAGGAAGATGGTGGAATTCCTGCAGCAGTTCAGACCATGCATGAACTGCAGCAGCCACCACAGCGGCAGCAGCTGACATCACCGCATCAGCAGGCAGCATCATCACTGCAGTCGACACAGGAGCCATTGCAGAGTTGCCAGCGGCATCGGCAAGGACACAGCAGTGGCAGTCGTACAAGCAGCAGGACCAGCCTGAAAGGAAAGGCAGGTCACGAGCCCACCTCCAGGGGGAGACATTCTCCTGGACTAGCTCAGCCTCCGCCTCGTACCGTAGAATGATCAGCTGAATGGTGAGTGATCTACGTGAAGGTGCACCGTATTAAAACGGGTCACCTTTCTCTGTGTAATCATTTACTAGGAAAGGCCCCTGAAATGTGGCTCGAAACAGAACAATAGGGAGTGTGCCCTGTGCAAGGGGGATCTACCTTGCACTTATAAGAGACTCTGCCCAGGTTGTATCCAAGATACTGTCTCGGAGGAAACCCCCTGGGTTTGTTATGGACCTGAAAGCCATCATTAGATTGGAGGTGCAGGAGTCCTTAAAACACGTGAAGAGACAGAGAGGAGGGATAACCAGAACTGCTGTCCTTAGTCTGTGCGATCAGTAGCGTTTAAAGGAGAGGATTCAGACCTGACAGATTCCTCTGATGAGGACACAGGGGGCGGGGTAGACCCTTCTTCCCAGCTAAGGACACAGACAGGCTGGTTAGGGCAATCGGTTCCACTATGTGCATAGCTGATCCAAAGACTACTAGAACGGTCCTGGACATTATGTTCAGTGGCCTGGAACAGAGGAAGAGGCATTCCTTTTCAGTTAATGAAAAGATCAAGATGCTCATTAGTAGAAAGTGGAAGAGGCCGGAAAGGAAAGGCCCACTACCATCTTCAAAGAGGAGAGATATCCATTTGATGAAGAGGAGGCGGGCATATGGGAGAAGACTCCAAGGTACGATGTAGCGGTCTGTCAGTTAAAAGATCAACTCTGCCCTTTGAGGACCAAAGGGCTCTCAAGGACCGCTTGGATAAGAAAGCAGACGTTTACTTACATACTTGGGAATCATCGGCTGGATCATTAAAGCCGGCAATAGCGGCAATCTACATGGCCAGGTCGATGTTGGTGTGGCTGTAGCAGCTTGAGGACCAGCTTAGAGACAACACCCCGAGAGAAAAGATCCTGGCGGACCTTCCGCTGATGCAGGGAGCAGCTGCCTTCCTGGCTGACGCCTCTTCAGATTCTGTCAGGTTAGCAGCCAGATCGGCAAATCTATCCATTGCTGCCCGCAGAGCCTTATGGCTCAAAAGCTGTCAAGGACATGCCCAGTCCAAGACCAGACTATGTTCTATCCCATGTGAAAAGGAAATATCTTTTCGGTCAGGCTCTGGTCAACATACTAGATAAGGCAGCGGCTAAGAAAAATGGGGTTTCCCAATGTGTCCCGTCCTCAATTCAAGAGCTCCTTTTTGTAGGATTAGATATAGCAGGAACAGGGCGATTGGAAGGACAAGAAATCGAGGAGCACGGGCTTCATGTCTGGGGGTTCCTCGGCAAAGAGCTTAAAATCCTCTAAGTGATGAGCTCTCCCGGGTAGGAGGAAGGTTGTCCTACTTCCCACTTGCCTGGGAGGAAATCTCGGTCAATACTAACTCTAGTCTCAGTCTTGATCTTAAGATCCACTCCCAAGCACCGCTTCAAGCTCTCGTCACCCAGATCTTGTAAGGTGCAACAAGGCCTAGAGGTGGAAGTATTAGTTTTTGCTACAAAAGAAGGTGCTGGTGGAGGTGCCTGTTCAGCAGCAGGGGCGGGGTTTTATCCACCCGTTTTTTGATGAGGAAGCCCGTCCACTCATTCAGGACAATTGTCAACCGAAAAGGTCTCAAGCTCCTGGTCTACAGACAGAGCAAGATGGAGTCAAACTTGGCAATAAAGATCTTGTTACAACGCTGCTACATGAGTGTCTTAGACTTGAAGGACGCATACTACCTTGTCCCCATCCATCTGGTAGCAGTGTATATACGCAGACAACTCAGACACTTCTAATGCAGGGCTCTGCCCTTTGGTCTATCCATGGCACCAAGAGTTTTCACCAAGAAAATTCTGGAGATGACTGTACATTTGCGAGAAAGGAACGTGTTGATAGTGCCATACCTGGATGATTTTTTTTTTCAGTGATCGGCAGAACAGAAGACTGCAGTTCTCATCTAGGGCACATCCAGACCAGTATGTTAAGGCTGGGTTGGATGATAAATATTGAGAAGTCAAGGCTGCAGCCCCTGAACGTTCAATCCTTCTAAGGACTTATTTTGGACTCTCAGTGGCAGGTTTTCTCTTGCCAGAGGAGAAGACAGACAGAATTGTAGCCCTGGTATCAGTAGCATTGACCCAGTCCGGTCCGGTCATGTCCCTAAGGAAAGCTATGTCCTTACTAGGATCAATGACGTCATGCATTCCAGCAGTCCAGTGGGCCCAGATTCATTTCAGGGCCTTACATCAGGATGTCTTCAAGGGAGGAAGGAAGCTTGCAGGTCGTTTAGAGGGGAAGATTATGCTCTCCCAGGAGGCAGTAGATTCCATGACCTGGTGGCTGGATCCAGGGAATCTGTCACGGGGAATTCCACGGTCCGACCGGATATCAGACATCATCGTGATGGATGCAAGCGCAGAAGGATGGGGCGCATATCTCGGGGATCACATAGTCCAGGGGGTCTGGTCAGAGAGAGCAGTGGGCCATTCCTCAAACTACAAGGAGCTACTATCAGTAATAGTTTCTTCCTCATTTAGAATGAAACCATGTTTGCATAATGTCCGGCAAATGAACTTCAGTTGCCTATATCAACCACCAGGGGGGCACAAGATCCCAGACCCTAATGCAGCTATCTCAAGCAATTCTCCAGTTAATGGAGGAACATCTACAGCTATCTGCTCTGCACATAAAGGGGAAGGAGAACGAAGAAGCAGATTTTCTCAGCCGGACAACCCTAAAACAGAAACTAGATCCGGCAATTTTTCTGCAGACTGGAGAGTTGGGGGCAGCCACAGATTGTCTTCCTGTTGGCAAACAAGTCTAAGATCTTCTGCTCTCTAAACCCAAGAGAAAAGCCATACGTGGTGAACACACTACAGATTCCGTGTGGTTTCCAACTGGCTTAGGCATTTCCCCTGTTGATCTCGGCAGTCCTGGAGGAGGTCATCCTCATTGCTCCATTTTGGCCCAAAAGGCCATGGTTCTCAGGGATGAGGAGGATGTCTGTAACCGGTCCCTGGATTCTCCCAGACATTCTGGGTTTCCTCAGGCAAAGCCCAGTGTCACATCCTCAGGTCAGGTCTACATTTGATGGCCTGGATTTTGAGAGGGCACTATTAACACAGGAAGGATCTCCCTGGCTTTAGTCGCTACCCCGATGTAGAGTAGGAAGCCTGTAACAACTAGGATTTACGGCAGGATATGGGCTATATTTTTAGCTTTTTCAGGGCAGTCGGTTGGGAGTAGGGTCCCAATTAGGGCCAGATTAGAGTTTCTTCAAAGGGGTATGAAGATGAGCCTTATTCTGCCACCTATATATGTGGATGATGTATCTGAGGGATGTGATCACGAATCGCTATATAAACAATGGCGGACAGCGTTACTCACTAACTGTGCTCCTAGTCCTTATCAGCTGTGCGTGGTGATCCGGAAGGATGATGCAGTGATACATTCAACAGGTTTTATTTATAGTACCTTGGTGAGAGTGAGGACTGTAGGTTAGAGCTGTTACAGAATCACCAGATCGAGATGATAGAAGCTCCAGGTTAGAGGTAACAAGAGAATCTTTTCTCCAGATCTGCAGCACATGTGAGATCCAAGATGGTACGGAGTACAAAACAGGAAAAGAAGGAAAAAGATAGGAGGAGCTAAAGACAGAAAGGTGTTGTGGGAAAGTACCATAACAAATATTACAATGTGATACAGCAATGGCCAGTAGATGGCAGCAAAGTATAACAAATACAATAAATGATAGAACTGAGTATATTACCATTACATAAATGTCCATGTATGGCTGAAAGTCTATCTGAATAAACTGAACAGCACACTCCCCGTCTGAAATCCTTGGATTTCACTATACCATAAGTCTCGAATTGGGAGTGTTCACCAGAAGTGCATGGAGGGATACCTCAACCTGTAAGATAAAAACAACGCATGCAATGCAACAATAACTTATTGTATATCAAGATAGACAAATGTATATAACGAGTTCCTGAAGTAATCCAACGGATAACCCATCTTCGAATTGGAGAAGCCGCACTAGGCCAAACTGTCTCCAACCCATTTGTAATCCAAAGGTTGAAGTTCCTTGAAAGAGTTCCTACTGATTGGATGGATAATCAATCCTCAACCAGTATGAGTAAAATAATCTCTGATATAGGCCTAATGAAAGATTTGGGGTCACCTTGCTTAGTAACTGTCACTTCTACCCTGCGTACCTTGCCATCGTCACTTGGAAAGGTTTTAGATATAAGTCCCATAGACCATGTGCTTCTTTCCTCCTTCTGGTCTTTCATGAGGATAATATCTCCTACTTGTAAATTTGGCTTTACTTGTTGCCATTTTCTTCGTTTTTGGAGAAGTGTCAGGTACTCCCTCTTCCATCTATTCCAGAAACAATTAGCCAGATGTTGCACATATTTCCACCGTCTCTGATATTTGTTACCGGACACAGAGTCTTCAGGCGGGTTAGGAACAGTTCCAAGTTTCTGGGTGAGGAGAGTTGCCGGAGTGAGAATTGTAGGAGATTCTGGATCCGTAGATATGGGTACAAGAGGTCTTGAGTTTACTGTAGCAGAGACTTCTGCTAAGAAAGTGGTCAAGGTCTCTTGAGCGAGTCTTGAAAGATTTGAATCCATCAGCATAGATTCCAGTATCTGACAAGTAATGCCTATCATTCTTTTCCATGATCCGCCCATATGGGAAGCATGAGGAGGATTGAAGACCCAGGAACAGCCATTGGTTGTCAAGAAGTTCTGGACTGGTGTTGAATTCAGCTGTAGTTCTCGACAGGCACCTACAAAGTTTGTTCCACAATCAGATCTTAGTTGTTTTACTGGTCCTCTGATGGAGAAGAATCGTCTTGGGGCATTAATGAAACTGGAGGAATCCATGGACTCTTATCACTTCTATGTGTATTGCTCGTACACTCATGCACGTGAACAACACTGCCAACATTTACTTTCCGCATGCCCGCCTCTGGTCCGACGTGCAGCGACTGCCCATGGGCCAAAAACGTCCAAGCCAACATAGGTAAATGGAGGCTCTGTGCTTGTCCTATCAGCAGGCAAATCATATATCTGTTGTTGTTGCAGTTTTCCTCTTGTCTTACGACACTGAACACATGAATTAAATGGGAAACCGGTCTCTTTGCTCCCACAATCCAGAAGCCTGCAGCTCTTAAGGCTCCTTCAGTGAAGTGTCTGCCTTGATGTTTGATTTTTTTCATGGTAATGTCGTATTAGTAGAGTCGTGATATGATGATGACCAGGAATAATTAGAGGATTCTTTTCTGCCTCATCCAATTTAGCTTTGTTTAAGCGACCACCAACTCTCAATAAACACCTCTCGTCTATTACTGGGTTTAGGTTGACAATGAGGCTGTTTTTAGGAACGTCTTGTTTTTTTACATATACATTCCAGTTCCTTGTGAAAAACATTCTGCTGCACATTGCGTATCACAATGAGTTCACTCCGAGCAATGTCTTCTGCAGAGAGAGGCTTATGGCAGAGATGCCAACCCTGACAATCAGTGTTACTGTCCTTATTGCGATAGCATTGTACAACGTGTACTAACCTTGCAATGGCACGAACCAGCCTCATCCATCTTGAGAAGCGATCAAAACGCTGACAGTCCAAGCCAACCTTCTCCTTGAATTTGGTGATGAAGGTGCTGACATCAGGACAGATCTCTGGGTCGACATCTGGATCCTGAAGGTTGAAGCTGTCTTCAACGGCAGTCTCTTCGCATTGGTTGTGAAGGAACTCTGGTCCTTGTGTCAGTTGGAGCAGATCTATGGCTTTCTCCACTGTAGGAAGGGATTTAAGACCGTCGTCCACGTAGAAGTCCTTTTCAACGAACTGTTGGGCATCCTTCCCGAACTCCGCAGCACCATCGGAGGCGGTCCTACGTAGGCCGTATGTAGCGACTGCAGGAGAAGGACTGTTTCCGAAAACGTGCACCTTCATGCGGTATTCGATCATTTCCTTGTTGGTGTCGTTGTCTCGGTGCCATAGAAAACGGAGATAATTTCTGTGATCTTGTTGCACGATGAAACAATGGAACATTTGTTCGATGTCAGCGGTAATGGCGACCGGTTCCTTTCTGAATCTCATGAGCACTCCCACCAGGTTATTAGTCAGGTTCGGGCCAGTGAGGAGAACGTCATTCAGAGATATGCCGTCATGTTTGGCGCTTGAATCGAACACCACCCTGATTTGTTTCGGCTTTCTTGGATGATACACTCCAAAGGAAGGTAGATACCAGCATTCTTCATCAGCTTGCAATGGTGGAGCTGGCTCTGCGTGATCATTGTGAAATATCTTGTCCATAAAAGCTATGAAATGTTCCTTCATTTCAGGCTTGTTCCTTAATGTTCTCTGCAGTGAGATGAATCTAGATAAGGCCTGTTCTCTGTTGTTAGGAAGCCTGGTCCTTGAAGGGTAAGGGAGCAACCCAGCGGTCAGATTCATTTTTGAAGAATCCACTGTCCACGATTTTAAGAAACTCCTTGTCTTCTATGGATAAGGCGACTTTGTTGTCATCTTTTGTTGTGTGAAACACTGTTCTCCCTAAGTCATCACCGTAGGGAGTGGGAATGATGTCAGGCTCCTGGATGCAATCAGAGAACCTCTTTCACTTCGTAGTGATGAAGGCATGGCTTAAAGTGAGTTGCGCCACCATTTTGGAGCACATACGTTTTACAGGCGTTTACTTCGGATGCCTTGTGACTCCTATCCAGACATACATCGCCCACGATTACCCAGCCTAGGTCGAATCTTTGGGCGTATGGAGCATCATCTGGGCCGTTGCATTGTTGGCGTACCTTGTGGACCTTCAGAATGTCCCTTCCGAGTAGGATGAGAATATCAGCATTCATGTCCAGAGGAGGAATTTCATTAGTCAGGTGCCTCAAGTAGCGATGATGAAGTGCGGCTTCCGGAGTGGGAATCTCCTCCGTTATCAGGTATCTGGTCACATCCAATTAGGGTTGGCAAGGGTATATGCACGTTTCCCTTGATTGAAGAGACTATGTACCCAGAGTCTCTCCTGCCAGAAGTCTCAATACGACCAGAGCAGGTGTTGAGGGTGTATGGAGTTGTTTGTCCCTTTATGTTGAAGATCTCAAAGAATTTGGGCCTTGCTAGAGATCGGTTACTTTGCTCATCTATTATGGCATACATTTTGGAGGCCTTGTCGGGTTGTCCTTCTGGATAGACCTTAATCAGACATACCTTGGCACAGCATTTAGGATCAGTCCCTTCTACACATACCTTAGTACATGAGGAGGAAACAGCGGTTGCAGTTGGGTCAGGGACCTGTGGCTCCCCGCCATGCTTTTTTAGCATGGTTAGATGCTGCAGAAGGTTGTGTGGAGCTGGCGTGGGATGCATGGCTGTGACGTGTTTATCACTGCTGCATTCAGCGCACTTAATGGCGGCCTTACAGTCCTTAGCGAGGTGGTCTGAGGAGGTGTAACACTTATAACATATCCCAAGCTCCTTGAGGGTATCTTTACGCTCCTGCAAAGTCCTTGCTCTGAATCCACGGCATTCTTTAAGTGGGTGAGGCCTTTTGTAGATGGGGCACATACAGTTACTGTCCATGACTTTAGGAGCAACATTATTTGTCTTGGTGAAGGCAGGTGTAGTAAGTGGAACGTCAGTCTTTCTCACAGATACTGTGTTCCTTGAATCTCTACGTTTGGCAATGTTATCATACCTTGTAGATGATGATGCTGCTGGTGGAGTTGGCTCAGTGAAGTCGATGCTGGGATCATTCTTCCGAGCTTGGTCACTGATGAACCTGGAAAAATATGAAAAGGGGAAAAAGGACACATCATGCTGCCTTTTATAACGTGAGCCGTGGTCTGCCCATTTATCCTGCATGCCGTGTGGCAACTTGGACACTATTGGATTTACGCCATGAGCAGTATCTAGGTAGCTCAGTCCTGAGAGACGTGGGTCTAATTTTGCCAATTCTATTTCCTTTAGCAGGTCGCTCAGATCTTGAAGTTTTCTATTGTCCTTGTTAGTTATCTTTGGGAAGGTTTGCAGTCTTTTAAATAAGGCACATTCTATGGCTTCTGAGCTGCCGTAGGTTTGTTCCAGTCTCTCCCAGGCTGCAATAAGACCTGCATCTGAATAGTCCACATGAATTGCCCTTATTGTCTTTATGTGCTCTGCTGATTCAGGGCCTAACCAGTTAACAAGCAAATCCAGTTGTTCCTTGCCGGTGAGATTAAGGTCTTGGATCACTGCTTGAAAGGTGGATTTCCATGCTCTATAATTCTCAGCACGATCATCAAACTTTGAGAGACTAATGTTTATTAACTCCCGGCGAATCATGTATCTGGCGAAGTCAGACATGTCCGATCTCCCGGTCATTGTTGCAGGATGAACTTGTGGTATCCGTAGGGAATGTAAGTTCTCTGGCTTATATGACTGCGACAAATCAGGACGAAATGATGCGGCATAAGGGTTATACTGCGGTTTTGTCTATAGGTTCTGCTGGCTGTTGCCTAAATTGTGAGTTAGTGCTGGAAGTTACCTTGTCGGCAGTAGGTGGCGACATTTCTTGACTTGCGGGCGCTTCCGTGTTAGAAACTGGAGGTGGTGCTGGTGCAGATGTTAAATGTCTTAGCACATGAAGTGCGATCAGCAGAGTCCTCCATTTCTTCTGGAATAAGACAGTCCGAATTGTCTTCTTGTTCCAATGCTTGTTCAAGGACTTTCAGTTTAGCAAGGGCTGTTGCTTCTTCCCTTTCTGCTTGGAGTATTTTTAATTTCCTTTGAGCTTCCATCTCGTTTCTTTGAGCTTCCACTTCCGCCTCCCTTTTAGCAAAGGCACTTTTTACTCTAGCTTCCTCTGCAGCTGCACGGATCTTCAGTAGCTTGTCGGACAATGTTGACTTCCTGGAGTGAGATGATCTGGAAGACCGAGCTGTGATTTTGGTCGATGTTGTGCGATGTGACCTAACCTCTTGGAGGTGAGCGATGCGGAGTTCTGCTTTATCCTGGGCATCTTGTACTAATGAGGTCTTTTCTAGGAGAAGAGTTTCCCTTTCAGTTACTTCTGCTGGGGCATCTTCCATGTCACAGTTACTCAGGAATGTGATGTACTTTGCAGACAGTCTCTGGTAGCGATCATAGCAGATAAACTCTTCAATGTGGTGGTTAAACCTGCGGCGTCAATGTGATAGCGTGGAAGAGCTGCTAAATAGTGATCAACTCTGCCCCATAAATGTTCTAGGTTATCATGGAACTCGTCTCTAGTAGTCTCAAAGTTCTCTCTGGCCTTTTGTGTCGGCTTGGTTACACGTTTGGGTCGTACGTCCTGCTCTGCAGTAAGTGTGGACTCTGCTCCTGCAGCATCTATGGTGTCGGGAACCTGATGTGCTTCACTTGCAGATGGGCCCTTTGTGGACATGTTTTAGCTAAGATGGCGGACGGTTAAGACTTGCTGGCAGACAATGCATATGCACACAGACACTGTAGACTTAGGTCTCTTGTTGCTATTCTGCCACCGATATATGTGGATGATGTATCTGAGGGATGTGATCACAAATCGCTATATAAACAATGGCAGACAGCGTTACTCACTAACTGTGCTCCTAGTCCTTATCAGCTGTGCGTGGTGATCCGGAAGGATGATGCAGTGATACATTCAACAGGTTTTATTTACAGTACCTTGGTGAGAGTGAGGACTGTAGGTTAGAGCTGTTACAGAATCACCAGATAGAGATGATAGAAGCTCCAGGTTAGAGGTAACAAGAGAATCCTTTCTCCAGCTCTGCAGCACATGTGAGATCCAAGATGGCACGGAGTACAAAACAGGAAAAGAAGGAAAAAGATAGGAGGAGCTAAAGACAGAAAGGTGTTGTGGGAAAGTACCATAACAAATATTACAATGTGATACAGCAATGGCCAGTAGATGGCAGCAAAGTATAACACATACAATAAATGATAGAACTGAGTATATTACCATTACATAAATGTCCATGTATGGATGAAAGTCTATCTGAATAAACTGAACAGCACAAGCCTAGCCACCAGCACCTTTAAAGTACAGGTGTCGGCCTTAGTGGCTCTATACAACTATAACCTAGCAGCAGATAAATGGGTGGTTATGTTCATTAAAGCATGTCATAGGTAAAGACCAATACCAGTTCCAAAGATGCCTCCTTGGTACTTAAATCTAGTCCTTGAAGCGTTAACAAGATTTTCCTTATAGCCTCTACATGAAGTGCCAGCTAAAGCAGGGGTCCCCAACTCCAGTCCTCAAGGCCCACCAACATGTCATGTTTTCAGGATTTCCTTAGTCTTGCCCAGGTAATAATTGCATCACCTGTGCAATGCAAAGGAAATCCTGAAAACATGACCTGTTGGTGGGCCTTGAGGACTGGAGTTGGGGACCTCTGAGCTAAAGTACTAACACTAAAGATAGTGATGTTAGTGGCACTGACATCAGCCTGCAGGGTTAGTGATTTACATGCTTTATTCATTAGTTATCCATTTATTCAGATATCGGATGATAGTTTTGAGGCCAGATCCGGGCTTATCTCCCCAATGTAGCATCAAAGTTTCATTGAAGTCGGGAGGTAGTTCTTCCCTCCTTCTGTAGAAAACCTGCAGACCGCAGAGGATTGCGGACTTCAAACAATAGACGTTAGGAGGGCCTTGATGCAATACTTAGACATGACAATGCAGGAAGAATGAGACCTTATTTGTGTCATTCCAGGGCATCAGGAAGGGGCTTGGTGTTACAAGGGTGACCATAGCTAGATGCATTAGGGGCACCATTAGCTTAGCATACACCTCTAGAAGTAGTCCGGTTCTTGAAAACCTGAAGGTCCATTCGACCAGGGCCATGGCGACCTCCTTGGCTGAAAGAACAGAGGTGTCAATCCAGAGAATATGTAAGGCGGCCACGTGGTTTTCACTTTCCTCCTCCTATAAACCATATCGCCTTAAACTGTCCTCTGTTGACCTTTCCTTTGGAGGAAGGTATTGCAAGCAGTGATCCCTCCCTAGGGTGCTTTGATCTATTTAAATCTCTCAGGTGTTGCTGTCATGGGAGAAGGGGAAAAAAATCTTAAGTTACTTACCGGTAATGGGATTTTGCAGAGCCCATGACAGCACTCTTTTATTCCCTCCCCGCTTTCACTTGTGGTGTGCACTTTTAAGGGTGTTAAGAAAAATGTATTTGGTGACGGTTATGTTACTCTGTGGAGGTCCTCTCATGCTCTGAAACCCAAGCTGATGCGGGGGAGAGGTTTACTGCATTTTTATTCAGTAGGTTTCCTTTCCTTGGTAGGCAGATACCCTCTCTCAAATAGTGTTGTCATGGGCTGTGTAAAATCCTGTTACTGGTAAGTAAGATTTTTTGCTTCCAGCCTTAGAGCTGTGATTAAGATGGAGGTACAGAGATCGGTTAGTTCACTGGCCCATTTGGGAGATAAGAGCTTCAAGGGAAGAAATAAATCTAGACTGTCCCCTTCATCACCTAAGGATTCAACATGGTCGGAGGAAGAGGGCCTGTGGGAATCTGGTCAGACTTCCACCTCATCGGACAGCAACGCTGAGGGTCATTGTTGTTTTTCCTTAGAAGGAACCGATAAGTTGATGAAATCCATAAGGTCCACAATGGGACTGGTATACCAGAAATCCAAAAGGTCGGTTCAGGACTTTATGATAAAAAATAAAAATAAAAATAACACTAGCACCCTCAACAGTAAAGTATGCAAAACAGCAGACAAACTTGGGATTCTGTGTGTAAAAATCCCTAAACCAACCAAACACTAATATAAAATGTTTGTCCTTATGAAAGTGACCAGGGATGCCACCATCTGGGGGGCCCCTGGCTCTGCGCGGACATTGAGATCTCCCACCGTAACGGAGCTCATCACAGCGACGGCCCATTATCAGTCTGCACTGAGAGGAGTATAAGAAGGGTAAGAAACAAGCCATCATGGTTTCATCTAACTTTCTACCTGCTGCATTCGCAACTCATCCTTCTCCTACGAGCAGCTCTAACCATCTCATCAGTGTGTCTCTCATTCCCATTATCGTTATTTACTATTCTATTCTGCTCTCTATCTAACTTCACCACCTCACCTCTCCCTCCATCCGACCACCATCTGCTCACTTTCTCATCCCTGTCCTCCTCACCAGTCACCCATGTCCAGCAACATGCCCACCCCCGCAGAAATCTCGCACACCTAGACACCCACACACTCTCTGACTTTATCCTACCACTGGCATCCATATCCTCACTCTACGACACAGACAGTGCCTCTGCTTTCTACAATGCCATTCTCGCATCAGCTATTGACACGGTTGCCCCTCTAGTTCATGGGAGAGTGTGACGTATCAATAGACACCCCTGGCACAATAACACCACTAAAAAGCTCCGGCAAGTGTCCAGGGTTGCAGAGCGGCGTTGGAAGAAAACACATTCGCAGACTTCACTGCATTCAAACATGCAACACTCCCTTTCAAATCTGCTCTCACCTTCAGACTGCTCCAGTGCAGGTTCCGGATTGCTTTTTCAGGCGCCTGCAGTCAGCTATCAATAGCTTTATTTGGGGAACTAAGAAGTCGCAGACTCGATTCTCAGTGTTAGTGAGACCCAAGACTAAAGGGGGGGTAGGCCTTCCTGATTTTAAAAGTTATTATCAGGCAGTCTTGCTCTCTAGGATTGTCGACTGGAGGTTCGGTGATGCTCATAAACAGTGGGTGCTCCTGGAGAAACTTTTATCGCCCTCTTCTTTGTACTGGCTGCCTTGGCTGGGGGGGACCGGACGCCCACCTGTGTCGAGTTTTGCTCCACTCACACAGATTGTTTTGAGGTTCTGGGATAGATCCTATGTGAAATTACGCCTGACCTCCCGATTGAGCAGACTGAGTCCCCTTTTTGACAATCCGGCCTTTCCCCCAGCAATAAATAGATCTACGTATCTGTGTTGGTCACGACTTGACGGGGTGGGACTGGGTCAGGTGAAGGATAAGCTTGCGGGGCTCTCCGGCATGCGGGGGTTACGAGGTTCTGATCTTACGACACCGCTGTCCTGGCTGGAGTTTCTGCAATTGCGGAGCTTTCTTTCCAGTGTGCCGATGGGGGCGCTGACACCATTTGAGTCCCTGATGCTCCCTACCGAGGGTCCCTCCCACGTGGTTTCGGTGCTCTATGGCCTGGTCTTGAATTCACTTCTCCCTACTACGCTTGGATTTATGGAGGCTTGGGAGAGGGACCTGGGGATCACCTTTTCTGAGGCGGATAGTCTAAAAATCTTCACTCTTGCACATAAGATGACGATGTCCAGTCAGGCGCAGGAGAGGAATTATAAATTACTGACACGCTGGTATAGGTGTCCCGTCCTTCTCCACAGGATTAACCCGGAGATCTCGGACGCCTGCTGGAGATGTGGCTCCGCCACGGGCTCTATGCTTCATGTTTGGTGGTCCCCTGCAACCCTTCTGGAACTCAGTCTTTGATGCCTTTCATTTGATGACTGGGGTCCGCCACGAGCCCTCCCCCCAAATGGCCCTACTGTCCCTGATACCCAGTTCGATAGCTTCCGTTAAAAAGGGGATCCTGAGATTTTGCCTCATAGCTGCTAGGGCAGTTATTCCCCGACATTGGAGGTCCACTGAGGTCCCCTCCACGGAGGAATGGATAGCTGAAATGGATAGATTACATCGTCTAGAGTCGCTGGTGGCGGGTGATGGTGATGCTGCATATGTCCAGGGACGCACCTGGTTCCTCTGGCAATCCTTCAAGGAAAGCACAGGGCTGCGTACATACTCATAATTCTCAATACGTGGGCGTGTTCATTGCGGGGTCTCCCTTAATCCCCCCTTCTTCCCCATTCCCCCCCCCCCTTTTTTTCTCTCTATTCTACTCTTTCTTTCTTTTTCTCCTATCTCTACAATTGCTTTTCTTACAGGTTCTGTATCCTGTATCCATGTCCCAAGGTGATTCTTAAGATGAGAAGCATGTACCCTTTATGTGACAGAGTCCTTGTTCAACTACACTTGTGCTGTGTTCTTAGAGGCGTAATGTATAGCTCTGGACATTGTAATGATTCGTTTTATTGTTTTTCCTGTTTAAAATTTCAATAAATATATTTACTGAAAAAAACAAATCTGCTCTCACCTCTTCTAAACGGGCCTACTTCACCACCCTCATATGTTCCTTATCCTACAACCCTACACAGTTATTCAAAACTTTTAACTCTCTCCTCTGCCCCCTCCAACCTCCCTTATCTCTGCTGAGGACTTTGCCACACACTTTAAAAATAAGATCTACCAATACAAGGCAAGTCTTCAACCACCACAACCCCTTTGTATACCAGACCAATGCCCAAACCCCATAACCTCCCTATCCAACATCACTGAAGGGGGGCTTAATTGTCTCCTCTTCAAATCGCACCTTACCACCTGTGCCCTTGACCCCATCCCATCCCACCTCCTCCCCAACCTCACCACTACACTTATTCCATCCTTAACCCACCTCTTCAACCTATCACTATCTTCTGGCACCTTCCCTTCTGCTTTCAAACATGCCACAATCACGCCTATCCTTAAAAAGCCAACCCTTGATCCAACTGCTATGTCCAGCTATTGCCCAATATCGCTGCTCCCATTCCCTTCCAAACTCCTGGAGTAGCACGTCCATGCTGAACTTTCCTCCTACCTCTCATCGAACTTGCTCTTTGACAATCTACAATCTGGTTTCCGTCCCCATCATTCCACTGAGACTGCCCTGACAAAAATTACTAACAACCTACTTACAGCCAAAGCTAACAGACTATACTCTATACTCCTCCTTCTAGACCTGTCCTCTGCTTTCGACACAGTTGACCACTGCCTCCTACTACAGATCCTCTCCTCCTTTGGCATCAAAGACCTCGTCCCTATCCTGAATCTCCTCATACCTTTCCAACCGCACATTCAGCATCTCCCACACTACCTCCTCATCCCACCCTCTCTCTGTTGGAGTCCCCCAAGGCTCTGTTCTAGGACCCTTACTCTTCACAATATATACACGTAGCCTGGGACAACTCGTAAAGTCCCGTGGATTCCAGTACCACCTTTATGCTGATGACACTCAGATCTACTTCTCTGGCCCAGACATCACCTCTCTGCTGTCCAGAATCCTGGAGTGTCTGTCAGCCATATCCTCCTTCTCCTCTCGCTTCCTCAAACTCAATGGGGACAAATCTTAACTCCTCATCTTTCCTCCATCTCATAGATCTTCCTTACCTGACCGATCTATCGCAATTAAAAGCATCACGCTTTCCGCTGCTTCGGAGTAACCCTTGACTCTGCCCTTTTCTTTGAACCACACATCCAAGCTCTTTCCACCTCCTGTCGCCTCCAGCTCAATAATATCTCCAGAATCTGTCCTTTCCTCAACCGTCAATCTACTAAAATGCTTGTGCATGCCCTCATCGTCTCCCGCCTCGACTACTGCAACATCCTTTTCTGTGGCCTCCCTGCTAACACCCTTGCACGTCTCCAGTCCATCCTTAACGCTACTGCCCAACTAGTTCATCTCTCTCCTCCGCTTCTCCCCCTCTGCAGATCTCTTCACTGGCTCCCATTCCCTCAGCGTATCCAGTTAAAAATACTGACCTACAAAGCCATCCATAACCTGTCTCGATATATCTGAACTAATCTCACAATATCCTGCCTCACGCAATCTCCGGTCCTCCCAAGACCTCTTTCTCTCCTCCACACTTATTCGCTCCTTACCCAACCGCCTCCATGACTTCTCCCGAATATCCCCCATCATCTGGAATTCTTTGCCCCAACACGTCCGACTATCAACCACATTCGGGTCCTTCAGACGGAACCTGAAAACCCACCTCTTCAGGAAAGCTTACAGCCTGCACTGACCCCACTGCCTACTCACCACTACTGGAGCTACTGCCTCACCAACCATACTATCTCATTCCCCACCATCCTGTAGAATGTAAGCCCGCAAGGCAGGGTCCTCGCCTCCCTGTATCAGTCTGTAATTGTTAGTTTGCCTACTGTAAGTGATATCTGTAATTTGTATGTAACCCCTTCTCATGTACAGCACCATGGAATTAATGAAGCTATATAATATTTATACGCAATGGCGAAGATTTACACTGAACACTGCACTTTCTATGAGTGATGGTTAAATATAGCTATTCACTCAAATACAGCATGCCCAATTAAATGTTGCAGTTATTAACCTTATATTTACAGTTTTGGGCATCCAGTCCCCAATAAGTAGATCAAATACAGAACCTATTTGATGTTTCATTTTGTACACCAACTGTGTATTCTAATTGGCTACAACGCATGTGTATCAGTCACTTTATACTCCAGAGTCACTTTCATATGGATTAGCGCGACAAGCATTTTCTATATTTTATAGTCTGGTTCTGGACTTTATGTTCGGGGACCTGGAACAGAGAAAACTCAGAACTTTCCTATTCCCTCTTAATGAGATTCTGCACCTGCTCATTTACTGGGAAGACCAGATAGAAAAGGGCATTGCATGGCTTCCTTTAAGAGGAAATATCCCTTTGAAGAAGAGGCTACTATTTCCAGGGATAATGCTAAGCTGGATGTAGCAGTATCCAAGATCTCCTTGAAATTCTCCCTGTCTTTTGAAGATTTGGGCTCGCTAAAGGACCCGTTGGATAGGAAGACTGACAGCTTCCTTAAAACCGCATGGGAATCCTCCACAGGTGCCCTAAGACCAGCTATTGCGGCAACTTGCACAGCCAGATCCCTGAGAGTTTAGCTAGATAACTTGGAGAGTCACATGGAGCAGAAAGTCCCAAGGCATACCATCCTGGCCTCAATTCCAACCATTATGGGAGCAGCAGCATTCCTAGCGGCCACTTACGCAGACTGAGCTGAGTTGGCAGCCAGATGAGCCGCACTGTTTAATGCAGGTGGTAGGGTGGTCTGGCTAAAATGTTGAACAGGGGACATGCAGGGGAAGGTTAGACTATGTTCTCTACCCTGTGAAGGGAAATTCCTGTTCGGGCCTGCCCTCAATGAGATACTCGAAAAAGCCAGAGATGCAAAAAAGGGGTTTCCCAAAGGCTCCCTTTCCATTATTCCAGTGGTCTTTTGGAAGGGATGCTACGCCCGCAAGAAACTTCCGAAAGATCAGGACAAGTCAGAATGACGACCTAGGGGAGGCAGAGGTTTCTTCTTCGGGAGACCTTCCAGACAGACCAAGAAACCCCCTCAATGACTCAACTTCCTGGGTGGGAGGAAGACTTTCTCTCTTCCTCCTGGCCTGGGAAAATATTTCTTCCAGTGCTTGGGTCCTTCAGATCATAGGGTCAGGACTAAAGCTAAGATTCCAGGCCTCTCCGCAGGAAAGATACATCAAAACTCTGGTGCAACCATCCCCGCATAAACTACTAGTGTTGGAAAATGAGGTCATGGCACTCTGGGAGAATCATGTGTTGGAAGAAGTTCCCCCAAGGGACATAAAAAGAGGTTCTACTTCCCCTGATGAAAAAAATAAATAAAAAACCTGACTCATCCTTGTGAACCATGATAAATCTGAAAGCTTTAAATAGATTCCTGGTCATCTCGTTCAAGATGGAGTCAGTGAATACAGTAGTGAAGGTTCTCTTCCCAGACTGGTATATGGCGGTCCTGGACCTCAAAGATGCATATTATCATGTACCAATTCACATACAGTAACGGAAGTTCTTCAGAATAGCGGTGCAGATACAGTCAAAAATCAGACACTTCCAATACAGGGCTCTTCCCCTTTGGGCTAGCATTAGCTCCCTGGATATTTGCAAATATAATTTCAGAGGTAACTGCTCATCTCCTGGAAAAGGACATACTGGTGGTACCATATCCAGACTATTTCCAGATTGTGGGGGACTAGTTTCTTCAGTGTCAGGAACAGGTCAGGGTGGTCAGCGACACCTAAGAAAAGTTGGGGTGGTGTTTAAATCTTAAAAAAAAATCCAGGCTACTACCACATCACAGGTCTTCCTGGGCCTAGTAATAGATTCAGTGAGACATGAATGCCACCTCCCAGAGGAGACAGAAGGGAATATCAGAAGCCTCATCTCTTCGACAGTAGCAATTCCGAAGATGTCTCTCAGGAAAGCGATGTCCTTGCTGGTTTCTCTGACCGACTGTATTCCAGTAGGCATGTGGGCACAGTTCCATACACGAGATCTATAGTGGTGTCCTAGAGAGCGAAGTTATCTTGCAGGGAACGTTGGAAGGCAGGCTGATCCTTCCTGGGGCAGTGATCCATTCTCTCCAATGGTGGCTAGGGATAAATTCCGCACCCATGGGAGTTCCCTGGGTAAACAATATATCCAGAGTTGTTCCGACAGATGCCAGTGCCAGGGGGTGGGGAGCCCACCTAGATGACCATTTGGTACAGGGGAACTGGTCACAAGAGGAAAAGTTAGCCTCCTCAAACAACTGGGCGCTGCTCGCAGTGGAAAGGGCATTAAACAAGCTGCTGCCTTTTCTACAGGGCCACCACGTGAGGGTGCTCTCTGACAACCGGACTACAGTAGCCTATATAAACCACCAAGGAAGTACTCGTTCTCATCCACGAATGTTGGTTGCAAGACGGGTGTTTATACTAGCAGAACAGCATCTCCTCTCATAATCGGCCCTGCATATCAAAGGAACAGAAAATGTCATGGCATACTTCCTAAGCCGCAAACAGCTAAGTCAGGGAGAATGGTCTCTGAAGAGGACAGTCTTCAATCAAGTTGTGAACATGTGGGGTCTTCCTCAAGTAGATCTCTTTGCCTTCAGGAAGAACAGGAAGGTCCGAAAATTCTGCTCTCTGAGCCCGGGAGAGAACCGTCACATGGTGGACGGCTTCAGAATTAAATGGACCTTCGGACTTCTCTATGCCTGTCCTCCGGTATGCCTCAGTCTTGCGAAAGATCAGAGAAGACAAAGCAAGAGTTATCCAAATAGCTCCCTTTTGACTGAAAAGGCCTTAGTTCATTTGGCTGAAAAATGTCGGTCTCTCCGTGGGATCTCCCAGAGGACCAGGATCTTCGGTCCCAAAGACCCTTTCTCCACCCCCAGATGTTCGGGCTGCATCTAGAAGCCTGGAATTTGAGAGGTTGATCTTAGAAGAAAAAGGGGTTTTGGTGAAGTTAGTTTCTACTCTTCAGAAAGCCGGTAACCACAAAGATCTATGGGAGGACCTGGAGAAAGTTCTTATCCTTTTTGGGTGCAGAGCTGGGCGGAGTGGTCCCTTTAACATCTATCCTGGAGTTCCTCCAGAGGGGACTAGAGCTCGATCTTTCAGTTAGCACTGTTAAGGTGCAGGTCTCAGCCCTAGGGGCACTATACAGTTATGACATGGCAGGTAGTAGGTGGATCACCAGGTTCACCAAACCCCTCCATGGGATCTAAATTTAGTTTTTATGGCATTGTCAGAAAGCCCCTTTGAGCTTTTTTACATTCTACCTTGGAAAGGATAGTCTCACTAAAAACATCTCTGCTAGTGGCCTTTATATCAGCTTGCAGAGTGAGTGACATCCAGGGTTTATCAGCAGACCATCCTTAGGGTACCGTCACACAGTGGCACTTTGGTCGCTAGGACGGCTAGGACTGGTTACCAGTGTAAATGTAAAAAAAAAAAAAAACACTACATACTTACATTCCCGGTGTCTGGTCATGTCCCTCGCCTTCAGCTTCCCGCACTGACTGGTGAGCGCCGGCCAGCCGTAAAGTACAGCGGTGATGTCACCGCTCTGCTTTACGGCTGGCCGGCGCTCACTGTCAGTGCAGAGAAGCACAGTGCCGAGGGACGCAACAGGAATGTAAGTATGTAGTGTTTGTTTTTTTTACGTTTACGCTGGTAACCAGGGTAAACATCGGGTTACTAAGCGTGGCCTTGCGCTTAGTAACCCGATGTTTACCCTGGTTACCGGGGACTTCAGGATCGTTGGTCGCTGGAGAGCTGTCTGTGTGACAGCTCTCCAGCGACCAAACAGCGACGCTGCAGCGATCGACATCGTTGTCGTATCGCTGCAGCGTCGTTTTAGTGTGACGGTACCCTTACACTCAGGTTCTGGAGGATAGGGTAGTTTTGAGATTAGACCCTGCACATCTCACTAAGGTGGTTACAAAATTTCACAGGAGATATTACCATCTTTCTCTTCCAAACCTAGCAATCCTAAGGAAGAAAAATGTACGTACCCTAGATGTTAGGAGATGTTTGTTGCAGTATTTAAAGGTGATGGAACCAGAGATTAAACAGGGGGCCCTGTTTGTGTCCTTCCAGGGATCTAGGAAAGGTATTAAGTGAGAAGTATATGGCGGTATTATAATGCGCTATTATGTGAGAACTATATGATGGTATTATATGAGATCTAGATAATAATAAATAATAATAATCTTTATTTTTATATAGCGCTAACATATTCCGCAGCACTTTACAGTTTGCACACATTATCATCACTGTCCCCGATTGGGCTCACAATCTAGAATTCCTATCAGTATGTCTTTGGAATGTGGGAAGAAACCGGAGTGCCCGGAGGAAACCCACGCAAACACGGAGAGAACATACAAACTCTTTGCAGATGTTGTCCTGGGTGGGATTAGAACCAAGGACCCCAGCGCTGCAAGGCTGTAGTGCTATCGACTGAGCCACCGTGCTGCCCACGGGAAGAAACCTTCATAGGAACATGACGGGAAGATAACCAAACCAGATCACCAACCCGAAGCCGGGAACCAACACACCGACGACGGTTAGCAAAACGCTGAGCCCTGTTTATTTATTTTACAACATTTTTGATTGCTTTCCATTTTGATTATTGAAAAGCAGTATGAATAATGTTAATTAATGGGAATATTGAGGGTGTCCACCTTCGCAGTAGCACAAAGGCTTTGAAAAAGAAACATGGCTCTCTAACCCCCAACCGCCCCCCTCTCCACCCCTTTCAAAAGAGCAATCCCGTGAAATCTAAGCTTTCAAATCCAAATGCCCCAGCCCGTTTGAGCACAGCAGTGTGCTGAAACTGAAGTTGGCATTCCTATAGTAAGAGGAACTTGTTTAATTCACATTTTATGTATATCCAGAAACACAAGCTGGGCACTATAATGTATTGGGCATTAAGCTGGCATATTTGCAGTTATCACTCTGCAACATCAACTGTGTACTTGTTTTTGGAAAATGCCCCTGGTGTCAATCGTTACTACACTCCTCTGGAAATTACACCTGTAGATTAATTCCCAAAGTGGTGTCACTTGAAGAGAAATCTGTTGGTCTGGCACTTGGGGCTTCTGCAAACTGTTCTAGGAAAATCTGCGGTACAAAAGTCAAGTGGTGCATCTTCCCTCCCAAGCCCAGCCCAAGCAACATTTTGTTATTTTTTTTTCTTCACCACCCAATGATACAAAAATTCTGTGCAACACTTGTCAGTATTTTCACTGCATCCCTAGATGAATTAATTGAGGAGGGTAGTTTGTAAAATGAGCTCAGTTGTGGGGGTGGGGGGTTCCACTGTTCTGGTTCCTTTTAGAGGCTCTGCATTGTGACATGGAATGTACAAACCATTGCAGCAAAATCTGCATATCAACATGGTGCACCCTCCCTTCTGCACTTTGCACTGTGCCTGAAAAGTAATTTGCAAGCACACAATTGGGTGTGGGGGGATACTTGTATACTCCAAAATAAATTGCATAACAAATTATGTGGTTCTTTCTTTCCTGTTAGCACTTTTGAACATTTAAAAAGGAGCTAAAACAACAATTTTTTTTTAAAGAAATTTTTCATTTCCAAAGACCAATGTGCAAATCTGTGGGTTTAAAATGCTGTCTACACTGCTAGAGAAATTCCTAAAGAGGTGTAGATTCCAAAATGTGGTCACTAGTGGGTCCGGGTTCTGCCGCTTTGACATTTCATGGGTTCTCCAGTGCAAAATAAATTAATTTCCATGACTCCATTTTATAAAATTGTGAAGCACCTGTAGGTTCAAGATGGTAATTACACCTGTCTAGGAATTGCTTGAGGGAGTGTACTTTCCAAAATAGTGTCACTTGTGGAGGAATTCTGCTGTTTTGCAAATACAACCTGGTGCCCATAATCTATTCCAATCAAATTATTCTCAAAAAATCGAATAGTGCAACTTCCCTTCTGAGCCCTGACGTGTTGTAAAAAATTTCTCCTGATTATTCCAATATCCTACATGTAATCAGGAAATTCTTTTCAGGCACACTGCAAAGCTCAGTAAAGAAGGAGCACAATATTACAGTGCAGATTTTACTGTTATTGTTTGCTGGTGCCAGAACAACAGAACCCCTCATACGTGACCCCATTTTACAAACTTCACCTCTCAATTCATCTATGGGTACAGTGATCATATTGAGACCACGGGTGTGTCACAGAAATTTATACCATTGGGCAGTAAAGAATTAATAATTACATTTTTGCCACCAAAATTTTGTTTTGCCCCAGATTTTCCATTTTCACATTGGGAAATTGGTAAAAATGGCACCAAAATTTCTCCTTATTGTACCCCATATTTGGCTGTACAGTACTCAAGTGACCACATTTTGGAAACTGCTATTCTAGTGCCCAGTACATTGTAGTGCCCACCTCGTGCTTCTGAAGACATTGGAGCTTAGAATGGAGGGGATGGGGCATTTGGACTTGGGAGCCTAGAATATGCTGAATTTCTTTTGGGGGGCGAGGAGCCATTTTGCTTTTCCAGAGCATTTGTACTACCGGTAACGAGGAAGCCTCCTATATTTCCGATAGGTGACAGACCTGAGGAGAAACATTTTACATATCATTTGGGATCATATTCATCCGGCGCTCAATGCTGAGCACTTACTTTGGATGTCCATCTAAATCTCTGAGTGACATGATTCAGATGAAACCCCCTGAGGGATCCATTCCCTATAATGAGGCAACAGAGTTACCCTGGACTCTGTCTGGCCTCTGTTCAGCGGGGTCCTTCTTTTCAGAAGTGCACGCCTAAAAAGACAGATGTTGTGGGATCACAGGTCAAACAGCATCCATATTGACTTCATCTGCCTCACTTTAGATAGTAATGAACGAACGTGCTCAGATAACGTGTTTTCCGAGTATCTTGGGTGTGCTCTGATAATATCTTAGAGTCCATGCTGCATGTTTTGAGGTTGTTAGACAGCCGCAACACATGCGGGGACTGCCTGTTTGTTAGGCAATCTCAGCATGTCTTGTGGCTGTCTAAGGCCGGGTGCCCATGATCCGGAACTAGCAGCGCTTTTGGAGCAGCATATATTCGCTGCTTTCAAAGCTCTGCTTTCTATTGAATGCTAGTCAATCTGCATGGGTTTACGGAACCATGCGGATTTACCACATCCCATACATTCTATTGGTGACATTTTTATTGAGGAGACTAGCATCTCCACAAGATAAGTTGACATGCTGTGGTATCGAAAGATGTCACATGTCAGTCTCCGAGGGTGATTAGAAGGCCTCTATGGACACATAGTAGAAATGGTATTTCTAGAAATGTCATCCACTGTGCTGCTACACCAGGCCGCTGCAGGTTTTACGCTGCATAAATACACAGCGTCAAACCCACAGCAATTACTGATTGTGGGCAGACACCCATACAGTCGCAATACATGGAGCCTCAGAGATTTGAACATATCCAAGCATGCCCAAGATACTTGGATAACACCTGAGCATGCTTGCTCATCACTAATTATAGGGAATCTTCAACCGGGAGTTCCATCTGAATGAAACACAACATGGCATCCGCTAATGATTTCAACAAATTTTGCATTCAAACAGTCAAGTGGCGCTCCTTCCCTTCCGAGCCCTGCCATGTACGTGAACAGAAGTTTTCTTTCACATATTGGTATCAGCGTACTCAAGTGAAATTGCACAACAAATTGTGTGATGCATTTTCTCCCTTCTGGTGACTTCCACTGTTTAGTCACATCAATGGCTCTCCAAAGCCGACATTACGTCCAATCTCTATTCCATCCAATTTTGTGTTCAAAAAGTCAAACTGTGCTCTTTCCCTTCCAAGCACTGCTGTGCGTCTAAACAGTAGTTTTCCCCCATATGGGGTATCGGCATGCTCAGGAGAAATTGCACTACAAATTTTGGGGTATATTTTCACCTGTTACCCTTGTGCAAATAGAAAAAAATTGGGTCCAAAATTAAAATTGTGAATAAAAGTAATTTTTTTTCCTTTCACAGTCCATTACTTCATGTGAAGCACCTGTAGAGTTAACAAACTGTGGTTTTGGGCACCTTGAGGGGAGCAGTTTTTAGAATGGTGTCACTTTAAGGTAGTTGCTATCATGTAGGACCCTCAAAGTCGCTTCAAATGTGATGTAGTCCCTAAAAAAATGGTTTTGTAAATTTTGTTGGAAAAATGAGAAATTGATGGTTAACTTTTAACCTTATAACTTCCTAATTTTTTTTGGGTTCAAAAATTGTGCTGATGTAAAGTATATGTGAGAAATATTTTTTTAACTATAGGCATAATACTCTGATTTAAGGGCATATAAACTAAAAGTTTGAATATTACAAAATTTTCGCCAAATTTCCAATTTTTTCACAAACGCGAGTCATATCGAACAAATTTTACCACTATCATAAAGTACAATATGTCACGATAAAACCCTCAGAATCTGTGGGATCCACTGAATAGTTCCAGATTTATTACCATATAAAGTAACACTGGTCATAATTGTAATTTCATAATTCGGCCTGGTCATAAAGGTGAAAACAGGATTCGGGGGTTGAAGGTGCCATCTGATGTAAAACTACAAGGCTGCAGTCACTGTGTCATTGCAGAATTGTAAATCCTCACATCGCATGCTACAAGTGCATTGAGCGAGGCCGGAAAATATATATATATATATATATATATTGGTCATGAGTGGCTTGACACGAGGAATCCGACATTTGTAGCGATATTTGTAGCCCATGTCCTGGATACGTCTGTGTATGGTGGCAATGACTCCATCAGAAGTCCACTCCTTGTGAATCTCCCCCAAATTTTTGAATGGTCTTTTCTTAACAATCCTTTCAAGGCTGGGGTTATCCTGGTTGCTTCTGCACCTTTTTCTATCAAACTTTTCATTAATATGCTTGGATACAGCACTCTGTGAACAGGCAGCTTCTTTAGCAATGACCTTTTGTGGCTTACCCTCATTGTGGAGCGTGCCAGTGACTGCCTTCTGGACATCTGTCAAGTCAGCAATCTTCCCCATGATTGTGGAGCCTACTGAAACAGACAAAGGGACATTTTCAAACGCTTGGAAAGCCTTTGACGGTGTTTTTGGTAATTATTCTGATTTACGGAGATAATGACTCTATAATGACTCTATATAATATGAGTTTCACTTTTTGTATTGAAGAACTGAAATAAATTAACTTTTTGATGATTGTTGTGAATTCTGTGGCAGAAACTCCAGTATCTGGTTAAGTGGAAGGGTTATGCTCAGGAAGATAATTCCTGGGTCTTTGCCTCTGATGTCCATGCTCCCGATCTTGTTCGTGCCTTTCATATGGCTCATCCTGGTCGTCCTGGGGGCTCTGGTGAGGGTTCGGTGACCCCTCCTCAAGGGGGGGGTACTGTTGTGAATTCTGTGGCAGAGCTCCCTCCTGTGGTCACAAGTGGTACTTCGGCTGATTCTCTCTGTGAGCTTCCGTTGGTGGAGGAAAGTGGTACTGCGGCTTCTGAGTTTCCTTCCTCAGGTAATGTGGTGAAGTCGTTAGGTGCTGCTCTATTTAACTCCACCTAGTGCTTTGATCCTGGCCTCCAGTCAATGTTCTAGTATTGGACCTGTTTCCTCCTGGATCGTTCCTGTGGCCTGCTGCTCTGCATAGCTAAGTTCCGCTTTTGCTTTTTGTTTGCTGTTTTTTTCTGTCCAGCTTGCTTATTTGTTTTCTCGTGCTTGCTGGAAGCTCTGGGACGCAGAGGGTGTACCTCCGTGCCGTTAGTTCGGTACGGAGGGTCTTTTTGCCCCCTTTGCGTGGTTGTTTGTAGGGTTTTGTGTTGACCGCAAAGTTACCTTTCCTATCCTCGCTCTGTTCAGAAAGTCGGGCCTCACTTTGCTAAATCTATTTCATCTCTACGTTTGTCTTTTCATCTTAACTCACAGTCATTATATGTGGGGGCTGCCTTTTCCTTTGGGGTATTTCTCTGAGGCAAGGTAGGCTTATTTTCTATCTTCAGGCTAGCTAGCTTCTCAGGCTGTGCCGAGTTGCATAGGGAGCGTTAGGCGCAATCCACGGCTGCCTCTAGTGTGGTTGGAGAGGATTAGGGATTGCGGTCAGCAGAGTTTCCACGTCTCAGAGCTCGTTCTTTGTTTTTGGGTTATTGTCAGGTCACTGTATGTGATCTGACTCCTATGTCCATTGTGGTACTGAATTACCAGATCGTGACAGTACTGGAGGCCAAAAGTACTAATAATTCTCAATAGAGGGAAAAAAGAAGTTCTGAGACCATTTTTTTTTCTCTGCACTGTGTTTTGCCTTTTTTTTCCCCTAGACATTTGGGTGGTTCAGGACACAGGTGTGGACATGGACATTCAGGGTCTGTGCTCTTCAATGGATAATCTCGTTATAAATGTACAAAAGATTCAAGATTTGGTGGTTCAGAAGCCTATGTTAGAACCAAGAATTCCTATTCCTGATTTGTTTTATGGTGATAGAGCCAAGTTTGTGAATTTCAAAAATAATTGCAAACTGTTTCTGGCCTTGAAACCTCGCTCCTCTGGTGACCCAGTTCAACAAGTGAGAATTATTATTTCTTTTTTGCGTGGCGACCCTCAAGACTGGGCATTTTCCCTTGCGCCAGGAGATCCTACATTGAGTAATGTTGATGCGTTTTTCCTGGCGCTCGGATTGCTGTACGATGAGCCTAATTCAGTGGATCAGGCAGAGAAAAATTTGCTGGCTCTGTGTCAGGGTCAGGATGAGATAGAGGTATATTGTCAGAAATTTAGATAGTGGTCCGCACTCACTCAATGGAATGAAGGTGCGCTCGCAGCTATTTTCAGAAAAGGTCTCTCTGAAGCCCTTAAGGATGTCATGGTGGATGTCTTTGGCCATTCAGATCGGTCGACGCTTGCGTGAGCGTAAATCTGTGCACCATTTGGCGGTATTACCTGAGCTTAAACCTGAGCCTATGCAGTGCGATAGGACTTTGACCAGAGTTGAACGGCAAGAACACAGACGTCTGAATGGGCTGTGTTTCTACTGTGGTGATTCCACTCATGCTATCTCTGATTGTCCTAAGCGCACTAAGCGGTTCGCTAGGTCTGCCACCATTGGTACGGTACAGTCAAAATTTCTTCTGTCCGTTACCTTGATCTGCTCCTTGTCATTGTATTCTGTCATGGCATTTGTGGATTCAGGCGCTGCCCTGAATTTGATGGACTTGGAGTATGCTAGGCGTTGTGGATTTTTCTTGGAGCCCTTGCAGTGTCCTATTCCATTGAGAGGAATTGATGCTACGCCTTTGGCCAAGAATAAGCCTCAGTACTGGACCCAGCTGACCATGTGCATGGCTCCTGCACATCAGGAGGTTATTCGCTTTCTGGTGTTGCATAATCTGCATGATGTGGTCGTGTTGGGGTTGCCATGGCTACAAGTCCATAATCCAGTATTAGATTGGAAATCCATGTCTGTGTCCAGCTGGGGTTGTCAGGGGGTACATGGTGATGTCCCATTTCTGACTATTTCGTCATCCACCCCTTCTGAGGTTCCAGAGTTCTTGTCTGATTACCGGGATGTATTTGATGAGCCCAAGTCCGATACCCTACCTCCGCATAGGGATTGTGATTGTGCTATCGATTTGATTCCTGGTAGTAAATTCCCAAAAGGTCGACTGTTTAATTTATCTGTGCCTGAGCACGCCGCTATGCGGAGTTATGTGAAGGAGTCCTTGGAGAAGGGGCATATTCGCCCGTCATCGTCGCCATTAGGAGCAGGGTTCTTTTTTGTAGCCAAGAAGGATGGTTCACTGAGACCTTGTATAGATTACCGCCTTCTAAATAAGATCACGGTTAAATTTCAGTACCCCTTGCCGTTGTTATCTGATTTGTTTGCTCGGATTAAGGGGGCTAGTTGGTTCACCAAGATAGATCTTCGTGGTGCGTATAATCTTGTGCGTATTAAGCGAGGCGATGAATGGAAAACTGCATTTAATACGCCCGAGGGCCATTTTGAGTATCTAGTAATGCCATTCGGACTTGCCAATGCTCCATCAGTGTTTCAGTCCTTTATGCATGACATCTTCCGAGAGTACCTGGATAAATTCCTGATTGTGTACTTGGATGACATTTTGATCTTTTCGGATGATTGGGAGTCTCATGTGAAGCAGGTCAGAACTGTGTTCCAGTTCCTGCGTGCTAATTCTTTGTTTGTGAAGGGATCAAAGTGTCTCTTTGGTGTTCAGAAGGTTTCATTTTTGGGGTTCATCTTTTCCCCTTCTACTATCGAGATGGACCCTGTTAAGGTCCAAGCCATCCATGATTGGACTCAGCCGACATCTCTGAAAAGTCTGCAAAAGTTTCTGGGCTTTGCTAATTTTTATCGTCGCTTCATCTGCAATTTTTCTAGTATTGCTAAACCATTGACATATTTAACCAAGAAGGGTGCTGATGTGGTCAATTGGTCTTCTGCTGCTGTGGAAGCTTTTCAAGAGTTGAAGCGTCGTTTTTCTTCTGCCCCTGTGTTGTGTCAACCAGATGTTTCGCTTCCGTTCCAGGTCGAGGTTGATGCTTCTGAGATTGGAGCAGGGGCTGTTTTGTCGCAGAAAAGTTCTGATTGCTCGGTGATGAAACCATGCGCCTTCTTTTCCAGGAAGTTTTCGCCTGCTGAGCGAAATTATGATGTGGGTTATCGAGAGTTGCTGGCCATGAAGTGGGCATTCGAGGAGTGGCGTCATTGGCTTGAAGGAGCTAAGCATCGTGTGGTGGTCTTGACTGATCATAAGAACTTGACTTATCTCGAGTCTGCCAAGCGGTTGAATCCTAGACAGGCTCGTTGGTCGCTGTTTTTTGCCCGTTTTGACTTTGTGATTTCTTACCTTCCGGGCTCTAAAAATGTGAAGGCGGATGCTCTGTCTAGGAGTTTTGTGCCCGACTCTCCGGGTTTATCTGAGCCGGCGGGTATCCTCAAAGAGGGAGTAATTGTGTCTGCCATCTCCCCTGATTTGCGGCGGGTGCTGCAAAAATTTCAGGCTAATAAACCTGATCGTTGCCCAGCGGAGAAACTGTTTGCCCCTGATAGGTGGACGAATAAAGTTATCTCTGAGGTTCATTGTTCGGTGTTGGCTGGTCATCCTGGAATCTTTGGTACCAGAGAGTTAGTGGCTAGATCCTTTTGGTGGCCATCTCTGTCGCGGGATGTGCGTACTTTTGTGCAGTCCTGTGGGATTTGTGCTCGGGCTAAGCCCTGCTGTTCTCGTGCCAGTGGGTTGCTTTTGCCCTTGCCGGTCCCGAAGAGGCCTTGGACACATATCTCTATGGATTTTATTTCAGATCTTCCCGTCTCTCAAAAGATGTCAGTCATTTGGGTGGTCTGTGATCGCTTCTCTAAGATGGTCCATTTGGTACCCTTGTCTAAATTACCTTCCTCCTCTGATTTGGTGCCATTGTTCTTCCAGCATGTGGTTCGTTTACATGGCATTCCAGAGAATATCGTTTCTGACAGAGGTTCCCAGTTTGTTTCGAGGTTTTGGCGAGCCTTTTGTGGTAGGATGGGCATTGACTTGTCTTTTTCCTCGGCTTTCCATCCTCAGACTAATGGCCAGACCGAACGAACCAATCAGACCTTGGAAACATATCTGAGATGCTTTGTTTCTGCTGATCAGGATGACTGGGTGTCCTTTTTGCCTTTGGCTGAGTTCGCCCTTAATAATCGGGCCAGCTCGGCTACCTTGGTTTCGCCATTTTTCTGCAACTCTGGGTTCCATCCTCGTTTCTCTTCAGGGCAGGTTGAGTCTTCGGACTGTCCTGGTGTGGATACTGTGGTGGACAGGTTGCAGCAGATTTGGACTCATGTAGTGGACAATTTGACCTTGTCCCAGGAGAAGGCTCAACGTTTCGCTAATCGCAGACGCTGTGTGGGTCCCCGACTTCGTGTTGGGGATTTGGTTTGGTTATCTTCTCGTCATATTCCTATGAAGGTTTCCTCTCCTAAGTTTAAACCTCGTTTCATTGGTCTGTATAGGATTTCTGAGGTTCTTAATCCTGTGTCTTTTCGTCTGACCCTTCCAGATTCTTTTTCCATACATAACGTATTCCATAGGTCATTGTTGCGGAGATACGTGGCACCTATGGTTCCATCTGTTGATCCTCCTGCCCCGGTTTTGGTGGAGGGGGAGTTGGAGTATATTGTGGAGAAGATTTTGGATTCTCGTGTTTCAAGACGGAAACTCCAGTATCTGGTTAAGTGGAAGGGTTATGCTCAGGAAGATAATTCCTGGGTCTTTGCCTCTGATGTCCATGCTCCCGATCTTGTTCGTGCCTTTCATATGGCTCATCCTGGTCGTCCTGGGGGCTCTGGTGAGGGTTCGGTGACCCCTCCTCAAGGGGGGGGGTACTGTTGTGAATTCTGTGGCAGAGCTCCCTCCTGTGGTCACAAGTGGTACTTCGGCTGATTCTCTCTGTGAGCTTCCGTTGGTGGAGGAAAGTGGTACTGCGGCTTCTGAGTTTCCTTCCTCAGGTAATGTGGTGAAGTCGTTAGGTGCTGCTCTATTTAACTCCACCTAGTGCTTTGATCCTGGCCTCCAGTCAATGTTCTAGTATTGGACCTGTTTCCTCCTGGATCGTTCCTGTGGCCTGCTTCTCTGCATAGCTAAGTTCCGCTTTTGCTTTTTGTTTGCTGTTTTTTTCTGTCCAGCTTGCTTATTTGTTTTCTCGTGCTTGCTGGAAGCTCTGGGACGCAGAGGGTGTACCTCCGTGCCGTTAGTTCGGTACGGAGGGTCTTTTTGCCCCCTTTGCGTGGTTGTTTGTAGGGTTTTGTGTTGACCGCAAAGTTACCTTTCCTATCCTCGCTCTGTTCAGAAAGTCGGGCCTCACTTTGCTAAATCTATTTCATCTCTACGTTTGTCTTTTCATCTTAACTCACAGTCATTATATGTGGGGGCTGCCCTTTCCTTTGGGGTATTTCTCTGAGGCAAGGTAGGCTTATTTTCTATCTTCAGGCTAGCTAGTTTCTCAGGCTGTGCCGAGTTGCATAGGGAGCGTTAGGCGCAATCCACGGCTGCCTCTAGTGTGGTTGGAGAGGATTAGGGATTGCGGTCAGCAGAGTTTCCACGTCTCAGAGCTCGTTCTATGTTTTTGGGTTATTGTCAGGTCACTGTATGTGATCTGACTCCTATGTCCATTGTGGTACTGAATTACCAGATCGTGACAGATGATATTCTAATTTTGTGAGAATCACCTGTATGTCTTCCATCTTGGTCCTCATATATGCTCCATCCTGGTTCCCATATGAGTTCCATCCTGGTCCCATATGTCTCCCATCCTGGTCCCCCTTATATGTCCCATCCTCGTCCCCCATATACAGCTCTGGCAAAAATTAAGAGACCACCTCATCAAAACCCTGTCATGGGCAGCCCAATTTCCAGACCTGAACCCCATTGAAAACCTCTGGAATGTAATCAAGAGGATGATGGATAGTCATAAGCCATCAAACAAAGAAGAGCTGCTTAAGTTTTTGCACCAGAAGCAGTGTGAAAGACTGGTGAAAAGCATGCCAAGACGCATGAAAGTGTGATGCTTGTGTTGGACTCACGATTCATGTCAGTCCACTTGGTGCAACAGCTCTCCAAGGTGTGATCACTCCTTTTTAGATGCAGACTAACGAGCAGATCTAGTTTAATGCAAGTGTTATTTTTGGGTATGAAAATTTACAGGGTGATTCCATAATTTTTTCCTCACTATTGAATGACTTCATACATTTTTCCCTATCTTGGTTAAAAAAAATTACCTTTACTGACTACCACATTTTTTGTTCTTGATTTCTTTTAGTGTTTCTTTAAGGCAGAAAGTTGCCATTTGAAATGAATTTAGTTTTGTGCCATGTCTGTGATCTGCTTTTTTTCTACAAAATTAAACAACTGAATGAACATCCTCCAAGGCCGGTGATTCCATAATTTTTGCCAGGGGTTGTAGTGTCTGGCAGAAAAAAGCACTGTCCATTAGTTTTAAAAATGTTCCCTCAGTTTATACCGTGCATGCGCTAAAGAAGCTGCCATGTGCAGTACAAACATAAGATGCTAGACTGTAAGGGCTCCTTGTAGGTGTGACGTCACTTCCGGTCCAGAGGGCAGCACTGTTAGAATTTGTTTAGTTTTTTACTATCCGCTATTTTCTTGTGGAGTTCTGGCTGCTGGTCTTTTTCCTCTGGTGCTGGGTTTGCTTGGGTCAGGTGTTTGTTTCACTCTTTATTAACCAGCACCTGTCTTCCAGTCCTTGCTGGAGAACAGTGTTTATCTGCTTGAGCTCTAGCTTGGTGCTTTGCTTTGTATTCTGTGTGTGTTATTTGAGCAGTGCTGGTACCTCTGGTTCAGCTAGCCTTAGTTTCTGTTTTCTATTGGTTTCTGCAGCCTTCTCTTTGCTTTCAAGTAGGAGGTGACCCGTTTTTGTACCCAGTCCTTAGTTCTTTTAGGGAACCCCTTCCCCTTATCTATAGGTCTTCGCTTGAGATTATCCTAGGATCTTCGGTGGGTCTATTCGCAAGGAATGGGTTACTCACTCCATCGTAGGGTTTCAGCCTAGTCATAGTGCAGGGTCAGTTTTCCCCCTTCTACCTTAGTCCAGGGTTGCAGATCCATAACAAGCACGCTATTCATCTAACTGAGAAACATTGGAGAGACGTGACTGAGATACTCCACTGTGAGCTCTCTAGTTTACTGCTTCAAGGAGAAGCTTCAGGTGAAAAGGGGCAATCGATAGTGGGATCTGAGGGCTCTATAATGCTGGGTGATACCTGTGATGGGGGATGTACTATGCTTAGTAATGCTTGTTTATGTATTTGGGGGTGCAAAGAGGTCTGTATTGCTGGTGGATGCCTGTGGTGGAATCTGAGGCATGTACAATGCTTAGTAAGTGCTGGGTTTTGTTATTGCTTGGTCTAATGGTTTGGGAACCTACCCATGCACCACTTTAGGTTGTGCACACGTTTATCTATTATTTACAATGCTTAGTAAGATCTGTGGGGCGATTTGGGGGAGGAGTAGTGTACAATGCTGGGAGATGCCTGTTGTGGGATTTAGGAGATGTACAATACTTAGTAATGCCTGTGGACAGATTTGGAGGGGGGTGTACAATGCTGGGGAGGGATTCCTGTGGGGGAATTTGTGTGTGTCTGCAATGTATAGGGATGCCTGTTGTAGGATTTGTGGTGTATGCAATGCTGGGGGTACCTCTGTGGTAAGATTTTCGGGGATGTGCTGGGGGGATGCCTGTGATAAGATTTTAGTGTGCATGCTGGGGGCACCTCTGTGGTGTGAGATTTGGGGATGTGTGCAATGCTGGGGGTACCCCTGTGATGTGAGATTTTAGGGGTGTGTAATGCTGGAAGGAGCCCTGTGGTGTGAGATTTGGGAGTGTGTGTGATGCTGGGGGCCCCCAAGAGGTGTGAGATTTGGGATGTGTGCTATACTGGGGCACCCCTTGAGATTTTGTGGTGTGATGCTGGGGGCTCCCTTGTGGTGAGATTTAAGGGGTGAGATGCTGGAGAGATGCGTGTACTGGGATTTGAGAAGGAGGCGATGCTGGGGGAATGTATGCGTCTTGGGTTTTGGGGATGTGCAATGCTAGTTGATACCTTTGGTGGGATTTGGGGGGACTAATTCTGGGGGATGCCTGTAAGGGAATTTGCTGAGTGTATAAAGTTGAGTCCTTTGTAATGTTTAGAAAGGGTTTGGGGAGTGTAGAAAGAGGGTTTTCCCCTGAAGCTTTTCTGCAGTGAGAAGGGTTTGCAAAAAGTTCTGTTATTGGGTCCTGAATAGTGCATGTTTAAAGGTCTGTAATTGTGAATTTTGGATTGTTAGTGTGAGCAGGTTGTGGGATGCAGTAACGGACAGGAGACAGAGCAAGAGTTACCGTGTTTTACTTGAACAGGAGTATACACACAGGGAGGAGGTAGGATAAAACTAGGGTTTAACAGTTGGTATATGGGATGGAGTTAAGAATGTAATAGAGATAACAACAGTTCTCAAGAGTTAACTTATCAGTCTGAAGGCTTCCTGACTGAAGAGTCCACAGTTGGTACGGTGGCGCCAACACGGTCAGCGTGGGGTGGATCCAGTGTCGTCATGTAGGTGTATTTGAGTTGAATTCCGACAGCAGCGGCATGTCCTCAGCTTCTTTAACGAGTTCCTTGGTCCAGGGTTTGCTGCGCGGGGTGCAGCACAGTCCACAACACTAACGGAGCCTAACGTGGCTCGACAGATGTATGTCGGAGGTAAGAGTACAGTTGTCGGTGAGTCACCCGGTCCCTCCTAAGCGGTGCACGCGCGTTACGGGCCTAGAGCGTATGGCACCTTGCGCCGCAGGAGCCAGCAGGCACACGGCAAGATACTGGTCACAGTCTTTGTGCTTTGTGAAGCACGAGCGTGGGCCTGCGCTATTCCGGTGCTTAAGAGTCGTTTTTCCCTCGCGCATGCGCGGTCGCGTCTCCTCCACCGCTGGGTTCTTTGGGAGGTTGCAACTTACTTGGTGGCTCCTCCCCAACATGGCGGCATCCATCGGCTATTTCTTCCCAGCATCTTCCTAGGTAAAACACCTGTGCTTCTTAGGGAATACGTTATGTTTCGTGCCAGCGCCTTCTTTATCCTCAGGCCCCCTTTTGTTTCTGCTCTTCTAGCCCTGTATCTCTGCCGTGTCTGCCCAGAGTCTCTGCCGAGCCTGCCTGTGTCTCTGCTGTGCCTGAATAGTGTCTCTGCCGTGCCTGCCCTGTGTCTCTGCCGTGCCAGCCCAGAGTCTCTGCCATGCCTGCCTAGTGTCCCTGCCTTTCCAGTCCTGTCTCTCTGCCGTGCCTACCCTGTGCCTCTGCCTTAGCCAGCCTAGTGCCTCTGCCGCACTAGCCCTGTGTCTCAAGCCATACCAATCCTATGTCTCTGTCGTGCTTGCCTGGTGTCTCTCCCACACCAGTCTTGTGTCTCTGCTGAGCCTGCCCTGTGTCTCTACGGTGCCACCCCCGTGTCTCTACCGTACCTGTCTGGCATCAAGTATCGTCTCCCAGTTCTCCCTGCATCTCTCTGTTTCTTTCAGTCCTCAGTCTCTTTTCCTCTCCTCCTTGTAGTCTCCCCTTTGGCTCTAGCAGTTGTGTCTCATACCCCTTGGGCCTGCTCCTAACGCTCCCTGTATAGGGGCTCGTTCCATCTGGTCCGCTCACCCGCGGGGGCTCTAGAGCCACGACCCAGAGGGTCCACTCTCGGATTTCAAATCTGAATCCTAATAGGTTGAACCGTTCACAGGCTCCATTTCCTTGTAGATGATAGGGCGTCGTCCGGGACTTTCCAAGCTGATAAATGCATTGCAATTCTTCCATTATTCGCCCATGGAAACAGACGCTTTGATCAGAGATGAAATTCCTGCAAATATCTTGTGCCGCTGATTCAGCAGTTTGATCCCGAGTCGGAGTCAAACAGCGAATTTGGTGAAGTGGTCAGTCATCACCAGGCAGAGTTCATATACAAGGGAGGCCAGACCTATCGTTAGATAATTATAATCAATAATGCTTCCAGGAAGGCAAAAGTCACGATGGTCTGCGTGGGAGCTCGATCTTCAGGAGGTTTAGCTAACTCACAGATTCTGCATTGCCGACATGCTTCTTCCACAGGTTTAAGTTGAGGATGGTAGACTAGCTTCTGTAGCCACTGAAATGTCTTCTCTTGACCGAAATGAGCTCCTCTTTCATGTGCCTCCGTGGCCACCTTATGAAGCAGCGTCTTGGGAATCACTACTTGTGAGTTAACACCCAGTTCCCATTGCAACTGAATCTTCCGGTATAACAGTCCATCTTTGAGGCGGAGCCTTTCCCACTGTCTAAGGATCTCCAGGGTCCCCGGGGACAGGGTGTCTTTTTCTCACTGGGTAGTTGTTTTAGGGTTACCCACTGTCTCATCTGAGCGAGTTCCCCATCTTCCTGTTTTATTGTAACCCACTCATCACGGGGTCGTCCCAGAATGCCTTCTCCGGATGCTGTCTGAATCTGTTCCTGTGTAGCCGCCAGCGTCCTGGCGGAATTACGGAACTCAGGGACTTGTTCAGCCTCCAGTTCTTCATCCCGGTTGGGTCCAGGTCTCTCATGTGTTACTCTGGACAAGGCATCTGCGTGAGTGTTCTCAGCCCCCCTCTTGTAGGCGATTCTACACTGTGTGCAGAATTATTAGGCAAGTTGTATTTTGATCATAGGATACTTTTTATACATGTTGTCCTACTCCAAGCTTTTCAGGCTTGAGAGCCAACCACCGATTAAGTAAATCAGGTGATGTGCATCTCTGTAATGAGGAGGGGTTTTGTCTAATGACATCAAAACCCTATATAAGGTGTGCTTAATTATTAGGCAACTTCCTTTCCTTTGGCAAAATGGGTCAGAAGAGAGATTTGATGGGCTCTGAAAAGTCCAAAATTGTGAGATGTCTTGCAGAGGGATGCAGCAGTCTTGAAATTGCCAAATTTTTGAAGCGTGATCACCGAACAATCAAGTGTTTCATGGCAAATAGCCAACAGGGTTGCTAGAAGCGTGTTGGGCAAAAAAGACGCAAAATAAATGCCCATGAATTGAGGAAAATCAAGCGTGAAGATGCCATTTGCCACCAGTTTTGCCATATTTCAGAGCTGCAACATTACTTGAGTAACAAAAAGCACAAGGTGTGCAATACTCAGGGACATGGCCAAGGTAAGGAATGCTGAAAAACGATCACCTTTGAACAAGAAACACAAGATATAACGTCAAGACTGGGCCAAGAAATATCTTAAGACCGACTTTTCAAAGGTTTTATGGACTGATAAAATGAGAGTGACTCTTGATGGGGCCAGATGGATGGGCCAGAGGCTGGATCAGTAAAGGGCAGAGAGCTCCACTCTGACTCAGACGCTAGCAATGTGGAGGTGGGGTACTGGTATGGGCTGGTATCTTCAAAGATGAACTTGTGGGACCTTTTCGGGTTGAGGATGGAGTGAAGCCCAACTCCCAGACCCCTACTGCCAGTTTCTGGAAGACTACTTCTTCAAGCAGTGGTACAGGAAGAAGTCGGTATTGTTAAAGAAAAACATGATTTTCATGCAGGACAATGCTCCATCACATGCATCCAACTACTCCACAGCGTGGCTGGCCAGTAAAGGTCTCAAAGAAGACCCCTGATCTGAACTTCATAGAGAACCTGTGGTCCCTCATAAAATGTGAGATCTACAGGGAGGGAAAACAGTCCACCTCTTGGAACAGTGTCTGGGAGGCTGTGGTGGCTGCTGCACGCAATGTTGGTCGTAAACAGATCAAGCAACTGACAGAATCTATGGATGGAAGGCTGTTGAGTGTCATCATAAAGAAAGGTGGCTATGTTGGTCACTAATTTTGGGGGCTTTGTTTTTGCATGTCAGAAATGTTTATTTCTAAATTTTTTGCAGTTATATTCGGTTACCTGGTGAAAATAAACAAGTGAGATGGGAATATATTTGGTTTTTATTAAGATGCCTGATAATTCTGCACAGTAATAGTTACCTGCACAAACAGATATCCTCCTCAGATAACCAAATCTAAAATAAAAACCACTCCAAATTTCAAAAATATTAAGCTTTGATATTTATGAGTCTTTTGGGCTGATTGAGAACTTAGTTGTTAATCAATAATAAAAATAATCCTCTAAAATACAACTTGCCTAATAATTCTGCACACAGTGTATATCAAAACTTCGCCATCTGAGCCACCCAGCGCTGCTCCGTCAAAGCTGGCTCTATCTGAAACTCTGCTTCTTCCAAGGGGGTGCAAGCTCGGACAGGCAGGGTGAGCACAGTTTGGCCCGGTGGCAGAACAAGGCTGGCTGCAGCTGGAACGATCACTTTTCCCAGCGTCTTCCCATCACTAGAATTTTCTTGGGCTTGGGCTACACCGATCAACTGCTGGAACACTCTCCTCTGAGGACTACGAGGGCTCCACTGTTTCAGGAACACGTCTTTCAACTCATTGATAAGAAGACTCCCCAGTTCCTTCAAGATGTTCATTCCCAAAGCAACAGCATGACCGTTACCTGCATCTCTGGCAGTCAGCACCACTCCCTTTCTGCCCAGATCTTTGCTGCAAAGAGTAACTTGCATCCAATCCACCCCTGTGACCAGGATGGGTAAATGGTTAGCAGCTGTCAATTTTATCACCGGAACCCATTCAGGCCGCATCGTTTCTGGGAAATGTAGTCTGAAGTATGTATCCGGCATCGTGGGAAGCTGTGGGAGTGTAGCGCCCGCATGCTCTTTCTTTCTCCACCACTTCTGTAGGTTCTGTGAAAGATATCATCAAGGGACAAGATAAAAGCATTGAGTGACACCAGCGCCCGGGGCCGGCTCCAGGTTTTTGAGGGTCCCGGGCGAAAGAGTCTCAGTGGGCCCCCCCCGCCCTTTAACACCACGATTCATGATGCACAGATACAGCAGATAAATATAGGTATAGTACAATGCCAGATTTCACTTCTTACATGAGTGATGGCTATTGTAAATTCTACAATACCATACAGCAGAGGGGCTTTATAAAAGTCAACCCCCTATATGCAAATTTTTGTGACCTACTCCATCTTCCTCAGTTACCAGTAGGCATTTTATTGTTACCTAAACTTGCTGCAAAGAAAAAACTGCATACATTGAATATAACAATTTTTTAATGGAAAACTTTTTAAAGTAAACATTAGAAAGTGTTAACGTAGAACATTTGTAAAAGTGCAAAATGGGTAGCATATAGCACAGCCACGTAGTATATAGCACAGCCGCTTAGTATATAGCACAGCCACGTAGTATATAACACAGCCCACATAGTGTATAGCACAGTCACGTAGTATATAACAGCCACGTAGTATATAGCACAGCCACGTAGCATATAACACAGTCCATGTAGTATGTAACAGCCATGTAGCATATAGCACAGCCACGTAGCATATAACAGCCACATAGTATATAGCACAGCCACATAGTATATAGCAGCCACGTAGTATATAACAGCCACGTAGTATATAGCACAGCCACGTAGCATATAGCAGCCCACATAGCATATAACAGCCTACGTAGTATACAGCACAGCCACGTAGTATATAGCAGCCACGTAGTATAAAGCACAGCCACGTAATATATAGCAGTGTGGGCACCATATCCCTGTTAAAAAAATAATTATAATAAAAAATAGTTATATACTCACCTTCTGGCGGCCCCCGGATCCCGCCCAGGCCTTAGCGATGCTCCCGCCAGCTCCCATTCCTAGTGATGCTTTGCGACAATGACCTGTGATGACGTAGTGGTCTCGCGTGATCCTACGTCATCTGGGGTCATTTTGCAAGGCATTACTGGGAATGGGAGCTGCCGGGAGCATCGCGAGAAGCGTAAAGGCTGCGGGGGACGCCGGAGGTGAGAATAGCATGATTTTTTTTTTATTATTATTATTTTTAACATATCTTTTTACCATTGATGCTGCATAGGCAGCAACAATAGTAAAAAGTTGGTCACACTTGTCAAAATGGCCCCCCCCTCCCCGTCTCGCTAGGGCCCCGGCACTTGCCCGGGTGCGCCAGGTGTTGACATCAGCCCTGCCAGCGCCACCCCACAGCTTCTTGCACCACCCTCAAACGAAGATATAAGCTGTGGGATGGTGCTGGTGTAATTCAATGTTTCTATTTCCCCTTGATGACGTTTTCTTTCACAAAACACAGCAGTGGAGGATATAGAAGCAGAATGCGGATGCTACACTCGCCTCAACCACAGCTTCTATCACCATGGATCCAGGATGTGGTGGAAGAAACATCCAGGAGAATCCCTTTAAGATAGTGTAAACTGGACAGTTTTATTGCTTTTGGCATATCTGCTTGCTGTATCAATTCTTGCATAATAAGGAGAAATAAATAGTCTGAAGATTGCAATTAGTCATTACCTGATCATTAAAAGCGGTTGTCCAGGACTGATATACATTATATACATTATATGATATACATTTTTATTGTGCCATTTATTCCATAGCGCTTCACACGTAGAAGGGGTAATTCTAGTACAATAAACATGAGCAAAACACGGCACACACAAGTACAGAGGGACAGAGGACCCTGCCCTTTAGGGCTCACAGTTTACAGGGGCAGGCAGCAGTGGATGTTGCTGAGTGAAAATTGCAAACTGTCATTGTAGTGACCAGTATGTTGTAGTGACCGGTACATTGCAGTCACCAGTAGGGTTGAGCGAAACGGATCGGTCATTTTCATAAGTCGCCGACTTTTGGCAAAGTCGGGTTTCATGAAACCCGACCTGATCCCTGTGTGGGGTCGGCCATGCGGTGCGCGACCTTCGCGCCAAAGTCGCGTTTCATATGACGCGTTCAGCGCCATTCCTCAGCCAATGAAGGAGGACGCAGAGTGTGGGCAGCGTGATGACATAGTTCTCGGTCCCCACCATCTTAGAGAAAAGCATGGCAGTGATTGGCTTGCTTTCTGCGGCGTCACAGGGGCTATAAAGGGGCGTGCACGCCGACCGCCATCTTACTGCTGCTGATCTGAGCATAGAGAGAGGTTGCTGCCGCTTCGTCAGAAGCAGGGATAGCGTTAGGCAGGGAATATAAACCCCCAAACCGCTTGTGCTGTAGCGATTTACACCGTCCAACACCACCTTTTCCTTGCAGGGACAGTGGAGGCTAGATTTCAGTGCATCAGCTCTGTAGCTTATTAGGCTGCCTTATAAGGCTCCCTGATAGCTGCATTGCTGTTTGTACGCCGCTGTGCAAACCAACTGCTTTTTTCAAAGCACAAATCCTGTTGTTCCTTCCTTTCTGCACAGCTATCTTGTTCGTTTGTCCACACTTTTGTGTGCAGTAGTCCTTTTTATTGCTGCCTGCCATACTTTTCTGAGATTACTGTAGGGAGATAGTAATTGTAGTACAGTCCCTTTTTTTTTTTATATATATATATATCTCATTCTTCAAGCCCTTTCTGCCCCTGAAACTGTGTAGTGTGAAACAGTGGGCCTGTATTTTTCTGCACTGTCCCACACCTAAAAAGGGAGATTTATATTGCCAATCAGTGCATCTGTGCCAGTCCAGTCTGTTGTATCTGCCAGTCATTTTGTGCCACAGAAACAATACTGTAAAATAGTGGGCAAGATTTATTCACTAGTCTTCCATATAAAAACAAAAAGGGGAGATTAATATTGGCAAATCTGTGCCAGTCCAGTCTGTGGTATCGGTCTGTCATTTTGTGCCACTGAAACACTACTGTAAAACTGTGGGCCAGATTGATTCACTAGTCTCCCATCCCCCCCAAAAAGAAGGGGAGATTAATATTGGCAAATCTGTGCCAGTCCAGTCTGTGGTATCGGTCTGTCATTTTCTGCCACTGAAACACTACTGTAAAACTGTGGGCCAGATTGATTCACTAGTCTCCCATCCCCCCAAAAAAAGAAGGGGAGATTAATATTGGCAAATCTGTGCCAGTCCAGTCTGTGGTATCGGTCTGTCATTTTTTGCCACTGAAACACTACTGTAAAACAGTGGGCCAGATTGATTCACTAGTCTCCCATCCCCCCCAAAAAAATAAGGGGAGATTAATATTGGCAAATCTGTGCCAGTCCAGTCTGTGGTATCGGTCTGTCATTTTGTGCCACTGAAACACTACTGTAACACTGTGGGCCAGATTGATTCACTAGTCTCCCATCCCAAAAAAAAGAAGGGGAGATTAATATTGGCAAATCTGTGCATCTGTGCCAGTCCAGTCTGTGGTATCGGTCTGTCATTTTGTGCCACTGAAACACTACTGTAAAACTGTGGGCCAGATTGATTCAGTAGTCTCCCATCCCAAAAAGAAGAAGGGGAGATTAATATTGGCAAATCTGTGCCAGTCCAGTCTATGGTATCGGTCTGTCATTTTGTGCCACTGAAACACTACTGTAAAACTGTGGGCCAGATTGATTCACTAGTCTCCCATCCCCCCCAAAAAAGAAGGGGAGTTTAATATTGGCAAATCTGTGCCAGTCCAGTCTGTGGTATCGGTCTGTCATTTTGTGCCACTGAAACACTACTGTAAAACTGTGGGCCAGATTGATTCACTAGTCTCCCATCCCCTCCAAAAAAGAAGGGGAGATTAATATTTGCAAATCTGTGCCAGTCCAGTCTGTGGTATCGGTCTGTCATTTTGTGCCACTGAAACACTACTGTAAAACTGTGGGCCAGATTGATTCACTAGTCTCCCATCCCCCCAAAAAAAGAAGGGGAGATTAATATTGGCAAATCTGTGCCAGTCCAGTCTATGGTATCGGTCTGTCATTTTGTGCCACTGAAACACCACTGTAAAACTGTGGGCCAGATTGATTCACTAGTCTCCCATCCCCCCCAAAAAAGAAAGGGAGATTAATATCGGCAAGTCTGTGCCAGTCCAGTCTGTGTTATCGGTCTGTCATTTTGTGCCGCTGAAACACTACTGTAAAACTGTGGGCCAGATTGATTCACTAGTCTCCTATCCCTCCCCCCCCCCAAAAAAAAAGAAGGGGAGATTAATATTGGCAAATCTGTGCATCTGTTCCAGTCCAGTCTGTGGTATCGGTCTGTCATTTTGCGCCACCGAAACACTACTGTAAAACTGTGGGCCAGATTGATTCACTAGTCTCCCATCCCCCCAAAAAGAAGGGGAGATTAATATTGGCAAATCTGTGCCAGTCCAGTCTATGGTATCGGTCTGTCATTTTGTGCCACTGAAACACTACTGTAAAACTGTGGGCCAGATTGATTCACTAGTCTCCCATCCCCCCAAAAAAAGAAGGGGAGTTTAATATTGGCAAATCTGTGCCAGTCCAGTCTGTGGTATCGGTCTGTCATTTTGTGCCACTGAAACACTACTGTAAAACTGTGGGCCAGATTGATTCACTAGTCTCCCATCCCCCCAAAAAAGAAGGGGAGATTAATATTGGCAAATCTGTGCCAGTCCAGTCTGTGGTATCGGTCTGTCATTTTGTGCCACTGAAACACTACTGTAAAACTGTGGGCCAGATTGATTCACTAGTCTCCCATCCCCCCCAAAAAAGAAGGGGAGATTAATATTGGCAAATCTGTGCCAGTCCAGTCTGTGGTATCGGTCTGTCATTTTTTGCCACTGAAACACTACTGTAAAACAGTGGGCCAGATTGATTCACTAGTCTCCCATCCCCCCAAAAAAAGAAGGGGAGATTAATATTGGCAAATCTGTGCCAGTCCAGTCTGTGGTATCGGTCTGTCATTTTGTGCCACTGAAACACTACTGTAACACTGTGGGCCAGATTGATTCACTAGTCTCCCATCCCAAAAAAAAGAAGGGGAGATTAATATTGGCAAATCTGTGCATCTGTGCCAGTCCAGTCTGTGGTATCGGTCTGTCATTTTGTGCCACTGAAACACTACTGTAAAATTGTGGGCCAGATTGATTCACTAGTCTCCCATCCCCCCCAAAAAAGAAGGGGAGATTAATATCGGCAAATCTGTGCCAGTCCAGTCTGTGTTATCGGTCTGTCATTTTGTGCCGCTGAAACACTACTGTAAAACTGTGGGCCAGATTGATTCACTAGTCTCCCATCCCTCCCCCCCCCCCCCAAAAAAAAAGAAGGGGAGATTAATATTGGCAAATCTGTGCATCTGTTCCAGTCCAGTCTGTGGTATCGGTCTGTCATTTTGCGCCACCGAAACACTACTGTAAAACTGTGGGCCAGATTGATTCACTAGTCTCCCATCCCCCCAAAAAGAAGGGGAGATTAATATTGGCAAATCTGTGCCAGTCCAGTCTGTGGTATCGGTTTGTCATTTTGTGCCACTGAAACACTACTGTAAAACTGTGGGCCAGATTGATTCACTAGTCTCCCATCCCCCCCAAAAAAGAAGGGGAGATTAATATTGGCAAATCTGTGCCTCTGCGTCAGTCCTGTTAGTGGCATATCTGTCAGCCACTGTCTGCCACTGAAACTGTGTACTGTAATACAGTGGGCCTGATTTTCCCTGCACTCTCACACACCTATAAAGGGAGATTTAAATTCACAACAATTTTGCGTCCACCTTGTAACTGGTTTTACAGTACCAAATACCGTTTGTTAGTTTGGTTACATATTTCCAAGGATGAGGAAGTCTGGTGGAAGAGGTTGTGGCCGTGGGCGGTCATTGCCAGCTGGTAACGATGGTAGTTGTGGTGGAGCATCAGGTGGTCGTGGGAAAAGCAATATAGCACCTAAGTCTCGAGTTGTTCAGCCACCGTCATTGTCTGGCTACACAAAGCCTCGAACGCTCCCTTTTCTGGGAGTAGGAAACCCGCTTTTAAAGCCGGAGTAGCAGGAACAAGTTTTGGCTTTCTTGCTGACTCTGCCTCTAGCTCTTTTGCCTCCTCTTCGGAAAGTGCAAAATGTAAAAGCAGCGCGTCGTCAGTGGATGTTCCCGGTCAGGGACAAGTCGCTTCCTTGCGTTCTTCAACCAGAACAACAGAGAAGGATGCGTCAGGCGACACAACGGGTTACTCCATGGAGCTCTTTACTCATATCGTTCCTGGGTTAGAAAGGGAAATTGTTAACAGGTCATGCCCATTACAAGATGAATCGGACATGGAGTGCACAGATGTACAGCCACAGCCAGATTCTTATGCTGTTCCTTTGACTCAGATCACAACATTACCCTCTCAGTGTACTGATCCAGAATTTGACCCAGATGAGACTATGGAGCCCCGTCACGAACACTATAGCACCGGCTTACACGGTGACACAGAGGAAGGTGCACAGGACATAGAAGAGGAGGTCATAGATGACCCAGTTGTTGACCCCGATTGGCAGCCATTGGGGGAACAGGGTGCAGTCGGCAGTAGCTCTGAAGCGGAGGAGGAGGAGCCGCAGCAGGTATCAACTTCACAACAGGTTTCATCTGGCAGACCCGTATCTGGCCAAAAACGTGTGGCAAAACCAAAACCAGTTGTAGGACAGCGTGGACATCCGGTTAAAGTAGCTCAGTGTGCAATGCCTGAAAAGGTATCCAATAGTAGGAAGAGTGCAGTCTGGCATTTTTTTAACCAACATCCAAATGATCAGTGCAAAGTCATCTGTAAGAAATGCTCAAGGACCTTCAGCAGAGGTCAAAATGTTAAAAGTCTAAATACAAGTTGCATGCATAGACATTTAAACACCATGCACTTGCAAGCCTGGACTAAATACCAAACATCCCTTAACGTTGTTGCACCCTCTCACAATGAAACTAGTCAGCAACGCTACATCCCTTCCCTCACTGTAAGCCCAATGTTTACCACACCACCTGCAGCAAATGTGGAGGTTTCGTCGCAAGGCCAAAGCAGTCAGGGAATCACCAGGTTCTTGGTAGGAAACACTGTATGTAGGCCAACAGCAAGAATACCATCACCAACCCTCTCTCAGTCTGCCATATCCACCGGCACCCCCACTAGTACCACCATATGCAGCTCTCCAGTCCAGCTCACCCTACAAGAGACTCTCGTTAGGAAAAGGAAGTTATCATCCGCGTACACAGGGTTTGCATGCCCACATTGCTAGACTAATCTCGTTAGAGATGATGCCCTAACGGTTAGCTTTCAAAGCCCTGATGGACTACGCTGTACCACGCTACGAGCTACCCAGTTGACACTTTTCGAGAAAAGCCATCCCAGTCCTCCACCAGCATGTAAAACACCGCATTGTCCATGCACTCAAGCAATCTGTGAGTAGAAAGGTGCACCTGACCACAGATGCATGGACCAGTAGGCATGGCCAGGGGTGTTACGTGTCCATCAGGGCACACTGGGTTAATGTGGTGGATGCAGGGTCCACAGGGGACAGCAATATTGGGTCAGTTCTGCCTAGCCCACGGTCTAGGAAACAGTTGGCTGTAGGCGTTCGCCCCCCTCTTCCTCGTCCTCCAGCAGAAGCGACAGCTCGTCTGCAGTCGCACGACCACTCCATCCGCAGCTGCCACTGTTGCACACGAGGTGTCCCATTAGGAAACAGCTAGTGGCAAGCGTCAGCAGGCTGTATTGGCAATGAAGTGTTTGGGTGACAACAGACACACCGCGGAAGTTCTGTCCGAGTTCTTGCAGAAAGAAACTCAGTCATGGCTGGGCAGTGTACATCTTGAGGCAGGCAAGGTAGTGAGTGATAACGGAAGGAATTTTATGGCTGCCATAGCCCTTTCCCAACTGAAACACATTCCTTGCCTGGCTCACACCTTAAACCTGGTGGTGCAGTGCTTCCTGAAAAGTTATCCGGGGTTACCCGACCTGCTCCTGAAGGTGCGCAGACTTTGCTCGCACATCCGCTGTTCGCCCGTACACTCCAGCCGTATGCAGAACCATCAGCGATCTTTGAACCTTCCCCAGCATCGCCTAATCATCGACGTTGCAACAAGGTGGAACTCCACCCTGCACATGCTTCAGAGACTGCGCAAACAGAGGCGTGCTGTTATGTATTTGTGGGAGGATACACATACACGGGCAGGCAGTTGAATGGCAGACATGGAGTTGTCAGGTGTGCAGTGGTCGAAGCTACAAGACCTCTGTCAAGTCCTTCAGTGTTTTGAGGAATGCACACGGCTGGTTAGTGCAGACAACGCCATAATAAGCATGAACATCCCCCTAATGCGTCTGCTGATGCAAAGTTTGACGCACATAAAGGAGCAGGCGTCTGCAGCCGAGGACGAGGGAAGCCATGATGACAGTCAGCCATTGTCTGGTCAGGGAAGTCTACTGGACGAGGTGGCGGGCGAAGAGGAGGAGGACGAGGAGGATGATGGGGATGAGTATTTTTTGGATGAGGAAGCTTCTCAGGGGGCAATAGAAACTGGTGGCATTGCAAGGCCAGATACAGGGTTTTTGATGAAGGCAAGTGACGTTGATTTGCCCGAAAGTGCTCCTCAACCCAGCCCAAGCAGTGAATTGACAACTGGAACATTGGCCCACATGGCGGATTATGCCTTGCATATCCTAAAAAGGGACCCCCGCATTATAAAAATGATGACCGATGATGATTACTGGTTGGCCTGCCTCCTGGATCCACGCTATAAGGGGAAACTGCAAAACATCATGGCACATGAGAACCTTGAACAAGTATTGGCAACCAAACAAGCAACTCTTGTTGACCGTTTGATTCAGGCATTCCCAGCACACAGCGCCGGTGATTGTTCTCAGACGAGCTGCAGGAGGCAACAGGGCAGAGGTGTTAGAGGTGCACAAATCAGAAGTGGCGTTGGACAGAGGGGTTTTCTGACCAGGTTGTGGAGTGATTTCGCAATGACCCCAGACAGGACAGGTACTGCAGCATCAATTCAAAGTGACAGGAGACAACATTTGTCCAGTATGGTTACTAACTATTTTTCCTCCCCTATCGATGTTCTCCCTCAACCGTCATTCCTATTTGATTATTGGGCATCCAAAATAGACACCTGGCCTGAATTGTCCGAATATGCATAGCAGGAGCTTGCTTGCCCAGCAGCTAGTGTGCTATCAGAAAGAGTATTCAGTGCTGCAGGTTCAATACTGACCAAAAAAAGGACTCGTTTGGCTACCCAAAATGTTGATGATCTAACCTTTATTAAAATGAACCACTCATGGATTTCTAATTATTTTGCCCCACCTTTCCCGGCTGACACCTAGCTTTCCTTTAAAAAGGTCTTGCTTTTGGACTGGTCTTACTGAGTGTTCCAATTTCTCCATTTGCAGCTGCTGTATGTCCAGCATACGACATGTTTACACCTCCCTAAATGGGCTGACTCCCCCCACGTGGTTGTGGTCTCGCCACTTGGCGGAAGCACCCGTGAGAGTGCCGTTTGTCTGAAGAGGTGGGTGTGCACACTTTTGGTCTACAGCACTGGCACTGGGTCCTGTTGTGGATACTGTTTTTGGGCTCCCTCTGGTGGTTGCAGATGGTACTGGGTGACTTGTGTTCTCTGCGGTCTCTGGTGTCCACCTGTTCTATCAGGATATGGGAGTTTCCTATTTAACCTGGCTTTCTTGTCATTTCCTCGCCGGCGATCAATGTAATCAGTGTGTCTTGTTACCTCTGCTTTCCGCTTCTGTAATCATCAGGACAAGCTAAGTTTTTGATTTTCCTGTTCCACGTTTTGCTTTATTTTTGTTTTTGTCCAGCTTGCAGTTATGTGATTCCTTGTTGCTGGTTGCTCTAGTGGGCTGATATTACTCCTCATGTTCCATGAGTTGGCACATGAGTTCAGGTAATTTCAGGATGGTTTTTTGTAGGGTTTTTCGCTGACCGCGCAGTTCACTTTTGTATCCTCTGCTATCTAGTTTTAGCGGGCCTCATTTTGCTGAATCTGTTTTCATTACTACGTATGTCCTTTCCTCTCATTTCACCGTCATTACATGTGGGGGGCTGCTATTTCTGTGGGGTGTTTCTCTGGAGGCAAGAGAGGTCTTTGTTTCTTCTAATAGGGGAAGCTAGTCCTTCGGCTGGCGCGAGACGTCTAGAATCATCGGCACGTTCCCCGGCTACTGCTAGTGTTGTGAATTAGATTCAGGATCGCGGTCAGCTCAGTTTCCATCACCCTAGAGCTTGTTCTGTTTTTTGTGTGCTTGTCCTTTTGTTATCCCCTGCCATTGGGATCATGACAGGGTCCCTCATAGTACAATGAAGTGTCTCTGGCGTTGGTGGCGTGCACCCAACGTCAGACACACCATTGTAACATGAGGGGCCTTGGGCCAGTACCGCCGGGCACGAGAGAGTGCCCCCCACCCCCCAGCTCAAACTGTGCTCTACCACTTACAAAATTATCTGTCACTGCTCCACCGCTGTTTAGTCTATGCGGTGAAATTCTTCAATGCCTGGCACTGACAATACCAATTTGTTGACATGTTTGATGCTACTTAAAATATTCAGTGGCCCTGTCCTACATTTACACCAGTAAATACTTTGCGCCAAATAACAATGTCTGAAAGTCATCAGAGGAGCCCACCCCTGTACCTAAGTATGCCACCCTTTTTTTTGTTTGTTTTGTTTTTTTGCGAGACATTAACATCTATGTATTATTTTGGAGTACTAACTGTGTCAGACACTCCTTCCAATTGTCCTCCGCTGACCACACCAATGCTGCCTGCGTACCCCTGGAACCTATTTAAAAGTGCATAGAGCCTACTTTTTTATGTTAGGCCTACTAAGTCTGTCTGCGGTCCCTCCTTCCAATAGTCCTCCACTGACCACACCAATGCTGCCTGTGTACCCCTGGAACCTATTTAAAAGTGCATAGAGCCTACTTTTTTTTATGTTAGGCCTACTAAGTCTGTCTGCGGTCCCTCCTTCCAATAGTCCTCCACTGACCACACCAATGCTGCCTGTGTACCCCTGGAACCTATTTAAAAGTGCATAGAGCCTACTTTTTTTATGTTAGGCCTACTAAGTCTGTCTGCGGTCCCTCCTTCCAATAGTCCTCCACTGACCACACCAATGCTTCCTGTGTACCCCTGGAACCTATTTAAAAGTGCATAGAGCCTACTTTTTTATGTTAGGCCTACTAAGTCTGTCTGCGGTCCCTCCTTCCAATAGTCCTCTACTGACCACACCAATGCTTCCTGTGTACCCCTGGAACCTATTTAAAAGTGCATAGAGCCTACTTTTTTATGTTAGGCCTACTAAGTCTGTCTGTGGTCCCTCCTTCCAATAGTCCTCCACTGACCACACCAATGCTTCCTGTGTACCCCTGGAACCTATTTAAAAGTGCATAGAGCCTACTTTTTTTATGTTAGGCCTACTAAGTCTCTCTGCGGTCCCTCCTTCCAATAGTCCTCCACTGACCACACCAATGCTGCCTGAACTGCTTTTAGCCTACTTTTGTATTTGGGACTATATCTGTGTTTCCTCCTCATCCCGCCCATTGCCCAGCCAGTGCTAGATGACTCTGCTGGTACATTGACCCAGACCGCTACATTCCCCTTGCATGCAACACAGCCAGATTCTGACCCTGCTGAAAGTGAGGTTCCCCTTCCCACATACTATACCACCTTACACAGGGACAAAGAGGAAGGTGCAGATGAAAGTGCAGGTTCCATCATCAGGTGGGGGGATACTCGTTGTCGACGTCACTGGCACAAGGCACCTCATAGTACGCTAAAGTGTCGCTGCCAGTGGGAGGCGCCCCCGCCGTGCAAACACACCGCCGTACTTTGAGGGGCCCTGTGCCAGTGCCAATGCGAACGAGTGGGCCCCCCCTGCTTGCTCAGGATCAAAGCACTTGCAAAGTTGAAATACTTACCTCTCCCTGCTCCACTGCCATGACGTGGTCCACGTTTCCTGGGCCCACTAAATACTTGAACCAACCATACCCCCCACATATTTAGCCAAATGACCCCCAATTTCCAATGCCTAACTATTATTATAAGGTAAATTAAGATTAACAAGCTTCAGTAACAAGAATGGATGTTTTTGCCATTAAAATGGGCACTGTAGGTGTTTTCCTGGCCTCCACTCACTGCCGACTATGCATCCCCATTGACTTGCATTGGGTTTCGTGTTTCGGTCGATCCCCGACCCCGACTTTTCCCGATAATCGGCCAATTTCACTCAACTCGACTTTTGAGATAGTCGGGTTTCGCAAAACCCGACTCGACCCTAAAAAAGTAAAAGTCGCTCAACCCTAGTCACCAGTACATTATGCCCAGCTCATGCTTCTGGAGACACACACCTGTAAATTAGGCAGGCTTTCATCACTACAAAGAGTCAAACTCGTCACTACATCTGTAGATAATTCCCAAAGGGTTATAATTTCTAAAATGTGGTCACTTGAGGGGGGATTCTGCTTTTCTAGCACTTAGGGGTTCTTTATATGGAATCCACAAACTAGTCTAGGAAAATCTGCGCTCCAGGAGGCAAATAAATGTACTCATGTACAGCACCATGGAATTAATGGTGCTATATAAATAAATTATAATAAATAGTGCTCTGCCCCTCCCGAGTCACTCCATATGGCAAAGTAGTACTGTACAGCCACATATGGGGTATTTCTACATTCAGCAGAGATTGTGGGACAAATTCTGGTGCCATTTTAACTCATTTCCCAGTGTGAAAATGTAAAACTTGGGACTAACACAGTATCTTGGTGGTAAAAATGTAAATTATTATTTTTTGTAATACAGCGCTGCTTCAAGTCTGAGCTTTGCACTGTGCCTCAAAAATAGTTTTCAATCACATATGGGGTATCGGTGAACTCAGGAGAAATTGCACAACAAACTTTGGGGTACATTTTCTTTTGCCCTTGTGAAAATACAAAATTTCTAGCTAGAAAAGATTTTTGTGGGAAAAATATGATCTTTTTTATTTTGACAGCTTAACGTTATAAACTTCTGTGAAGCACCTGGGGGTTCAAAATGCTCAATACATATCTAGATAAGACCCCAAAGGGGTCTAGTTTCCAAAATGGTGTAATTTGTGGAGGGTTTCCACTGTCTAGGCACATCAGGGGCTCTACAAACGTGACATGGCGTCCACTAATTATTCCAGCAAATTTTGCATTCAAAAAGTCAAATGGCACTCCTTCTATTCCAAGTCTGCCATGTGTCCATACTGTAGTATTCCCCCACTTATGGGCTATCGGTGTACTCAGAAGAAATTGCACAACAGATTGTATGGAGCAATTTCTCCTGTTACTCTTATGAAAATGCAAAATATGGGGCTAAAAAAAAAGATTTGTTTGGGAAAAATTTGATTTTTTTATTTCCACGGCTGTATGTTATAAACATCTGTGAAGCAACTGTGGGTTCAAGGTGCTCAATACACATCTAGATAAGTTCCATAAGAGGTCTAGTTATGGTGCTTGAACCCTCTAGGTTCTACCAAGGTGCCGAATGTGCCAAAGTGGCTACCAAGTGGCAAAAGTGGCTACCGAGGTGCCGAATGTGCTAAAGTGGCTACCAAGTGGCCAAAGTGGTTACCGAGGTGCCGAATGTGCCAAAGTGGCTACCGAGGGGCTGTGTGCACCAAAGTGGATACCAAGGATTCTTGCATGACAAAATGGCTACCAAGGGGCCAATGTGGCTAACAAGGGGCCCCGTACATCAAAATGGCTACCAAGGGGCGAAAATGGCTACGCAGGGGCAGGGTCCTGCATGCCAGACTTGCTCCTGAGGTTCATTGGCACCAAAGTGGTTTCTGAGGGGCCCTGGGAACCAGACTGGCTCCTGAAGGGGCCCGTACAACAAAGTGGGTCTTGGACTTCACATACTAAAATAGCCCCTGAGAGGCCTCTCATGACAGACTGGCTCCTGAAAGGCCCCAACATCATAGTGGCTGATGAGGGGCCACACCATGCCAAAGTGGCTTGTGAAGGGCTGCACTATGCAGTCGCTCTGGCTTTTACCAACCTAAGATGATTCGCACCACAAGAATGTCCACAAAATATTTCTATGGAAATGCAATATTTTTATTTTTCAGGGGTACAGCTGCAATTAAATGGTTGCTATCATTACTAAGGTCCCCATCACACTGAACGAGCATCTGATCCATAATGTTTCAGCGATACGCCGCTATGACGGCGGCTATTGCTGCGTGTGACAGTGGGATACAACATCGCAAGGGGCATTCCTGAGCATGGCAGATCCCAGTCCCGGCTATTTTCATCGCTGGGGTTTCACTGTGTGAGGCTTGTTTTTGCTATTCTGCTAGTTAAAAGCTGTCGCCACCACCACCCATTTATATTTTACAAAGTTGTTTGTGCTTTTACTTCATATTGTCAAAGTGGCATGAAGCGTAAGAGCATCTGGTGTGTGTGGTACAGTACTAGCACAGGCTTCCTGTTCTCTGACTTGGCATAAAACATTCTAATTCGCTTTCCTTTGATTTTAAAGCTATATGTAAGTAATCATACTGTAGTATGTGTACACTTATACACTACTTTATAAGGGCTAGTACACACAGTCCGATTTTTAAATCCAAATTTGACCGATTATTTATTCTGACTGTGTGTACTAGCCCTAAATGTGACTTCATTAGCTACATAAAAATAGTTTGTTTCCATTATGGCTGTCCCTATTAAAATCTGCCAAAAGCAGACAGACTTTACATTAGCAGAGTCTACCTGTGAGAACTTGCTGCTAGAGAGATTCGTTGCAATCAGAATTTCTAGTGAAATCAATAAATCAAACTGAGCAGCCACAATTTCTTACATACAGACTCTGCTTAGGACAGTCTGCCTGTTCTTCACAAGTGTCTGGACCCCGTTCATTTCATCATTGTGGGTCCCAGCGTCCCCTTGAAGCAAATGGTGGTGACATCATACAGGTCCTTTAGCCTGCACCCAATATTATTTGATGGTGACATCACTACATCACTCCCATTGGCTGCATATACAACCCATCCCAGGTTGTGCCATCTCTATACACAACATTCATATTCTAACTTTACTTTCTTACAGTCGACACCTGATACAAATTCATGAATAGCTGGTTTTTGGTCATTCTGCCTCACAAAAATCGAAATAAAAAGCGATCAAAAAATGTCACGTGCCCGAAAATGTTACCTATAAAAACGTCAACTCGTCCCGTAAAAAAAAAGACCTCACATGACTCTGTGGACCAAAATATGGAAAAATTATAGCTCTCAAAATGTGGAGATGCAAAAACCTTTTTTGTAATAAAAAGTATCTTTTAGTGTGTGACAGCTGCCAATCATTAAAATCCGCTAAAAAACCCGCTATAAATAGTAAATCAAACTCCTCTTCATCACCCCCTTGGTTAGGGAAAAATAATAAAATAAAAAAATTATTTATTTCCATTTTCGCATTAGGGTTAGGGTTGGGGCTAAAGTTAGGGTTGGGGCTAAAGTTAGGGTTAGGGTTGGGGCTAAAGTTAGGGTTAGGACTACAGTTAGGGTTGGGGCTACAGTTAGTGTTGGGGCTACAGTTAGGGTTAGGGTTGGGGCTACAGTTAAGGTTGGGGCTAAAGTTAGGGGTTGGGCTAAAGTTAGGGTTAGGGTTGGGGCTAAAGTTAGGGTTAGGGTTTGGATTACATTTACGATTGGGATTAGGGTTAGGGGTTTGTCAAGGTTAGGGGTGTGGTTAGGCTTATGGTTGGGATTAGGGTTAGGGGTGTGCTGGAGTTAGGGGTGTGGTTAGGGTTGGGATTAGGGTTAGGGGTGTGTTGGGGTAAGAGGTGTGTTGGGGTTAGGGGTGTGGTTGGGATTAGGGTTAGGGGCATGTTCGGGTTAGGGTTATGATTAGGGTTGGGATTAGGGTTAGTGGTGTGTTTGGGTTAGGGTTTCAGTTAGAATTGGGGGTTTCCACTCTTTAGGCACATCAGGGGCTCTCCAAACGCGACATGGTGTCCGATCTCAATTCCAGACAATTCTGCGTTTAAAAAGTAAAACAGTGCTTCTTCCCTTCCAAGCTCTCCTGTGCGCCCAAACAGGGGTTTACCCCAACATATGGGGGATCAGCGTACTCAGGACAAATTGGACAACAACTTTTGGGATCCAATTTCTCTTGTTACCCTTGGGAAAAAAAATTGGGGGGGCTAAACCATTTTTGTGGGAAAAAAATGATTTTTTATTTTCACGGCTCTGTGTTATAAACTGTAGTGAAACACTTGGAGGTTCAAAGTTCTCACAACACATCTAGATAAGTTCCTTGGGGGGTCTAGTTTCCAATATGGGGTCACTGGTGGGGGGTTTCTACTGTTTAGGTACATAAGGGGCTATGCAGATGCAATGTGACGCCTGCAGACCAATCCATCTAAGTCTGCATTCCAAACGGCACTCCTTCCCTTCTGAGCTCTGCCATGCACCCAAACGGTGGTTCCCCCCCACATATGAAGTATCAGCGTACTCGTGACAAATTGCACAACAACTTTTGGGGTCCAATTTCTCCTATTACCCTTGGGAAAATACAAAACCGGGGGCTAAAAAATAATTTTCGTGGGAGAAAAAAGGATTTTTTATTTTCATGGCTCTGCGTTATAAACTGTAGTGAAAAACTTGGGGGTTCAAAGTTCTCACAACACATCTAGATAAGTTCCTTGGGGGGGTCTAGTTTCCAATATGGGGTCACTTGTGGGGTGTTTCTATTGTTTAGGTACATTATGGGCTCTGCAAACGCAATGTGACGCTTGCAGACCATTCCATTTAAGTCTGCATTCCAAACAGCGCTCCTTCCCTTCCGAGCACTGCCATGCGCCCAAACAGTGTTTCCCCCCCTATATTGGGTATCGGCGTACTCAGGACTAATTATACAACTTTTGTGGTCCAATTTCTCCTGTTACCTTTGGGAAAATACAAAACTGGGGGCTAAAAAATAATTTTTGTGAAAAAAAAGAATTTTTTTGAAAGGTGGCAGATGAGGTTTAACAATGATAAATGTAAGGTTATACACATGGGAAGAGGGAATCAATATCACCATTACACACTGAACGGGAAACCACTGGGTAAATCTGACAGGGAGAAGGACTTGGGGATCCTAGTTAATGATAAACTTACCTGGAGCAGCCAGTGCCAGGCAGCAGCTGCCAAGGCAAACAGGATCATGGGGTGCATTAAAAGAGGTCTGGATACACATGATGAGAGCATTATACTGCCTCTGTACAAATCCCTAGTTAGACCGCACATGGAGTACTGTGTCCAGTTTTGGGCACCGGTGCTCAGGAAGGATATAATGGAACTAGAGAGAGTACAAAGGAGGGCAACAAAATTAATAAAGGGGATGGGAGAACTACAATACCCAGATAGATTAGCGAAATTAGGATTATTTAGTCTAGAAAAAAGACGACTGAGGGGCGATCTAATAACCATGTATAAGTATATAAGGGGACAATACAAATATCTCGCTGAGGATCTGTTTATACCAAGGAAGGTGACGGGCACAAGGGGGCATTCTTTGCGTCTGGAGGAGAGAAGGTTTTTCCACCAACATAGAAGAGGATTCTTTACTGTTAGGGCAGTGAGAATCTGGAATTGCTTGCCTGAGGAGGTGGTGATGGCGAACTCAGTCGAGGGGTTCAAGAGAGGCCTGGATGTTTTCCTGGAGCAGAACAATATTGTATCATACAATTATTAGGTTCTGTAGAAGGACGTAGATCTGGGTATTTATTTATTATGATGGAATATAGGCTGAACTGGATGGACAAATGTCTTTTTTCGGCCTTACTAACTATGTTACTATGTTACTATGTTACTATGTTATTTTCACGTCTTCGTTATAAACTGTAGTGAAACACTTGCTCTCACAACACATCTAGATAAGTTCCTTAGGGGATCTACTTTCCAAAATGGTGTCACTTCTGGGGGGTTTCAAAGATTAGGCACATCAGGGGCTCTCCAAACACGACATGGCGTCCCATCTCAATTCCAGTTAGTTTTGCATTGAAAAGTCAAATGGCGCTCCTTCCCTTCCGAGCTCTGCCATGCGCCCAAACAGTGGTTTACCCCCACATATGGAGTATCGGCGTACTCAGGACAAATTGCACAACAACTTTTGATGTCCAATTTCTTCTGGTACCCTTGGGAAAATAAAAAATTGGGGTTGAAAAGATCATTTTTGTGAAAAATGTTTTTTTTTATGGCTCTGCATTACAAACTTCTGTGAGGCACTTGGTGGGTCAAAGTGCTCACCACTAAGGTTGAGCGACCTTGACTTTTTTAGAGTCGAGTCGGGTTTCGCAAAACCCGACTATCTCAAAAGTCGGGTTGAGTGAAATCGGCTGATTATGTCGTAAAGTCGGGATCGACCGAAACACGAAACCCAATGCAAGTCAATGGGGCAGCATAGTCGGCAGTGAGTGGGGGCCAGGAAAACACCTAGAGTGCCCATTTTAATGGCAAAAATATCCATTCTTCTTAATGAAGCTTGTCAATCTTAATTTCCCTTACAATAATAGTTAGGCATTGGAAATTGGGGGTCATTTGGCTAAAGTTGTTGGGGGTAGGGCTGGTTCAAGTATTTTTTGGGCCCAGGAAATCTGGACCACATCACGGCAGTGGAGCAGGGTGAGGTAAGTATTTAAACTTTGCAAGTGCTGTGATCCTGAGCAAGCAGGGAGGGCCCACTCGTTGGCATTGGCACAGGGCCCCTCAAAGTACGGCGGTGTGTTTGCACGGCGGGGGCGCCTCCCACCGGCAGCGACACTTTTGCGTACTATGAGGGGCCCTGTGCCAGTGACGTCGCCAACGAGTATGCCCCCCCCACCTGATGATGGAACTTGCACTTTCATCTTCACCTTCCTCTTTGTCCCCTTGTAAGGTGCTATAGTATGTGGGAAGGGGAACCTGAATTTCAGCAGGGTCAGATTCTGGCTGTGTAGCATGCAAGGGGAATGTAGTGGTCTGGGGCAATGTACCAGCAGACTCATCTATCACTGGCTGGGAAATGGGCAGGATGAGGAGGAAACACAGATATAGGCCTGTGGTGCAGTGACTAATGTTACATCCAGGGGGCGCTGTATCTGCACTTCAAGATGCACTTGGAGACATAATTGTATTGAAACAACGACTGGTCATGTGATTGGTGGACGGTATGTGTCGCAGAGGGAGTCTGCGTGGTAAGTCTGATGTAATGTGGTTATTCTGGGACCTGTAGTCCCTCAACAGTTGGTGTAGTGTTGTATAATAGACAAGGGTGACTTACTAGGCTAGTTGTGTGAGATGGGCGGGACAAACTAGCCACACATCCACACTCCCACCCAGGGGTGTGGTTTCAGGGTATATAATGTGACCAGGGTGTGGGTCACATGTGTGGTCGGAAGGTCCTAAAGTATGTGTTGGATTTCCTGGGAGGAGGAATCCTGAATAGTACATGGTGGGACTTTGCTACTGGTGGCCTGGGTATTGGACGGTCCCAGCTGGGGATGGACGTCCTGAATAGTACCCGGACTGGCCACCTGTGTGATCCTATGTAACCTGGGTGTTGGGAGGTCCTGGGAGTAGGACCGGATGCCTGAATAGCACGAGGTGAGGACCGGGATCTGCAGAGCCAGTGACAGCTACTGTGTGGGGAAGCTACAGTCCTTCGGTGGGTCTGGACTGACTAATGTGTGCCGGCCAGGCAAGTTGGTGATCCCTGTGAGGCAGCTTACCCGGAGGAGTGGACTGACAAGGAGTCAGCAGGTGGAGCAGGAGCTCCCATCAGGTACTATACAGACTGTTGGTGCTTGTGATGTTCTATGAACTGTGTAACACAATGGACTCTACGTTATCTGGTTTATGATGTGCAATAAACCAAATAAGACTGATATGTGTGAGATATCGTGCCTGAAGTGTTTATTCTGCTGCCAAGCGAGTGTTCCCCAACACACTCAGGTAGCGTAATCTTACAAGGCCCAAAGAATAAAGTGGGCTAAATGCAGTTCAAAATTGGTAACAGGACTAACCAGGGGGCATTACTTTGTTCAGTGGAGGACAACTGTAATGAGAGGCTGACACAGTGAGTAGGCCCAAATCAGTAAGTAGGCTAAATGCAGTTCAAAATTGGAAACAGAAGTAAACAGGCGGCACTGGTTTGTTCAGTGGAGAACAGCAAGGATCGGCAGACACCGTTAGTAGGGCCAACAAAACAAGTAGGCCAAATGCATTGTTATATTACAAAATTTAACGAGAGCCTCAAAATTGAAGCTAAGGAAAGGCAACCTGGAGAACACCTTGGAGCGGCAGACACCATTTCTAGAACCCAACCAAACAAGTAGGCCCACTGCAGTTTTTAAATTAAAAAACTCTTCAACGAGAGCCTGAAAATTGAAGCTCAGGAAATGCAACCAGGAGAACACCTTGGAGCGGCAGACGCCGTTAGTAGGCCCTACCCAAGTAGTAGCCCCAATGCCGTTTTCAAATTCCTATAGGCTGAAAACCAGATAATTGACGCTCAGCTTTTTTCAGAGGAGGACAGCTGTATTGAGTGGCGCAGGCAGACACAGGTAGTATGCCTTAAACAAAAAATTTGGCTCAATGCAGTTTAAAAAAGGTTACAGGGGTACACAGGCAGCATTTGTGTGGTCAGCGGAGGACAATTTGAATTAGGGACTGCAGACAGACTTAGTAGGCTGTCCCCTATGCATCCACCACATTAACCCAGTGCGCTGTAATGGATACGTAACCTTCCGTGGACATGCCTACTGGTCCATGCGTCTGTTGTCAGGTGCACCTTTCTACTCTTAGATTGCCTGAGTGCATGGACAATGCGGACTTTTACATGCTGGTGGAGGGCTGGGATGGCTTTTCTCGCAAAAGAAGTGTGGACTGGGTAGCTCGTACCGTGGTACAGCGTAGTTCATCTGGCCTTTATAAATATAAAATAAAGAAAAAAAGTAGGCTCTATGCACTTTCAACTAGGTTCCAGGGGTACACGGCCAGCATTGGTCTGGTCAGTGGAGGACAATTTCAATTATGGACCGCAGACAGACTTAGTACACCTACAATTAAAAAAAGGATGCTCTATGCAATTTAAAATAGGTTCCAGGGGTACACGGCCAGCATTGGTCTGGTGTTGTGAATTCTGTGGCAGAGCTCCCTCCTGTGGTCACAAGTGGTACTTCGGCTGATTCTCTCTGTGAGTTTCCGTTGGTGGAGGAGAGTGGTACTGCGGCTTCTGAGTTTCCTTCCTCAGGTGAGTGGTGAAGTCGTTAGGTGCTGCTCTATTTAACTCCACCTAGTGCTTTGATCCTGGCCTCCAGTCAATGTTCTAGTATTGGACCTGTTTCCTCCTGGATCGTTCCTGTGGCCTGCTGCTCTGCATAGCTAAGTTCCGCTTTTGCTATTTGTTTGCTGTTTTTTTGTCCAGCTTGCTTATTTGTTTTTTTCTTGCTTGCTGGAAGCTCTGGGACGCAGAGGGTGTACCTCCGTGCCGTTAGTTCGGTATGGAGGGTCTTTTTGCCCCCTTTGCGTGGTTGTTTGTAGGGTTTTGTGTTGACCGCAAAGTTACCTTTCCTATCCTCGCTCTGTTCAGAAAGTCGGGCCTCACTTTGCTAAATCTATTTCATCTCTACGTTTGTCTTTTCATCTTAACTCACAGTCATTATATGTGGGGGCTGCCTTTTCCTTTGGGGTATTTCTCTGAGGCAAGGTAGGCTTATTTTCTATCTTCAGGCTAGCTAGTTTCTCAGGCTGTGCCGAGTTGCATAGGGAGCGTTAGGCGCAATCCACGGCTGCCTCTAGTGTGGTTGGAGAGGATTAGGGATTGCGGTCAGCAGAGTTCCCACGTCTCAGAGCTCGTTCTATGTTTTTGGGTTATTGTCAGGTCACTGTATGTGATCTGACTTCTATGTCCATTGTGGTACTGAATTACCAGATCATAACAGTACTGGAGGCCCAAAGTACTAATGATTCTCAATAGAGGGAAAAAAGAAGTTCTGAGACCATTTTTTTTTCTCTGCACTGTGTTTTGCCTTTTTTTTCCCCTAGACATTTGGGTGGTTCAGGACACAGGTGTAGCGATGGACATTAAAGGTCTGTCTTCATGTGTGGATCAGCTCACGGCAAGAGTACAAAATATTCAAGACTTAGTGGTTCAGAATTCTATGTTAGAACCAAGAATTCCTATTCCTGATTTGTTTTTTGGAGATAGAACTAAATTTCTGAGTTTCAAAAATAATTGTAAACTATTTCTGGCTTTGAAACCTCGCTCCTCTGGTGACCCAGTTCAACAAGTTAGGATCATTATTTCTTTTTTACGTGGCGACCCTCAGGACTGGGCATTTTCTCTTGCGTCAGGAGATCCTGCATTAAGTAATATTGATGCGTTTTTCCTGGCGCTCGGATTGCTGTACGATGAACCTAGTTCAGTGGATCAGGCAGAGAAAAATTTGCTGGCTCTGTGTCAGGGTCAGGATGAGATAGAGGTATATTGTCAGAAATTTAGAAAGTGGTCCATACTCACTCAATGGAATGAAGGTGCGCTCGCAGCTATTTTCAGAAAGGGTCTCTCTGAAGCCCTTAAGGATGTCATGGTGGGATTTCCCATGCCTGCTGGTCTGAATGAGTCTATGTCTTTGGCCATTCAGATCGGTCGACGCTTGCGTGAGCGTAAATCTGTGCACCATTTGGCAGTATTATCTGAGCATAAACCTGAGCCTTTGCAGTGCGATAGGACTTTGACCAGAGTTGAACGGCAAGAACACAGACGTCTGAATGGGCTGTGTTTCTACTGTGGTGATTCCACTCATGCTATCTCTGATTGTCCTAAGCGCACTAAGCGGTTCGCTAGGTCTGCCACCATTGGTACGGTACAGTCAAAATTTCTTTTGTCCGTTACCTTGATCTGCTCTTTGTCATCTTATTCTGTCATAGCATTTGTGGATTCAGGCGCTGCCCTGAATTTGATGGACTTGGAGTATGCTAGGCGTTGTGGGTTTTTTTTGGAGCCCTTGCAGTGTCCTATTCCATTGAGAGGAATTGATGCTACGCCTTTGGCCAAGAATAAGCCTCAGTATTGGACCCAGCTGACCATGTGCATGGCTCCTGCACATCAGGAGGTTATTCGCTTTCTGGTGTTGCATAATCTGCATGATGTGGTCGTGTTGGGGTTGCCATGGCTACAAGTCCATAATCCAGTATTAGATTGGAAATCCATGTCTGTGTCCAGCTGGGGTTGTCAGGGGGTACATGGTGATGTCCCATTTCTGTCTATTTCGTCATCCACCCCTTCTGAGGTTCCAGAGTTCTTGTCTGATTACCGGGATGTATTTGATGAGCCCAAGTCCGATACCCTACCTCCGCATAGGGATTGTGATTGTGCTATCGATTTGATTCCTGGTAGTAAATTCCCAAAGGGTCGACTGTTTAATTTATCTGTGCCTGAGCACGCCGCTATGCGGAGTTACGTGAAGGAGTCCTTGGAGAAGGGGCATATTCGCCCGTCATCGTCGCCATTAGGAGCAGGGTTCTTTTTTGTGGCCAAGAAGGATGGTTCGCTGAGACCTTGTATAGATTACCGCCTTCTAAATAAGATCACTGTTAAATTTCAGTACCCCTTGCCATTGTTATCTGATTTGTTTGCTCGGATTAAGGGGGCTAGTTGGTTCACCAAGATAGATCTTCGTGGTGCGTATAATCTTGTGCGTATTAAGCGAGGCGATGAATGGAAAACTGCATTTAATACGCCCGAGGGCCATTTTGAGTATCTAGTAATGCCATTCGGACTTGCCAATGCTCCATCAGTGTTTCAGTCCTTTATGCATGACATCTTCCGAGAGTACCTGGATAAATTCCTGATTGTGTACTTGGATGACATTTTGATCTTCTCGGATGATTGGGAGTCTCATGTGAAGCAGGTCAGAACGGTGTTTCAGGTCCTGCGTGCTAATTCTTTGTTTGTGAAGGGATCAAAGTGTCTCTTTGGTGTTCAGAAGGTTTCATTTTTGGGGTTCATCTTTTCCCCTTCTACTATCGAGATGGACCCTGTTAAGGTCCAAGCCATCCATGATTGGACTCAGCCGACATCTCTGAAAAGTCTGCAAAAGTTCCTGGGCTTTGCTAATTTTTATCGTCGCTTCATCTGCAATTTTTCTAGTATTGCTAAACCATTGACCGATTTGACCAACAAGGGTGCTGATGTGGTCAATTGGTCTTCTGCTGCTGTGGAAGCTTTTCAAGAGCTGAAGCGTCGTTTTTCTTCTGCCCCTGTGTTGTGTCAACCAGATGTTTCGCTTCCATTCCAGGTCGAGGTTGATGCTTCTGAGATTGGAGCAGGGGCTGTTTTGTCGCAGAGAAGTTCTGATTGCTCGGTGATGAAACCATGCGACTTCTTTTCCAGCAAGTTTTCGCCTGCTGAGCGAAATTATGATGTTGGCAATCGAGAGTTGCTGGCCATGAAGTGGGCATTCGAGGAGTGGCGTCATTGGCTTGAAGGAGCTAAGCATCGCGTGGTGGTCTTGACTGATCATAAGAATTTGACTTATCTCGAGTCTGCCAAGCAGTTGAATCCCAGACAGGCTCGTTGGTCGCTGTTTTTTGCCCGTTTTGACTTTGTGATTTCGTACCTTCCGGGCTCTAAAAATGTGAAGGCGGATGCTCTGTCTATGAGTTTTGTGCCCGACTCTCCGGGTTTATCTGAGCCAGCGGGTATTCTCAAAGAGGGAGTAATTGTGTCTGCCATCTCCCCTGATTTGCGGCGGGTGCTGCAAAAATTTCAGGCTAATAAACCTGATCGTTGCCCAGCGGAGAAACTGTTTGTCCCTGATAGGTGGACGAATAAAGTTATCTCTGAGGTTCATTGTTCGGTGTTGGCTGGTCATCCTGGAATCTTTGGTACCAGAGAGTTAGTGGCTAGATCCTTTTGGTGGCCATCTCTGTCGCGGGATGTGCGTTCTTTTGTGCAGTCCTGTGGGATTTGTGCTCGGGCTAAGCCCTGCTGTTCTCGTGCCAGTGGGTTGCTTTTGCCCTTGCCGGTCCCGAAGAGGCCTTGGACACATATCTCTATGGATTTTATTTCAGATCTTCCCGTCTCTCAAAAGATGTCAGTCATTTGGGTGGTTTGTGATCGCTTCTCTAAGATGGTCCATTTGGTACCCTTGTCTAAATTGCCTTCCTCCTCTGATTGTGTGCCGTTGTTCTTCCAGCATGTGGTTCGTTTACATGGCATTCCAGAGAATATCGTTTCTGACAGAGGTTCCCAGTTTGTTTCGAGGTTTTGGCGAGCCTTTTGTGCTAGGATGGGCATTGACTTGTCTTTTTCCTCGGCTTTCCATCTTCAGACTAATGGCCAGACCGAACGAACCAATCAGACCTTGGAAACATATCTGAGATGCTTTGTTTCTGCTGATCAGGATGACTGGGTGTCCTTTTTGCCTTTGGCTGAGTTCGCCCTTAATAATCTGGCCAGCTCGGCTACCTTGGTTTCACCGTTTTTCTGCAACTCTGGGTTCCATCCTCGTTTCTCTTCAGGGCAGGTTGAGTCTTCGGACTGTCCTGGTGTGGATACTGTGGTGGACAGGTTGCAGCAGATTTGGACTCATGTAGTGGACAATTTGACCTTGTCCCAGGAGAAGGCTGAACGTTTCGCTAATCGCAGACGCTGTGTGGGTCCCCGACTTCGTGTTGGGGATTTGGTTTGGTTATCTTCTCGTCATATTCCTATGAAGGTTTCCTCTCCTAAGTTTAAACCTCGTTTCATTGGTCCGTATAGGATTTCTGAGGTTCTTAATCCTGTGTCTTTTCGTCTGACCCTTCCAGATTCTTTTTCTATTCATAACGTATTCCATAGGTCATTGTTGCGGAGATACGTGGCACCTATGGTTCCATCTGTTGATCCTCCTGCCCCGGTTTTGGTGGAGGGGGAGTTGGAGTATTTTGTGGAGAAGATTTTGGATTCTCGTGTTTCAAGACGGAAACTCCAGTATCTGGTTAAGTGGAAGGGTTATGCTCAGGAAGATAATTCCTGGGTCTTTGCCTCTGATGTCCATGCTCCCGATCTTGTTCGTGCCTTTCATATGGCTCATCCTGGTCATCCTGGGGGCTCTGGTGAGGGTTCGGTGACCCCTCCTCAAGGGGGGGTACTGTTGTGAATTCTGTGGCAGAGCTCCCTCCTGTGGTCACAAGTGGTACATCGGCTGATTCTCTCTGTGAGCTTCCGTTGGTGGAGGAGAGTGGTACTGCGGCTTCTGAGTTTCCTTCCTCTGGTGATGTGGTGAAGTCGTTAGGTGCTGCTCTATTTAACTCCACCTAGTGCTTTGATCCTGGCCTCCAGTCAATGTTCTAGTATTGGACCTGTTTCCTCCTGGATCGTTCCTGTGGCCTGCTGCTCTGCATAGCTAAGTTCCGCTTTTGCTATTTGTTTGCTGATTTTTCTGTCCAGCTTGCTTATTTGTTTTTTTCTTGCTTGCTGGAAGCTCTGGGACGCAGAGGGTGTACCTCCGTGCCGTTAGTTCGGTACGGAGGGTCTTTTTGCCCCCTTTGCGTGGTTGTTTGTAGGGTTTTGTGTTGACCGCAAAGTTACCTTTCCTATCCTCGCTCTGTTCAGAAAGTCGGGCCTCACTTTGCTAAATCTATTTCATCTCTACGTTTGTCTTTCATCTTAACTCACAGTCATTATATGTGGGGGCTGCCTTTTCCTTTGGGGTATTTCTCTGAGGCAAGGTAGGCTTATTTTCTATCTTCAGGCTAGCTAGTTTCTCAGGCTGTGCCGAGTTGCATAGGGAGCGTTAGGCGCAATCCACGGCTGCCTCTAGTGTGGTTGGAGAGGATTAGGGATTGCGGTCAGCAGAGTTCCCACGTCTCAGAGCTCGTTCTATGTTTTTGGGTTATTGTCAGGTCACTGTATGTGCTCTGACTTCTATGTCCATTGTGGTACTGAATTACCAGATCATAACAGTCTGGTCAGTGGAGGACTATTGGAAGGAGGGACCGCAGACAGGCTTAGTAGGCCTAACATAAGAAAAGTAGGCTGTAGGCACTTGGAATTATCTTGCAGGGGTACACAGGCAGCATTGGTGTTGTCAGCGGAGGCCGATTGTAAGGAGTGTCTGACAGTTAGTACTCCCAAAAAATAAATAGATGTTAATGTCTCGCAATACAACAAAACCAAAAAACAAAAGCGTGGCATACTTAGGTACAGAGGTGGGCTCCTCTGCTGAGTTTCAGACCTAGTAATTTGGCGCTAAGTATTTACTGGTGTAAATATAGGACACTGCCCCTGACTATTTTAAGTAGCATCATACATGTCAACACATTGGTATTGTCAGTGCCAGGCATTGAAGGATGTCAGCGCATAGACTAAACATTGGTGGAGCTGTGAGAGATAATTTTGCAAATCGTAGAGCACTGTTTGAGCTGGGGGGGGGGGAACTGTCTTGTAGCCGGCGGTACAGGCCCAGGGCCCCTTATGTTACAACGGTGTGTCTGACGTTGGTTGCGCGCCACCACCGCCAGAGACACTTTATTGTACTATGAGGGACCCAGTGGCAGTGCCATCGACCAATAGCGTGCACACCCACCTCTTCAGACAAACGGCACTCTCACAGGTGCTTGCGCCAAGTGGCGAGACCACGGCCCCGTGGGGGGAGTTTGCCCATTTAGGGAGGTGTAAACATGTCGTATGCTGGACAAACAGCTGCTGCAAATTACGAGATTGGAAAACTCAGTCAGACCAGTCCACAAGCAAGACCTTTTCATAGGAAAGCTAGGTGTCAGCCGGGCAAGGTGGGGCAAAATAATTCAAAATCCAGGAGTGGTCCATTTTAATGAAGGTTAGATCATCAACATTTTGGGTAGCCAGACGAGTCCTTTTTTCGGTTAATATTGAAGCAGCAGCACTGAATACTCTTTCTGATAGCACACTAGCTGCTGGGCAAGCAAGCTCCTGCAATGCATATTCTGCCAATTCTGGCCAGGTGTCTAATTTGGATGCCCAGTAATCAAATGGGAATGACGGTTGAGGGAGAACATCGATAAGGGATGAAAAATAGTTAGTAACCATACTGGACAAATGTTGTCTCCTGTCACTTTGAATTGATGCTGCAGTACCTGTCCTGTCTGCGGTCATAGCAAAATCACTCCACAACCTGGTCAGAAAACCCCTCTGTCCAACGCCACTTCTGATTTGTGCACCTCTAACACCTCTGGTCTGCTGCCCCCTGCAGCTCGTGTGAGAACCATCACCGGCGCTGTGTGCTGGGAATGCCTGAATCAAACGGTCAACAAGAGTTGATTGTTTGGTTAATAATATTTGTTCCAGGTTCTCATGTGGCATAATATTTTGCAATTTGCCTTTATAGCGAGGATCAAGGAGGCAGGCCAACCAGTAATCGTCATAGGTCATCATTTTAATAATGCGTGGGTCCCTTTTGAGGATACGTAAGGCATAATCCGCCATGTGGGCCAAAGTTCCAGTTGTCAAATCTGCGGTTGTGCTGGGTTGAGGGGCAGTTACAGGCAAATCTACGTCACTTGTGTCCCTCAAAAAACCAGAACCCGGCCTTGCCACGCCACCAATTTCCATTGGCCCCGGAGAAGCTTCCTCATTAAAAAAATACTCATCCCCATCATCCTCCTCGTCCTCCTCCTCCTGTTCACACCCACTACCTCGTCCTGTATACTGCCCTGACCAGAGAATGACTGACTGTCATCAAGGCTTTCCTCTTCCTCTGCTGCAGATGCCTGCTCCTTTATGTGCGTCAAACTTTGCATCAGCAGACGCACTAGGGGGATGCTCATGCTTTTTATGGCGTTGTCTGCACTAACCAGCCGTGTGCATTCCTCAAAACACTGAAGGACTTGACACATGTCTTGTACCTTCAACCACTGCACACCTGACAACTCCATGTCTGCCATCCAACTGCCTGCCCGTGTATGTGTATCCTCCCACAAATACATAACAGCACGCCTCTGTTCGCACAGTCTCTGAAGCATGTGCAGTGTTGAGTTCCACCTTGTTGCAACGTCGATGATTAGGCGATGCTGGGGAAGGTTCAAAGACCGCTGATAGTTCTGCATATGGCTGGAGTGTACGGGCGAACGGCGGATATGCGAGCAAAGTCTGCGCACTTTGAGGAGCAGGTCGGATAACCCCGGATAACTTTTCAGGAAGCACTGCACCACCAGGTTTAAGGTGTGAGCCAGGCAAGGAATGTGTTTCAGTTGGGAAAGGGCTATGGCAGCCATGAAATTCCTTCCGTTATCACTCACTACCTTGCCTGCCTCAAGATGTACAGTGCCCAGCCATGACTGCGTTTCTTTCTGCAAGAACTCGGACAGAACTTCCGCGGTGTGTCTGTTGTCGCCCAAACACTTCATTGCCAATACAGCCTACTGACGCTTGCCAGTAGCTGCCCCATAATGGGACACCTGGTGTGCAACAGTGGCAGCTGCGGATGGAGTGGTTGTGCGACTGCGGTCTGTGGACGAGCTCTCGCTTCTGCAGGAGGACGAGGAGGAGGAGGTAGGGGGGGGCGAACGGCTACAGCCAACTGTTTCGTAGACCGTGGGTTAGGCAGAACTGTCCCAATATTGCTGTCCCCTGTGGACCCTGCATCCACCACATTCACCCAGTGTGCCGTGATGAACATGTAACGTCCCTGGCCATGCCTACTGGTCCATGCATCTGTTGTCAGGTGCACCTTTGTACTCACAGATTGCCTGAGTGCATGGACGATGTGCTCTTTAACATGCTGGTGGAGGGCTGGGATGGCTTTTCTCGAAAAGAAGTGTCGACTGGGTAGCTCGTAGCGTGGTACAGCGTAGTCCATCAGGGCTTTGAAAGCTTCGCTTTCAACTAACCGGTAGGGCATCATCTCTAACGAGATTAGTCTAGCAATGTGGGCGTTCAAACCCTGTGTACGCGGATGCGAGGATGAGTACTTCCTTTTTCTATCGAGAGTCTCATGTAGGGTGAGCTGGACTGGAGAGCTGGAGATCGTGGAACTAGCGGGGGTGCCGGTGGACATGGCAGACTGAGAGACGGTTGGAGACGGTATTCTTGCCGGTGCCCTACATGCAGTATTTCCTACTACGAAACTGGTGATTCCCTGACCCTGACTGCTTTGGCCTGGCAACGAAACCTGGACAGATAATGCAGGTGTTGCCGGAAATGGTGGCCTTACAGTGATGGAAGGGATGTAGCGTTGCTGACTAGCTTCATTGGCCGAGGGTGCTACAACCTTAAGGGACATTCGGTAGTTAGTCCAGGCTTGCAAATGCATGGTGGTTAAATGTCTATGCATGCAACTTGTATTTAGACTTTTCAGATTCTGACCTCTGCTTAAGGTAGTTGAACATTTTTGACAGATGACTTTGCGCTGATCATTTGGATGTTGTTTAAAAAAATGCCAGACTGCACTCTTTCCACCATCGGATACCTTTTCAGGCATTGCAGACTGAGCTTCTTTAACCGGATGGCCATGCTGTCCTCCAACTGGTTTTGGCTTTGCCATGCGTTTTGGGCCAGATACGGGCCCGGCAGATGGAACCTGTTGTGATGTTGATGCCTGCTGCGGCCCCTCCTCCTCCGCTTCAGAACTACTGCCGCCTGCACCCTGTTCCCCCAATGGCTGCCAATCGGGGTCAACAACTTGGGTCATCTATGACCTCCTCTTCTATCTCGTGTGTCACCGTGTAAGCCGGTGGTATAGCGTTCGTGACGGGGCACCATAGTCTCATCAGGGTCTGATTCTGGATCAGTACACTGCGAGGGCAATGTTGTGGTCTGAGTCAAAGGAACAGCATAGCAATCTGGCTGTGGCTGTGCATCTGTGCACTCCATGTCCGATTCAACTTGTAATGGGCATAGCCTGTTAACTGTTTCACTTTCTAACCCAGGAACGGTATGTGTAAAGAGCTCCATGGAGTAACCCGTTGTGTCGCCTGACACATCCTTTTCTGTTGTTGTTTTTGCTGAAGAGGACAAGGAAGCGACTTGTCCCTGACCGTGAACATCCACTAACGACGTGCTGCTTTTACATTTACCAGTTTCAGAAGAGGAGGCAAAAGAGCTAGAGGCTGAGTCAGCAAGGAAAGCCAAAACTTGCTCTTGCTGCTCCGGCTTTAAAAGCGGTTTTCCTACTCCCAGAAAAGGGAGCGTTCGAGGCCTTGTGCAGCCAGACGACGAACCTGGCTCCACAACTCAAGACTTAGGTGCTATATTGCTTTTCCCACGACCACCTGATGCTCCACCACCACTACCATCATTACCAGCTGGCAATGACTGCCCACGGCCACGACCTCTTCCACCAGACTTCCTCATTGTTTGCAAAACGTAACCAAAGTAACGATATTTGTTACTGTAAAACAACTTACAAGGTGAACTCTAACTTCTGTAGGATTTAGATATCCCTTTATAGGTGGGTGAGACTGCAAGGAAAATCAGGCACAATGTTACACACTAGGTTTTCTGTGGCACAAAATGAGAGAGATGCCACACACGCAGGACTGTCACTCAAGCACAAATGCCAATATTAATCTCCCACTAATTTTTTTTTTTCAGGGAGAATTAAAAAAATAAAAATAAAACAATGTTATAGACACTAGGCTTTCTGTGCCCCACAATTTGAGAGAGATGGCACACACGACTGGCACTCAAGCACAAATGCCAATATTAATCTCCCACTATTTATTTTTTTTCAGGGAGAATTTAAAAAAAAAAAAAAAAAACAGTATTAGACACTAGGCTTTCTGTGCCCCAAAATTTGAGAGAGATGGCACACACGACTTGCACTCAAGCACAAATGCCAATATTAATCTCCCACTATTTTTTTTTAAGGGACAATTAAAAAACAAACAAAAAAAAAACAGTATTATAGACACTAGGCTTTCTGTGCCCCACAATTTGAGAGAGATGGCACACACACGAGTGGCACTCAAGCACAAATGCCAATATTAATCTCCCACTATTTTTTTTAAGGGAGAATTAAAAAACAAAACAAAAAAACAGTATTATAGACACTAGGCTTTCTGTGCCCCACAATTTGAGAGAGATGGCACACACGACTGGCACTCAAGCACAAATGCCAATATTAATCTCCCACTATTTTTTTTAAGGGAGAATTAAAAAAAAAAAAAATAAAACAGTATTATAGACACTAGGCTTTCTGTGCCCCACAATTTGAGAGAGATGGCACACACGACTGGCACTCAAGCACAAATGCCATTATTAATCTCCCACTATTTTTTTTTTTTCAGGGAGAATTTAAAAAAAAACAAAAAAAAAACAGTATTAGACACTAGGCTTTCTGTGCCCCAAAATTTGAGAGAGATGGCACACACGACTGGCACTCAAGCACAAATGCCAATATTAATCTCCCACTATTTTTTTTAAGGGAGAATTAAAAAAGAAAAAAAAAAAGTATTATAGACACTAGGCTTTCTGTGCCCCACAATTTGAGAGAGATGGCACACACGACTGGCACTCAAGCACAAATGCCAATATTCATCTCCCACTATTTTTTTTTAAGGGAGAATTAAAAAACAAAAAAAAAAAAAACAGTATTATAGACACTAGGCTTTCTGTGCCCCACAATTTGAGAGAGATGGCACACACGACTGGCACTCAAGCACAAATGCCAATATTAATCTCCCACTATTTTTTTTTTAAGGGAGAATTAAAAAACAAAAAAAAAACAGTATTATAGACACTAGTCTTTCTGTGCCCCACAATTTGAGAGAGATGGCACACACGACTGGCACTCAAGCACAAATGCCAATATTCATCTCCCACTATTTTTTTTTAAGGGAGAATAAAAAAAAAAAAAAAAAAAACAGTATTATAGATACTAGGCTTTCTGTGCCCCACAATTTGAGAGAGATGGCACACACGACTGGCACTCAAGCACAAATGCCAATATTAATCTCCCACTATTTATTTTTTTTCAGGGAGAATTTATAAAAATAAAACAGTATTAGACACTAGGCTTTCTGTGCCCCAAAATTTGAGAGAGATGGCACACACGACTGGCACTCAAGCACAAATGCCAATATTAATCTCCCACTATTTATTTTTTTTCAGGGAGAATTTAAAAAAAAAAAAAAACAGTATTAGACACTAGGCTTTCTGTGCCCCCAAATTTGAGAGAGATGGCACACACGACTGGCACTCAAGCACAAATGCCAATATTAATCTCCCACTATTTTTTTTTTAAGGGAGAATTAAAAAACAAACAAAAAAAAACAGTATTATAGACACTAGGCTTTCTGTGCCCCACAATTTGAGAGAGATGGCACACACGACTGGCACTCAAGCACAAATGCCAATATTAATCTCCCACTATTTTTTTTTTCAGGGAGAATTTAAAAAAAACAAAAAAAAAACAGTATTAGACACTAGGCTTTCTGTGCACCAAAATTTGAGAGAGATGGCACACACAGGACTGGCACTCAAGCAGAAATGCCAATCTTAATCTCCCACTATTTTTTTTTTATTTCTGGGAGAATTGGCAAGAAATCAGGCCCACTGTTAGACTGTATGTTTTTATTGTGCCAGAAAATGAGACACAGATGCCACACACAAGACTGCCACTGATGCAGATTTGCCAATTTTAATCTGCACCCTTTTTTTTATTCAGGGAGACTAGTGAATAAATGTGGGCCACTGTATTAGAGTATATTTTCTGTAGCAGAAAGTGGCTTGAAGAGATGTAACGAAAAAAAAAAAAAAAAAAAGGGGGACTGTCCTACAATTACTATCTCCCTGCAGTAATCTCAGCAAGGTATGGCAGGCAGCAATAACAAGGAGTGGACTGCTGCACAAATTAAATCAACAGTGTGGACAAACAAACAAGATAGCTGTGCAGAAAGGAAGGAACAACAGGATTTGTGCTTTGAAAAAAGCAGTTGGTTTGCACAGCGGCGTACACACAGCAATGCAGCTATCAGGGAGACTTCTAGGGCAGCCCAATGAGCTACAGCGCTGAGGGAAAAAAAATGTTGCTTCCACTGTCCCTGCAAACAAAAGGTGGTGTTGGACAGTGGAAATCGCTACAGCACAAGCGGTTTTGGGGTTAATGTAGCCTGCCTAACGCTATTCCTGCTTCTGACGAAGCGGCAGCAACCTTTTCCTATGCTCAGATCAGCAGCAGTAAGATGGCGGTCGGCGGGAACGCCCCTTTATAGCCCTTGTGACGCCGCAGACAGCAAGCCAATCACTGCAATGCCCTTCTCTAAGATGGTGGGGACTGAGACCTGTGTCATCACGCTGCCGACACTCTGCGTCCACCTTCATTGGCTGAGAAATGGCGCTTTTCGCGTCATTGAAACGCGACTTTGGCGTGAAAGTCGCGTACCGCATGGTCGACCCCACACAGGGATTGGGTCGGGTTTCATGAAACCCGACTTTGCCAAAAGTCGGCGACTTATGAAAATGAACGATCCGTTTCGCTCAACCCTACTCACCACACATCTAGATAAGTTCCTTAGGAGGTCTACTTTCCAAAATGGTGTCAATTGTGGGGGGTTTCAATGTTTAGGCACATCAGGGGCTCTCCAAACAGTGGTTTACCCCCACATATGGGGTATCGGCGTACTCAGGACAAATTGTTCAACAACTTTAGGGGTGCAATTTCTCCTGTTACCCTTGGTAAAATAAAACATTGGAGCTGAAGTAAATTTTTTGTGAAAAAAAAGTTAAATGTTCATTTTTTTTAAACATTCCAAAAATTCCTGTGAAACACCTGAAGGGTTAATAAACTTCTTGAATGTGGTTTTGAGCACCTTGAGGGGTGCAGTTTTTAGAATGGTGTCACACTTGGTTATTTTCTATCATATAGACCCCTCAAAGTGACTTCAAATGTGATGTGGTGTTGTAAAAATGAGAAATTGCTGGTCAACTCTTAACCCTTATAACTCCCTAACAAAAAAAATGTTGGTTCCAAAATTGTGCTGATGTAAAGTAGACATGTGGCAAATGTTACTTATTAAGTACAGTTTTGTGAGACATATCTCTGTGATTTAAGGGCATAAAAATTCAAAGTTGGAAAATTGCAAAATTTTCGCCGAATTTCCATTTTTTTCACAAATAAACGCAGGTAGTATCAAATAAATTTTACCACTATCATGAAGTACAATACGTCTTGAGAAAACAGTGTCAAAATCATCAGGATCCGTTGAAGCGTTCCAGAGTTATAACCTCATAAAGGGACAGTGGCTAGAATTGTAAAAATGTAAAAATTTGCCCGGTCATTAACGTGCAAACCACCCATGGGGCTTAAGGAGTTAAGGGCATTGTTCGAACTAACACAGACAGTTTATATATTATAAGGGCAATGAACATTCCTTGAACTCTTCATAACAGCTAAAACCTGCATCAAACAGACTGACCATAAGATGTGATTGCACAGTAAGGCAATTATGTCCTGGTTTGTGAAGTTTTTTTTTTTTAATAGAATAAAGAGAATCTACTTTGTAGACGGACATTGTGTCTCCAATCTCTTGGAGGATACATAACACCTCTAGTGTTGGGAGTATAAGCTATTGCTCCTGAATTAAACATTTTATCTTTGACTCACATTCCATGTGGAGGTGAATTACAAGCCATTGTTACAAGCCAATTAGAAGCCATTGTTCTTCAGATGGACATCTAAGGTACCTTCACACTTAGCGACGCTGCAGCGATACCGACAACGATGTCGATCGCTGCAGCGTCGCTGTTTGGTCGCTGGAGAGCTGTCACACAGACAGCTCTCCAGCGACCAACGATCCCGAAGTCCTCGGGTAACCAGGGTAAACATCGGGTTACTAAGCGCAGGGCCGCGCTTAGTAACCCGATGTTTACCCTGGTTACCGTTGTAAATGTAAAAAAAAAAACACTACATACTTACATTCCCGGTGTCTGGTCATGTCCCCCGCCGTCAGCTTCCCGCACTGACTGGTGAGCGCCGGCCAGCCGTAAAGCACAGCACAGCGGTGACGTCACCGCTGTACTTTACGGCCGGCGCTCAGTCAGTGCGGGAAGCTGAAGGCGAGGGACATGACCAGACACCGGGAATGTAAGTATGTAGTGTTTTTTTTTAACATTTCCAATGGTAACCAGGGTAAACATCGGGTTACTAAGCGCGGCCCTGCGCTTAGTAACCCGATGTTTACCCTGGTTACCCGGGGACTTCGGGATCATTGGTCGCTGGAGAGCTGTCTGTGTGACAGCTCTCCAGCGACCAAACAGCGACGCTGCAGCGATCGACATCGTTGTCGGTATCGCTGCAGCGTCGCTTAGTGTGACGGTACCTTTAATCCTGAATTCAAGGATGCCATGTAAGGGAAGATGATGACCACTACAATCATAATTTCTCATATTACCAGAAGATGATTGATACAGGAAAGAAATATATCTTGGTACCGTGTTAGCCAGTAGATAGAAAAATATTTAGAATTGAGAGTCCTCAGTGGTTGATACCTTTTAATGGCTAACTGAAAAGATGGTAACAAATTGCAAGCTTTCGAGACTACACAGGTCTCTTCATCAGGCAAAGACTAAAACAAATTCTGAAGAATCACATATTTATGCACAACATAGCATAGAAAAAAAAAGGGGGAAAAACCATGGATAAGACAGGTGACATGAAGCAGAATTACCATGAGTGATAAACAGTTATGTCCATAAATATTGGGCCAGTTCTTAGATAAGGATTGTTTTATTGGGGTCTGGTTCTGTTGTGATGACCCCTCATAGTCTGAGGGGCAAGTTCCTTAGTTGATGTAAAAAGACATAAATCTGTGCGACACGTTCATTCCTGCAGTGAGAGTGTCAAAGGTCGTCATCAGTTTATATTACCAGACTCTTCTATCTCTCTGAGATTTGAAGCTACCTTTTAACACAAGTAATTTCATGTCCATAATGTTATGATGTGGGAGACAAAAATGTATTGCCACAGGTAGATCCATTCTTTTTTCTCTTATTGTGTGGCGGTGAGAATTTATTCTTGCTCTAAGCTTTTGCCCTGTCTCCCCCACATACAGACCCCCAGTTGGACATTTAGTGCAAATAATTAGGTACACCACATTAGAAGTGACGCAGCTGAAAGTACCTGGGATCTTGTAGTCCTGATGTGAATTGGGGATCTTTATCTTTTCCGTGGTCATTATAAATGGACAGGTTTTAAATTTTTTCTGGTTTTTCTGACACTCTCACTGCAGGAATGAATGTGTCGCACGGATTTATGTCTTTTTTCATCAACTAAGGAACTTGCCCCTCAGACTATGAGGGGTCATCACAACAGAACCAGACCCCAATAAAACAATCCTTATCTAAGAACCGGCCCAATATTTATGGACATAACTGTTTATCACTCATGGTAATTCTGCTTCATGTCACCTGTGTTATCCATGGTTTTTCCCCCTTTTTTTTCTATGCTATGTTGTGCATAAATATGTGATTCTTCAGAATTTGTTTTAGTCTTTGCCTGATGAAGAGACCTGTGTAGTCTCGAAAGCTTGCAATTTGTTACCATCTTTTCAGTTAGCCATTAAAAGGTATCTACCACTGAGGACTCTCAATTCTAAATATTTTTCAGAAGATGATTGGACACTCTCCTACAAAGGATACCGGAGCAAGGGTGGAGTCGTGGCTTGTATGTGGGTGTGGATGTATATTGGTTTTGTATATATACTGTATACTGTATGTAAGGATCAGTTATATCTCTCTTTCTGCCGACATCCTTGGTGGATAAGTATGCATATTGCTTAGATAGAAATTTGTACATGGACATGATAGTATTTGTATTTTCTCTAATTATAGGACACTAGTTGGTGGCCCGATGCTAACGCATCGGTTATTCTATAATATGCATGTCCACTGTTATGAATAGGTCATTCAGAACCAAAATGGACCTTGAAGTTCAGAGCACACAAGTGACCTGAGAAAAACCACAAAACATAGGACGAGCTCTGAGACGTGGGAACTCTGCTGACCGCAATCCCTAAACCTATCAAACCACACTAGAGGTAGCCGTGGATTGCGCCTAACGCTCCCTATGCAACTCGGCACAGCCTGAGAAACTAGCTAGCCTGAAGATAGAAAAATAAGGCTACCTTGCCTCAGAGAAATTCCCCAAAGGAAAAGGCAGCCCCCCACATATAATGACTGTGAGTAAGATGAAAATACAAACACAGAGATGAAATAGATTTAGCAAAGTGAGGCCCGACTTACTGAATAGACCGAGGATAGGAAAGATAGCTTTGCGGTCAACACAAAAACCTACAAACAACCACGCAGAGGGGCAAAAAGACCCTCCGCACCGACTAACGGTACAGAGGTGCTCCCTCTGCGTCTCAGAGCTTCCAGCAAGCAAGCAAAACCAAAAAAGCAAACTGGACAGAAAATATAGCAACAAAAGTAACACAAGCAGAACTTAGCTTATGCTGAGCAGACAGGCCACAGGAACGATCCAGGAGGAAGCAAGACCAATACTAGAACAAAAGCTGTTCTACCCTGTATGCACACATGGATTTTTCCTCTCTGAACCCTGTTCACACAGGTTATATACAGATGATCAGGTTTTTAAATACTAGCGCGGTGGGTCAGGTGACCATCGGGCAGCGCGCACTTAAAACCCGGAAGTGCCGCTGCCTGCCATCAGTCCCGGGCACCCTGCGACCGTTGCGGATCAGCGCCGATGTCCTCTGAGCTCCCAGGTATTAGTCTTATCCACCTGTAGCAGCGCTCAGCTCTCCCGCCCCCTCCTGGGCCCTGTCATTTATGCCTTGTTCCTTTTCGTCCACAGCGCTACTGCCCTTGCGAGTATTTCGCCCCGTACAGCGCTGTCTCTTATTCTCCAGGCTCTTAGGTAATGGCGGTAATAGGAGTGCGTCCCTGCTTCACACTAGTACGCTCATATTAGACTACATGTCATAGTCCTCCTTCCTACTATTTTGTTCTAGGCGCTTTCTGGTCCCGGTACCTATTTGACGCTGGCCCCGCTGATTGCCTCCGTATATTGTTTTTCGTCTTCCAGGTATTACATTGGGGCATGTGGACTCATACTACTCGGGGCACACACTTTTTGGCACTACGTATATTAAGATAGATATCCCCGGTACTACCGGACCTGGGCTCTAGGTGGTCACACATGAGGATTGGTTTATTAACCTTATGTACCTTGCTGCTCAGTATCGCTAGACGAGACTTATACATTGGCATTAGTGTGTGTACTCATATGTACGTGTTTTTTATATTTCTAGGCACCTTACCTTGCACCTCAGCCTAGTGACCCCGTGCCTTGGGGGGTCACCGCACTCTCTGTATCCTTTGGGGGTGGTCATCATGCTACCTACTCGCTCAGTCACCCGAGATGGACTTGTTACTTTCACTTGTTTCCTATACACATTCACAGTCTATTGCATCTCCTGAAAGTGACTCACGGAACACCAGTCCGGATCTTTTAGACCGCCACTGCTGTGATTATCTATACAACCAGTGATGTATTTAGTTGTTTTTCTTCAAGCAAAATGTATTACATCTGTAGTTACTTTGTGCATCATATGTATCCTCTAAAAGTATTCTCCTGTGTTTTGTATACATGTATTACAGTGTTCCAAAAAATACTACTTCTGATGAAGGTCTGTTGTTAAAGACCGAAAACGTTTAAGTTGGACAGTTGGAACTGGATGCACTGAATAAACTAATCTCTTATCTTGCAACACAATCTCCTGAGTGCCAAGTATTTTGTTATTTATACTTGACGGGTTGGATACCCAACTTGAGCACCGCCAAGAAGCCCTGAGTGCCGTGTGTTCTAGTGCTACCTACCTTATCCTTACACGAGCACCTCGGATGATGTCGAATGAGACCTTCTCCTTCAATGCAGCAGAAGCAGCGGAAATTCTTTCCAAAGTAACCGCACCCAGCGATTTCCTTCAAATTCCTACTAAAGAGCTCAAGAATCGCGACTTGGAACGTGAGTCCAGAAGAGCAGTTAACCTAGAACTTCACATCATCACTATAGCTGAGTATCTTCGAGTCCAGAGGATCCCACGGGGCCTACGAGTCCCTTTACAACCCACCTTCTTCAGGGAGGACAAAGAGTACTGTACAAAGTTTGAGCACATTCTAAACAAATGTTCAGCAGATTTGATGACCTTGACCCTCTCTTATCTCCAAAAGAACCTGGAAACGGTAAATGCACAAATAAACGCCATCGAAAGTCAACTGACCAGCACTATGCCCCTGGAGGAGTTCCAGGAACTCAAAACGAAGAACCAAGAATCATTACGGACACACAGAGCAGAATTAGAAAAGAGAAAAAGATCAAAGTTTTTGCGAGACACCGAGGACTATCTACAGAACCGAGTCTACCAGTGGCGGGATACTCGGCATTCCACCAGGCGACACAGCTCTCTAAGCTCTTCTGGGTCCATCGATGGCAGGCCCGGAACCTCAAACTCTTCCACCTCCCATTCTTCTTTTTTAGGGAACAGCCGCGGCCGCCAAAAGGGAAAACGAGGCGGGGGGGCCAATGTCGCCGTGGAACCCAGAAACCAGATGGCAACTCGCTCACAGGTAAGGACCTACCACTGGTAGTCAACATCTCCTCGAAAAACTTGGACACACATCAACTGTCGGTACTTCAAAAGGGCCTATCGTTCTGCCCTATGTACAAGTTCAACTCCTTTGAACTCAACATGGATCTACAGAGGTTCTATCGTAACCTCAGACTACGTGTCCATTTCTCAGAGCAACCCCCTGCTCTGAATTCATCAAGACAGGACAAGACTCTGCTTGAACTCCACAATCTGGGGCTACGGACCCATAGCACCTACATGCCACCACGGTCCAACCCACCGGTGGAAACTTTTGTTTCCCTTGTTGAGAGAGACATTCACATACTGACTCGGGATATGGACCGGGGGAAATTCCAGTTCCACACTAATCTCTCACAACCAGAGAGACTTTCACTGGAGCAACTATCGTCGGATAAGTCTTTAATTATTAAACCAGCTGATAAGGGTGGGGCGACGGTGGTTATGGACAGATCTGACTATCTGGAAGAAGTCTTCAGACAGTTGGGGAACACCACGGTATACAAGGTTATACCACATAACCCCTTGCATCAACTAGTCCAAAAAATTGCGCCAGTCATAGATTTCCATTTCCAAGCTGGTACTATCGATAGTAAGATGAGGGACTTCCTCATTAAAAGGGACCCCATCACTCCTATATTTTATGTTTTACCTAAAATACATAAAAGACTAGTTTAACCACCAGGCCGACCAATCGTATCTCTGACCGATTCGGTCTTATCACCACTATCGATGACCCTGGAAAAAATCCTAACACCACTAGTTAAAACCACACGTTCCTTCCTGCTGGATACCAATGACTTTATTCAAGTAAAGGATCAAAGCACTAGGTGGAGTTAAATAGAGCAGCACCTAACGACTTAGCCTCATCACCTGAGGAAGGAAACTCAGAAGCCGCAGTACCACTCGTGACCACAGGAGGGAGCTTGATCACAGAATTCACAACAGTCCACGTAGTATATTGCACAGTCCACGTAGTATATTGCCCTGCCAACATAGTATATTGCCCAACCTCGTAGTATATTGCCCAGCCACGTAGTATATTGCCCAGTCATGTAGTATATTGCCCAGTCATGTAGTATATTGCACAGCCCACGTAGTATATTGCCCAGTCACGTAGTATATTGCCCAGCCCACGTAGTATATTGCCCAGCCCACGTAGTATATTGCCCAACCTCGTAGTATATTGCCCAGCCACGTAGTATATTGCCCAGTCATGTAGTATATTGCCCAGCCCCGTATATTGCACAGCCACGTAGTATATTGCCCAGTCATGTAGTATATTGCCCAGTCACGTAGTATATTGCCCAGCCACGTAGTATATTGCCCAGTCATGTAGTATATTACCCAGCCACGTAGTATATTGCCCAGTCATGTAGTATATTGCCCAGTCACGTCGTATATTGGCCAGCCATGTAGTATGTTGCCCAGTCACGTAGTATATTGCCCAGTCACATAGTATATTGCCCAGTCACATAGTATATTGCCCAGCCACGTAGTATATTACCCAGCCACGTAGTATATTGCCCAGCCACGTAGTATATTGCCCAGTCACGTTGTATATTGCCCAGCCACGTATATTGCCCAGCCACGTAGTATATTGCCCAGTCACGTAGTATATTGCCCAGTCACGTAGTATATTGCCCAGCCACGTTGTATATTGCCCAGCCACGTAGTATATTGGCCAGTCACGTAGTATGTTGCACAGCTACGTAGTATATTGCCCAGTCACGTAGTATATTGCCCAGTGACGTAATATATTGCCCAGTGATGTAGTATATTGCCCAGCCACGTAGTATATTGCCCAGTCATGTAGCATATTGCCCAGCCACGTAGTATATTCCCCAGCCACGTAGTATATTGCCCAGTCACATAGTATATTGCCCAGCGACGTAGTATATTGCCCAGCCACGTAGTATATTGGCCAGTCACATAGTATGTTGCACAGCGACGTAGTATATTGCCCAGTCACGTAGTATATTGCCCAGTGACCTAGTATATTGCCCAGCCACGTAGTATATTGGCCAGTCACGTAGTATATTGCCCTGTGATGTAGTATATTGCCCAGACACGTAGTATATTGCCCAGCCACGTAGTATATTGCCCAGTCACGTAGTATATTGCCCAGTCACATAGTATATTGCCCAGCCATGTAGTATATTGCCCAGTCACGTAGTATATTGCCCAGCCACGTAGTATATTGCCCAGTCACGTAGTATATTCCCCAGCCACGTAGTATATTGCCCAGTCACGTAGTATATTGCCCAGTCACGTAGTATATTGCCCAGCCATGTAGTATATTGCCCAGTCACGTAGTATATTGCCCAGTCACGTAGTATATTGCCCAGCCACGTAGTATATTGCCCAGCCACGTAGTATATTGCCCAGCCACGTAGTATATTGCCCAGTCACGTATATTGCCCAGTCACGTAGTATATTGCCCAGCCACGTAGTATATTGCCCAGTCTCGTAGTATATTGCCCAGTCTCGTAGTATATTGCCCAGCGACGTAGTATATTGCCCAGCCACGTAGTATATTGCCCAGCCACGTAGTATATTGCCCAGTCTCGTAGTATATTGCCCAGTCACGTAGTATATTGCCCAGCCACGTAGTATATTGCCCAGCCACGTAGTATATTGCCCAGCCACGTAGTATATTGCCCAGTCACGTAGTATATTGCCCAGCCACGTAGTATATTGCCCAGTCTCGTAGTATATTGCCCAGTCACGTAGTATATTGCCCAGCGACGTAGTATATTGCCCAGCCACGTAGTATATTGGCCAGTCACGTAGTATGTTGCACAGCTACATAGTATATTGCCCAGTCACGTAGTATATTGCCCAGTCACGTAGTATATTGCCCAGTGACGTAGTATATTGCCCAGTGATGTAGTATATTGCCCAGCCATGTAATATATTGCCCAGCCACGTAGTATATTGCCCAGTCACGTAGTATATTGCCCAGTCACGTAGTATATTTCCCAGCCACGTAGTATATTCCCCAGCCACGTAGTATATTGCCCAGTCACTTAGTATATTGCCCAGTCACGTAGTATATTGCCCAGTCACGTAGTATATTGCCCAGTTATGTAGTATATTGCCCAGCCACGTAGTATATTGCCCTGCACACGTAGTATATTGTATATTCTAGAATATGCATGTCCACGTAGTATATTGCACAGTCCACGTAGTATATTCCCCAGCCACGTAGTATATTGCCCAGTCACTTAGTATATTGCCCAACCTCGTAGTATATTGCCCAGCCACGTAGTATATTGCCCAGTCATGTAGTATATTGCCCAGTCACGTAGTATATTGCACAGCCCCCGTAGTATATTGCCCAGTCACGTGGTATATTGCACAGCCCACGTAGTATATTGCCCAGCCCACGTAGTATATTGCCCAGTCACGTAGTATATTGCCCAGCCATGTGGTATATTGCACAGCCACATAGTATATTGCCCAGTCACGTAGTATATTGCCCAGTCACGTAGTATATTGCCCAGCCACGTAGTATATTGCCCAGTCACGTAGTATATTCCCCAGCCACGTAGTATATTGCCCAGTCACGTAGTATATTGCCCAGTCACGTAGTATATTGCCCAGCCACGTAGTATATTGCCCAGTCATGTAGTATATTGCCCAGTCACGTAGTATATTGCCCAGTCACGTACTATATTGCCCAGTCACGTACTATATTGCCCAGCCATGTAGTATGTTGCCCAGCCACGTAGTATATTGCCCTGTCACGTATATTGCCCAGTCACGTAGTATATTGCCCAGCCACGTAGTATATTGCCCAGTCACGTAGTATATTGCCCAGTCACGTAGTATATTGCCCAGCCACATAGTACATTGGCCAGTCACGTAGTATGTTGCACAGCTACGTAGTATATTGCCCAGTCATGTAGTATATTGCCCAGTCACGTAGTATATTGCCCAGTGACGTAGTATATTGCCCAGTGATGTAGTATATTGCCCAACCACATAGTATATTGCCCAGTCACGTAGTATATTGCCCAGTCACGTAGTATATTGCCCAGCCACGTAGTATATTACCCAGCCACGTAGTATATTGCCCAGTCACATAGTATATTGCCCAGTCATGTAGTATATTGCCCAGTCACGTAGTATATTGCCCAGTTACGTAGTATATTGCCCAGCCACGTAGTATATTCCCCAGTTACGTAGTATATTCCCCAGCCACGTAGTATATTGCCCAGTCATGTAGTATATTGCCCAGCGACATAGTATTCAGCACAGAGCCATGTAGTATATTGCCCAGTCACGTAGTATATTGCCCAGCGACGTAGTATTCATCACAGAGCCACGTAGTATATTGCCCAGTCACGTTATATATTGCCCAGTCACGTAGTATATTGCCCAGCGACGTAGTATATTGCCCAGCGACGTAGTATATTGCCCAACCACGTAGGTATATAACACTGCCCATGCAGTATTTAGCAGTGTGTGCACCATATCCCTGTTAAAAAAAAAATAATTAAAATAAAAAATAGTTATATACTCACCCCTGGGATCCAGTGAAGCTGTGTGATGCGGCCGCCATCTTCCGTTCCCAGGATGCATTGCGAAATTACCCAGACAAAAAACGTTGCTATGGACGTTTTTTTTCAAGAAACCGGAAGCGGCAGATTTGCCGGATCCGGCGAAAATCGGATGAAACGCAATGTCATCCGGTGCAATCCGGCACTAATACAAGTCTATGAAAAAAAAAAACATGATCCGGCGGCAACATTCTCCTGATCTGTTTTTTTTAAAATTAGCCGGATTTAGCCTGACACTGAAAACCTGATGTGTGAAAGTAGCCTAACTTAATACAGACTTGCAGCAAGTAGATATTGTGTTAAGGTATTTTTCCTCTAGATGGCAATAGAGTATAAGTTATTAGCACTATGAATGTTAGACTGTAGCAAATCTGAGCCATGCTGATGCCAAATCTAACAAATATTATTTTAAATAAAAAAACTCCATAATTATTTTTTTGACTAAACTAATATATTAAAAATAGTCTAAATTTAAACGTAGAAGATGTGTGTTCTGGAGTTATAAATCATCTGATAAGAATTCTAAGTGACTCAAAATCACGAATCCCCATCCTATTTTTTTTTTTATCACTGGGGAACTAGTTTTTAATTTACACCTTATCAGTTATTATAGCCAACATGCATATGCTAGAATCTTTAAAAGTTATAAAGAAACTTCATCCATTGAAGCTTGCGTTATCTTTTTCTAATGTGTTAATTGCACCATTGAGACTGAATAGGGTGAGTGTGGGCAGCATTACTGCAACATCATTTTTCATTTGAAATTGAGGACAGAGAACATTGCACCCCAGGATAGTATTAAAGGAAACTCGTCAAAATAAACAACTTGCGTTTACCTCCAGCCATATTACTAATTCGCAGGGATGTTTGACTGCAGAGAGAAAATAATAAGTTACAGTGCTTTCAGTGTGTATAGGGACTGCTGCTTCTACCATCTCCTCCCATTTGACTGGAACCGAACAGCTGCAGGGAGAATATAACTTCATTCATTTTCTCACTGCTGCTAATCATCTAGGCAAATGCACATGTTTAAAACATTATTTACCTGCAGATCAGCACTAAGGCAACAGGTAAATACCCTTTTTAATGCCAAGTTCCCCATTTACTGAGTCACAATATATAAGGTGGTTTTCACCTACATTATTTTTAGGAATAGTTAATAGTGCTGAGCGAACGTGCTCGGATAAGGCATTATCCGAACATGCTCGGGTGCTAACCGACTGACTTCGGCATGCTCAAATAATATAGTTGATTCCCTGGTACTGCATGTCTCACAGCTGTTCGACAGCCACACCATATGCAGGGATTGCCTAACAAACAGGCAATCCCTGCATGTGTTGCAGCTGTAGAACAGCCGCGATACATGCAGCTGCGGGGACTCGAATATATTTTTCAAGCACGCCAAACTCACTCGGTTAGCACCCAAGCATATTTGGATAATGCCTTATCCGAGCACGTTCGCTCATTACTAATAGTCAATATTAGGGTATGTGCACACCTTTAGTATTTGCTGTAAACTTTCCTGCATCAAGAAATGTCTCTTGGCAGAAACAAAGCTGCACGAAAAACACATTTTTATGTGTTTTTTCCCATTCATTAGTATGGGGGAAAAACACTACAAAAATGCTGAAACAATTAACAAATTAAATAGCATTACATTTCTGCCTGCACGTCTTACTGAAAGCAAGGCTACCAGAAGGAAATTAAGTTATATCTTTCTAGGAGTCACTTGCTTTCAGTCAGAGGGGCGTGCACGGAGCAGCTACAGTCACCGGCGACTGTAATCACTCCCTGCACATTAATTGACAGCTTGCTCTACAGCGAGAATCTGTAGAGGATGCTGTCATTCAAAATGCGGGGAGTGATTACAGCCACTGCTCACAGTAAAGTGACTGTAACTACACTGCCCCTACGACTGTAAGACAGCAGCTCCTGGGAGGATATACATTGATTTCCTCCCAACAGCCAGGCATTTAGCGATATTTACCTGCAGATTATCCCCATATCTGCATGTTGATAGCGTTTTTGCACATCACAGGTTCCTCTTAAACTGGCCATACACACAAGATCCCGGCAATTTCAATGTGATCAAAAGTATGTGTAAGATCACCATACCCATTACAATACAGTCATCCAAGCCAGCTAAATTTGGCAGGGCCAGCTAACCTTCTGATGTGTGTGATGAGCCTCCCCACTGTCACACCGCAATCTATCTATCATTCTTCAAATGTCCAAACCATTTTTTCTCTGAGGAAACAAGCCACTGACAGTGGTGTCTGGCAGTGACATGTTGCCTTTAATTACATAGTCATATACTCATTTAAGTGGCCATAATGTAATTCCAGATTTGCCCTGCAGCAGCCAATATGCTTCCTAGGGTAATATCAGCTGATCCGGGCTGATTGCTTTTAAAAAAATGGCTATCCAGTTGAGATAAACAATTTGATAACAATCCCATGTCCTATGCCAATTTTTACTGTGCAATTTAGAGAAACCATCAATGTTTGGGCAATATAAATCTTGACTCTCTTAGTGCTTAAATAGCCACTCTGGCAATGTTGCTTTAATAGCAGTTCTGACAAGCATCATTAGACTTTTGACTTATAATTTATAGAGTATAGTTTGATATAGCGCAAAGGATTATTAAATTGCGTTTAGTGGAAAAAAACTGTGAAACAGAGTTTTAATATTAGCAAATGTGTAGCCAAGGTATGCTGGAGTCACACGATGGATATAAAAATTGCTCCGATGTTGATCTTGAAAAGTTGGACGAGTGTCATGCGAGTACAAAACTATTTTTCTCACCTAGCATCTGTATGACATCCATATGAGATGTGTATGCAACCCGTATGCAATGTGTTTTTAACATTGCTTTTTACATAATGTAATTCTCTATGTACCGTAATTTAAAGCTAGTTTTCTAAGTAATAAAGCAATCTTATATACAGAATAGAATAGATATTTAGATACCCTGTAGACATATAATTTCACAAGCTCCCTACAATTTAATAAACTTGCAGCCTTTAGTACCTGTCATGTGCCACTAAAGGGTGTTTAGCCTTATTTAACATATTAAATAAATAATTAATTTAAAAAAATACACTATTTTTGAAAACCAGCAAAGATAAAGCAGGCAGCTGCGGGCTGATATTATCTGCCTGGAAAGGTCCATGGATATTGGGCCCTTCCCAGCCTAAAAATACCAGCGCACAGCCACCCCAGAAGTGGCACATCACATTAGATGCACCAATTCTGTCACTTTGCATTGCTCTTCCCAATTGTCCTGGAGTGGTGGCAATTGGGGTAATGGTAGTTGATGTCAGCTGTGATTTGTCAAAATTCACATCTGGCATCAAGCCCTGCATTAGGAATGGAGAGGTGTCTATCAGTCGCCCCATCACTAACTCACTATTTAAAAGTAATAAGACACACACACAGGAAAAAAGTCCCAAACACATTCCCTGGTTCACCAATTTATTTAAAAAAATAAGAAAAGTCATGCAGGTCCTCTGTAGTCCACCTAATCTGCTGTAGTCCACAAATAGATACCTGAAAGACATAAAAAGAGAGAAAAATTAACAATACACTCTCCTTTATTCACCAATTTAGTCCGAGGCAGCCTAGGGTTCATTGAATCTGATGCCGGCGATTGTGAATAGCAGGAACGATAATGCCATTCACAGGCGCCAGATACTGACGTCACGACTGATCAAAGTTTCTCTGCGGTGTTGGATGTTTTGGTCTCCCCGAGGTCATTCATCTGTACCTTCACAGCCTTTTACTAGGCACTGCTCCTAATAGCCAGTTTCCTACTCCACACTGATGAGGGGCAAAAACCCCGAAACAGCTGTCTGTGGATGGATACCATGCTTGGCATAGGTGGTTTTCCTTTATTGGATGTTTTCCTTTATTGGATGCTGCCCTTCCCGTGGTTGTTCCTTCCCGGGGAAAGGCCTGGCTTGCGTTGAGAAACACGTGATGGTGTCTCCGCAGCTTACTTTACATGCATTTGCATATTTCCCATAAGGGATGGGGGCAGTGTTCTCGATCACTGCGTTGAGAAACACGTGATGGTTTCTCCGCGGTGTTGGATGTTTTGGTCTCCCCGAGGTCATTCATCTGTACCTTCACATGATCAAAATTTCTGACTCCTGAGAGATTCGGCAGCTCTGAACAGCGACTTCAGTAACTATACCGCTCATCAAAGTCACCGAGTCACGATGCCCTCTATGAGACTCGTGAGTACACAGTGGCCATGCTACAACATGTTTGACTATGTTGCGTTCCCGTGCGGTTGGTGGGTGCGTCAAAACAATGCATCCGCATACATCCGCATGTCCTTCGTACCCAATGTTAAAGATAGGTACGCAAGATGCAAGTGCATGTAGAAGTAGGCGGAGCTTAACGGAGGAAGTACGCAGCCCTCCGCAAAGCCCCCGAATGCTAATGTGAACTTATCCTGAGTGAGTGATTGGATATAGGGAATAATGGAAAATTCTGTGTGAAATATAACCTCAAGGCAGCAGGCTTGCTGCTTGCGAGTTATGGTTGAACCCTCCAAGGTAATTTCATTGTCAGGTAGAGTTTGTTCAGTAGAGGGAGGATACACAAGAAGTTCAGTTTTGGAGAGATTCAGTTTCAGATAGAGGGAGGACATGCTGTTAGGCTGGTTTCACAAGTCCTGATATTTCCGGTACCAGTAAACATGGTACTGGAGATATCCGTGTTCATGTGTGTCCTACATGCGGCACACGTGTGACAACCGTGTGCCGCCTGTGTGCCGCATCAGTACCACATGGACGGCCGCAGGGGAAGAAGCGTTACATTAAGAACTGTTCCCCTGCGTGTGGTGCTGAAGCCGGGTGTCATCCCTTCTCCCCTGCTCGACCGGCGAGCAGGGGAGAAGGGATGAAACAAAAACTGACGTGGAGTCCCCCTATATTTTAAAACCAACCCGGCAAAACTCAAAGGTGCGGGCTCCTATTCTCAGGCTGGTAAGGGAATATGGATATGCCCCCCCCCCAGCCTAAAAACAGCAGCACGCAGCTGCCCAGCTGCGCCAATTCTGGAGCTTTGCCCGTTTCTTCCCACTTACCTTGTAGCAGTGGCAAGTGGGGTAATGAGGGGCTAATGTCACCTTCCTATTGTAAGGTGAAATTTAGCTGGCTTAGTAATTGAGAGGTGTCAATAAGATCAGCGAGGTGATGGAGAGGTGTCAATAAGGGTGTCGTCGACATAGAGATGATACTGGGTGAGTTTTGTCTACAAAACAGACTAGTATAGGATATGTTTCCATTTTTTTATTTTAATTTTGACAGCGTTGCCAATTTGACTTTTTACTTTCTCTTGATAGTCTCTAAAAAAAAAAAATGACGAAAAGCTAATTTTTTTTACAGACACATTGTTAAACCATAATAAATTATTACGGTACTTGAAAAAATGCTATGGACCTGCAGATATAGGTCACTCTGCAGGTTAAGAGCATTCTGAAACCTCTCAGTGCTGATGCAGATGCAGTTACAGCCACCGCTCTCTATTTACAGAGTGGTGATTTAACTTGCATCGGCACCACCCGTGATTGAATCCGAACACTGCTGGGAGGAATAAAGTTTCCTCTCGGCAGCAGGACTCTAAGTGCGGGAGCTGGGCAGGTTCAGAACGCTATTAAACTGCAGATTCACCCCATATCTGCAGGTTAAAAGCAGTTTTGCTAGCGACAGGTTCCCTTTAAGATTGTAAGTAGTGATGAGCGAATAGACTCGTTAGGGAATGTTTCCACGTTCAGGAAACGCTGCGTGCTTGACGCTGCGTAGAGCCGCAGCGTCAAACACGCAGCGTCCAGATGTTACAGCATAGTGGAGGGGATTTCAGGAAATCCTGTCTCCACTATGCATTAAAAGACGCATGCGGCATACCCGCGGAACCGGACATGCGGCGCGTCTTTTAAGAAAGCAGCATGTCCTTACAATGCTGAAACAACGCAAGGACAACGCAGGTGACCTGCCAGTGACCTCAGGTGCAGATTTGGTCAGGATTTTACCTGAGTAAAATACTGACCAAATCCTGATGCAATCCTGAACATGGACACATACCCTTACTCGAGATTTCCCGAGCACGCTCGGGTGTCCTCATCGCCGCAGCTGAATGATTTACATCTGTTAGCCAGCATAAGCACATGTGGGGCTTCCCTAGCAACCAGGCAACCCCCACATGTACTTATGCTGGCTAACAGATGTAAATCATTCAGCTGCGGCGATGAAAACTAAATCTCCGAGCACTAAAAAATACTCGGAGGACACCCGAGCGTGCTCGGGAAATCTCGAGCAATGAGTATATTCGCTCGTGACTAATTGTAAGTGATACATGTCTATAGCCCATAAATCCTAAATGACGACATCAGCTGCATTCACTGTAAACGGTAAAGAGATGATAAATAGTCATAAAAATCTGCACCAGTCTCTTCAGCTGCAAAAGAAAAAAACACGCATCAATTTTTTTATGGACTGGGGAAAAAACTGCCATTTTTTAACAGATTATCCTGGAATTTCTGGATGGTTGTCAACCCCCATCGCAGGTCAGTAAAATAGAAACACGTCACCACTTCTGAATTTTTCAACCACTCCTGATTTTGGCTTACAAATACTGAGGTAAAATACTGACCAACTAATGAATGTGTGATTGTGGCTTAGTCTTTGGATAATTTCCCCAAACCATGAGGCTGCCGTCACACTATCAGTATTTGGTCAGTATTTTACCTCAGTATTTGTAAGCCAAAACCAGGAGTGGGTGATAAATGCAGAAGTGGTGCATATGTTTCTATCATACTTTTCTCTAGTCACCTTCCACGACTGCATACGGAGGTTGCCTCTTTGCCCTAATGGGGAACAGGAAATATGGAGAGGTTAAAAGTTCCTCCCACCTCCCCCCTCACCAGTGTCTTTCCTGTTCCCCATGGGACAGAGAGAGGTTTTTTCACTGTGCTGTGGTGGCCGTTAACTACTGCACCTACTAAGGCTCTGTCTATTAGAAACCGGGCAGCATGGGGTCGTATCTTACCTCCCCCCTTATGCTGCTCCCATCGCGCCGTGCTGCGGTGTCCTCGGGACCATTTCCCGGCCTTCCTGCGCCCCCGTGAGGGCAAAGCAGGCCAGTGATCCAGACCGGAGTCCTCCCTGAGCTCTCCGGTCTCCTCTCCTCTGCACGCTGCAAGGCGACCCGGAAGTGATCACACGCGTCACTTCCGGTCTTTTCTGCGCTCCCTTGGGGCACTTCCGCCGGCGACGCCTCGTGCAGAACACCGTTCCTCCACCCAGGACCATGGAGGGGAGGAGGATTCTGTTAACCGCTGGGGGCAGGGACATGCTGCATAGCATAAAACCTGCCGGAAAACGTCGCAGGTAAGACTGTCCTGTCATGGAGAGCAGTACCTGCCCTGCGCCTGCAGAGCCCAGCGCTGCCCCTGCCACAGTAAGTGCTGCAGGGACAGGGGTCCTTAGCTAGTGATTTAGGGGGATATTATTAGTTCTGACTCTCTCTCCCCTCTCGTTGCAGGGAGAAAATTCCACCCCTAAAACTACTACTAAAAAGAAATGTGCCATCTGTAACATTAAGCTGCCCCCATTATGGGAGAAAAAACTCTGCAGATCCTGTACTGACAAGATCGTCAGAGCAGAGCAACCTTCTCTATTGGAAGAAATCCGCTCCCTAGTCAAACAAGAGGTGCAATCTTCCCTAGCGGCCTTTACCCCTCCACCCCCACCGCCACTTTCTCAGCTAAGAAAAGAAAAATTCAGGATGAGGATTCTGAATCTGAATCAGACCTCTCCTATGCCTCATCCTCGGGTTGACGGGAAGAACCTACGTCCCCTATAACCTCTGAAGCTAGAAAATACCTTTTTTCTTCAGAATGGATTGAGGATTTAGTATCTGCCGTACGCAGTACTATGGGGCTGGAGGAGGAGGAGTCAGAATCACAGTCCATACAGCAGAGGTGTCAAACTGCATTCCTCAAGGGCTGCAAACAGGTCATGTTTTCAGGATTTCCTTGTGTTGCACAGGTGATAATTTAATCACCTACTCACATAATGATTCCAGCACCTTGTGCAATGCTAAGGAAATCTTGAAAACATGCATGGTTTGTGGCCCTCGAGGAATGCAGTTTGACACCCCTGCCATACAGGACCAGATGTTTGATGGTATAACTAAGGGTAAACGGGTGGGATTCCCGGTCCACTCTAATATATCTGATATGATTGATCAAGAGTGGGAACTACCTGAAAAACGTCTCAGTATCCCATCCGAGATGAAGCATAGATTCCCCTTAGAAGGGGATACGGCCAAATGGGATGTCCCCAAAGTCGATTCACAAGTGGCTAAGAGAACGGCTCTTCCGTTCGAAGACTCTTCACAATTAAAAGATCCAATGGACAGAAAAATAGAAAGTCTGTTGAAAAAATCGTGGGAGACTTCCACAGTAGCCCTCAAAGCCAATATTGCATCAACTTGTGTGGCTAGAGCACTTTTCCGCTGGTTGGGAGAACTGGAATTCCACATATCCCAGGGCACTTCTAGAGCTGCATTGTTAGACTCTCTACCCAGTCTTCTTAGAGCTACTGGTTTCTTGGCGGATGCCTCTATGGAAACTCTCAGAGTTGCTGCTAGATCATTAGTGCAGACTAATTCAGCTAGAAGGGCGCTTTGGCTAAAAATGTGGTCTGGTGATATCACCTCCAAGGCCAAATTGTGCGCCATACCGTTTAAGGGTAATTATGTCTTCGGGCCTTCCCTAGATGACATGTTGGAAAAGGCAACCGATAAGAAGAATGCCCTCCCAGAACAAAAAACTCCCAAAAAGAAGTTTTTTCGTCCCTTTCAGCCCCAAACCGCTCAGAGAGGAAAAGGCAAGTCTGAAAAATGGAGTTACCCGAAGGGAGGGGGGAGAAATATCCTTATCCCTCAACAACAGCAGCAACAGTCTCAGCAGGAGAAGCGGTGACTTCGACCCGGTGGGGGGGGAGACTCTCAAATTTTGTACTTCAGTGGCAAAACATCACCAATTGCCCCCGGGTCCTCAACATCATCAAAGAGGGTCTTCTAATAGAATTCATTTCCTCCCCCCCACGGGGTCTAAAGATTACCTCCCTTCCCTCCTTAAAAGACCAATCTATTTTGGAGGCGGGTCTCAGGGCCCTAAAGATGTCAAATGTGATATCTCAGGTTCCAGAATCAGAGAGAGATCGGGGGCATTACTCCCGTCTTTTTCTGGTACCCAAACCTTCGGGCGAGTCCCGTATTATTATAAATCTGAAAGGCCTCAACCGGCATGTGAAATACCAAAGATTCAAGATGGAATCAGTAAAAAATGCCATTCCCTTGATAAGCCCTCACTCCTTCATGGCTACTATCGATCTGAAAGATGCATACTTTCACATCCCAATTCACCCGAGACATCGACAGTATCTCAAATTTGCAGTACAGAGGGGACGTCTGATAGAGCACTATCAGTTCAACGTCCTTCCGTTTGGGATCTCCTCTGCACCAAGAGTATTTTCCAAAATAATGGGGGAAGTAATCTCCTTTATCCGGAGGCAAGGCGTCTGTATAGTTCCTTATTTAGATGACCTTTTGATAGTGGCTCCCACCAAACAAATCTTGGAGTCTCATGTGTCAAAGACTCTCAATATCCTGACTTCTCTTGGATGGGTCCCGAATCTGGAAAAATCACACCTACGACCCTCCAAATCCAGGAAATTCCTGGGAGTTCTTCTGGACTCTGCAAGACAAATGTCCTTCCATTGGACCATCGTCTAACTCTACTATCGAAGGTCAAGAAGTTCAGAGATACCAGATCCCCTACAATCAGAGAAGGCATGTCACTTCTAGGATCCATGACAGCCTGCATCCAATCGGTACCATTGGCCCAAGCCCATTCCAGAATTCTTCAGGCACATATCCTGCAGAATTGGAACGGTCATCCCAGTTCTTTGAACAAGAGGTTGTACACACCGGGTCGTATCAAGGCCTCCCTGGCATGGTGGGTAACCCCAAAAAACTTACAAAAAGGAGTCAATTGGACACAAGTCCCATTGACTACAGTTACAACAGATGCCAGCAAAAGAGGCTGGGGGGCCATGATAAATCACACCCCTTTCCAAGGTCTCTGGGACCAGGCAACAAGCAGGAAGTCATCCAACTACAGAGAACTAAAGGCCGTAGAGGAAGCTCTGCTAGTAGGGGGTCATCTTATCAAGGGACATCACGTTCGAGTATATTTGGACAATATGACTGCGGTGGCTCACATCAGACATCAGGGCAGTTCAAAGAACAACAACCTAAAGAACATATCTAGCCAATTATGTTCCTGGGCAGAAAGACATCTACTATCCCTGACAGCAGTTCACCTGAAAGGCTCATCTAACACTCAAGCAGACTATCTGAGTCGCCAGGACATACATCCGTGGGAATGGTGTTTGAGCAACCGAAATTTCGAGATGCTTGTGAACAAATGGGGTCTTCCAGAAATCGACCTCTTTGCATCCCTCCAAAACGCGAAAGTCGAAGCATTCTTCTCCCTAAACCCCAGGGACGGCTCCATAGGAGTGGATGCACTGGTCCAGAAATGGAATTTTCAGCTGGCCTATGCGTCTCCACCAATTCCAATATTGGCAAAAGTCTTGCAGAAAGTTCGGAAAGAACAGACACCAACTATATTGGTAGCCCCGTTGTGGCCAAAAAGGAGCTGGTACAACCTGATAATGGATTTACAGGTGGATGGCCCGATCCAGTTTCCAATGGAAGAAGACCTTCTTTCACAAGGACCAATCCATCTCCTAGATGCTCACAAATGGAATCTGGCGGCATGGCTACTGAGGCCCAGGTGTTGAGAGCCAAAGGACTATCAGAACCAGTGGTTTCCACACTTCAAAAATCAAGGAAACCAGTAACCAATGCTATATACAATAAAGTCTGGAAGAAATTCTCATCATTTTGTCTTCCTGAAATACCAGATCCCTTCAATCCGAATTTATCACAAATTCTAGACTTTCTGCAAAAAGGCTTAGAAATAGGCCTCAGGCCTAGCACCCTAAAAGTCCAAGTTTCTGCCCTCAGTTCAGTATTTGACCAAGATCTGGCAAATCATCGCTGGATTAAGAGGTTCATGATATCAGCTTCTAGGATGAACCCTAAAAAATGGATTACAGTACCATTATGGAACCTTAATCTGGTATTACAAGGGCTTACAGGTCCACCCTTTGAACCATTATCCTCCTGTTCTCAGTACAATCTTATCTATAAAACAATTTTTCTAGTGGCCATTACCTCAGCAAGGAGGGTGGGAGAGCTACAGGCCCTCTCAATGAGAGAACCATATTTGTCCATTAGAGATGACTCTATAAGGCTGGTTTCACACTTGCGTTTCAAAACGCATGCGTTTTAAAAAAAAACCGCATGGTGAAAAAACGCATGTAAACGCGTGCAAACGCTGCGTTTTTTTGACGCATGCGTTTTTGCATGTGGTGAAAAAAACGTGGCTTTTTGACGCGTTTACATGCGTTTTTTCATACGTTTGCGTTTTTTAAACGCATGCTGAGAAATGTGTGACAGCTGCCAATCATCAAAATAAAGTAAAAAACCCACTATAAACAGTAATAGTTAGGGTTAGGGGTAGGGATCATAACCCTAACCCTAAAGGGATCCTACCCCTACCCCTAACTTTAAGCCTAAAGGGATCCTAACCCTAACCCTAAAGGGATTAGGGGTAGGGTTAGGATCCCTTTAGGGGTAGGGTTAGGGTTAGGATCCCTTTAGGGGTAGGGTTAGGGATAGGGTTAGGATCACTTTAGGGTTAGGGTTAGGATCCCTTTAGGGTTAGGGTTAGGATCCCTTTATCACCTTTATGGTGGGGGGTGGCATATCAGTGTGTTTTCTGTTTTTTTTTAAATAAAAACGCATGCGTTTTTAACGCAAACAAACGCATGTGCTTAAAAACGCATGCGTTTACATAGACATTAATAAGTTTTTTTGCCGCGAAAAAACGCATGCTTTTTTTGCGGCAAAAAAACGCAGCAAAAATTACTACATGTTGCATTTCTGCAAATGAACACATGCAGAAAAAAAACGCATGCGTTCATAAACGCGACCAAACGCGTATACAAAAAAACGCATGCGTTTTTAATGTTAAAGATAGGGGGAAAACGCATGCGTTTTTTTGCAGTAAAAACGCTGCAGATGAAAACGCAAGTATGAAACCAGCCTAATACTGCGCCTCGACCCTTCTTTTCTTCCAAAAGTTGTATCAGAATTCCACCGCTCCCAGGAAATTGTTCTACCTTCTTTTTGCCAAAATCCAACAAACCCAAAAGAAGAAAGATTTCATACGCTGGACGTCAGACGCATTGTATTATTTTACCTAGAGCAAACCGGCTCTTACAGACTTGATCAAAATCTATTTGTCCATCCCTCAGGACAAACTAAAGGGAAGAAAGTAGCAAAAAGTACTATTGCCAACTGGATCTCCGTATTTCCTGTTCCCCATTAGGGCAAAGAGGCAACCTCCGTATGCCGTCGTGGAAGGTTCCTAGAAACCGAATTAACGGTAAGAATAATTCTATTTTCCTCAGTAATGTAGCTACTGGGGGGGCAGAGGTAGCCATCGCCCCGGGCCCTGTCACATGAAGGGGCCCACCGGGAGCCAGGGCCACTTCTGTGACGAGGCAGAACACAGCATAGGAGCTGAGCAGTATAATGTCTGCTCCCGTCTGACGGAGACTCTGCACGCTGCTAGCACAGTGGCCGGCTGCAGCCTCCCTCCTGCAGTGAATGGTTTTGCCTGTCTGACCTGATCATGAAGCTTTTCCCTGGCTGCAGTTTTCTTCACTCTCTGGGATTTGCTCAGGCATGCTGGGTCCTAGTGCCCACATCTTGCATTTCACTGACATTTCCTGGTCCTGCCTGCAAATTTCATCAGTAAGTGGGGATGGAACATTTTAGGTTTATTAAATTCAGGTATGTCACTGTGATGTGAATGTGAGACCACTGGGGTATTGTGGGCACTGAAAGTGGGTGAAGGGGGACGGTACTGAGGGGGTGGATGTGAGACCATGAGGGTGTTGGGTACTGATGTGGGGGAGGGGAGACAGGGCACTGGGGGGGTAAATGTGAGGCCATGGGGGTATTGTGGAGGAGGGGAGACAGGGCACTGGGGGGTGAATGTGAGACCATGGGGGTGTTGTGGGGGCTGAAGGTGGGTGAGGTGGGACAGGGCACTGAGGGGTGGATGTGAGTTGATTGGGGCATTGGGGCTGAAGTGGGGGAGGGGGGACAGCGCACTGGGGGCCGAATATTATAACGTTTCGTTAAGATATTATATGTGCGAGATGGGAGGGTAGGGGACTTTTGATACGTACCACCTGGGTCTTTTATGAGTATTAGGCCGGCGTCACACACAGCGTAAAACAATACGGTCCGTATATTACGGCCGTAATACGCTGAAAAGTCCCGAAAAAAGTGGTCCGTAGCTCCTCCGTAGGCAGGGTGTGTCAGCGTTTTTTGCGCATGGCATCCTCCGTATGTAATCCGTATGGCATCCGTACTGCGTGGTTTTCTCGCAGGCTAGCAAAACCAACATACCGCTATAGAAGTGATCCATGTGTCCCAAAAAGAAAAGAAAATATATATATATACTGTCTATATATATATATATATATATATGTGTCAGTAGACACATATATTAGAGAGAAAAGCCGGTAATTCAGTGCGGTGTACAGTAAAATCACACTGACAGCTTACAGTAGAATAGGTAGAATAAATGTGTACACATAGAATAGGTATATATATATATATATGTCAGTGAGACACATATATGTATATATATTAATATTTATTCCAGCGCTAGACAGCTTGAAAGCCGGTAATTCAATTACCGGCTTTTTCCTTCTCCTTCCTAAAACCCGACATGATTTGAGACATGGTTTACATACAGTAAACCATGTCTTCTCTCCATTTTTTTTGCAGATTCCACACTACTAATGTCAGTAGTGTGTATCTGCAAAATTTGGCCGTTCTAGCTCTTAAAATAAAGGGTTAAATGGCGGAAAAAATTGGCGTGAGCTCCCGCGCAATTTTCTCCGCCAGAGTAGTAAAGCCAGTGACTGAGGGCAGATATTAATAGCCTGGAGAGGGTCCACGGTTATTGCCCCCCCCCCGGCTAAAAATTTCTGCCCCCAGCCACCCCAGAAAAGGCACATCTGGAAGATGCGCCTATTCTGGCACTTGGCCACTCTCTTCCCATTCCCGTGTAGCGGTGGGATATGGGGTAATGAAGGGTTAATGCCACCTTGCTATTGTAAGGTGACATTAAGCCTAATTAATAATGGAGAGGCGTCAATTATGACACCTATCCATTATTAATCCAATACTAGTAAAGGGTTAAATAAAACACGAACACATTTTTTAAAATTATTTTAATGAAATAAAAACAATGGTTGTTGCAGTATTTTATTCAACGCCCAATCCAGTCACTGAAGACCCTCGTTCTGTGAGTAAAAAAACATAATAAACCAACAATATACTTACCCTCCGCAGATCTGTAACGTCCAACGATGTAAATCCTTCTGAAGGGGTTAAAACATTTTGCAGCCAGGGAGCTTTCTAGGTAATTTCCCACGATCTATGAACAGCCAGCAGAGGGCGCCTCACCGCAAATGTAGCTAAATATAGATCATTGATCTATTTTTAGCCTCATTCCCTGGGGTTTTGCAGCGAGGAGCAGCGTGCATTAGCACAGCTCCTTGCTGCAAAATGTTTTAACCCCTTCAGAAGGATTTACATCGTTGGACGTTACAGATCTGCGGAGGGTAAGTATATTGTTGGTTTATTATGTTTTTTTACTCACAGAACGAGGGTCTTCAGTGACTGGATTGGGCGTTGAATAAAATACTGCAACAACCATTGTTTTTTTTTCATTAAAATAATTTTAAAAAATGTGTTTGTGTTTTATTTAACCCTTTACTAGTATTGGATTAATAATGGATAGGTGTCATAATTGACGCCTCTCCATTATTAATTAGGCTTAATGTCACCTTACAATAGCAAGGTGGCATTAACCCTTCATTACCCCATATCCCACCGCTACACGGGAATGGGAAGAGAGTGGCCAAGTGCCAGAATAGGCGCATCTTCCAGATGTGCCTTTTCTGGGGTGGCTGGGGGCAGATATTTTTAGCCAGGGGGGGGCCAATAACCGTGGACCCTCTCCAGGCTATTAATATCTGCCCTCAGTCACTGGCTTTACTACTCTGGCGGAGAAAATTGCGCGGGAGCCCACGCCAATTTTTTCCGCCATTTAACCCTTTATTTTAAGAGCTAGAACGGCCAAATTTTGCAGATACACACTACTGACATTAGTAGTGTGGAATCTGCAAAAAAAATGGAGAGAAGACATGGTTTACTGTATGTAAACCATGTCTCAAATCATGTCGGGTTTTAGGAAGGAGAAGGAAAAAGCCGGTAATTGAATTACCGGCTTTCAAGCTGTCTAGCGCTGGAATAAATATTAATATATATACATATATGTGTCTCACTGACATATATATATATATATATACCTATTCTATGTGTACACATTTATTCTACCTATTCTACTGCAAGCTGTCAGTGTGATTTTACTGTACACCGCACTGAATTACCGGCTTTTCTCTCTAACAGCGCTGCGTATTTCTCGCAAGTCACACTGCTTGTCCGTGTGTAATCCGTTTTTTTTCACGCTTCCATAGACTTTCATTGGCGTATTTCTTGCGCAGTACGGTGACAAACGCAGCATGCTGCGATTTTGTACGGCCGTAGAAAGCCGTATAATACTGATCAGTAAAATACGGCAAATAGGAGCAGGGGCATAGAGAATAATTGTGCCGTATTTTTTGCGAGTTTTACGGACGTAGATTCTGCGCTCTTACGTCCGTAAAACTCGCATGTGTGACGGCGGCCTTAGTATACGAAGCCCCCATATAGTAACCAAGAGCTGCATCACATTTACAGCACCACTCCGGCATTTTTTTTATTTCACTGCTGGAGCGGTGCTGAAAATCAAAGTCCCCTGCCCTCTGTCTGATACTCACCTTCTGGCGTTTTCATCTGTTTGTCTCTGCTCGGCTCTGTCTCCTGCAGTTAGTGACCTGTCCGCGGCTCCAGTGTTTTATGGAGCAGCACAGAGGTCACTAATCAATGTGAGTCTATGGGAGCCTCGTTCTGGCCTCTTTCTCACTCTCAGGGTATGTGCACATGTTGCGGATTTAGCTGCGGATCCGCAGCAGTTTTCCATGCGGTGTACAGTACCATGTAAACCTATGGAAAACAAAAAATCCGCAGTGCAGATGCTGCGGAAAATACCGCGCGGAAACACTGAGTTTAATTTTCCGCAGCATGTCAATTCTTTGTGCGGATTCTGCAGCGTTTTACACCTGCTCCTGTATAGGAACACACAGGTGTAAAAATGCAGGCGAAATCCTCACAAAAAACGCAGGAAATCTGTGGTAAATCCACAGGTAAAATGCAGCACGTTTTACCTGTAGATTTTGCAAAAACGGTGCGGAAAAATCCGCAACGTGTGCACATAGCCTCATAGTCTTACATTGAGCGCTTGTGACATAGCTTCTAACTTCTGGCCAGTCAGAAGCTGTGCTCACAAGTTTGAGCCGCAGCACTGCAGCAGTGCCACAAAATAGTGAATACGCCGGAGGATGAGCAAATGACCGGGGACTTGCACTTAAAACACCACTCCAGCGGTGGAAAAAAAACCCTGCTAGAGTGGTGCTTTAATAACTTAATAATAAGCAATTTATTACTATAAAGTTGATACAGGCTTGGAATAAATGTCTGCAGTCACTTTATGTGACTGCAGACTGCCAAATCATGACAGGGAGCTGCGGGCCCATCATACTGTGTATAGAGCTCCGGGCCCATCATACTGTGTATAAGGGAGCTGCGGGCCCATCATACTGTGTATAAGGGAGGTGCAGGCCCATCATACTGTGTATAAGGAAACTGTGGCCTCATCATACTGTGTATAAGGGAGCTGCGGGCTCATCATACTGTGTATAGGGGAGCTGCGGGCCCATCATACTGTGTATAAGGAAGCTGTGGCCCCCATCATACTGTGTATAAGGGAGCTATGGCCCCATCATACTGTATAAGGAAGCTGTGCCCCCATCATACTGTGTATAAGGAAGCTGTGGCCCCCATCATACTGTGTATATGGATGCTGTGGCTCCATCATACTGTGTATAAGTAAGCTGTGGCCCCCATCATACTGTGTATAAGGAAGCTGTGGCCCCATCATACTGTGTATAAGGAAGCTGTGGCCCCATTATTAGGTCTAAGGAAGTGGACCCTCTGGGTCACGGCTTCAGAACCCCCGAGGATGAGTGGACCAGGTGATGCCACCCCCTGTACAGGGAGAGTTAGGGACAAGCCCAAGGAGGGTGAAGCCGCAACTGCCGGAGCCAAAGGGATGACTGAAGTTAGAGCACAGAGAGCACGACAGGCAGCGGGGAGACAGGACTAGAGAAGTGACTAAAATGGCGGAGGCAGCAAAGACGAGGTACTAACCGGTAAGATGCTGGCACTCGAGAGATGGAGACAACGGAGCCTTTGGACTGGCTGGGAACAGCAGGAACACAGGACTGGCAGGATACAGCAGGAACACGGAACTGGCAGGACACGGCAGGAACACAGGACTGGCAGGATACGGCAGGAACACGGGACTGGCTGGATACGGCGGCAACATTGGACTGGCAGGATACGGCAGGAACATAGGACTGGCAGGACACGACAGGAACACAGGACTAGCAGGACACAGCAACAGAGGAAGCAAGGGACACTGCGGAGATAACACGGATCAGAGCCAAGGAACCTAAGGGGATGTTGGCGGTTAACCAGCAAACGCAATAGACGCAAAGGTGTCTAAGCCAGGCAGGCACTGGGAAGAAGTACCCGACGGGCGCCGCCATATTGGAGGCGGAGCCACCGGGTCACGACCTCCCAGAAGCCCCAGTGCCGCAAGGAGCGCGTCTGCGCATGCGCGAAACACAGGAGGGACGAGCGCCGGAAAAGCAGGAAGACAGAGACGAGGAAGGAGCATCGGGAGCGCACCGGCCGGACAGGTAAGTATGAAAAGGCGGTGTAACAGTACTCTTTAAAACTGGAAAGGAATCTTTTCAAGATCACAGGAGCATTGATGTTCTACAGGGGTTCCCAGGATCTCTCCTCGGGACCAAAGCCCTTCCAATCGATTAAATTGTAAAGGTACCTTCACACATAACGATATCGTTAACGATATCGTTGCTATTTGTGACGTAGCAACGATATCGTTAATGAAATCGTTATGTGTGACAGCGACCAACGATCAGGCCCCTGCTGGGAGATCGTTGGTCGCTGAATAAAGTCCAGAACTTTATTTCGTCGCTGGACTCCTGCTGACATCGCTGGATCGGCGTGTGTGACACCGATCCAGCGATGTCTTCACTGGTAACCAGGGTAAACATCGGGTAACTAAGCGCAGGGCCGCGCTTAGTAACCCGATGTTTACCCTGGTTACCATGCTAAAAGTAAAAAAAACAAACACTACATACTTACCTACCGCTGTCTGTCCTCCAGCGCTGTGCTCTGCTCTCCTCCTGTACTGTCTGTGAGCCGGAAAGCAGAGCGGTGACGTCACCGCTCTGCTTTCCGGCTCCCAGACAGTACAGGAGGAGAGCAGAGAAGCAGAGCGCAGCGCTGGAGGACAGACGGCTGTAGGTAAGTATGTAGTGTTTGTTTTTTTTTACTTTTAGCATGGTAACCAGGGTAAACATCGGGTTACTAAGCGCGGCCCTGCGCTTAGTTACCCGATGTTTACCCTGGTTACCAGCATCGTTGGTCGCTGGAGAGCTGTCTGTGTGACAGCTCTCCAGCGACCAAACAGCGACGCTGCAGCGATCCGGATCGTTGTCGGTATCGCTGCAGCGTCGCTAAATGTGAAGGGGCCTTAAGCCTTACCCTTAACAAATTTCCTAGCAAGAATATTCTTAACCTCAAAAGCAGCATCGGAAGAAATAGGAAAATGAGAATGCGACGGAGCAGAATGATTAAAAATTGCGGGTTTGAGAAGTGAAACATGAAAAGAGTTAGGAATACGTAACGAGGAGGGCAACTTCAATTTATAAGCTACATCATTAATTTGGCTAGAAACCTCAAAGGGACCAATGTGACGTGGGCCAAATTTTTGAGAGGGAATCTTGAGTCTGATGTAACGAGAGGATAACCAGACTTTGTCACCTGGACGATACGGAGGAACATCTAGACGCTTTTTTGTCTGCATACTTTTTCATTCTGCAACTTGCTCTCTGAAGCGCCTCCTTAGCCTCCTGCCAAATTTTGGAGAATTCCACAGACAAGGAATCCGCCGCCGGTACACCTGAGGTGGGGGAAACAGGCAGAGGAATGCCGGGATGTTGCCCAAAAACAATGAAAAAAGGAGACTTAGACGGAGATTCGCTAGTATGGTTACTATAAGCGAATTCAGCCCACGGAAGAAGAGACACCCAGTCATCATGATGAGCATTAGTAAAATGGCGAAGATAAGATGTAAGAATTTGATTCACCCGCTCCACTTGTCCGTTAGACTGGGGATGGTATGCAGAAGAAAAATTTAGCGATACCTTCATAAGTCCACAAAGAGCTCTCCAGAAACGGGAAGTAAACTGAACTGCACTGTCGGACACGATATGCTGAGGGAATCCATGAAGCCAAAAAATTTGATGAAGAAAGACCTGTTTCTAACTAAGGAGCAGAAGGTAAACCAGGTAGAGAGATGAAGTAAGCCATTTTGGAAAATCTATCTACCACCACCAAAATTACAGTACAATTAGAAGATTTCGGCAAATCGGTGATGAAATCCATTGCAATGTGAGTCCAGGGAACCGAGGGCACAGGAAGTGGATGCAGAGGTCCAGAAGGAAGCTGTCGAGGAACTTTTTTCTAGCACATGAAGAACAAGAGGCAACAAAATCCAGGACATCTTGCCGAAGGGAAGGCCACCAGTAATGGCGAGAAATCAGGGTGAGAGTCTTCTTGCCCCCAACATGACCAGCGAATCGGGAAGAATGACCCCAACGTAAAACTTTCAGTTTGTCACGATTGGATACGAAGGTCTTTCCCGGGGGTGTAGTGATCACCTTCAGAGGAGCCAACGAGACAGTCTTAGCAGGATCAAGAATATGAGCTGGTCTCTCCTCTTCATCCTGAGATTGAAAAGACCTAGACAGAGCGTCAGCTTTAATGTACTTATTCCCGGGTCGGAAATGCAACTCAAAGTCGAAAAGTACAAAAAACAAAGACCATCTGGCTTGTCGGGGATTAAGCCTCTGGGCGGACTGGACATAGGACAGATTCTTGTGATCCGTAAAAATAACAAAAGGATGTACAGCCCCTTCCAGGAGGTACCGACACTCCTCTAGAGCCAATTTTATGGCCAGTAATTCTTTGTCACCTATGAAATAGTTTCGCTCCGGAGGAGAGAAAGCTTTGGAGAAAAACCCACAGGTGACTAAACGACCCGAGTTAGACCTCTGAAGTAAGACCGCTCCAGCTCCAATAGAGGATGCATCAACTTCAAGGATAAACGGTTTGTTGGAATCAGGTCGATGGAGTACTGATGCAGAAGCAAACTCTTGCTTTAGAGTTTGGAAAGCAGCTTCGGCCTCAGAAGACCAGAGATTAGAGTTTGCCCCCTTGCGGATCAGAGCAGAAATTGGTTTGGTCAAAGAAGAAAAATGAGGGATAAACCGTCTATAGTAGTTGGCGAAGCCTAGGAATCGCTGAATAGCCCTCTCTCCTGAAGGACGTGGCAAATTTAGAATGGCCGACACTTTCTCAGGATCCATCTTCAGACCATCTGATAGATAAAAAAACCCACTGAAATCTACCGAAATATATCCAAAAGGCAAAATGCCACATAGATAGACTACAAATAAAGTATCTCAGGACACTCCAAATTGCTATAAATTCTACACACGACCAGAGACAGGAGTAAATGTCCTACCAAAATTAGTCAGATATAAATATTTATTTTTATGAATACATCCACAATCAACAGAATATGTATAACAGACGTGAAAGGTAAAAACAACAAATCATGAGGGGAAAGAGCAGCACAGCTGAAATAACAGACAAGGTAGATGAGCATACCAAACGAGAATGTCATCCACATTCAACAATGCCCCTTACAAATAGTACAATCCTCACAAATAGGACTGGGCACTTGTGAACATATCCTAACCCCCATATGCAAATGTACTAAGCTAAACGCAAGTCCTCTATGGAGGTGAGGAAGAAGTATTGAATGGAACCCTTAACTTGATGCTACAACTCACCCATTGTAATGTCTGTCAGTGTGCGCTCCACAGCAGCCCCAACGCGTGTTTCGCGTGGGCTTCTTCCGGGGGCTGTGTGTGTGTGTCATTCCTGCATGTTTTTATATCCCTGAGTCAGCTGTAAGATGTTATTCATTAACGTTGACCGGCGCTTGCGCACTAAAACCTAGTGACTATCACTGGTCCAAAGATGGCCACCGAGCATGCGCATATATACGTCATATATATTGTTATGATCTAAAAATGCCCGCTGCGCATGCGCATATGCACGCCAGTGCTAAGTACCATATCTAGGCAACAGCCTACCAAGCAGCTGCCCCTATGATCCGGATATCCAGGCATCTATGTGGCGCATGTGTGCTAAACACCGCATCCCACAAGACACATCGCCGCAGGCCGCACACATGACAGGACGGGCGAGGTGAAATCCCCATGACGTCATAACGCCCGCCTGACACTAAGGAGGCCCGCAGGGATGCATCAAGAATGCAGAAACAGCAGACATGCGCGCCTGCTAGGAGGTAAATAGGACCAATGGAAAAAGAAAAAATGAGACAATATAACCCAGGAAGGGTACCGAGGACTGTTCGAAGACACATTTCTCTATCTTCGCGAAGAGATGATTCTGTCTTAGCCATAGTAGAACTTGACGAACATCACGCCGATGAGTGGATAAATCTGGGGAGAAGATGAGGATGTCATCCAAGTAGACCACGACACTGGTATAGAGGCAATCAAGAAAGATATCGTTGACGAACTCTTGGAATACCGCAGGAGCATTGCAAAGTCCAAAAGGCATTACCAAATACTCGTAGTGACCGTCCCAAGTGTTGAATGCGGTTTTCCACTCGTCCAGCGCACGGATACGGATCAAATTGTAGGCTCCTCAAAGGTCCAGCTTGGTAAAAATTCGTGCACCCCTCAGGCGGTCAAAGAGTTCAGAAATAAGAGGCAAAGGGTATTTATTCTTCACAGTGATGTCATTTAACCCTCTGTAGTCTATACACGGAAGAAGGGTACCATCCTTCTTTTTCACAAAAAAGAAACCCGCCCCTGCTGGAGATGAATATTTGCGAATTAAACCTTTGGAAAGGTTCTCTTGAATATACTCCGACATAGCTTGAGTCTCTGCCGGCAAGAGAGGATAAATTCTTCCTCTAGGAGGAGTGGTACCAGGTACAAGATCTATGGGACAATCGTAGGGACGATGTGGAAGAGTATCTGCCTCCTTTTTGTCAAAAACATCCGCAAAGGAGGCATAAACTGAGGGCAACATGGAGGGAATGGGAATGGGACAGGGAACACCTACAGGACGCACTGGCAACAGACAACGAGTCTGACAAGAATCCCCCCAGCAAAGAATATTGCCCCTATGCCAATCTAAAAAAGGTTTGTGGACCCGTAGCCACGGAAGACCGAGAAGAATGGGATGAGAGATGTTGGCTAAAACAAAAAACGAGATTCGCTCCCTATGAAGAGCCCCTACTTGAAGCTCAACTACCTGAGTGACTTGAGTGACAGTCTCTTGCAGAGGTCTTCCGTCTACGGAAGCTAGGAAAAGAGGATTCTCTAAAAACTTAACGGGGACAGAAAACTTAATAACCTCCTCTAATCTAATAAAATTTCCAGCAGCACCGGAGTCCACATAGGCCTCAAGAGAAATGCGCTTATCATGAGCATGCAACAAAACAGGCAAAGTGAGGGGTAGAGAGGTTTCATATGCACCTAGGGAGGCCTCTCTTACCTGACCTAGGTGGAGGAGTTTTACGGAGCAGGCTCAGAGAAGATGAGAGGAGCTCCCACAGTAAAAACAGAGACCCTGGGCGCGTCTCTCCTTCCGACGTTGTTCAGAGAGTTTAATGCGATCCACTTGCATTGGTTCAGGAGCAGAAACCGAAGCAGAGGCTCTGGGCCATGGACTGGGAGGTCTACGAGAGGGCATGGAAGAGCGAGGGAATCTTTTCTCCCGAGCTCGCTCCTGAAAGCGGAGGTCAATGCGGGTAGCCAAGGCAATTAATACCTCCAAATTAGTTGGGAGTATCACGGCCTGCCAATTCATCTTTAATACGGCTAGAAAGTCCCCGCCAAAATGCCCCTACTAATGCCTCATTATTCCAGCCCAAGTCTGAAGACAAAGTCCGAAACTGAATAGCGTATTGCCCCACCGTTAAAGAGCCCTGCATTAAATTAAACAAAGCCTCAGTAGTTGAGGCCAAGCGACCCGGTTCATCAAAAACCTGATGAAAGGTCTCCAAGAATGTAGTGAGCTGAAGAACCACTGGATCATCCTGCTCCCAAAGAGGATTAACCCATGCTAAAGCATCTCCCTCTAAATGGGAAACAATGAAAGCCACCTTGGCCCGATCCATAGGATACTGCATGGGAAGGAGCTCAAAATGAAGACGGCACTGATTGAGAAATCCCCGACATTGTTTGGGATCTCCATTATAGCGAGGAGGTTTGGCCAAATGGGGAGTGGGATGAGGAGCAAGAGCAGGAGAAGAAACGGACGTAGCAGACTGGAGAGAAAGCAGACGACTATCTACTGAAGCCATATACCCCAGAATTTGGGACTGAGCGTCGCGCTGCTGTGCCAGTTCTTGTTGTAAACCAGCCAGCTGAGAGGCATTCCCCGGGTCAGAGATCTGGAGGGCAGAGAGACGGGAGTCCATAGACTTCATGAAAGACATCATGCGAGATTGGTTCTCCCGCAGAAAAAGAAGCTCCAGCGGGATCCATGGCCTTTGCGTACTATTAGGTCTAAGGAAGTGGACCCTCTGGGTCACGGCTTCAAAGCCCCCGAGGACGAGTGGACCAGGTGGTGCCACCCCCTGTACAGGGAGAGTTAGGGACAGGCCCAAGGAGGGTGAAGCCGCCAAAGGGACGACTGAAGTTAGAGCACAGAGAGCACGACAGGCAGCGGGGAGACAGGACTAGAGAAGTGATTAAAATGGCGGAGGCAGCAAAGACGAGGTACTAACCGGTAAGATGCTGGCACTCGAGAGATGGAGACAACGGAGCCTTTGGACTGGCTGGGAACAGCAGGAACACAGGACTGGCAAGATATGACAGGAACGCAGAGCTGGCTGGTCACGGCAGGAATGCAGGACTGGCACAACAAGCACGGGGCAGGCAAGATGCGGCAGGAACACGGAACTGGCAGGACACGGCAGGAACACAGGACTGGCAGGATACGGCAGGAACACGGGACTGGCTGGATACGGCAGGAACACGGGACTGGCAGGATATGGCAGGAACACAGGACTGGCTGGATACGGCAGGAACACAGGACTGGCAGGACACGCCAACAGAGGAAGCAAGGGACACTGCGGAGATAACACGGATCAGAGCCAAGGAACCCAAGGGGATGCTGGCGGTTAACCAGCAAACGCAATAGACGCAAAGGCGTCTAAGCAGGGCAGGCACTGGGAAGAAGTACCCGACGGGCGCCGCCATATTGGAGGCGGAGCCGCCGGGTCACGACCTCCCAGAAGCCCCAGCGCCGCGAGAAGCGCGTCTGCGCATGCGCGAAGCACAGGAGGGAAGAGCGCCGGAAAAAGCAGGAAGACAGAGACGAGGAAGGAGCATCGGGAGCGCGCCAGGCGGACAGGTAAGTATGAAAAGGCGGCGTAACACCCATCATACTGTGTATAAGGAAGCTGTGGCCCCCATCATACTGTGTATAAGGAAGCAGTGGCCACCATCATACTGTGTATAAGGAAGCTGTGGCCCCCATCATACTGTGTATAAGGGAGCTGCGGACCCATCATACTGTGTATAAGGGAGCTGCGGGCCCATCATACTGTGTATAAGGGAGCTGCAGGCTCATCATACTGTGTATAAAGAAGCTGTGGCCCATCATACTGTATATAAGGAAGCTGTGGCCCCATCATACTGTGTATAAGGGAGCTGCAGGCCCATCATACTGTGTATAAAGAAGCTGTGGGACCATCATACTGTGTATAAAGAAGCTGTGGCCCAATCATACTGTGTATAAGGAAGCTGTGGCCCCATCATACTGTGTATAAGAGAGCTGCAGGCCTATCATACTGTGTATAAAGAAGCTGTGGGCCCATCATACAGTGTATAAAGAAGCTGTGGCCCCATCATACTGTGTACAGGAGAACTGTGAGGAACATCATACTGTTTGACGGAAGCTGCAGGCCCATCATACTGTTTATAAGGAGCTGTGGACCCACCATACTGTGTATAGGGAACTGTGACAGCCTATGGGAGCTGTTGGCCCATTACACTGTATATAGGGGAGCTCATGGGGGGCGTTATATTTTCTATAGTGGAGCTCTGTCAGCATTATACTGTGTAAAGGTGGGCAGGGAGAACATCATACGGTGTATCGGGGAGTTATAGAATCATCATACTGTGTATAGGGGAGCTGTGGGGGCCTTATACTGTGTATATGGAAGCTTTGAGCTCACCATACTGTGTATAATGGAGCAGTACATGAGGGAACTTAGGGGACATTATTAAATGTAAAGTGGGCACTTAAGCATTACTGTATTGTTATAGGGGCACTCAGAGTATTGCGACCATAAAAGTTGCATATCGTCACAATATGGCGGTAAAATCAATGTTCGTTTTTGTATATAGATTTATTTTCAATAACAGCGCGGTCATATTCTGAGGTTCCACTATATTCACAATTAGAGTGCAGAACCGTAGCTGTAATCAGGGTTAGCTGGTTAGGGGCCCACTCAGATGTTTCGCCACCCCCTAAGTTGAAACCCTAGCTACGTCTCTGCTTTTCCTCTATTTGTTCCACTCCTGGTTTTGGCTTACAAATACTGATGTAAAATACTGACCAAATACTGCTAGTGTGACGGCAGCCTGACACTTTAAAGCCATGTGTATGTCACCCAATGGCCCAGTATTAAAAAACACATTTTTTGTGGTCTCCACTTTAGGCCACGTGCACATATTGATAATTTGAATTTTTTTTTTTTACCTCAGTATTTGTAAGTCAAAACCAGAAGTGGGTGATAAATACAGAAGTGGTGACGTGTTTCTATTAGGCTATGTGCACACATTGCGGATTAGCCTCTGGAATTTTTTGTGCGGATTCTGCATCTCTTGGCAGAAACCGCAGGTGCGGATTTGATGCGTTTTTTTTTCATTGATTTACATTGTACTGTAAATCACTTGTGGATCTGCAGCATTTTTTTACGGTAAAAAACGCTGCGGATCCGCAGGAAATCCGCAACGTGTGCACATAGCCTTATACTTTCCTCTGACTGTTCCACTCCTGGTTTTGGCTTACAAATGCTGAGGTAAAATACTGACCAAATACTGAATATGTGCACGTGGCCTTATAGAAAAGAGCAACTAGACACTCCCTTGGCTTCTGTCAGGTGCCTGGGGTCTATGGATTTGATATACAGTATGTGCAAGAAAATATGCCAAAAGTATGGGGGAAAAAAGCTCGGTGAGCATTATGTTGGGATGGATATTATGAGCCAGTGACTTCCATCTCTGCACTGCTGAGACCTCAAATCTTCTGATGAACCTACAAGATAGGGAAACTCATTGAGGCACTAACAATAAGCACAAGCATTGAGTGATAAGTCATCTTTTTTCTAATATATATCATGGTGGGCTCCCAAGCACTAACATACATGTTGTATACTTATGCTATGATTACCATGTATCTAATTTGATCTATGTTACATCACAAGGTATGAACAGGGACTATCAGGGAGAAACAGGGAGAGCTACAGTTCAACAGGGGCGCCATATCTAATATATCTAGGGTGCCAACCTTCTCGGCTAGTCAGTACCAGCCTGATGTGTTTGTCTAGGGATTCACAACTTTTTGCGGTTGCCTGGGATATATACCGTATATACTTCATTTCCATGACTGTATCAGCATAATCGAATATCTATTTGACTTATGTACATCACTTCTGGGTCTATTAGATCTCTAGAATTGCATATACATATTGTGGATAGGTCTACACTATCTAGTACCCATTTTCTCTATATATGTAAAAAAATGACTACGTATATATATATTTATTTTGCCTAAAACACATAGGAAATGTGTCATCTTTAACTTTAGACCTTTTAGAGATCATTTCATCTTCAACTTGCTTAACTGTTCACAATAACAGTAATTTTCATCAGGGGTGCCCATATTTTACATGCCACTGTATACTAGCAGTAGACGTACCAGAACATATAGTCTAGAATTTTACTGCGCAAGATTTTTTGGGGGTGTTTTTTAACATTATTAATAATAAAATTTGTTTTAACATAGAGTTTGAATTGGTCTAGTACATAAATTACAGCAAATCAGCTTGCATATATCTACTATATAATTGTCTAAGAGTCACTTCCATCTTTCTGTCCTTCTGTCTGTCTGTCACGGATATTCATTGATCGCGGCCTCTGTCTGTCAAGGAAATCCAAGTCGCTGATTGGTCGCGGAAAAAAAGCCACGACCAATCAGCGACGGGCACAGTTTGAAAGAAAATGGCCGTTCCTTACTCCCCGCAGTCACTGCCCGGCGCCCACATACTCCCCTCCAGCAACCGCTAAAAAAGGGTTAATGCCGGCGGTAACAGACCACGTTATGCCGCGGGTAACGCACTCCGTTACCACCGCTATTAACACTGTGTGTCCTCAACTCTTTACTATTGATTCTGCCTATGCGGCATCAATAGTAAAAAATCTAATGTTAAAAATAATAGTTAAAAAAAAAACCTGCTATACTCACCCTCCGTTGTCCGCCGAGCTGCTCGTGCCGGCCGCCATCTTCAGTTCCCGGCGATTCATTGCGAGACCGCTAAGTCATCTGGGTAATTTCACAATGCATCCTGGGAACGGAAGATGGCGGCAGCCGCGCGCTCATCGCCTGCGCCAGATCCGAAGGTGAGTGTGTTACAACTACAAGGGGCCCTCGGATCCGAAGGTGAGTATTTTTATCTTTTAACCTGTGACATACGTGGCTGGGCAATAAACTACATGACTGGGCAAAATACTACGTGACTGGGCAATATACTACGTCACTGTGCAATATACTACGTGGCTCTGTGCTATATACTACGTCGCAGTGCAATATACTACGTCGCTGTGCAATATACTACGTGGCTCTGTGCTGTATACTATGTAGCTGGGCAAAATAATACGATGTAGCTGGGCAATATACTACGTGGCTGGGCAATATACTACGTCACTGGGTAATATACTACGTCACTGGGCAATATACTACGTCACTGGGCAATATACTACATGGCTGGGCAATATACTACGTGGCTCTGTGCTGTATACTACGTCACTGTGCAATATACTGCATCACTGGGCAATATACTACGTGACTGGGCAATATACTATGTCACTGGGCAATATACTATGTGACTGGGCAATATACTACGTGGCTGGGCAATATACTATGTGGCTCTGTGCTGTATACTACGTCGCTGTGCAATATACTACGTCACTGGGCAATATACTACGTAGCTGGGCAATATACTACATGGCTGGCCAATATACTACGTCACTGGGTAATATACTACGTCACTGGGCAATATACTACGTCACTGGGCAATATACTACATGGCTGGGCAATATACTACGTGGCTCTGTGCTGTATACTACGTCACTGTGCAATATACTGCATCACTGGGCAATATACTACGTGACTGGGCAATATACTATGTCACTGGGCAATATACTATGTGACTGGGCAATATACTACGTGGCTGGGCAATATACTATGTGGCTCTGTGCTGTATACTACGTCGCTGTGCAATATACTACGTCACTGGGCAATATACTACGTAGCTGGGCAATATACTACATGGCTGGGCAATATACTATGTCACTGGGTAATATACTACATCACTGGGCAATATACTACGTCACTGGGCAATATACTACATGGCTGGGCAATATACTACGTGGCTCTGTGCTGTATACTACGTCACTGTGCAATATACTGCATCACTGGGCAATATACTACGTGACTGGGCAATATACTATGTCACTGGGCAATATACTATGTGACTGGGCAATATACTACGTGGCTGGGCAATATACTATGTGGCTCTGTGCTGTATACTACGTCGCTGTGCAATATACTACGTCAGTGGGCAATATACTATGTAGCTGGTCAATATACTACATGGCTGGCCAATATACTACGTCACTGGGCAATATACTACGTGGCTGGGCAATATACTACGTCACTGGGCAATATACTACGTCACAGTGCAATATACTACGTCGCTGTGCAATATACTACGTGGCTCTGTGCTGTATACTATGTAGCTGGGTAATATACTACGTAGTTGGGCAATATACTACGTGGCTGGGCAATATACTACGTCACTGGGCAATATACTACGTCACTGGGCAATATACTACGTCACTGGGCAATATACTACATGGCTGGGCAATATACTACGTGGCTCTGTGCTGTAGACTACGTCACTGTGCAATATACTACGTCGCTGTGCAATATACTACGTGGCTCTGTGCTGTATACTACGTCACTGTGCAATATACTACATCACTGGGCAATATACTACGTAGCTGGGCAATATACTACGTCACTGGGCAATATACTATGTGACTGGGCAATATACTACGTGGCTGGGCAATATACTATGTGGCTCTGTGCTGTATACTACGTCGCTGTGCAATATACTACGTTACTGGGCAATATACTACGTAGCTGGGCAATATACTACATGGCTGGCCAATATACTACGTCACTGGGCAATATACTACGTGGCTGGGCAATATACTACGTCACTGGGCAATATACTACGTCACTGGGCAATATACTACGTGGCTGCGCAATATACTACGTCACTTGTTATGTTTGCTAATGACAGGTGTTATGAAGGCAATCCAGAAACACAGTGTGCTTAGCGATCAGAGCGCACACAGAGATCTGACAAATACCCAAAAATACAAGAACGAGCTCTGAGACGTGGAAACTCTGTAGACTGCACACCTGATCCTATCCTAAACACAACTAAAAGCGGCTGTGGATTGCGCCTAACAACTACCTAGGCAACTCGGCACAGCCTAAGAAACTAGCTAGCCTGAAGATAGAAAAATAGGCCTGACTTGCCCCAGAGAAATTCCCCAAAGGAAAAGGCAGCCCCCCACATATAATGACTGTGAGTAAGATGAAAAGACAAAACGTAGGGATGAAATAGATTCAGCAAAGTGGGGCCCGATATTCTAGGACAGAGCGAGGACAGTAAAGCGAACTTTGCAGTCTACAAAAAACCCTAAAGCAAAACCACGCAAAGGGGGCAAAAAAAAAACCCACCATGCCGAACTAACGGCACGGCGGTACACCCTTTGCGTTTCAGAGTTTCCAGCAAAACAAAAGACAAGCTGGACAGAAAAAAAGCAACAAAAAAGCAAAAAGCACTTAGCTATACAGAGCAGCAGGTCACAGGAACAATCAGGAGAAGCTCAGATCCAACACTGAAACATTGACAAGGAGCAAGGATAGCAGCATCAGGCGGAGTTAAGTAATGAAGCAGTTAACGAGCTCACCAGAACACCTGAGGGAGGAAGCTCAGAAGCTGCAGTACCACTTGTGACCACAGGAGTGAATTCAGCCACAGAATTCACAACAGTACCCCCCCCTTGAGGAGGGGTCACCGAACCCTCACCAGAGCCCCCAGGCCGACCAGGATGAGCCGCATGAAAAGCACGAACAAGATCGGAAGCATGAACATCAGAGGCAAAAACCCAGGAATTATCTTCCTGAGCATAACCCTTCCATTTAACCAGATACTGGAGTTTCCGTCTAGAAACACGAGAATCCAAAATCTTCTCCACAATATACTCCAATTCCCCCTCCACCAAAACTGGGGCAGGAGGCTCAACAGATGGAACCATAGGTGCCACGTATCTCCGCAACAACGACCTATGGAATACATTATGTATGGAAAAGGAGTCTGGGAGGGTCAAACGAAAAGACACAGGATTGAGAACCTCAGAAATCCTATACGGACCAATAAAACGAGGTTTAAATTTAGGAGAGGAAACCTTCATAGGAATATGACGAGAAGATAACCAAACCAGATCCCCAACACGAAGTCGGGGACCCACACGGCGTCTGCGATTAGCGAAAAGTTGAGCTTTCTCCTGGGACAAGATCAAATTGTCCACTACCTGAGTCCAGATCTGCTGCAACCTATCCACCACAGAATCCACACCAGGACAGTCCGAAGACTCAACCTGTCCTGAAGAGAAACGAGGATGGAACCCAGAATTGCAAAAAAATGGAGAAACCAAGGTAGCCGAGCTGGCCCGATTATTAAGGGCGAACTCAGCCAACGGCAAAAAGGACACCCAATCATCCTGGTCTGCAGAAACAAAACATCTCAGATATGTTTCCAAGGTCTGATTGGTTCGTTCGGTCTGGCCATTAGTCTGAGGATGGAAAGCCGAGGAAAAGGATAGGTCAATGCCCATCCTACCACAAAAGGCTCGCCAAAACCTTGAAACAAACTGGGAACCTCTGTCAGAAACAATATTCTCAGGAATGCCATGCAACCGAACCACATGCTGAAAGAACAAAGGTACCAAATCAGAGGAGGAAGGCAATTTAGCCAAGGGCACCAGATGGACCATTTTAGAAAAGCGATCACAGACCACCCAAATGACTGACATCTTTTGAGAAACGGGAAGGTCAGAAATGAAATCCATCGAAATATGTGTCCAAGGCCTCTTTGGGACCGGCAAGGGCAAAAGCAACCCACTGGCACGAGAACAGCAGGGCTTAGCCCTAGCACAAATCCCACAGGACTGCACAAAAGTACGTACATCCCGTGACAGAGATGGCCACCAGAAGGATCTAGCCACTAACTCTCTGGTACCAAAGATTCCAGGATGACCAGCCAACACCGAACAATGAAGTTCAGAGATAAGTTTATTAGTCCACCTATCAGGGACGAACAGTTTCTCTGCTGGACAACGATCAGGTTTATTCGCCTGAAATTTTTGCAGCACCCGCCGCAAATCAGGGGAGATGGCAGACACAATGACTCCTTCCTTGAGGATACCCGCTGGCTCAGATAAACCCGGAGAGTCGGGCACAAAACTCCTAGACAGAGCATCCGCCTTCACATTTTTAGAGCCCGGAAGGTACGAAATCACAAAGTCGAAGCGGGCAAAAAATAACGACCAACGGACCTGTCTAGGATTCAAGCGCTTGGCAGACTCGAGATAAGTCAAGTTCTTATGATCAGTCAATACCACCACGCGATGCTTAGCTCCTTCAAGCCAATGACGCCACTCCTCGAATGCCCACTTCATGGCCAGCAACTCTCGATTGCCCACATCATAATTACGCTCAGCGGGCGAAAACTTCCTGGAAAAGAAAGCACATGGTTTCATCACTGAGCAATCAGAACCTCTCTGTGACAAAACCGCCCCTGCTCCAATCTCAGAAGCATCAACCTCGACCTGGAACGGAAGAGAAACATCTGGCTGACACAACACTGGGGCAGAACAAAAACGACGCTTCAACTCCTGAAAAGCTTCCACAGCAGCAGAAGACCAATTAACCAAATCAGCACCCTTCTTGGTCAAATCGGTCAATGGTTTGGCAATGCTAGAAAAATTACAGATGAAGCGACGATAAAAATTAGCAAAGCCCAGGAACTTTTGCAGACTTTTCAGAGATGTCGGCTGAATCCAATCCTGGATGGCTTGGACCTTAACTGGATCCATCTCGATAGTAGAAGGGGTAAAGATGAACCCCAAAAATGAAACTTTCTGCACACCGAAGAGACACTTTGATCCCTTCACAAACAAAGAATTAGCACGCAGGACCTGAAAAACCATTCTGACCTGCTTCACATGAGACTCCCAATCATCTGAGAAGATCAAAATGTCATCCAAGTAAACAATCAGGAATTTATCCAGATACTCACGGAAGATGTCATGCATAAAAGACTGAAACACAGATGGAGCATTGGCAAGTCCGAACGGCATCACTAGATACTCAAAATGACCCTCGGGCGTATTGAATGCAGTTTTCCATTCATCTCCTTGCCTGATTCTCACCAGATTATACGCACCACGAAGATCTATCTTAGTGAACCAACTAGCCCCCTTAATCCGAGCAAACAAGTCAGATAACAATGGCAAGGGATACTGAAATTTAACAGTGATCTTATTAAGAAGGCGGTAATCAATACACGGTCTCAGCGAACCATCCTTCTTGGCTACAAAGAAGAACCCTGCTCCCAGTGGTGATGACGATGGGCGAATATGTCCCTTCTCCAGGGATTCCTTCACATAACTGCGCATAGCGGCGTGTTCGGGCACTGATAAATTAAATAATCGACCTTTAGGGAATTTACTACCAGGAATCAAATTGATAGCACAATCACAATCCCTATGCGGAGGTAGAGCATCGGACTTGGGCTCTTCAAATACATCCTGATAATCAGACAAGAACTCTGGGACCTCAGAAGGGGTGGATGACGAAATCGACAAAAATGGAACATCACCATGTACCCCCTGACAACCCCAGCTGGATACCGACATGGAATTCCAATCCAATACTGGATTATGGGTTTGTAGCCATGGCAACCCCAACACGACCACATCATGCAGATTATGCAACACCAGAAAGCGAATAACTTCCTGATGTGCAGGAGCCATGCACATGGTAAGCTGGGCCCAGTATTGAGGTTTATTCTTGGCCAAAGGTGTAGCATCAATTCCTCTCAATGGAATAGGACACCGCAAAGGCTCCAAGAAAAACCCACAACGTTTAGCATAATCCAAATCCATCAGATTCAGGGCAGCGCCCGAATCCACAAACGCCATGACAGAAAACGACGACAAAGAGCATATCAAGGTAATGGACAGAAGGAATTTGGACTGTACAGTACCAATGACGGCAGACCTAGCGGACCGCTTAGTGCGCTTAGGACAATCAGAAATAGCATGAGTGGAATCACCACAGTAGAAACACAGACCATTCAGACGTCTGTATTCCTGCCGTTCAACTCTAGTCATAGTCCTATCGCACTGCATAGGCTCAGGTTTAACCTCAGGCAGTACCGCCAAATGGTGCACAGATTTACGCTCGCGCAAGCGTCGACCGATCTGAATGGCCAAAGACAAAGACTCATTCAAACCAGCAGGCATAGGAAATCCCACCATGACATCCTTAAGAGCCTCAGAGAGACCCTTTCTGAACAAAGCTGCCAGCGCAGATTCATTCCACTGAGTGAGTACTGACCATTTCCTAAATTTCTGACAATATACTTCTATATCATCCTGACCCTGGCACAAAGCCAGCAAATTTTTCTCAGCCTGATCCACTGAATTAGGCTCATCGTACAGCAATCCGAGCGCCAGGAAAAACGCATCGACACTACTCAATGCAGGGTCTCCTGGCGCAAGAGAAAATGCCCAGTCTTGAGGGTCGCCGCGCAAAAAAGAAATAATAATCAAAACCTGTTGAATAGGATTACCAGAAGAATGAGGTTTCAAGGCCAGAAATAGCTTACAATTATTTTTGAAACTTAGAAACTTAGTTCTATCTCCAAAAAACAAATCAGGAATAGGAATTCTTGGTTCTAACATAGATTTCTGATCAATAGTATCTTGAATTTTTTGTACATTTATAACGAGATTATCCATTGAAGAGCACAGACCCTGAATATCCATGTCCACACCTGTGTCCAGAATCACCCAAATGTCTAGGGAAAAAAAAAAAAAAGTGAACACAGAGCAGAAAAAAAAAAAAATGATGTCAGAACTTTTTCTTTCCCTCTATTGAGAATCATTAGTTGGCTCCTTGTACTGTTATGTTTGCTAATGACAGGTGTTATGAAGGCAATCCAGAAACACAGTGTGCTTAGCGATCAGAGCGCACACAGAGATCTGACAAATACCCAAAAATACAAGAACGAGCTCTGAGACGTGGAAACTCTGTAGACTGCACACCTGATCCTATCCTAAACACAACTAAAAGCGGCTGTGGATTGCGCCTAACAACTACCTAGGCAACTCGGCACAGCCTAAGAAACTAGCTAGCCTGAAGATAGAAAAATAGGCCTGACTTGCCCCAGAGAAATTCCCCAAAGGAAAAGGCAGCCCTCCACATATAATGACTGTGAGTAAGATGAAAAGACAAAACGTAGGGATGAAATAGATTCAGCAAAGTGGGGCCCGATATTCTAGGACAGAGCGAGGACAGTAAAGCGAACTTTGCAGTCTACAAAAAACCCTAAAGCAAAACCACGCAAAGGGGGCAAAAAAAAACCCACCGTGCCGAACTAACGGCACGGCGGTACACCCTTTGCGTCTCAGAGCTTCCAGCAAAACAAAAGGCAAGCTGGACAGAAAAAAAGCAACAAAAAAGCACTTAGCTATACAGAGCAGCAGGTCACAGGAACAATCAGGAGAAGCTCAGATCCAACACTGAAACATTGACAAGGAGCAAGGATAGCAGCATCAGGCGGAGTTAAGTAATGAAGCAGTTAACGAGCTCACCAGAACACCTGAGGGAGGAAGCTCAGAAGCTGCAGTACCACTTGTGACCACAGGAGTGAATTCAGCCACAGAATTCACAACAGTCACTGGGCAATATACTACGTGGCTGGCCAATATACTACATCACTGGGCAATATACTACGTGGCTGCGCAATAATACTACGTGGCTGGGCAATATACTACGTGGCTGGGCAATATACTACGTGGCTGGGCAATATACTACGTGGACATGCATATTCTAGAATAGCCGATGCGTTAGAATCGGGCCACCTTCAAGTTTACTATATAATTGTCTAAGGGTCACTTCCATCTTTCTATCCTTCTGTCTGTCTTTCTGTTACGGATATTCATTGGTCGCAGCCTCTGTCTGTCATGGAATCCAAGTCGCTGATTGATTGTGGCAAAACGCCCACGACCATTGCCACGACCAATCAGCGATGGGCGCACTCCGGCGGCAACATGGCCGCTCCTTCCTCCCCGCAGTCAGTGCCCGCTCCATACTCCCCTCCAGTCAGCGCTCACACAGGGTTAATGGCAGCGTTAACGGACTGCGTTATGCCGCGGTGTAACGTACTCCATTAACGCTGCTATTAACCCTGTGTGACCAACTTTTTAACTATTGATGCTGCCTATGCAGTCTCAATAGTAAAAATATCTAATGTTAAAAATAATTTAAAAAAAAAAATCATCATATACTCACCTTCCGGCGCCTTTCCCTGCTTCTCGCGACGCTCCGGTAACCGCTCCATGCAAGCGGCAGGTTCCGGTGGCAAGGATGGTATGCGACAAGGACCTGCCATGACATCACGGTCACAGGTCCTGCGCCCATACCAACCCTGGGACCGGAAGCTGCCGCGTGCACCGCACATAGGGCCAGGACTTCAATGGAGGGTGAGTATATATTTTTCATTTTAAGTCTGTATACCACATGGCTCTGTGCTGTATACTCCATCGCTGTGCAATATACTATGTGGCTGGGCAATATACTACGTGGCTGGGCAATATACTACGTGGCTGGGCAATATACTACGTGACTGGGCAATATAATACGTGGCTGGGCAATATACCACGTGGCTGGGCAATATACTACATGGCTGGGCAATATACTACGTGGACATGCATATTCTAGAATACCCGATGCGTTAGAATCGGGCCACCATCTAGTCTACTATATAATTGTCTAAGGGTCACAACCGTCTGTCTTTCTGTCTGTCACGGATATTCATTGGTCGCAGCCTCTGTCTGTCATGGAAATCCAAGTTGCTGATTGGTCGCGGCAAAACAGCCACGACCAATCAGCGACGGGCACAGTCCGGCGGCAAAATGGCCGCTCCTTCCTCCCCGCAGTCAGTGCCCGCTCCATAATCCCCTCCAGTCAGCGCTCACACAGGGTTAATGGCGGCGCTAACGGACCACGTTATGCTGCGGTGTAACGCACTCCGTTAATGCTGCTATTAACCTGTGTGACCAACTTTTTACTATTGATGCTGCCTGTGCAGCATCAATAGTAAAAAGATTTAATGTTAAAAATAATAAAAATAAATAAAAAATCATTATATACTCACCGTCCGTCGGCCCCTCGGATCCAGAACAGATCTTTTCCGCTCCTCGCGATACGCGTTACGATGACCGCTCCATGCATTGCGATCTCGCGAGATAATGACGTAGCGGTGTCGCGAGTGTTGGTAACCGCTTCGCCATGATCCGGGGGCCAACGGAAGGTGAGTATATAACTATTTTTTATTTTAATTTTTTTACGTGGGCTGGGCAATATACTACGTGGGCTGAGCAATATACTATGTGGGCTGTGTAATATACTAGGTGGGCTGTGAAATATACTACGTGGGCTGGGCAATATACTACGTGGGCTGTGCAATATGCTACGTGGGCTGTGCAGTATATTCCGTGGGCTGTGCAATAGGCTGTGCAATATACTACGTGGCCTGTGCAATATACTACGTGGGCTGTGCAATATACTACGTGGGCTGTGCAATATACTACGTGGGCTGTATTTTACACTACATAGCCTGTGTTATACACTACGTGGCCTGTGTTATACACTACGTGGCCTGTGTTATATACTGTGTGCGTCTTCATAAATAAAGTACATATTCTAGAATACCCGATGCGTTCGAATCGGGCCACCATCTAGTATATATATATATAGTCAATTCGTGCTTGTTTATAGGCAAAAATGTCCCCATTAAATGCACCTTAAGGCATTTAATGTTGGTATATAGATTTGATAGATACTTTTTATGATATATAGATAGCTATGGATCATATACAACTTATAGAAGATGCTGAACAGGTGAACAGGACGGAATGTATTCAGCAATGTATTACCGTAAGTATAAAGATAAATTAAACCCACCTTTTTCCTTCTTATCAAGCCTATTTGTATCTGAGATAGAGGTCAGTGGCAGAATGAATTTACATCATTTTCTTGACACTGACAAAAATTCCATTTGCAGGCGCTATTGATGCTTTAAAGGTGTAATGTATCATACAAATAATTTTTTTTTGATTTGACGTGTACAGTCTAGTTTGATTTATTTTTATGTCAAATATGAAATGAAAAGTGAGAAAGTTGAAAATGAGAATCTCTTTCGAAAAGGAAAAATGGAAGAAAGGAATAAGAAGAAAACACACAGGAGCACATCTCTTGCATTTTGTAGGCCATTTTAATTGAGTTCCATTGTGGTAATTCTTCTCTTCAAACATCTGATAAGTGCAATGCAGATGAAAGCATGACTTGTGCTTGCCCTTGAAGCAGCCACTTCACATTGATTGCAGGCTTGAGAGAGGTGTAAGGTTGGTGTCACAGGACTCCTCCCTCGCTGCTTTTTGCCATGTTATACTAGAAGGAGGCCGCGCTGTGCTGCCGCTAACAGACTCAGAGATTGCAAAATCACAAAGCATTTTTCAAGGGGAAAGTAAATGTTCACACCTTTTTTCACAACGATTATTGACAATACTCATCAAGAAAATGTTCTATTATATATTTACTACAATATAATACTAGTAATAATAATGCAATATTGCTAGAATTAGAATATTTAATTTTTAACCCCTTCACTGTTGGATGTCTGGAAACTAAAATTAATAATAAAATAATTCATATAATTGTAAATGTAAAACTGCTAATTAGAATTATTAATTGTTAGCATCGTCACTTATGGTTGTTGTAATTATTTCATGACTTGATGGTTTTCTATTCTTTTTCACTTTTGAAGTTTACTTTTGTTTAATGTGATTATTGGGGGATGTCCCCTTTCTTAAATACAGTGGTGTAAAAAAGTGCCATCATTCTGATTTCCTATTCTTTTGCATGTTTATCACACTTAAATGTTTCAGATTACCAAAGAAATGGAAATCACTTTTTCACACAGGGCCCTGTAGGTTTGGATTTCTTTTTCCCTTAATAATAAAGACCTTCATTTAAAACCTGCATTTTGTGTTTACTTGTGTCATCTTTGTCTAATATTTAAATTTGTTTCGTGATCTGAAACATTTAAGTGTGACAAACATGCAAAAGAATAAGAAATCAGGAAAGGGACACTTTTTCACACCACTGTAACCTATTAGAAAATTATTCAAATATGAATCACATCTATTAATGTACACTCACACTGGTGTATTACACTGCCAAGTGTTATCTGATGTTTTGTAGAATAGTACCCGTCTCAATGTAATATTATGGGGCAGCGCAGATCAGCATTTTTGGGGGGTGATTCGGTATGAGAAAACAATCCCAGTATGGTGTGAGTGGCTTTGCAAGTCGGACCAAGCGCACCCATACAAGTCTACAGGTGCATGTAAAACAGTCCTATGTATGTACACAGAGACAATGAAGATGTTGAAATTAAGCTCTCTATCTTCTCCACACCTGTGATATGATTCTCTAATGCAAGAGAATCAGATCACATTAACATGACATTTGGCTCAAACTCTGACAGAGTTTAATCCCAGTGACAGCATATTTGGCCCGATTCTCTTGCATGAGAGAATAGACGGCCGTGTGACCCTGACCTAAGGGCAATCCCACACGTCCAGATAATTCCGGTACCGGAAAAAATCGGTACCGGAATTATCCGTGTCCGTGTGCCCTATGTTTCTGTGGTACATCAGTGTGGCACACGTGTGCCGCCCGTTTGTCCACTGGGTACCATATGCACGGTGCTGGGACCCACCCATGTCTCCTGTATGCGGTCACATGGGGCCGCTCATTTACAGTACTGACTATGCGGCTCCGCCCCTTTGGGAGGCGGAGCCGCATATTCATGATTGTAATCGGCGGCCCCACGTGACCGCATACAGGAGACGCTGCGGCCAGGAGAGGACGCTGCGGCGAGGGATCCGACACCTAGGTGAGTATTTTAATCACAGCGGGGGGGGGGGGGGGGCGCACAGGGGGTGGGAGGGGGGGGCACCTGGATCTGCATTTTAAACACTAATATTCATATGTTCCCTGCAGCAAACACTGCTGCAAGGAACATATGAGTCGCGGCTTCAGCACCAGTGGGGGGGACAACGCTTAATGTAGCGCTGTCTCCTGCACGGCACACGGACTGCACACGGACAATGTCCGTGTGCGGTACGTGTTTTACACAGACCCATTGGCTTTAATGAGTCCGTGTAATCTGTGCGCTCCCACGAACACTGACATGTCTCCGTGTTTGGCACACGGAGACACGGTCCGCAAAAAATCAATGACATCTGAAAAGATGCATTGATTTTTATGTGTCTACGTGTGTCAGTGTCTCCGGTACGTGAGGAAACTGACACCTCACGTACCGGAGACACTGACGTGTGAGACTGGCCTCAGGCAGAGAGGAGAACGGCTCATTCACAAGAATGTATTAAACGTCAGCGTTCTGTCCGCATGCAAAACTGATAGTAGAATGTAAGCCCGCAAGGGCAGGGTCCTCGCCCCTCTGTATCAGTCCGTCATTGTTAGTTTGTTTACTGTATGTGATATTTGTAACTTGTATGTAACCCCTTTTCATGTACAGCACCATGGAATCAATGGTGCTGTATAAATAAATAATAATAATAATAATAATAGTATACGGACAGCAGACTTATCAGTGTAAATCAATGTGGTAGTCCACATAAACATTGTTACACTTGGACTGATGGACTGTGTGTAAAAGATTGCAAAAAAAACACCAGTACAAAGGTGCTTACCTGTCACGGCCTCTGACCAATTGCACTATCAAGGTGCAGCGGACCCAAGTTAACCCCTTAGTGACAGAGCCATTTTGGTACTTAATGACCGAGCCAAATTTTACAATTCTGACCACTGTCAATTTATAAGGTTATAACTCTGGAACGCTTTAGCAGATCTCGCTGATTCTGCGATTGTTTTTTCATGACATATTGTACTGCATGTTAGTGGTAACATTTCTTCGATATTACTTGCGATTATTTATGAAAAAATTGGAAATATGGCAAAAATGTTTAAAATTTTGCAATTTTCCATTTTTGTATTTTTATGCCCTTAAATCAGAGAGATATGTCACAAAAAACAGTTAATAAATAACATTTCCCACATGTCTACTTTACATCAGCACAATTTTGGAAACAATTTTTTTTTGTTAGGGAGTTATGAGGGTTAAAAGTTGACCAGCAATTTCTCATTTTTACAACACCATTTCTTTTTAGGGACCACATCACATTTGAAGTCATTTTGAGGGGTCTATATGATAGAAAATACCCAAGTATACACCATTCTAAAAACTGAACCCCTCAAGGTGCTCAAAACCACATTCAAGAAGTTTATTAACCTCTTATGTGCTTCACAGGAACTGAAACAATGTGGAAGGAAAAAATGAACATTTAACTTTTTTTTAAAAACATTTTACTTCAGAACCATTTTTTTTTTAATTTTCACAAGTGTAAAAACAGAAATTTAACCATAAATTTTGTTGTGCAATTTCTCCTGAATACGCCGATACCCCATATGTGGGGTAAACTACTGTTTGGGTGCACCGCAGAGCTTGGAAGAGAAGGAGTGCCGTTTTACTTTTTCAACGTAGAATTGGCTGGAATTGAGATCGGATGCCATGTCACGTTTGGAGAGCCTAAACAGTGGAAACGCTCCACAAGTGACACCATTTTGGAAACTAGACCCCTTAAGGAACTTATCTTGATGTGTGGTGAGCACTTTGAGCCCCGAAGTGCTTAACAGAAGTTTATAACGTAGAGCCGTGAAAATAAAAAATCTAATTTGTTTACACAAAAATGAACTTTTCGCCCACAAATTCTTATTTTCACAAGGGTAACAGGAGAAATTAGACCACAAAAGTTGTTGTGCAATTTCTCCTGAGTACGTCAATACACCATATGTGGGGGTAAACCACTGTTTGGGCGCACCGCAGAGCTTGGAAGAGAAGGAGTGCCGTTTTGCTTTTTCAACGTAGAATTGGCTGGAATTGAGATCGGACACCATGTCGCATTTGGAGAGCCCCTGATGTGCCTAACAGTAGAAACCCCCACAAATGACCCCATTTTGGAAACCATTTTGGAACTTATCTAGATGTGTGGTGAGCACTTTAAACGCCCAATTGCTTTACAGAAATTTATAAAGTAGAGCCGTGAAAATAAAAAATCCTTTTTTTTCCCTCAAAAATGATTTTTAGCGTGCAATTTTTATTTTCTTAAGGGTAACAGGAGACATTGGACCACAAAATCTGTTGACCAGTTTGTCCTGAGTACGGTGATACCCCATATGTGGAAGGGGCACTGTTTGGGCACCCATTGGGGCTCGGAAGGGAAGGAGCACCGCTTGGAATGCAGACTTTGATTGGTGGTCTGCGGGCGTCATGTTGCATTTGCAGAGCTCCTGATGTACCTAAGCAGTAGAAACCCCCCACAAGTGACCCTATTTTGGAAACTAGACCCCCCCAAAGAGCTAATCTAGATGTGTGGTGTGCACTATGAACCCCCAACTGCTTCCCAGAAGTTTATAATGTAGAGCCATGAAAATAAAAAAATAATATTTTTTCCACAAAAATGATCTTTTCACCCCCAAATTTTTACTTTCACAAGAGTAACAGGAGAAATTAGACCCCAAAATTTATTGTGCAATTTATGCTGAGTAGGCTGATACTTCATATGTGGGGGTAAACCACTGTTTGGGCGCATGGCAGAGCTCGGAAGGGAAGGAGCGCCGTTTTGGAATGCAGACTTTGATAGAATGGTCTGCGGGCGTTATGTTGCATTTGCAGAGCCCATGATGTACCTAAACAGTAGAAACCCCCCACAAGTGACCTCATTTTGGAAACTATACCCCCCAAGGAACTTACCTAGATGTGTGGTGAGAACTTTGAATGCCCAAGTGCTTCACAGAAGTTTATAATGCAGTCGTGAAAATAAAATTATTTTTTTTTCCACAAAAAAGATTTTTTAGCCCCCAAGTTTTTATTTACAGAAAGGTAACAGGAGAAATTGGACCCCAAAAGTTGTCCAATTTATCCCGAGTACGCTGATGCCCCATATGTGGGGGGTAAACCACTGTTTGGGCGCACGGCAGAGCTCAGAAGGGAGGGAGCACATATGACTTTTTGAGCGCAAAATTGGCTGTCATGTTTGGAGATCCCCTGATGTACCTAAACAGTGGAAACCCCCCAATTCTAACTCCAAACCTAACCCCAACACACCCCTAACCCTAATTCCAACCCGATCCATAATCCTAATCACAACCCTAACGATAATCACAACCCTAACCCCAAAACAACCCTAATCTCAACACTAACCATAACCCTAATCAAAACCCTAAATCCAACACACCCTTAATCCTAATCTCAACCCTAACCTAACCCTAATCCCAATACACCCCTAACCCTAATCTCAACCTTAACAATAACCCTAATCCCAAACCTACCCCTAATCCCAAACGTAACCCTAATGCCAACCCTAATCCAAACTCTAACCCTTATCCCAACTCTAACCCTAACTTTAGCCGCAACCCTAGCCCTAACTTTAGCCCCAACCCTAGCCCTAACTTTAGCCCCAACCCTAACCCTAACTTTAGCCCCAGCCCTAACCCTAGCCCCAAATTTAGCCCCAACCCTAACCATAACTTTAGCCCCAACCCTAAGGCTACTTTCACACTTGCATTGTGTGGTATCCGTCGCAATCCGTCGTTTTGGACAAAAACGGATCCTGCAAATGTGCCCGCAGGATGCATTTTTTGCCCATAGACTCGTATTGCCGATGGATCGCGACGGATGGCCACACGTCGCGTCCGTCCTGCACTGGATTGGATGTGTTTTGGCGGACCGTCGTCACAAAAAACGTTCAAGGTAACTTTTTTTGTACGTCGCATCCGCCAACTCCTCCCCAGGACACAGACTGGGCAGCGGATGTGTTGAAAAACTGCATCCGCTGCCCACGTTATGCACAATTTTCACAACCCCTTGTTCGGATGTCATACGGTACTGCTACACCCTAGGTGTATTACATTTAAGAGACTAAATATATAACATGTTGTCATGCCATTGTTCATATATATGCAGCACTGTTGTTAGTGAAAGTAAATGCCCCAGGCCAGTTTAGAGTTAGGGGAGTAGTAAGAGCTTCCTAGTTTAGTCAGTTGGGGCCTGGGCTCCCACACAGCTCACAGAGGGCTAGCTTGCCCAGAACACTTGGTGCCCCACAATGTTCAGCAGTAGTATCCAGGAGGCCAGAATAAAGAATAGAGAGTACAGGAACAGTAGTGCAGTATAAGTGGGATTGCAGCTGCTGAACAGAAGAAGGCTGAGCAAAGTGGAAGAAAGTGCACCAAGATGTGGCAGGTTTTTATGTGGGCCGCTATTCTGAGGAACGGGATGAAACGGCAGGGAATACCTCCCCAAAAGGCAGAAATACTGAACATTGAAGACACTGTGGGACGTATAGTATGGACCGCCCCGCATGTAAGCTTAGCGACAGGCAAGGGTCAGAGATACCGGCGCCTGATGCTGTAACAGTGTGTGCTCTGGATTACAAGTTGCTGAGTAAACATGAAGTTGAAGCAAAACCAGGCTGTGACTCTTTATTCTTGGATTCGTCTGCAGAGGTAACTGTCCCGTGCCGGGTAAACCCTGATGGTGTAGAGGAACAGCACTGAGGTACTAAGAAAGGTGCACATGTTGGTATGAAGGGGGAAGGCCAGAGAGTGAGCCCTGGCTCGCCCTTCCTACAAACACCTGGATGATTCTGTGAGTGTTTGGAAGAAGGTGCTATGGTCAGATGAGACAAAAATTGATCTCTTTGGCATAAACTCAACTCACCATGTTTGGAGGAAGAGAAATGCTGCCTATAACCCAAAGAACACCATCACCACTGTCAAGCATGGAGATGGAAATATTATGTTTTGGTGGTGTTTCTCTGCTAAGGGCACAGGACTACTTCACCGCATCAATGGGAGAATGGATGGAGCCATGTACTGGCTCCTTTCCTCCATGTACAACCTCCTTTCCTCCTCCAGGACATTAAAAATGGGTCGTGGATGGGTCTTCCAGCAAGACAATGACCCAAAACACACAGCCAAGGCAACAAAGGAGTGGCTCAAAAAGGAGCACATTGAGGTCATGGAGTGGCCTAGCCAGTCTCCAGACCTTAATCCCATAGAAAACTTATGGGGGGAGAAGCTCCGAGTTGCCAAGCGACAGCCTCAAAATCTTAATGATTTAGAAATGATCTGCAAAGAGGAGTGGACCAAAATTCCTCGTGATATGTGTGCAAACCTCATCATCAACTACAAAAAAAGTATGAGTACTTCGCTTGCCAACAAGGGTTTTGCCACCAAGTATTGTTTGCCAGAGAGATCAAATACTTATTTCTCACTGCAAAATGCAAATAAATGTATATAATTTATTCAAAGTGATTTTCTGGATTTTATTTTTGATTTTCTATCTCTAATTGTTAAAATTAACCTATTCTTAAAATTATAAACTGTTCATGTCTTTGTCAGTGGACAAACTTACAAAATCAGCAAGGGATCAAATACTTATTTCCCACACTGTATGACTGCACAGTTTGATTTTATGTCCTATGATAAGAAAAGACTACACTTGTATCTAATGCAGCTCAGGTTCATTGATTTGGTTATTACTTAGTTGTAATACCCAACATGACCCATTGACAGAAGTGGCATTGTAGCTAGTACAAAAAGCCAATGTTATTTTCTACATAAAAATACATTTCCCCTGTCATATGTGTCAACACAGATTGATTTTATGTCATATGATAAGGAAAGGGTACACTTATATCACTATACTGTGATCAGCCATATAAACATCTGTATATATCCAGTTCCTCCCTGTTTAGTAGCTGATAATCCATCACAATATACTTCATATCTCCACTATATGTATGATATAACTTTTTTATACAGGCTAATAATGACCATGCACGTATATATAGCATATCAGGGAATGTATAGGAGAAATATGTGTCTCAGTGTTTTCTCATATTTACACAGCATTATCCCCATTTTAAATATTTATTCAAAGTCACCAAATTTTACCATATTTATCCATAACACTGGTCAACGCAATTTTTCTGGCAAAAGGTTTTAAAACATATTTTAAGTTAATTTTGGCTGCTGATTACGAATATGAACTCTGTTTTTGGCTATCACATCAGGATTTCGAGATATTTTCAATTTTTGATGAAAATTACTCCTATCTAATGTTTTATGATAAAAACACATGATTCTCGATACTACATTGTATATTTTTAATCAAGGAATAACAAAGATTACAAAGTCTATGTACCGCAAATCAAATATACTTACAGAATTAAACTACAAAATATAAAAACACATATATATGGCACACAGATGAATGACAAATGGCAGTTATTTGAACTTTCTTTTCTTGGCTTATCTGTGATGTACAGCTTCTGGATTGTCTCTCATCAAGCTCCAGCAACAGTCAGCCATCATATGTGAGTCCCACCAACCTTGATACCGTTCTTCCATTGTTTTAATGTCCTGATGAAAATGCTCCCCTTGTTCCTCGCTCACATCCCCATGGTTCTCTGGAAAAAAGTCCAAATGGTTGTGTAAATAGTGAATCTTGATACTCATTCTACATCCAAGATTTTGCAGGCTCAATAGTAGCTCTTCCACAATCTCTTCATAGTTGTCGGCTTTCTTATTCCCTAGAAAATTCTGCACCACATTACAAAATGCATTCCAAGCTCTTGCTTCTGTCTCATTCATTGATGTGATAAAATTTGGGTCTCTCATAAGTGTTTTTATTTGAGGTCCATCAAATATTCCAGCCTTTTTCTTCTCTTCACTAAGACCAGGAAAAGTTGAACATACTGTATATAGTTAAAGCATTCTCCACTGTGATTGAGAGCTTTGACAAACTGCTTCATCAATCCAAGTTTTATGTGTAAGGGAGGAACGACAATGTCCTTCCTATCCACTAGAGCATCACAGATGACATTCTTATCGCCAGATGCCAAACTCTGTCGCTGAGGCCATTCAGTTTTCACCCAATGCTCTGCTGTAGCTCTACTGTCCCAGTAGCAGAGAAAACCAGGGTGTTATCATAACAAATGGGAATTATGCATGTTCAAAGAAAACAAAGATATTCTCACATTTATTGGGAGGGTAAATGAAAACTAAATTTACCTTAGTGAACCGTATAAACCGGTACTTTTCATACACTACTTATATTTATCATGGAATTCTTGAAAATAGGCTATATACCTGTAACGCAAAAACGTGATGTGATAGAGAAATTATAAGATTAGATTTGAATTCAGCACCCTCAAATTAGTCTAAAACTGTTCTTAAAGTCCATGCCAGAATTTTTTTTTTGTAGACCAGTGTAATCACCTAGTTATCTGAAATTGGGTTATTATGGTGAATCATTTGCTATTTTATATCCAATTGCTTTCAGTTTTCTGATAATATAGAGTTTAACTGTCAATAACTGGGATGACATAAATCAGCCATTTTATTCATCCCACAATGATACTCGCCTCTGTAGAGAGGCAGGTAGAGGCTGTCTCCCAGTCGGCAGGTAAGAATCTGGGTATTTGTCCAAAAAAGTGTCCCTTCTAGAGATCAATAAGGAGCCTGTCTTATCGCTATAAGGCTATGTTCACACTTTGCAGATTCCACTGCGGATTTTTCCGCAGCAGAATTACAAAATCCGCAGTGAAAACTCGTCGCGGTTTTTACTGCGGATTTATCGCGGTTTTAACTGCGGTTTCTTCTGCGGATTTTCATCTGCAGTTTTCTATTGGAGCAGGTGAAAATCCGCAGAAAAGAAGTGACATGCTGCGGAATGTAATCCGCAGCGTTTCCGCGCGGTTTTTTCCGCAGCATGTGCACTGCGTTTTTTGTTTCCCATAGGTTTACAAAACAACTGTTTTTTACATCTTTTACTAGCACTTGCGGATTACTGCAACATTTTTTCAAACTGAGTGTTTTTGGTTTTACTATTCTCTTTTGTGTCTTCAGGTTTCTTGGTGGTGTGTGAACATGATCATACAGACTTGTTCACTGTGCAAGTAGCCCATGTGTTCCTGTTTCCATAATTGTTCTCTTGTGTCTACAAGACTGGGGAGTTCCACCACTCCTCTTGGGCTATCTGCACAAAAGCTGTTCTACCCTGTATGCACACATGGATTTTTCCTCTCTGAACCCTGTTCACACAGGTTATATACAGATGATCAGGTTTTTAAATACATCAGATAGGGATTGCATACATTAGTTAGGACTGCTCTGATAAGGGTATACCGTGAAGATTGGTAGAGCAGCTTAGTATACATTTTTTGCAAAAAACGTATCAACCAAATACCCTGTTTTTTACATCTTTTACTAGCACTTGCGGATTACTGCAACATTTTTTCAAACTGAGTGTTTTTGGTTTTACTATTCTCTTTTGTGTCTTCAGGTTTCTTGGTGGTGTGTGAACATGATCATACAGGCTTGTTCACTGTGCAAGTAGCCCATGTGTTCCTGTTTCCATAATTGTTCTCTTGTGTCTACAAGACTGGGGAGTTCCACCACTCCTCTTGGGCTATCTGCACAAAAGCTGTTCTACCCTGTATGCACACATGGATTTTTCCTCTCTGAACCCTGTTCACACAGGTTATATACAGATGATCAGGTTTTTAAATACATCAGATAGGGATTGCATACATTAGTTAGGACTGCTCTGATAAGGGTATACCGTGAAGATTGGTAGAGCAGCTTAGTATACATTTTTTGCAAAAAACGTATCAACCAAATACCCTGTTTTTTACATCTTTTACTAGCACTTGCGGATTACTGCAACATTTTTTCAAACTGAGTGTTTTTGGTTTTACTATTCTCTTTTGTGTCTTCAGGTTTCTTGGTGGTGTGTGAACATGATCATACAGACTTGTTCACTGTGCAAGTAGCCCATGTGTTCCTGTTTCCATAATTGTTCTCTTGTGTCTACAAGACTGGGGAGTTCCACCACTCCTCTTGGGCTATCTGCACAAAAGCTGTTCTACCCTGTATGCACACATGGATTTTTCCTCTCTGAACCCTGTTCACACAGGTTATATACAGATGATCAGGTTTTTAAATACATCAGATAGGGATTGCATACATTAGTTAGGACTGCTCTGATAAGGGTATACCGTGAAGATTGGTAGAGCAGCTTAGTATACATTTTTTGCAAAAAACGTATCAACCAAATACCCTGTTTTTTACATCTTTTACTAGCACTTGCGGATTACTGCAACATTTTTTCAAACTGAGTGTTTTTGGTTTTACTATTCTCTTTTGTGTCTTCAGGTTTCTTGGTGGTGTGTGAACATGATCATACAGACTTGTTCACTGTGCAAGTAGCCCATGTGTTCCTGTTTCCACAATTTATCTCATTAATGTACACTCTGGACCCTATCTTGACTGAAAAAAACAGAAATGTAGACATTTTTGCAAATTTGTAAAAAAAAAACAGCTGAAATATCACATGCTAATAAGTATTCAGTCCCTTTGCACAGTATTTGAGTAGAAGCACATTTTTGAGCTAGTACAGCCATGAGTCTTGGGAATGATGCAACAAGTTTTTCACACCTGGATTTAGGGATCCTCTGCCATTCTTCCTTGTAGATCCTCTCCAGTTCCATCAGTTTGGATGGTGAACATTGATGGACAGCTATTTTTAGGTCTCTCCAGAGACAATTGGGTTTAGGTCAGGGCTTTGGCTGGGCAAGTCAAGAATGGTCACAGAGTTGTTCTGCAGCCACTCCTTTGTTATTTTAGCTGTGTGCTTAGGTTCATTGTCTGGAAGAGGTTTTCATCCATGATACCTCTGTACTTGGCCGCATTCATGTTTCCTTCAATGGCAACCAGTTGTTCTGTCCCTGCAGCTGAAAATCACCCCCATAGCATGATGCTGCCACCACCATGTTTCACTGTTGGGATTGTATTGGGCAGGTGATGAGCAGTGCCTTGTTTTCTCCACACATACTGCTTAGAATTATCACCAAAAAGGTCTATCTTAGTTACATCAGACCAGAGAATCTTATTTCTCATAGTCTGGGAGTCCTTCATGTGATTTTTTTTTTTTAGCAAACTCTATGTGGGCTTTCATATGTCTTGCACTGTGGAGAGGCTTCCGTCAGTCCACTCTGCCATAAAGACCCGACTGGTGGAGGGCTGCAGTGATAGTTGACTTCATGGAATCTTCTCTTATCTCCCTACTACATCTCTGGAGCTCAGCTACAGTGATCTTGGGGTTCTTCTTTACCTCTCTCACCAAGGCTCTTCTCCCACAATTGCTCAGTTTGGATGAACGGCCAGGTGTAGGCAGACTTCTGGTGGTCCCAAACTTCTTTCATTTAAGGATTATGGAGGCCACTGTGCTCTTAGGAACCTTGAGTACTGCAGAAATTCTTTTGTAACCTTGGCTAGATCTGTGCCTTGCCACAATTCTATTTCTGAGGTCCTTGGCCAGTTCCTTTGACGTCCATTATTCTCATTTGTTCTGACATGCACTGTGAGCTGTGAGGTCTTATATAGACAGGTGTGTGCCTTTCCAATTCATTGGAATTCATTTTTAATAGATATGCAACAATTTCTACGTTTCTGCTTTTTTCAGTCAAGATGGGGTGCAGAATGTACATTAATGAGAAAAACATGAACTTTATTGCAATGAAACAAAGAGTGAAAAAATTAAAGGGGTCTGAATACTTTCTGTACCCACTGTGTATGGAGTAAGAATTGTCTTCTGCTTTTTTGCTCCCTGTAAAGTCACTTAGCCAGTTCAAGACAAGGCCATCATGATCAGGCACTTTTTGTTTTTATTGTATATATGATTTAAATTTTTCTCTAGATTTGTTCTCGTTTGATTATTAAGCAAATGTGTGGTTTTTCATAAGACTTGAGGCCTAATATGTATGTCATTTTATATTTCTGTTTTCTATTTTAGCAATATAGGGCAAAATATAAATTTATTATGATCAAAAAGTCCAACAAAATATTTTAAATTGTGTATCTGCTATTTCCTCTGTCTACTCAATTATCAAAAATGACTTAGTGACTTATGCTTCCCCAACCCTGGCTAGGAGCTGTGGTATGTGCTGATTATGAACTGGAGCAGCTCTGCATGGTGAGACACAGCCATTACACAGTACATAATGGTACAGTTATACTGCATGTGGAACGGCATAAAAAATAAAACCAATTCTTCACCTGTTACTGACATGTTCATTCAGCTTCCTAAAGATCGCAGTAAGGCTCAGCTCACATTTATGCTGCGCTCTGCACTGGGTGATTATACCAGGGATTCCATGTAAATCTCTGAAAAATGGGATTCAGACTGAACCCCCATTGGAAGATTCCCAATAATGGCAGATGTAGGCACTGTGGACGTTGTCTGACCTGTAATCCGGCGGTGTTCATCTTGTTGGGTGTGCATAAAAGTGCTGTCAGCCTCAGTTTTGTGCACTTCTGAAAAGAATGAAACCGCTGCTGACTCATTATAATGAATGGATCCCTAGGGGATTGTCATTCAGAGATGGAAACCTGTTATGTTTGCTAATGACAGGTGTTATGAAGGCAATCCAGAAACACAGTGTGCTTAGCGATCAGAGCGCACACAGTGATCTGACAAATACCCAAAAATACAAGAACGAGCTCTGAGACGTGGAAACTCTGTAGACTGCACACCTGATCCTATCCTAAACACAACTAAAAGCGGCTGTGGATTGCGCCTAACAACTACCTAGGCAACTCGGCACAGCCTAAGAAACTAGCTAGCCTGAAGATAGAAAAATAGGCCTGACTTGCCCCAGAGAAATTCCCCAAAGGAAAAGGCAGCCCCCCACATATAATGACTGTGAGTAAGATGAAAAGACAAAACGTAGGGATGAAATAGATTCAGCAAAGTGGGGCCCGATATTCTAGGACAGAGCGAGGACAGTAAAGCGAACTTTGCAGTCTACAAAAAACCCTAAAGCAAAACCACGCAAAGGGGGCAAAAAAAAACCACCGTGCCGAACTAACGGCACGGCGGTACACCCTTTGCGTCTCAGAGCTTCCAGCAAAACAAAAGACAAGCTGGACAGAAAAAAAGCAACAAAAAAGCAAAAAGCACTTAGCTATACAGAGCAGCAGGTCACAGGAATAATCAGGAGAAGCTCAGATCCAACACTGAAACATTGACAAGGAGCAAGGATAGCAGCATCAGGCGGAGTTAAGTAATGAAGCAGTTAACGAGCTCACCAGAACACCTGAGGGAGGAAGCTCAGAAGCTGCAGTACCACTTGTGACCACAGGAGTGAATTCAGCCACAGAATTCACAACAGTACCCCCCCCTTGAGGAGGGGTCACCGAACACTCACCAGAGCCCCCAGGCCGACCAGGATGAGCCGCATGAAAGGCACGAACAAGATCGGAAGCATGAACATCAGAGGCAAAAACCCAGGAATTATCTTCCTGAGCATAACCCTTCCATTTAACCAGATACTGGAGTTTCCGTCTAGAAACACGAGAATCCAAAATCTTCTCCACAATATACTCCAATTCCCCCTCCACCAAAACCGGGGCAGGAGGCTCAACAGATGGAACCATAGGTGCCACGTATCTCCGCAACAACGACCTATGGAATACATTATGTATGGAAAAGGAGTCTGGGAGGGTCAAACGAAAAGACACAGGATTGAGAACCTCAGAAATCCTATACGGACCAATAAAACGAGGTTTAAATTTAGGAGAGGAAACCTTCATAGGAATATGATGAGAAGATAACCAAACCAGATCCCCAACACGAAGTCGGGGACCCACACGGCGTCTGCGATTAGCGAAAAGTTGAGCTTTCTCCTGGGGCAAGATCAAATTGTCCACTACCTGAGTCCAGATCTGCTGCAACCTATCCACCACAGAATCCACACCAGGACAGTCCGAAGACTCAACCTGTCCTGAAGAGAAACGAGGATGGAACCCAGAATTGCAAAAAAATGGAGAAACCAAAGTAGCCGAGCTGGCCCGATTATTAAGGGCGAACTCAGCCAACGGCAAAAAGGACACCCAATCATCCTGGTCTGCAGAAACAAAACATCTCAGATATGTTTCCAAGGTCTGATTGGTTCGTTCGGTCTGGCCATTAGTCTGAGGATGGAAAGCCGAGGAAAAGGATAGGTCAATGCCCATCCTACCACAAAAGGCTCGCCAAAACCTTGAAACAAACTGGGAACCTCTGTCAGAAACAATATTCTCAGGAATGCCATGCAACCGAACCACATGCTGAAAGAACAAAGGTACCAAATCAGAGGAGGAAGGCAATTTAGCCAAGGGCACCAGATGGACCATTTTAGAAAAGCGATCACAGACCACCCAAATGACTGACATCTTTTGAGAAACGGGAAGGTCAGAAATGAAATCCATCGAAATATGTGTCCAAGGCCTCTTTGGGACCGGCAAGGGCAAAAGCAACCCACTGGCACGAGAACAGCAGGGCTTAGACCTAGCACAAATCCCACAGGACTGCACAAAAGCACGCACATCCCGTGACAGAGATGGCCACCAGAAAGATCTAGCCACTAACTCTCTGGTACCAAAGATTCCAGGATGACCAGCCAACACCGAACAATGAAGTTCAGAGATAAGTTTATTAGTCCACCTATCAGGGACGAACAGTTTCTCTGCTGGACAACGATCAGGTTTATTCGCCTGAAATTTTTGCAGCACCCGCCGCAAATCAGGGGAGATGGCAGACACAATGACTCCTTCCTTGAGGATACCCGCTGGCTCAGATAAACCCGGAGAGTCGGGCACAAAACTCCTAGACAGAGCATCCGCCTTCACATTTTTAGAGCCCAGAAGGTACGAAATCACAAAGTCGAAGCGGGCAAAAAATAACGACCAACGGGCCTGTCTAGGATTCAAGCGCTTGGCAGACTCGAGATAAGTCAAGTTCTTATGATCAGTCAATACCACCACGCGATGCTTAGCTCCTTCAAGCCAATGACGCCACTCCTCGAATGCCCACTTCATGGCCAGCAACTCTCGATTGCCCACATCATAATTACGCTCAGCGGGCGAAAACTTCCTGGAAAAGAAAGCACATGGTTTCATCACTGAGCAATCAGAACCTCTCTGTGACAAAACCGCCCCTGCTCCAATCTCAGAAGCATCAACCTCGACCTGGAACGGAAGAGAAACATCTGGCTGACACAACACAGGGGCAGAACAAAAACGACGCTTCAACTCCTGAAAAGCTTCCACAGCAGCAGAAGACCAATTAACCAAATCAGCACCCTTCTTGGTCAAATCGGTCAATGGTTTGGCAATGCTAGAAAAATTACAGATGAAGCGACGATAAAAATTAGCAAAGCCCAGGAACTTTTGCAGACTTTTCAGAGATGTCGGCTGAATCCAATCCTGGATGGCTTGGACCTTAACTGGATCCATCTCGATAGTAGAAGGGGTAAAGATGAACCCCAAAAATGAAACTTTCTGCACACCGAAGAGACACTTTGATCCCTTCACAAACAAAGAGTTAGCACGCATGACCTGAAAAACCATTCTGACCTGCTTCACATGAGACTCCCAATCATCTGAGAAGATCAAAATGTCATCCAAGTAAACAATCAGGAATTTATCCAGATACTCACGGAAGATGTCATGCATAAAAGACTGAAACACAGATGGAGCATTGGCAAGTCCGAACGGCATCACTAGATACTCAAAATGACCCTCGGGCGTATTGAATGCAGTTTTCCATTCATCTCCTTGCCTGATTCTCACCAGATTATACGCACCACGAAGATCTATCTTAGTGAACCAACTAGTCCCCTTAATCCGAGCAAACAAGTCAGATAACAATGGCAAGGGATACTGAAATTTAACAGTGATCTTATTAAGAAGGCGGTAATCAATACACGGTCTCAGCGAACCATCCTTCTTGGCTACAAAGAAGAACCCTGCTCCCAGTGGTGATGACGATGGGCGAATATGTCCCTTCTCCAGGGATTCCTTCACATAACTGCGCATAGCGGCGTGTTCGGGCACGGATAAATTAAATAATCGACCTTTAGGGAATTTACTACCAGGAATCAAATTGATAGCACAATCACAATCCCTATGCGGAGGTAGAGCATCGGACTTGGGCTCTTCAAATACATCCTGATAATCAGACAAGAACTCTGGGACCTCAGAAGGGGTGGATGACGAAATCGACAAAAATGGAACATCACCATGTACCCCCTGACAACCCCAGCTGGATACCGACATGGAATTCCAATCCAATACTGGATTATGGGTTTGTAGCCATGGCAACCCCAACACGACCACATCATGCAGATTATGCAACACCAGAAAGCGAATAACTTCCTGATGTGCAGGAGCCATGCACATGGTCAGCTGGGCCCAGTATTGAGGTTTATTCTTGGCCAAAGGTGTAGCATCAATTCCTCTCAATGGAATAGGACACCGCAAAGGCTCCAAGAAAAACCCACAACGTTTAGCATAATCCAAATCCATCAGATTCAGGGCAGCGCCCGAATCCACAAACGCCATGACAGAAAACGACGACAAAGAGCATATCAAGGTAATGGACAGAAGGAATTTGGACTGTACAGTACCAATGACGGCAGACCTAGCGGACCGCTTAGTGCGCTTAGGACAATCAGAAATAGCATGAGTGGAATCACCACAGTAGAAACACAGACCATTCAGACGTCTGTATTCCTGCCGTTCAACTCTAGTCATAGTCCTATCGCACTGCATAGGCTCAGGTTTAACCTCAGGCAGTACCGCCAAATGGTGCACAGATTTACGCTCGCGCAAGCGTCGACCGATCTGAATGGCCAAAGACAAAGACTCATTCAAACCAGCAGGCATAGGAAATCCCACCATGACATCCTTAAGAGCCTCAGAGAGACCCTTTCTGAACAAAGCTGCCAGCGCAGATTCATTCCACTGAGTGAGTACTGACCATTTCCTAAATTTCTGACAATATACTTCTATATCATCCTGACCCCGGCACAAAGCCAGCAAATTTTTCTCAGCCTGATCCACTGAATTAGGCTCATCGTACAGCAATCCGAGCGCCAGGAAAAACGCATCGACACTACTCAATGCAGGGTCTCCTGGCGCAAGAGAAAATGCCCAGTCTTGAGGGTCGCCGCGCAAAAAAGAAATAATAATCAAAACCTGTTGAATAGGATTACCAGAAGAATGAGGTTTCAAGGCCAGAAATAGCTTACAATTATTTTTGAAACTTAGAAACTTAGTTCTATCTCCAAAAAACAAATCAGGAATAGGAATTCTTGGTTCTAACATAGATTTCTGATCAATAGTATCTTGAATTTTTTGTACATTTATAACGAGATTATCCATTGAAGAGCACAGACCCTGAATATCCATGTCCACACCTGTGTCCAGAATCACCCAAATGTCTAGGGAAAAAAAAAAAAAAGTGAACACAGAGCAGAAAAAAAAAAAAAATGATGTCAGAACTTTTTCTTTCCCTCTATTGAGAATCATTAGTTGGCTCCTTGTACTGTTATGTTTGCTAATGACAGGTGTTATGAAGGCAATCCAGAAACACAGTGTGCTTAGCGATCAGAGCGCACACAGAGATCTGACAAATACCCAAAAATACAAGAACGAGCTCTGAGACGTGGAAACTCTGTAGACTGCACACCTGATCCTATCCTAAACACAACTAAAAGCGGCTGTGGATTGCGCCTAACAACTACCTAGGCAACTCGGCACAGCCTAAGAAACTAGCTAGCCTGAAGATAGAAAAATAGGCCTGACTTGCCCCAGAGAAATTCCCCAAAGGAAAAGGCAGCCCCCCACATATAATGACTGTGAGTAAGATGAAAAGACAAAACGTAGGGATGAAATAGATTCAGCAAAGTGGGGCCCGATATTCTAGGACAGAGCGAGGACAGTAAAGCGAACTTTGCAGTCTACAAAAAACCCTAAAGCAAAACCACGCAAAGGGGGCAAAAAAAACCCACCGTGCCGAACTAACGGCACGGCGGTACACCCTTTGCGTCTCAGAGCTTCCAGCAAAACAAAAGACAAGCTGGACAGAAAAAAAGCAACAAAAAAGCAAAAAGCACTTAGCTATACAGAGCAGCAGGTCACAGGAACAATCAGGAGAAGCTCAGATCCAACACTGAAACATTGACAAGGAGCAAGGATAGCAGCATCAGGCGGAGTTAAGTAATGAAGCAGTTAACGAGCTCACCAGAACACCTGAGGGAGGAAGCTCAGAAGCTGCAGTACCACTTGTGACCACAGGAGTGAATTCAGCCACAGAATTCACAACAGAAACCCCAGAAGGATCCATTCACTATAATGGTGGAACCTTTACATCGAAACTCCAAAGTGCTCAGTGTAGAACGCAGGATAAATGTGCTCACTCCACAAAAAAAGCAAGTGCCCACTCAGGTCCGTCATCTGTTAACGGAAAATATAAGGGCTTCCACATTACTGGTGCATTCTAGCAACCGGTGCTCTAGAAAAGCAAAATTGCTCCTCACCCTCCAAATGAAATGCAGCAAACCCTGTGCTCCCAAATGCAAATGCCCCCTTCATTCTGAGCCCCACAGTGTGCCTAAATCACATATACAGTGGGGGAAAAAAGTATTTAGTCAGCCACTAATTGTGCAAGTTCTCCCACTTAAAAAGATGAGAGAGGCCTGTAATTGACATCATAGGTAGACCACAACTATGAGAGTCAAAATGAGAACCAATCCAGAAAATCACCTTGTCTGATTTGTCAAGATCGCTCCATCCGTCGTTGTATGAGCCAAAGTGGACCTCATGGGAGACAACCAAGAAGGACACCATTGTTGAAAAAAACCCATAAAAAAGTCACTGGAGTTTGCCAAACTACATGTTGACAAGCCACAAAGCTTCTGGAGAATGTCCTATGGACAAATGAGACAAAAATTGAACTTTTTGGTATGGCACATCAGTTCTATGTTCACAGATGGAAAAATGAAACATAGGTGAGGCAGCGACCAGTGTTATTTGCAAGGGTCGCTATGTGTCCCCCAGGATGCGCTCAGAAGCGTATTAGACCCGCTGGAGTGCCTTGTGGTCACAGCAGGATGCCTGTGACTCATAAGGCAACGTAAAAGTCACAGGTATTTGACCAAGGAATTGTTCAGGAAAACCCGTTATGGGCTTTTATTTTTGAAGCAGACTGCAGGAAGGTATTGGGGCCGGTCCTTTTCCTCCAGGCTGGGGCTTGTAAGTGGCCCTTGGCCACAGATTCCAGTTTAGAAAAACCTTGCAGGCAGGGTTTGGGTGTGTTAGTTTGGAGTTTGCAACTTGCGGAGCAAGACAGCTCTGCAGAAGCTCAGCTTGTGTCAGTTAATACAGAGCCAGCAGAGTGAACTCCTGGCACACCACAGCGTGATACGGTGGTGCCGTCACGCTCGGCAACTGGACTCCCACGGACTGTTTGTTTTAATCAGCTGTGATCTGGAGAATGCCGTGTGCTGTACACTGTGTGAGTGTGGACATTAAAAACACGTTTGCTGTATGCTTTTCCTGTGGTCACTGTCTGTCACACTTAACCAACCCCTCTGCACTACAGTTGGTGAAGAATGTGGGCAGTGTGAATTGAGGCATACCCCAACACCAGCCTCCTGTCTGTCATTAGGCCTGCCACACTGCAACCCAGGTCTGAGGACAAAATGGAGGAAATCCTGAGGCAGCTGGTCTTCAAACAGCAACAGACCAATAACCTGTTATTGCAGCAAATTGTAGCCCCGCGTGAGGCACCTCCAGCACTGACCCGGAACGTCACAAGGCCTGAGACAAGGTCCGTTCCACTTTGAGGAAACAGACCAGAAGACAACGGGGAAGCTTTCCTCATCATCTATGAGCGCACTGCAGAGTGGGAGAACCTGCCATTGTCCCAGTGGGCCGAAGTGGTGGCTCCATTCCTGAGAGGTGACGTGCTAAAGGCCTACTTTGACCTCAGTCAGGAGGATGCACAGGAGTACGCCAAGCAAAAAGGTGAGATCCTTGCCCGACTAGGGGTTGATACCTACATGAGAGCCCAATGGGTGTTTTCATGGATTTTTGTAGAAGCCCAGTCTGCCCGGTCTCAGGTTTATGACTTGCTGCAGCTTGTGAAAAGGTGGCTCCAACCTGAGACTTTGACTGTGGCCCAGATGGTGGAGAGGGTGGTGGTCAACTGGCTGGAGAGCACCTGCCATCAGTCACACAGCATTGGGTGAGGCAAGGGGACCTGGGCACTCTGGACCAGGTGGTGGGACTTACTGAGCTGTACACGGCCACTCAGGACTTTATACGGGACACGGCTCCATTATGGCTGTCACATTGGGCCCCACCAACCCAGGAGCCAGGGAAAAATCCATGTCCCTATACTGGGGCCCATCAGGATCGAGCCCGCACCGAGGGGGTATCCCAAAGGGAGAGTGAGAGCAGACCAGTGTCCCCTAAGATGGTCCCAAGGTCCAGTCACACTGCAGCTATCAAATGTTGGCGGTGCCAGGTCATGTAGCTGCCAACTGCCCCCTGACAGCTGAACCCATGGATTGCGCGTATACTCACCGAGTGTTCACATATGCCCAGCCAGTCTGTACCGCCACTACAGGCACTTCCGATACCGAACCCCAGCTGTGCAAGGTACTCGTTAATGAGTACCAGATGGATGCTCTCTTGGACTCGTGGAGCTTAGTGACTTCGGTACATGGGTCCCCGTGTGGAGAGATAAGACATGTGGTGGGAGTGGTAAAGACTGTTCCTTATGGGACTGTATTGGGAAGAGACTTACCCTGTTCTGGTCCCTGTGGGAGACCAGGGTTAACCCTCCCAGGGTAAATGTTATTCAAGATGTGGAACCCGAACACCTAACCACCACACGATAGGAAATCACCAGAAAGTCATACAGCGTTAGGATCAATAATATGCCTTTATTAAATAAAGTGGCAATTTATACATATAAAATAAATGTTGTTTTTTTTTTTAAAATATAAAAACAAAACGCAGGAACAATATTATATGGTACCCAAAAACTCCTAATATGTATATATATGAGCATATAATACAAATAACCCCTCCAAGAATAATGTATAATATCACTACTCACTGTGTCGTATACATATGTAAAAAAATATAATGTAAAAAAAATATATAAAAAATATATATACAAGAATAAAAGTCACATATGACCCATAAAAATGTGAAATATCATGTATGTGGAATACAAACACTAAATAAGTGAAAAATATGAAGAAAATCAAATTAAACACAGCAAAAATGTGTACATAAAAATCCTTTTATAAAAAGTGGAAGCAGTGCATATCCCTATCAGGGGATGTAAAATAAAGTGACCGTTGACAACAGTGGTGTAGACACAGCGAGGTATATTATCTGAATGGGAGAGTTATAATAGCACACTATATTAGAACGTGCCCTGGTACAAATGACCGTATAATAACACACTATATTAGAACGTGCCCTGGTACAAATGACCGTATAATAATGCACCCACAGCGAGATAGATTTCCTAAATGAGGAGATTTACTACATCAGCTCACTGCGAGGTAAGTGCTCCACATATGGAAGTTATAGCAGCGTATTCAAAAAAGTGCCCAGGTGCAAATAATAAGTGCTCACACAGCAAGGTAGATATTATATAGCAGCTTACTGCATAGAAAGGTGCCCAAATACAGCAGACTATCATGGGTAAATGACCATGCGGGCAGATAATTATAGCAGAAAATCATGTGGCACTACCTGAGAGGAGAGACTGGGTCCGGGACCTGCGTATGAGTTAGAATTGTGGTTATATAATAGGGTCACTGTGTTCTTTTTAAGATGTGGAATCCGAAGATCCTGAGTCAGGAATACCTGCCGTTGGGGTCGCCAATCTAGGGAGAGAACCCTGATAGGTTCCCCTAGAGGTATTGGCATGAGAGATTGAGGAGATCCCACTGATCCCCGGGCTAGAAGTGTCCCCTGGTAAGTTTGGGACAGCTCAGCTCCAGGATCCCACTCTGACCCGGGCATGAGAAAGAGTAAATGGGGTGGCTCAGCAACTGGGTGTCGAGGCGGTGTTCCCACGTATGTCCAATAACCAGGAGTTATTATACAGGGTTGATAGAATCCAGGATGAGGTGGTTGAACAACTGATAGTGCCCCAATCCTACTGTCGGGCGGTGCTCAACATGGCTCACATCCACATGCTGGGAGGGCATTTGGAGGCCAAAAAGGCGCAGGAGCACATACTATGGCATTTTTTTGGCCTTTCGTCTACGCTGAAGTCCAGAGGTACTGTGAAAAGTATCCAGAGTGCCAACTAACCTCACCCACCGTGAACTACTGGAGTCCATTGTTGCCTCTGTCCTATATAGAGGTACCTTTTGAGTGGATTGTGAATATTGTGGGGCCAATAATAAAATCCACCAGGGGCCACCAACACATATTAGCAGTCATAGACTACGCCACCTGGTACTCAGAGGCCATTCCGCTTCAGCACACCTCGGCTAAGCTTATCACCCGGGAGTTGTTTGCCGTGTTCTGTTTCCTTGGGCTACCAAAGGAGATCCTCACTGACCTGGGGACTCCATTCATGTCCAAGGTGATGAAGGAACTGTGCAGGCTCCTCAAGATAAAACAGTTGCGCACGTCGGTGTACCACTCTCAGACCAATGGACTAGTCGAGCGCTTCAAGAAAACCCTCAAATCCATGTTGAAGAATGCAATGCAATCTCCAAGGATGGAAGGCATTGGGACATGTTGTTCCCCTACTTGTTGTTCCCGCAGGATTCCACGGGATTTTCACCCTTTGAGCTACTATAAGGTATTCTTCCTATGGTCTGCTGGACGTAACCAAATAAAACGTGGGAGCAGGAACCTACGCAACATAAGAGTATCATTGAGAACATGGCCAATATGCGGGACCGAATTGCAGTGGTCATGCCTATTGTAAAAGAGCATTTGGTGGATGCTTAGGTAGCGCAGGGCGTCTATAATAAAAAGGCCACTGCCCGCTCCTTTAAAGCAGGAGATCCAGTGTTGGTTTTGGTGCCCACCACTAAAAGCAAGTTTATGGCCAAGTGGCAAGGGCCGTATGAAGTTCGGGAAAAAGTGGGGGGAAAACTACCGAGTTTACCAGCCTGGGAAAAGGCAACCTGAATCTTAATTTGTTAAAAGCATGGAAGAACCGGGAGTGTATACTTATGGAGGTGACTCCCAACGTGTCATCTGGGGACCCTCCAATGTCGGTCTGGATGGAGGCCGAGGGAGAGGTAAAGATAGGAGACACGCTCTCAAAACAGCAGTGATGAGAGGTACGGAATATTCTCAGGATTACCCCATTGTAAATCTGTCATCCAGCATGACATTGTCACCGAGCCGCATGTAAGGGTACGAATGAAACTGTACCGTGTGCCCAAAGCCAGGAGACAAGCCATTGCGAGTGAGGTAAAACAAATGCTCCAACTGGGAGTAATCGAGGAATCCCAGAGTGATTGGGCTAGCCCAATTGTGGTAATCCCGAAGCCGGACAGATCATGATTCTGTAATGACTTCCGCAAATTAAACGAGGTGTCGAAGTTTGACCTGTACCCAATGCCCTAGGTGGACGAGCTGATCGAGCGACTGGGTCAGGCCCAGTACTTTACCATGCTCAATCTGACCAAGGGTTATTGGCAGGTGCCTCTTACAGAGTCAGCAAAGGAAAAGACACTTTCCTAACACTAGATAGTCTTTACCACTATGTAGTCTTGCCCTTTGGACTACATGGGGCTCCTGCCATGTTCCAGAGGCTGATGGATATAGTGCTGGAATCCCATTGGTAGTATGCGTCAGTGTACTTAGATGACATTATCATCTTTAGTACTGAATGGCATACCCACTTGTCCCAGGTACAAGCGGTTGTAGATTCGCTCAGAGCTGCGGGCTTGATGACTAATCCCAAGAAATGTGTGGTATCGCTCGAGGAAGCCTGGTATTTGGGTTACATGATCGGCCGTGGGGTTATCAAACCCCAAATAAATAAAATCAAGGAAATTCAGAACTGGCCCTGACCTGTGACCACCAAACAGGTGAGAGCGTTTCTCAGTATCATTGGGTATTACCGGAGGTTTATACCTAATTTTTCGGGGAGAATACCATCCCTTCCCCTCAAGGGAAAGAAGTCGGTCATGGTTCGGTGGAACCCCCAGGCAAAGGAAGCATACCAATCCATGAAGGTGGCGCTGTGCGGACAGGCCGTCCTAATTAGCCCCAACTTTCAGAAATGCTTCATTGTGCAGATAGATGCCTCTAGCGTGGGCCTGGGAGCGGTCCTGTTGCAGGAGGTGGATGGAGAAGAGCATCCGGTCACTTTCCTAAGTAGGAAACTCACCACAGCTGAGAAAAATTATAGCGCTGTGGAGAAGGAGTGCATGGCCATTAAGTGGACCTTGGAGTTTATTATTATTACTTACTCGGACAACCATTTCGCCTGGTGACAGATCATTCACCCCTGGTCTGGATGAGGAATGCCAAGGAGAGAAATGTGCGGGTCACCCGATGGTTCCTGTCTTTACAAAATTTAAATATTATCTTGGAACATCGGGTGGGGAAGTTACAGGGAAATGTGGATGCCCTGTCACAGGCTCCCTGTATGGTGACAAACGTTCAACCCCACAAGTTTAAACAGAGGGGGGGACATGTGAGTCAGTGATCGGCGTTATTTGTGAGGGTCACTATGTGTCCCCCAGGATGCGCTCAGAAGTGTATTAGACCCACTGGAGTGCCTTGTGGTCACAGCATGATGCCTGTGAGTCACAAGGCAAAGTAAAAGTAACTGTGGACCTGGTCAAGCTATTTGATCAAGGCATTGTTCAGGAAAACCCGTTATGAGCTTTTATTTTTAAAATGGACTGCAGGAAGGTAGTGGGGCCAGTCCATCTCCTGCAGTCCAGGTCTTATAAGTTACCCATGGCCACATTATGTAAGTGTGTGTGGAACTGGTCAAGGTATTTGACCAAGGAATTGTTCAGGAAAACCCGTTATGGGCTTTTATTTTTGAAGCAGACTGCAGGAAGGTTTTGGGGCAGGCCCGTTTCCTCCAGGCTGGGGCTTGTAAGTGGCCCATGGCCACAGATTCCAGTTTAGAAAAACCCTGCAGGCAGGGTTTGGGTGTGTTAGTTTGGAGTTTGCAACTTGCGGAGCAAGACAGCTCTGCAGAAGCTCAGTCTGTGTCAGTTAATACAGAGCCAGCAGAGCAAACTCCTGGCACTGCACAGCGTGATACGGTGGTGCTGTTGACCTCAGCAACCGGACTCCCACGCACGGTTTGGTTTCCCGGCTGCGATCCAGAGGATACAGTGTGCTGTACACTCTGTGAGTGTGGACATTAAAAAGATGTTTACTGTGAACTTTTCTTGTGGTCACTGTCTGTCACACTGAACCAACCCTGCTGCACTACACATATCAAGAGAAGAACACTGTTCCCACTGCAAAACATGGAAGAGGCTCTGTTATCTTCTGGGGCTGCTTTGCTGCATCTCGCACAGGGTGTCTAGAATCTGTGGAGGGTACAAAGAAATCTCAAGACTATCAAGGGATTCTAGAGAGAAATGTGCTGCCCAGTGTCAGAAAGCTTGGTCTCAGTCTCAGGTCATGGGTCTTGCAACAGGATAATGACTCAAAACAAACAGCTAAAAACACCCAAGAATGGCTAAGAGGAAAACATTGGACTTTTCTGAAGTGGCCTTCTGTGAGCCCTGATTTAAATCCTATTGAGCATCTTTGGAAAGAGCTGAAACATGCCATCTGGAAAAGGCAACCTTCAAACACAAGACAACTGGAGCAGTTAGCTCTTGAAGAGTGGGACAAAATACCTGTTGAGAGGTTCAGAAGTCTGATTGACAGTTACAGGAATCATTTGATTTCAGTGATTGCCTCAAATGGTTGTTCAACAAAATATTAGGTTAAGGGTACCATCATTTCTGTCCAGGCCTATTTAATTAGTTTTATTTTTTTACATTCTGTGTAGGCATGGTTGAAAAGCAATGTCTGACTTTCATTTGTTCATTTTCAAAGATTTTTTTATTTATTATTACTTTTGTCAGATTCAAATTATTTATGTGACCCATGTGGGTTTTTCTGTCATTAAATGAGGGGTACTAACAGTTTTGATCACATGTGTAACAGTAAAGTCTGCACTATAATATGGCACTCCTTCCCTTCTGAGAGTTGCACTGTGCCTGAAAAGTATTTCCCAATTAGATGTAGGGTATTGGCACACTCAAGGAAAAATTGATCTCTGTTTTTTGGAAAAAATTTTACTATTAGCCCTAAGAAAAATTAAAAAACTTAGGGCTAAAACTATATTTTGTGGTAAAAAAATATGCTCAATGGTATAAAAGTCTGTGAGGCACATGTGGTGTCAATATAATTGCTGCACCCATAGATTAATTAATGGGGGGGGGTGTAGTTTGTAAAATGAGTTCACGTATAAGGGGGTTTCTGTTGCTTTGCCACCTCAGGCGCTCTGCCAATGTGACATGGCATCCTCAAACCATTGGAGCAAAATCTGAACTCCAATATGGCGCATCTTCCCTTCTGGGCTTTGCTTTATGCTTCAAAAGTAGTTTTCCCCCACATATGGGTATCTGCGTACTCGGGAGAAATTTCACAACAAATTATATCATACAATTTCTCCAGTTACCCTTGTGAACATACAAAAATTGTGGCTAAAATAACATTTTTGTGGGTAAAATGTGATTTTTTTTTTGTTTTCACGGCTCAATGTTAGAAACTTCTGTGAAGCGCCTGGGGGTTCAAAGTGCTCATCACACATCTAAATTCATACCTTCAGGGGTCAAGTTTCCAAAATGGGGTCACTTGTGTGGTGTTTCCACTGTTTAGGCACATCAGGAGCTCTCCAAACAGGACATGACGTCCGCTATTGATTCCACAAAATTTTACATTCAAAAAGTCAAATGGCGCCCCTTCACTTCTGAGCCTTGCCGTGCACCCAAACAGTAGTTTTCTCCCACATAAGGGGTATCGTTGTACTCTAGAGAAATTGCACAGAAAATTGTATGGTGCAATTTCTCTTGTTACCCTTATAAAAATGTAAAATTTGAGGCTAAAAAACATCTTTGTATGGGAAAATGTTATTTTTTTATTTTCACAGCTAAACGTTATAAACTTCTGTGAAGCACCTGGGGGTTAAAAGTGCTCACTACACATCTAAATACATTCCTTGAAGGGTCTATTTTCCAAAACGGTGTTAATTATGGGGAGTTTCCACTGTGTAGGTGCATCAGGGTCTCTCCAAACGCAGCCTGGCATTTGCTATTAAAAAGTCAAATGGCACTCCTTCTGTCATGATCCCAATGGCAGGGGATCACAAAAGGACAAGCACAAAAACAAAACAAGCTCTAGGGTGATGGAACCTGAGCTGACCGCGATCCTGAACCTAAACACACAACTAGCAGTAGCCGGGGAACGTGCCTACGATGATTCCTAGACGTCTCGCGCCAGCCGAAGGATTAACTTCCCCTATAAGAAGAAACACAGACCTCACTTGCCTCCAGAGAAACACCCCACAGAAATAGCAGCCCCCCACATGTAATAACGGTGAAATGAGAGGAAAGCACATACGTAGTTATGAAAATAGAATCAGCAAAAATGAGGCCCGCTAAAGCTAGATAGCAGAGGATACAAAAGTGAACTGCGCGGTCAGCGAAAAACCCTTCAAAAAACCATCCTGAAATTACTTGAACTCATGTGCCAACTCATGGAACATGAGGAGTAATTTCAGCCCACTAGAGCAACCAGCAGCAAGGAATCACATCTCTGCAAGCTGGACGAAGACAAAAATTAAGCAAAACGTGGAACAGGAAAATCAAAACTTAGCTTGTCCTGAAGATAACAGACGCAGGGAGCAGAGGTAAAAAGACACGCTGATTACATTGATAGCCGGCGAGGAAATGACAAAAAAGCCAGGTTAAATAGGAAACTCCCATAACCTGATGGAACAGGTGGACACCAGAGACCGCAGAGAACACAAGTCACCCAGTACCATCAGTAACCACCAGAGGGAGCCCAAAAACAGAACTCACAACATCCTTCCCTTCCAAGCTCTGCCATGTGCCCAAACCAGTGGTTTTTCCCCACATATGGGGTATCGGCATGTTGACAAGAAATTGCACAAAAAATTAGCAAAGCCACAAAAAGATGACTAAAATTCCCCCCAAAATTCAAGAATTAATACAGCATAAAAGGGGCAGCAGTTCTTACCTGCCCAGGTATCCTAACAAATGCACTCTCAGGATGCATGAAACCCATGTAGAAAATATGGCGGCCACACAGGTGCAAAATACTGATAAGACAACCACTCACAGCCTACCAATTCATGGAGGGGTGATTACTTAGTATATGATTGTACAAAAGCAGCTTGTATAGGGCGCTGTTTACATGCACAGTATCTGATATACAGTCTATTAGGGATGCCCATACTATTAGATCAGGTGGGCTGCCTAGTAATATCTAAATGCATCCCATGTGAACAGACACCCCAGTTTACAGGACCAAAATGCTGGGCTTGGCTGCACCCTGAAAAATAGAGTGCATAAAATACATATACCGTATGTACTTGAGTATAAGCTGACCTGAGTGTAAGCCGAGACCCCTAATTTTGCCACAAAAAACTGGGAAAACTTATTGACTCGAGTATAAGCCTAGGGTGGGAAATACAGCAGCTACTGGCAAATTTCAAAAATAAAAATAGATACTAATAAAAGTAAAATTGATTGAGACATCAGTAGGTCAAATGTTTTTGAATATCCATATTGAATCAGGAGCCCCACATAATGCTCCATACAGTTCATGATGGGCCCCATAAGATGCTCCATACAAAATACGCCCCATATAATGCTCCATAAAGTTCATGATGGGCCCCATAAGATGCTCCATATTAAAGTATTCCCTATATAATGCTGCAAAAAGGTTAATGATGGCCCCATAAGATGCTCCACAGAATATTATGCCCCATGTAATGCTGCACAAAGATTGATGGCCCCATAAGTTGACCATAGACTATTATGCCCCATATAATGCAGCACAAAGGTTGATGGCCCCATAAGATGCTTCATAGAATATTATGCCCTATACAATGCTGCACAAAGGTTGATGGCCCCATAAGATGCTCCATAGAATAATATGCCCCATATGCAGCTGCGATTAAAAAACAAACAAAGACATACTCACCTCTCGTCACTGGGGGTCTGGTGCTGGTGTCGTGAGCAGGCTGGGATACCGGCACGCTATGGGAGCCAAGTGCGGGAGTCACCACTGGCTCAGGCCCCTGGCATTTGCCTTATTCATCTGTCCCCATTCCACCGCCACACACCGCTGTGTCTTCCGGGTCTCTGCAGTGAGTGTTCAGGCAGAGGGCACGCTCTAATCACGTCATTGCTCCCTCTGATCTGAACGTGACAGCCAGAAGACGCGGAAGACAGAGCCCGGCGGTGAAACGGGGACAGGTGAATATCGCATGGCTCACCCTCCCCCGTCATACTCACCCTCCTGGTCCCTGCTTCTCCGATGGTCTCTTGAGCCGGCAGCTTTTTCCTGTGTTCAGCGGTCACTTGGTACCGCTCATTAAAGTAATGAATATGCGCTCCATGCCTATGGGAGTGGAGTCGTGTCCATATTTATTACTTTAATGAGCGGTACCACGTGACCGCTAAACACAGGAAGAGCTGTTGGCGCTGGAGACTATTGGAGAAGCAGGGAAGTGCAGAGACCGCGCCGGGAGCAGGTGAGTATGATGTGACAGCCGCCACTCCTGCCGCTCCCCCTCCCCCGCCAACCCCCTTGGACAATGACTCCAGTATATGCCAAGAGGGGCACTTTTGGCCTAAAAAAATGGGCTGAAAATCTCGGCTTATACTCAAGTATATACGGTAAATTTTTTAGGTATTGGTCGATATTTGGCCAAGATATGCAAGCTCACAACCCGCAAAGATTTTTAGTTCTCTTTTTATTGCTTTGCTATTAGGCTTACTGTTAGCACTCGCAAATGTGAGGACCCTTGGCATGGGTTGCGAGTCTTTTAGACTACAGTAGCACGTATGTGATTAACAATTTAACAAATCTTTGCTACTTGTTCCAGCTGTTTAGCATTCTCTGATGTCACTATTCCCTCTAAGCAGTGCACTTTGGAAACAATAGCATTACTACTGGGGCTAAACTGTGATTTTGGCCACAACACAGGTTGCACTGCCAAAAATAGCTTTATGCCGCAGCTACACTACAGTGTGATGCTGGTGAAAGGGGCCACAGTGAAACCCACAAGGAACTTGTCCCGGCTTTTGCTACTCGCTGTACCCTTGTACTTCGTGGGTCACAATCTTGACCCCATTCACTTTCATTATGTAGTAGAAACATACAGTGATATTTGGTTGCTAAATCTGGCCTGTAACCCCTGCCTAAGAAATGCCGCTATGCAGATATGTACAGTGGGTTCAAAAAGTATTCAGACCCCTTTAAATTTTTCACTCTTTGTTTCATTGCAGCCATTTGGTAGTGAAATGCACGTCGGGGTATCTGCGCAGTGGCTTCTGGCATCTCATGGGTAATAAACGTTAGTCTCTCATATATGTGCACTTTTGGCCTCTTACCTTTGGCTCCTAAGGAGTGTGGTGATTTCGCCACACTATACATTTACTGAGGAGCATGCCTTTTTGACAAGTATTACAGATCTTACCCATATATACAGTGGGGCAAAAAAGTATTTAGTCAGTCAGCAATAGTGCAAGTTCCACCACTTAAAAAGATGAGAGGCGTCTGTAATTTACATCATAGGTAGACCTCAACTATGGGAGACAAACTGAGAAAAAAAATCCAGAAAATCACATTGTCTGTTTTTTTATCATTTTTTTTGCATATTATGGTGGAAAATAAGAATTTGGTCAGAAACAAACAATCAAGATTTCTGGCTCTCACAGACCTGTAACTTCTTCTTTAAGAGTCTCCTCTTTCCTCCACTCATTACCTGTAGTAATGGCACCTGTTTAAACTTGTTATCAGTATAAAAAGACACCTGTGCACACCCTCAAACAGTCTGACTCCAAACTCCACTATGGTGAAGACCAAAGAGCTGTCAAAGGACACCAGAAACAAAATTGTAGCCCTGCACCAGGCTGGGAAGACTGAATCTGCAATAGGCAAGTAGGTTGGAGTGAAGAAATCAACAGTGGGAGCAATAATTAGAAAATGGAAGACATACAAGACCACTGATAATCTCCCTCGATCTGGGGCTCCACGCAAAATCCCACCCCGTGGGGTCAGAATGATCACAAGAACGGTGAGCAAAAATCCCAGAACCACGCGGGGGGACCTAGTGAATGAACTGCAGAGAGCTGGGACCAATGTAACAAGGCCTACCATAAGTAACACACTACGCCACCATGGACTCAGATCCTGCAGTGCCAGACGTGTCCCACTGCTTAAGCCAGTACATGTCCGGGCCCGTCTGAAGTTTGCTAGAGAGCATTTTGATGATCCAGAGGAGTTTTGGGAGAATGTCCTATGGTCTGATGAAACCAAACTGGAACTGTTTGGTAGAAACACAACTTGTCGTGTTTGGAGGAAAAAGAATACTGAGTTGCATCCATCAAACACCATACCTACTGTAAAGCATGGTGGTGGAAACATCATGCTTTGGGGCTGTTTCTCTGCAAAGGGGCCAGGACGACTGATCCGGGTACATGAAAGAATGAATGGGGCCATGTATCGTGAGATTTTGAGTGCAAACCTCCTTCCATCAGCAAGGGCATTGAAGATGAAACGTGGCTGGGTCTTTCAACATGATAATGATCCAAAGCACACCGCCAGGGCAACGAAGGAGTGGCTTCGTAAGAAGCATTTCAAGGTCCTGGTGTGGCCTAGCCAGTCTCCAGATCTCAACCCTATAGAAAACCTTTGGAGGGAGTTGAAAGTCCGTGTTGCCAAGCGAAAAGCCAAAAACATCACTGCTCTAGAGGAGATCTGCATGGAGGAATAGGCCAACATACCAACAACAGTGTGTGGCAACCTTGTGAAGACTTACAGAAAACGTTTGACCTCTGTCATTGCCAACAAAGGATATATTACAAAGTATTGAGATGAAATTTTGTTTCTGACCAAATACTTATTTTCCACCATAATATGCAAATAAATTGTTAAAAAAACAGACAATGTGATTTTCTGGATTTTTTTTTCTCAGTTTGTCTCCCATAGTTGAGGTCTACCTATGATGTAAATTACAGACGCCTCTCATCTTTTTAAGTGGTGGAACTTGCACTATTGCTGACTGACTAAATACTTTTTTGCCCCACTGTATATGGATTTGATGAGGTCACTCTTTTCTATATCCACACGTGTGTTTATTTAACTCTACATTTTGATTGGGTGTACTTCTGTTTACTTTGAGTGTTCCCATTTTACGGATTGCCTGCCTCTGCCAGTTTGCATTATTGCTTATCAGACCTGTTCAGTATCTTTGGATTTTATTGTGTGCACTTGTTGCCTTTTTTGTATTGAATCAATAATAAAGATATATATATTTTTTCATATATTTTGTTCTTGGCAATAGTTATTTATTATGATTAAGTTACGTTTGGGAATTCAAAGCTCTTTTTTTCTTGTTCTTATGTATATTATATGGCTCCTTTAGAGTATTCCTTATGAATATGGTCATTACGTGTAATCAGTTCTGGTATGTTAATATACACTATGCAGATATGTACAGTGGGTTCAGAAAGTATTCAGGCCCCTTTAAATTTTTCACTCTTTGTTTCATTGCAGCCATTTGGTAAATTCAAAAAAGTTCATTTTTTTCTCATTAATGTACACTCTGCACCCCATCTTCACTGAAAAAAAATCAGAAATGTAGACATTTACTCAAGGTTCCTAAGAGCACATTGGCCTCCATAATCCTTAAATGGAAGAAGTTTGGGACCACCTGAAGTCTTCCTAGACATCCAGCCAAACTGAGCAATCGTGGGAGAAGAGCCTTGGTGAGAGAGGTATCGAAGAACCCCAATATCACTGTGACTGAGCTCCAGAGATGCAGTAGGGAGATGGGAGAAAGTTCAACAAAAATCAATTGTCACTGCAGCCCTCCAGCAGTCAGGCCTTTATGGCAGTGTGGCCTGACACAAGCTTCTACTCAGTGCAAGACATATGAAAGCCCGCATAGAGTTTGCTAAAATACACATGAAGGACTCACAGACTATGAGAAATAAGATTGTCTGGTCTGATGAGGCGAAGATAGACCTTTTTGGTGATAATTCTAAGCGGTATGTGTGGAGAAAACCAGGCACTGCTCATCACCTGCCCAATATAATCCCAATAGTGAAACATGGTGGTGGCAGCATCATGCTATGGGGGTGCTTTTCAGCTGCAGGGACAGGACGACTGGTTGCCATTGAAGGAAACATGAATGCAACCAATTACAGAGATATCATTCATGAAAACCTCTTCCAGAGTGCTCTGGACCTCAGACTTGGCCAAATGTTCACCTTCCAACAAGAAAATTACCCTAAGCACACAGCTTAACTAACAAAGGAGTGGCTTCAGAACAACACTGTGACCATTCTTGATAGGCCCAGCCAAGGCCCTGACCTAAACCCAATTGAGCATCTCTAGAGAGACCTGAAAATGGCTGTCCACCAACGTTCACAATCCAACCTGATGGAACTGGAGAGGATCTGCAAGGAAGAATGGCAGAGGAGTCCGAAATCCAGGTGTAAAAAACTTGTTGCATCATTCCCAAGAAGACTCATGGCTGTACTAGCTCAAAAGGGTGCTTCTACTCAATACTGAGCAAAGGGTCTGAATACTTATGACCATGTGATATATCAGTTTTTCTTTATTAATAAATTTGCAAGCATTTCTACATTTCTGTTTTGTTCAGTCAAAATGGGGTGCAGATAGTGATGAGCGAATATACTCGTTACTCGAGATTTCCCGAGCATGCTCAGGTGTCCTCCGAGTATTTTTAGTGTTCAGAGATTTACTTTTTTTTGCCGCAGCTGGATGATTTACAGCTACTAGCCTGCTTGATTACATGTGGGGATTCCCTAGCAACCAGGCAACCCCCACATGTACTTAGCCTGGCTAATAGCTGTAAATCATTCAGCTGAGGCGATGAACACTAAATCTCCGAGCACTAAAATATCTCGAGTAACAAGTATATTCGCTCATCACTAGGTGCAGAGTGTACATTAATGAGAACAAAAATTAACTTTTTTGACTTTACCAAATGGCTGCATTGAAGCAAAGTGTGAAAAATTAAAAGGGGTCCGAATACTTTACGTGCCCACTGTATATCTATACCTGGGCTTATTGACCTCATTAGCTTAGAAATAACTATACCTGGGGGTGGTTTAATATGCATGGCAGCCAATCAGTGAGCTCAGTGGTTTGAGTGGTGCATTTGGATCACCCCACGTTAGGGCAATGGGGTACTCGGAGCCGGGCCCTTCGGTTCTCATCAGGGATGTCACGGTGGCTGACTCGGTCCGTGGCCCTAGGGGAACGTCCGTTGTAAATGGGGGAAAGGTCTTTAAAGGGATAATGTTTGTGACGCCACCTGTGGTATTCGGTCAGGGTGACCGATGCTGCTTAGGGGTCCGCTGGGGTGATGTTATGGCAGCTAGAGGGTATACCTTCCCACAAGTGAAGTATGTCCCCCAGGGCTTCCCGAGTGTAGATGGTGGATGATGTAAGGCGCAGTGAAGAATGAGGACAAGGTTGCAGTCTTTTTTCCTTTACTGAAGGCTTCAGCATCTACAGTCCAGTGTAGGGACCACGGGGTAGGCAGAGTCCGGCCGGTCTGAAGGCAAATCCAGAGTCCCCTTATCCAGATGGAATTCAAAAGCCTTCCTCTAGCGCCTGAGTGTTGTAGTTCCTCCCTGCTGAGCTCCTCGGTGAGGTCCTCACAACTATCGTAGGTGTTAGGTCTCTTTCTCTCTGTCCCCCTGATGGATAGGACAAACCCATATGACTGATGGCCTGAGGCTTTTTATAGGGATCCTAGAGACGCCCCGACCCACACAAGTTTCCACCGTGCCTCCTGGGTATATGGTCGGGCAGCCAACTTGGAATCAACTCCTGCCAGTCTCTGAAGTAAAGCATAGAGATCCTTACTCCCTCGGTGTTTTGGTTACCGGTACTGCGCTTCAGAAGGAGGCAGCCTGCTTCTAGCTGGTCTCCCCCTGATGTTCCTCTCCTTTTGCTATGACTTCGTTTCTCACTCACTGCAACACAATTCCTTTCAATGTCTCTTTCTTTGGATGCTGCCGCACATGGGGCAGGCGCAGCTCCGTGAACCCTCGTTCTCCCACAGACCTCCGTCTGCTCTCCTCTCCTCCTTCTCACTTTCTGCCCAGACTCCCAGTTTTACCTAATTGTGAGGAGTGCCCTAATAGATAGAAGCATGGCTCCCCCTGGCGGCCTGGAGTGTGAAGTGTGTATTGTGGTTGTGTTACCTGGACAAAAGATCTCCTTCATTGCCTTCAGACGTAACATCACTCCCCCTGGTGGAAGAATAACATTACTGCAACGACCAGGACTCTGGGGCGCTGCACATTCTGACAACATTGGCAGAACCGCTGAGCTTATTGATTGGCTTCTGTTCTGTCAACATAACTTCAGCACCACAGCCAATGCCAGAACCTGGGAGCGGTGACGGAGACTCGCCGATAGACCCTTTTCTTTTTTCTGTGCTCATGGACAAATATTATCTGAAAAGGGACAGCTCTTTTAACGTTGAAGAGAGGTGTTTTTTTTTTAATAATATTAAGTAGAGTACACACGTTGACATCACCTTAGTGCTCCCATAACTACGGTCTCTGGAAGTTGACCACAACTAATGATGTATTATGTTGACAGTTGACGTCTTCAGTGGTAAAATAAATAGACGTGATTGTTGGAGGCCATGATACAGAGACAGGCAGGGAACCAGGCAAGGCTTCAAATGTCCTACTACTTGCTGGGAGCCTGAGTACTTTTTCTGATTAGTAAGCCCTGGCAATATCATGACTGTTATAATGTGTGTTCTGTCACACTGATGTATAGGGCATACAAATCAGAAGCCCCAAATATGAGGGCCGGAAGTAAGCAGAGTTCTGGTCTGGCTCCAGAGGAGTAATAGCATAGCCACTTGACATGGGTCCTGCGAATTGTTTTGCTCAAGGCTATAAAGTGAATGTAGTAGTTGAAAATTTAATCAGAATTTCTCCAGAAATTTTCAGTGGGAAATCCGGTAAGTGTGTTCTTATTTTTCTGACTATGATTACATTAAATACAGTGGTGTACTGTAAGATTAAGTGTCATAATGATCTTTTATGGTGTTTACTTGGTGAGTGACACAATCACTTTGTATTGATTTATCATTTTTATATTACATTACAACCCTTCATTTTGTACTCTGATATGTACATGATTACATGATTGTTTTTGTGATGGTAATGTCATATTCATCATATTTAGCTTTCGGAATTGCTCATCAATTATAATGGCAATACTTTCTTCCAGGCTAGTGTAATTACGAATGTATTACATTTTAATTAAGCAAAATTAATTTTGCAGATTTTTTTCATCATGTAAGACTTCGAATAGTATTTGTGATGATTGGAAGCAGAAAACAACTCCCTTTGCACAGTTGTCCATCCATCAGTTTCCTGCATGATATACGGTGTGGGGAGGGAACAGATGACAAAAGGACATAATGAATCATGGCATGGCAGGTGACACAGAGACACTTCCCTTTTCTCAGAAGGAATGCAGTGTTCATGCGGAAATAGCTCAATTTTTTAAAATCTGAGCTCATAAATTAGGAGATGTATCCATCTGAAAAAGAGTTATGTGGCTGTCAAAATGGTGTAATAATGAGTTCCCAGCTCCTGTGTAGACTTGCATCAACATGTGGGCCATATTCAGAGGAGACAGCTCTGAGCTCAGAACTAGTACAGAATACAATGCACAAACAGCAGTGGCTGAGAGATGTATGCTGTGCTTTTATACAAGTCTATTGAGTGCTGTACATTACCGGTGCTCTAATTACCTATCTTTACATTATCCTCTATTCCTAAAGAATAGACTACATCTATTCTACATCTGTCTACATCTGCAGTAAGAGTGTAGTATTGTGCCAGCATAATATTTTTATAAATCCCCCAATGTGTCCCAGATTTAACAAGGTAAACTCCGGTCATTACATAATTTTACATTCATGCCCCCTGTAGTTGTATAAATCCATATTGTTTTGCTTAAACCTTGGAATATAATTTTTTGCAGCATTCATATTAACACTTTACTACCTGGAGTAGAGCACAGCTGAAACAAGTTTGTTTTCACTTGGTAACTGCTACCAGGAGGAGATAATAATTTTTTTTTTTTTATTAAAGGGCTATTTGTAGTATATTGAAAAGCTTATTTACTTTTGTATTTTTAATTTCTCAATTTCTCACTATGATCTCTTTGCTGTTAATGAATAGAACATCCAGAAGCAGAAATTTTGGCCTCACTAAAGGGGATTTCCCCATAGTAGACATTTATCAGCAATACACGAGTTAGGTAAATGTCTGATCATTCAGGATACCACTGCTGGGATCCCCACTAATCACTCAAAAGAAAGCTCAGAGCCCATCTTTTCTGCTCATTTGACAGCCGCTGGGAGGAGGAGCTTGAATGGTGTGGAATGTGAGTATGCGCAGAGTCACGCCATTCACAGTCTATAGGTCTGCTGTAAGCAGCCAAACACTCTCCATGGCTGTCTCCATCTATTTCATACTATCACCGATAAAAGTGGAAAGAAAAATCTTAAAATTATAATGTTTATTCATACACTTAATTTATTCAACACTGTATTCCATTGTATAAATAGGAAACTAGTTTTCACTTAATGGTCTGTAATCAGCCTAAGCGGTAGGGTCGAATAGAAAAGGAATAATTAGACAGTGGAACTCTACACAGATATAAAAAAAAACTCTTCTTTGTTACCTAACCTTCAATATTGCTGGAATAAGGAGATATAGCTGTCACAACTCGGTTGTCAGTTTTCGGGTGACCCGGGACCAGGGGCTCCTTCCCTGTCCCAAATGCTAGGGGGTGCTCTAGCTTGCCCTATTCCCCAGGTTACTTCTGAAGGTGAAGATGCTGGGGCCACGTACTTTGCCTTATCTCCTGTATCCGCTCTCTGTCTGTACCTTTCCCCCACCTAGGGAAGAGGGGAGCAGCCGTGCACCGCATTACACCAACCAGATGAACAAGGCAACACGAGCAAGGGCAACTGAAAATGCCTAGCATACAAATATTCACTCACATATAACAGAGGGGAGTGGAGGATGGGGAAAAATCAAAGTAGGAGAAGGAAAGGGAATTATCACTTTTACTAACCCAAGCAACAGTCACTGATGAACCCACCAGACGCCTTCTCGTGTAACCATTAACTCCTATTCTCCCAGCCATACAGCATAAACTGGCTCTGACGATGTGTGTCAGTTAGGACCCAGAATATATAGCTGAGAGCCCAGACTCCCAGAGTTCCCAACATGGCCGATTAACCCCTGTACTGCCAAAAGAAATTTTCTCAGTTTAAAAGAAGATTTTTTTCAGTGCAGGAGTAGGAGAACGCAAACACTGCTGTCTTCTGGCTCTTGTCAATAGCCTTTATAGCTAAGGACACTGCTAATGACCTGATGTCTGCACTATATTACTAGGTACTGCTAGTAACTGCCTCACTACTCTGAGATTTTAATTCAATAATTGGAACCAATACATTGAGATGTTATTGTAGTGGAAATTAGCAACTATTCTGCAGTATCAGGGCTTTCATCCATGCTTGCCAGAGTCCACCACTATGGCTCTAGGTGCTTTAATAGCTAACTACACTCCAGACATTGTGTACAGTGGCTGGTGTCTATCATCAGAACCTTGTCGAGTGCACATTTAAATGCACCTTATAATCAGATAGGGTCCACCATCAGGATTATGGTTTGTCTTTATTTCCAACGCGTGTTTCGCTACTGCTTCGACATGTGTTGGGGAAAGTGGAATTGCAGACTGGTTGGTATTATTTATGTCATACACTTGTATTAACTGTACCTTTGGATTTGTGCTGGTTGATCACATGGTTATTTAATTGTACACTATAGCTATTACGCTTGTTTATTCATTTCTATCACCTTAAGGCATGGTCCTATTATTATTATATTTATTCTGGCTAAAATATGTGCACTATAACTATTTTGTATGGGCATTAATTTATATTCATGGATTATGTATTTTTTGATTGATTGATTGATTGATTCTTTTTTTAATGGTTGTGTATACATTTATTTTTTTACCACTGGATATTTATCACTTATTTATTTATTATTTTTTGCACATTTTTATGTCCCACATGGCATAGTTATAGGGGTTCTATTGGTGCGCTATTTTGAATTTAGGTATTTATATTCATATATTTTTAAGATGCATATGTCTATTTTTTACCGCACAGTCTGGTATTCCTTGTCCCCTGTTACACATTTATTCTTATATATTTTTTAATTGTGTTTTATGTTACTATTTTTTAATAATAAATTCTTCTTGTGACATCAATTTTATCACAGGAGAAATCAGATTGGACTTACATGGCTATTGTTTTTACCCCTGCGATCATGTGAAGGACGTTCGAGTATTTGATTGGACGACGGTTACCATGGCTTCATTCTGGGGGTGGAGTTATGTCCTGGAGTTTGTGGCCGTCATGCTCAGTGGGGTTTTATTGCAGGAATGAACTGGACTTGCGCAGCAATCTTATCCACCCCTGTGTTCACATGACTCTTGATCGACTTCCAATTGGACTATGGCCGTGATTACATCATTCGGAGGGTTGGCCTGTATCCTAGCTACGGGGCATGCTACTGATCTATTGGAGGACTGCGGTTTGTTTATATCACCATGTGGGGGATCTGGATTACATTGTAGTGGGCTGGTTCTTTGGATTTTTGGCAATCAGTGCTAGTATGTCTTTGTTAGATGATGCAGCATTGTTTCTATGTGTTTGTAATGTATTTTCTATATATGTAAATGTATTTATGTGTATTCATTTGTGTTTACCTTTATGGTGCTATACTCCTATTGGTGGATTATGTAATGAGTGGTGGTGCTAGTAGTATATAATGGTGGTTGGAACATGTGTCAGACTGTGCTTGATAAAGGTCATTGTACCGAAACGTCGCCGCAGATGGCAGATTAAATCTGTAAGTCATTTTTCACTGACCGGTGTGGCGCTGTCTTCTTCTTTGTTATGGATCAATTTTATCACAGTCAGCTGCAGTCGTTGATGCGGCCCAGCCCATAGACGCCCCCAAGCCGACCGACCTCAGAAAGCGTGGGGCGTGCATCCACCGAGGATGCAATACCGACCCTTTATATCGCAGAGGGGGACCCGGGCCTACCCGAACTAGGGGAGGGCAGAGACCGAGGTTCTGTGGCAGCTGAGCATGTGGGCAAGGAAAGAGACACGTAGGACTTGATTACATCAAACAACTTCAGGTATAGAGAAAGTAAAGTTTACTAAAGTAAAGTCACACAGTACATAAACCAAACATGACTATGCCAGGCTTCCGATTCCACACCTCCAGAAGGGTACCACCCAGTGGACCCCAAGGCACCAGCGGATCACCGAGGCACACATAGGCGGGAAATCAGGACACAGGCAGGACATCAGGGTACACGAGGTCATCAGGACGCAGGCAAGACATCAGGGTACAGACAGTACATCATAACATCTGGGCACAGGAAGGACATAAGGATACAGGCAGGGCATCAGGACATCAGGAATACCGGATAGACATCTGGGACACTGACTTGACAGCCCAGGTCGTCGGCTGGGACACTGGCATGGCAGCCCAGGGCATCAGTTACATCAGGACATCGCATACAGGAAGGACATCAGTACATAGGCAGGGCATCAGAACATCAGGAATACCAGATAGGCATCTGGGACACTGGCGTGGCAGCCCAGGTAGTCGGCTGGGACACTGGCGTGGCAGCCCAGGGCATCAGTTACATCAGGACATCGGACATAGGAAGGACATCAGGACATCTGGACCCAGGGTCACTGGCAGACAACAGACAAGAGTCGTTTGGTTCCGGACATCCGACATGATCTACAGGCACCACCAGTCATCACGCTCCAAGCTCCAGGCAGCGGTCATCAGGATCCAGACTGCGGTCGTCAGGCTCCGGGCATCGGACCTAAAAAGGAACTCAATCGTGATGGTGCAAGCACCACTGTACTGGACGTGGGCCAGACAGGTTTAACACCGTATGGTAGTCAGAGCACAGAGTAGTAGATACTCAGCAGCAATCGGTTACAAGAGGCTCAAGGTGCGCAGGCGTGTACTACGGAGGACAGAGAATGAACTTCAATCCAATATTGCGGCCAGCATGCAGCCAGCGGGTAAGGAAAAGGTGAATCAAACATCCGAAAACTCCGCCCATATGACCCAAAACTAGTCCTGACAAATTCAGGTGACAGGTTCCCTTTAAGAGCCCCTTTAGGAGTACTAGGCGCCCTGCCAAAAAGTTCAACACATAGAAGCAAGGAGCATTCTGGGGATCAGGCCGGGCCGATGAGTATGCTGGCTTCCCTGAATGGAGTGGGTGTAGTGTGAATATAAAAATAGATATTTTGAGTCCGTATTGAAATATACAAAATGCATGCAGACCATGACAGAGGAGCAGCATTGCTGGTCATACATTTACGATACGATACGATACCATAATTTCCCACGGGATCAATAAAGTGTATCACAGCAGCACAACTTACATCATAAAAATCATAAAATTTTACAGACAATGTTTACAGTGACACAATCTTAAGAACTGTTTACTTATTGTCTGAAAGCGTTCACTTCACAAACAGTTCTATATTTCTCTATATTTGTTGATTGTTATTGTAAAACATGAAGGTTTATTTAACCTCTGTCTGTGGTGGTTATATCTAATTCTTGTGGGTTTTTCTCATCATTTGATGTTTGCCTGGTATCTCTGTTTTAGGTCTCGAGTTCCCGCTTCTGCACAGGGGGAATCTCGAGCCATCTCCGCTGCGGTCTCCCATTCTTATCCAGCCGCAGCGGAGTCTGCTCAGCAGGGACGTCGGTCCCAGCGTCTTGCTCAGTCTCACTCTGTACAGAGAGTTACTGCTGCTTCTTCAGCTTCTGCCATTAAAGCCAGTGCTGGTCAGCAGCGAGCAGACTTCTCTGGGACTAAGTCCTTGTCTGCACACACTGAGCATGCCCAGGGCAAGATCTCCCGTTGGAGATCGAGGGTCATGTGCTCAGGCCCTGCAGCACATTCCGTTGGTCCTCTTGGCAGGTCTTGGAAGGGCAAAGTTTCTGTGGCCACTTCCTGTGCTGCAACTATATAAACTGCGCATGACCGCACGGCCATGTGCTAGTGTACATTTGCATACGTTTGTTTGTTGTGAGTGCAAGTCGTCCTTGGATACCCCTTCCCTATTGAATGTCTGTTCGCGGAAGGTGTATGGTTGCTATCTAGCGCCCGACTTATCCTACAGCACGAATCACACATTACAGCGTCCAGTTGCTGTGACCGCCAGTACGGCGCCGTGCACTTCCTCTGTGCTTTCCTTACCCAAGCCTGGGTGGTTAGTGGCGTTCGTCAGTGCGGCACCGCATGCACTCTTGTGCCCTAATATTGTTATTTAGCTTCCTTACACACCCAGTTGCGGTGTTGTGCCAGCAAGGGTCTAATCGGACTTCAATCCTAGTTGGGGTTGAGTTCGCTGACTACTTGCTCGCGCTCTATGTGCGGTACCGCGATCCTGTGACGCAACAGGATCGCTTCCTTCACGCTGGGTGAAGTTTAACCCACGTGTGTATACTTATGAGTACCGCCATATAGTCCGTCATTACTTGGCAGCAGGTTCCATCTCTGCACGGTGGACCCCGGGCTGCGAACGCACCATACTCTGTCTTAGTATTTGGTGCGTTCCGCTAGCCCTAACATTACACTAGCGCCAGGGTCTGGCTAGTAATGATGGACAAACAGCAATCCTTGCGGTATATCCAGCAGCTGGAGGGTAGGTTGGCGGCTCTTGAGAGCGCAACCTCAGCTGTGGATGTTACCGCAGTTGCCGTACAGGCTGCTAGCGTGGCTGCAGCAACCCTGTCCATTGCCACCCCTGCTCCGACATTTTCTCGCCTCCCGCTGCCAGAAAAATTTTCTGGTGATAGCAAATTTTGTAGGGGATTTGTGAGTCAGTGCTCTATTCACCTCGAGCTCCTGGCTGCACGTTTTCCCACAGAGCGGGCTAAAGTGGGATTTATAGTGTCTCTCTTGTCGGACAGGGCGTTGGAATGGGCTACGCCGCTGTGGGAGCGTGGCGATCATGTGGTGCAGAGTGCTTCGCTGTCTCTGAGCACTCTGAAACAGGTCTTTTTAGGACCTCAAGTCACTCATGATACTGTGCTCCAACTGCTGGCATTAACTCAGGGTGAGTCCTTGGTCAGTCATTTTGCCGTCCAATTCCGCACTTTAGCTTCTGAGCTGGATTGGTCGGATAAAGCTCTTATCCCCATATTCTGGAGGGGCCTGGCTGACCACGTTAAGGACGCTCTGGCCACTAGGGAGATTCCTGCCACACTGGAGGAGTTAATAACTGTCTCCACTCGAATTGACCTCCGTTTTAACGAGCGGAAGTTAGAGCGAGCCCAGTGTAGGCAGAGGTTTCGGCTGGCTCCTACCTTCGCCAAACCTCTGGAATCTCCGATCCTGGTTCCTGAGTCACATGAGGCCAGGGAAGTGTCACAAGCGGGATCTAAGTCCCGGACCGCTTGTGCACTCAAGGTCTGTCATGTTTGCCAGCAGTCAGGACATCTAGCCACCAGATGTTCTCAGCGGTCGAGGAAACGTCAGCGTTTAGTGGTAGTAGGTGGAGGTACACTAGACACGGCGACGTTTGCCTCTAAATTGTCCTTTAAGGGGACAATTACTATAGGCTCATTCTCCCACTCGGTAGAGCTCTGCGTGGATTCTGGGGCGGAGGGCAATTTTATGTCTTCTGCCTTCGCCCAACGTCACGCAATACCCCTGGTTATGCTAGCTCAACCAGTAACGGTATGAGTGGTGAATGGGTCGACACTGCCCTCACAGATAACACACCAGACCATCCCTTTTACTCTGTCCATGTCGCCATCTCATCAGGAGATTATATCTCTGCTCGTCATTCCTGAGGGAATTGATGAGGTCCTGTTGGGAATACCTTGGCTACGGTACCACTCTCCTCATATCGAGTGGTCCTCTGGCAGAATCCTGGGATGGGGCGAATCTTGTGGGGGTAGGTGTCAGAGGGAGTGCGTTCAGGTTGCTACTACAGAGGTACCCGCAGATCTTTCCTCTCTCCCCAAGCAGTATTGGTCTTATGCAGACGTGTTCTCCAAAAAGGCGGCGGAGATCCTTCCACCCCATCGCCCCTATGACTGTCCTATTGATCTCTTGCCTGGTGCTGAGCCTCCCCGGGGTCGTGTCTATCCGCTATCTCTCCCGGAGACGGAGACAATGTCACAGTACATCCAGGAAAATCTGGCAAGAGGATTCATTAGCAAGTCAGTGTCACCTGCTGGGGCAGGGTTCTTCTTCGTGCAGAAGAAGAATGGGGAATTGCGTCCATGCATAGACTACAGGGGTCTTAATGCCATCACCGTTAAAAATAAGTATCCCTTTGCCCTTGATATCTGAGCTCTTCGATAGGCTTCGGGGAGCAAGGGTATTTACTAAACTAGATCTGCAGGGTGCTTACAACCTGATTCGCATCCGTGAGGGGGACGAATGGAAGACGGCTTTTAACACCAGGGATGGGCACTATGAATATCTGGTGATGCCCTTCGGGCTCTGTAATGCCCCAGCCGTTTTCCAAGACTTTGTGAACGATATCTTCCAGGATATGCTTTCCACCTCAGTCGTAGTCTATCTGGATGATATTCTCATCTACTCTCCAGATATTGACTCCCACCGGAGAGATGTTTGCAAAGTCTTCGACCTCCTACGGGCAAACTCCCTCTATGCCAAGTTGGAGAAGTGTATGTTTGAGCAGGAGTCCTTACCTTTCCTAGGCTACATCATCTCTGCCCAGGGATTGGCTATGGATCCTGCCAAACTACAGGCTGTGATGGACTGGCATGAACCCCATTCTCTTAAAGCGGTGCAGCGCTTTATGGGGTTCATTAATTATTATCGCCAGTTCATTCCGCACTTCTCAACTTTGGTAGCTCCCTTGGTTGCCCTCACCAAGAAGGGGGCGAATCCCAAATTGTGGTCTGAGGAGGTCTCCAAGGCCTTTAACTCTATAAAGTCACACTTCGCTAGCGCTCCCATCCTACATCGCCCCGATGTTGATAAGCCATTTATCATGGAGGTGGATGCCTCTTCTGTTGGTGCTGGAGCAGTCCTCTTCCAAAAGGATGCTCAAGGTCGGAAGCATCCTTGCTTCTTTTTCTCCAAGACCTTCTCACCAGCAGAGAGGAATTATTCCATCGGGGACAGGGAGTTGCTAGCCATGAAGTTGGCTTTCTCGGAGTGGAGACATCTCTTGGAGGGAGCACGTTTTCCCTTCCAAGTCTTCACAGACCATAAAAATTTGGTGTACCTGCAGACAGCCCAGCGGTTGAATTCTCGCCAGGCCAGATGGTCCTTATTCCTCTCCCGGTTTCATTTCACCCTCCATTTTCTTTCTGGGGAGAAGAACATTCGGGCCGACGCTCTCTCTCGCTCTGTTGTGTCATCTGCGGAGGAGGAGGAGGAGCCTCGGCTTATTGTCCCCACCGAGAGCTTGAGAACTGTGGCCCCGGTTTCGCTAGAGTCTGTGCCTCCGGGCAAGACTTTTGTACCATCCAGTTTGCGACCGGAGGTTCTCTCTTGGGCACACTCGTCCAGGGTGTGTGGACATTTTGGTACCAAAAGGACATCTGAGTTACTGGCGAGGACATACTGGTGGCTGCATATGGCTCGTGATGTCGCAGAGTATGTTCGGGCGTGTGTCTCTTGCGCCAAGAACAAGACTCCTCGGCAACGGCCAGCTGGTTTGCTTTATCCTCTGCCGGTGGCAGACAGGCCCTGGGAGATGGTCGGGATGGACTTTGTGGTGGGCTTACCCAAGTCTCGTAACTGCACCATTATCTGGGTGATCACCGACCATTTTTCCAAAATGGTGCACTTGGTGCCTCTTCCACGGCTACCTTCTGCACGGGCGTTGGCTGTCTTGTTCGTAGAGCATATCTTTCGCCTACACGGTATGCCAGACAAAATTGTTAGTGACTGGGGTCCCTAGTTTGCGTCTCGATTCTGGAGAGAGCTTTGTCGTCTACTCAGTATTGAGTTGAATCTCTCTTCGGCATATCATCCCGAGACGAATGGGTTGGTAGAGAGGGCCAACCAGACCTTGGTCACATATTTACGACATTTTGTTTCTGCCAGGCAGGATGACTGGGCATCCTTGCTACCGTGGGCAGAGTTTGCACTTAACAATGCCGTAGCCGACTCCACCGGTCAGACTCCATTCCTCCTAAATTACGGCCAGCATCCGCGTGTTCCTGTGCCCATGCCTGTGTCTTCTGCTGACTCCAGGGTGGCAGACTGGGCTGTGGAGGCACGGGACATTTGGGACCGCACACAGGATGCCATTCGGGCCTCCAAGGAGAGAATGAGGTCCTCCGCCGATGTTCATCGGTGCCCCGCTCCGACCTTTGCTCCTGGCGACTTGGTGTGGCTCTCCGCCCGTAACATCAGGCTGCGAGTTGAGTCCACTAAGTTTGCTCCTCGCTACTTGGGTCCCTTCAAGGTTCTCGAACAGGTTAATCCTGTGGTCTACCGTTTGGCTCTTCCTCCACGCTTGGGTATCACCGACACCTTTCATGTGTCCCTCTTGAAACCTGTATACATGTCCCGGTTTTCCGAGTCATCTGCCGGGACATCGGGTTCGTCTACGGACGATTACGAGGTGAACGCTATTTTGGGGTGCAAGGTGGTACGCGGCAAAAAGTTCTATCTGGTGGATTGGAAGGGTTATGGCCCAGAGGACAGGTCATGGGAGCCTGCTGAAAACATTCGGGCCCCACAGCTCATTGCTGCCTTCGAGCGTAGCGAGGCCCAAGGAGGGGGGGCCCTAGGAGGGGGGGTAATGTTAGGTCTCGAGTTCCCGCTTCTGCACAGGGGGAATCTCGAGCCATCTCCGCTGCGGTCTCCCATTCTTATCCAGCCGCAGCGGAGTCTGCTCAGCAGGGACGTCGGTCCCAGCGTCTTGCTCAGTCTCACTCTGTACAGAGAGTTACTGCTGCTTCTTCAGCTTCTGCCATTAAAGCCAGTGCTGGTCAGCAGCGAGCAGACTTCTCTGGGACTAAGTCCTTGTCTGCACACACTGAGCATGCCCAGGGCAAGATCTCCCATTGGAGATCGAGGGTCATGTGCTCAGGCCCTGCAGCACATTCCATTGGTCCTCTTGGCAGGTCTTGGAAGGGCAAAGTTTCTGTGGCCACTTCCTGTGCTGCAACTATATAAACTGCGCATGACCGCACGGCCATGCGCTAGTGTACATTTGCATACGTGTGTTTGTTGTGAGTGCAAGTCGTCCTTGGATACCCCTTCCCTATTGAATGTCTGTTCGCGGAAGGTGTATGGTTGCTATCTAGCGCCCGACTTATCCTACAGCACGAATCACACATTACAGCGTCCAGTTGCTGTGACTGCCAGTACGGCGCCGTGCACTTCCTCTGTGCTTTCCTTACCCAAGCCTGGGTGGTTAGTGGCGTTCGTCAGTGCGGCACCGCATGCACTCTTGTGCCCTAATATTGTTATTTAGCTTCCTTACACACCCAGTTGCGGTGTTGTGCCAGCAAGGGTCTAATCGGACTTCAATCCTAGTTGGGGTTGAGTTCGCTGACTACTTGCTCGCGCTCTATGTGCGGTACCGCGATCCTGTGACGCAACAGGATCGCTTCCTTCACGCTGGGTGAAGTTTAACCCACGTGTGTATACTTATGAGTACCGCCATATAGTCCGTCATTACTTGGCAGCAGGTTCCATCTCTGCACGGTGGACCCCGGGCTGCGAACGCACCATACTCTATCTGTCTTAGTATTTGGTGCGTTCCGCTAGCCCTAACACTCTGTTTCATCTTATCTTGAAAGCTCGCCACTGAACAGGTAGGGTGAAACCAGAGTTACACAGTGTAAATCACTGTATAAGGCCAGAGAAACATGTCTGAGATAGAAGCAGAAACTTGGGTACCTGTACACGTGTACAGTGTTGTGATACCTGCATAAGTGGGGACACCCTGTCTTGGTGTTGCTTCTCTGATATTCCAGTCGGATGATGTTTAAAAGCCTCTTGGTGATGATGTGAGTATATGTAGTTAATCTTTATATGTACTTAATCATTATATGTATTTAATATTTATATGTACTTAACCTTTGTATGTTAAAATACACAAACATGTACGCAATCATACTATTCAATAATACTATTCCTTTAATTTTGCACTTTAAAATAAAATTGTGCTATATCGCAAGTACTAGCCTTCTTTAAAGCCATATCTAAACCATAGTGTTAAAACTTGGCAATACATGATTTGGCATAGTCAACAGGATGCGCAGAAGGCTCAGAAGTTTTTTTTATTAATATTAACAGGACTCTATGTGATAGTGTGATATTTCGTAAAACATGCTTCTCTTTAAGAAAAGTTGGCTGTGAGTCTAATGAGATTCCAGGTTGAGAACAGGCTCCCCATTATATTTTGGCAACCAAGTGGTCATACGGTGCTGATTTGGGTGAAGCACGGGACAAATGTTTGAAGGATGCTGAACCTGCTCATGTGGTTGCATGCTTACAGAAAGTGAAAGTGGAGAAAAGTAAAGAGTTGGGTACTGTTGGTAAGCGCGGATGGATATTGTTGTCTGCATATGGAAAACAGCATGAGGACAGAATACTTATGTTAACAAAAGTAAAGAATTTGGAAAAACAGTTGTGTGAGGTCCAAAATGCATTGGTTACAGCAAATGTCAGAATAAGTTATTAATGGACAGATGTAATGGATATCAGCATGTTGCAGAAAAGGCTGCTGTACCTGTACCAGAGTAAAAGTACAGAAGGAGGCGAGGGAAGGTGAATAAAATGAAAGTAGCTTTGGCCATAGCCAAAGCAGGGATAAAGTGGAACCCTGATCAGTGTGATGGTGATGTTTGGAATTCAACTGACTCCGAAAACATCACTGATCCCGAGTCTGAGGATGAACATTTCCATGGTAAGAGGGAAATTTCTCCTTCTCTTGACCCAGTGAAAGTTCATCCTATATATCGGAGACGGATTGTAGAGAAAGCTACAGGTAAACAGAATGAGAATGCGGTAGAGAATTACAGTCAGAAGGAGCTTAATGACCTTCATGATCATTTTTTCTCAAAAGCCAAATGAACCGCTGGTAGCTTGGTCAGTCAGATTATGGGAGACGCGGGCTCATGGAGTACAGGTGGAATCTGTGGATGGCCCAAAATTTGTCCAACTCAGTCATGAGCCTGTAGTGAAAGAGGCATTCTGTACCTATAATTCAGCAACCACATGTGGTGTGTAGTATGCTTGAGGTTGTGGCTATGGCATTGCAGCATAAATACTCATCAGAAGTGGACTGGCCACCCAATGAAAAACCATGGTTTACGTTGAAAGATTGTGACCAGAGGTTGAAGGAGGAGGTCATGAAAAATGCTATTTCAGCAAATACCTTTGATGATTATATGCAAGTTGTTGTAAGTGTATCTGTTAGAAATCGTATTATGCCCCTCCAGCTTATAAACATGTCATGATGACGCTAATGGCAAATCAGACTGGGAAAACAATCGCTAATACATTGGAGGCAATTTGACAGTTAGGGGATCTGGGAGATTGCGGTCCCAAACAAAAGGATTATTTTCCCATGCATAGTGAGATTTGTAGTTCGCAACAGGTGAAGTCAAAAGCTGTAAAATAATATAGTATACATAATTTACCTATTATTGTAAGGGTATGTGCACACATTCAGGAATTGGCAGAGCTTTGGAAGCAGCACATGTCCACTGCGTCAAAACCGCTGCCGGCTACTGAAAGCAGGTAAATCCGCATGTGTTCATTGAACCTTGTGGATTCACCACATCCAATACATTGTATAGGTGAAATTTATCTTGCGGATAAAAATTCTGCGGTCTGGAAAGTTGCGCCGTATTTCCGTCTCCGCTGGTGAGTCGCCGTTGTCTTTGGACGCATAGTGGGCATAGGATTTTTTTAAATCCCATCCCCTATGCTGTAACATCTGGCTGCTGCAAGTATGCAGCGTCCAACCTGCAGTGCTTACTGATTGTGTGCACATACCCTTATAGTCCTAACAGTACTAATATCCAGTTAATCGGCATGTTACTTTATAAAGTATAATACCTACTTATATTAGTAGAGATACTGCTCTTCGTAATACTGTACATTGTGTAATATCTATGCATAATTTCTACAAATATCATAAATCTTGTAAACGGCATTTATTTTATTAACCCTTTCCTGGCATCTGCCATAAATGTATGTCGGGAGTGGGTTCAGAAGCTGTGTTAAATAGTCAACATCTGCCTGAGGAGTTATAGGCTGCTGTTAATCTCTGAGAGATGATCGCCAGTATTCCCGTTTCATAGTTAGTATTCCTGCTTTATAGAAGACTGTGATTTTAATTATATGCAACAATACAGTGATATTCCAGTACACAGGAAAAGTAATCATATGATTATAGGTTCAAGTCCCATAACAGAGCGAAATAAACTAAAATTTATAAGTTTATAAAAAAAGTGAAAAAAGCTGCAATTTTTTGGTCACCACAGCTCCCACAAAAATTGCATTACAAAAAGATCAAAAAGTTTTATGTACCGCAAAACAGTATCTATAAAAAGTACATCTCACCATACAAAAACCAAGAAAATGCTGTAAAAAACTGATACAGTAACAGATGTGTGGGAGGTTTCAAACAGGATGAGAAACAGACAACCTCTGACACAATGGTAAGGTTAAAATTATGCACATTACTTATGCTGCATCAGCAAAGTCTCTCCCAAGCAAAGATTTCAAGGCAAACTGGGGTTTCAAGATGTGCTGTTCAAACTCTTTTGAAGAAGCACCAAGAAATAGACTAAGATGAGGTCAAAAGACATAGTAGTTGGCCGAGGAAACTTAGTGCAGATAGAAAAATCATGCTTCAAAATCGGAAGATATCGAGCAGTGCCATCAACTCAGAACTGTCAACCAATTGGACCCAGCTATACTCATGTACTGTTCAGAGAAGTCTGGACAGAAGTGGTCTTCATTGAAAAATTGCAGCTGAAAAGACTCATCTTTGACGTGGAAATAAGGCCAAGCAACTCAGCTATGCATGAAAACAGGAAATGGGGCACAGAAAAATAGCAGGAAGTTTGTTCATGGAGGGGATGGAGAATGGTACAATAATAAGTGTCTGTGGGCAATAGTGAAGCATGGTGGAGAATCCTTGAAAGTTAGGGGCTGCATTTCAGCAAATGGTATTTGGGATTTGGTCAGGATTAATGATGTTGAGAAATACAGGCAGATATTTATCCATCATCCAATACCATCTAGGTGCATCTAATTGGCTCCAAATTTATTCTGTATCAGGACAATGACCCCAAATATACAGCCAATATCATTAAGAACTATCTTCACTGTGAAGAACTAAGGGTATGTGCACACATCAGGATTTCTTGCAGAAATTTCCTGAAGAAAACCGGAAATTTTCTGCAAGAAATCCAAATTTTTTTTTTGCGTTTTTTTCCCATTTTTTTTTAGCATTTTGCAAGCGAAATTAGCTTGTAGAATGCTAAAGTTTTCCAAGCGATCTGTAGCATCGCTTGGAAAACTGACTGACAGGTTGGTCACACTTGTCAAACATAGTGTTTGACAAGTGTGACCAACTTTTTACTATAGATGCTGCCTAAGTAGCATCTATAGTAAAAGATAGAATGTTTAAAAATAATAAAAAAAAAAAAAATGGTTATACTTACCTGCAAACAGCCGATCTCCTCAGCGGCGTCCGTTCCTATAGATGGTGTGTGTGTGCTGGACCTTTGATGACATCGCGGTCACGTGAGCGGTCACATGAGCGGTCACGCGACCAATCACAAGACGGCAATGTCATCGCAGGTCCTTCACACAGAGCATCTATAGGAACGGAAGCGGCAGCGTGCACCGATGAGAGGCGGGAAGACTCCGGGGCCATCAGAGGGTGACTATATCCCTATTTTTTATTTTAATTCTTTTTTTTTAACCAATTATATGGTGCCCAGTCCGTGGAGGAGAGTCTACTCTCCTCCACCCTGGGTACCAACCACACATAATCTGCTTACTTCCCGCATGGTGTGCACAGCCCCATGTGGAAAGTAAGCAGATCAATGCATTCCTAGGTGTGCGGAATCCCCGCAATTCCGCAAATTTAATGAACATGTTGCTTTTTTTTCTGCAATGCGATTTTTTTCGCCGAAAAAAATGCAACATTTGCACTAGAAATGCGGAATACACTGTAAATAATAGGAGGCATATGTAAGCGTTTTTTTCGCGTTTTTATCACGTTTTTATAGCGAAAAAACGCGAAAAAAACGCGAAAAATACTGAACGTGTGCACATGGCCTAAGAGCATTGAAAGTGATTACATGGCCCTCCACAGAGCCCTGATCTCAAGATCTTCAAATCTGTCTGAGATTACATGAAGATACAGAAAGATTTGTACAAGCCTATATCCACAGAAGATCTTGTTAGTTCTCCAAGATGTTTGGAACAATCTCCCATCCCAGTTCATCAAAAACCTGTGTGCAAGTGTACCAAGAAACATTGATGATGTTTTGATGGCAAAGGGTGGTTACAACAAATATTGATTTGTGTTAGATTTAAATTTTCTTCACTCACTTTGCATTTTGTTAGTTCATAAAAATAAACTGCTAATACTTAGTTCCATACGCCAAAATAATAAAAGTCCCAGATAACCCCTTTAAAGACAAAAATTATAAGCATTTTTTTTATTTTGCACAAAATTCATGAACGTCATTGCACCATTGTGAAGAATTTGACTACAAAAATGTCAATGAATACCTCAAAACTAAAAAGTGACTTAAACCCCCACACAAATGATGAATCGGCCCCAAAGCCTGTATTGCATGCTCTGTTAGGGTACAGTTCTGTTCCATTCCCTAAAGTGAAACGCTTTGCCTTCCTTTTGGATTACCGCTACAGGGTTGTGCATGGAACCATAAGAACATATGTCTGTTTTCAACCTTACTAAAAAAGAAAGGACAAAATTCATGACATGAGTCAAGTCAAATATCTCTCTACGTATGTAAACCACCAGCACTTATAAAATGGAGCTGCACAGTGCCTATATAATCTCAACCTAATGCTAGACAACAGCTATGTCAATTTTGAAAGTATTTACAAAAAATAAATGTTTTCTTCCGAACTTTAGAGCAGATTGAAATGAAATTTAGAGGAACAACCAATCATCTGAAACCTACAATAATGTTTTTCCTCTACAAACATTCCCGCTTTGTCTTTCTCAGCTGATTACATAGCTCATTACAAAGTCTAACAGTTGAGAAATATTGATGTACAAGGACTTCTTATAGGCCTTGCTAAATTGTGACTTTGTAGAAACGGCTTCACAGACAGCTAAGGCCTAATCATGGCAATTTTGACACAACTGTAGCATGCCTTGAGCTTCTGATTAGATCCTAATAAAGGCTGTTAGAAGCATCTCCTCAATGATAATTGTTATGGTGTTTTATTATTTTTTTTCTCAAAGTGAGACATTTAACTCTGCTAAGCTGCTAAACACATTTTACATGATGGAACATTTATACAGAAGAAATAAAGGCTTTAAACTAAAAACTGCACTCTCAGGCAGTTATTTTATGCCTGTTTCTTGACATTTATCTAATGTTGCAGAAGTTAGGGTATGTGCACACGTTGCGGATTCTCTGTGGATCCGCAACGTTTTTTGAGGTGCAGAAATGCTGCAGATCTGCAATTGATTTACAGTACAATGTAAATCAATGAGAAAAAAAAAATGTTTTGCACACTTTGCGGAAAATCCGCTGCGGAAACGCTGCGGTTTAAAAGTAGTAGCATGTCACTTCTTTTTTGTGAATCTGCAGCGTTTTTGTACCCATTCCATTATAGAAAACCGCAGGGGTAAAAACCGCAGCAAAAATGCACAAAAAAACGCTGCGGAATCGCACAAAAAACGCTGTGGAACCGCAGGTGCGTTTTCTGCCAGGAGAGGCAGAATCCGCACCAGAAATTCCTAAGCCTAATCCGCAACGTGTGCACATAGCCTTAATGCCAGACGTCCAGACCCTTCTTCAGCCAAGTTATTTTCTATCCCATACAAACAATTAGAGGACATCAAACAAGTGTGTGATCTTAATAGTTCTTGATATCTCAAGAGATACATGCACCAGATTAGTGACATTTTGGGTTGTAGTCCAGTCCTTTCTCAAGCTGGCCAATTCTGACTTTCTTGCACTTGGAATTAATTATTAAGATCATACACTGGAGTGCTGTCTTGTACCAATCGGTGGGATTGGTTTGTGAATATAAGCATCAATAAAGCAATTTCCAGGATAATTGTACGCTGTCATTATCAGAGAGAAAGAGATATTATGCCAATTATGGCCAACTCAGTTCAAAACCTGCTCTGGTTTATTACTTTTTCATACTATAATTTTTGCATCATATAGATATGTACTGTAAAAGTGGAAGCCGATAGTCAGTGAATGGAAAATATTATTAGAGAATTACTAAAGTAATCAGTGTGTGTTTTATTATTAGTGATGCTTGGATAAGATGTTATCTGAGCATGCTTGGTTGCTAACCGAGTAACTTAGGAGTGCTTGAATAATATGTTCAAATCCCCACACCTGCGTAAAACCAATGGTGTTGTTCAAAAGTACAACTTGTCCTGCAAAAAACAAGCCTTCACTGTCACACAGTGTGGGGAGACAAAGTGAGACACTAGGGGAAGGAAGCCCAAATGCTAGGGAAAGAGGGAGTGGCGACCCCTAGGCAGATCTAATAGCACCCCCTACCATCCCTGTTTTATTCCTCATCAATTGCCAAGCAGGAACCTAAGCCCTCTATATACCTAGAGCTAGGCCCTGAATAGGTTAGGGGGATGTGCACTGGTCAGTCCCCACTGTACACTAAGGAGAAGAAGGGAGACAAACAAGGGGGAAGCAACTTAGCTTGAGCAGATTCAGAGAGGTAACACCAAACGTCCTCCAACAGCACTAAGCCTAGTGTTATAGTTCCAAGCCTTCACAAGGGAAAATGTGAATATCACCGCTGACTCATTGAAGCAGACTGAGAGTCTATAAACACCCAGGTCCAGGTGTGTCAATTAGAGACAGAAGGATGTTGCCACTTGGTCCAAAAGTCAAAAGGATTAAGAAGGCGTCTGCAATGCTAAATGCAAAGACCTTCTGCAGCCCGATTCAGAGTGACTATCTTTAGCGTCCGACACAACCGTGACACGCACACGGCTATATTGATGGAGAAATAAAAAAGTTACGGCTCTGAGAAGAAGGGGAGCAAAAAAATGGAAAACCCCAAGGTCATGAAGGAGTTAATGATGTGACTGAATGGTGCATATCAGGGGTATACAATTAATTTTCCTGAAGGGAAAATGAAAGACCATGATATGCATTAGATGAAAATGGGCTGAACTTATGGACTCAAGTACATTTCTGTCTACATTGGGCAATCTTGAATTTTTTTGGCTAATGTTGAAGCCAATGCAGATCAAGGGCTGAAAAAGTCTACAGTGGCAAGTTAAATGTTAATGATCAAAATTACGGTTATTGTGAACAGTTAAGCAAGTTGAAGGTGAAATGATCTCTAAAAGGCCTAAAGTTAAAAATGACACTATATACAGTGGGGCAAAAAAGTATTTAGTCAGTCAGCAATAGTGCAAGTTCCACCACTTAAAAAGATGAGAGGCGTCTGTAATTTACATCATAGGTAGACCTCAACTATGGGAGACAAACTGAGAAAAAAAATCCAGAAAATCACATTGTCTGTTTTTGTAACATTTTATTTGCATATTATGGTGGAAAATAAGTATTTGGTCAGAAACAAAATTTCATCTCAATACTTTGTAATATATCCTTTGTTGGCAATGACAGAGGTCAAACGTTTTCTGTAAGTCTTCACAAGGTTGCCACACACTGTTGTTGGTATGTTGGCCCATTCCTCCATGCAGATCTCCTCTAGAGCAGTGATGTTTCTGGCTTTTCGCTTGGCAACACGGACTTTCAACTCCCTCCAAAGGTTTTCTATAGGGTTGAGATCTGGAGACTGGCTAGGCCACTCCAGGACCTTGAAATGCTTCTTACGAAGCCACTCCTTCGTTGCCCTGGCGGTATGCTTTCGATCATTGTCATGTTGAAAGACCCAGCCATGTTTCATCTTCAATGCCCTTGCTGATGGAAGGAGGTTTGCACTCAAAATCTCACGATACATGGCCCCATTCATTCTTTCATGTACCCGGATCAGTCGTCCTGGCCCCTTTGCAGAGAAACAGCCCCAAAGCATGATGTTTCCACCACCATGCTTTACAGTAGGTATGGTGTTTGATGGATGCAACTCAGTATTCTTTTTCCTCCAAACACGACAAGTTGTGTTTCTACCAAACAGTTCCAGTTTGGTTTAATCAGACCATAGGACATTCTCCCAAAACTCCTCTGGATCATCCAAATGCTCTCTAGCAAACTTTAGACGGGCCCGGACATGTACTGGCTTAAGCAGTGGGACACGTCTGGCACTGCAGGATCTGAGTCCATGGTGGCGTAGTGTGTTACTTATGGTAGGCCTTGTTACATTGGTCCCAGCTCTCTGCAGTTCATTCACTAGGTCCCCCCGCGTGGTTCTGGGATTTTTGCTCACCGTTCTTGTGATCATTCTGACCCCACGGGGTGGGATTTTGCGTGGAGCCCCAGATCGAGGGAGATTATCAGTGGTCTTGTATGTCTTCCATTTTCTAATTATTGCTCCCACTGTTGATTTCTTCACTCCAACCTACTTGCCTATTGCAGATTCAGTCTTCCCAGCCTGGTGCAGGGCTACAATTTTGTTTCTGGTGTCCTTTGACAGCTCTTTGGTCTTCACCATAGTGGAGTTTGGAGTCAGACTGTTTGAGGGTGTGCACAGGTGTCTTTTTATACTGATAACAAGTTTAAACAGGTGCCATTACTACAGGTAATGAGTGGAGGAAAGAGGAGACTCTTAAGGAAGAAGTTACAGGTCTGTGAGAGCCAGAAATCTTGATTGTTTGTTTCTGACCAAATACTTATTTTCCACCATAATATGCAAATAAAATGTTAAAAAAACAGACAATGTGATTTTCTGGATTTTTTTTCTCAGTTTGTCTCCCATAGTTGAGGTCTACCTATGATGTAAATTACAGACGCCTCTCATCTTTTTAAGTGGTGGAACTTGCACTATTGCTGACTGACTAAATACTTTTTTGCCCCACTGTATATATATATATATATATATAACTATATATATATCTATATCTATATATATAATTGCCTAAGGGTTTTTCCATCTGTCTGTCTGTCTGTCTGTCTGTCCTGGAAATCCCGCGTCTCTGATTGGTCGAGACCGCCAGGCCTCGACCAATCAGCGACGGGCACAGTATCGACGTAGAAATCCCGTGCCTCTGATTGGTCGAGGCCGCCAGGCCTCGACCAATCAGCAACGGGCACAGCGATGATGATGTCATAAAGGACGTAGACATCCCGCGTCTCTGATTGATCGAGGCCGCCAGGCCTCGACCAATCAGCGACGGGCACAGCGATGATGATGTCATAAAGGACGTAGAAATCCCACGTTTCTGATTCAGCGACCGGCACAGTATCGACGTAGATGTCATAATGGTTGCCATGGCGACGATGATGTCATAAAGGTTGCCTCGACCAATCAGCGATGGGCACAGTTTGCCGCGAATTCTGGAATTATCATTGTCCATATATTACGGGGACATGCATATTCTAGAATACCCGATGCGTTAGAATCGGGCCCCAATCTAGTATATATATATATATATATATCAATATAAAAATGGAACAGCACAAAACCTTTACTTATCTTTGGGTTCAGAGCCCCCAGACAACCTGTCCACTGGTTGCTTTCAGTCCATATACTTCGCAAAAAACAGGCAGCACTCCATATTCTTCAAGACAATATGCAGGAATTTATTTAACCCACATCTCCGTGCAAAGTTTCGGCTCTGAATGAGCCTTTCCCAATCAGTGAGTTTAGCTTCACACAGCATATATATAGAGACATTCCCATCATCCCCCAATCATAGCCAATTAGTTAATCTCATGTATATTACAAATTACTATAATTTGCATTAAAGTGCTTCAGTGCCATTGGTGTACAGTGTTCACATATCATTACCGTTTCACCCAAATAATAACCATATGCTTATTTGTTCAGTTACACTTACCACTGGAGGGACATGCCATCCATGGAAAACCCAGCATGTTATCGGCGTTCTAAACAACCTACTGCGCATGTCTCAGCGCTTCTGGTTTCATTATAGTCACATGTCGGACTGGAGGCCAATTACCAATCAGCGTAACGTAACTAAGATACGGCGCACTGTTTGACTGCTAGGTTGTGGTCTGAATAAAGGCCATGTCTGGTTTGTTTAAGCGGTATTAAGCACAGTAATATGTGTCCGTATAGTGGAGAAAGGGCATTGTTGCCTTAGTGAACTATGATGTGGTGTAAATTAGGTCATACCATGTGATATATGAAAGGAGGCATTAAGTAAAAGCGGAATAATTATTTTCCATGAGTGCTGTGTATTACAAGTAACATAAGTATAGATCGCATCTGATAACTCCTTAGAACATATGCCACAACTAGAATGGCATCTAAATATGCCCCGATTGGTATGCCACAACTAAGATGGCGATTATAGGCGCTACTGCGCATGCGCCGTATCTTAGTTACGTTACACTGATTGTTAATTGGCCTCCAGTCCGACATGTGACTATGATGAAACCAGAAGCGCTGAGACATGCGCAGTAGGTTGTTTAGAACGTCGATAACATGCTGGGTTTTCCATGGACGGCATGTCCCTCCAGTGGTAAGTGTAACTGAACAAATAAGCATATGGTTATTATTTGGGTGAAACGGTAATGATATGTGAACACTGTACACCAATGGCACTAAAGCACTTTAATGCACATTATACTAATTTGTAATATACATGAAATTAACTAATTGGCTATGATTGGGGGATGATGGGAATGTCTCTATATATATGCTGTGTGAAGCTAAACTCACTGCTTGAGAAAGGCTCATTCAGAGCCGAAACGTTGCACGGAGATGTGGGTTAAATAAATTCCTGCATATTGTCTTGAAGAACATGGAGTGCTGCCTGTTTTTTGCGAAGTATATATATATATATATATATATATATATATATATATATATATATATATATATATATACATATATATATACATATATACAGTATAGACCAAAAGTTTGGACACATCTTCTCATTTAAAGACTTTTCTGTATTTTCATGACTATGAAAATTGTACATTCACACTGAAGGCATCAAAACTATGAATTAACACATGTGGAATTATATACTTAACATAAAAGTGTGAAACAGCTGAAATTATGTCTTATATTCTAGTTTTTTCAAAGTAGCCACCTTTTGCTTTGATGACTGCTTTGCACACTCTTGGCATTCTCTTGATGAGCTTCAAGAGGTAGTCACCGGAAATGGTCTTCCAACAATGTTGAAGGAGTTCCCAGAGATGCTTAGCACTTGTTGGCCCTTTTGCCTTCACTCTGCAGTCCAGCTCACCCCAAACCATCTCGATTGGGTTCAAGTTTAGTGACTGTGGAGGCCAGGTCACCTGGCGCAGCACCCCATCACTCTCCTTCTTGGTCAAATAACCCTTACACAGCCTGGAGGCATAGTTTTGATGCCTTCAGTGTGAATTTACAATTTTCATACTCATGAAAATACAGAAAAATCTTTAAATGACAAGGTGTGTCCAAACTTTTGGTCTGTACTGTATATATATATATATATATATATATATATATATATATAGTCAGGTTTTTCATTTAAAAAATTACAAAAAGGAAAATGGGCTGATGCAAAAGTTTGGGCACCCCTGGAAATGTGTGTGCTCAGATAACTTTGAGCAAGGTTTCACACCTAAAATAGGGTTATGGCTTGTTCTCTATCTTTGTTAGGAAAGGCCAGGTCATGCAAATTTACCAGGTTTACCTGCTTTATAGAAACAATCTTGTGCCAAAAGACAACAACCATGGGTTCTTCTAAGCAGCTGCATAGCACTCTGAAAATTGTGGCAACCCACAAAGCATGAGAAAGCTATAAGAAGATAGCAAAGCATTTTCAAGTTGACAGTGTGAGCCCGCAGCTGCGATCAAAGGTAAAAAGTTTACCTCTGGTCACTGGCATTGGCTGATGGGACTACTACTCCCAACAGCCTATGCCTGCTGTCACTAATAACGAGCGCAGGTGTGACTGATGGGAGTAGTAGTTTCATCAGCCAATGCCAGTGACTGGAGGAAAACTTTTTACCTTTGAACGCAGCTGCAGGCTCACACTGTCAACTTTAAAATGCTTTCTCATGCTTTGTGGGTCACTCTAAATATATAATAATTTTTTAAAAAATGGTGCATGCTCCCCTTTATTTTTTATGACCAGCCTGACAAAACTGACATCTGCAGGCTGCAACCCTCATCTGTCAGCATTAGCAAGGCTGGTTAGCAAGAATATAGGGGTCCCCATGCTGTTTCTTTGAAATTATTTAAATAAATTAAAAAATCGTGTGGGGTCTCCCCTATTTTTTACAACCAGCCAAGCTAAAGCAAACAGCTGGAGGCTGGTATTCTCAGGCTGGTAAGGAGCCATGGATTCCCCCCCAGCCTAAAAATAGCAGCCTGCACCTGACCAGAAAATGCGCATCTATTATATGCACTAATTCTGCTGCTTTGCCGGTTATTCCCACTTGCTCTGTGGTGGTGGCAAGTGGGGTTCATACTTATGAGGGTGATGTTACCTTTGTATTGTCCGGTGACATCAAGCTCATGGCTTAGTAATGGAGAGGTGTCTATAAACAATAAACACATGCAGAATAAAGTCACTTATTTGAATAAAACAACAAAGCACACTTTTACTTTTTGATTTAAAAATAACAAACACAGTTATACTCACCTAACACACATTCCTCTGAAGCCCTCATCTCCTGTAAAAATCATAAAATAATAAACAACGAAAATAATCATCTAACACCCAAATCCACTAAAACCAATGACTCCTGTAAAAAAAATAAATAAAAAAACAACCATATCCCTCACCTGTCCGTCTTTCTGTCCCATGCTGTAATCCATGTCTGGGGATAAACATTCTTCAACCTGGGCGGTGCCAAGATGAAGGGATATGGTTGTTTTGTGTTTTTTTTTTTTTACAGAAGACCATTGCTTCAGAGGAATGGGTGTTAGGTGAGAGTATAACTGTGTTTGTTTGTTTGTTACTTTTAAATTAAAAAATAAAAGTGTGTTTTTGTGATTTCAAATAAAAGTCTTTATTCTGACTGTGTGTTTATTTACAATACAACTATAGGAGTAGTAATGGATAGGCGTCTTATAGACGCCCCTCCATTACTAAACTGTGGGCTTGATGTCACTGGACTATACAAAGGTGACATAAATCCCACAAATATGAACCCCACTTGCCAGCGCAACAGGGCAAGTGGAAAGAACCGGGAAAAGTGCCAATAAAGCACCAATAGATGCACCTTTTCTGGGCTGCTGCGGGCTGCTATTTTTAGCATGGCCTCTTACCAGCCTGAGAATACCAGCCCCCAGCTGTCTGCTTTACCAATGAATTTTGACAAAAATGGGGGCAACCTCACACATTTTTTTTATTTATATATTTACATATTTATTTACATAATTAAAAAAAAATGCAGCCCACAGCTATCAGTTTTTTCTGGATGGTTATCAAAAATATAGGGGAACCCAATTCTTTTTTTAAATTATTTATTTAGAGCGCAGGCGGCGGCTGATGAATACTCCTATCAGCCGCTGCCTGCTCTCACTAACACGCCCTATTACTATGAACATTTGTTGGTTGGTCATGGGTCAAGCTGAAGAATCATTTGTTATGATTGAAAGTGGAAATTCAATTAAACTTTAATCTAATACATATGGACTCCCTTAGATTATTTCTTCCCTTTCTAGAAAAGCATTAGATTTTTGTCTGCAGACTGAAAATATCACCTAAGGAAATAAAAAGAATGCTCATTATTTCCAAGAATTACACATGGAAATGCATTGGACTGTTTGTTGATTCTGTTTTTGGTTTGCTTTCAGGCCTGGTGTGTACCTGTTTTACAATGTAGCATAGTGACACATTGGGGCTCATGCTTGTGTCCAAACTCAGTATGAATGTTATTGTTGATAATATATTACAATCATATGATGGAAATATTTGGATAAAATAACTGAAGCACATAGTAAAAGACCTAGTAGTGCTGATTTACTGTATGTTGACAAAGGACAAAAAAGACAGTAATTAGTGATGAGTGAATACTGCCGGCACTATTAGTTACTCGCATGAATAGTACGGTATTCGGGCTATTCGTTACTCAGTGAGTAATTAGGTATTTGCCTTGGTATGTGCGAGTGACCTGCCCAGCATGTTTGGCGCTTTATTTGCAGCCAATGAACATGCTGGGCTGGTTTGCCAATCACAGTAATGCCGGCGCCATCTTTGGTGTGGCATTACTGTGATTGTATGGCCTTATAGCATCATAGGGAATATTTAAAGACTGACGGTGCCATTTTGTGTGCATTGCAGCCGGAAACAGCATAGGGAGAGCATAGTTTTACGGTAGGGAGAGTGAAAATAGGGTAGGGAGAGTGATAGGAGTTTATACTGAGCGTTTATTCATTCCAAAAAGCTCTTTTAAGAGCTGAAGATTGTGAAGAGATTATATTACTTGTTTGTTAGGTGGGGATTTCAGTAGTAGTGAGAGATTTAATAGGAGGGAGGGTGGGTGAAAGGCAGGCATTTGAGGGGGTGTTCTCATCATTGCAAGTACATGCTGCAGATCTCTGCTATTTTCCACTATTTTCCACTACTATTTTCTAGTAGTTATTATTAGGAACAGACTGTGGGATTAAGGTGAAATAGGGAGGGTTTCATCCACTACCATAATACACAAATCAGCTATTTGTAGAGGGAAATAAATATTAGGTAGTAACAGCATATACAAAGCAATTTTTGGTGAGCTACATAATATGCCTGTCTAGCAGCCTATATTTTCTTTTTTAAGCAAAATAATACTCGTCAGTGCGTAACATCCATTCTTTGATCTAATTGCTAAATAATATTCCTTGACTATTGCTTAAATACTTAATATTTGTCTAGCAGTTGTACGACTGGTGCAACACCTCTTGAGCTATGGAAACATCACTATTTCCCAATAATTCCCCTGAGTCTGCTGCTGGCGTGCATCACAAGGGCGATTTAAAAAAATTCCCCGAAAAAAAAATTTGTTTAAAAAATAGCGTTTCTTTGTTTCTTTTTCCAACAGTTGTGTGACTGGCACAATCTGGGTAGAGATAATCTTATGTGACAATTTAGCGGGGGAAATAATCTTCATTACACAGTATTTGGAGAGTATCAGCAAGGCGATTGCAAAAAAATTCATAAATTATATTGTTTTAAAAAAACTACATTTCTTTATCTAGCGGTTGTGCGACTGGCACAGTCTGCGTAGAGATATTACTGGACAATTTAGAGGGGGCAATAATCTTCATTACTCCGCTATTGGAGTGTGTCAGCAAGGCAATCAATAGGGAGTACAAGTTTCACCATTGCGCAATGTGCCAAGTTTTCACAAAGTGCAAAACATTAGTCACGTGGGGTGTACATATATGACCACTAAGAACTTGTTACAGAGACAGGAGGAGGAGGTGATTTCATGAACAAAATGGGTTTGGATGGTAAGGCCGGGATCACACATGCGAGAAATACGTCCGAGTCTCGCATGGTAATTCCCGGCCCTGCCGTCTGCATTCCGGAGCGGAGCGTACGGCCGCATAGCAATACATGGAGCCGCACGCTCCGCTCCTGAGTGTCGGGTGCAGGGCCAGGGATTACCATGCGAGACTCGGATGTATTTCTCGCATGTGTGATCCCGGCCTAAGGGATGGATGTTAACCCCTTCATGATCCAGCCTATTTTGACCTTAATGACCTGGCTGTTTTTTGCAATTCTGACCAGTGTCCCTTTATGAGGTAATAACTCAGGAACGCTTCAACAAATCATAGCGGTTCTGAGATTGTTTTTTCGTGACATATTGTGCTTCATGTTAGTGGTAAATTTAGGTTGATAATTTTTGTGTTTATTTGTGAAAAAAATTGAATTTTGGCTAAAATTTTGAAAATTTCGCAATTTTCAAATTTTGAATTTTTATTCTGTTAAACGAGAGAGTTATGTGTCACAAAATAGTCAATAAATAACATTACCCACATGTCTACTTTACATCAGCACAATTTTGGAAACAAAATTTTTTTTGCTAGGAAGTTATAAGGGTTAAAAGTTAAGCAGTGATTTCTCATTTTTACAGCAAAATTTACAAAACCATTTTTTTTAGGGACCACCTCACATTTGAAGTCAGTTTGAGGGGTCTATATGGCTGAAAATACCCAAAAATGACACCATTATAAAAACTGCACCCCTAAAGGTGCTCAAAACCACATTCAAGAAGTTTATTAACCCTTCAGGTGCTTCACAGCAGCAGAAGGAACATGGAAGGAAAAAATGAACATTTAACTTTTTAGTCACAAAAATGATCTTTTAGCAACAATTTTTTTATTTTCCCAATGGTAAAAAGAGAAACTGGACACCAAAAGTTATTGTACAATTTGTCCTGAGTACGCTGATACCCCATATGTGGGGGGGAACTACTGTTTGGGCGCATGACAGGGCTCGGAAGGTAAGGAGCGCCATTTGACTTTTTCAATGAAAAATTGGCTCCAATCTTTAGCGGACACCATGTCGCGTTTGGAGAGCCCCTGTGTGCCTAAACATTGGAGCTCCCCCACAAGTGACCCCATTTTGGAAACTAGACCCCCCAAGGAACTTATCGAGATGCATAGTGAGCACTTTGAACCCCCAGGTGCTTCACAAATTGATCCGTAAAAATGAAAAAGTACTTTTTTTCACAAAAAATTTCTTTTAGCCTCAATTTGTTCATTTCCACATAGGCAACAGGATAAGATGGATCCTAAAATTTATTGGGCAATTTCTACTGAGTACACTGATACCTCACATGTGGGGGTAAACCACTGTTTGGGCACACGGCCGGGCTTGGAAGGGAAGGAGCGCCATTTGACTTTTTGAATGAAAAATTAGCTCCAATCGTTAGCGGACACAATGTCGTGTTTGGAGAGCCCCTGTGTGCCTAAACATTTGAGCTCCCCCACATGTGACCCCATTTTGGAAACTAAACCTCCCATGGAACTAACCTAGATGTGCGGTGACCACTTTAAAACCCCCAAGTGCTTCACAGAAGTTTATAACGCAGAGCCGTGAAAATAAAAAATCATTTTTCTTTCCTCAAAAATTAATTTTTAGCCCGCAATTTTTTATTTTCACAAGAGTAACAGGAGAAATTGGACCCCAAAAGTTGTTGTCCAGTTTGTCCTGAGTACGCTGATACCCCATATGTGGGGGGAACCACTGTTTGGGCACACGTCGGGGCTCAGAAGTGAAGTAGTGACTTATGGAATGCAGACTTTGATGGAATGGTCTGCGGGCATCATATTACGTTTGCAGAGCCACTGATGTGCCTAAACAGTAGAAACCCCCTACAAGTGACCCCATTTTGAAAACTAGACCGCCCAAGGAACTTATCTAGACATGTGGTGAGCACTTTGAATCCCCAAGTGCTTCACAGAAGTTTACAACGCAGAGCCGTGAAAATAAAAAAAATAATTTTTCTTTCCTCAAAATGATGTTTTAGCAAGCAATTTTTTATTTTCACAAGGGTAACAGGAGAAATTGAACCCCAATAGTTGTTGCCCAGTTTGCACTGAGTATGCTAGTACCCCATATGTGGGGGTAAACCACTGTTTGGGCACACGTCGGTGCTCGGAAGGGAAGTAATGACGCTTTGAAATGCAGACTTTGATGGAATGGTCTGCGGGCATCACGTTGCATTTGCAGAGCCCCTGATGTGCCTAAACAGTAAAACCCCCCCAAATAACCCTATTTTGGAAACTAGAACCCCAAAGGAACTTATCTAGATATGTGGTGAGCGCTTTGAACCCCCAAGTGCTTCACAGAAGCTTATAATGCAGAGCCGTGAAAATAAAAAAATAATTTTTCTTTCCTCAAAAATGATGTTTTAGCAAGCAGTTTTTTTATTTTCACAAGGGTAGCAGGAGAAATTGGACCCCAATAGTTGTTGCCCAATTTGTCCCGAGTATGCTGGTACCCCATATGTAGGGGTAAACCACTGTTTTGGCGCACGTTGGGGCTCGGTAGGGAGGGAGCACCATTGGACTTTTTGAATGCAAGATTCGCTGGAATCAATGGAGGCACCATGTTGCGTTTGGAGACCCCTGATGTGCCTAAACAGTGGAAACCCCTCAATTCTAACAAAAAACATTAACCCCAACACACCCCTAACCCTAATCTCAACTCTAGCCATAACCCTAATCACAACCCTAACCCCAACACACCCTTAACCCTAATCCCAACCCTAATCATAATCCTAACCCTAATCCAAACCCTAACCCCAACATACCCCTAACCACAACCCTAACCCCAACACACCCCTAACCATAACCCTAACCACAAGCCTAATCTTAACCCTATTTCCAACCCTAGCCCTAATTCCAACCCTAACTCTAATTCCAACCCTAACCCTAAGGCTATGTGCCCAAGTTGCGGATTCGTGTGAGATTTTTCCGCACCATTTTTGAAAAATCCGCGGGTAAAAGGCACTGCGTTTTACCTGCGGATTTACCGTGGATTTCCAGTGTTTTTTGTGCAGATTTCACCTGCGGATTCCTATTGAGGAACAGGTGTAAAACGCTGTGGAATCCGCACAAAAAATTGACATGCTGCGGAAAATACAACACAGCGTTCTTGCGCGGTATTTTCCGCACCATGGGCACAGCGGATTTGGTTTTCGATAGGTTTACATGGAACTGTAAAGCTGATGGAAAACTGCTACGAATCCGCAGCGTATTGGCAGCCAAATCCGCTGCGGATCCGCAGCCAAATCCGCACCGTGTGCACATAGCCTAATTCTAAGGGTATGTGCACACGATGCAGAAAACACTGCGGAAACACAACGTTTCCGCCGCTGCGGGTCCGCAGCAGTTTCCCATGAGTTTACAAAAATGCTGCGGAAAAAACTGCGTGGAAACGCAGCAGTTTACATTCCGCACATTTCACTTCTTTCTGCAGATTCCGCAGCGGTTTTACAACTGCTCCAATAGAAAACCGTAGTGAAATCCGCAGAAAAACCGCAGTAAATCCGCGATAAATCCACAGCGGTTTTGCACTTCGGATTTATAAAAACCGCTGAGGAAAAATCCACAGAGGACCAGAATACGTGTGCACATTCCCTAACCCTAACCCTAGTTCTAACTGCAGTGGAAAAATTTTTTTTTTCTTTATTTTATTATTGTTCCTACCGATGGGGGTGATAAAGGGGGGGTTCATTTACTTTTTTTTTTATTTTGATCACTGTGATAGGTTTTATCACAGTGATAAAAATGTACATGGAACGAATCCGGCCGGCAGATTCGGCGGGCACACTGCGCAAGCGCCCGCCATTTTGGAAGATGGCAGCGCCCATGGAGAAGACGGATGGACACCAGGAGCCTCGGTAAGTATAAGGGGGTAGATCGGGGCACGGGAGGGGGCGTCAGAGCACGGGGGTGGCATCGGAACACGGGGGGAGCAGGCATGAGGACGGGGGAGCGGAGCTCAGGTCGGAGGGGAGTGGACCACAGATCGGAGGACTGGGGGGAGATTGGTGGGGTGGGGGGGGCACATCAGTGTTTCCAGCCATGGCCGATGATATTGCAGCATCGGCCATGGCTGGATTGTAATATTTCACCAATTTTTTAGGTGAAATATTACAAATCGCTCTGATTGGCAGTTTCACTTTCAACAGCCAATCAGAGCGATCGTAGCCACGGGGAGGGGGTGAAGCCACCCCCCCTGGGCTAAAGTACCACTCCCCCTGTCCCTGCAGATCGGGTGAAATTGGAGTTAACCCTTTCACCCGATCTGCAGGGACGCGATCATTCTGTGACACAGCATATGCGTCACAGGTCGGATTGGCACCGACTTTCATGACGCATGCGCTGTGTCTCAGGTCGGGAAGGGGTTAAGACAACTTCCCCAAAAAAATTTTTGTCTGCTTTTACATTGCGTTGCTGTCATCCATAGGGCTTAAAAACTCACAGTAAATCCAGTCCTTGTACAATTTTAGAAGAGTCAGCCTGACGACATTTTCTGTTGACAGGCGTGTGCGCCTATCCATTATGATTGCCCATGCTGAACTAAAAACCCGCTCAGACAACACACTTGCAGCAGGGCATGGCAGCACCTCCAAGGTGCAGAAGGAGAGATCGGGCCAAATGTGGAGCTTGGACAGCCAATAGTTAAAGGGCACTGAAGAATAAGGAAGGACACTGGTATGGTAACTTAAGTAGTCCTTCACCATCTTTGTCAACTTCTCCCTCTTCGTCATAGTTACACCCACGGATAGACCTTGCTGATGTGATGGTCTCATGAAAATGGCCCAGTTGGTGCACATCCCCCCGAGATGCACCTGGTGAGTGTTGCCTTCCCCTGTGATCCCTCTGCCAACAGCATTGTCTGAGGGTAATCTTTTTAGCAAGTCTTCCACAACTGTCCTCTGGCATGCATGCACTGAAAATGTGACGCCTGCCTCTGACATGAGAGAAGCAATTTTCTCCTTGTACCATGGGTCAAGAAAGGCGCAAAGCCAGTATTTCATGGTGGAAAAAATGTCTTTCACGCAAGGGTCTCAGGAAAGGCATCTGGATATGAACTCTGCCATGTGTGGCAGACTACGAAGATTAAAATGTTCAGTGTCCTTGCCAGGAAGAACACTAACCATCCTCTCATCCTCATGATGCATAGCCTCCTCCTCCATCTCAGACCATCCATGCTGGACAGGCATGAAGCTGGGATTGGGAGTCCCCTCTGTAGCGCAGACCAAAAACTCCTTTTCCTCCTCACCCTCTTCCTTCTCCTCCTCATCACCTTATGTGGTTTGAGAATATTGTGTGAGGCTGGGTTGTGTGGTATCAGCCACTGTAAAATGTTGCTCCATAGCCACCTGCTCAGCATTCAAAGTTTCCTCTTTGAGATTCTGCAGCAAACATTTTAATCGACGGAGCACCAATTTACACCCAATATCGCACACAACCAGACCTGGTTGGAGGTTAAGCGGGGATAGCTGCTGATCGGTCTGTTCTTTTATCACCTTCAACAACTCTGCTGCGTTATGAGCTTTATTACCTAGACAGATGAGCTTCAGCAGGGCATGCTGCTGCTTCGCCAAGGCAGTGCTGCAGACCTCCCAACTGGGGAGTGATGGGGAGGCTACTTTCAGTGAGTAGGAGAGACCGGAACTGTAATACGAGGAGATTGAAACCCTGATGGAAGTTGGGACTGCTATTCTTGATGTGGGTAAGATGTGTGATGTTCCAGCCTCTGACTCTGTCCCAAACTCCACCAGGATCAGCCAGTGTGCCGTAAGGGAAATGTAGCATCCCTGTCCACAAGAACTTGTCTATGTGTCTGTGGTAAAGTAGACCTTCCCTGTGACTACATTGAACACAGAACAGCTGATATTGTGTAACACGTGCTTGTTTATGTAACGCGTTGAAGGCACACCGTTAAAAATTATGCTGGATGGGAATCAAGTACTGTGGTGCTGCCACCGCTAAAAGGTCGCAGAAATGGCAACATTTCCAGGGCTACCAATCTGCCAACGTAGGTATTTATATTTTTTGCCAGTGGGTGGGTTTATAGTTCGACTTTCTGTTAAACATCTGGGGCAGGGACAAGTGAACGTTGGGCTGGGACAACGAACTGTACGTGGTTGCTGATGGTTGTGTCTGTGCAACTGCAGGTTGTGGGCAGGAGGCATCAGTGCCTACTTCATGGACAGCAGATTTGGAAGGCCATAACACAGGGGAAGGGGGGCTCAGTGGTTTCACCATTAGACAAAGATTTTGTACCCAGGCGTTCCGCCCACCTACTGGGGTGCTTGGCTGTCATGTGCTTTTGCATGCTGGTGGTGCTCAGGTTAACAGTGTTCTTGCCTCTTCTTAGCTTGGTTTGGCAGATGATGCAAATTACAGTTGCTTTGTCTGAAGGAATTTCAGAAAAAACTGCCATAAGGGGAACAACGTACCCTTGGCCTGTTATCTAGCCGAGTGCCGGGGGAAGGCTCGGTGGAACAGTTGACCAAGTTCTCCCTCTGGTCAAACCACTACCTAATCTTGTTGCCTATTTTTGTGCTATGGATCCATCCTTTTTGCACTGCTATGCTAGCTAGGCATGCCTCCGTGCAAGGTTGGATGAGAGGCCTCATCATTGACCACATTATCTTCCAATTCCTTAATCTGATTCTCCATATGAGTTGCAATTTTAGGCTGACCTCAAAGCAACTCTGCATCATGATTATCCTCCACCTCTTTAGACATAAATTGACCTTCCCCAACATGGCTTTCTCCTGGTCGTGGGTGATGAAATATTTGGGCAATACTGCACTCCACCTCCTCATGACCCTCTTTAATGATGCAGGTTAGAGGCCTAACAAATTACAAGGGAAACAGTTCCTCACAGTGGCCAGCTTTGGGGTCATATGTCTCCTTGGACTCTTGATGGTGGGAGGAAGGAGGACAAGGTAACATAGTAACATAGTAACATAGTTAGTAAGGCCGAAAAAAGACATTTGTCCATCCAGTTCAGCCTATATTCCATCATAATAAATCCCCAGATCTACGTCCTTCTACAGAACCTAATAATTGTATGATACAATATTGTTCTGCTCCAGGAAGACATCCAGGCCTCTCTTGAACCCCTCGACTGAGTTCGCCATCACCACCTCCTCAGGCAAGCAATTCCAGATTCTCACTGCCCTAACAGTAAAGAATCCTCTTCTATGTTGGTGGAAAAACCTTCTCTCCTCCAGACACAAAGAATGCCCCCTTGTGCCCGTCACCTTCCTTGGTATAAACAGATCCTCAGCGAGATATTTGTATTGTCCCCTTATATACTTATACATGGTTATTACATCGCCCCTCAGTCGTCTTTTTTCTAGACTAAATAATCCTAATTTCGCTAATCTATCTGGGTATTGTAGTTCTCCCATCCCCTTTATTAATTTTGTTGCCCTCCTTTGTACTCTCTCTAGTTCCATTATATCCTTCCTGAGCACCGGTGCCCAAAACTGGACTGGTTGAGGAATCAGAGGCCCAAACTCTTGGCTACTGAGACTGGACCGTGTGGAAGACTTCGTGGTGTTGCTTGTCAACATATTGAAGCCTTTAGCTGCCATCCAACCCACAACATCCTGGCAAGTGTCTGGGTTAATCGGTGGTGTACCGCGCTGACCACATTTTGACAGGAAGCTAGAACGAGATCCAGTCACCTTGTGATCTGTAACATAGCCTTGGCATGCACCACCACATCCACATTGCTTAACGTCACCCTTTCTCAAATTGAATGCTTTATGCTTATGAAAAAAAAATTCCTGGCTTTATTTTTGACAAGCACACAAATTCAATATATCTAGCAATTTGTGGCTATTTTTTTAAAAAGATATCAGCTTTATTATACATGGCAACAGCAGACTCCCAAAAATTACAGATAAATAGTCATGTTTGTGTATCTCTGCAGGCTTTGCACCAGTCGCACAACTGCTAAATATACGCTATTTATTAAACCAATAGAAAATGTGTGGGCATGTGCAGATTGGTCAATGGCACTCCTGTCTCTTTCCCTTGAGGAGGCTGCTTGCAAGTAAAATGAGGCTTGTACATGTTCCTGACATGGGTTTCAGGCCTGACAGACTGACTGACCACAATACAGGCCCTTGCTTGCATACACTGTAGTAAGAATTTAATTCTAATTTTTATGGTGTTTTCACCTTACAGCGGCTTCACCCACTATGACAGTTGTTCCATTCGGATCCGGTGGCAAAAATGAACTGTGGAGCTCACAAAAGTCAGATTTCGCAGGACCCATGGCGGTGGACATGGTGGTGGTTGTGGGCAAAGCCCAAAATTCAAATGGGCATGCTTGAAATGGCATTGTAAAGGGATGGGGAATATGTATTCCACTATCTGGCTAACTATTTGGTATGAGTGAGGGTCCTCTCAAATGTAAGAGTGAGAGAGAGCCCACACAAATGTTAAAGTACAAAATAAAGCCAAAACGCTCCGTGTGAACATATGCTAAAGGAGAGGTATAATTTTTTTTTATATTTTTGTTTTGCATTATGTACATGTAATTATGAAGGAAATAGGGTTTCTTAGCATTTTTCCCTTTAAAATTTTTTTTTAGTTTGGTAGGTCTTTTTAAAAATTTGTAAAACCGGCGCAATAGTCTGACAACATTAATCCCAGATACCTTATGTGAGTCAGAAAGGCATGTAGCCATCTTCTCCCTGCTGTTCTCTTTTAGTTTTAGCTCTTTCCCATCCATTTCAGCTTTTTTCCCATGCCCCCAGAACTGTTCATTGGGTCCAGCAGAAAAATATTCAGCTTTCCCATTGACTTGCATTGGATTCTTTATTCGGTACGAATACACGGATATGAGAAATTATTCATTCTGATTTTCTCGAATCCGAATATTTCACTATTCGCTCATCACTAAGAGTAATTTGTATGCTGGCACAAAGAAATATCAATACTTGGTAACATCTTTAACAATCAGTCTTAAAATAAACTTTTTTTTATAAAGATTTTTTTTATTTACTCAAAGTTTTATTAAAATGTTTTTGTAATAAAAAAACACAGCATTGTAGAAAGCCATCCAACTAATAATCTCATTGAAACTATGCCTTCCTGAAAGCACAGTAAGTGATGATTAATTAGTGTATTTGAGATAAGACAATAGAGTATGTACATAATAAAGATAGATGATAATATCAGTACAAACCAGAGGGAAATGATAATTGACCAAGTCAGTGACTCTAATGAAGATGATGAAGGAATTACAGGGTGTAGTATAGTATTTTCTACTTTTCTTCTTGTCCCAACCAGCCATACTGTGCTATCGTCAATTTATAAAAATAATATATCTTGTCTATAATGGAATTGAATGTTAGTGCTTGGAAGTACTGACAATTTGTTAGAATAGCATTTATTTTATTTTTTTCCAGCGATGTAGCTCTGTAATCTTTATGTGCCCTGAATTGTTAACGTATTCTGAAAAAAAATCTAAAAGAAAAGTTCTTGAACAAGCAGAAACAGGAATTGGGGCCATATTGGCTATTATCTTTTAACTAATCTCAAAAGCACAAAAAGAGGACGTGAGAATCCTCCAAAAATCTGTAAAAAACACCAGGAAAAAGGCAGAGACGCTTACCTGCCCAGGCCTCAAAACAAATGCACTAACAGGGCGCAGTGGACCCATTTAAAGATGGCAGCTACACAGGTGCAGTAATACCAATAAGTCAGCCAGCTACAATAAGGGGATTGGCCGTTTGGAACACCAGTGCACAAAAAATACAGTCTGTATGTGGCAATGTTCACACAGAAAATGCAGAGCATCTGGCTCACCGCCTATTAATGATGCCCTTAGGTCAGGCGGGCTGCCCAGTGCTAACTAAAATGCATCCTGTGTGAACAGAGGCCACAGTTTACTGCACCTATGTAGCCGCCATCTTTAACCCCTTAGCGACCGCCGATACGCCTTTTAACGGCGGCCGCTAAGGGTACTTAAAGCACAGCGCCGCTGTGGAAAAAGTAAATAGCGCCCCCCAGAGTCGGAGGAGGACAGAGAAAAGGGGTCCCAGGTAGCCCCCCAATACTTACCTATCTCCCCCAATGCTCCTTGTGGCTCCCGGTGGGCGCCGCCATATTCAAAATGGCGGGCGCATGCGCAGTGCGCCCGCCGGCCGGCCCCGCGAGAGTCTTTGGGGTCTCGGCTGCCGGGGGTAGCCGAGCCCAAAGAGCATGATCGGGGTCGGTTTTACCGACCCTGTTTTGCGATCGCCGGTAATTAACTGTTTGCCGGCGATCGCAAAAAAAAAAAAAGTAAAGTGTAATTCTCTGTCCTCTGATGTGATCGCACATCAGAGGACAGAGAAATAGGGGGATTTGGGGACCCTATCATACTTACCTGTGTCCCTGGATCCTCCTGCTGCTCCTCCTGGCCGCCGGCAAAAGAAAATGGCGGGCGCATGCGCAGTGCGCCCGCCATCTGTCTCCATCTGCTGGCCGGCAGGAGAACAGCAGTTGGGGCTAAAATTAGGGTTAGGGTTAGGGCTAGGGTTAGGGCTAGGGTTAGGGTTAGGGCTAGGGTTAGGATAAGGGCTAGGGTTAGGGTTAGGGCTAGGGTTAGGGCTAGGGTTAGGGCTAGGGTTAGGGCTAGGGCTAGGGTTAGGGCTAGGGTTAGGGCTAGGGTTAGGGCTAGGGTTGGGGTTAAATTTAGGGTTAGGGTTGGGGCTAAATTTAGGGTTAGGGTTGGGGCTAAATTTAGGGTTAGGCTTCTTTCACACTTACGTTGGTACGGGGCCGTCGCAATGCGTCGGCCCGACATACCGACGCACGTTGTGAAAATTGTGCACAACGTGGGCAGCGGATGTAGTTTTTCAACGCATCCGCTGCCCAATCTATGTCCTGGGGAGGAGGGGGAGGAGTTACGGCCACGCATGCGCGGTCAGAAATGGCAGACGCGACGTACAAAAAAACGTTTCATTGAACGTTTTTTTGTGCCGACGGTCCGCCAAAACACAACTGATCCAGTGCACGACGGATGCGACGTGTGGCCATCCGTCACGATCCGTTGGCAATACAAGTCTATGGGCAAAAAACGCATCCTGCGGGCACATTTGCAGGATCCGTTTCTTGTCCAAAACGACGGATTGCGACGGATGCCAAACGATGCAAGTGTGAAAATACCCTTAGGGCTAGGGTTGGGGCTAAAGTTAGGGCTAGGGTTGGGGCTAAAGTTAGGGATTAGGGTTAGGGTTTGGATTAGGGTTGGTATTAGGGTTAGGGTTGGCATTAGGGTTACGCTTGGGATTAGGGTTAGGTTTGGGATTAGGGTTAAGGTTAGGGTTGTGATTAGGGGTGTATTGGGATTAGGGTTAGGTTTGAGGTTAGGGTTGAGATTAGGATTAGGGGTATGTTGGATTTAGGGTTTTGATTAGGGTTATGGTTAGGGTTGACATTAGGGTTGTTTTGGGGTAAGGGTTGTGATTATGGTTAGGGTTAGTGATTAGGATTATGGATCAGGTTGGGATTAGGGTTAGGGGTGTGTTGGGGTTAGGGTTGGAGCTAGAATTGGGGGGTTTCCACTGTTTAGGTACATCAGGGGGTCTCCAAACACGACAGCCAATTTTGCGCTCAAAAAGTCAAATGGTGCTCCCTCCCTTCTGAGCACTGCCGTGCGCCCAAACAGTGGGGCATCAGCGTACTCGGGATAAATTGGACAACAACTTCTGGGGTCCAATTTCTCTTGTTACCCTTGTGAAAATAAAAACTTGGGGTCTACAAAATCTTTTTTGTGGAAAAATATATATATATTTTTTTATGACTCTGCATTATAAACTTCTGTGAAGCACTTGGGCATTCAAAGTTCTCACCACACATCTATATAAGTTCTTTGGGGGGTCTAGTTTCCAAAACGGGGTCACTTGTGGGGGGTTACTACTGTTTAGGTACATCAGGGGCTCTGCAAACGCAACATAACGCCCACAGACTATTCTATCTAAGTCTGCATTCCAAAACGGAACTCCTTCCCTTCCGAGCTCTGCTGTGCGCCCAAACAGTGGTTTACCCCCACATATGGGGCATCAGCATACTCAGGACAAATTGGACAACAACATTTGGCATCCAATTTCTCTTGTTACCCTTGTGAAAATAAAAACTTGGGGGCTAAAAAATCATTTTTGTGGAAAAAAAAAATATTTTTTATTTTCACGACTCTGCATTATAAACTTCTGTGAAGCACTTGGGCATTCAAAGTTCTCACCACACATCTAGATAAGTTCCATGGGGGGTCTAGTTTCCAAAATGGGGTCACTTGTGGGGGATTTCTACTGTTTAGGCACATCAGGGGCTCTCCAAACGCGACATGGCGTCCAATCTCAATTCCAGCCAATTTTACATTGAAAAAGTTAAACGGCACTCCTTCTCTTCCAAGCACTGGGGTGCGCCCTAACAGTGGTTGACCCCCACATATTGGGTATCAGCGTACTCAGGAGAAATTGCACAACAACTTTTGTGGTCTAATTTCTCCTGTTACCCTTGTGAAAATAAAAATTTGTGGGCAAAAAGATAATTTTTGTAGAAAAAATGCGATTTTTTTTTTTCACGGCTCTACATTATAAACTTCTGTGAAGCACATGGGGGTTCAAAATGCTCACCACACATCTAGATAAGTTCCTTAAGGGGTCTAGTTTCCAAAATGGGGTCACTTGTGGGGGGTTTCCACTGTTTAGGCACATCAGGGGCTCTCCAAACGCGACATGGCGTGCAATCTCAATTCCAGCCAATTCTACATTGAAAAAGTAAAACGGCGCTCCTTCACTTCCAAGCTCTGCGGTGCGCCCAAACAGTGGTTTACCCTCACATATGGGGCATCAACGTATTCAGGAGAAATCGCACAAAAACTTTTGTGGTCTAATTTCTCCTGTTACCCTTGTGAAAAAAAGAATTTGTGGGCGAAAAGATCATTTTTGTGTAAACAAAAGCGATTTTTTATTTTCACGGCTCTACGTTATAAACTTCTGTGAAGCACTTGGGGGTTCAAAGTGCTCACCACACATCTAGATAAGTTCCTTAAGGGGTCTAGTTTCCAAAATGGTGTCACTTGTGGGGAGTTTCCACTGTTTAGGCACATCAGGGGCTCTCTAAACGTGACATGGCGTCCGATCTCAATTTCAGCCAATTCTGCATTGAAAAAGTCAAACGGCGCTCCTTCACTTCTAAGTTATGCGGTGCGCCCAAAAAGTGGTTTACCCCCACATATGGGGTATTGGCGTATTCAGGAGAAATTGCATAACAAAATTTATGGTTACATTTCTGTTTTTACACTTGTGAAAATAAAAAAAATGGTTCTGAGTTAAGATGTTTGCAAAAAAAAGTTAAATGTTCATTTTTTCCTTCCACATTATTTCAGTTCCTGTGAAGCACGTAAAGGGTTAATAAACTTCTTGAATGTGGTTTTGAGAACCTTGAGGGGTGTAGTTTTTAGAATGGTGTCACACTTCATTATTTTCTATCATATAGACCCCTCAAAATGACTTCAAATGTGATGTGGTCCCTAAAAAAAAATGGTGTTGTAAAAATGAGAAATTGCTGGTCAACTTTTAACCCTTATAACTCCCTAACAAAAAAAAATTTTGTTTCCAAAATAGTGCTGATGTAAAGTAGACATGTGGGAAATGTTATTTATTAACTATTTTTCGCGACATATCTCTCTGATTTAATGGCATAAAAATACAAAGTTTGAAAATTGCAAAATTTTAAAAATTTTCGCCATATTTCCGTTTTTTTCATAAATAATCACAAGTAATATCGAAGAAATGTTACCACTATCATGAAGTACAATATGTCACGAAAAAACAATCTCAGAATCAGCAGGATCCGTTGAAGCGTTCCAGAGTTATAACCTCATAAAGTGACAGTGGTCAGAATTGCAAAAATTGGCTCGGTCATTAAGTACCAAATTACTAAGGGGTTAAATGGGTCCACTGCGCCCTGTTAGTGCATTTGTTTTGAGGCCTGGGCAGGTAAGAGTCTCTGTCTTTTTCCTGGTGTTTTTACATATCTTTTAATTAACCTCTATATTACACTTATGTTGATAAATGACTAATTAACCATAATGTACTGTTCATCTCCAAGACACCCACTGGGCTTTTGAGAAGCCACCTTAATGGGACTGTCACCACAGGATGACTGTTCAAACCAATTCCGGGCACTCGGTGCATCATGATGGGCACAATCAATGAAATACACTTTCCCACCTACTTGTTTCCCCTCTATCTTCACCCCCCTCTCTTATTTGATTTACAGTTCTGGCTTTATAGAGCCAGAGAAGGTTGGAGATAGAAAGAAACCAAGTACGTGGAAAGGTGTAGTTAAAGGATTGGCACCGCCATGAACCACTGAGCACCTGTACTTGATTTGAACAGTCATTCTGTGCTGACAGAGTCCCTTTAAGTTGGGCAGCTACTATTTACCTCTACCAATATTCAAGAGTGCAAGATGTCATAATTTAAGCCATGTACCATATGTTTGACTTTGAAATGCTGCATTGTTTTATTCGCTAAGCTGCCCAGAAGACTAGTCCGACAGTCTCCTTTTTGCCATCTGCTTCTGAGATCTATAACTGTCTGCATTGGTCACGTACATATACGGCACATGATCAGCTGCAGGGAAATAAACAGAGACCAGTAGAAAGAACTTGAGTGATGGCACAACCACTTTAAGAATCTGACTCATGGGATTAAGGATTTACTCACACGAAAGTATACATCAAACGAGAGCTATCTGATATTTAATCGCATAGCACTCTGACCAATGTTATAATATGGGGCACTGCAGATCAGCAATTTTTTTTCTCATGCTGATCCGGCATCACAGCTTTCTGCGAGTGGATGTGCTAATCGGACCACATACACCCATTCAAGTCTATGGGTGCGTGTAAAACGTCACTGACACTGATCATGGAGAAATTAAGTATTCTGTCTTCTCCGTACCTGTGATACAATTCTCTCATCCGAATCTAGATCATAGTAAATTCACACTTGCCTCAAACTCTGAGTTTGAGCCAAGTGTCATTTGCGTAATCGAGCTGATTCTCTTACATAAGAGAATCTACACTTGTGTGACTCCAGTCTAAGGAATAGGATTTACCTAAACTTATCATGTTAGTTATACTTATATCATCTCTATAAAATAGAAATCTCTGAATCCTTACATGCTGTAGCACAAGACTATGCAAATTATTTCTTCAGAGAGGAAAAGAACTACAACTCTAGTGCCACCTATAGGAAGTAGCAAGACAATTTGCATATTTCACAGAGGAGCATTGCAAGGCTTAAAAGTCTCCTCACCTTGGCATGTCAGGCTCGACATGTCACTCTCGGCAAAGAGAAACATTACCCCTTGGATGAGACTAGAGATTTATGTTTGTTTTTTTGGTGCTGTGCAACATGTGGAAAGTAATAAAAATTTAAATTTTAGTCCCAAACTGCAAGGCCTGTGTGAACGCTATCTAATAATGCCTGCCAGAGAGAGTGAACCCCTACAATGCAAAAACATTGATTACTAAATGGAACATAACATGTAATGCAACATCTACTATATAATTGTCTAAGGGTCACTTCCGCCGATATTCATTGGTCGCGGCCTCTGTCTGTCATGGAATCCAAGTCGCTGATTGGTCTCGCCAGCTGCCTGTCATGGCTGCCGCGACCAATCAGCGACGGCCACAGTCCGATTAGTCCCTCCCTACTCCCCTGCAGTCAGTGCCCAGCGCCCGCTTCATACTCCCCGCAGTCACCGCTCACACAGGGTTAATGCCAGCGGTAACGGACCGCGTTATGCCATGGGTAACTCACTCCATACCGCTGCTATTAACCCTGTGTGACCAAAGTTTTACTATTGATGCTGCCTATGCAGCGTCAATAGTAAAAGAATCTAATGTTAAAAATAATAATAATAAAAAAATATCATTATATACTCACCTTCCGCCGCCTTTCCCGCTCCTCGCAACGCTCCGGTAACCGCTCCATGCAAGCGGCAGGTTCCGGTGGCAAGGATGGTATGCGACAAGGACCATGTCATGTCATGTGACCGTGACCTCATCACAGGTCCTGCGCGCCTGCGCGAGAAGGACCTGCCATGACGTCACGGTCATGTGACCGCGATGTCATCACGGGTCCTGCGCTACCAACCTTGGGACCGGAAGCTGCCGAGTGCACCGCACACAGGCGACATGACTACAAGGGCTCCCTCGGAAGTTGAGTATATGTTTATTTTTTATTTTTTAACCTGTGACATACGTGGCTGGGCAATATACTACATAGCTGGGCAATATACTACGTGACTGGGCAGTATACTACGTGGCCAGGCAATATACTACGTGGCTCTGTGCTGTATACTACGTCACTGGGCAATATACTACGTGACTGGGCAATATACTACGTAACTGGGCAATATACTACGTAACTGGGCAATATACTACGTAGCTGGGCAATATACTACGTGGCTGGGCAATATACTATGTCACTGGGCAATATATTACGTGACTGGGCAATATACTACGTGGCTGGGCAATATACTACATGGCTGGGCAATATACTACGTCGCTGGGCAATATACTACGTCACTGGGCAATATACTACGTGACTGGGCAATATACTACGTGGCTGGGCAATATACTACGTGACTGGGCAATATACTACGTGACTGGGCAATATACTATGTGGTTGGGCAATATACTACGTGGCTGGGCAATATACTACGTGGGCTGTGCAATGTACTACGTGGACATGCATTTTCTAGAATACCCGATGCGTTAGAATCGGGCCACCATCTAGTTTTATATAAACATGTATACAGTTTGTTATGTAGGTTGTAGAGAATTTTAGCTTGACTTGCAATGAAAGTGCATAGTTATTAACATACTTAAAAAGTATATTACATTCTCACAGACAATGCAGGGTAAGGTCCTAAAATGCACAAGAAAATACAGCAGCTTACTCCAGCACTGTTCAAGGGCATCTCTTGAAATGCATAGAATTTCTGAAGGCTGATGTAAGATCACTAGATGGCAGAGTGGGGCAACAATCATCATGTATGTGCACATAATCTTCCTGATATAGAGCAACTAAATGTTCATTTGTTGATAAAATGATAGCAAACAATATATTTATTGCAGTGGCATGTAAAAGTTTGGGCACCCCTAGTTAAAATTACTGTTATTGTGAACAGTTAGGCAAATTGTAGATGAAATGATCTCTAAAAGGCCAAAAGGTGACATTTTCTTTGTACTTTAGGCAAAAATATATATAAATATTTTCATCTTTTATATTTTAAAAATTCCAAAAAAGAAAATGGTCCAATGCAAAAGTTTGAGGTCTCTGCATGGTTAATACCTAGAAGTGCCCCCATTTAAAAGTATCACAGCTTGTAAATGCTTTTTGAAACCAGACAAGAGTCTTTAAATTCTTTTTGAGGGATTTTCATCCATTCTTCCTTGGAAAATTCTTCCAGTTCTGTGAGATTCCTGGGTCGTCTTGCATGCACTGCTAATTTGAGGTCTAGCCACAGATTTTCAATGATGTTTAGATCAGGCGACTGTGAGGGCCATTGTAAAACCTTCAGCAAGCACCTTTTGAGGTAGGCTATTGTGGATTTTGATGTGTGTTTAGGATCATTGTCCATTTGTAGAAGCCATCCTCTTTTCATCTTCAGCTTTTTTTTTCAGATGGTGTTATGTTTGCTTCAAGATTTTGTTGAGATTTCATTGAATCCATTCTTCCCTCTACCCATGAAATGTTCCCTGTCCCATGGTCTGCAGCACAACCCCAAAGTATGATTGATCCACCACCATGCTTAATGGCTGACAATATGTTATTTTCCTAAAATGCTGTGCCCTTTTTTCTCCAAACATATCTTTGATCATTGTGACCAAAGAGTTCTATTTTAACCTTATCGGTCAACAGGGCTTGTTTGCAAAGTACATCAGACTTGTTTATATGTACTTGTGCATACTTCTGATGCTGAATTTTATGGTGAGGATGCAGGACAGGTTTATTTCTGATGACTCGTCCATGAAGGCCATATTTGTGCAAGTGTCTCTGAACAGTAGAACAATGTACAACAACTCCAGAGTCTGCTAAAGCTTTCTGAAAGTCTTTTGCAGTCAAGCTAGTGTAAGGGCTACCGGAACGCACCAAATAATAAAGAGGTAGATATGAGGTGCGTTCGCTGCCCGGGGGTCCACCATGCAGAGATGGTACCTGCTGCTGAGTAATGGCGGATGGACACTTGTTCACACGTGGGTTAGACTTCACCCCGTGTGAATAGTAGGGAACTCTGTTGCTTCACAGAGCCGCCAAAATATGCTGCACCCTGTTAACAGACACAGGGTGCAGCTGCAAAACACTAGTGGGATCCCTATGAATCACCCCCACTAATCTGGTGATTGGACTCACTCTGACCCTCGGTGGCTTTTGAGCCCGCGCCTGAGGATGTCCTGATGCAGAGTCCAAGCGGGAATTCCCACCCTACACTGACAGACTGTCAGGAAAGAGCACTGCTTGCGGAAGGTGCCATATAAGCGGGTGCTGCAAAAGGCACTGTAACGTGTGCTAGGTGTGCTGGTAGCAATGTCGGGCGCTAGATAGCTTCCACCATTCGCGAGCAGCCAACACTAGGAATAGGAATGATTAAGGAGCTTTCATCCATCGACAGTCATTCATCTACACACACGTTATCAAGTTTATACTAGCGCATGGCCGTGCGGCCATGCAAACCTTTTATAGAGGAAGCTCTCCGGGACCTTCCTAGTGGTCCAATAGGAGCTGCTACAGGACCTGAGCATGTGAGCCCTGACCTCCGATGAGAGGTCTTCCCTTGGGTATGCTCAGTAGAGGAAAAGCAGGACTTAGTCCCAGGAGGGTCTGCTCGCCGCTGAACAGTACTGGCTACAATGGCTGAGCCTGGAAGGGCAGCAGTAACCAAGCGCACAGTATCTGCCTGAGCCAGACGCTGGGACCGACATCTCTGCTGAGCAGGCTCCACTGCAGCTGGAGAAGAATGGGAGACCACAGCGGCGGGAACTCGACACCTAACAGCTAGGTTTCTGATTTGCCTCTCTAGCAATTCTATGCGCAGCTCTCACTGAAATGTTGCTTGGATTTCCAGACCTTATCTCGAGCGCCACTGTTTCCCTTAAATGCCATTTCTTAATTACATTTCGAACTGAGAAAAGGGCAACTTGAAAATGCTTTCCTATCTTCTTATAGCCTTCTCCTGCTTTGTGGTCATTTTCATTTTTAGAGCGTTAGGCAGCTACTTTGAACAACATATTGCTGCTGTCTTTTGGCACAAGGCTAGAGGAAGCTGTATTTCTATAAAGCTGGTAAATTTGCTTCACCTGTCCTTTCCTAACAAAGCTAGTAAACAATGTTGAAATGGAGCACTACGGCACCGTAATGTGTGAGATAGATGCTCAAGTAGGGTATCCAACCCAAAACAGTACAAAACCATAAAAAACTTGGCACTCTGAAGGAAATTTTGACAGCGCGACTCCTAAAGTGACTTCCGTCACTCTTCTCATGTGCTGACTCATACAGGATTCCCAGCAGCATCCAGGCTACCCCAATACGTCATTTGGAACTGATAGAGATAGGATACATGTTTCTCTCAATACCAGTATATTTCTTCTGATGAAGGTCCGGATGTGGACCAAAAGCGTTCAACAACTTGCCTTTATGGATGCACATCAATAAACATTTTCATTGCACGCCAAAATTTCCTTCAGAGTGCCAAGTTTTTTATGGTTTTGGAAAGTTAGTAAACAAGCTATAACCCTATTTAAGGTCTGAAACCTTGGTCAAAGTTATCTGAGCGCACACTTTTCCAGGGGTGCCAAAACTTTTGCATCAGCCCATTTTCCTTTTTGTAATTTTTAAAATGAAAAAACTGACATTAACTAGGAAATCACCTGGCCTTTCCTAATGATGATCGTGAACATAACGCTAACAGGCTAATTTAGGTCTGAATCCTTGGTCAAAGTTATCTGAACACACAAATACCTAAGGGTGCCCAAACTTCTGCATCTGTCCATTTTCCTTTTTTGCAATTTTTAAAATACAAAGGAAATGTATTCTCTTTATCTTTAGGCCTTTAGGTCATTTAATCTTCAGCATGCTTAACTGTTTACAATAACAGTAATTTTGACCTCAGGTGCCCAAACGGTTTCATGCCAATGCAACAATTATCTGACAAGTTATGTATTGCTTCATCTATACAGAACCAATAACAATAGTTGAATGCATTACCAGAAACATCAACAGTACAGGAATACAGCATTAGAACCATTATCAATACATAAATACAACACCAGAACCACCAACAGTACATAAATACAGCATCACAGCTATTGTCAGTACATACAGTAACTACAAGAGTACATAAATATAACACCATAAGCACCATCTGTACAGGAATACATAACAAGAACCACCAAAAGTACATAAATACATCACTAGAACTACCACCAGTGCAGTAAATTCATCACCAGAACTATAATTAATACATGAATACATCACCAAACTTGGTACTGCAACCAGTTGCAGCCCCATATACAATTGTATCATATGAAGCTACAACTGCCAGTATGTCCTTAACAATATTAAAGAGATCCTGGTATTGGTACACAATTGTCCCCTCACACTTTTACCCCATACTGTTCCTTCACATTTTCCTATCCTCATACTGTCCCTTCACACTTCCCCCACCATACTGTTTCCTCATGCTATTCTCCCCATACTGTCCCCTCACACTTTTTACTTTATACTGTCCCTTCACAATCACCACCATTCTACCCCCTAACACTTTTCCTCGAAAACTGTCTTCTCACACTTCTGCCTCATACTGTCCCCCACACTTTGCCCCCCATACTGTTGCTTCACACTATACTGCCTCATAATGTTCCCTGACACTGAAAGACACTAGTATAACTGAATGCAGGAAGCCAGTTTGGGGAACAATTGAATTTCACATCTGGAGGAATGCAAAATGCCTCTGCCTGGGAATCACCCAATGGTTCCCCTCTACTGGCTATGCCCAGGGAAAATCCCCTCTCCCAACCCGCCTATTACCTGTTACACACCTGTAAAAAAGTATAATTTGCTAGGACCCAAAGAAAACTAAGGCAAATATAGACCAACTTTATACTGAAGGCATCAATAGGTCAAAACTCACTTCAAGGATATCAAATGACCTGATATATGTCAGTTGCATTTTGTTATAACTAAATCCAATAATGTGCTCAACTAAACCATTCTATACAGAAAACTAAAGCAATAAGGTATCCCTAATCAAGGTACCTAGTTCCATATGCACATCAAATAATCTATATAGAAAAAAGTGCAGAAATCAATAACTAAGCATAACATAAATATTTGTTATTGTTATTTAACTAAAAATAGTATTAGATAGAAATGTAGAATGACAAGTTGAGCATGAGAACTTCAATGTATTTAATGTAATGTAACAAATAGAAATAAAGTACTGTTTGTACTGAAGATGAATACTCAAATGAAGTTTATTAGGACCCAAACATTTTAGATATATACAAGAGCTAGAACAGGACAAATAGGAACATTCAACATTGTAAATGCACTGTGGTAAGTGTATGCTTACTAGCGATGAGCGAGTATGCTCATTACTCGAGATTTCCAAGCATGCTTGGGTGGTCTCTGAGTATTTTGGGTGTGCTCTAAGATAAAGTTTGTGTCACCGCAGCTGCATGATTTGCGGCTGCTAGACAGCCTGAATACATGTGGGGATTGCCTTTTTGTTAGGAATCCCCACATGTGTTCAGGCTGTCTAGCAGCCGCAAATCATGCAGCTGCGGCAACACAAACTAAATCTCCAAGCGCGCCCAAAGTACTCGGAGATCACCCAAGATTGCTCGGAAATCTCAAGTAATGAGCTTACTTGCTCATCAATAATACTTACCTATAACAAATGCTCCTGATGCACATTTCACATATTGCTTTGGCAGTTTCAAATTAAACTTTCCAGATTTTGTTTGACAATTCATTTAAATGTATGGACCACCATGTACTGTAATACAAAGATGAAGTGACCCCTTAATGGTGGACTTCACTATGATTCCCACATACAATAACAGGAGATATGGAGAGGATCTGTCATTATTCACAAAAATTCACCCTCACAGAGAGAAAATACAGACTCCTAAATCTCCTACATTTATATCTATGGCCAGATGCTCTCATTTCTCATTGTTCATGTGGTTTTACTAGACAACTGGGTGCCTTTCTATTTCCAAATATTATTTGAATGAATGAATTCAGATATTAATCTGTATTAATACTGCTTTTAGTCACATAGTTTATGATACTAAGGCTATATCATTCACATATTCTTCATTGTGTTTGCAGATCTCAACAAAAAGTAAATGTTAAGCAATTAAATATAATTGCATCCTCCAAATTATTATTTTCTGCTTAGGCTATCTTCATATCCATGAATTGGCAACAATTGCAGATTCCTTCATTTTAGATTAGATAAATAAAGCGCAATGCAGCATTAATTTTCCTATCAAAATGACAGCCATCTTGTCAGAACGTTCCAGTCCATATTATATGTATGTGAGTATTATCGGACAACATTGGTATCTGCCTTGCAACATTTTAAGCACTGTGTTGTTTCCGTTTATAACCACACACAACAACATGCACACAAACATCTTTAATTTGGAATTACCCATACAATCGATGATCCTGAGCTACATTAGAGGTGGAGGAAAGAGTTAAAGGGGAGATTGGACTACAGTAGAAGTGGTCACCATGAGTGAGGGCGCTAGATTCAAGTTGAAACGTAATTGGGGGAGAATAGGATGTGAAATACAAATAGAGATAAAGAGAGGGGGTGCTTCTGGGTCAAAAGGGTGGGGATAGAAGGACTGGGGACTAAAAGGGGTGAAACTGGAGGAGGTGGACATTAAAAAGAGATAAGGGGGCTGTAAGAGTTAGAAAGGATATTGGATGTAGATGGAAAAAGAGGGGATGGGTTGCTTCTTGGTGAAAAGGGTGGAGAGAGAAGGACTGAGGAGGTGGACAATAAACAGGGATAAAGGGGAGCGAAGAGGAGGTGGACAAAGAAGGGTGGTGTACTTTTGGGTGAAAAGGGAGGGGAGATAAGGACTGGGGACTATAATAGGCATAAGGGGGTGGAACAGGAGGAGGTAGACTGGACAAGAGTGGAAATGGTGAAGGGAAATGAACATGAAAGTTTCAGCTGAGGAAGAGTATTTAAAAAAAAGAGAAAGCACCCCTTTTTCCACCACTCCCTAAGTCTCCCATGTCTCCTTTTCTTCACCACCACAGCACCACCTTATTCCCCTGTTTACATCTGTACCCCAATTTTTCTCCTAACTTCATCCACCCTCTATCACTCAGTCATAATCCTTTCCCATTGTTAATCATCTTCATCATGTTCCTAGTTACACTATTGAAAGGGTAAAAAGAGGGGCGGAAAAGCGCAGTTACCAAATTAACAATCAGTTTACTGTAAGGTAAAATTCTCACCTTTACAAGTTGTGAGTACGCACTCACATATAATAAGTATGATAGGAGGGCTGCAGATGGCACCGGACCCGTGAAGGATCTTCAAGAAATTCTGGATAGGATATTCAAGGCCCTGAATAAAGTATGAAACTCTTCTGATCTCTGTGATTCCCTTGCATGATTTTGGAGGAGCGTGGAATTGTCGGCATCTTGAATATCCTATCCAGACTTAGTTACACTACCGCTCATTCACTCTCCTCCCCTTGCACAGTACCGTCCCTTTAATCCCAATCCCGGTCTTGCCCATCTCATCCACTTCTCTCATCTACTTCTCTCATCTGTGCTCAATCCTCAATTTATTCTAGTACACTCCTACTGACCAAGTGGCAGTTGATGCCTGTTTCTCCCACTTTTTCTCTTACACATTTCTCAGTTTTCTTTATATTGGCCCAAAAATGATGAAGATTATTATTATATCCAGGGGCAGTTAATTCCCATAATTACAAATCAAACAATTGAACCCACAACATCAGCACCACAAGGTGCTAACTTTAACTGTGACCACTGGTAGAGTGAATTTAGCTCAAGTGCCAATTGCACATCCTGCTGATGTTGGCTACCCTAGGTGGACTAAATGTTCGTGGACTAGTTTTTCAAGCAAAGGGGGAAAAAAATACAACCCGACACAAAGAGATCTGAACTTGGGACATGCTCACTGATGTGTTGGTGCTCCTACCCAACATGTCAGTTTCCCTTGTCCCTCTAGCCGACCTTCCTACTTTTGCAGTAAACTAGCCAAAAAAGGCGACAAATAGTAGAAGGCCAGTTGACTGGCTCAGAAGCCACAAATGCTACAGTGTGCATATAACTCACGCTTCGCTTGGCATTTGTTACTCTATTGGGACTAAGGGTATGTGCACATGGTGCGGATTTGGCTTCGGGTCCGCAGCGGATTGGCCGCTGCGGATTTGCAGCTATTTTCCATGCGGTTTACAGTACCATGTATGGAAAACCAAATCCACAGTGCACATGCTGTGGAAAATACTGCGTGGAAACGCTGCGTTGCATTTTCCCCAGCATGTCAATTCTTTGTGCAGATTCCGCAGCGGTTTACACCTGCTCCTCAATAGGAATCCACAGGTGTAAAACCGCAGGTGTAATCCACACAAAAACACGCAGGAAATCAGCGGTAAATCCGTAGCTAATCCGCAGAGCGTTTTATTGTGGATTTAGCAAAAACAGTGCGGATAAATCTGCACACGAATCCGCACAATGTGCACATAGCCTAAATGTTCTTTGTTGTTTATTAAAAGTATTTTAAGGATGCAAAGGAAGTTAATCATAAAACGCGCTTGCTGATGTGCCACTTTCACTTTTCTCTCAAGCTGATCTTCCTTCTGGAGGCTTAGGCCTCTTTCACACTTCCGTCTTTGAGCTCCCGCCGAGATACGTCATTTTTTGAGAAAACAGGAGCCTGCATTTTCTCATAGACTTGTATTAGCGACGTATCGCGACATATGGCCACACGTTTCGTCCGTCGTGCACTGACTCCTGCGGAATTTGATGGCCCATCGTTTGGAAAAAACGTTGAAAAGAACATTTTTTGTCTGCAGTGGAAAAACGTGCCAGGACGCCTCCTGCGTCATACGTCGTTTCACAGAATGGGAGCCTATGGATGCAGGATCCTGCGGTAACTGTGAAACACAGGAATCAAGTGACGGATCCTGTTTTTACATTTGAGCATGCCTGGAAGCATTTTCCAACCCAGTGAAAAATCTCTCTCTATCTCTCTCTCTCGCTCTCTCTCTCTCTCGTCTCCCCAGAAATTTCTCCATTGAAATTCAGGCAAGAACTCAAACGACGCATCCGTCAAAACACTGGATGCGTTACACATGTTTTTCACAATTTTTAAAACGTACGTCGATCCGTTGCAACAACGCATTACGACTCCCGCCAGAAGACAGAAGTGTGAAACAAGCCTTAGCTTTAAAATACACCAAAATAAGGGAACAGTAAAATCCAAGGTTACAGACTCAGAAGCGTTCAGAGAGCCAGTGCGCATTTAGCTCATACATGATTAAATGAGACCTGCTTTCCTATTGGGACTTTTAAAATGCGCATCGTTTATTTGGTAGTTTTTTTTACCTGATATAAAAGAGATAGCCAACACAAGTGGATTCAATCCTGCATACTGTTGACATACTTGTTAATGTACCAGCGCTCCTACCTAGCATGCCACCCTCCGTGCAATTTTCCTGCTGGCACTTTAGCTCTCTGAGCACTTCTGCGATGGGAGCTTTTAATTTTACCATTTCCTTATTTTTGTGCATATTAAAGGGAACCTGTCACCCCGTTTTTTGAGATTGAGCTATAAATACTGTTAAATAGGGCCTGCGCTGTGTGTTCCTATAGTGTATGTAGTGTACCCCGATTCCCCATGTATGCTGAGAAATAACTTACCAAAGTCGCCGTTTTCGCCTGTCAATCAGGCTGGTCAGGTCGGGAGGGCGTGGTGACATCGCTGGTTCTTCCTCAGCTTTACGTTGGTGGCGTAGTGGCGTAGTGGTGAAGACACAGCGCGCGATCTGCGCTGTCATCCCTTTCGTCGGTGGGGGCGGCCATCTTCCTGGGGCCGCGCGTGCGCAGATCGAGTGCTCTGCTGCACGGGGCTTCAGGAAAATGGCCGCGGGATGCCGCGCGTGCGCATTAGAGATCGCGGCGGCCATTTTCCCAAAGCCGAGTTTGCATCTCGGCTTTGGGAAAATGGCCGCCGCGATCTCTAATGCGCACGCGCGGCATCCCGCGGCCATTTTCCTGAAGCCCCGTGCAGCAGAGCACTCGATCTGCGCACGCGCGGCCCCAGGAAGATGGCCGCCCCCACCGACGAAAGGGATGACAGCGCAGATCGCGCGCTGTGTCTTCACCACTACGCCACTACGCCACCAACGTAAAGCTGAGGAAGAACCAGCGATGTCACCACGCCCTCCCGACCTGACCAGCCTGATTGACAGGCGAAAACGGCGACTTTGGTAAGTTATTTCTCAGCATAGGTGGGGAATCGGGGTACACTACATACACTATAGGAACACACAGCGCAGGCCCTATTTAACAGTATTTATAGCTCAATCTCAAAAAACGGGGTGACAGGTTCCCTTTAAAACTAAACTTCAAGTAGGAAGGTTAGCCCCAAAGAAATGGCCAAGTGGCCTGCTGGGTAGAAACGCTGTCATGTCATTGCATTTTCAAATACTCTTGCATCAGCTTGCTCTTTTTTCCTGTGGTTAAAAAACTATTCCATTAACATTTTAAAAGTTCCACCAGGGAAAGCTACATCAGCAGCATGTGCAAGTGGCGCATGAGTTAAATATGCACTTACTGTCTTGGATTGTACCACTTTCTTATTTTGGTGCATTTTACTGCAAAACTTTCAGTAGGACGCTCTATAGAGAAAAGGGAAAGTGACATAGGGAAACATGGTACTAGAATAAAGGCAAGGCGCACAGCTATATAAATGTAACATAAATTAGGAGGGTGCAAAAAGCAGTAATAAACAGAACCAGAGAAAATATTTATAGAAAAAGCATCACTGCATAACATGCACACCATCCAAATAATAACAAATATACAAAGAGAAAATATAATTTATTAATGCACCTAAAACACACCAAACAATAAATAAAACATACTTAAAAACCAACACAAAACATCACAGGTTGAATAATATACAAAATAAGGCAACCACCAAACCCTAACCTAACTGGCTCATATGATGATATCCCAGGCGGCCATAACAAAGTAGAAGCCACTAATAGGGATCCAGCAGGGGAAGATAAATGTATCCCCACAAATACATGGCCTAGGTTAGATAGGTAACCAAAGTCCTAAGGTGAAGAGGACAAAGGAAAAGCAATCAGCCCTATAAGCAGCACCAATAAAGAGTTCACCGCAAACAGCCACATACATAAAACACACAATATAAATATATTGAGCATAAGTCTAGAATGATTCAAACCAACTTTATTATATCTTGCAACATCCCATAATGTCATGGTCTATATGTTAATATAAACCGCTATTACAATTTCCATGAATAAGTAAAACATGTATAGTAAGGCATAATAACCCACAGCAATAAATAATCCCTATAAACACGATAGGAACCCAAGACAAAAAAGGAGGTGGAACGGGCCCAGAGCGTATAAATATAGTATGAAGGAAGAAAAATAATAAAAATAACCACAACATGGAATAGAAAACCATTGACCTGCCTAATGAGCCAGTACTAAAGGTTAACCATATCCCAGAGCCAAAGTGGCCTGTCCACCTACCTAATGAGCCAGTCCTAAGTTACAATCACCACAGGCAAAGGATATTCTGGCCACTGATTTACATACGTCTTTGGTGGTAGGAGATCGACCCCTTCTTACAGCCAGGAGGGCCCCAAATTTTCGGGACCTTCTGACTAATAGTCATTATCAGAGACAGACGACTAGACTACATCGGGGTGTGGTGCTGCATGGGTCCTTTGCCTGTGGTGATTGTAACATCTGCCCACATATGGCTCCGACTAGGGATTTTTTCATCAGCCCTAAAGATGGTAGTAAGCATAGACTGCGCTCCTATATCAACTGTAAAACGTCGTATGTCATTTATGCTTTGATCTGCCCTTGTCAATATATCTATGTGGGCCAGACTTCCCAGGAGCTACGCCGCAGGACCCAAAAACATTTCTCTACCATAAATTTGGCAGCTACGGACTCCGCTAAAGGGAAGGTACTAACTCCGGTGGCTGCACATTATCTAGTCCATCATGGTGGCCGGGTGTTGAACACCAAGGTTGTAGGTCTGGAAAGACTCCAACCATCCAATAGGGGGGAGCCTATAAACGGTCCCTCTTGCAAAAGGAGGCTCGCTGGATTTTTAATTTGGGTTCTGTTGCTCCCGCAGGGTTAAACGAAGAATTGCTTTTCACCGGATTCCTGGGCTAATGTGTTGCCGGACGTTTATCTTTGGTTATAGGGAATTGGATATAGAGGATGTCTGCCTTGTATCGCCTTGACATTTGGATCGGTACCTTTGAGCACGTATGGATTATGGACTGCCCTATGAGAGTATTTCGCCTGGACATCTGGATTGGTACCTTTGAGCACTCATGGATTATGGACTGCCTTATGAGAGTGTTCCTCCAGCGGCCTGTGTATATCCACTATATTGTTCTAGTTGATTCTTTCCTTGTTGTTAGGTTATTTTTGGTTTAGGTATGCTTTTTATACTGTTTTATGCAGGCTTATTATGGCCTCTTTTACAGGTTATTACAGATACTTAGATGCTTGGGTCCTATTATTATATAGGTACTTAGGACTGGCTCATTAGGTAGGTGGACAGGCCACTTTGGCTCTGGGATATGGTTAGCCTTTAGTACTGGCTCATTAGGCAGGTCAATGGTTTTCTATTCCATGTTGTGGTTATTTTTATTATTTTTCTTCCTTCATACTATATTTATACGCTCTGGGCCCGTTCCACCTCCTTTTTTGTCTTGGGTTCCTATCGTGTTTATAGGGATTATTTATTGCTGTGGGTTATTATGCCTTACTATACATGTTTTACTTATTCATGGAAATTGTAATAGCACTTTATATTAACATATAGACCTTGACATTATGGGATGTTGCAAGATATAATAAAGTTGGTTTGAATCATTCTAGACTTATGCTCAATATATTTATATTGTGTGTTTTATGTATGTGGCTGTTTGCGGTGAACTCTCCGGAGAGTGCTTGATGTATGATTGGATGTACATGGTGTATGGTCTATATATCCCCTCCCCCCCTTTCCCTGGTGTCTATCGGGGTTATGCCTGCTCTCCCTTGCCCTTTGGCTCACATCTTATATACGCTATATGAGATCTTAGCTTACGTGTGCTATCTGGGGACCATCAGGCAATCTGCCCGTGTGTCCGTTATGGTCCTTATGGGGGCTTATCCACATTCAGATTTAAGCCATTTATTGTGGATCTTTCACATGGGCTATTGTTTGGCAATATACACTTATGGGGGTTGGAGCCGTGCATCCCATATATGTTTTCTTTGGGGGCTGAGTTATTCTTGCGGTGTTATTTTTATCACCGCCTTATCCATATTTCTCTATATTCTTACATGGGCGCTCTTTTCCTCCGGGTCCCGATTGGGGGCGGAGTTTTGTTGGTATACCGGCTCCGTGGACACGCCCGGCTGGCCCTGCTCAGGGTGCCGTGTGGTTTCCATGGTGCCGGCTTCAGTGTCTGTGCGGCTTGTTATCTTATGTCCGCGCAGGCGCCTGCTCTCCTGTTCTCCTGATGGGAGGTGGAGCTTGGGTGCCGTGTGGTTTCCACGGTGCCGGCTTCAGCGTCTGTGCGGTTTGCTATTTGGTGTCCGCGCAGGCGCCTGCTCCTCTGTTTTCCCGATGGGAGGCGGTGCTTTATCTAAGTGCGATGTGTTAGCCCTATGTTCCATTAGCGCTCCTTGTGTATGTGACTGCGCGAGTCTCCTGCTCCTTCCGGTTGGCCGTGCCCTGCACACCGGTACGCTGTTTGTTATTATTATGTCGTATGTATATAAGCTCTACATTTGCGCTTCTCCACACACTCCCTGAGGAAGCCCGGTTCGCTGGGCGATACGCGTGGGATATCGGTTTACACCAGGTTGTATGCACTTTTGGATCTCATTATGAGTCTTTATTGGTGCTGCTTATAGGGCTGATTGCTTTTCCTTTGTCCTGTTCACCTTAGGACTTTGGTTACCTATCTAACCTAGGCCATGTATTTGTGGGGATACATTTATTTTCCCCTGCTGGATCCCTATTAGTGGCTTCTACTTTGTTATGGCCGCCTGGGATATCATCATATGAGCCAGTTAGGTTAGGGTTTGGTGGTTGCCTTATTTTGTATATTATTCAACCTGTGATGTTTTGTGTTGGTTTTTAAGTATGTTTTATTTATTGTTTGGTGTGTTTTAGGTGCATTAATAAGTTATATTTTCTCTTTGTATATTTGTTATTATTTGGATGGTGTGCATGTTATGCAGTGATGCTTTTTCTATAAATATTTTCATAGGGAACCGCAAGTGTGAACAGATTCATATCTAGCAAGCTTTGCTCAGGGTATTTTATCCATCGATCCATTTGTGTGCTGACCGCAAGTGTGAACAGATTCATATCTAGCAAGCTTTGCTCAGGGTATTTTATCCATCCATCACTCCTGTGTTTTTATTTTTTAATTTTTTTCCTCTGTTTTTGGTTTCTGATTTAAAGTGTTCAAAGTTTTTTTTTTTTTCTCTTTATTCCTCTTTCCCACTGTTTTATGGCTTTGTTCAGCATTGGTTGTTCACCCTCTATAGTAATGCCTGCTCTGGGCTTATGCTAATTGGTTGATTGCTGATTGGGACCATTTGGCTCCTGATGCTAGCAGTCACTCCATTTCATATATATTTAGTGTGGCTGGGATAGCACGCGTGCGGGTTCGCGTGTGCAACAGATTTTAAGTGCGACAGTTTACAGTGCGTGGCAGTTATACAATGGCAGTTGGACAGGGCAGGAGACAGGTAAGGTGCATAAGTTTTTCACACAATCATGCTTCTTGGTCAGTCATAATACATTATGCATTGATCATATCAATCTGCTTCTTATTTGTTTTTACTTCTGCTTTCTCACAACTCGCCCGCCCTTTAACACACTCTGGTCACTCTCTCTATATCCACCCCTCCCTTCTCCCCTCTCCTATGTTGAACTCTGCGGCTCTACTGACATTTCTTACCCACTCCAAACCAGCCACTACCGCCATGCAGCACTCAAAACATTCATACAAATCATCCCACCACCTGCTGTTTCTGTTTTTTCTCCTTCTACTAGTTGCAGGTGACATCTCCCCAAACCCTGGACCTCCCTCCACCAACATACATTACTCTCCTCCAGCTACATATAGAAACCCTGCTAATCTTATTAACATTCAGTGCATGCCTTCTCCTATTGCTTTCCACTGTGCTCTCTGGAATGCACGGTCTGTGTGTAACAAACTAACTTACATTCATGATCTTTTCATCTCTAATTCCCTTAACCTTCTGGCTATTACAGAAACCTGGATACAGCACTCAGACACCACTGCTGCTGCCGCGCTCTCGTTTGGTGGGCTGAAATTTTCACATATCACCAGACCTGAGAACAGACAGGGTGGAGGTGTTGGTTTACTCCTTTCATCACAATGTGCTTTCCAGGTCATCCCCCCGGTTCCCTCACTTACATTTCCTTCCTTTGAAGTCCATGCCATCAGACTCTTTAAGCCCTTCCCCTTGCGGGTGGCGGTCGTTTATCGCCCTCCAGGCTCCTCCCACCTGTTTCTAGACCACTTTGCCACCTGGCTTACTCACTTCCTATCCTGTGACATCCCCGCCCTCATCATGGGAGACTTTAACATCCCCATCAATGATCCCCTCTCCCAATCTGCCTCTCATCTTCTCTCTCTAACTTCTTCATTCAACCTCTCACAGTTTACTAATTCTCCAACGCATGAGGACGGGAATACTCTGGACCTGGTTTTCTCCCGTCCCGGAGCGCTGCACGACTTTACTAACTCCCCTCTCCCGCTCTCAGACCACAACCTTCTTTCCTTCTCTGTCAAGAATTGTCTCCTCACCCGGTATACCCCCACTTACCACACTTATCGGAATACACGTACTATTAATACCCAGCAGCTTATGGACAACCTCCACACATCTTTAGCCCCCATCTCCTCACTCTCCTGTCCAGACTTAGCATTGTCACACTTCAATATTACACTGAAGAATGCCCTGGATAAAGCAGCACCTTCTACACGCAGAAAGACCCGACACAGACAACGGCAGCCCTGGCACACTATTCAAACACGCTTTCTTCAGCGCTGCTCAAGGTGTGCAGAGCGGCAGTGGAGAAAATCTCTCTTAGCAGAAGACTTCATCCACTATAAGTTCATGCTCAAAACCTATAACTCGGCCCTTTCTCTGGCCAAACAATCCTACTTCACCACCCTCATCACCTCACTATCCAACAACCCAAAACGACTTTTTGAAACCTTAAACTCCCTCCTGAAACCTAAAGTACAGGCCCCCATCTCCAATCTCAGTGGTGAGGATCTGGCCACTTATTTCCTAGAAAAAATCAACCACATCCATCAGGATATCTCAGCCCAATCTCCTCAGTGCCTGGATCCCCTTCCCTGCCGCACCTCAAGCTCACTAGACATCTTTGAGCCTGTTTCAGAAGAAGAAGTTTCCAAGCTCCTCGCTTCTGCTCGGCCTACAACCTGCAATAGTGACCCCATTCCTTCACCTCTCCTGCAGTCTCTCTCACCAGTGGTCACCACTCACCTGACTAAAATATTTAACCTCTCTCTTTCCTCAGGCATCTTTCCCTCCTCATTTAAACATGCCATCATTACCCCTTTACTTAAAAAGCCATCCCTGGACCAGAACTGCACGGCTAACTACAGACCTGTCTCTAACCTTTCCTTCATCTCTAAACTCCTGGAACGCTTGGTCCACTCCCGTCTTATCCGCTATCTCTCGGATAACTCTCTTCTTGACCCCTTACAATCTGGTTTCCGCTCTTTACACTCCACTGAAACTGCCCTCACTAAAGTCTCTAATGATCTAATAATAGCTAAATCCAAAGGTCATTGCTCTCTGCTGATTCTCCTGGATCTCTCTGCCGCATTTGACACTGTGGATCATCAGCTCCTTCTCACCATGCTCCGCTCCATAGGCCTCAAGGACACAGCCCTCTCCAGGTTCTCCTCCTACCTCTCTGACCGCTCCTTCACTGTATCTTTCGCCGCCTCCTCTTCCTCTCCTCGTCCCCTTACTATCGGGGTTCCGCAGGGCTCAGTCCTGGGCCCCCTCCTCTTCTCTCTATACACTGCCCCTATTGGACAAACAATCAGCAGATTTGGGTTCCAGTACCATCTCTATGCTGACGACACCCAATTATACACTTCTTCCCCCGACATCACCCCTACCCTATTTCAAAATACCAAGGATTGTCTGTCTGCTGTCTCTAACATCATGTCCTCCCTCTATCTGAAACTAAATCTCTCCAAAACTGAACTACTTGTGTTTCTCCCTTCTACTAACCTCACTCTACCCAACATCGAAATTACCCTGGAGGGTTCAACCATAACTCCCAAGCAGCATGCCCGCTGTCTTGGGGTGATATTTGACACCGAACTTTCCTTTACTCCCTATATCCGATCACTCACTCGCTCCTGTCACCAGCATCTTAAAAACATCTCCAGAATCCGACCTTTTCTCACCTTGGAAACTGCTAAGACTCTTACTGTCACTCTCATTCATTCCCGTCTGGACTACTGCAACTCTCTTCTGATCGGTCTCCCTTTTTCCAAACTTTCTCCTCTCCAATCCATCTTAAATGCGGCAGCCAGGGTCATATTTCTGTCCAGCCGCTTCACTGATGCCTCCATCTTGTGCCAGTCATTACACTGGCTACCCATTCGCTGCAGGGTCCAGTATAAACTCATCTCTCTCACCCACAAAGCTCTCCACAGTTCTGCACCGCCTTATATCTCCTCTCTCATCTCAGTCTATCGCCCTACACGTGCCCTCCGTTCTACAAATGACCTAAGACTAACATCCCCCATTATCCGAACCTCGCACCTCTGTCTTCAAGACTTCTCTCGTGCTGCGCCAGCTCTCTGGAATGCACTTCCCCAGACGATCAGACTGATACCTAGCCCCGACCTATTCAAGCGCGCTTTAAAAACCCATCTCTTCAAACAAGCCTACCAAATCAACTACTCTGTAAACTAACTTTGTCCTGTTCCCTCCTTCCAAATATTATCTGCATGTGAATCTGCACCCTACTATTCATCTGTCTCCACACCCTCCATGCACATGATAACTGCACTTGATGCTTGACTATTGCACTTAAACACACGGGCTGATGACCGGATCATGCAGCTTTATATGAAAATCCCTATTTATTATAATTGCCAGACCTGAAATAACAAGCACTTTTCACCTATTGTGTCCCCCCATTTCCTTGTAGATTGTAAGCTTGCGAGCAGGGACCTCACCCCTAATGTCACTGTTTAAATTGTCTTAACTTGTACTGAATTTGTCTGTACATGCCCCCGCTTAATTGTAAAGTGCTGCGGAATTTGTTGGCGCTATATAAATAAAAAAATTATTATTATTATTATTATAGGGAAACATGGTGGCTCAATGGCACTGCAGCTTTCCAGCACTCAAGGTCTTGGTTTCAAATCCAGCCAAGAACAACATCTGCAAGACATTTGTATGTTCCCCCTGTATTTGCATGGGTTTCCTGCCACATTCCAAAGACATACTTATAAGGAATTGGGAACCATACCGATAATGTCTGTAAAGACTTAATGGTGTTATATACAGTGCTGTGGAAATTATTTGGGACAAAGCAAAAAAATAAAATGTTATAATGCACTGTTACATACTAATTCTGAAAATTACTTTTTTCCACTGGCTAGTTGACCAATATTTATTTATTATATAATAAAACTGGTTTGAATCAATGACTGGTAACCAACTTACGATTTTACTTAAAAAATGCTTTGTCCCAATTAATTTGCACAGCACTGTAAGTGAGTGAAATAAATAAAATACAGTAGCGTTGTCACATGAGCAAGCCTGTTGCAAGTTCAACTTGACATTGTGTAGTATTGCCTTTGATTAAAAAAAAACTAGCTCATTAACATTTTAAAAATGTCACTAGGGAACACCATGACGGATGGCGGTGCAAGTGGTGCACAAGCTAAATGCATGCTTCCCAACTTATATTGCTTGATTTTAGGCTGTGTGCACACGTTCAGGATTACGCGATAAAAACGCTTAAAAACGCATACATATGCATCCCATCATTTATAATGCATTCCGCATTTTTTGTGCATATGTTGCCTTTTTTTCCGCGAAAAAAACGCATCACGGTAAAAAAAAAAACAGCAGCATGTTCATTAATTTTGTGCATTTCCAACTATATTATTGCATTGGGAACCTACGGAAAAAAAACCAAAAAATCCACAAAAAAACGCGCAAAAAAAACCGAGAGAAAAACGCAAAAAAAAAAAGTTGCGGATTTCTTGCAGAAAATTTCCTATTTTGTTCAGGAAATTTCTGCAAGGAATCCTGACGTGTGCACATAGCCTTACTGTTTTATTATTTTGGTGCAGTTTACAGCTAAACTTCAAGTAGGAAGATTAGTTTGAAAGACAATTGAAAGTGGCGCGCTGTGTCAGAGCTATGGTGTGTCTCAAGTTTGACTTTCCTTGTGTCTGCTTTCCCTTTTCTCCTTTCTAGTTAAAAAAAACTAGCCAATTAACATATTAAAATGTGGGAAGCTCAGTACATCAGTGCGTACAATTGCAGCACAAGCTAAATGCACTCTCTCACATCTCTTCTGAGTTTGGAGTATTGGTATTTACCAGTAGGAAGCTTGGCACAATCAAAACAGGAATGTGGCCTGCGAGCACATCACACATTGTCACATCAACTCCACTTCTGTCATCTAATCCTTTTTATTGGGTGAAAAAACAAAACAATGAAGCGAATTTTAAAAGTCAAGTTGGATGGCCGCTGCCAGCGAAGTAGGAAAGTGCCCTTCTTTTTAGGTGTGTCGCAACACCTGGTGTGTCCCAAGGTTGACTCTCTTTGTGGTGAGTCTGTTTTTCTTTGATTAAAAATAAACAAATAAACATTTTAAAGTCCCAATAGTAAGAAACAAGGAGGAGACATGCAAATGTGTAGAAGCGCCAGCTGCCACCAGCAGGCGATTCCTCTATTCGAATCTTCTTTTCTCCTTAACCCCTTTTGTCAGTTATCTGTTTAAACAAAGAACATTTTCAAGATCTAAATAGTGGAAATAATCCCTGTGGAATGTGCAGGTGGTGCTAAATAAGAGCATTGATCTGTTATCCTAAAGGCCAATTAAGCATATGATTTTGTTTGTTAATTAAAAAAACATGAACCATCAAGTACTAGAATGTTCATGCTACTGCAAACCAGCACAGCCACAGAACAAGGTGCACCACCCAGTAGCATAGCTACCGGGGGGGGGCAGGGGGTGTGGTGGCCCAGGGACCCGCACTCTGAGGGGGCCCACCCGGAGCTACGCTATGTAACTGAATTGGCGTGCACATCGCGCCGATACAGTTACATTCTGCGGCAGAGCAGGGAGACACGATCTCCCTGCTCTGCTGCCCGGCCGCTATTGGGCCCCTGAGGAGGCGGTGGGAGGCCCTGTGCCAACAGCTACTTGCCGATACAGCTGACCGCATTGATGAGAGCGGGAGCGTTACGCTCCCTCTCCCATCATTCCCCCTGTCAGCGTCTGACGTCACAAACATCGACACTGACAGGGGGTCGCGATAATGCGAGTACTCGGCGCCCGCTATCTGGAGATGGGCGGGAGCGCAGTGCACCATGGGAACAAGTAGGAAGAAAGGTGAGTATTGGATTTTTTTATCGGGTGCATTATACTGTACTGGCTGCCTAATGGGGGTACATTATACTATACAGGCTGCCTAATGGGGGTGCATTACACTGTACTGGCTGGCTAATGGGGGAGCATTATACTACACAGGCTGCCTAATGGGGGTGCATTATACTATACTGGCTGCCTATGGGGGTGCATTACACTGTACTCGCTGCCTAATGGGGGTGCATTATACTAATGGGGGTGCATTATACTATACAGACTGCCTAATGGGGGTGGACTATATTGTACTGGCTGCCTAATGGGGTGCATTATACTATATAGACTGCCTAATGGGGGTGCATTATACTATACAGGCTGCCTAATGGGGATACATTATATTGTACTGGCTGCCTAATGGGGGTGCATTATACTATACAGACTGCCTAATGGGGTGCATTATACTATACAGGCTGCCTAATGGGGGTGCATTATACTATACAGGCTGCCTAATGGTGGTGCATTGTACTATACAGGCTGCCTAATGGGGGTGTATTGTATTGTACTGGCTGCCTGATGGGGGTGCATTATACTATACAGACTGCCTAATGGGGTGCATTATACTATACAGGCTGCCTAATGGGGGTGCATTATACTATACAGGCTGCCTAATGGTGGTGCATTATACTATACAGACTGCCTAATGTGGGTGCATTATACTATATAGGCTGCCTAATGGGGGTGCATTATATTGTACTGGCTGCCTAATGTGGTGCATTATACTATATAGACTGCCTAATGGGGGTACATTATACTATACAGGCTGCCTAATGGGGATGCATTATATTGTACTGGCTGCCTAATGGGGGTGCATTGTACTATACAGGCTGCCTAATGGAGGTGTATTATATTGTACTGGCTGCCTAATGGGGGTGCATTATACTATACAGACTGCCTGATGGGGGTGCATTATACTATTCAGGCTGCCTAATATGGGTGCATTATACTATACAGACTGCCTAAAGTGGGTGCATTATATTGTACTGGCTGCCTAATGGGGTGCATTATACTCTATAGAGTGCCTAATGGGGTGCATTATACTATACAGGCTGCCTAATGGGGGTGCATTATACTATACAGATTGCCTGATGGGGGTGCATTATACTATTCAGGCTGCCTAATGTGGGTGCATTATACTATATAGGCTGCTTAATGGGGGTGCATTATATTGTACTGTCTGCCTAATGGGGGTGCATTGTACTATACAGGCTGCCTAATGGGGGTGCATTATACTGTACTGGTTGCCTATGGGGGTGCATTATACTGTACAGGCCAATGGGGAGTGCATTATACTATACAGGCCTATAGGGAGTACATTATACTATACAAGCCTATGGGGAGTGCATTATACTATACAGGCCTGTGGGGAGTGCATTATACTATACAGGCCTATAGGGAGTACATTATACTATACAGGCCTATGGGGAGAGCATTATACTATACAGGCCTATGGGGAGTGCATTATACTATACAGGCCTATGGGAAGAGCATTATACTATACAGGCCTATGGGAGTGCATTATACTATACAGGCCTATGGGAAGAGCATTATACTATACAGGCCTATGGGGAGTGCATTATACTATACAGGTCTATAGGGAGTGCATTATACTGTACAGGCCTATGGGAGTGCATTATACTATACAGGCCTATGAGGAGTGCATTATACTATGCAGGCCTATGGGGAGTGCATTATACTATACAGGCCTATAGGGAGTGCATTATACAATGCTCAAAAAAATAAAGGTAACACTAAAATCCCACATTCTAGATATCACTGAATGAAATATTCCAGTTGTAAATCTTTATTCATTACATAGTGGAATGTGGTGAGAACCAGAAAACCTAAAAGTGATCAACGAAAATCACAACTAATATCCCATGGAGATCTGGAGTTGGAATGATGCTCAAAATTAAAGTGGAAAATGAAGTTACAGGCTAATTCAACTTCAGTGTAAATGCCTCAAGACAAGGAAATGATGCTCAGTAGTATGTGTGGCCTCCACTTGCCAATATGACCTCCCTACAATGCCTGGGCATGCTCCTGATGAGGCCACGGATGGTCTCCTGAGGGATCTCCTCCCAGACCTGGACTAAAGCATCCGCCAACTCCTGGAGAGTCTGTGGTGCAACGTGACGTTGGTGGGTAGTGCGAGACCCTGCTGGAGGTCATTTTGCAGGGTTCTGGCAGTGCTCCTCCTGTTCCTCCTTGCACAAAGGCTGAGGTAGCGGTCCTGCTGCTCGGTTGTTGCCCTCTTTCGGCCCCCTCCACATCTCCTGGTGTACTGGCCTGTCTCCTGGTGGCGCCCCAGCCTCTAGACACTACACTGACAGACACAGCAAACCTCCTTGCCACAGCTCGCATTGATGTGCCGTCCTGGATGAGCTGCACTACCTGAGCCACTTATGTGGGCTGTAGAGTCCATCTCATGCTACCATGAGTGTGAAAGCACAACCAGCATTCAAAAGGGAACAAAACATCAGCCAGAAAGCATTGGCACTGAGATGTGGTCTGTGATCCCCACCTGCAGAACCACTCCTTTATTGAGTGATAATTGCCAATAAGTTCCATCTGTTGTCTATTCCATTTGTACAACAGCATGTGAAATTGATTGTCAAACAGTGTTGCTTTCTAAGGCTACGTTCACATTAGCGTTGCGCGCTGGTGCGTCGGCGACGCAACGCACGACGCACAAAAAACGCGCGCAAAACGCGCGCAAAAACGCTGCGTTTTGCGACGCGTGCGTCGTTGTTGCATTTTCTTGCGTCCGACGATAGCGTCGGAAACGACGCACGTGTCGAAAAACGCCACCCAAAAAACGCACGCGTCCCCTATGTTAAACATAGGGGCGCGTCGCCGCTGCGTCGCCGCTGCGTCGCCGACGCAACAGCGACGCACATTAGCGGAACGCTAATGTGAACGTAGCCTAAGTGGACAGTTTGATTTCACAGAAGTTTGATTTACTTGGAGTTATATTCTGTTGTTTAAGTGTTCCTGTTATTTTTTGAGCAGTGAAATATGCAGGCCTGTGGAGAGTGCATTATACTATACAGGTCTATGGGGAGTGCATTATACTATACAAGCCTATGGGGAGTGCATTATACTATACAGGCCTGTGGTGAATGCATTATACTATACAGGCCTATGGGGAGTGCATTATACTATATTGAGGACTATCTGGCACATTATACTATATGGAGACTATCTAGGGGGCCATCATACAGTGTGGGGATTACAGTGAAGGGGCCATCACACAATTTTCAAGCAGTTTGGGGGCTACTAAGGGGTCAGTATACTGTGTGGGGGTACATTACAGTGAGGAGGCATCATGTTATGTATAAGAGAGCATAATGCTGTGCATAGGGGAGCTGTACAGGGGAGAGACTTGGGACATTATTCAATGTTTAGTGGGCACTTATTGTTATAGGGGAACTCAGTTTACTGTGACTATCACAGGCAAGCGGGGCAATATTACTTTCTAGGGAGAAAAATGTGGGCACTGTTTTCTAGGGCACTTGCACCCGGCATTACTATATTATAGAGGGTTGCTTTAGAATTTAGAGGGCACAGAGAACCAGACAGCAGGTTCAGTAATTGGGAGACATATGGCAGTAGCATTGGGGTACTAGTAGGATGAGGAGTTTGTGCAGGTTGGGAATAGAGAAGTGAAATGTGTCTGTGTTGTATTCTCTGCAGACAAGTCCTGGGTGGAAGATGTTGTGTCGGTCTGGGATAGATGGAAAAGACCAGAAAAGTGAACAACTCCATGATCTGTTATATGTTCTGCAGGGCTGGTATTTACCACTGACCATATGGCGGTAATATCAGTGTTGCTCTTTGTATAGAGATTATTTTCAGCAACATCGCTGTCATCTGCTGAGGTTCTCCTCCACTATTAGGGTGCGTTACCCAGTTGTAATCAAGGTTACCTGGTTAGGGGCCCACTCAGAAGCTTAGCCCCCTGAACCGAAACCATAGCTACGCCTCTGGCACCACCCCATGTCACCTGAGCGTCTCTAGCATTACATGTTTGAACAATAAAAAGACAGGTCATAGCCAACGTCCTCCACCTTACAAAATACAGGAAACTATTAAATACAATGGTGGCTCAGTGGTTAAGGTTTGTGCTTTGCACACCACTGTAGGAGGCTTATAGTGATATAACAGAAATGTATCTGACATGCCCACAGGGCAGTGGGGTACTCGGTAACAGGTCCGGTCGCAATGGGGGATGTCACGGTGGCTGCGACCCGTTTCTTGGCCCTGGGCATCAACGTTAAAGGGGATTAGAATGTTCAAAGTTTGTCGTGACTCCACCTGTGGAGTTTGGTCAGTAGTGGGACTGACGCTTTGTTAAAGGGGTCCCCTGGGGGATGTTGCTGTAGCCCAAATGTTACACTTCCCACAGGTGAAGCGGGGTCCTCAGGGGTCCTATGGTGTAAGGCATGGATGGTATAGCCGGTAAATAAATGGAGGAAACAGGTTATAAGTCTTTACCTGGTTTACTGCAGGTGGCTAGCCACAGTCGAGGGTACCAGGCACGGGTGATAGTGGTCCGGCCGGCTCAGAGGCAAATAAGAGTTCTCCTGTACCAGTAGAGGTTTGTGAGCCTTTCCAACTAGTGCCTTTTAAAGTGAGGTCCCTGCTGCCTGAAGCTTCCTACAGGGTCCTCCAGTTTCCCCCTGTCCTGGGACAGGTACCTGCATGATGGGCAGCTTAAGCCTTTTTACAGGGACTATAACATGCTCCAGGCTCCTCAGGTGCTGCTGCGCCTCAGGCGTGGTGCAGGCAGGTAACGTGTAGTGTCGTGCCCTCCGGTTCTGCTCTGTGTCCTAGAGTCCCACAAAAGCCTCGGGCTCCCAGTTCCCGGCTACTGCGCTTCAGCTCTGAGGGTGTCCTGCCACAGTTCCCCTCTGAGCTCTGTTCCTCTCCTGTGCTCCTTCCCTTCCGGCTACTCCACATACAACAACCCTTCAGGTTCTTCCTCCTTCCAGAGGCTGCAGCTCCCTCGTGGCTGCCAGGCCTCTCTGTCTGCTCTGCGTCTCTCCTAGACGTCTGCTCTGCTTGGCCTCCCAGGACCAACTAACTAGATCCTCCTCCAGGTTAGGTTACAAAAAGCCTAGGGAAGCTCCCCTGAATCCGGGTGTTGAGCTCCCCCTCCTGGCCTGGATTCAGAATGTATTGCATCTGTACGCCTTACCTGGTGAAGGGAAATCCTTTGCCTCTGAGCATGACATCACCTTCCCCGAAGAAAAAGCAACATCACTGCAGCAACCGGTAACCTGGGTTGCTACACTCCCCTCCGTTAACACCAGTACTCCCGGACTAGGAAAAGAAAACAACCATTACAGGTTAAGACAATTTTTGGAATTGCATTTCAACAGGTTTAACAGGTTAACTAAAGCATCCCTTTTTGGGAGGTACAATTTCTTGAACGTTGCATAACATAACAATAAAACAACTTTTTATTACAAGTGCACACAGGTTAAAGTGCAAGCTTAGAAATGAACAAGGCGCATTGACCATTTCTGGTCTCTTCTGCGCCAGATAGTTTTGCTCCTAAAAAGCAAAACAGGTAGACGTAGATACAGTCCTGCATTGAGTCTGTAAGGAAACAAGGTAAACAAGGCAAACAAGGTCCTACCCACGCCGGCAAGTGGGCAGAACCAGGGTGCACCTTAACAGGTGCCAACTATTTATAAAATCAGTTTCCAGAGAACATTTTGTCCATATAAACTGGAAAAAAAAGAATAGCATCAAAACAACATATGTACATCAGTTATTTCACGCAGGTGAATGTTCTTTATTTCTGCTGTTTCCAGGGCAGGTCCTGGCATGTACAGCTTCCTGACTGGGAAGTCCATGAACACAGGGGTCAGCAGGTGACTCCTTAGAGGAATGTGCGAGTTCCAAAGTTTGTGTAGCCTGGGTCTGTGTTTCAGTTGCTACACGGGTATGATCAGGATGTCCATGGCACTGTTTTACATGAAGGGCGTAGTATCCCCTTTCTCCGTAGTGCCAGGTATAAGTGACTCTCACCAGGGTACAAATCACGGTCAGGGTGTCCTCTTAACAGGTGTGACTCCACATCCCTGCAGTTAACAAACAGTTCTTTTTGGCCAATTTGCGCTCTTATAAATCCCCAATGTCTGTCCAAGTAAAAGGATACCACAGTTCCAGTTCTAATGGGCCCTCTACTGGCAGGTTTAATTAAATGAGATTGAGCTTTAGCTGTTAAGTTCTGTTGCTCCATAGCCTCCCATTTAGCTCTATGTTTTTGTCCTTCTGTTGCCAGTTTTAGAATCTCCTGTTTGCAGTAGTCCTCTGTTCAGTAACTGTCACACTATTAGCCGCAGATTGGGCTTCTTTAGGAAATCCCATAAGGTCTGTTTGAGGGTGTCTCCAATGAAATGACTCTTTAAGTCTACATGCGTTCAGGGGCGATGCTACTGGGGTCATTGGTTCAGTCAATGTGTCACACGCATCAGTTATGCAGTCCCAAGTTATGGCAGTTGTCACTTGTTTGAGCACTAAGGTTGGCGGGGGTCAGCGTTGGACTGGAGCACCTTGGGCCCACCAGAGAAAATCATTCTTGGGGCCCACTATGTAGCTACATAGAAATAGATACAAGACCACCAATTGTGCCGTAAAAAGCGCTAATATCAGGGTATATTATAAGGTAGTACACGTCTTAATTATGTAGCAAGGGTTGCCCCCTCGCAGAATATAATTTAGCCCCCTCATAAAATATAATGCAGTCCCCTCTAATAGAATATAATGCACCACCCCACAAAATATAATGCAACCCCCTCAGGTATAACGCAGTCCCCACCATAGAATATAATGTGGCACCCTCATGGGGTATAATGCAGCCCCCTCATATAGTATAATGCAGCCACCACAGAATATAATGTAGTCAACTGAGAGAATGCAGCCCCACCACAGAATATAATGCAGCCCCCCATAGAGTATACTGTAGCCCCCTCACAATATGTGATGTAGCCCCCCATAATATAATGTAGTCCCCTGAGAATAATGCAGTCCCCCACAGAATATAATGTAGCCCCCTCATAAATTATAATGCAGCCCCTCTCCACCCCTATCATTGTCCTCATCACCACCTCCATCATTGCCTTCTCCCCCACCACCCCTATCATTCTCCCCCACTACCTTCATCACTGCCCATTCCACCACCTGCATCATTGCCTCCTCCCCCACCATCATTGTCCATTTCATCACCTCCATCATTGCCTCCCCCCACCACCATCATTGCCTCCCCCACCACCATCCTTGCCTCCCCCACCACCATCCTTGCCCATCACCTCCATCATTGCCTCCCCCACCACCATCATTGCCCATTTCATTACCTCCATCACTGCCTCCCACCACCACCATTGCCCATCACCTCCATCATTGCCTCTCCCCCACCACCATCATTGCCCATCACCTCCATCATTGCCTCCCCCCACCACCATTGCCCATCACCTCCATCATTGCCTCCCCCCACCACCATTGCCCATCACCTCCATCATTGCCTCACCCACCACCATCATTGCCCATCACCTACATCATTGCCTCCCCACCATCATTGCCTATCACCTCCATCATTGCCTGCCCACCATCATTGCCTATCACCTCCATCATTGCCTCCCCCACCATCATTGCCTCCCCTCACTCTCATTGCCCATGACCTCCATCATTCCCTCCCTCACAATGATTGCCCATCACCTCTTTCATTGTCTCCCCCACCATCACTGCCCATCACTTTCATCATTGCCTCCCCTCACCTCCATCATTGCCTCCCCACCACCACCATCATTGCCCATCACCTCCATCATTACCTCCCCACCATCATTGCCTCCCCTCACCCTCATTGACCATCACCTCCATGATTCCCCCCTCACCATGATTGCCCATCACCTCCATCATTGTCTGCCCCACCATCACTGTCCATCACTTACATAATTGCCTCCCCTCACCTCCATCATTGCCTCCCCACCACCACCATCATGCCCATCACCTCCATCATTGTCTTCCCCCCACCATCATTGCCCATCACCTCGATCATTGTCTCCCCCAACCACCATCATTGCCCATCACCTCCATAATTGTCTCCCCCCCACCAATATCATTGTCCTTCACCACACACACACAGCTCACCGCAGCTCATCACACACACACACACACACACACACACACACACACACACACACTGTCTCTCTCTCTCACACACACACACACACACACACACTCTCACACACACTCTCCACTCTCTCTCTCTCTCACACACTCACACACACACGCAGGCACGCAGCACAGCTCACCTCCCTGCAGCAGCAGCTCATTCCAGCAGCCTCTTCCTCGCTGGATTCCTGGAAGCTTTCTGACTGAGACAGCAGCACGCTGGATGATGACATCATCCAGCTGGGCTGTCACAGACAAGAAGCAGGATGCCGGGAGGTGAGCTGCTCTGTGAGTCTGTGTGCCTGCGTGTGTATGTGTGTGGTGCTGTGTGTGTGTGTGGGTGTGCGGTACTTTGTGAGTGTGTATGTGTGTGTGGTGCGGCTTTACATGCGGGCAGTGTTAGCTGCACCCTGCGGCTAACGCTGCCCGCTATTAAAGAGAAATGGTATTCATGCCTCTCCATGCCCATAGGGGCGTGGGGAAGCATGAATATTCATTTGGCTTTAGCAGCGGGGACAGGATCCTGTCTCCAGCTGCTGCCACTGGCACAGGGCGGACCCCCTTGACTCAGGGGCCCTATAGCCACTGGCAAGGGGCCCCTGGAGCAGTTGGGGCCCTAGGCAGCTGCTGGCCAGTATGCCAGCAGGTGTCCGTGCCTGGGCCCACCGGAGAATCCTCCAGTTCTCTGGTGGGCCAGTCCGAGCCTGTTGCCCAGTGACGTAGTATATTGGCCAGCCACGTAGTATATTGCCCAGCTACGTAGTATATTGCCCAGTGACGTAGTATATTGCACAGTGACGTAGTATACAGCACAGAGCCACGTAGTATATTGCACAGCGACGTAGTATATTGCACAGTGAGGTAGTATACAGCACAGAGCCACGTAGTATATTGCCCAGCCACATAGTATATTGCCCAGCCACGTAGTATATTGCCCAGTGACGTAGTATATTGCACAGTGACGTAGTTTACAGCACAGAGCCACGTAGTGTATTGCCCAGCCACATAGTATATTACCCAGCCACGTAGTATATTGCCCAGTGACGTAGTATATTGCACAGTGACATAGTATACAGCACAGAGCCACGTAGTATATTGCACAGCGACGTAGTATATTGCCCAGTGACGTAGTATACAGCACAGAGCCACGTAGTATATTGCCCAGCCACGTAGTATATTGCCCAGTGACGTAGTATGTTACCCAGCCACGTAGTATATTGCGCAGCCACGTAGTATATTGCCCAGTGATGTAGTATATTGGCCAGCCACGTAGTATATTGCCCAGCTACGTAGTATATTGCCCAGTGACGTAGTATATTGCACCGTGACGTAGTATACAGCACAGAGCCATGTAGTATATTGCCCAGTCACGTAGTATATTGCCCAGTCACGTAGTATATTGCCCAGTGACGTAGTATATTGCCCAGTGAAGTAGTATATTGCCCAGCCACGTAGTATATTTCCCAGTGACATAGTATATTGTACAGTGACGTAGTATACAGCACAGAGCCACATAGTATATTGCACAGTGATGTAGTATATTGCCCAGTGACGTAGTATACAGCACAGAGCCACGTAGTATATTGCCCAGCCACATAGTATATTGCGCAGCCACGTAGTATATTGCCCAGTGACGTAGTATATTGGCCAGCCACATAGTATATTGCCCAGCTATGTAGTATATTGCCCAGTGACATAGTATATTGCACAGCGACGTAGTATACAGCACAGAGCCATGTAGTATATTGCCCAGCCACATAGTATATTGCCCAGCCACATAGTATATTGCCCAGTCACGTAGTATATTGCCCAGTGACGTAGTATATTGCCCAGTGACGTAGTATATTGCCCAGCCATGTAGTATATTGCCCAGTGACGTAGTATATTGTACAGTGACGAAGTATACAGCACAGAACCACGTAGTATATTGCACAGCGATGTAGTATATTGCCCAATGACGTAGTATACAACAAAGAGCCACGTAGTATATTGCCTTCCTCGCTCACTGTGTCACATCACCTGATTTTCTGAGGGCCCCTTCCCCACTGTGTCACCTAATTTCTTGAGGGCCCCCTTTGTGCCCCTTTGGGGCCCTTCCCCAGACGTGAAATGGTGGGAGAGGTGACCCCACAGTAAATTAGGAGACAGTGGGGAAGGGGGACCACAGGAAATTAGAAATTTTCTATGGGGGCCCGCCCCGGACCCCCACCTTTTGTCACCTTTAGATTGCAAGGGGGCTTCCCATAACTGCCTCAGTGGCTGTGTGTGTGTCTCTGTCTCCTCTCTCAGCTCAGCCTCACACAGTCAGTCAGCTGTTCCTCTGACTGTGCTGGCTGGCTGAGAGGTCGGCATGCACACACTCGCACGCTGCGCACGGGCCGCTCTTATCAATAGCAGCACAGTCGGCGTCGGCAGCAGACAGTAGCCAGCAGGTACTGGCTACTACAGGCTGTACGGAAGAAAATGATGTGATCATGTGAAGAAGTGCAGCCGTGCGGCAGCTCCTTCTTCACATGACATCACAAACATGATTCATCACCTCAGTGCCTGCTGGCTGTACGGTACACAGCCTGTGCAACGGGCCCCGGCTATTCAATAAAGTGTGCACTGTTTGGTGCACAGTCAGCACACTATGCATGCAGCCTGGGCAGAGACAAATGAAGGAGGCAGGCAGGGGCTGGGGCCCACCGGAGGATTCACCGGTGTCCCGGTGCCCCAGGCCGACACTGGTGGGGGTGCTAATGGTCCCACTAAGGTGTCTTCAGCTACCGGAGCAGTTAGCATACCTGTCTCGCCGGTGCCAGTGTCTTGTTTTGCCTCTTCTGCTGTAGTCTGGATGTCTGGTTGCTGCTGTGCTTGATCCGCAGGCTATAGGGCATGGTGCTGCAACGTTGTCTCAGTGTTTGACGTCTCGCTTGTCGGCTTCTCGCTTTCCAGCAGGGCATCACTTTCTGGCTCCGTCGGGGTGGCTGTCGCGAGGTCCAGGTTTTCCGTCGGCGGTGTTGCCTCATGTTCCGGCAGGGTCTTGCTTTCTGGCTCTGTCGGGGCTGTAGGAGCGGGCTCCGGATCTCCTGTTGGCGGCGTCTCCTCCATCAGCACATCGCTCTCCGGCTCCACTGAGGTCGACGGTACAGGCTCCGCCAGGGCTGGGAACGCAGCAGGTAAGTGCTGGCGTGGCGGCTGGGCGATCTTCATTCTCCGGACCAGGGAATCTTTCCAGGCGGCCACCGCTGTCATCTGGGTCTTCATCAGTTGCTGGGCCAGCACCTCCATCTCTGCAGCGAGGAGCCCCGGGTCCAGGATAGGTTGCAGGTCCGAGGTTTCTTGCTGCTGCGGACCGGGGACATCTTTCTGGGTTTCTTCTTGTTCTGGCAGCACTTCTTCGCTGTTTACCAGGGTCTTGACCAGGTTACACGCAGCCATCCTGCTGCCGTGCTGTTCCACCTGCTTCCTCTTTCTGTGTCTCACGCACTTTCCCGCCAGCTCCCTCTGGAAGTGGACCCGTCCTGCTGACGGACATCTTTGTTTTCCATTACAGTCTCTGAAGGGGTGGATCCAGCTTTCGTGCTGGTTCTTGAACTCCACCCATGGCAACACATCTTTTCCTGCTCTATGCGCCTCTTGGTACAGCAATGGCGGTCATATTTCAGTATCACACAGTATAACACAGTCCATTGTAATACATGGTGCACAGTATCTGGCGATGCCAGGGCACGAAATCCTGTTTGTAACGCCAAAGTTGATGCACCTACAGGGCAGTGGGGCACTCGATACTGAGTCAGGTCGCAAAGGGGGATGTCACGTTGGCTGCGACCCGGTCCATGGCCCTGGGCATCAACGTTAAAGGGGATTAGAATGTTCAAAGTTTGTCATGATGCGACCTGTGGAGTTCAGTCAGTAGTGGGACCAACGCTGCGTTAAAGGGTTCCCATAGAGGATGTTGCAGCAGCCCAGATGTTACACTTCCCACAGGTGAAGCGGGGTCCTCAGGGGTCCTATGGTGTAAGGCATGGTTGGTATAGCCGGTAAATAAATGGAGGAAACAGGTTGTAAGTCTTTACCTGGTTTACTGCAGGTTGCTGGCCATAGTCCAGGGTACCTGGCACGGGTGATGGTGGTCTGGCCGGCTCAGAGGCAAATGAGAGTTCTCCTGTACCAGTAGAGGTCCATGACCCTTTACAACTAGTGCCTTTTAAGGTGAGGTTCCTGCCACCTGAAGCTTCCTACAGGGTCCTCCAGTTTCCCCCTGTCCTGGGACAGGTACCTGCATGATGGGCAGCTTTAAGCCTTTTTACAGGGACTCTAACATGCCTCAGGCTCCTCAGGTGCTTCTGCGCCTCAGACGTGTAGTATCGTGTAGTGTTGTGCCCTCCGGTCCTGCTCTGTGTCCTAGAGTCCCACAAAAGCCTCGGGCTCCCAGTTCCCGGCTACTGCGCTTCATCTCTGAGGTTGTCCTGCCACAGTTCACCTCTGAGCTCTGTTTCCCTCCTGTGCTCCTTCCCTTCCGGCTACTCCACATACAACAACCCTTCAAGTTCTTCCCCTTTCCAGAGGCTGCAGCTCCCTCGTGGTTCCCAGGCCTCTCTGTCTGCTCTGCGTCTCTCCTAGACGTCTGCTCTGCTTGGTCTCTCAGGACCAACTAACTAGCTCCTCCTCCAGGTCAGGATACATAAAGCCTAGGGAAGCTCCCCTGAATTCGGGTATTAGGCTCCCCTTCCTAGCCTGGATTTAGAATGTGTTGCATGTATGCACCTTACCTGGTGAAGAGAACTCCTTTACCGCTGACATCACCTTCCCCGAAGGAAAAGCAACATCACTGCAGCAACCGGTAACTTGGGGTACTGCATATCTAATGTCAAACCTCGGCCCGAGGGCCACTTATTATTATTTATTATTATAGCGCCATTTATTCCATGGCGCTTTACATGTGAGGAGGGGTATACATAATAAAAACAGGTACAATAATCTTGAACAATACAAGTCACAACTGGTACAGGAGGAGAGAAGACCCTGCCCGCGAGGGCTCACAATCTACAACGGATGGGTGAGGATACAGTAGGTAAGGATAGAACGGTCGTGCAGTGGTTTGGTCGATCGGTGATTACTGCAGGTAGTAGGCTTGCCAGAAGAGGTAGGTCTTCAGGTTCTTTTTGAAGGTTTCGATGGTAGGTGAGAGTCTGATATGTTGTGGTAGAGAGTTCCAGAGAGTGGGCAGCCGTTTACTGTAATGGATAGGTTCGTTGGGGGGGGGGGGGTCTCGTGAGATGGGGGAAAGACAATGAATTCTGTTTTGTCCATGTTAAGTTTTAGAAATCTGGCGGAGAAGAAGGAAGAAATAGCGGATAGACATTGAGGGATTCTGGTTAGTAGGGTGGTGATATCTGGTCCAGAGATGTAGATCTGTGTGTCATCAGCATAGAGATGATACTGAAAACCGTGAGATTCTATGAGCCGTCCCAGGCCAAAAGTGTAAATGGAGAAGAGCAGGGGCCCTAGAACTGAACCTTGCGGGACTCCGAGAGATAGGGGGGCGAGGTGAGGAGGTGGTGTGTGAATGGGAGACGCTGAATGTCCGGTCTGTTAGGTATGATGAGATCCAGGATAGGGCCAAGTCTGTGATGCCAAGGGATGAGAGGGTCTGTAGTAATAGGGAATGGTCCACTGTGTCAAAGGCAGAGGACAGGTCAAGGAGGAGGAGGATAGAGTAGTGTCGCTTGCTCTAGGCGGTTAATAGGTGACCTTAGTTAGGGCAGTTTCAGTGGAGTGGTGTGACAGGAAGCCTGTTTGTAAGCGGTCGAAAAGGGAGCAGGAAGATAGATGGGAGGACAGTTCAAGATGGATGTGTTGTTCCAGTACTTTTGAGGCAAAGGGGAGAAGTGATATAGGGCGATAGCTAGATACAGAGGATGGGTCAAGAGAGGGCTTTTGAGGATAGGTGTGATTGAGGTATGTTTAAAGCTTGAGGGGAAAACACCAGTTGTTAGTGATAGGTTGAAGAGATGGGTTAGAGTTGGGATAAAGATTGGCGAGGTTTGGGATGAAGTGGGAAGGGATCAGGTCAAGTGCACAGGCGGTAAGATGCGATCTTGAGAGTAGAGTGGAGAGTTGATCTTCTGTAATGGTTGAGAAGTTGGTTTTGGAGGTGGAGGGCTGGGTAGTTGGGAGGAAGGGCTCTGGGGGTTGTCGACTAAAACTGTCTCTGATGTTCTGCTTGAAAAATGAGGCAAAGTCTTCAGCTGAGATGAGTGGGGAGGGAGGAGGTGCTGGGGGACAGAGGAGAGAGTTGAAGGTGTTGAATAACTGTTTAGGGTTGTGAGACAGGGAGGATATGAGAGATGAGAAGTAGGTTTGCTTAGCTGTGGCGAGTGTGGTCTTGAAAGTAGTGAGGGACTGTTTGAAAGTGATAAAGTGCTCGTTGGAGTGGGATCTTTTCCATCTCCGCTCTGCAGCCCTGGAGGCTCGCCTCAGTTGTTTGGTCAGGCTGGTGTGCCGGTGCTGTCTGTTGATTTTGCAAGCTTTGGTTTGTGTGAGGGGACAAGAGATTCCAAAGCTGCAGCTATTGTGGTGTTATATAGAGCGATAGCGTCATCCGCATTGTGTAGGGAACTTATGTCTGTGACAGGGAAGAGGCATTCAGAGAGTGAGTGTAAATCAAGGTGTTTAAGATTTCTGCGAGGGTGTGCAAATTTGTGGGGTGTGGATTGTAGACAAGGAGTGGAGAGGGAAGAGAATGTGAGTAGATTGTGGTCAGAAAGAGGAAGAGGTGAGTTAGAGAGGTTAGATAGGGAGCAGAGGTGGGTGAAGATGAGGTCCAATGTGTGACCATCTTTGTGAGTGGCTGCAGAAGACCATTAAGCGAGGCCAAAGGAGGAAGTGAGGGATAGAAGTTTAGTGGCAGCTGAGAGGGAAGTGTCAATGGGGATGTTGAAGTCACCCATGATGATAGTGGGGATGTCCGCAGAAAGGAAATGAAGTAGCCAGGTGGTGAAGTGGTCAAAGAAGGTGGTGGCTGGCCCTGGGGGGCAGTAAATGACAGCCAGTTGGAAGTTGGTGGGGGCATAGTGGGATTGGGGTGAAGGAGCAGTTGTCTGACAGGAGAAAACCAACTCCTCCGCCATGCTTGCTGCTGGGGTGCATTAGGGAAAGGTGGAAGCCACCATGGGAAAGTGCAGCAGGAGAGGCTGTGTCAGAAGGGGTGAGCCAGGTTTCGGTGATGGTGAGGAAGGAAAGTTTGGTAGTAACAAAAAGATTGTGGATGTAGGAAAGCTTGGGTATAAGGTTAGAGAGGTTACGGAAATTTGTGATGGAGCGTGGATGGGAGGTAGAACTGACTGTGATGAGGAGGACCAGGATTTGGAGAGATATCACCAGCAGTGAGAAGGAGCAGAGAAAGTGTTAGCAGGAGGGAGCAGGAGAGGGCATGAGGTGGCTGTCTGTGCTTGGAGACAGAGGATTGTATGTTGAGGAATAGTTCTGAGGAGGAGGTGAGATGGATGGGGAGGATTAAAGAGGAGATGAACCATTCTTTACTAGGTGTAGGGATTAGGGGAGTTTGCAGAAAGTGAAGAATTATAGGGGTGAAAGTGAAAACAAACAGAAACATTGTTCACAGTGACTGTGTCTAGTTACCTTCAGTTCCCTTCTGGTTCAATTCTGGTTTTAATTTAATCTTCACACTTCTAGGACATCCTTATAGGAATTACACAGCAGACTAAAGTCATTGCAGACTTGTACTATGCAATGTAAGTACAACTAAGTGCATTCAGGTGTGAAGCAGAGAGGAGTGGTCTCTGCTCATCTTGGTCAGAGAATTAAGGGTGGACCAGATGCATACAATCAAGCATTGAGTAAACAAGGTCATAAATAACACTGGGGTAAGCTGGGGTTAGCTGAATGGCATACCATGTGAATGCTAGGAGCAGAGGAAAGTCTGTGTGGAAAGTTAGGTGATGTACTATGTGCACTTCATAGACAGACAAGGCAGGAGAGCAGGCTAGAGAGCTGGGTGCATGAGCATACCATGTGAATGCTAGGAGCAGAGGAAAGTCTGTGTGGAAAGTTGAGTGATGTACTATGTGCACTTCATAGACAGACAAGGCAGGAGAGCAGGCTGGAAAGCTGGGTGCATGAACATACCTGTAGGAAGAATACACTTCCAGCTGTCTGGCCTGCAGACCGAGACAGCTGAAACGCTGTTGGGGGTTCTCTAATTGGCTTCCAGTACCATCTCTATGCTGACGACACCCAACTATACACTTCTTCTCCTGATCTCACGCCTGCCTTATTAGAAAACACCAGTGATTGTCTTACCGCTGTCTCTAGCATCATGTCCTCCCTCTATCTGAAACTAAACCTGTCAAAAACTGAACTCCTCGTGTTTTCTCCCTCTACTAACCTACCTTTGCCTGACATTGCCATCTCCGTGTGCGGTTCCACCATTACTCCAAAGCAACATGCCCGCTGCCTTGGGGTCATCCTTGATTCTGACCTTTCATTCACCCCCCACATCCGATCACTGGCTCGCTCTTCTTACCTGCATCTCAAAAACATTTCTAGAATTCGCCCTTTTCTTACTTTCGACTCTGCAAAAACTCTTACTGTTTCACTTATTCATTCTCGTCTGGACTATTGTAACTCTCTACTAATCGGCCTCCCTCTTACCAAACTCTCCCCGCTCCAATCTGTCCTGAATGCTGCTGCCAGGATCATATTCCTCACCAACCGTTACACCGATGCCTCTACCTTGTGCCAGTCATTACACTGGTTACCCATCCACTCAAGAATCCAGTACAAAACTACTACCCTCATCCACAAAGCACTCCATGGCTCAGCACCACCCTACATCTCCTCTCTGGTCTCAGTCTACCACCCTACCCGTGCCCTCCGCTCCGCTGATGACCTCAGGTTAGCATCCTCAATAATCAGAACCTCCCACTCCCGTCTCCAAGACTTTACACGTGCTGCGCCGATTCTTTGGAATGCACTACCTAGGATAATACGATTAATCCCCAATCCCCACAGTTTTAAGCGTGCCCTAAAAACTCATTTGTTCAGACTGGCCTACCGCCTCAATGCATTAACCTAACGATCCCTGTGTGGCCTATATTAAAAAAAAAAAAAAAAAAAATTAATTAACTGGTTCATGCAGCTTTACATGAACACCCAAGCCTTACACTATGGCTGGTCCGAATAACTATAGCAATTGTTACCATCCACCTCTCGTGTCTCCCCTTTTCCTCATAGTTTGTAAGCTTACGAGCAGGGCCCTCACTCCTCTTGGTATCTGTTTTGAACTGTATTTCTGTTATGCTGTAATGTCTATTGTATGTACAAGTCCCCTCTATAATTTGTAAAGCGCTGCGGAATATGTTGGCGCTATATAAATAAAAATTATTATTATTATTATTCTCATGCTGTGTGTTCGGGGGGTTGTGTGGGGGCTCATACAGTATGTAGGGAGATGTCAGTATACTTCATTCTGCTCAATATTAAGTGATACAATTAATATCAATTTAAAATAATTATACTGTAATAGATATGCTAATATTAGCATCCCGTGGAATTAATTTCAGCCTATTGGTTTGGAGCCACACAACAGTCGCGGCCCTTCGGGAAAACTAATTTTCCACCCCTAATGCCATCATGTGATAGCTCCCAGACCTGTGTATCTAATGCCATCGTGTCATGCCATCATGTAATACCCCCGGACATGTGAATCTAATGCCATCATTTTTTTTACCCCCAGAGCTGTGTATCTAATTCCCATCATGCATGTATGCTCCAGAGAGTGTGTTTAATTTCATAATGCGTGATAAGAAAGTGTATCTAATGCTGATCATGCATGGTACGTCTCAGAGAGTGCATCTAATTCCAATCATTTATGATGAGCCTTAGGCTGGTTTCACACGTCCTTTTTTTTTTTCCGGTACCGGAAAAACCGGTACCGGAGATATCCGTGTCCGTGTGTCCGTGTGCTCACGTGGCACATCAGTGTGGCAGACGTGCGGTAGCCGTGTGCCTCCCGCGTGCTGCCTGAGGACCACACGGACCGTGCAGGAGAGACAGTGCTACAGTAAGCGCTGTCCCCCCTGCGTGTGGTGCTGAAGGCAGCATTCATCTCTTCTCTCTGCAGTGCTGCATGCTGGAGAGAAGGGATGAAAAATCAAGCTTTTTTTTGTTAAAAATATGCGCATATTCATCACTGTAATGAGCGTTACCACGTGACCGCTCACACAGGACAAGCTGCGGCACTGAGAGGAGGCATCGCGGGAGCTGGGTAAGTATTCCTCTTCAAGCGGGCAGGTGTGCGAGGGGTGGGAGGCGGGAGGTGACCCCCAAACTTTATTTTTAACAAAAAAAAAACAAAAAAACCTTCATTTTTCATCCCTTCTCTCCAGCATGCAGCGCTGCAGGGAGAAGAGATGAATGCCTCCTTCAGCACCACAGGCAGGCGGGACAGCGCTTTCTGTAGCGCTGTCTCTCCTGCGGGCGGAACGTGCACACGGAGGAGAGTGCACACTGTTCTCCGTGTGCATGTGTGCGGGATGCTTTGCAGACCATGCTGCAGGAGAAAAACGGACATGTCTCTGTGTTTTCAACATGGACACACGGTCCGTGAAAACACGGAGACGTGCACTGACGTGTGTCAGTGTCTCCGGTACATGAGAAAACTGTCACTATACGTACCAAAGCCACTGACATGTGAAAGAGGCCTTAGAGTGTATCTAATGCTAGCATGTGTTATACGCCCAGAGCCATGTATCTAATGCCGACCACTGCTCCCATAGAAGTGGAAAGAGCAGTGTCACACATTAGACCACTATTCCCATAAAAGTGGACAGAGCGTTGTCACACATTGTCCACTTCTATTGGAGTGGTAGTTAAATGTGTGACCCCACTCACTACACTACTATGGAATTAGTAATGTGTGACACAGTTCTGTCCACTTCTATGGGAGTTGTAGTATAATTTGTGACTGTGCTCTTTCCACTTATATGGGCACAGTAGTGTAATGTGACCCCTCCATTTTGCCCACTTCTATAGGAGTAGTAGTAAAATGTGTGACATTGCTCCATCCACTTCTATGGGAGCAGTAGTGAAATGTGTGAACCCGCTCCATCCATGTGTATTGGAGAAGTTTAATGTGTGACCCAGTTCTGTCCACTACAATGGGAGCATTAATCTAATGTGTGACCCAGCTCCATCCACTACAATGAGAGCAGTAGTGTAATGTGTGACCCAGCTCTGTCCACAGCTGCTGCATCCCAATACTATACAAGCGATCAGCCTTCCAAAAATGGAACAAAGTGATGCAGGTAAAAAAAAAATTATAATTTTTTTTTATTAAGTAATTGTAATATACAGTATGCAGGTATATATATATATATATATATATATATATATATATATATATATATATATATATTTTATTTGTATAGCACCATTGATACAAATTACAGATGTCACTTACAGTAAGGAAACTAACAATGACAGACTGATACAGAGGGGAGAGGACCCTGCCCTTGCGGGCTTACATTCCACAGGATGGTGGGGAAGGAGACAGTAGGTTGGGGGGTTGCAGCAGCTCTGGTGATGGTGAGGCGGTAGCTCCAGTAGTGGTGAGGAGGCAGCGGGGTCATTGAAGGCTGTAAGCTTTCTTCAAGCGGTGGGTTTTCAGGTTCCGTCTGAAGGATCCGAATATGGTTGATAATCGGGCGTGTTGGGGAACAGAATTCCAAGGGATGGGGATATTCGGGAGAACTCTTTGAGGCGATTAGGAATAAGTGTGGAGGAGAGAAGGAGGTCTTGAGAGGACCAGAGATTACGTGAGGGAAGATATAGGGTGAGTAGTTCAGAGATATATGGAGGAGACAGATTATGGATGGCTTTGTAGGTCAGTATTAGTAATTTGAACTGGATACATTGAGGGAATGGGAGCCAGTGAAGAGATTTGCAGAGGGGAGAAGCAGAGGAGTTGCGAGGAGAGAGATTAATTAGTCGGGCAGCACAGTTAAGGATGGACTGGAGAGGTGCGAGAGTGTTAGAAGGGAGGCCACAGAAAAGGATGTTGCAGTATTTACAAGAATTTTAGTAGATTGAGTGTTGAGGAAAGGACGGATTCTGGAAATATTTTTGAGCTGGAGGCGACAGAAGGTGTAAAGAGCTTGGATGTGTGGCTTGAAGGACAGGGCAGAGTCAAGGGTTTCTCTGAGGCAGCGGAATTCTGGTGCGGGGGAAAGCGTGATGTCATTTATTGTGATAGATCAGGTAAGGAAGATCTGTGAGATGGAGGAAAGATGGTTAGTTTGGATTTGTCCACACTGTGTTTGAGGAAGCGAGTGGAAAGGAAGATATGGCTGATAGACACTCCAGGATTCTGAACAGCAGAGAGGTGACATCTGGTCCAGAGAGGTAGATCTGAGTGTCATCAAAATAAAGGTTGTACTGGAATCGATTTGACTTTATGAGTTGTCCCAGGCCAAGTGTATATATTGAGAAGAGTAGGGGTCTTAGAATAGAACCTTGGGGACTCCAACAGAGAGAGAGTGGGATGAGGAGGTAGTGTGGGAATGTGAGATGCTGAATGTGCGGTTGCAAAGGTAGGAGGTGATCCAGGATAGGGGGAGGTCTTTGATGCCAAAGGAAGAGAGAATCTGTAGTAAGAGGCAGTGGTCAACTGGGTTGAAAGCAGAGGACAGGTCTAGAAGGGGGAGTATAGAGTATTGTCCGTTAGCTTTGGCTGTAAGTAGGTTGTTAGTAATGTTAGTCAGGGCAGTCTCAGTGGAATGATGGGGACGGAAACCAGATTGTAGATTGTCAAAGAGCAAGTTAGATGAAAGATGGGAGGAAAGTTCAATGTGAGCATGCTGCTCCAGGAGTTTGGAAGCGAATGGGAACAGCTATATTGGGCGGTAGCTGGACATAGAGGTTGGGTCGAGGGTTGGCTTTTTAAGGATAGGCGTGATTGTGGCATGTTTGAAAGCAGAAGGGAAGGTAGGTATATATATATATATATATATACAGTATATATACACACAAAAATAATCCAGCACTTCATATTCATTAGGGCCAAAGGTATATTATTGTCAGGACCTTTCCCATATATTAAATCGGCATGTCACCAGGTGAAATACTCTAAACAGCAATTTTAACACCAGAAAAACAGAGTACATATATCACCAACTTAAAAAAGATTAATTTTTATTAAACATATATTGTAATGACATATAACATAAAAATACAAGAAGAAACAACAACTGAGCACTCAAAGGGAGGAACACTGCTCCATTAGTAGGACTTGGCATAGCATATATCCATATATAGAAAACAGCTCCCTTGTTGCTGATGTTTTCACATTCATATAAAGACAAATCAGACTTGCATCAGAAGGTACACATATGTTGAAAGCACCACACAATTCTAAAGAGCATATATGTCACTGGCATCAATGCTTACCCATTGTAAGTCAAGGACGTGCAGTGGTCCGCCCTATGACCCCTGACGCGCGTTTCGCATTTGATGGCTTTCTCAAAGGGGATGTGAAATAATCCTGCAACTGCCCGTCCTTTTATAATAGTATGGCCCACTGATTGGGAGGCGGTGCATGCGCCCGCATCCCCCCCACACACACAAGGAGCCGCCTCCTATTGGCGTCATTGCACAGTGCGCATGCGGGTGAAAATACACCCGGTGACATCAGAGGCATGCACACTGTGTATTCCTGTCGCCTTGTAGAGGTACGCTGTGCGGGATGGGTGGCAGTGCGCACGCGCACTATCAGCGGCCATTACATGGATAAGAGAAAAGAGTCCCAGGATATGTAAGGGATGGTAAGTGAAAGTGGACATATAATGTCAGCGGTCCCCCTCCTAAATATGGAGGGGAGAAGACCACCCATCAAATACTCACATAATTAGTGAAAAAAGGAAAAACGTAGGGTGGCCGTGTATGACATAGATTAGATTGAAATAGCCACATAAGAGTCGCTAAAGAGAGCAGAAAGAACAGTGACATATAAAAAACGCTCAATAGAGCGAGTATGTATTAAAGAGATGGTCCAAAAAAGGACATTAAGATGCAATTTAGATACATTAAAAATGCTAATAGTATACCACATAATCAATACCCAAACAAGGTAATTATGTGAAAAATGCTAAAGTGACTTAGTGCACCATAAACTAAGAAAAAGGGATTCTCTACTAATATTAATAATAACTATTACAATAAAACTCCATAAAGATAAGGGTTTCTTTCTGACGGTCACCGACGATTTCTTCTCGTCCTCCCAATCCAAATTCCCCAAAGGACGAAGTCAGTCTTCTATGTCCCATATATGCTCAATACAAAACGAAAAATACACTAAAAGGACAAACAGGACAAAAACTTAAAATAAAGCAACTTGGGAACAATTAATGGTATTACCACATAATAAACAGTAGATCAATATCTTGGACCTCTATAGACTGTGGAAGGAACAGGACATACAAAAGGTCCCAGCTTTCATATTATGCAAAACGTCACAAAAAAGGTGCAAAAGTGAGTTTTTCATTTAACCCCTTTGGGGATAGGGTATCCAGGATTGTAATCCACCTGCATTCACGCTGAGCGGGAATCTGTTTGAGATTCCCACCTCTCACCCCACCGTGAACGCAGTCAATACCCCTGACCTTTAAACCATGGGGATCGGATCCATGGAATTCCCTAAAATGTTTAGGTAAAGTTTTTAAAGTAGATGTATCTAACTCATCCTTGGCAGCTTTGATATCACGCACATGCTCACAGACCCTAATCTTGAGCTCCCTAGAGGTCAGCCCCACATATATAAGGGAGCAGAGACAAGTAGCATAATAGATCACATATGACGTCCCACAAGAAATGTGTTCGCGAATCTTGAATTCCCTGCTCCCATCAGATGTCATAAATGTATCACATCTTAAAAGGTTGGGGCATGCCACACATGACCCACAGGGGAAACAGCCATTGTTTGATCCACCATAATTAAACAATCTTTTTTCTTTCACCACATAGTGGCTTCTTACCAGATGATCACGTAAGTTTTTGCTCCTCCTCTGGGTCATGTGTCCTTTGGTATATGGGCCGCCAAGACTGAGTCCGTGAGCAGTACTGGCCAATGTTTTTTTTTAAATTCCATGGATCCGATCCCACTGGCAATTTGACGTGGAAATGTAACTCATCCTATAGTCACTCACTTCATCCTTCTTCCTAGATGGTTTCAATAGCTCTCTTTTATCTATATGTTGTGCACGTCTGTATCCAGTTTTTATACTACGGGCACTGTATCCCCTGGACTTGAATCTTTCTGCCAAGATCGTGGATTGTCTCTCAAACCGGGTCGCTGTTGAGCTGATCCGCTTGTTTCTGAGATACTGGCCAACTGGGATGGCTTTAATTGTGGAGTAGCTGTGTGCCGAGGAGGCATGTAGGAGTGGATTGACAGAAGTATCTTTTCTGTATAGATCCGTTTCTATCCTTCCATCCTCCCCGACAAACAAGCTAATATCCAAAAAATCAATGTGTTTTCTATGAAAATTATAAGTGAATTTTAAATTAAAAGAATTATCATTAAGGTACCGCATAAAATTAGATAGGCTGGCCTCGTCACCCTCGCAAATCATTAATACATCGTCGATGTAACAAAACCAGCCTATCACAGGGTCGGCGGCCTGCGCCCCGTCGCCCTGAAAAACCTGCCTCTCCCAGAACCCGAGAAACAGGTTTGCATACGCCTGGGCACAGGCCACGCCCATTGCGGTACCTTGTACCTGCAAAAAAAAAACGATCTTTAAAAACAAAAAAGTTATGTGTCAAAATAAACTCCAACAAATCCAAAATGAAATCAGATAGGTGGCCATCCCAGTTGGCCGTCTCAAGAAAGAATCGGGCTGCTCTTACCCCATCAGAATGTCTTATTGAAGTATATAGTGACTCGATGTCAATAGTCACCAACATCATGTTTTCATCAATTGAGACACCATCGATCTTGGTAAGAACATATGTTGTGTCTCTGACATAGGAGGGGAGCGTTTCAACTAAAGGTTTTAAATAGAAGTCAATAAATTTGCATACACTATCGCTCAACCCTCCTATGCCAGAGACTATTGGACATCCAGGGGGATTTACCTTATCCTTGTGTATTTTCGGAAAAAAATACAGTGTCGCCACTTTTGGAAATTTTGGCAGCAAGCCATCCAGGACCTTCTTGGGGACAATACCAGATTCATGGGCACAATTTATAATCAATTCCAATTCCATCTGAAATTTTAACATGGGATTTTGTGGAAGTATGCGATAAATGTCCTTATTTTTTAGCTGGCGGAATGCCTCTTTCTCATATTTCTCAATCGGCCAGATCACGACATTCCCTCCCTTGTCTGCCGGTTTTATCACCACCATATCCAGTGATTGCAATTCCTTCAAGGCTTGTCTCTGTCTCTTAGTGAGATTGTCATTACATATTTTATGTGACAATCCTTTCAGATCCTCTGTAACCAATCTACAGAAGATTTCCACTTGAGGACAGACAGACAAGGAAGGGAACGTACGCGATCTGGGCACGATCGAGGAGGGGAAAGGAATACCTTGATTCTCGGCTTGTTGTTCATTCAATAAATCTTCTAGCGCAGCCAGTGCTTGTTATTCAATGGCACTCATAGGGCCCAATTGTACGTTCGTCTGGTTATGAAGTTTCTTTAGCACAAGTTTACGGCATAGAAGATGAACATCCTTCAAGGCTGTGAAAAAATCAAAGCCATTACGTGGCACAAAATTTAACCCCAATTTAAGCAATTCACATTGAGTCTCAGATAGAGGATAACATGATAAATTAATTACCTCTAAATTCGTATTTTTTGCCTTCCGCTCATATGTTGAAGGGAAAGTTTGTTTCCTTTTATTGCTTGTGGGATTTCTTTTAGGGTATCTAGGGTTCCCATAACCATCTTTATCTGAGGCTTTGGCACTTTTAGAGGCGATACTAGACTCGTCAGCTAATGTGAGGGAAGAAATTGATCCAGATCTCATTTGGAATTTAGGGCGATTGCCACTACGATTCCTTTTCCATCTATATACAGTTAGGTCCATATATATTTGGACAGAGACAACATTTTTCTAATTTTGGGTATAGACATTACCACAATGAATTTTAAACAAAACAATTCAGATGCAGTTGAAGTTCAGACTTTCAGCTTTCATTTGAGGGTATCCACATTAAAATTGGATGAAGGGTTTAGGAGTTTCAGCTCCTTAACATGTGCCACCCTGTTTTTAAAGGGACCAAAAGTAATTGGACAATTGACTGCAAGGCTATTTCATGGACAGGTGTGGGCAATCCCTTCGTTATGTCATTCTCAATTAAGCAGATAAAAGGCCTGGAGTTGATTTGAGGTGTGGTGCTTGCATTTGGAAGGTTTTGCTGTGAAGTAAACATGCGGTCAAAGGAGCTCTCCATGCATGTGAAACAAGCCATCCTTAAGCTGTGAAAACAGAAAAAAACCCATCCAAGAAATTGCTACAATATTAGGAGTGGCAAAATCTACAGTTTTGTACATCCTGAGAATAAAGAAAGCACTGGTGAACTCATCAATGCAAAAAACCTGGGCTCCCACGGAAGACAACAGTGGTGGATGATCGCAGTATAATCTCCATGGTGAAGAGAAACCACTTCACAACAGCCAACCAAGTGAACAACACTCTCCAGGAGGTCGGCGTATCAATATCCAAATCTACCATAAAGAGAAGACTGCATGAAAGTAAATACAGAGGGTTCACTGCACGGTGCAAGCCACTCAAGCATCAAGAATAAAAAGGCTAGACTGGACTTTGCTAAAAAGCATCTAAAAAAGCCAGCACCGTTCTGGAAGAACATTCTTTGGACAGATGAAACCAAGATCAACCTCTACCAGAATGATGGAAAGAGAAAAGTATGGCAAAGGCTTGGTACAGCTCATGATGCAAAGCATACCACATCATCTGTAAAACCCGGCGGAGGCAGTGTGATGGCTTGGGCATGCATGGTTGCCAGTGGCACTGGGTCACTAGTGTTTATTGATGATTTGATACAGGACAGAAGCAGCCGAATGAATTCTGAGGTATTCAGAGCCATACTGTGTGCTCAGATCCAGCCAAATGCAGCCAAACTGATTGGTCATCGTTTCATACTACAGATGGACAATGACCCAAAACATAAAGCCAAAGCAACCCAGGAGTTTATTAAAGCAAAGAAGTGGAATATTCTTGAATGGCCAAGTCAGTCACCTGATCTCAACCCAATTGAGCATGCATTTCACTTGTTAAAGACTAAACTTCTGACAGAAAGGCCGACAAACAAACAGCAACTGAAAACCACAGCAGTGAAGGCCTGGCAGAGCATCAAAAAGGAGGAAACACAGCGTCTGGTGATGTCCATGAGTTCAAGACTTCAGGCAGTCATTACCAACAAAGGGTTTTCAACCAAGCACTACAAATTAACATTTTCTTTAAAATTATTGAATCTGTCCAATTACTTTTGGTCCCTTAAAAAACAGGGTGGCACATGTTAAGGAGCTGAAACTCCTAAACCCTTTATCCAATATTAATGTGGATACCCTCAAATGAAAGCTGAAAGTCTGAACTTCAACTGCATCGGAATTGTTTTGTTTAAAATTAATTGTGGTAATATCTATAACCAAAATTAGAAAAATGTTATCTCTGTCCAAATATATATGGACCTAACTGTACTTTATTCTCTTGGAAGTCAAAATTATCTCTGTGTAGCTTTTTGGCTTTAAGCTCCCCGATTTCTTTTTCCCATAATGAAAATTCCTTTTCTAAATCAGCATTAAGTCTATCCAGAGCATCAGGGGTCAAATCACCCTTAATAGAGGACTGTAGTCCATCAATTTCTTTTTCTAGCTCTCCCAATTTGTTTTCATCCAACCTAATTAGAAGTTCTATAAAGCCTCGAGAACATTTTGTTGCAGTCTCCTCCCATTCTTTTTTGAACGTGTCATCCTCTACTGGAAAGGAGGGGAAGATTTGAACACGTAATCCTCTAGGAATTAAACCCCGGGTCAGGTACTGCCCCAAAGATGCCCTGTTCCACCACAGTCTAGTTCGTTTGTGGAGTAAAATTTTGGGTTTTAGGCAAAGTGGGACCCTAGGCAAAATTTAAAATGGGGCCCCAAATGCTAACATATTGCACATCACACAAAAGCATTTCGGTTGTATTTACGTGCGCTGATCTCAGGCTGCTAAATGAGTTTGATCGACAATACTGAAGTTGTTCAACACTTGTTTCCCAGCCTCTTTCCACCAGCTGAGGAATAATGATGGGACAGAACAATCACTAATAGATCACTAACAGATCACCATACAGTATCATGTTATCAGCAGCACATCTACAGTTTACACCAGCGATGTGCTGCTGAGAACAATGATTTTTGTTCCAGCAAAAGCAATCTGAATATGCAGCATTTTACTTGTTTAGTAAAATACACCCCTTAGTCCTCCACATATTATAATGTGCACCACAGTCCTCCATATAGTATAATACACTCCCTATAGTCTTCCATATATTAAAATACACTGTTCAATCCTCCATATAGCATAATACACTCCTCAGCCCTCCATATAGTATAATACTCTCCTCAGTCACACAGTAGTTTACAGCACAGCCCACGTAGTATTATACAGCACAGCCCATGTAGTAGTATACAGCACAGCCACGTAACAGTCATGTCGGACGCAATTCACACTAGGGCGTCCGACAGACAGCGGTAATTCTGCATTCGTCCACTATGCGCTCAGTGGCGCCGGCTAGATTTTGTCCAGGTTGTCCGGCCTTTAAATAGTTCTTCTGAACTTTGGGCGTCGCCGATTATAGCTTGTGTCTTGTACCGTTTGGAGCTCCCTTCGGTATATAAGATTCACAATGTGTTCCACAGGTCTTTATTAAAAAAGGTGGTGGGTTCCGTGGACGCGGCGCCGATGCCACCTCCAGTTTTGGTGGATGGCAATTTAGAGTTTGAAGTCTCCAAGGTGGTTGACTCTCGAGTAGTGTGCTGCACTTTACAATACCTGGTACACTGGCGTCGTTACGGGCCTGAGGAGAGGTCTTGGGTACCAGCCTCGGACATTCATGCGGACCAGCTGGTCAGTATGTTTCACCGCCGCCATCCGGACAAGCCGGGTCCTATAAGTCGTGAGGGCCCTGGGGTCCCTCGTAGAAGGCGGGGTACTGTCATGTCAGACGCTATTCACACTAGGGCATCTGACAGACAGCGGCAATTTTGCATTCGTCCACTATGCGCTCAGTGGCGCCGGCTAGATTTTGTCTAGGTTGTCCGGGGTTAATCTAGCTGGTACTCGGATTGGAGGCTGGGTCATGCCCACGGCCTTTAAATAGTTCTTCTGAACTTTGGGCGTCGCCGATTATAGCTTGTGTCTTGTACCTGGTGATCTCGGTTTGGAGTGGTTGTCTTGGAGTGGAAATATCATATCTGGTGGTGTATGATCCTTTGTCATATTTCTCCTTCCTATATTTGTGTTTTGTTTTGCCCTGTGCACATTATAGTGTTTTCCTGAGTGTGTTTGCGGCGTGGTGCGTTTTTGGTTTTCCCTGTCTGTGCTTTCTGTAGGGGTTGGTGTGAGGAATTATCACTGGGTGGAGGGTGGAGGTTTCAGTTTGGTACTGAAATAGGAGTCAAGGTCAGGCCTGGCGGCCCAGACAAGCACACCATCAGTGTAATCTCTGGGAGAGGGGCAGACAGGGTTTCCCTAGTCTGAGGGATATCGCAGGGGCCTGGGTTATTAGCTTTAGCCTAGCTAGGCTCCCCATGACAGTAACAGTATACAGCTCTGCCCACGTAGCAGTATACAGCACTGCCCACGTAGCAGTATACAGTACAGCCCACGTAGCAGTATACAGCACAGCCCACATAGTAGTATACAGCACAGCCCACACAGTAGTATATAGCACAGCCCACATAGTAGTATACAGCACAGCCCACATAGTAGTATATAGCACAGCCCACATAGTAGTATATAGCACAGCCCACATAGTAGTATATAGCACTGCCCACAGAGTAGTATATAGCACAGCCCACGCAGTAGTATACAGCACTGCCCACACAGTAGCATACAGCACAGCCCACACAGTAGTATACAGCACTGCCCACTCAGTAGTATATAGCACTGCCCACACAGTAGTATATAGCACAGCCCACACAGTAGTATATAGCACAGCCCACATAATAGTATACAGCACAACCCACACAGTAGTATATAGCACAGCCCACATAGTAGTATATAGCACAGCCCACATAGTAGTATATAGCACAGCCCACATAGTAGTATATAGCACAGCCCACACAGTAGTATATAGCACAGCTCACATAGTAGTATATAGCACAGCCCACATAGTAGTATATAGCACAGCCCACATAGTAGTATGTAGCACAGCCCACATAGTAGTATATAGCACAGCTCACATAGTAGTATATAACACAGTCCACACAGTAGTATATAGCACAGCCCACACAGTAGTATATAGCACAGCCCACACAGTAGTATACAGCACAGCCCACACAGTAGTATATAGCACAGCCCACACAGTAGTATATAGCACAGCCCACACAGTAGTATATAGCACAGCCCACATAGTAGTATACAGCACAGCCCGTATCTCTCCTCCCCCCGAGAATGGCCCCACAGTCCAGTAAAAAAAAACACTCCTCACCTCTCCTCGTGCCCGCGTTGCTCCCTGCTCCTGTTTTGGCGGCTGCCGCAGTGTCAGAGGCAGAGCGGGGAATGATGGGAGAGGGAGTGTCAGCAGACGCTCTCTCTATCATTGCATTCAATATGTAGTTGAATTCGGCGGCGGCACTGGTGGGGGTGGTGGGGGGTTTAGTCGGTGCACAGCGGCCCACTACTGGCACCGGCCCTCCTGGCATTTGCCAGAACTGCCCAATGGCCAGTCCAGCCCTGACTATACCTGTAGATAAATTCCAAAATGGAGTAACTTGAGGGGGGCATTCTGCCCTTCCGGCAACTAGAGGCTCTGTGTATGGAGTCCCCAAACTGTTTTAGGAAAACCTGCGCTCCAGGAGGTAAATAGTACTCCAATCCTCCCAAGTCTCTCCGTGTGGTTAAGTAGTACTGTACAACCACATATGGGGTATTGCCACATTCATTAGAAATTGTGGGACAAATTATGGTGCCATTTTTACTCACTTGTGTGAAAATGTAAAATCTGGGGCTAAAATAAAATTTGGTGATAAAAAATGGAGTTATTCTTTCTTCATTGACCAACGGTATAAAATTCTGTGACATGGTGTCAATATGACCACTACACCCCTAGATGAATTCATTGAGAGGTGTAGTTTGTAATTTGGGGTCCCTTATGGGGGATTCTGCTGTTTTGGCACCTCAGTGGCTCTCCCAGTGGGTCATGGCACTTGCAAACCTTAACAGTACAATCTGGCGCTCCTTGCCTTCTGAGCTTTGCACTGTGCCTGAAACTGAAAAATATTTCCCGATTACATGTAGGGCATTGGCGCACTCTGGAAAAATCGGCCTCAATTTATTGTAAAAAAAATTCCTATTAGCCCTTAGAAAGATTAAAAACTTGGGGCTAATACAACATTTTTCGTGGTAAAAATGTAATTTATTCTTTCTTCACCACTGGTATAATATTCTGTGAGCCACATGTGGTGTCAATATGATCATGGTTTTGGAAATTTTGTTTGAAAAAGAAAAAATTGCTTGTCCACTTTTAACCCTTATCAATATACCTAATTTGGACGTGTCCATGTGTCTGTGCGCAATGAGCCATCCACAGTTGGGCGTAACCATGGATACCTAAGGAGAGGAGCTCCCCCTGGTGGCGAGTTAAAGGGACACTGTCACCTGAATTTGGAGGGAACAATCTTCAGCCATGGAGGCGGAGTTTTGGGGTTTCTCTGTCCTCCATAGTACACGCCTGCGCAAGGCAAGATTGCCTTGTGCAGGCATGTACTACGGAGGACAGAGAATGAACTTCAATCCAATATTGCAGCCAGCATGCAGCCAGCGGGTAAGGAAAGGGTGAATCAAAAACCCCCAAACCCCGCCTCTATGGCTGAAGATTGTTCCCTCCAAATTCAGGTGACAGTGTCCCTTTAAGGCATAAGCCTTTTTTGAATGTTAGCCTATGAGGATCAAATTGAGCGTGCTGCTGCACATAGAAAAGCGAATCGCATATGAATGCATAACCTGCATCTTAATGAATCAGAAGATGAACAAAATTGTCAAAGAACTGCTGATGCAGCCCGACAGAGGGCGGCCAGAGCAAGAGAAACAAATGAAGTAACTGAATCACGTAGAGCATCTAATGCTGCACGCCAATGAGCAACACGCAATGCACAAAGTGATACACATATTTCACAAAAAAGAGAGCAAGATAGAATATGTGTCCAAAATGCAAGAGCCACTCGACGACGGCAAGTTACATTTGCCGCTAGAGGACTTCTCAATCAAATTGATGAGACACGTATTGAAGAGCACTATGCTGGAGAACTGACATTTCGATGTCAGTTCTGCCAATCTAAAAATTTCAAAGACAAAATGGCCCAGGACAAAACATTCCCTTCCTGCTGCAAGAGAGGGCGCATCCAATTACGACCCATTCGTATGGATGATCAATTAGTCAAGTTGATGAAAGAAGAGCATCAGCACTCTAATAACTTTATGGATAATATAAGGCAATACAATAGGTCGCTTGCTTTGGCATCAATGGGAGCACAAGTAGCGCCACCTCCTGGGCATGGTCCATACTGTTTTCAAATTCATGGACAAATTTACCACAGAACTGCCCCATTGCATCCCGCTGTGGGTAGTATGCCCAAGTTTGCCCAGATTTATATATTGGACAGTGAAGAAGCATTAAGTACAAGAAGTCAAGCAAAAAAAAAAGTACCTCCCAGCACTGCTATCATCTCTTGGAGAGAAAATGAAAGCAATTAACCCACTCGCAAGAGCCTTCACAATGATGAGGGAATTTGAAATAGAGGAAGAGAGGATTGCTGAATTAGAAAATCGCGATCCACTCGAAATAACAATGTCAATTCTAAATGACTACAACAATGACCAGAGGCGCTACAATGCACCAAGATGCAATGAAGTAGCTATAATTTATCAAAATGCAATGGGTGAACCCCCATTTAATAGGGACAACAGAGTTCACCTCAAAAGTGAAAACCAAACTGTTCAAATCAGCTTTATTCACAGAAAGTGTGATGCAATGGCATATCACTTCTATTCCCATATGGGGACAGTGGATCGACAATAAATTTGACAACTCCAATTGCCCTAAGTGTGCAACATCAAGGAATTGGTGACATTCATCTACCATCCATACCAGTAGATTAAGATCGACAAGAAAAAATCACCCTGTTGCAGTACTATACATTCAGGCTTGCCATTCGTGACGAGTTCAATCCCCTTTTAAATGCTGGGAAGTTGATGCAACAATTTATCGTTGACAATTACGTCAAAATTGAGTCCAACAGGGTCGAATATATAAAACAAAATCAAAAGGCATTGCGCGTCAACAGTTATGCCGGCATTATGGATCACATCCATAATGCTGCATTACACCAAGGGCCAAAAGCTGGGACACCAGTAATTTTACCATCCACTTTCATTGGAAGCTTAAGAGCTATGCAGCAAAATTACCAAGACGCCATGACAATTGTCCAAAAATTCAGAAAGCCAGATCTTTTTGTTACGATGACCCGTAACCCAAAGTGGAAAGAAATTACTGAAAACTTAGAACCATGGCAAAGGCCAGAGTTCAGACCAGATTTGGTTGCATGAGTATTTAAAATCAAACTTCAAGCCGTGCTTAACGAGATTTTGAAAAAACACATTTTTGGCTGTGTAGTTGCCTATGTGCATGTAATAGAATTTCAAAAGTGTGGACTACCACACGCTCACATGCTCTTAATCCTCGGAGAGGAAGATAAACCGAGGGACAAATAAATAATTGACATATTGGTCTCCGCTGAAATCCCAAATGAGACAGCAAATCCAAAACAGCATGAGGCAATGATGAAGCACATGATTCATGGCCCATGTGGCGAAGATCAACCTGGTGCTATATGCATGACAGATGGTCAATGCGCAAAACAATTCCCAAAGGAATTTAATACAGAGATAAACCCCAATATTGATGGTTATCCACAGTACCGTCAACGCAATACTGGAAAAACCAGACGAGGAACGTGAGAAATCGACAATAGATGGGTAGTTTTTCGAAGATGGTAATGTGGATATGGTTATTTCAGACTCAAAAGCCTCTACTCTGCAGGCTTATTTTGAGCTAAACAGAGTTGACGCTTCCGCCCATCAGTATTTGTACAGTGAAATCCCTGAACACTATGTCTGGAATAGAAAAGCTGTACTAGAAGGATGAAAAAACCAATTGGCTCAATTTGGGAAAACAATTGCCCGAATGTATACAGTCTCTTTAACAGATGGTAACCTGTATTACCTTAGACTCCTTTTACTTCACATAAGAGGAGCAAAGTCTTATGCTGACTTAAGGACTGTCAATGGAGTCGTACATAACATGTATAAAAATGATTGCATTGATCTTCATCTTTTGGAAGACGATTCCCAATGGGAAGACGGTATAACAGATGCAATTGCTTTCCAAATGCCCTACCAACTTCACGAATTATTTGCTATAATTTGTGTATATGAGGAACCAGCTAAACCATTGGCATTATGGCAAAAATATAAAAAACAAAATTATGGATGATTACACCAGGCGGTATGCTCCAGAAATTGCTGAGCAACTGGCTTTTCGTGATATTAATGAAGTTCTTTTAAGCAATAAAAAGTCCTGTGCTGACTACGGAGTGCCAACTCCAGTAAATGTTCCAGATGAAATACTGGACCAACTGAATTATGCTGTAATAAAGCAGGAGGCTCAGCAATTGAAAGCTATGCTTAAGGAAGCTCAGAAATCAGCTTTCGATGCAATTATGCAAGCAGTCAATGCTGCATCACAGCCAGACGACACTAGCTCACACTTCTTTTTTCTGGACGGCCCAGGAGGCAGTGGGAAGACATTTTTGTACAACTGCTTGCACAAGACACTACAAGCAGAAAAGAAGTCTATTTGCTCAGTAGATTGGCGGCTACATTACTTCAAAACGGTAGCACCTACCATTCCAAGTTTGGCCTTGGAATTACAACAAATGAGACCACAGTGTCAAAAATTAAGCCAACCTCTCTTCAAGCAAAGGAGCTTAGGGAGTCATCTGTCGTTATTTGGGACGTCTAAAAACAAGAAAAAAAAAAAAGCGCACATAGAGTAATACCTTCAGGTGTCGCAATCACGTGGACCCCCACAAAACAGACTCACCTGGTCTGGTTGTGACAGGTCACAACTCCCTTGGATCAGCACGTATGGTCGCAGCAAGCTCCCGGCAAGCAGAACAAATCCACATGGAGAGAAGTAGAACCGGAGAATAGAAGCCGCGCAGACCACAATAAAGGTATCAGAGTTACACACACACTCTGTTTATTAGCCGGAAAACAGAGTGTGTGTGTAACTCTGATACCTTTATTGTGGTCTGCGCGGCTTCTATTCTCCGGTTCTACTTCTCTCCATGTGGAGTTATTTGGGACGAGGTAACAATGACTCCCTGTTTTAATATGAATGCTGGGTTAATTTGTTCCAAGACTTACAGTATAGACCAAAAGTTTGGACCCACCTTCTCATTTAAAGATTTTTCTGTATTTTCATGACTATGAAAATTGTACATTCACACTGAAGGCATCAAAACTATGAATTAACACATGTGGAATTATGTACTTAACAAAAAAGTGTGAAACACCTGAAATTATCTACTATATAATTGTCTAAGAGTCACTTCCGTCTTTCTGCCACTCCTTCTGTCTGTCCTTCTTTTTGTCACGGATATTCATTGGTCGCGGCCTCTGTCTGTCATGGAATCCAAGTCACTGATTGGTCTCGTCAGCTGCCTGTCATGACTGCCGCGACCAATCAGCGAAGGCCACAGTCTGATTAGTCCCTCCCTACTCCCCTGCAGTCAGTGCCCGGTGCCCGCTCCGTACTCCCCGCAGTCACCGCTCACATAGGGTTAATGCCAGCGGTAACGGACCGCGTTATGCCGCGGGTAACTCACTCTGTTACTGCCGCTATTAACCATGTGTGACCAAGTTTTTACTATTGATGCTGCCTATGCAGCGTCAATAGTAAAAGGATCTAATGTTAAAAATAATAATAAAAAGAAAAATCATTATATACTCACCTTCCGCCGCCTTTCCCGCTCCTCGCAACGCCCTGGTAACCGCTCCATGTGACTGCGACCTCATCACAGGTCCTGCGCGCCTGCGCGAGAAGGACCTACCTTGACGTCACGGTCATGTGACCGCGACGTCATCACGGGTCCTGCGCTACCAACCCTGGGACCGGAAGCTGCTGAGTGCACTGCACACACAGGCGACATGACTACAAGGGCTCCCTCGGAAGGTGAGTATATGTTTATTTTTTAACCTGTGACATACGTGGCTGGGCAATATACTACGTAGCTGGGCAATATACTACGCGACTGGGCAGTATACTACGTGGCTGGGCAATACACTACGTGGCTCTGTGCTGTATACTACGTCGCTGTGCAATATACTACGTGGCTCTGTGCTGTATACTATGTCACTGGGCAATATACTATGTACCTGGGCAATATACTATGTGACTGGGCAATATACTACGTAGCTGGGCAATATACTACGTGGCTGGGCAATATACTTTGTGACTGGGCAATATACTACGTGACTGGGCAATGTACTACGTGGCTGGGCAATATACTATGCGGCTGGGCAATATACTACATGACTGGGCAATATAGTACGTGACTGGGCAATATACTACGTGGCTGGGCAATACACTACGTGGCTCTGTACTGTATACTACGTCGCTGTGCAATATACTATGTGGCTCTGTGCTGTATACTACGTCACTGGGCAATATACTACGTGACTGGGCAATATACTACGTGGCTGGGCAATATACTACGTGACTGGGCAATATACTACGTGGCTGGGCAATATACTACGTGGCTGGGCAATATACTATGTGGCTTGGCAATATACTACGTGACTGGGAAATATACTACGTGACTGGGCAATATACTACGTGGCTGGGCAAAATACTATGTGACTGGGCAATATCCTACATCACTGGGCAATATACTACGTAGCTGGGCAATATAGTATGTGACTGGGCAATATACTACGTGGCTGGGCAATATACTACGTGAGCTGTGCAATATACTACGTGGACATGCATATTCTAGAATACCCGATGGAATCGGGCCACCATCTAGTGTCTTATATTCTAGGTTCTTCAAAGTAGCCTCCTTTTTCATTAATGACTGCTTTGCACACTCTTGGCATTCTCTTAATGAGCTTCAAGAGGTAGTCACCGGGAATGGTCTTCCAACAATCTTGAAGGAGTTCCCAGAGATGCTTTGCACTTGTTGGCCCTTTTGCCTTCACTCTGCGGTCCAGCTCACCACAAACTATCTCGATTGGGTTCAGGTCTGGTAATTGTGGAGGCCAGGTCATCTGACGTAGCACCCCATCACTCTCCTTCTTGGTCAAATAGCCCTTACACAGCCTGGAGGTGTGTTTGGGGTCATTGTCATGTTGAAAAATAAATGGTGGTCCCACTAATTGCAAACCGGATGGAATAGCATGCCACTGCAAGATGCTGTGGTAGCCATGCTGGTTCAGTATGCCTTCAATTTTGAATAAACCCCCACCAGTGTCACCAGCAAAGCACCCCCACACCAGCCATGTAGAGTCCATCTGTTCACCGTTTCTGCATTGCACAAGGACACGGTGGTTGGAACCAAAGATCTCAAATTTGGACTCATCAGACCAAACCACAGATTTCCACTGGTCTAATGTCCATACCTTTTTTTCTTTAGCCCAAACAAGTCTCTTCTGCTTTTTGCCTGTCCTTAGCAGTGGTTTCCTAGCAGATATTTTACCATGAAGGCCTGCTGTACAAAGTCTCCTCTTAACAGTTGTTGTAGAGATGTGTCTGCTGCTAGAACTCTGTGTGGCATTGACCTGGTCTCTATTCTGAGCTGCTGTTAACCTGCGATTTCTGAGGCTGGTGACTCGGGTAAACTTATCCTCAGAAGCAGAGGTAACTCTTGGCCTTCTTTCCTAGGGTGGGCCTCATGTGAGCCAGTTTCTTTGTAGCGCTTGATGGTTTTTGCCACTGCACTTGGGGACACTTTCAAAGTTTTCCCAATTTTTCGGACTGACTGACCTTCATTTCTTGAAGTAATGATGGCCACTCGTTTTTCTTTACTTAGCTGCTTTTTTCTTGCCATAATACAAATTCTAACAGTCTATTCAGTAGGACTATCATCTGTGTATCCACCAGACTTCTGCACAACACAACTGATGGTCCCAACACCATTTATAAGGCAAGAAATCTCACTTATTAAACCTGACAGGGCACACCTGTGAAGTGAAAACCATTCCCGGTGACTACCTCTTGAAGGTCATCAAGAGAATGCCAGAGTGTGCAAAGCAGTCATCAAAGCAAAAGGTGGCTACTTTGAAGAACCTAGAATATAAGACATAATTTCAGTTGTTTCACACTTTTTGGTTAAGTATATAATTCCACATGTGTTAATTCATAGTTTTGATGCCTTCAGTGTGAATGCACAATTTTCATAGTTATGAAAATACAAAGTGGGGGAAATAAGTGCGGGAAATAAGTATTTGATCCCTTGCTGATTTCGTAAGATTGCCCACTGACAAAGACATGAACAGTCTATAATTTTAAGGGTAGGTTAATTTTAATATTGAGAGACAGAATATCAAAAATAAAATCCAGAAAATCACATTGTATAAATTTGGACTTGCCCATGTCGTAGAGGTTAGAGTCTGACTGATTGAGTCTGTGAACAGGAGTCTTTTATAAAGGTGACTATGTAAGTCATCTGTCTTTAATGCAGGTAATGAGTTGATTAGGAGTGTCTAGCTTTTCTGTAGGAGCCAACTATCACCCCACTTGGCAAGTGGGAAAAGCGTGGTTTAGTGCCAGAATTGGCACATCTTAGAGTTGTGCCTTTTCTGAGGTGGGTGACAGCTGATGTTTTTAGCCTGGGGGGCAGTATCTATGGACCCTTCCTAGGCTATTGATATCAGCCCGCAGCTGTCTGCATAGCTTTTCCTGGTTATTAATTACACTGGTCAATGCAATGGCTAAATGTTTTAAAACATATTTTAAGTCAATTTTGGCTGCTGATTACGAATATGAACTCCGCTTTTGGCTATCACATCAGGATTTCGAGATATTTGGAATTTTGATGAAAATTACTCCTATCTAATGTTTTATGATAAAATCACATGATTTTCGATACTACATTGTATATTTTTAATCAAGGATTAACAAAGATTACAAAGTCTGTGTACAGCAAATCAAATATACTTACAGAAAAAAACTGCAAAATATAAAAACATATATATGGCACACAGATGAATGACAAATGGCAGTTATTTGAACTTTCTTTTCTTGGCTGATCTGTGTTGTACAGCTTCTGGGTTGTCTCTCATCAAGCTCCAGCAATAGTCAGCCATCATATGTGAGTCCTGTTCTTCCATTGTTTTAATGTCCTGATGAAAACGCTCCCCTTGTTCCTCGCTCACATCCCTAAGGTTCCTGGAAAAAAGTCCAAATGGTTATGTAAATAGTGAATCTTGATACTCATTCTACATCCAAGATTTCGCAGGCTCCTTAGTAGCTCTTCTACAATCCCTTCATAGTTGACTGCTTTCTTATTCCCTAGAAAATTCTGCACCACATTACAAAATGCGTTCCAAGCTCTTTCTTCTGTCTCCTTCATTGATCTGATAAAATTTGGGTCTCTCATAAGTGTTCTTATTTGAGGTCCATCAAATATTCCAGCCTTTTTCTTCTCTTCACTAAGACCAGGAAAAGTTGAATATATATAGTTAAAGCATTCTCCACTGTGATTGAGAGCTTTGACGAACTGCTTCATCAATCCAAGTTTTATGTGTAAGGGAGGAAAGACAATGTCCTTCCTATCCACTAGAGGATCATGGATAACATTATTATCGCCAGATGCCAAACTCTGTCGCTGAGGCCATTCAGTTTTCACCCAATGCTCTGCTGTAGCTCTACTGTCCCAGTAGCACAGAAAACCAGGGTGTTATCATAACAAATGGGAATTATGCATGTTCAAAGAAAACAAAGATGTTCTCACATTTATTGGGAGACTAAATGAAAACTAAATTTACCTTAGTGAACCGTATAAACCGGCACTTTTCATACACTGCTAATATTTATCATGGAATTCTTGAAAATGGGCTACATACCTGTAGCGCAAAAACGTGATGTGATAGAGAAATTATAAGATCAGATTTGAATTCAGCACCCTCAAATTAAGGTACCGTTACACTAAACGATTTACCAACGATCACGACCAGCGATACGACCTGGCCTTGATCGTTGGTAAGTCATTGTGATGCCGAAGTCCCCGGGTAACCAGGGTAGACATCGGGTTATTTAGTGCAGGGCTGCGCTTAGTAACCCGATGTTTGCCCTGGTTACCATTGTAAATGTAAAAAAAAAAACACTACATACTCACATTCCGGTGTCTGACACGTCCCCCGCCGTCACCTTCCCGCACTGAATGTGTCAGCGCCGGCCATAGAGCACAGCACAGCGGTGACGTCACCACTGTGCTTTACGGCCGGCGCCCACAGTGAGTGCGGGAAGCTGACGGCGGGGGACGTGACAGACACCGGAATGTGAGTATGTTGTGTTTTTTTTTTACTTTTACAATGGTAACCAGGGTAAATATCGGGTTACTAAGCGCGGCCCTGCGCTTAGTAACCCGATGTTTACCCTGGTTACAAGTGAACACATCGCTGGATCGGCGTCACACACGCCGATCCAGCGATGACAGCGGGTGATCCAGCGACTAAATAAAGTTCTGGCCTTCTAGCTCCGACCAGCGATGTCACAGCAGGATCCTGATCGCTGCTGTGTGTCAAACACAACGAGATCGCTATCCAGGACGCACACCTGTCCATGAAATAGCCTTGGAGTCAATTGTCCAATTACTTTTGGTCCCTTTAAAAACAGGGTGGCACATGTTAAGGAGCTGAAACTCCTAAACCCTTCATCCAATTTTATTGTGGATACCCTCAAATGAAAGCTGAAAGTCTGAACTTCAACTGCATCTGAACTGTTTTGTTTAAAATTCATTGTGTATATATCTATTTTATCTATTCTATTCTACCCTGTCAGTGTGATTTTACTGTACACAGCACATGAATTGCTGGCTATTCAAATGCGATTGGTATGTAAACATCCGACAGCACTCGCATGATCCAAGTGCTGTGTAATTTTTTTCTCACAACCATTGACTTCTATTGCGGTATGCGATTAGATTTCCAGCAGCATGTTGCAACTTTTTCCAGTCCGATCGTGATTCGATGCAGATGAACACATAATCATAGAATAAATTAGTCCGAATTCAATCCGAATTTTTATTGGATTGTATTAGTCCGATTTCATCGCAAGTGGGAATGAGCCCTAACTAATAAAATGCAAAGCACCAATGCTCTGAAGTCCCCACTGGTCTTGCAGCAAGCACATACATCATTGACCTTACAATTGAATTGCAGTCAATTACTGCAGCATAGCACGCTTGCAAACATCACCACTTTGGCTAGTAAATGGCTGCAGGTTATAAATGATGTATGCAACATCATCGCCACAACACCAAATATGTCTACCAGAATGGCATTGCTGAGTGGAGGATTTAATGGGTAAAAAAATTAAAATCACAAGAAAAACACTACTCTGATGGTTACCGGGAGTCAAAATTATCATGTGAGTAACTCATAAATATAAGTATAATAATAATAATAGTAATAATAACAATAATAATAAGTATTTTACTATTATCTATATATATAGTTGTCTAAGGGTCTGTTTGTCTGTAACAAAAATCCCGCGTCACTGATTGGTCACGCCCGGCGGGCCTTCGACCAATCAGCGTTCATAAATAAACTACATACATATACTAGAACGAGAATAACATGGAGGACAGTCTGTGAGGAAGAGAATAACATGGAGAACAGTCTGTGAGGGAGAGAATAACATGGAGGACAGTGTGTGAGGGAGAAAACAACATGGAGGACAGTCTGTGAGGGAGAGAATAACATGGAAAACAGTCTGTGAGGAAGAGAATAACATGGAGGACAGTCTGTGAGGGAGAGAATAACACGGAGGACAGTCTGTGAGGAAGAGAATAACATGGAGGACAGTCTGTGAGGGAGAGAATAACATGGAGGACAGTGTGTGAGGGAGAAAATAACATGGAGGACAGTCTGTGAGGGAGAGAATAACACGGAGGACAGTCTGTGAGGAAGAGAATAACATGGAGGACAGTCTGTGAGGGAGAGAATAACATAGAGGTCAGTCTGTGAGGGCGAGAAGAACATGGAGGTCAGTCTGTGAGGGTGAGAATAACATGGAGGTTAGTCTGTGAGGGCGAGAATAACATGGAGGACAGTGTGTGAGGGAGAGAATAACATGGAGGACAGTCTTTGAGGGAGAGAATAACATGAAGGACAGTCAGAGGGCGAGAATAACATGAAGGACAGTCTGTGAGGGAGAGAATAACATGGAGGACAGTGTGCGAGGGAGTGAATAACATGGAGGACAGTCTGTGAGGGTGAGAATAACATGAAGGACAGTCTGTGAGGGAGAAAATAACATGGAGGACTGTCTGTGAGGGAGAGAATAGCAAGGAGGACAGTCTGTGAGGGAGAAAATAACATGGAGGACAGTCTGTGAGGGAGAGATTAACATGGAGGACAGTCTGTGAGGGAGAGAATAACATAGAGGTCAGTCTGTGAGGGCGAGAAGAACATGGAGGTCAGTCTGTGAGGGCGAGAATAACATGGAGGTTAGTCTGTGAGTGCGAGAATAACATGGAGGACAGTCTGTGAGGGAGAGAATAACACCGAGGACAGTGTGTGATGGAGTGAATAACATGGAGGACAGTCTGTGAGGGAGAGAATAACATGAAGGACAGTCTGTGAGGGAGAAAATAACATGGAGGACTGTCTATGAGGGAGCGAATAGCAAGGAGTACAGTCTGTGAGGGAGAAAATAACATGGAGGACAGTCTGTGAGGGAGAGATTAACATGGAGGACAGTCTGTGAGGAAGAGAATAACATGGAGGACAGTCTGTGAGGGAGAGAATAACACGGAGGACAGTCTGTGAGGAAGAGAATAACATGGAGGACAGTCTGTGAGGGAGAGAATAACATGGAGGACAGTGTGTGAGGGAGAAAATAACATGGAGAACAGTCTGTGAGGGAGAGAATAACACGGAGGACAGTCTGTGAGGGAGAGAATAACATAGAGGTCAGTCTGTGAGGGCGAGAAGAACATGGAGGTCAGTCTGTGAGGGTGAGAATAACATGGAGGTTAGTCTGTGAGGGCGAGAATAACATGGAGGACAGTGTGTGAGGGAGAGAATAACATGGAGGACAGTCTTTGAGGGAGAGAATAACATGAAGGACAGTCAGAGGGCGAGAATAACATGAAGGACAGTCTGTGAGGGAGAGAATAACATGGAGGACAGTGTGCGAGGGAGTGAATAACATGGAGGACAGTCTGTGAGGGTGAGAATAACATGAAGGACAGTCTGTGAGGGAGAAAATAACATGGAGGACTGTCTGTGAGGGAGAGAATAGCAAGGAGGACAGTCTGTGAGGGAGAAAATAACATGGAGGACAGTCTGTGAGGGAGAGATTAACATGGAGGACAGTCTGTGAGGGAGAGAATAACATAGAGGTCAGTCTGTGAGGGAGAGAATAACACCGAGGACAGTGTGTGATGGAGTGAATAACATGGAGGACAGTCTGTGAGGGAGAGAATAACATGAAGGACAGTCTGTGAGGGAGAAAATAACATGGAGGACTGTCTATGAGGGAGCGAATAGCAAGGAGTACAGTCTGTGAGGGAGAAAATAACATGGAGGACAGTCTGTGAGGGAGAGATTAACATGGAGGACAGTCTGTGAGGAAGAGAATAACATGGAGGACAGTCTGTGAGGGAGAGAATAACACGGAGGACAGTCTGTGAGGAAGAGAATAACATGGAGGACAGTCTGTGAGGGAGAGAATAACATGGAGGACAGTGTGTGAGGGAGAAAATAACATGGAGAACAGTCTGTGAGGGAGAGAATAACACGGAGGACAGTCTGTGAGGGAGAGAATAACATAGAGGTCAGTCTGTGAGGGCGAGAAGAACATGGAGGTCAGTCTGTGAGGGTGAGAATAACATGGAGGTTAGTCTGTGAGGGCGAGAATAACATGGAGGACAGTGTGTGAGGGAGAGAATAACATGGAGGACAGTCTTTGAGGGAGAGAATAACATGAAGGACAGTCAGAGGGCGAGAATAACATGAAGGACAGTCTGTGAGGGAGAGAATAACATGGAGGACAGTGTGCGAGGGAGTGAATAACATGGAGGACAGTCTGTGAGGGTGAGAATAACATGAAGGACAGTCTGTGAGGGAGAAAATAACATGGAGGACTGTCTGTGAGGGAGAGAATAGCAAGGAGGACAGTCTGTGAGGGAGAAAATAACATGGAGGACAGTCTGTGAGGGAGAGATTAACATGGAGGACAGTCTGTGAGGGAGAGAATAACATAGAGGTCAGTCTGTGAGGGCGAGAAGAACATGGAGGTCAGTCTGTGAGGGCGAGAATAACATGGAGGTTAGTCTGTGAGTGCGAGAATAACATGGAGGACAGTCTGTGAGGGAGAGAATAACACCGAGGACAGTGTGTGATGGAGTGAATAACATGGAGGACAGTCTGTGAGGGCGAGAATAACATGAAGGACAGTCTGTGAGGGAGAAAATAACATGGAGGACTGTCTGTGAGGGAGCGAATAGCAAGGAGTACAGTCTGTGAGGGAGAAAATAACAAGGAGGACAGTCTGTGAGGGAGAGATTAACATGGAGGACAGTCTGTGAGGGAGAGAATAACATGGAGGACAGTCTGTGAGGGGGAGAATAACATGGAGGACAGTCTGTGAGGGAGAGAACAACATGGAGGACAGTGTATAAGGGAGAGAATAAAAACTTTCCCTGTTTTTAAGTTTATCATATGGTAAAATAAATGGTGTCTTTGAAAACTATAAGTCATCCTGTAGAAAACAAGCTGTCATACAGCAATAGATGACTAATAAAGTTTTGACTCTTAAAATAAAGACAGGAGAAAAACAATGGCAGTGTGTCCAATGGGTTAAAACATAAATGTAAGCACCAATGTTCATATGAATACTAGATGGTGTCCCGATTCTAACGCATCGGGTATCTACTATATAATCGCCTAATTCTGTCTGTTTGTCTGTAACGGAAATCCTGTGTCGCTGATTGGTCTCGCCAGCTGCCCACGGCCAATCAGCAACAGGTGCAGTCCTGCCGCGAATTGGTACAGGATTTGAACCACGCTTTGCTGATTGATCATGCCCAGCCGCGATCATTCAGCGACAGGCGCAGTCCGGCCGCGAATTGGCCCAGGATTTGAACCATGCGTTGCTGATTGGTCGTGCCCGGCCAGCCGCAACCAATCAGCGATATTGGCCCAGGATTTAAACACCGCTTCGCTGATTGGTCGTGCCCGGCCGGCCGTGACCAATCAGCAATAATGGCTCGGGATTTAATCCCCGCTTCCCTGATTGGTCGTGCCCGGCCGGCCACGACAAATCAACGATATTGGCTCGAGATTTAAATCCTGCCGTGCTGATTGGTCGCGGCCGGCCGCGACCAATCAGTGATATTGGTGTGGGATTTAAACACCACTTCACTGATAATGTATATATTTTACCTGGAAAATCCTGTGTATTCATTGCATTATTCTTAAATCTTCATAAATAAACTACAATACATATTCTAGAATACCCAGTGCGTTAGAATCGGGCCACCATCTAGTGTAATAATAGTAAGGATAGAATTCTTCTTATAAAGGTGTCATAATTATACTTTTACAGATAATGTATGAAGAAATAGAGCTGAGCAGATTTTACTTTTTAGTAAGAATAATACTTTTTAAATATATGAGCCAACTCCCGGGGTGGTTTCTACTAATTGTAAGTTTGTTCTGATATCTGTATTTATAATTATAAGTTTTGTATTTGTAATTAGTTATGGTAGGTATAGCTAAACCCCTTTTTGTCATCGGACGTAATAATTAGAGTGGAGCGAATATGTTCGGATTTGGTCGCCGAATATGAATTTGCCATATTCGTGCCATATTGCTACCCTATTCATGCCTAATTTATGTTTGATGATTGGTTCCAAACATATTTGTTAATTTCTACTCCCATTGACTCGAATGACGTTTGGCAAATATTGCAAAAACAATATTCGCTGCCGATCGTAATTGGAACCAAATTTTGCAAAATTCGCTCAACTCTAGTAATAATCCATCCATGTGCCCTGGGCCTACTTGACCAGGGACAGATTATTATGTCCTCGCGATCGCCCGCTCCCACGGGCTGTGCGCGGGCTACTGCCGCTGGGTGTCAGCTGATTCTGACAGCTTACACTCGGCACTAAGTGCCAGGAGCAGTCACACACCACACCTGGCACTTTTACCCACTGAATGATGTGATCGAACGCCATCTCTGGTTTTGGATCGGAGACCCTGTGTCGTGACACAGGGTACTGATCGTTGCCATGGTGGCCCAATGTCATCATGATGACATTCGGGTCACTAGAGCTAGGAAAGTTGCTGATCATGCGTAGTGCATGACTTTCTCTGTCAGTACACAGCTGACAGTTTTTACAGCATGGGGATGCTAATTTTACATTCAAAAAGTCAAATGACGCTCCTTACCTTCCAAGGACTGCCATCTACCAAAACTGTAGTTTTCTCCCTCATATTGATGCAATTTCTCCTGTTACCTTTATGAAAATGCAATATTTTGGGCTAAAACATATTTGTGTGGAAAATTTGATTTTTTAAAATTTTTACAGCTCAACATTATAAACTTTTGTGAAGTACCTGAGGGTTCAATGTGCTCACCAAATATCTATTTCAGTTCCCTGAGGGGTCTAGTTTCCAAAATAGTGTCACTTGTGGGGGATTTTCACTGTTTAGGCACATCAGAGGCTCTCCAAATGTGACATGGCATCCGCCAATTGTTCCAGCAAATTTTGCATTCAAAAAGTCAAATGGTGCTCCTTCCCTTCCGAGCTCTGCTGTGTGCCCAAACAGTGGTTTTCTATCTCAACAAATTTTGGGGTGCAATTTCTCTTGTTACCCTTGTCAAAATAAAAAAATTAGATCTGAAATACATTTTTGTGAAAAAAGTTAAATGTTCATTTTTTTCCACATCCCAAAAATTCCTGTGAAGCACCTGAAGGGTTAATAAACTTCTTGAATGTTTTGAGCACCATGAGGGGTGCAGTTTTTAGAATGGTGTCACTTTTGGGTATCTTCTATCATATTGAGCTCTCAAAGTGACTTCAAATGAAAGATGGTCCCTAAAAAAATGGTTTTGTAAATTTTGTTGGAAAAATGAAAAATCGCTGGTCAACTTTTAACCCTTATAACATCCAAAAAATTATGTTTGCAAAATTGTGTTGATGTAAAGTAGACATGTGGGAAATGTTATTTATTAACTATTTTGTGTTATATATCTCTGTGATTTAACCCCTTAAGCCCCAAGGGTGGTTTGCACGTTAATGACCGGGACAATTTTTAAAATTCTGACCACTGTCCCTTTATGAGGTTATAACTCTGGAACGCTTCAACCGATCTTGGCGATTCTGACATTTTTTTCTCGTGACATATTGTACTTCATGATAGTGGTAAAATTTCATCGATATAACTTGCGTTTATTTGTGAAAAAATGGAAATTTGGCAAAAATTTTGAAAATTTTGCAATTTCCCAAATTTGAATTTTTATGCACTAAAATCTCAAAGATATGTCATGTAAAATAATTAATAAGTAACATTTCCCACATGTCTACTTTATATCAGCACAATTTTAGAACCCCAAATTTTTTTTGTTAGGGAGTTATAAGGGTTAAAATTTGACCAGCAATTTCTCATTTTTACAACACCAATAATTTTTAGGGACCACATCACATTTGAAGTCATTTTGAGGGGTCTGTATGATAGAAAATAACCAAGTGTGACACCATTCTAAAAACTGTACCCCTCAAGGTGCTCAAAACCGCATTCAACAAGTTTATTAACCCTTCAGGTGTTTTACAGGAATTTTTGGAATGTTTAAAAAAAATTAACATTTAACTTTTTTTCACAAAAAATTTACTTCAGCTCCAATTTGTTTTATTTTCCCAAGGGTAAGAGCAGAAATTGGACCCCAAAAGTTGTTGTGCCATTTGTTCTGAGTATGCTGATACCCCACTGCTGAGTAGGCTGATACTTCATATGTAGGGGAAGGAGCGCCGTTTGACTTTTCAATGCAAAATTGACTGGAATTGAGATGGGACGCCATGTTGCGTTTGGAGAGCCACTGATGTGCTTAAACATTGAAACCCCCCCACAAGTGATACCATTTTGGAAAGTAGATCCCCTAAGGAACTTATCTAGATGTGTGGTGAGCAATTTAATCCACCAAGTGCTTCACAGAAGTTTATAATGCAGAGCCATAAAAATAAAAAATCATATTTTTTCACAAATATGATATTTTCGCCCCCAATTTTTTATTTTCCCAAGGGTAAGAGAAGAAATTGGACCCCAAAAGTTGTTGTGCCATTTGTTCTGAGTATGCCGATACCCCACATGTGGGAGTAAACCACTGTTTGGGCGTATGGCAGAGCTCGGAAGGGAAGGAGCGCTGTTTGACTTTTCAATGCAAAATTGACTGGAATTGAGATGGGACACCATGTCACGTTTGGAGAGCCCCTGATGGACCTAAACAGTAGAAACCCCCCACAAGTGACACCATTTTGGAAACTAGACCCCCCAAGGAACTTATCTAGATGTGTTGTGAGATCTTTGAACCCCAAAGTGTTTAACTACAGTTTTTAACGCAGAGCCGTGAAAATAAAAAATCATTTTTTTCCACAAAAATTATTTTTTAGCCCCCAGTTTTATATTTTTCCAAGGGTAACAGGAGACATTGGACCCCAAAAGTTGTTGTCCAATTTGTCCTGAGTACGCTGACACCCCATATGTGTGGGGGGGAACCACCGTTTGGGCACATGGCAGAGCTTAGAAGGGAAGAAGCGCCATTTGGAATGCAGACTTAGATGGATTGTCTGCAGGCGTCACGTTGCATTTGCAGAGCTCCTGATGCACCTAAACAGTAGAAACCTCCCACAAGTGACACCATTTTGGAAACTAGACACCCCAAGGAACTTATCTAGATGTGTTTTGACAGCTTTGAACCCCCAAGTGTTTCACTACAGTTTATAAAGCAGAGTCGTGAAAATAAAAATTAATTTTTTTTCCCACAAAAATGTTTTTTTTAGCCCCCCCATTTTTTTTCCCCCAAAGGTAACAAGAGAAATTGAACCCCAAAAGTTGTTTTCCAATTTGTCCTGAGTACGCTGATGCCCTATATGTGGGGGGAACCACCGTTTGGGCGCATCACAGAGCTTGGAAGGGAAGAAGCGCCATTTGGAATGCAGACTTAAATGGATTGGTCTGCGGGCGTCACGTTGCATTTGCAGGGCCCCTGATGCACCTAAACAGTAGAAACTCCCCACAAGTAACACCATTTTGGAAACTAGACCCCCCCAAGGAACTTATCTAGATGTGTTGGGGTAAACCCTTGTTTGGGCGCACGGGATAACTCCGAAGGGAAGGACCACTGTTTTACTTTTTCAACGCAGAATTGGCTGGAATTGAGATCGGATGCCATGTCGAGTTTGGAGAGCCCTGATGTGCCTAAACAGTGGAAACCCCCAATTCTAACTGAAACCCTATCCCAAACACACCCCTAACCCTAATCCCAACCATAGCCCTAACCACACCCCTCACCCTGACACACCCCTAACCCTAATCCCAACCATAAATGTAATCAAAACCCTAACCTAACTTTAGCCCCAACCCTAACTTTAGCCCCAACCCTAACTTTAGCCCCAACCCTAACCCTAACTTTAGTCCCAACCCTAACTCTAACTTTAGCCCTAACCCTAACTTTAGCCCCAGCCCTAACCCTAACTTTAGCCCCAACCCTAACCATAGCCCTAACCCTAGCCCTAACCCTAACCCTAGCGCTAACGCTAATAGGAAAATGGAAATAAATAAATTTTTTTATTTTTTTTTATGTTTGCCTAACTAAGGGGGTGATGAAGGGGGTTTGATTTACTTTTCTAGTGGGTTTTCTAGTGGATTTTTATGATTGGCAGCCATCACACACTGAAAGACGCTTTTTATTGCAAAAAATATTTTTTGCGTTACCACATTTTGAGACCTATAATTTTTCCATGTTTTGGTCCACAGAGTCATGTGAGGTCTTGTTTTTTGTGGGACGAGTTGACGTTTTTATTGGTAACATTTTCGGGCACGTGACATTTTTTGATTGCTTTGTATTCCAATTTTTGTGAGGCAGAATGACCAAAAACCAGCTACTCATGAATTTCTTTTGGGGGGCCGTTTATACTGTTCCGCGTTTGGTAAAATGGATAAAGCAGTTTTATTCTTCAGGTCAGTACGATTACAGTGATATCTCATTTATATCTTTTTTAATGTTTTGGCGCTTTTTTATACAATAAAAACTATTTTATAGAAAAAATAATTATTTTTGCATCGCTTTATTCTGAGGACTGTAACTTTTTTATTTTTTTGCTGATGATGCTGTATGGTGGCTCGTTTCTTGCAGGACAAGATGATGTTTTCAGCAGTACCATGGTTATTTATATCTGTCTTTTTGATCGCGTGTTATTCCACTTTTTGTTCGGCCGTATGATAATAAAGCGATGTTTTTTGCCTCGGTTTTTTTTTTACGGTGTTCACTGAAGGGGTTAACTAGTGGGACAGTTTTATAGATGGGGTTGTTACGGAAGCGGCGATACTAAATATGTGCACTTTTATGTTTTTTTTTATTTAGATAAAGAAATGTATTTATGGGAACAATATTTTATTTTTTTTTCTTTATTTAGGAATTTATTATTTTTTTTACACATCTAAATTTTTTTTTGGTTACTTTTTTTACTTTGTCCCAGGGGGGACATCACTGTATAGTGACAGATCGCTGATCTGACACTTTGCAGAGCACTGTGTCAGATCAGCGATCTGACGTGCCCTGCTCTTTGGTTACCAGCGCCTGCTCTGGACCCGGAAGTAGTCGCTGCAGGACCCGGAAGTAGCCCCGTGGCCATTTTGGATCCGGGGCCTGCAGGGAAGAGACGCTCGGTACAAGGTGAGCACATAGCCTTGTACCGATCGTCTAAGGGAAGCACGCAGGGAACCCCCTCCCTGCGCGATGCTTCCCTGTACCGCCGGAACACTACGATCATGTTTGATCGCAGTGTGCCGGGGGTTAATGTGCCGGGAGCGGTCCGTGACCACTCCTGGCATCTAGTGCCGGATGTCAGCTGCGATAGTCAGCTGACACCCGGCCGCGCTCCCCCCATGAGTGCTGCCGATCGCATATGACGTACTATCCCGTCACTGGGAATTATGTCCCAGGTCACCTTGATGGGATAGTATGTCATATGGGATTAAGGGATTAAGTGCATGAAAATGTTTGGCAAATTTCAGTTTTTTCCCACAAATAAACGCAAGTCATACCGAAGAAATTTTACCACTATCCCAAAGTAGAATATGTCATGAAAAACAATCTTCGAATCACCGGGATCGGTTGAAGCGTACTAGAGTTATTACTTCATTAAGTAACAGAGGTCAGAATTGTAAAAATTGGCTTGGTCATTAAATTTTACACAAAATTTGCCACTTAATCTGAGATCAGCCTGATGTACAGGCTGAGACAATGATTCCAGCGATGTATCACTTACTTGGCTGCTTAGTGTAGTTTTATCAGCAGAAGATTCTCACTAGAGGACTAGTACACCTGTTGCCAAGTAGTCAAGCATATTCATTTGCTCAATATAACCCCACCCCGACCACTGATTGGTAGCTTTCTGTGTACACAGTACATGTGCAGATAGCTGCCATTCAGTGGTGTGGGTGGAGTTATCCTGAGCTCAGCATTCAGAGAACTTTTAGATCTGCAGCAGGTAAAATAGTGATTAAATAAAAATGACAGCATGTAGCTCAGTAAATGACACATTGCTGGAATCAGGATCTCTGCCCCTACATTATGCTTCTCTCAGATGGGGTAGCAAAAACCTAATGACAGATTCCCTTTAATCTCCTCCTGCCCATTAGTCTGTAGTTAAAGACATTCATTTGAAAAACATTTTTTTGCGAATTTACAGTTAATATATTTGGTTAGAATTATTGTAAAACACTGATAAACATTTCGCAAACTCGACTGTCACAGCAATAATATTTTAGATTCCTGACATCACTTCTCTTGGTTCAAGCGTATTAAATAAAAAAAAAATCAAATGAAAACATTCTGCTTATGGTATGCTAATCAAGCCATAATCTCTTGTGTTTAGAGATCAGTTCTTCGTTCTGACTGCAATGATGCAGATCCTTGTGTCAAACAGTAGGAGAAGGATTTACTTGTCAACTTTGATGCAGATGACTGACTGGATATTAGTCTGAATAACGGCAGGAGTTCTATTCAGTATTTGGAAAAAGGCAGCACAATATAGGACCAGCAACGGCTATTTGCTTCCCAAACTAATCACGTTGCATATTTGATTTTTTTTTTTTTTCATTAACATTAATTGACAATTTTCATCTGTCTGGACTTTATATATAGAATTTATTTTATAGATAGCTTTATATAAAGTACAGAGTCGGAGAACAGCATTAACCACAACATGCCATAACAGGCCAGTACACCAGTAACTCCTAAGACTCTTTATTGAATTCTTTATGTACAGTTGTTCTCAAAAGTTTACATACACTGGCAGAATTTTTGCTTTCTTGGCATTTTTTGAGAGAATATGAATGATAACACCAAAACTTTTTCTCCACTCATGGTTAGTGGTTGGGTGAAGCCATTTATTGTCAAACTACTGTGGTTGATCTTTTTAAATCATAATGACAACTCAAAACACCCAAAAGACCCTGATCAAAAGTTCACATACTCTGGTGATTTTGGCCTGATAACATGCACAGAAGTTGACACAAATGGGTTTGAATGGCTACTAAAGGTAACATCCTCACCTGTGACCTGTTTGCTTGTAATCAGTGTGTGTGCATAAAAGCTGAGTGAGTTTCTGGGATCCAGAAAGACTCTTGCATCTTTCATCCAGACACTGACGTTTAAGGATTGTGAGTCATGGGGAGAGCAAAAGAATTGTCAACGGATCTGCAGGAAAAGGTTGTTGAACTGTATAAAACAGTAAAGGGATACAAAAAGATATCCAAAGAATTGATAATGCCAGTCAGCAGTGTTCAAACAGTGATTAACAAATGGAAAATAAGGGGCTCTGTAAAAACAAAACAAGGAAAGTTGTTTGGGATGCAAAGAAAAACTCACAAGTAATATCAGCTGAAATGCAGGTCGCTGAAAACTAGCGATGTGGCTGTTTCAAGACGCACAATAGGGAGGCACTTGAAGAAAAATGGGCTGCATGGTCGAGTTGCCATAAGAAAGCTGTTACTGTGCAAATGCCACAAAGTATCTGGCCTACAATGCGTAAAATAGCACAGAGACAAACCTCAAAACTTCTGGAACAAGGAAATTTGGAGTGATGATGAGACCAGAATTGAACTTTTTGGCCACAACCATAAACTTTGCATTTGGAGAGAGGTCAACAAGGCCTATGATGAAAGGAACACCATTCCTACTTTAACCCCTTCATGACCCAGCCTATTTTGACCTTAAAGACCTTGCCGTTTTTTGCAATTCTGACCAGTGTCCCTTTATGAGGTAATAACTCAGGAACGCTTCAACGGATCCTAGCGGTTCTGAGATTGTTTTTTCGTGACATATTGGGCTTCATGTTAGTGGTAAATTTAGGTAAATAAATTCTGCGTTTATTTGTGATAAAAACGGAAATTTGGCGAACATTTTGAAAATTTCGCAATTTTCACATTTTGAATTTTTATTCTGTTAAACCAGAGAGATATGTGACACAAAATAGTTAATAAATAACATTTCACACATGTTTACTTTACATCAGCACAATTTTGGAAACAAAATTTTTTTTTGTTAGGAAGTTATAAGGGTTAAAATTTGACCAGCGATTTGTCATTTTTACAACGAAATTTACAAAACCATTTTTTTTAGGGACCACCTCACATTTGAAGTCAGTTTGAGGGGTCTATATGGCTGAAAATACCCAAAAGTGACACCATTCTAAAAACTGCACCCCTCAAGGTACTCAAAACCACATTCAAGAAGTTTATTAACCCTTCAGGTGCTTCACAGCAGCAGAAGCAACATGGAAGGAAAAAATGAACATTTAACTTTTTAGTCACAAAAATTATCTTTTAGCAACAATTTTTTTATTTTCCCAATGGTAAAAGGAGAAACTGAATAACGAAAGTTGTTGTCCAATTTGTCCTGAGTACGCTGATACCTCATATGTGGGGTTAAACCACTGTTTGGGCGCACGGCAGGGCTTGGAAGGGAAGGAGCGCCATTTGACTTTTTGAATCAAAAATTGGCTCCACTCTTTAGCGGACACCATGTCACGTTTGGAGAGCCCCCGTGTGCCTAAAAATTGGAGCTCCCCCACAAGTGACCCCATTTTGGAAACTAGACGCCCCAAGGAACTTATCTAGATGCATAGTGAGCACTTTGAACCCCCAGGTGCTTCACAAATTAATCCGTAAAAATGAAAAAGTACTTTTTTTTCACAAAAAAATTCTTTTAGCCTCAATTTTTTCATTTTCACATGGGCAACAGGATAAAATGGATCCTAAAATGTGTTGGGCAATTTCTCCTGAGTACACCAATACCTCACATGTGGGGGTAAACCACTGTTTGGGCACATGGTAAGGCTCGGAAGGGAAGGAGCGCCATTTGACTTTTTGAATGAAAAATTATTTCCATCGTTAGCGGACACCATGTCGCGTTTGGAGAGCTCCTGTGTGCCTAAACATTGGCGCTCCCCCACAAGTGACCCCATTTTGGAAACTAGACCCCCCAAGGAACTTATTTAGATGCCTAGTGAGCACTTTAAACCCTCAGGTGCTTCACAAATTGATCTGTAAAAATGAAAAAGTACTTTTTTTTCACAAAAAAATTCTTTTCGCCTCAATTTTTTCATTTTCACATGGGCAGTAGGGTAAAATGGATCATAAAATTTGTTGGGCAATTTCTCCCGAGTACGTCGATACCTCATATGTGGGGGTAAACGACTGTTTGGGCACTTGGCAGGGCTCGGAAGGGAAGGCGCGCCATTTGACTTTTTGAATGGAAAATTAGCTCCAATTGTTAGCGGACACCATGTCGCGTTTGGAGAGCCCCTGTGTGCCTAAACATTGGAGCTCCCCCACAAGTGACCCCATTTTGGAAACTAGACCCCCCAAGGAACTTATCTAGATGCATATTGAGCACTTTAAACCCCCAGGTGCTTCACAGAAGTTTATAACGCAGAGCCATGAAAATAAAAAATAATTTTTCTTTCCTCAAAAATGATTTTTTAGCCTGGAATTTCCTATTTTGCCAAGGATAATAGGAGAAATTGGACCCCAAATATTGTTGTCCTGTTTGTCCTGAGTACGCAGATACCCAATATGTGGGGGTAAACCACTGTTTGGGCGCACGGCAGGGCTCGGAAGGGATGGCACGCCATTTGGCTTTTTAAATGGAAAATTAGCTCCAATCATTAGCGGACACCATGTCACGTTTGGAGAGCCCCTGTGTGCCTAAACATTGGAGATCCCCCAGAAATGACACCATTTTGGAAACTAGACCCCCAAAGGAACTAATCTAGATGTGTGGTGAGGACTTTGAACCCCCAAGTGCTTCACAGAAGTTTATAACGCAGAGCCATGAAAATAAAATAAAAAATTATTTTCTCAAAAATGATCTTTTAGCCTGCAATTTTTTATTTTCCCAAGGGTAACAGGAGAAATTTGACTCCAAAAGTTGTTGTCCAGTTTCTCCTGAGTACGCTGATACCCCATATGTGGGGGTAAATCACTGTTTGGGCACATGCCGGGGCTCGGAAGTGAAGTAGTGACGTTTTGAAATGCAGACTTTGATGGAATGCTCTGTGGGCGTCACGTTGCGTTTGCAGAGCCCCTGATGTGGCTTAACAGTAGAAACCCCCCACAAGTGACCCCATTTTGGAAACTAGACCCCCAAAGGAACTTATCTAGATGTGTGGTGAGCACTTTGAACCCCCAAGTGCTTCATAGAAGTTTATAATGCAGAGCCGTGAAAATAATAAATATGTTTTCTTTCCTCAAAAATAATTATTTAGCCCAGAATTTTTTATTTTCCCAAGGGTTACAGAAGAAACTGGACCCCAAAAGTTGTTGTCCAGTTTCTCCTGAGTACGCTGATACCCCATATGTGGGGGTAAACCACTGTTTGGGCACATGCCGAGGCTCGGAAGTGAAGTAGTGACGTTTTGAAATGCAGACTTTGATGGAATGCTCTGTGGGCGTCACGTTGCGTTTGTAGAGCCCCTGATGTGGCTTACCAGTAGAAACCCCCCACAAGTGACCGCATTTTGGAAACTAGACCCCGAAAGGAACTTATCTAGATGTGTGGTGAGCACTTTGAACCCCCAAGCGCTTCATAGAAGTTTATAATGCAGAGCCGTGAAAATAATAAATACGTTTTCTTTCCTCAAAAATAATTATTTAGCCCACAATTTTTTAATTTTCCCAAGGGTAACAGGAGAAATTTGACCCCAATATTTGTTGTCCAGTTTCTCCTGAGTATGGTGATACCCCATATGTGGGGGTAAACTACTGTTTGGGCACATGCCGGGGCTTGGAATTGAAGTAGTGACGTTTTGAAATGCAGACTTTGATGGAATGCTCTGCGGGCGTCACGTTGCGTTTGCAGAGCCCCTGATGTGCCTAAACAGTAGAAACCCCCCACAAGTGACCCCATTTTGGAAACTAGACCCCGAAAGGAACTTATCTAGATGTGTGGTGAGCACTTTGAACCCCCAAGTGCTTCATAGAAGTTTATAATGCAGAGCCGTGAAAATAATAAATACGTTTTCTTTCCTCAAAAATAATTATTTAGCCCAGAATTTTTTATTTTCCCAAGGGTTACAGGAGAAATTGGACCCCAAAAGTTGTTGTCCAGTTTCTCCTGAGTACGCTGATACCCCATGAGTGGGGGTAAACCACTGTTTGGGCACACGTCGGGGCTCAGAAGGGAAGTAGTGACTTTTGAAATGCAGACTTTGATGGAATGGTCTGCGGGTGTCACGTTGCGTTTGCAGAGCCCCTGGTGTGCCTAAACAGTAGAAACCCCCACAAGTGACCCCATTTTAGAAATTAGACCCCCCAAGGAACTTATCTAGATATGTGGTGAGCACTTTGAACCCCCAAGTGCTTCACAGACGTTTACAACGCAGAGCCGTGAAAATAAAAAATCATTTTTCTTTCCTCAAAAATTATGTTTTAGCAAGCATTTTTTTTGATTCACAAGGGTAACAGGAGAAATTGGACCCCAGTAATTGTTGCGCAGTTTGTCCTGAGTATGCTGGTACCCCATATGTGGGGGTAAACCACTGTTTGGGCACACGTCAGGGCTCGGAAGTGAGGGAGCACCATTTGACTTTTTGAATACGAGATTGGCTGGAATCAATGGTGGCGCCATGTTGCGTTTGGAGACCCCTGATGTGCCTAAACAGTGGTAACCCCTCAATTCTACCTCCAACACTAACCCCAACACACCCCTAACCCTAATCCCAACTGTAGCCATAACCCTAAACACAACCCTAACCGCAACACACCCCTAACCACAACCCTAACCCCAACACACCCCTAACCATAACCACAACCCTAATTCCAACCCTAACCCTAAGGCTATGTGCCCACGTTGCGGATTCGTGTGAGATATTTTCGCACCATTTTTGAAAAATCCGCGGGTAAAAGGCACTGCGTTTTACCTGCGGATTTTCCGCGGATTTCCAGTGTTTTTTGTGCGGATTTCACCTGCGGATTCCTATTGAGGAACAGGTGTAAAACGCTGCGGAATCCGCACAAAGAATTGACATGCTGCGGAAAATACAACGCAGCGTTTCCGCGTGGTATTTTCTGCACCATGGGCACAGCGGATTTGGTTTCCATATGTTTACATGGTACTGTAAACCTGATGGAACACTGCTGCGAATCCGCAGCCAAATCCGCACCGTGTGCACATAGCCTAATTCTAAAGGTATGTGCACACGCTGCGGAAAACGCTGCGGATCCGCAGCAGTTTCCCAAGAGTTTACAGTTCAATGTAAACCTACGGGAAACAAAAATCGCTGTGCCCATGCTGCGGAAAAACTGCACGGAAACGCAGCGGTTTACATTCCGCAGCATGTCACTTCTTTGTGCGGATTCCGCAGCGGTTTTACAACTGCTCAAATAAAAAATCGCAGTTGTAAAACCGCAGTGAAATGCGCAGAAAAACCGCGGTAAATCCGCCATAAATCCGCAGCGGTTTAGCACTGCGGATTTATCAAATCCGCAGCGGAAAAATCCGCAGAGGACCAGAATACGTGTGCACATACCGAAACCCTAACCCTAGCCCTAACCCTAACCCTACCCCTAGCCCTAACCCTAACCCTAACCCTACCCCTAACCCTACCCCTAACCCTAACCCTACCCCTAGCCCTACCCCTAACCCTAGCCCTAACCCTACCCCTAACCCTACCCCTAACCCTAACCCTATTCTAACATTAGTGGAAAAAAAAAAATTTCTTTATTTTTTTATTGTCCCTACCTATGGGGGTGACAAAGGGGGGGGGTCATTTATTATTTTTTTTATTTTGATCACTGAGATAGATTATATCTCAGTGATCAAAATGCACTTTGGAACGAATCTGCCGGCCGGCAGATTCGGCGGGCGCACTGCGCATGCGCCCGCCATTTTGGAAGATGGCGGCGCCCAGGGAGAAGACGGACGGGACCCCGGCTGGATCGGTAAGTATGATGGGGTGGGGGGGGACCACGGGGGGGGGATCGGAGCACGGGGGGTGATTGGAGCACGGGGGGAGCGGACAAGAGCACGGGGGGGAGCGGAGCACTGGACGGAGGGGAGCCGGAGCAGTGTACCGGCCAGATCGGAGGGCTGGGGGGGCGATCGGAGGGGTGGGGTGGGGGCACACTAGTATTTCCAGCCATGGCCGATGATATTTCAGCATCGGCCATGGCTGGATTGTAATATTTCACCCGTTATAATGGGTGAAATATTACAAATCGCTCTGATTGGCAGTTTCACTTTCAACAGCCAATCAGAGCGATCGTAGCCACGAGGGGGTGAAGCCACCCCCCCTGGGCTAAACTACCACTCCCCCTGTCCCTGCAGATCGGGTGAAATGGGAGTTAACCCTTTCACCCGATCTGCAGGGACGCGATCTTTCCATGACGCCGCATAGGCGTCATGGGTCGGAATGGCACCGACTTTCATGACGCCTACGTGGCGTCAAAGGTCGGGAAGGGGTTAAAGCATGGAGGTGGATCACTGATGTTTTGAGGATGTGTGAGCTACAAAGGCACAGGAAACTTGATCAAAGTTAAAGGAAAGATGAATGCAGCACGTTATTAGCAAATACTGAAGGCAAATTTGCACTCATCAGCCCAGAAGCTGTGCATGGGACTTACTTGAACATTCCAACATGACAACTATCCAATACACAAGGCCATGTCGACCGGTCATTGGCTACAGCAGGACAAAGTGAAAGTTCTGGAGTAGCCATTTCAGTCTACTGACCTCAATATCATTGAGCCATTCTGTGGAGATCTCAAGCGCACAGTTCATGCTAGAAAGTCCAGGAATTTACAGGAACTGGAGGCTTTTTGCCAAGAAGAGTGGGCAGCTTTACAATCTGAGAAAATAGAGGACCTAATCCACAACTACCCCAAAAGACTTCAAGCTGTCATTGATGCTAGAAGGGGCAATACAAGGTATTAAGAAATGGGGTATGTGAAGTTTTGATCAGGGTAAGTTGGATGTTTTGAGTTGTCATTATGATTTAAAAAGAGAAAACACAGGAGCTTCACAATAAATGGCTTTACCCAACCACTGACTATGAGTGGAGAAAAAGTTTTGGTGTTATCATTCATATTTGCGGAAAAAGGCCAAGAAAGAAAAAATTCTGTCGGTGTATGTAAACTTTGGAGCACAACTGTATCTGATTTATTAAGACTGGTGTTATGTATTCCAGTCTTAATGAGGGGCATGTAGAAATAACATGGGGCAAATTCAGTTACTTTATGAGTTATCAGTGGCGGGTGCCTACATATAACAATGCCTGAAATGTTACTCTAGTGAGGCAAAGAAATGCCGCCACTTTAGATGAATTTGCAGGTGAGCATAGCCACTCTCCAAACCATTCAGGCGACTCTCCAGGACTGCCAATTTTTGCAGAGCTGCTTGAAACTGCCACAAAAACCTCAAAAGTCATAACATTTTGTGACTGTTTAAAGTGTTTCACTCCAGTTTGCTAGCACATACACTATGTTGTATCCACATCATAGTTTTCTCTTGAATCAGAGCCAATTTAAAATGATAAAATACTGCTTGACATAGTCAAAATATTTTTTTTTAGGCTGGCATATTTAGTGGTGATGAAGATGATGTTTATAATTGTAGATAGCTGGTTGGACAAGGTTCTAGTGAAGACTTTAGATGGTGTCCATCCCCCCGACCTTAATAAGAGTAGCAGAATTCTACTGCTCCATATGAGATATAAAGTGCTTAATACGTGATAAATTAATTATACTTGGGGTGCATTACTCAAAAGATTAAAAAATGAATTTCAGAACACCTACTCGATATATATATATATATATATATAATATGTCTGATACTAACTGTGCCATTTCGTACACATCCAGGCACTTTATCCAGCATCACAATCGTGACACACTCTCTCTTCAGGTGTTCGGCATAGAAAGAGTGCTGACGAGTCTGAAAGGTGGCAACATCAGGAAGCGCATACTTGACAGTGAGGTGTATTGGATCTACAATTTAAACGCATGCCATCCTAATGGACTTAATATGCTATGATAATTAATGTTCCATTATTAACAAATGTAATTCCTTGGGTTTTCAGGTTTTTTTTATGCAATGGTTCTCATTAAATTTGATTTTTTTTTGTTTGCTTGCTCTAATACTTTTTCTGTGGTTTTTTGTTGACTAAGTGCAACACGAAGGCATGAAGGGAAGGGAACCCAACACTAAGGAAGGGGAAAGTGGGGACCCTGTGGCAGATTTAGAGTCACCCTATCTGCCCTAAACATCCCTATATAGGTTCTGCACCTATTGCCGACCAGGAACCTAAATCCCTGTCTGACCCTGACAATAAGCCCTGCTTAGGGAAGGACAGAGTAACACTGCTTAATCACCATAAGCCCTGCTTAGGGAAGGACAGAGTAACACTACTTAATCACCACTACAACTAAAGACAGCGGGGATAGACAAACAAAGGGTACATTTATCTTGGAGTAGACACAGAGAAGTAACACAGATGTCCTTCAGTGTTATGACCTGGTGGTGAGGACAATAATGGACCTGGTGGTTAAGAGCACACGGAATGACCTGATAGTTACTAATAATACAGGACAAGCTCTGAGACGTGGGAACTCTGCTGACCGCAATCCCTAATCCTATCACACACACTAGAAATAGCCGTGGATTGCTCCTAACGCTCCCTATGCAACTCGACACAGCCTAAGGAACTAGCTAGCCCTAAAGATAGAAAAATAAAGCCTACCTTGCCTCAGAGAAATTCCCCAAAGGAACAGGCAGCCCCCCACATATAATGACTGTGAGTTAAGATGAAAATTACAAACACAGAGATGAAATAGATTTAGCAAAGTGAGGCCCGACTTACTGAACAGACAGAGGATAGGAAAGGTAACTTAGCACAAAAAATTACAAAAAGACCATGCAGAGGGCGCAAAAAGACCCTCCGCACCGACTCACGGTGTGGAGGCGCTCCCTCTGCGTCCCAGAGCTTCCAGCAAGCAAGACAAAAATCAAAATAGCAAGCAGGACAGAAAAAATAGCAAACAGAAAAACAAGCAGGAACTTAGCTTCTGCTGGGAAGACAGGTCACAAGAACGATCCAGGAGCGAACTAGACCAATACTGGAACATTGACAGGTGGCATGGAGCAATGATCTAGGTGGAGTTAAATAGAGCAGCCAGCTAACGAATTAACCTCGTCACCTGTGGAAGGAACCTCAGAAGCCGCAGCCCCACTCACAAGCACCAGAGGAAGCCCATGGACAGAACCAGCCGAAGTACCATTCATGACCACAGGAGGGAGCTTAACAACAGAATTCACAACACTTCAGCAATGACAAAGAGGAAGATAGCCGACTGCTATAGCGCCAAACCTCAACAGGGGAAAATGGAAATATCACCAGCGATTCCCAGAAGCAGATAGGAAGTCTATAAACACCCAGTCCAGGTATGTCAATTAGAGCTGGGGGGAGGTTGCCATTGGGTCCAAGAGTCAGAAAGACTAAGAAGGCATTTGCAAAGCCAACTGCCGAGACCTTCTGCAACCAGATGCTGTGCGAAAGTCTGCAGTCTCTGGCACACCATCACAGTACCCCCTTCAACGAGTGGTTTCCGGACACCCAGGACCAGGCTTCTTGGGACAAGAAGTGTGAAATCAATGAACCAGGCTGGGGGCATTCACCTCTGATACTGAGACCCACATCCTTTCCTCTAGGGCATAACCCTTCCAGTGCACCAAATATTGTAGGGAACGATGTTGAAGGTGAGAATTTACAATTAGAGATGAGCGGTGTTCGAGTCGAATTGTTCGTCAATCTCAAATTTGAGCTGTTTTGGGCGGTGTTTGAGTTGTTCGACGAACCCGAACAATTTGCTTAAAATTCGGCTGTTCGAGTTTCTGTTCGATAACTGTTCATTCAGCAAGCCTCGCTTGATTTGCACATTAAAACTGTTTATCATTGTTAATAGACTGTTTCAGTGTATAGTGGGCGGGGGATAGATCTGTGCTGAAATAACGCTGATCTCCTTTTTTTTTTCTTTCCCGCATTTACAGAGGGGCGGTGCAGTCTCTCAGCCTATCAGCAGTGCGCACACACACAGCAATGTGCATGTGATGCACACAAGCAAGGGCATGTGTCATTGGCTGTGTATGTCACATGTCCTTGCCCTATAAGAACCAGCCATTTGCCCCATCGCCACCATTTCCTCACTGCTGCAGCTTAGTGTTATAGACGGCACCGCTGCTGCTGTGGCCACTATACAGACAAAGAGTTTTTTTTGGAGTGAATTGTCATAGAGATTGGTTTAGGGAGTCGGGAGGAGTCGGGACTAGTTGTAATATCAGCCCTTTTCAGGGTAGGTTACAGCAGTTCATAGCACTGTTTGCCAGGCAGGTCTGTGCCAGTGCTGTGCAAGTGTTTGTCACAGCATTTGGTGTAATCTAGCTCAGCCCATCCTTTTGGGCTAGTAGCATTGTCTGATAGTCATCTGAGTGGCCCGCCTCTGAAACTAACTACACCGCCTGTGTATCTCTATTTTCACTGCATCTAATCCAGTTAATAGTTTTGGGCCTAGGAGCAGTGTCTGCACATCAGCAGAGTAGCCAGCCTGGGAAACAAATTATACTGCCTGTGTATCTCTATTTTCACTGCATCTAATCCAGATATTAGTTTAGGGCCTAGGAGCAGTGTCTGCACGTCAGCAGAGTAGCCCGCCTGTGAAACAAACTATACCGCCTGTGTATCTCTATTTTCACTGATGAGACTGAGATACCTGATTGGAACGAAAACTTGACTTTTCGGTCGTGGCAGGAAGAGTTTGGCTCTGAGGACGATGGGTGTGAGAACACACAGGATGATGATGACGAGGTTGTAGACCCCACTTACTGTCAACCCCCAGTCCGCCAGTTCATGAAGTCAGCAGAGGAGGTGGAGGAGGATGCTAGTGACGAGTCTGACAACGAGGTAACAGTGCGCCTTCCTGGACAGAGACGGAGTACTGGAAGCACGTCAACAAGTGCATCCTCAACCCCAACTGTGCCTCAGACCAGAAATTGTGGTGGCTATTCAGGTCGCACGGGCTCTAAGCCTTGCATAGCCTGGGCATTTTTTGACATCGCAAAGGATGACCCAACTCATGTTGTCTGTAAGATTTGTCAACAAAATCTCAGTAGAGGCCAAAAAATCACTAGCTTGAGTACTTCATGCATGAACCGTCACATGGATATGAGGCATAAGTTGCAGTGGGAAGCTTACTGTGCTACAATGCGGCCTAGTTGGCCGGGTCAACCACCGTCTGCCCCATCAAGTGCATCCACGTCCTCTTCATTCTCTGTGACTGTGGGGACAGCAGTCGCACATGGTTTTGGATGCAGACCTTCCACCTCTTTACCCACAACAGCCAGTGTGAATGGCAGGTCGTCAGGACATTTGCTAGTGGAAACACCTGCTGGTGTTGAGCGCTCTCCGACATCGACACAACATTTTGATCAAGGCAACATAACATCTCCGCCAGCACCTTCCTCATAGACCAGCAGTTTGCCGGGGACACCCTACTCAACTCCGTCTAAGCATGGCAGTCAGCCCTCAGTCCCTCAGATGTGGACAAGTAAAAGACCATTTCCTCCTAGCCATGACAAAGCTAAGAGGTTGAATTTCTCCATCAGCAAGCTGTTGGCTACAGAGATGCTGCCTTTCCGCCTGGTGAACACAGAGGATTTTCGAGACCTTATGTCCGTCGCAGTGCCACAGTACCAGATGCCCAGTCACCACTACTTCCCAAAGAAAGCTTTGCCTGCGCTACACCAGCATGTCGCACACAGCATCACCGCTTCCTTGAGAAACTCTGTGTGTGACTCAGCAGCGTATCCCACCCATGAAGCAAGCTACACCGCCTGTTTACCTAACTACTATTTTGTAACAGCATCTAGCCCAGGAAATCCGTTTGGGCTTAGTAGAATTTAGTGCTACTCAGCAGCGTACCCCACCCATGAAGCAAGCTACACCGCCTGTTTACCTAAAGGTACCGTCACACTAGACGATATCGCTAGCGATCCGTGATGTTGCAGCGTCCTCGCTAGCGATATCGTCCAGTGTGACAGGCAGCAGCGATCAGGCCCCTGCTGTGCTGTCGCTGGTCGGGGAAGAAAGTCCAGAACTTTATTTGGTCGCTGGACTCCCCGCAGACATCGCTGAATCGGTGTGTGTGACACCGATTCAGCGATGTCTTCACTGGTAACCAGGGTAAACATCGGGTAACTAAGCGCAGGGCCGCGCTTAGTAACCCGATGTTTACCCTGGTTACCATCCTAAAAGTAAAAAAACAAACACTACATACTTACCTACAGCCGTCTATCCTCCAGCGCTGTGCTCTGCTCTCCTCCTGTACTGGCTGTGAGCGTCGGTCAGCCGGAAAGCAGAGCGGTGACGTCACCGCTCTGCTTTCCAGCCGCTGTGCTCACACAGACAGTACAGGAGGAGTGCAGAGCACAGCGCTGGAGGACAGACGGCTGTAGGTAAGTATGTAGTGTTTGTTTTTTTTACTTTTAGGATGGTAACCAGGGTAAACATCGGGTTACTAAGCGCGGCCCTGCGCTTAGTTACCCGATGTTTACCCTGGTTACCGGCATCGTTGGTCGCTGGAGAGCGGTCTGTGTGACAGCTCTCCAGCGACCAAACAGCGACGCTGCAGCGATCCGGATCGTTGTCGGTATCGCTGCAGCGTCGCTAAGTGTGACGGTACCTTAACTACTATTTTTTAATGGCATCTAGCCCAGGAAATCCATTTGGGCCTTGTCGAATTTAGTGCTACTCAGCAGCGTACCCCACCCATGAAGCAAGCTACACCACCTGTTGATCTAATTACTAATTTTTAATTGCATCTAGCCCATGAAATCGTTTTGTACCTAATAGCATTTTGTGCTACTCAACAGAGTACCCCACCCATGAAGCAAGCTACACCACCTGTTTACCTAACTACTATTTTGTAACGGCATCTAGCCCAGGAAATCCGTTTGGGTCTAGTAGAATTTAGTGCTACTCAGCAGCGTACCCCACCCATGAAGCAAGCTACACCGCCTTCTTTCTTTCTCAATCTAACCCCTCAGCTCTGGGGTGTCCACTCTCCCTCCAACTCTCTCCTTCTCACAGGTGGACTACCGCGTGTTTTCACACTGTGACGAATCTTTTTGGCCCAGGCATAAGAAGTTGTCGAGGTAATGGATAATATGTGCCGCCTTACAGACGTCCAAGATGACACATTCGAGGAAGCAACTAAACGTCTGAAATAGCAGGATATGGAGCACCCCATGGGCAAACAGCGATCTATGTAGTAAGCTCCTTCACAGAAGCAGCCCAATGGGAGAACACTATTCGGAAGCACAGGTAGTAACCGGAAAGCCCCCTCAATGTCTGTTTTGGCCATTAGGGTGCCCCTTACCAACTTCTTGACCTGCCTGATTGCCTCATCAACGGATGTACAGTACATAGTACTGTACTTGGTTCCGCGTCGATGTTGTCGTTTACTGACCTGCCCCTTGGATATGACAAATAGTGGATTAGTTTGAATGTATTGGGTTCATTTTTTGGCACAACTCCAAATGGGGGTACCACTGCGTCTTCTAAGGAAAGTGTTCTGAATGGACCCGCCGCCATTCTACCTAAAGATATTTCTTTTTTTATTTTTTTTGTCAAGACGTCTGGTAGAGTGAGTTTAGATTTTTACTCCAGCCTTTCTTGATTTTAGAAGGACATGACATGCCTATATCTGTATCTCCTCCACCTCTTTTCTTTTCGCATGACTATATGTAGTTGTGCCTTTTCCATGTTTGTTGTGTCTTCTGAGCAGTTTGTCAGCTTTTGGACACCTTTTAAGGTGTTTTCTATGTGTTTTCCATGTGTTTGTATGTGTTTGTGTTTGCTTGCCATTGGTTTCAATGGGGTTCGACGGTGTTCATCGAACGTTTGATGAACAGTTCGGCGAACACCTCCCTGTCCGACGAACCGAACCGAACCCGAACACTAGGGAGGTGGCTCAACACTATTTACAATCCTCAAAATCTGAAAAGCTAGGTTTCCATCAACCATGATTGGGGGCAGCAGTAGGGATGAGGGCTCAAAATATTCCACATATTTCTAGTGCAAAGGATTATGGAAGACATTGAGGCTCTTAAGAGCCTGAGGTAGCTCAAGACGAAACGCTGTTGGATTAATGACAGCGGTTAATTTATGGGGACCAATAAATCTAGGTCCCAACTTCCAGGGAGGAACCTTCAACCTGATGTTCCTGGTAGACAACCACACAAAGTCATTCACATTCTTGTCCGGACCTGGCAAGCATTTTCTGTCAGCCATACGTTTGTACCTGTCTTCCATAATCTTCAAATTGCTCAGAACACCCCAACACACTGAGGAGAGCGACGAAGCAAAACATTCATCTTTCAGAACTCAAAAGTCCCTCCTCTGCTAAAGGTACCAAACTGTAAATGGTAACCATATTCACCAAAGAACGGTGACCTAATGGCAGATTCTTTAGGTGATTAGGCTGGGTTTACATTGCGCTGGTGCAGTCCGTTCAACGCACACGTTAAACGGACAGCACCAACGCTAGAGCCTTTTAAAGATCACATTCTGCGATCGCGATAGCGCAGATGCTCTGCCTACGCTATCGGTGCCGGACCTGGAAACGCTGCAGACTGTGTCCGAGGGTCCGTCACAGAATGACGGCATATCGCTAACGCATGCCGATTATGACATGTGTTAGCGATGCGCTACATAATGGCAGTCAATGGGTGCGCTAACACATCCGTTACATAGCGTTAGTGCCGCTGTGTAACGGATGCCTTATTGATAGCAAATTCTGCCAGCAGTAAGTAGGATGCCCAATTCTCCTGATTATTGAAGACAAAACACCTGAAGTAGGTCTCCAAATTCTGGTTAGCGCGCTCAGCCTGTCCATTCAACTAAGAACGGAAAGCAGAGGAAAAGGACTGCTGCACCCCCAACAACAGAATGTCCCCCAGAACTTGGAAACAAACTGGGTCACACGATCTGACACCACATCGGAGGGAACACAGTGAAGCTTCATAATCTCATTTATAATGCGACGCAATGAACCATTTTACTGAACATATCTGCAACCACTAAAACCACAGTTTTGCCTGCAGATACCGGTATGTCAGTAATAAAATCCATGGACAAGTGTGTCCATGGTCTACTAGGAATAGGTAGTGGAAGAATTGTACCAGATGGATGGGTATGCGATACTTAAGAACGTGAGCAGATACTACAAGGAGCTACTTGTTCAACCGCATCCCGATGCAACCCCGGCCACCAAAATCGACGAGAATGGAGGTCCACAGTTGCCTTACCACCCAGATTACCAGCAAGCACGAGTTGTGATGTTCCCCAATTGCATTGAGGTGCAGGTTTGATGGCACAAATAACCTTCCTAAAGGGCAGAAGGTCGGGGCATCCCCCTGAGCCTCCAACACTACACCCTTCAGCTCAGGGTACAATACCAAAATGACTACCCCCTTCTTCAAAATCAGGACAGGTTCCTCATGGTCACCATCACCAAGGACTTTTTGACCCTTGGATGGAAAGTGACCACAAAATTGAACCTAGTAAAAAACAGGGACCATCTAGCTTGCCTAGGGTTGATACATTTAGCCGATTGAAGATATGACAAGTTCTTATGGTCAGTGATAACTGTAATAGGATGGACAATTCCCTCCAACCAATGTTGCCATTCCACTAATGCCAATTTAATTGCCAAAATGTTTTTAGAAAAGAAGGCACATAGAAGCCATTTACTAGGGGATGGACCCTGAGACAACACAGCCCCAACCACTTCTGACGCAGTAGCCTCCACAAAAAAGGGCTTAGAGACATTGGGTTAACTAAGTATAGGTGCTGTGGAAAAACAGTTCTTAAGGCAGGAAATATCCCTCAGGGCATCGTTTGACTATTTGGAAAAGTCCAACCTCGTCCTTATCATGTCAGTAAGGGGTTTCACAATTAATGGGTTCCAAAGAACTAGGAAGGCATTTGCAGTCTCTGACATACCGGTGACATTATGTCATGTGAATACACTGTGCATTTTGACTGGTGATGGGTCATATAAATAAGTCTGTAGTCATTATGTGTGCACCTCTGACAAAGAACGCAGTGTATGCATTTCGAATGCATTGGTGTTTCTTTTCCTTGACATAAATCTATTTTATTAACAGGAATGAATTTTGGAATTTTATGAAGCTGACACTTTCCTTTTTCCTCTATTTTTGATAACTAGCGCTGGTAAAACTAACAGCTGCGGGCTGCAACCCTCAGCTGTCAGCTTTATCATGGCCAGTTATCAAAAATAGAGGGTCCCCAAGCCACTTAAAAAAAAAATAACTTAAAAAAACGGCGTGATGTCCCCCCATTTTTGACAACCAGCCAAGCGAAAGCAAACAACTGAGGGCTGGCATTCCCATTCTGGTAAGGGGCCATGGATATTGGCTCCCCGAGCCTCAAAAATAGCAGCCTTCAGCTGCCCCAGGAAAGACACATCTATTGGATGCACCAATTCTGGTGCTTTTCCTGGCTCTTCCCACTTACCTTGTGGTGGAGGCAAGTGAGGTAATATTTGTGGGGTTGATGTCACCTTTGTATTGTCAGATGACATCAAGCCCAGCGGTTAGTAATGAAGAGGCATCTATAAGACTCATTGAGGGAAACACGGCACTCTGACCAGCAGTAATAATCTTACTGCCAATCAGAGTTGTCAGGATGTTCAGGATACCAAACCCAAACAGCAGCACAGACTTCCTGGAGAAGTCCATTTTTGGGGTTCGTGCTTGAACAGTAGGTGTTCGGTACAGACCCCGAACTTTACTGTTCAGGTTCTTCGCCCGTCACTTGTCAAAACTCATTATACAATGTTGCCACAACAAAATCACAGGCATAAATAAGCCTAAGATACTTCAAAGTATATCAAACCAAAATAAATCTTTATTAAACTTCTGAATAAAAACAAAAGCAAAAATGAATCATAGTGCTGCTGATAAAGTGCGGGGGATGTACAACCTACCACTACCAGTCTGAACCAGAGTCTTTACCAACATTACCAAATAGTAACTTTATATAGTATATGTAATGTAGCTAAACTATTCACACCTATCTCAAATCATTAGTAACATAGTACTACCATCAGAGATGAGCAAGCACTAAAATGCTTGGATACTCTTTACTCTAACCAAGCCATTTCTAATGCTCAAATGCTTGTTTCAAAAAATAATAATGTCAATAAACCAAAATTGACATTTTTAACAAAACATTGGAAATTTCAGTGTAATTTATGAAGCAAGCAAGAACTGCCAAAAATATGATGGAAGAGCGACTTACATACACCCTATATTAAAGACTAGTCTTTTCAATTTGTCATGTAGTGGTACACCTAGACTCATAAAGGCTAAGTGGAAAGTCTGACAAAAATTACAAGCAGAGTCATCCATACACCTTTGAAGGCACCAACTGGAGTGCCTCATAAAAAAATTAAGAAAGTGTAGTTGTGGCACTTCTACACTTATAAAGGCTCTGTACACAGTTAAAAGCCATGAAAAATTATACGTATGGTCATCCAGTCATCCATAGACCCTTGAAGGCAACAACTTGCAGACCTCATTGAAATATTGAAGATTAAAAATACTTTATGTGCTGCTGTCTTCTGATGGTGTTGAAAAGTTGGTACTAATCCAAGCTTTTTTCATTTCTATCATAGTGAGCCTGTCAGCACTTTCTGTTGACAGGTGAAAGCATCTGTCAGTTTTGACCCCCCGGCAGCAATAATAACCCACTAAGACAAGACGCCAGCTGCAGGGCAGCATACATACCTTCCAGGAATAGAGGGACCGCTCATGCCAGGTGTCCAGCTTTGAGACCCAATAGCTGAAGGTCGCAGAGGAATTAGAGATTAGGCTATTTTTGTCTGGACCATCTTTAAAAACTTTTATCTCCTTGTAAAAAAATACCCGGTCATCAGGGCCTAGATCCTGGGAGGTTGTCATGAAATTGGCACAGGCTTTTGACAATGTACCCCTGACTCTGTTGTATCTGGTGTGTGACTCCCTCGCCTCTCCTCCTTGGTTGGGCAAGGAAGCTTTCCTTTTCTACAATGGCCTTCTGCCATAGCACCATTTTATTAGACTTGTCCACCTCAGGAAGGAGAAATGCAATGTTCTCCTTGTAGTGTAGGTCTAGCAGGGTAAAAAAACAGTACTCTTTTTTGGCAAAGATGAAGGAAACGCGAGGGACACGGAAAGGCAGCGGTACATAAAGTTGACCATACAGTATGTGCCAAGGTCCCTACAGCTAACACTTTCCAGTCTCCACCATGATGACTACTCTCCATCTCCTCCTCCATCTTTTCCTCCTTATTCCACTCCTCAGCGCATCCACATTGGAGAGATGGGACAAAGCTTGTGTGAGTACTAGCCTCTGTTGCACTAGCAACTAGCTCCACTTCCTCCTCCTCAGCATCCACCTCCTCTTTGCAATCCAAACTGCACTGAGCAGATCAGGTGAGCTTGGGCTGGGTAGTATCTCTTTGTCTCATGTCTTCCTCCATCTCCACCTGGAAAGCATGCAAAGCTTCATGTTTAATCATCAGCAGCAATTGGTTAAAGGGACTCTGTCACCTGAATTTGGAGGGAACAATCTTCAGCCATAGGGGCGGGGTTTTCGGGTGTTTGATTCACCCTTTCCTTACCCACTGGCTGCATGCTGGCTGCAATATTGGATTGAAGTTCATTCTCTGTCCTCCACAAGGTTGCCTTGTGCAGTCATGTACTACGAAGGACAGAGAATGAACTTCAATCCAATATTGCAGCCAGCATGCAGCCAGCGGGTAAGGAAAGGGTGAATCAAACACCCGAAAACCCCGCCCCTATGGCTGAAAATTGTTCCCTCCAAATTCAGGTGACAGATTCCCTTTAAGAAGAAGCAAGCTAGATTGTTGTGCTCATTATGGCATCATGGCTGCTCATCATCTTTGTGGAGTCCTCAAAGTCTCTGAGAACCTCACAAATGTCAGACATCCATGCCCACTCTTCAGTTGTTCTATGCGGAGGCTGACCAGGATACCGATGGGTGTGTTGGAGCTGGTATTAAACAACTGGCCTCTGCTGCTCACAGAGCCTTGTCAGCATGTGCATTGTGGAGTTCCAGTGAGTGGTGACCTCACACACCAGTCGGTGAGCTGGCACTTGCATGCAATGTTATAGCATTAGCAGAGTGGCGGCAGCTGTAGCTAACTTGCAGAAATGGGAGCTGACGTTCCATACTTTGACCGAAAGCTCTGGCAAATCTGGGTAGATTTTCAGAAACCACTGATCTACCAAGTTGAGCATGTGGGCAAAGCATGGTATGTGCGTCAGCTTGCCAAGCTTCACACCTGCCACCAGAGTAAGCCATGCCTGGCTGGAGGTTCAGCAGTGAGAGCCACAGATCTGTTTGGTCTGTTATTCCTTTCAATAAAGGTACCGTCACACTGAACGATATCGCTAGCGATCCGTGACATTGCAGCGTCCTAGCTAGCGATATCGTTCAGTTTGACATGCAGCAGCGATCAGAATCCTGCTGTGATGTCGTTGGTTGCTGCAGAAAGTCCAGCACATTGTTTTGTCGCTGGACTCCCTGCAGACATCGCTGAATCAGCGTGTGTGATGCCGATTCAGCAATGTCTTCACTGGTAACCAGGGTAAACATCGGGTTACTAAGCGCAGGGCCGCGCTTAGTAACCCGATGTTTACCCTGGTTACCAGCGTAAAAGTTAAAAAAAACAAACACTACATACTTACCTTCCGCTGTCTGTCCCCGGCGCTGTGCTTCTCTGCACTGGCTGTGAGCGCCGGCCAGCCGGAAAGCACAGCGGTGACGTCACCGCTCTGCTTTCCGGCCGCTGTGCTCAGTCAGTGCAGGAAAGCACAGCGCCGGGGACAGACAGCGGAAGGTAAGTATGTGGTGTTTGTTTTTTTTACTTTTACGATGGTAACCAGGGTAAACATCGGGTTACTAAGCGCGGCCCTGCGCTTAGTAACCCGATGTTTACCCTGGTTACTGGCATCGTTGGTCGCTGGAGAGCTGTCTGTGTGACAGCTCTCCAGCGACCAAACTGCGACGCTGCAGCGATCGACATCGTTGTCGGTATCGCTGCCGCGTCGCTGAGTGTGAAGGTACCTTAACTCTGCCATGGTGTGCGGTTTGTGTCCTAGACAAATTAGCTTCAGCAGAACCTGTTGCCGCTTTCGCTGAGGCAGTGCTGCAGAGCTTCCAGCTTCCGGCTGATGTGGAAGAGGTATACATATATAGAGGTGTATATGACAATAGTCAATTTTTGAACAAATTTGTACACCTATAGCAGGCCAATTTTGTATTTTATGTCAAACGAAATTTCGCACAAACTAATTTCTACAGTATATATGACAATAGTCAATTTTTGAACAATCAAATTTGTACAACTGTAGCAGGTCAATTTTGGTTTTCAGTTCAAACCAGCAAAATTTCACACAAACCAACTTCTACAGTATATATGACAATAATCAATTTTTTTTTTACAACCAAATTTTACTAATTGAATCCAGAAAAAAACAAACTCTCTTTTTGAGTGTTATACTGTATTCCACTGAAATGTAGTACTCTATGGATGACTAATTAAATCCAGAAAATTTCTTTTTTGGAATGCTATATACCACCAAAATGTAACAAAAAGCAAGTAATACTCTATGGATGACTCATTGAATCCAGAAAAACTTTTGAACATAAATATTTTGAAAGTATAGTTGATGTACTCCCACACTCAAAGACTTTACAAAAAATGCAGTCAGGAAAAATTTAAAAGGAAAGTTATCCACTGACTCTTGAAGGCACCAACTGTAGTACCTCGTTCAAATATTATGAAAAAACTGTAGTTGTGGTACTTTCACACTCATGAAAACTCTGCACGCAGTGCAAAGTAAGCCAAAAATTACAAGCAGGGTCATCAATACACCCTTCAAGGCACCAAATGGAGTGGCTCATAAAAATTGTGGCACTTCTGCATTCAGAAAGGGTAAAGCCAGGAAAAATTTATAAGGTGGGCCATCCAGTCATCCACAGACACTCAGAAAGGCAACAACTGGTGGGCCTCATTCAACTATTTTGAAAGTGTAGTTGATGTTCTCCAGTCTCTCACACTCATTAAGGTTTTGCACAAAGTGCAAAGCCAGGAAAAAATTATAAGGAGGGAAATACAGTAATCCTCTTCAGGTGTTCACTTCTTCTCCTTCCTCGAGAGGCTGGGAGGACTGCCTCCATCTGTTTCCTGGAGCCCGATTCCCAGGTGCTAGGGCTGAAAGGGACCTGGCTTTGGGTAGTGCTGGAACTCCTGGCATGTAGAAATGGGCGACAGCCCCCTTTGTCACCTGCAATATCACCTTATCCTGTATAGGTTCCAGCCATCAACGCTTGCAGCCTTTGAGGCAAATGTTCCATCTCTTCTGCCCGCTGGTTTAACAAGATGTGATTATGGGTCCAAAACTCTTCAATGGACTTCCATCTTCGCTGTCTATTGTTCATAACCACTTCTGTTATGAACTGGTGGTCAGGACAATAATGGACCGGGTGGTAAAGAGCACACGGAATGACCTGATAGTTACTGATAATAACGGACGAGCTCTGGGACGTGGGAACTCTGCTAACCGCAATCCCTAATCCTATCAAACACACTAGAAATAGCCGTGGATTGCGCCTAACGCTCCCTATGCAACTCGGCACAGCCTAAGGAACTAGCTAGCCCTGAAGATAGAAAAATAAAGCCTACCTTGCCTCAGAGAAATTCCCCAAAGGAAAAGGCAGCCCCCCACATATAACGACTGTGAGTAAAGATGAAAATACAAACACAGAGATGAAATAGATTTAGCAAAGTGAGGCCCGACTAACTGAACAGACAGAGGATAGGAAAGGTTACTTTGCGGTCAGCACAAAAACCTACAAAAAGACCACGCAGAGGGTGCAAAAAGACCCTCCACACCGACTCACGGTTCAGAGGCGCTCCCTCTGCATCCCAGAGCTTCCAGCAAGCAAGACAACAATAAAAATAGCAAGCTGGACAGAAAAATAGAAAACCAAAGAAATACAAGCTGGAACTTAGCTTCTGCTGGGAAGACAGGTCACAAGAACGATCCAGGAGAGAACTAGACCAATACTGGAACATTGACAGGTGGCATGGAGCAAAGATCTAAGTGGAGTTAAATAGAGCAGCCAGCTAACGAATTAACCTCGTCAACTGTGGAAGGAAACTCAGAAACACCCACCAGAGGAAGTCCATGGACAGAACCAGCCGAAGTACCATTCATGACCACAGGAGAGAGCCCAACAACAGAATTCACAACAGTACCCCTCCTTGAGGAGGGGTCACCGAACCCTCACCAGAGCCCCCAGGCCGACCAGGATGAGCCAAATGAAAGGCACGAACCAGATCGGCAGCATGAACATCAGAGGCAAAAACCCAGGAATTATCTTCCTGACCATAACCCTTCCACTTGACTAGGTACTGGAGTTTCCGTCTCGAAACACGAGAATCCCAAATCTTCTCCACCACATACTCCAACTCCCCCTCAACCAACACCGGGGCAGGATGATCAACGGATGGAACCACAGACGCCACGTATCTCCGCAATAACGACCTATGGAACACATTATGGATGGCAAAAGAAGCAGGAAGGGCCAAACGAAAGGACACAGGATTGATAACCTCAGAAATCTTATACGGACCAATGAAACGAGGCTTAAACTTAGGAGAGGAAACCTTCATAGGAACATAACGAGACAACAACCAAACCAATCCCCAACACGAAGTCGGGGACGCACACAGCGCCGGCAGTTAGTGAAACGTTGAGCCTTTTCCTGGGACAATGTCAAATTGTCCACCACATGAGTCCAAATCTGCTGCAACCTATCCACCACAGTATCTACACCAGGACAGTCCGAAGACTCAACCTGCCCTGAAGAGAAACGAGGATGGAAACCAGAATTGCAGAAAACGGCGAAACCAAAGTAGCCGAGCTGGCCCGATTATTAAGGGCGAACTCAGCCAACGGCAAAAAGGACACCCAATCATCCTGATCAGCAGAAACAAAGCATCTCAGATATGTTTCCAAAGTTTGATTAGTTCGTTCGGTTTGGCCATTTGTCTGAGGATGGAAAGCCGAGGAAAAAGACAAATCAATGCCCATCCTTGCACAAAAGGATCGCCAAAACCTCGAAACAAACTGGGAACCTCTGTCAGAAACGATGTTCTCCGGGATACCATGTAAACGAACCACATGCTGGAAAAATAATGGCACCAAATCAGAGGAGGAAGGCAATTTAGACAAAGGTACCAAATGGACCATCTTAGAAAAGCGATCACAAACCACCCAAATGACCAACATCTTTTGAGAGACGGGGAGATCCGAAATAAAATCCATAGAAATATGCGTCCAGGGCCTCTTCGGGACCGGCAAGGGCAAAAGCAACCCACTGGTACGAGAACAGCAGGGCTCAGCCCGAGCACAAGTCCCACAGGTGTTGTGAATTCTGTGGTCAAGCTCCCTCTTGTGGTCATGAGTGGTACTTCGGCTGGTTCTGTCCATGAGCTTCCTCTGGTGTATGTGAGTGGGGCTGCGGCTTCTGAGTTTCCTTCCTCAGGTGACGAGGTTAAGTCGTTAGGTGCTGCTCTATTTAACTCCACCTAGTTCTTTGTTCCTAGCCTCCAGTCAATGTTCCAATATTGGTCTTGCTCTCTCCTGGATCGTTCTTGTGGCCTGTCTGCCCTGCATAAGCTAAGTTCTGCTTGTGTTACTTTTGTTTGCTATTTTTTCTGTCCAGCTTGCTATATTGGTTTTTCTTGCTTGCTGGAAGCTCTGGGACGCAGAGGGAGCACCTCCGTACCGTTAGTCGGTGCGGAGGGTCTTTTTGCGCCCTCTGCGTGGTTGTTTGTAGGTTTTTGTGCTGACCGCAAAGCTATCTTTCCTATCCTTGGTCTATTCAGTAAGTCGGGCCTCACTTTGCTAAAATCTATTTCATCTCTGTGTTTGTATTTTCATCTTTACTCACAGTCATTATATGTGGGGGGCTGCCTTTTCCTTTGGGGAATTTCTCTGAGGCAAGGTAGGCTTATTTTTCTATCTTCAGGGCTAGCTAGTTTCTCAGGTTGTGCCCGAGGCGCCTAGGTCTGGTCAGGAGCGCTCCACGGCTACCTCTAGTGTGGTGTGATAGGATTAGGGATTGCGGTCAGCAGAGTTCCCACGTCTCAGAGCTCGTCCTATGTTATTAGTAACTATCAGGTCACTTTGTGTGCTCTTAACCACCAGGTCCATTGTGTTTCTGAATCACCAGTTCATAACACACAGGACTGCACAAAAGAACGCACATCCCATGACAAAGACGGCCATCAAAAGGATCTAGCCACCAAATCTCTGGTACCAAAGTTTCCAGGATGCCCAGCCAACACTGAACAATGAATCTCAGAGATAACTCTACTAGCCCATCTATCAGGGACAAACAGTTTCTCCGCTGGGCAACGGTCAGGTCTATCAGCCTGAAATTTTTGCAGCACCCGCCGCAAATCAGGAGAGATGGCAGACAAAATTACCCCCTCTTTTAGAATACCCGCCGGCTCAGGACCACCGGAGAGTCAGGCACAAAACTCCTTGACAGGGCATCAGCCTTCACATTCTTACAGCCCGGAAGGTACGAAACCACAAAATCAAAACGGGAGAAAAATAACAACCATCGAGCCTGTCTCGGATTCAACCGTTTGGCAGACTCAAGATAAGTCAAATTCTTGTGATCTGTCAAGACCACCACGCGATGCTTGGCTCCTTCAAGCCAATGACGCCACTCCTCGAATGCCCACTTCATGGCCAACAACTCACGATTACCAACATCATAATTACGCTCAGCAGGCGAAAACTTTCTAGAAAAGAAAGCACATGGCTTCATCACCGAGCCATCAGAGCTTCTTTGCGACAAAACAGCCCCTGCTCCAATCTCAGAAGCATCAACCTCAACCTGAAACGGGAGCGAAACATCTGGCTGGCACAACACAGGGGCAGAAAAAAAACGACGCTTCAACTCCTGAAAAGCCTCTACAGCTGCAGAAGACCAATTGACCACATCAGCACCCTTCTTGGTCAAATTAGTCAACGGTTTAGCAACAGTAGAAAAATTAGCGATGAAGCGCCGATAAAAATTAGCAAAGCCCAGGAACTTCTGCAGGCTCTTCACAGATGTCGGCTGAGTCCAATCGTAAATGGCCTGGACTTTAACAGGGTCCATCTCGATAGTAGAAGGGGAAAAAATGAACCCCAAAAATGAAACCTTCTGAACTCCAAAGAGACACTTTGACCCCTTCACAAACAAGGAATTCGCACAAAGGACCTGGAACACCATTCTGACCTGCTTCACGTGAGACTCCCAATCATCCGAGAAGACCAAAATATCATCCAAATACAAAATCAGGAATTTATCCAGGTACTCTCGGAAGATGTCATGCATAAAGGACTAAAATACTGATGGAGCATTGGAAAGCCCGAATGGCATAACCGGGTACTCAAAATGGCCCTCGGGCGTATTAAATGCAGTTTTCCATTCATCGCCTTGTTTAATACGCACAAGATTATACGCCCCTCGAAGATCTATTTTGGTGAACCAACTAGCCCCTTTAATACGAGCAAACAAATCAGACAGCAACGGCAAAGGATACTGAAATTTGACTGTAATTTTATTAAGAAGGCAGTAATCAATACAAGGTCTCAAAGAACCATCCTTCTTGGCCACAAAAAAGAACCCTGCTCCTAACGGTGATGACGACGGGCGAATATGGCCTTTCTCCAAGGATTCCTTTATATAACTCCGCATAGCGGCGTGTTCTGGCACAGATAAATTTAACAATCGGCCCTTAGGAAACTTACTACCAGGAATCAAATTAATTGCACAATCGCAATCCCTATGAGGAGGTATGGCACTGGCTTTGGGCTCATCAAATACATCCCGATAATCCGACAAAAACTCTGGAACTTCAGAAGGAGTGGAAGACGAAATAGACAAAAATGGAACATCACCATGTACCCCCTGGCAACCCCAGCTGGACACAGACATAGATTTCCAGTCCAATACTGGATTATGAACCTGTAGCCATGGCAACCCCAAAACGACCACATCATGCAGATTATGCAACACCAGAAAGCGGATATCCTCCTGATGTGCAGGAGCCATGCACATGGTCAATTGGGTCCAGTACTGAGGCTTATTCTTGGCCAAAGGCGTAGCATCAATTCCTCTCAATGGAATAAAATACTGCAAGGGCTCCAAGAAAAAACCACAGCGCCTAGCAAACTCCAAGTCCATCAAATTCAGGGCAGCGCCTGAATCCACAAATGCCATAACAGAATAGGATGACAAAGAGCAAATCAGAGTAACGGACAATAGAAATTTAGACTGTACCGTACCAATGGTGGCAGACCTAGCGAACCGCTTAGTGCGCTTAGGACAATCGGAGATAGCATGAGTGGAATCACCACAGTAAAAACATAGCCCATTCCGACGTCTGTGTTCTTGCCGTTCAGCTCTGGTCAAAGTCCTATCACATTGCATAGGCTCAGGCCCATGCTCAGATAGTACCGCCAAATGGTGCACAGCTTTACGCTCACGCAAGCGTCGATCGATCTGAATGGCCAAGGACATAGACTCATTCAGACCAGCAGGCATGGGAAATCCCACCATGACATCCTTAAGGGCTTCAGAGAGACCCTTTCTGAAAATTACTGCCAGGGCACATTCATTCCACTGAGTGAGCACAGACCACTTTCTAAACTTCTGACAATATATCTCCGCTTCATCCTGACCCTGACACAGAGCCAGCAAGATTTTCTCTGCCTGATCCACTGAATTAGGTTTGTCATAAAGCAATCCAAGCGCCAGGAAAAACGCATCAACATCACGCAATGCCGGATCTCCTGGCGCAAGGGAAAATGCCCAGTCTTGAGGGTCACCACGTAACAAAGAAATAATGATCTTTACTTGTTGAACAGGGTCACCTGAGGAACGAGGTTTCAAGGCAAGAAACAATTTACAATTATTTTTGAAATTCAAGAACTTAGATCTATCACCAAAAAACAAATCAGGAATTGGAATCCTAGGCTCTGACATCGGATTCTGAACCACAAAATCTTGAATGTTTTGTACCCTTGTAGTGAGATTATCCATCCAAGAGGACAGACCTTGAATGTCCATGTTTACACCTATGTCCTGAATCACCCAGAGGTAAAGGGGAAAAGAGAGACAAAACACACTGCAAAGAAAAAAAAAATGGTCTCAGAACTTCTCTTATCCCTCTATTGAGATGCATTAGTACTTTTGGCCACCTGTACTGTTATGACCTGGTGGTCAGGAAAATAATGGACCGGGTGGTAAAGAGCACACGGAATGACCTGATAGTTACTGATAATAAAGGACGAGCTCTGGGACGTGGGAACTCTGCTAACCGCAATCCCTAATCCTATCAAACACACTAGAAATAGCCGTGGATTGCGCCTAACGCTCCCTATGCAACTCGGCACAGCCTAAGGAACTAGCTAGCCCTGAAGATAGAAAAATAAAGCCTACCTTGCCTCAGAGAAATTCCCCAAAGGAAAAGGCAGCCCCCTACATATAATGACTGTGAGTAAAGATGAAAATACAAACACAGAGATGAAATAGATTTAGCAAAGTGAGGCCCGACTAACTGAACAGACCAAGGATAGGAAAGGTTACTTTGCGGTCAGCACAAAAACCTACAAAAAGACCACGCAGAGGGCGCAAAAAGACCCTCCGCACCGACTCACGGTGCGGAGGCGCTCCCTCTGCGTCCCAGAGCTTCCAGCAAGCAAGACAACAATAAAAATAGCAAGCTGGACAGAAAAATAGCAAATTAAAGAAATACAAGCTGGAACTTAGCTTCTGCTGGGAAGACAGGTCACAAGAACGATCCAGGAGAGAACTAGACCAATACTGGAACATTGACAGGTGGCATGGAACAAAGATCTAAGTGGAGTTAAATAGAGCAGCCAGCTAACGAATTAACCTCATCACCTGTGGAAGGAAACTCAGAAACACCCACCAGAGGAAGTCCATGGACAGAACCAGCCGAAGTACCATTCATGACCACAAGAGGGAGCCCGACAACAGAATTCACAACACACTTCCTCCCGGACGCCAACTGTCAGTACTTTGAAGCTATTGAGCCCACTAGCATGTCGTAAGTCCTGGTCCGGCTTCCCTCCTTCTCTCTTCCGATAGGCCTAGGCACTGCAGTCCGCTTACTAGTTGCTGGATCCTGGCTCACCAATCGACAGTCTGCAAGAACTGAAGGCCGAGGCCTGGTTTGGGGACATGGTGGTTCCGTGAAAGCAGTCTGTTCCGGACCACAGGCTCCTGGATCCTTTGCTGTTGTGCCAGCTTCATCTGGCTCCAATAGTCCTCTGGTCTCTCTCTCGGGAGTCTTGCGGGGGTCTGCCATCTTTGTCAACCACTAAGCCCATAATACTCTCTGTATGACTAATTGAATCCAGCAAAAATTTTCAACTCTTTTTTGTAGTGTTATATACCGATGAAACGGAACAGAAAGCAAGCAATAGTCTATGGGTGAGTAATTGAATCCAGAAATATTTTTCAACATTTTTGTAGTGTTATATACCACCAACATTTAGCAGAAAGAATGCAATACTCTAAGAGTGAGTAATTGAATTCAGAAACAATTTTCAACACTTTTTTGGAGTGTTGTATACCACCAAAATGTACCAGAAAGTACCTAATACTCTATGGATAAGTAACTGAATCAAGAATTTTTTTTAAACTTTTTTTTGGAGTGTTATATAACACCAAAATCTTCAGCAATGCATATAATACTCAATGGGAGAGTAATTGAATCCAGATTTTTTTTCAATGCTTTTTTAAGTGTTATATAGCATGAAAACGTACCGGAAACCACAAAATACTCTATGGGTGAATAATTGATTCCGTAAAAAGTTTTCAACTTTTTTTTCGAGTGTTATATAGCAGGGGTCCCCAACTCCAGTGCTCAAGGCCCACCAACAGGTCATGTTTTCAGGATTTCCTTAGTCTTGCCCAGGTAATAATTGCATCACCTGTGCAATGCAAAGGAAATCCTGAAAACATGACCTGTTGGTGGGCCTTGAGGACTGAAGTTGGGGACCCCTGTTATATAGCACAGAATTGTACCACAGAGCACGTAATGCTCTATGGATGAGTGATTGTATACAGAAAAGTTTTTGGAAGTGTTATATAACACCAAAATGTACTACAAAGCACTTAATACTCTATGGATGACAATAGAGGCAATTTTTTCACTGAAAAAGAAAAGCAGCTATATGTTATTTAGCAATGGACTGCAAAACCATACCTACAGACTGTATTCTGTTATGGACCTGGTGGTTAGGAGCACCCAGCACGACCTGATAGTTAAACTCACACAGGACAAGCTCTGGGATGTGGGAGCTCTGCTGACCGCAGGCCCTAATCCTATACAACAACTAGAAATAGCCGTGGAGCGTTCCTGACACTCCCTAGATGCCTCTTCACAGCCTAAGAGCCAGCTAGCCCTAGAGATAGAAAATAAAGCCTACCTTGCCTCAGAGAAATTCCCCAAAGGAAAAGGCAGCCCCCCACATATATTGACTGTGAGTAAAGATGAAAGTCACAAACGCAGAAATGAAACAGGTTTCAGCAAAGGGAGGCCAGACTTACTAAACAGACAGAGGATAGGAAAGGTATCTTTGCGGTCAGCACAAAAAACTACAAAAGACCACGTAGAGTGTGCAAAAAGACCTCCGCACTGACTAACAGTGCGGAGATGCCACTCTGCATCCCAGAGCTTCCAGCTAGCAAGACAAAATCATGATAACCAGCTGGACAAGGAAACAATGAACAAATAATAACTATCAGGAACTTAGCTTCTGCTGGAGAAGACAGGTCACCAGAAAGATCCAAGAGCGAACTGAACCAATGCAGGAACATTGACAGCTGGCATGGAGTAACGATCTAAGTGGAGTTAAATAGAGCAGCCAACCAAAGGATAAACCACGTCACCTGTGTGAGGAACCTCAGAAGCAGCAGCTTCACTCACAGCCACCAGAGGGAGTCCATGGACAGAACTCGCCTAAGTACCATTCACGACCACAGGAGGGAGTTCGACAACAGAATTCACAACAGTACCCCCCCCTTGAGGAGGGGTCACCGAACCCTCACCAGAGCCCCCAGGCCGATCAGGATGAGCCAAATGAAAGGCACGAACTAGATCGGCAGCATGAACATCAGAGGCAAAAACCCAGGAATTATCTTCCTGACCATAACCCTTCCACTTGACCAGGTACTGGAGTTTCCGTCTCGAAACACGAGAATCCAAAATCTTCTCCACCACATACTCCAACTTCCCCTCGACCAACACCGGGGCAGGAGGATCAACGGAGTGAATCATAGGCGCCACTTATCTCCGCAACAACGACCTATGGAACACATTATGGATGGCAAAAGAAGCTGGAAGGTCCAAACGAAATGACACAGGATTAAGAACTTCGGAAATCTTATACGGCCCAATGAAACGAGGCTTAAACTTAGGAGAGGAAACCTTCATAGCAACATGACGAGATGACAACCAAACAAAATCCCCAACACGAAGTCGGGGACCAACACAGCGCCGGCGGTTAGCGAAACGTTGAGCCTTCTCCTGGGACAATGTCAAATTGTGCACCATATGAGTCCAAATCTGCTGCAACCTGTCCACCACCGTATCCACACCAGGACAGTCCGAAGGCTCAACCTGCCCTGAAGAGAAACGAGGATGGAAACCAGAATTACAGACAAAAGGAGAAACTAAAGTAGCCGAGCTGGCCCGATTATTAAGGGCAAACTCAGCCAATGGCAAAAAGGACACCCAATCATCCTGATCAGCAGAAACAAAGCATCTCAGATATGTTTCCAAAGTCTGATTAGTTCGTTCGGTTTGGCCATTAGTTTGAGGATGGAAAGCCGAAGAAAAAGACAAATCAATGCCCATCTTAGCACAAAAGGACCGCCAAAACCTCGAAACAAACTGGGAACCTCTGTCCGAGACGATGTTCTCTGGAATGCCATGCAAACGAACCACATGCTGGAAAAACAATGGCACCAAATCAGAGGAGGAAGGCAATTTAGACAAGGGTACCAAATGGACCATCTTAGAGAAGCGATCACAAACCACCCAAATGACCGACGTCCTTTGAGAAATTGGGAGATCAGAAATAAAATCCATGGAAATATGCGTCCAGGGCCTCTTCGGGACCGGCAAGGGCAAAAGCAACCCACTGGCACGAGAACAGCAGGGCTTAGCCCGAGCACAAGTCCCACAGGACTGCACAAAAGAACGCACATCCCGTAACAAAGAAGGCCACCAAAAGGATCTAGCCACCAAATCTCTGGTACCAAAGATTCCAGGATGACCAGCCAACACCGAACAATGAACCTCAGAGATAACTCTACTAGTCCATCTATCAGGGACAAACAGTTTCTCCGTAGGACAACGGTCAGGTCTATCAGCCTGAAACTTCTGCAGCACGCGCCGCAAATCAGGGGAGATGGCAGACAAAATTACCCCCTCTTTAAGAATACCCGGAGAGTCAGGCACAAAACTCCTTGACAGGGCATCAGCCTTCACATTCTTAGATCCCGGAAGGTATGAAACCACGAAATCAAAACGGGAGAAAAAGAGCGACCATCGAGCCAGTCTAGGATTCAACCGTTTGGCAGACTCGAGATAAGTCAAATTCTTGTGATCCGTCAAGACCACCACGCGATGTTTAGCTCCTTCAAGCCAATGTCGCAACTCCTCGAATGCCCACTTCATGGCCAACAACTCTCGATTGCCAACATCATAATTGCGCTCAGCAGGTGAGAATTTTCTAGAAAAGAAGGCACATGGTTTCATCACCGAGCCATCAGAACTTCTTTGCGACAAAACAGCCCCTGCTCCAATCTCAGAAGCATCAACCTCAACCTGAAACGGGAGCGAAACATCTGGCTGGCACAACACAGGGGCAGAAGAAAAACGACGCTTCAACTCCTGAAAAGCCTCTACAGCCGCAGAGGACCAATTGACCACATCAGCACCTTTCTTGGTCAAATTAGTCAACGGTTTAGCAATACTAGAAAAATTAGCGATGAAGCGACGGTAAAAATTAGCAAAGCCCAGGAACTTCTGCAGGCTCTTCACAGATGTCGGCTGAGTCCAATCATAAATGGCCTGAACTTTAACAGGGTCCATCTCGATAGTAGAAGGGGAAAAAATGAAACCCAAAAATGAAACCTTCTGAACTCCAAAGAGACACTTTGACCCCTTCACAAACAAGGAATTCGCATGAAGGACCTGGAACACCATTCTGACTTGCTTCACATGAGACTCCCAATCATCCGAAAAGACTAAAATGTCATCCAAATATACAATCATGAATCTATCCAGGTACTCTCGGAAGATGTCATGCATAAAGGACTGAAATACAGATGGAGCATTAGAAAGCCCGAATGGCATAACCAGGTACTCAAAATGGCCCTCGGGCGTATTAAATGCTGTTTTCCATTCATCGCCCTGTTTAATTCGCACAAGATTATACGCCCCTCGAAGATCTATCTTGGTGAACCAACTAGCCCCCTTAATCCGAGCAAACAAATCAGACAGCAGCGGCAAAGGATACTGAAATTTGACTGTGATCTTATTAAGAAGGCGGTAATCAATACAAGGTCTCAAAGAGCCATCCTTCTTGGCCACAAAAAAAGAACCCTGCTCCCAATGGTGACGACGACGGGCGAATATGACCCTTCGCCAAGGATTCCTTTATATAACTCCGCATAGCGGCGTGCTCTGGCACAGATAAATTAAACAGACGGCCCTTAGGAAATTTACTACCAGGAATCAAATTAATAGCACAATCGCAATCCCTATGAGGAGGTAGGGCACCGGATTTGGGCTCTTCAAATACATCCCGGTAATCTGATAAAAACTCAGGGACTTCAGAAGGAGTGGCAGGCGAAATTGACAACAATGGAACATCACCATGTACCCCCTGACAACCCCAGCCGGACACAGACATAGATTTCCAATCCAACACTGGATTATGGACCTGTAGCCATGGCAACCCCAAAACGACCACATCATGCAGATTATGCAACACCAAAAAGCGAATATCCTCCTGATGTGCAGGAGCCATGCACATGGTCAATTGAGTCCAGTACTGAGGCTTATTCTTGGCCAAAGGCGTAACATCAATTCCTCTCAATGGAATAGGATACTGCAAGGGCTCCAAGAAAAAACCACAGCGCCTGGCAAACTCCAAGTCCATCAAATTCAGGGCAGCGCCTGAATCCACAAATGCCATAACAGAATAGGATGACAGAGAGCAAATCAGAGTAACGGACAAAAGAAATTTAGACTGTACCGTACCAATGGTGGCAGACCTAGCAACCGCTTAGTGCGCTTAGGACAATCGGAGATAGCATGAGTGGATTCACCACAGTAAAAACACAGCCCATTCCGATGTATGTTCTTGCCGTTCAGCTCTGGTCAAAGTCCTATCACACTGCATAGGCTCAGGCCTATGCTCAGAGAATACCGCCAGATGGTGCACAGCTTTGCGCTCACGCAAGCGCCGATCGATCTGAATGGCCAAGGACATAGACTCATTCAGACCAGCAAGCGTGGGAAATCCCACCATGACATCCTTAAGGGCTTCAGAAAGACCCTTTCTGAAAATTGCCGCCAGGGCACACTCATTCCACTGAGTAAGCACAGACCACTTTCTAAACTTCTGACAGTACACCTCCACTTCATCCTGACCCTGACACAAAGCCAGCAAGATTTTCTCTGCCTGATCCACTGAATTTGGTTCATCATAAAGCAATCCAAGCGCCAGAAAAAACGCATCAACATCACGCAATGCAGGATCTCCTGGCGCAAGGGAAAATGCCCAGTCTTGAGGGTGACCACGCAACAAAGAAATAATGATTTTTACTTGTTGAACGGGGTCACCAGAGGAGCGGGGTTTCAAAGCTAGAAACAGTTTACAATTATTTTTGAAATTCAGAAACTTAGATCTATCCCCAGAAAATAAATCAGGAATAGGAATTCTAGGCTCTAACATAGGATTCTGAACCACAAAATCTTGAATGTTTTGTACCCTTGCAGTGAGATGATCCACACAAGGGGACAGACCTTGAATGTCCATATCTACACCTGTGTCCTGAACCACCCAAAGGTTTAGGGGAAAAGAAAGACAAAACACAGTGCAAAGAAAAAAAAATGGTCTCAGAACTTCTCTTATCCCTCTATTGAGATGCATTAATACTTTGGGCCAGCTGTACTGTTATGGACATGGTGGTTAGGAGCACCCGGCACGACCTGATAGTTAAACTCACACAGGACAAGCTCTGGGATGTGGGAGCTCTGTTGACCGCAGGCTCTAATCCTATACAACAACTAGAAATAGCCGTGGAGCGTTCCTGACACTCCCTAGATGCCTAGAGTTATTTAGCAATGGACTGCAAAACCATACCTAGAGACTGTATTCTGTTATGGACCTGGTGGTTAGGAGCACCCAGCACGACCTGATAGTTAAACTCACACAGGACAAGCTCTGGGATGTGGGAGCTCTGCTGACCGCAGGCCCTAATCCTATACAACAACTAGAAATAGCCGTGGAGCGTTCCTGACACTCCCTAGATGCCTCTTCACAGCCTAAGAGCCAGCTAGCCCTAGAGATAGAAAATAAAGCCTACCTTGCCTCAGAGAAATTCCCCAAAGGAAAAGGCAGCCCCCCACATATATTGACTGTGAGTAAAGATGAAAGTCACAAACGCAGAAATGAAACAGGTTTCAGCAAAGGGAGGCCAGACTTACTAAACAGACAGAGGATAGGAAAGGTATCTTTGCGGTCAGCACAAAAAACTACAAAAGACCACGCAGAGTGTGTAAAAAGACCTCCGCATCGACTAACAGTGCGGAGATGCCACTCTGCATCCCAGAGCTTCCAGCTAGCAAGACAAAATCATGATAACCAGCTGGACAAGGAAACAATGAACAAATAATAACTATCAGGAACTTAGCTTCTGCTGGAGAAGACAGGTCACCAGAAAGATCCAAGAGCGAACTGAACCAATGCAGGAACATTGACAGCTGGCATGGAGTAACGATCTAAGTGGAGTTAAATAGTGCAGCCAACCAAAGGATAAACCACGTCACCTGTGTGAGGAACCTCAGAAGCAGCAGCTTCACTCACAGCCACCAGAGGGAGTCCATGGACAGAACTCGCCGAAGTACCATTCACGACCACAGGAGGGAGTTCGACAACAGAATTCACAACAGTATTCAGCCACTCTTCCTACTCCTACAGTTGTCTTTCCCTAGGATAAATGCAGAACATAACTAATACAAACGGCAAAACACAAGACTAGCCCTTAGGCCAGAGTCAGATACAACGTATAAAAAAATCGGTCTGATTTTGTCTGCCGAGAATCGCACAAATGTTCTCCGAATCGTGATCCGTATGTCATCCATGAGCGTTCCGAGGATGCGATTTTCTCGCATCTAAGCATCCGTGTGACATTTGTATGGCGAACTTTTTTAGCCGGCTTTCAAAATGGACATATAATGTATCCCGGCCCAAATAATCATGAATAAATAATGTGGAAGCCTATTTATTGGCTCCACAAGTTCCATCCTCCAAGCAAAAAAAATTGCGTGGGCTCCCACTTCAACACGTCATATCAGACTTTCACCTACCATCGAAACCTTCAAAAAGAACCTGAAGACCTACCTCTTCCGCGAAGCCTACAACCTGCAGTAACCACCGATCGACCAAACCACTGCACGACCAGCTCTATCCTCACCTACTGTATCCTCATCTATACCTTGAAGATCGTGAGCCCTTGCGGGCAGGGTCCTCTCTCCTCCTGTACTAGTTGTGACTTGTATTGTTCAAGATTATTGTACCTGTTTTTATTATAAAATAATAATAATATATACGGTATATATATTTGTGTCAATGACATATACAGTATATACCTACAGTTAGGGCCAGAAATATTTGGACAGTGACACAATTTTCGCGAGTTGGGCTCTGCATGCCACCACATTGGATTTGAAATGAAACCTCTACAACAGAATTCAAGTGCAGATTGTAACGTTTAATTTGAAGGGTTGAACAAAAATATCTGATAGAAAATGTAGGAATTGTACACATTTCTTTACAAACACTCCACATTTTAGGAGGTCAAAAGTAATTGGACAAATAAACATAACCCAAACAAAATATTTTTATTTTCAATATTTTGTTGCAAATCCTTTGGAGGCAATCACTGCCTTAAGTCTGGAACCCATGGACATCACCAAACTCTGGGTTTCCTCCTTCTTAATGCTTTGCCAGGCCTTTACAGCCGCAGCCTTCAGGTCTTGCTTGTTTGTGGGTCTTTCCGTCTTAAGTCTGGATTTGAGAAAGTGAAATGCATGCTCAATTGGGTTTAGATCTGGAGATTGACTTGGCCATTGCAGAATGTTCCACATTTTGGCACTCATGAACTCCTGGGTAGCTTTGGATGTATGCTTGGGGTCATTGTCCATCTGTACTTTGAAGCGCCGTCCAATCAACTTTGCAGCATTTGGCTGAATCTGGGCTGAAAGTATATCCCGGTACACTTCAGAATTCATCCGGCTACTCTTGTCTGCTCTTATGTCATCAATAAACACAAGTGACCCAGTGCCATTGAAAGCCATGCATGCCCATGCCATCACGTTGCCTCCACCATGTTTTACAGAGGATGTGGTGTGCCTTGGATCATGTGCCATTCCCTTTCTTCTCCAAACTTTTTTCTTCCCATCATTCTGGTACAGGTTGATCTTTGTCTCATCTGTCCATAGAATACTTTTCCAGAACTGAGCTGGCTTCTTGAGGTGTTTTTCTGCAAATTTAACTCTGGCCTGTCTATTTTTGGTATTGATGAATGGTTTGCATCTAGATGTGAACCCTTTGTATTTACTGTCATGGAGTCTTCTCTTTACTGTTGACTTAGAGACAGATACACCTACTTCACTGAGAGTGTTCTGGACTTCAGTTGATGTTGTGAACGGGTTCTTCTTCACCAAATTAAGTATGCGGCGATCATCCACCACTGTTGTCATCCGTGGACGCCCAGGCCTTTTTGAGTTCCCAAGCTCACCAGTCAATTCCTTTTTTCTCAGAATGTACCCAACTGTTGATTTTGCTACTCCAAGCATGTCTGCTATCTCTCTGATGGATTTTTTCTTTTTTTTCAGCCTCAGGATGTTCTGCTTCACCTCAATTGAGAGTTCCTTTGACCGCATGTTGTCTGCTCACAGCAACAGCTTCCAAATGCAAAACCACACACCTGGAATCCACCCCTGACCTTTTAACTACTTCATTGATTACAGGTTAACGAGGGAGACGCCTTCAGAGTTAATTGCAGCCCTTAGAGTCCATTGTCCAATTACTTTTGGTCCCTTGAAAAAGAGGACGCTATGCATTACAGAGCTATGATTCCTAAACCCTTTCTCCGATTTGGAAGTGGAAACTATCATATTGCAGCTGGGAGTGTGCACTTTCAGCCCATATTATATATATAATTGTATTTCTGAACATGTTTTTGTAAACAGCTAAAATAACAAAACTTGTGTCACTGTCCAAATATTTCTGGCCCTAACTGTATATATACCTATACTATGTGTATACATTTATTTTATCTATTCTATTTTAACCTGTCAGTGTTAATTGATTTTACATTACAACTCCCTGAATTGCCAGCTTTTCGAAAGGACACCAGTGCGTATTTCTCGCAAGTCACATTGATGGCCTGTGTGGTGTGCGAGTTTTCCTTGCACCCATAGACTTTCATTAGCGAGTCTCGGCCGATATATGGTGCAAATTTCAGAATGCTGCGATTTCACTCGCACGTATAATACGGACGAGAAAAAAACAGATGATGGGAGCTGCCCCTTAGATTAACATTGGTCCGAGTGCTATGCGATTTTTTATAGCATAGCACTCGTCAGTATAGTAGTGTGACTCCGGCCTTACAAGGACTATTAGTATTATGGTTCAGCAGCAACACCAGAATCAACACTAGAGGACTCTGATTCATTTAACTTTGCATACACAGGCCTCGACAAGCAATCTTTCTGTCCAATAAGAACTGTCCTTGAGCTATGCAATGGCGTCAGTGAGCCGAGAGCAGCAGTGCTGGTCCTTTTATAACCTCTGATGAGATAATGCGGCCAACCATTGACAGTAATGCCACTACCAAGATGGCTACGGCATTTCAGTGACTCACAGGCAATCCCCGCATGCTTATTGATTGTGTAACAAGGGAAATACAGGTGGGTGGGTATTCGAGTTTCAAATTCGAGAACCAAGCACCCAGATACTTGAGTGATATCCGAGTATTATCGAGCACATTCATTCATCCCTAGTAGAGATATGACATCAATGTCGGTCTTCCTATTACCACTTTAAACATAACTTTACTACAGAAATGAACCATTTTACAAGAAATAATGATCAACATTAATCTGCAGGACTGTGAAAAATTCAGACAGTGCCCTGAAGCCATGCCAGCAAAGTACACATGAAGTTTATTACGATCTATATTCTGGCACTAGACTGCTCCAATAGGCTATTATGACCTCCTGTATGTCAGCACATCATGACATTTGGTCCATGCAATTTAACATTATGTGAATTGTAATTATTCTCTCATACATGATTAGGGACCAGTAATTGTTATTATATCACATAAATAGTTGCAGCATAGCTTGCCAGAATTTAACTATGCTCAAGCATTAAACTTTTATACTTAATATTTAGGAATAATGCAGAAAAATTAAATAAACATGCAAAACCTGTCACATTTTAAATAGCAGTCATTTATAATATACTACACTGTACAGAGGACTCGGTGCCAGCAATAGACACTGACACATAGTTATTGGAGGGGATTATTGGTAGAGTGTTCAGAAATATTGCTTATGTCATGCTGTCACTTACTGGTTTCCTATAGACTGTCTCTGACTATGGAATGTCTTTTCTCATCTGTTTATATTCCTACTAGATGGTGGCCCGATTCTAACGCATCGGGTATTCTAGAATATGCATGTCCACGTAGTATATTGCACAGCCCACGTAGTATATTGCCCAGCCATTGCCATTATTATTTGTAACATTAGATCTAGAATATGTATGTATGTATGTACAGTACAGACCAAAAGTTTGGACACACCTTCTCATTTAAAGATTTTTCTGTATTTTCATGACTATGAAAATTGTAAATTCACACTGAAAGCATCAAAACTATGAATTAACACATGTGGAATTATATACTTAACAAAAAAGTGAGAAACAACAAAAAATATGTCTTATATTCTAGGTTCTTCAAAGTAGCCACCTTTTGCTTTGATGACTGCTTTGCACACTCTTGGCATTCTCTTGATGAGCTTCAAGAGGTAGTTACTGGGAATGGTCTTCCAACAATCTTGAAGGAGTTCCCAGAGATGCTGAGCACTTGTTGGCCCTTTTGCCTTCACTCTGCGGTCCAGCTCACCCCAAACCATCAGGTCATCTGGCGTAGCACCCCATCACTCTCCTTCTTGGTCAAATAGCCCTTACACAGCCTGGAGGTGTGTTTGAGGTCATTGTCCTCTTGAAAAATAAATCATTTTCCAACTTAACGCAAACCGGATGGAATAGCATGCCGTTGCAAGATGCTGTGGTAGTCATGCTGGTTCAGTATGCCTTCAATTTTGAATAAATCCCCAACAGTGACACCAGCAAAGCACCCCCACACCATCACACCTCCTCCTCCATGCTTCACGGTGGGAACCAGGCATGTAGAGTCTATCCATTCACCTTTTCCGCGTCGCACAAAGACACGGTGGTTGTAACCAAAGATTTCAAATTTGGACTCATCAGACCAAAGCACAGATTTCCACTGGTCTATTGTCCATTCCTTGTGTTCTTTAGCCCAAACAGGTCTCTTCTGCTTGTTGCCTGTCCTTAGCAGTGGTTTCCTAGCAGCTATTTTACCATGAAGGCCTGCTGCACAAAGTCTTCTCTTAACAGTTGTTGTAGAGATGTGTCTGCTGCTAGAACTCTGTGTGGGATTGACCTGGTCTCTAATCTGAGCTGCGGTTAATCTGCGATTTCTGAGGTTGGTGACTCGGATAAACTTATCCTCAGAAGCAGAGGTGACTCTTGGTCTTCCTTTCCTGGGGCGGTCCTCATGTGAGCCAGGTTCTTTGCAGCGCTTGATGGTTTTTGCCACTGCATTTGTGGACACTTTCAAAGTTTTCCCAATTTTTCGGACTGACTGACCTTCATTTCTTAAAGTAATGATGGCCACTCGTTTTTCTTTACTTAGCTGCTTTTTTCTTGCCATAATACTAATTCTAACAGTCTATTCCGTAGGACTATCAGCTGTGTATCCAGCAGACTTCTGCACAACACAACTGATGGTCCCAACCCCATTTATCAGGCAAGAAATCCCACTTATTATACCTGACAGGGCACACCTGTGAAGTGAAAACCATTTCTGGTGACTACCTCTTGAAGCTCATCAAGAGAATGCCAAGAGTGTACAAAGCAGTCATCAAAGCAAAAGGTGGCTACTTTGAAGAACCTAGAAAGTAAGACATATTTTCTGTTGTTTCACAATTTTTTGTTAAGTATGTAATTCCACATGTGTTAATTCATAGTTTTGATGCCTTCAGGGTGAATTTACAATTTTCATAATCATGAAAATACGGAAAAATCTTTAAATGAGAAGGTGTGTCCAAACTTTTGGTCTGTACTGTATGTATAAATAAAGCAGCCACATAGTATATAGCACAGGCCACATAGTATATAGGAGCCATGTAGTATATAGCAGACAAATACTGCGTGGCCTGTGGTATATACTATGTGGCTGCTATATACATACATACATATTGTAGAATACCTGATGCATTAATACAGGCCACGCAATATATAACAGTGGCCATGCAGTATATAACACAGCCCAAATAGTATATAACACAGCCCACACAGTATACAGCAGCCACGCAGTATATAACACAGGCGACTTAGTATATAACACAGGCCATGCAGTATATAACAGTGGCCATGTAATATATAGCACAGGCCACGCAGTACACAACACAGCCCACATAGTATCTAACACTGGCCACGTAGTATATAGTAGCCACGCAGTATATAACGCAGCCCATGCAGTATATAACACTGCCCACGCAGTATATAACACTGCCCACATAGTATCTAACACTGGCCATGTAGTATTTAGCAGCCACGTGGTATATAACACTGCCCACGCAGTATATAGCAGCCACGTGGTATATAACGCAGCCCATGTGGTATATAACACTGCCCACATAGTATATAACACTGCCCACGTAGTATATAGCAGCCACGTGGTATATAACGCAGCCCATGTGGTATATAACACTGCCCACGTGGTATATAACACTGCCCACATAGTACATAACACTGCCCACGTAGTATAAAGCAGCCACGTGGTATATAACGCAGCCCACGCGGTATATAATGCAGCCCACGCGGTATATAACACTGCCCACGTAGTATATAACTCTGGCCACATAGTATATAGCAGCCACGCTGTATATAACGCAGCCCACGTGCTATATAACACTGCCCACGTAGTATTTAGCAGTATGAGCACATATCCATGTTAAAAAAACATAATTAAAATAAAAAATAGTTATATACTCTCCAGCCGGGATCCAGCAAAGCTGTCCCTATGCGTGCGGCTGCCACCATCTTCCGTTCCCAGGATGCATTGCGAAATTACCCAGATGACTTAGCGGTCTCGCGAGACCGCTAAGTCTTCTGGGTAATTTTGCAAAGCATCTCTGGGAACGGAAGATGGCTGCAGCCGCGAGCGCATCGCCAGACTACGGAATGTGAGCATAGCAGGTTTTTTTTTTTTTTTAATTATTTTTAACATTACATCTTTTTACTATTGATGTTGCATAGGCAGCATCAATAGTAAAAAGTTGGGGACACACAGGGTTAATAGCGGTAATGGAGTGCGGTACCCGCAGCCCGTTACTGCTTGCATTAACCCTGTGTGAGCGGTGTGTGGAGGGGAGTATGCGGGCACCAGGCACTGACTGCAGGGGAGTAGGGAGGGACTAATCAGACTGTGCCCGTCGTTGATTGGTCGCGGCAGCCATGACAGGCAGCTGGCGAGACCAATCAGTGACACGGGATTTCCGTTACGGAAGTTGCAGACAGAAAGACGGAAGTACCCCTTAGACAATTATATATATAGATTATAACACTTCATTACGAAGCCCTCCTGCGTAGGCTATTCTTTGGCCGATTAGACATATTAATTAAACCTTTCCTCCGTTAAGATTCTATTTTATATGCAAATTATGATATTTGCAATAATACAAAATATTCCTATTTGTTTGCTTATTAGCAGGAGTTATGGTATTGGCACAAGAAAAATTAGTCATTTTGGCTGTGGTTTTGTAAAATTTGAACACATGATAAATTCAGCAGTATGAAATGAGAAAGTGGAGTGATTTTTTGGTAGCTGCTAACTGTTCATAAAGCTAATTTTGTAGTTGGGTAACTAGCATGAAACTCCAGAGCATTCATTTGTCATGTGCAGGGGTGTCAAACTGCATTCCTTGAGGGCTGCAAACAGGTCATGTTTTCAGGATTTCCTTGTACTGCACAGGTGATAATTTAATCACCAACTCATTATTTGTGTAGGTGATTAAATTATCACCTGTGCAGTACAAGGAAATCAACATGACCTGTTTGCAGCCCTCGAGGAATGCAGTTTGACACCCCTGAGTAGGGCAGAGGAATATGTCCTTATAGCATTTGCACAAATCAGTATTAATTGTGGCCATATGGCCATCAGCCATGAGATCACTATTGGGTTTAACTTTCATTTAGGCCGGGATCACACACAGCGAGATACGGCCGAGTCTCGCAGGTTAAAAGCAAGCTCTGGCACCAGCACTCCAGAGCGGAGCGTGCGGCTGCATAACAATACATGGAGCTGCACACTCCGCTCCTGAGTGCCGGTGCCAGAGCTTGTGTTTAACCTGTGAGACTTGGCCGTATCTCGCTGTAGTGTGACTCCGGCCTCATAGGGATGTTGGGATAACACAGATCATGTTTTCTACAGCTTTATTAACCCCTTACCGACCAGGGGTATTTTTGGTTTTGCATTTTCATTTTTTGCTCCCCTTCTTCCCGGAGCCATAACTTTTTTAGTTTTTGGTGAAAATGGCCATGTCAGGGCTTGGTTTTTGTGGGACGAGTAGTACTTTTGAATGACACCATTGGCTTTACAATGTTGTGCAGTAGAAAATGGGGAAAAAATTCCAAGTGCGGTGAAATAGCAAAAAAGTGCAAAAAAAGTGCAATCTCACACTTGTTTTTTATTTGGCTTTTTTACTAGGTTCACTAAATGCTAAAACTGACCTACCATTATGATTTTCCAGGTAATTACGGGTTCATAGACACCAAACATGTCATGGTTATTTTTTATCTAAGTGGTGAATAAAAATTCCAAATTTTGCAAAAAAAATAAAATACAAAGTTGCCATTTTCCGAGACCCGTAGCGTCTCCATTTTTCAGGATCTGGGGCTTGATGAGGGCTTATTTTTTACACGCCTATTATACATTTTTATTGATACCATATAAATTCTTTTATATTTTATATTTATTTTATTGCAATGTTGCAGCAAAAAAAAAATGTAATTCTGGCATTTTTATTTTTTTCTCACTGCGCCGTTAACCGATTGGATTAATTATTTTTATATATTGACAGATCGAGCAATTCTGAATGTGGTGATACCAAATATGTGTATATTTTTTTTTAATTGTTTTATTTTGAATGGGGCGAAAGGGCGATTTGAACTTTTATATTCTTTTTATTTTTTAAATATTTTTAAAACATTTTTTTTTTACTTGCTCCAATAGTCTCCATGGGAGACTAGAAGCTGCACTTGTCGGATCGGCTCTGCTATATAGAGCAGGGCTGCAGCCCTACTCAATGTAGCAGATATGCTCACTTGCTATGAGCGCCGACCACCAGGCAGCGCTCATAGCTATCCAGCAATGACAACCACAGGGGTCTCCTGCTGACCCCGGATTGTCATGCCAACCCATTGGTGACCTGCAGTAATATGAGATGGGTAGTGATCAGAGTAGGTAAAGACGAGCTTCCTGTGCATCCATGTAAGGCTAGTTTCACATTTGCGTTCGAATCCGCAGCGTTTAATCCGCATCTGCAAGTGCAGGAAAAAACGCATAGAAACACATACAAACGCAGTGTTTTTTAGACGCATGCGGGAACGCATGCAGTTTATAAAACGCCGCGTTTTCACGCTTTTCCATGCGTTTTGTCATGCGTTTGCGTTTTTTGTGCACATGGTGGAAAATTTTACAGGAGAAAAATCTAGATAACCAGACACCGCCAACGGGACTACAGAGGGCATGTATTATGGGATATCTATATATAGACCCTAGGACTGCTGAAATCTTAACAGTGTGCTATTGTATCCTGTGTCATGATGGATCTTCGCATTGAGAGCTTTTATTTTAAAGGGACTCTGTCACCTGAATTTGGAGGGAACAATCTTCAGCCATAGGGCCGGGGTTTTCGGGTTTTTGATTCACTCTTTTTTTACCCGCTGGCTGCATGCTGGCTGCAATATTGGATTGAAGTTCATTCTCTGTCCTCCGTAGTACATGCCTGCACAAGGCAATCTTGCCTTGTGCAGGCGTGAACTGTGGAGGACAAAGAATGAACTTCAATCCAATATTGCAGCCAGCATGCAGCCAGCGGGTAAGGAAAGGGTGAATCAAAAACCCGAAAACCCCGCCCCTATGGCTGAAGATTGTTCCCTCCAAATTCAGGTGACAGAGGCCCTTTAACCTGGATTTAAGCATCAAGCTGTTTCTAGCCTGTGCGTTTGCTTGGGAGCAAGACCGAAATTGCGAAAGATGGAGAAGGAGACGTCGTAGGCATTTTTGGAGACACCCCATTATTGAACTACGTGAGAGCCGTGGAGCCTATCACACGCTATATGGCAAGCTTAATGCCAACCCGGCAAATTCCCGGAATATACCAGGATGTCGCAAGACTCTTTCTGGGATTTGCTTGCTCGTGTCCAAGGAGCCAGGACACCCAGCTCCGTAGAGCGATTCCAGCAGAGAAACGTCTGCTGGTTACATTAAGGTACGTAACAATTCTAAACAAATGCCAGTCATAATTTTGTTTGGTCTGACATGTATTCTTTGTATTTTCCTTTGTCTTTAGCAGAACAGCACCATAAATAGAATTGATTGTAATTTATTTTTTATTTTATTACAGATTTCTGGCAACCGGAGAAAGCTTATCATCCCTCCACTTCCAACACCGGCTTGGAATTTCCACCCTTTCCGGAATAGTTGCGGACACCTGTCGGACTTTGTGGAATGTTCTCTGGGATGAGTTTATACCCCTACCCACCGAGGACATGTGGATGGGAATTGCAGAGAAATTCTAGGGTGTGTGTGATTTCCCCAACTGTTTGGGTGCGGTGGAAGGAAAGCACATCCACATTATCAAACCAGCCAGAACTGGATCGGAGTACTTCAACTACAAAAAATATTTTTCTGTTGTGCTCATGGCAATAGCAGATGCGGACTGTCGCTTCATCGCCGTGGACATTGGAGCTTTTGGCCGTGGCAACGATTCCCAGACTTTCAAGAACTTGGATATGGGCTGACATGTGTATGGCAAAAATTTTAATTTTCCATGGCCATGACCTCTCCCCAACACTCAAGGCCCACCAATGCCATTTGTTATGATTGGGGATGAGGCCTTTCAGATGTGTGAAAACCTACTGAAGCCATATTTCAGTCGGGACTTGAACCGCACCAAAAGGATCTTTAACTACAGACTGACCAGGGCCCGAAGAACAGTAGAGTGTACTTTTGGGATTCTAGTCTCAAAATGGCGCATTCTTGCAACAGCCATTAATCTAAAAATGGAGACAGTCGACGAGGTGATCAAAGCCTGTGTGGTTCTCCACAATTACATAATGGCTAAGGAGCAACCCAACATTGAACTGGATGAACCAGTTGCAAACCCATTGCCAGATTACCAGCATCACCCGCTGCGGTCAACTGCTGAAGTTGGCCACATGCGGGACCAATTTGCTGTCTTTTTTGATATCGTTAACGAAATCGTTATGTGTGAAGGTACCTTTAGTGAAGTCCGGGATGTGGAGCCTGGCTGCATTCCAAAGTGACTTTCACTTTGGAACGCAGCCAGGCTCCACATCCCGGACTTCACTAAGCTCTCTCTGCCCTGCTGGCTATGTGAATTTGATATCTTGTTACAGTGGGATGCCATACCTCTCATCTATATAGGAACTCGTATACTAAAAACAGACATAACTTGAAAAAGGCATGATAAGTCGAAACGTTGTGTAAATAGTCTGTAAACATTTTTTGTTCATATTACTATCACCTGTGGCATCATATATGAGAATCAATTGAGAATAAATTGATTATAATAAAAATAATCACATGAACTAATTTTTCTGAGTGCCGGAGTTCATCGAAGTTTATATCTAATACCAACCACATTTGTTAGATCAGTTTGCTCTACTGTCTGCAGACAACAATTATCTAAACACTGCATATCGCCCTATGTGATCATGTTTGTTTTTATTCTATTTCTTTCGGGGATCTAGTTTTTGTCCTTAGTACAGCACCACTTTGTCTAGCTGCAGGGGTTCCTGTAGCCTGTGGGTAGAGGATCACACTAGTGGCTGCAGGGTACATTAGGGCCTTTAGGGTCAGCCATTGTGGAGCGGGGGCGCCATAACGTTCCCCCCTAGGGCGTCTACCTCCGCAGTTAGGCAGGGAATATTTTAGGTGCTTGTCCAGAGTCTTCTAGGATCACCCACAAGGTTTTTGGGTTGAGCACGTTCTTTTGTTTTTTGATTGTCACTACAAGTGGGATAGTTTGCCTAGATTTTAACAATAAAAGTTTTTTTTAGCTATAGGGTATCTACATAATTATAGCCTGCATGTAAGCAGCATTGCAGGCCTGCATGACACTAAGCTGGAGATCAGGAGTAAGGTGTTCTGACATGCCCTGTTCAATTTGATAAAAAAATGATGTGCTGGCCTCTGGAGGCTTTTACTTGGTCAAGGCTTTTGGTGACCTCCTGGATACGTGTATTCATATGGCTAATGGCAGTATACAGGCGGTCACCCAATGCCTTGAGTCCATAGTGAAAAACCGAGCTCAAGTGCAAAAACTCGGGCATGAGTGACCTGTCCGAGGCACTCTGCCGCTGCTGGGAATTGCCCCCCCAAAAAAGGGGCAGAGGCAGAGGACTGGGAAAGGGGAACACCTGATGGACCAGCTTACTGGTCTCCAGTTAGTGTGGCAGGCCCACTTGCTGCAGCGTTGCTGGATGGCTGGGACGGGTCCGTGGCTGTCTGATGAAGGACCGCTCCACAACCAGCGTCAAGAGTGCTGCTCCATGTGCTGTGAAAAAAGAAAAAAAAATTAATACCAAGCATTTACAAAAGCCAACTCCTTTGGAATAGAAACATACAGATTATGGCAATACAACACAACCTAATACACTGAAAAAATACTTATGTTCTCTGGTCAAGGACCGGTCTTAAAAATGCCAGAATGTGGTGGTATTTATATTTTCGGATCCTTGCTCCAGAACCACTAACGGTTCTAAGAGGTCGCAGCGCCGACCTGTGGATCTGCAGCAGCTGACAACTACACGCTTTTACTGTGTACCACCAGGTGAGCAGTTCTCTCATAATTGATTAGAAACAATCCTGGGGATAAGACCCTATTTGCGCTTTTTTTGTCTCCTACCTTTCTTTACCAGAACCACTAGGAACATGGCTCTCTTGACAAAGCTCCTTGTTGAAGCAGTCCTTCATCGAATGCCAGCGTATTTTGACTTTGAGCACTGTTGAAAAAACAAAAAATAATGGTTAGACAATGGACTTTTGCCCATGCTCACACAACTGTGTGTGATAAAGAGAAACTCCTGAAACACAGTTGTGTGATCCCGGCAAAGGTCTCTGCTGCATCACACTACATTGCAATACTTAGAAAATGCATTTCGGACCCAAGTCGGGGCGTTGTCCCAGCCATCCCACATCGCTTTGGCCACCTCATTCCATAGCCGCCGGATCATCACGTTGTCCGAGTCCCACAACGGGACTCGCTCATGGACCAGGGAGATAAGGAGGTCATTTTCAATTAGGTCCTCATCCCGTTCTGGAACCTAAAAAACAAATTAAGACATTAAGGTTGGAGACATTAACACAAGGAAAAGAAAGAAAACAGAGACAGAAAACTGGCATGAATAATGAAAGTCAAGATAAAAAAGGAGTCGAGAAAAAAAATGTAAAGAAAGAGTAAAGTAAAGAAAGGAAGATTCAAGAATAGTAAAGTGAGGATGCAATAAACTGTCAGCCAGCTATACTTACATGCTGCTGTCTTGCCACCCGACCGTGAACCCGCTGCTGCTGCTCAGCCTCTGCCGCAGTGGAAGGAGTGCTCTATAAAAAGGAAAAAGAAAAAAAAAGTCACACGTGTAGATGTGACAGTGAATACTTACTAATCTGAGGAGGAGAGTACTCACTTCACTGATGTTCAGCTTGTGAAGGCCCAGGACGTTGCTCCTCCTCAGAAGAAGATGACATTCTGATGTATGCAGAAAGAAAGAAATGGCAGAAATTAGGGCATATAGAGACAGAAAATAGAAAATAAAGACATTGGCTAGGATATACTCACATTGTTCAGAGTGTAGATTCCTTCCTGTGTCTGCTCTGCTGCATCAGGAAAGCTTTTCTGTCTGCTCAGTAGTGACCTGCAAATATCCACTCCCTCCCTTTATCACTTTGTATTTGGGGGGGAGGGGGGGTGGCTAATCAGTGTCTAGACCTGTTTCCTACAGTGCAACGCATCCGTTCACAAACGCAAGCAAATGCGTGTGCTTGCTGCCGCATGTGTTCACATAGACAGCAATGCGTTTTTTTGCCGCATTCTTTCCGCTAACAACCGCATACGTTTCTAGGCGGCAAATTGACGCCTCTAAAATTACTACATGTAGCGTTTACCACGCCAAACCGCAGACGACGAAACGACGCATGCGTCGTCAAACGTGGCAAAACGCAACCAATCACAGACACATGTGTCTCTAACGTTAAATTTAGGAATACACAACGCATTCGGATAATTGTGGAAGAAACGCTGCGGACACAACCGCAAATGTGAAACCGGCCTTAAAAGCCACTGTCAGCGTTTGACAGTGGCATTTAACATCTTAACAGCCGCGGGTGAATCGTGATTCCTCCCGCAGCTGCTCCGGGCACATGTCAGTACTAAACGGGGGCGGTGTCCAATGACGGACTGTGCCCATCATTGGACATTAAGGGGTTAAAAAGAAAAGGATTTTTACAAAGGAGTCAACCGAGTTTTTTACTTAAACAGTTTTTATTGAATATTTTCATATATAACATACAAAAAAGTAAAGTATCCATGCAACAACAAGGAAAAGCAAAAATAGCAAAACAGTCAAGTAAGACATCGAAACAATCAAGTAAAGCATAACCGCCTCACATGAGTCGGATTCACCCAATAACCATTAATTGATTGTCCAGAGCGTTGGCATAATGCTGTCTTCAGTATCATATTCCTTATAATCATAAACATCCGAGAAACAAGATATAATGAAAAGAAAAAAGAGTGTAGAGTAGGTAATTGAAAGTACGGAAAAAAGAGAAAGGAGGAAATAGGGGGGGGGGGGTCGGATTAAACAGACAAGAAAGTGGGGGAGTGTGGGAAGAGATGGGAACTGAGAGGAGAAGTATGGGGAGAGTTAAATCTCTCCTATTTGTGTTAACTGCCTCTCTGTTCTACCCTACTCCCCTAATTTGTCTCCAAGAGTGTTAGGAATTCAGATGATTTGCAAAACATTATCCAATTCTGCCATGTTTTGTAAAACGTATACTCACGCTATGTCGTAACGGTAAATAGCCTCTCCATCCTGCATAGGAAATCCATTTCAACTATCCAATCCCCGATATTGGGGGTTGTCTTAGAATTCCACATCCTAGTAATAATAGTATGAGTGGCCGTTATGCAATGTTTTAGGAGTCCTACCTTGATGCTCCTGAAGGAGCCTGCACTCATTGACAGTAGGCCCAGGTGTGGGTTACTTTGAATGACGTCACAAGAAACCTTTGAATACATTTCAAACACCTTATTCCAAAGTCTTTTAATTGGTGGACAATCCCACCAGATGTGGAGCATGGTACCCTAAGATACCTTGCATCTCCAGCAGAGGTCAGATACCAGTGGATAAATCTTATGAAGGAGGGATGGACATCTGTACCATCTAGTTAAAAGTTTAAAGTTTGTTTCCTGAGACCTACAAGCCAAAGGGAGCCTGTGTGCACAAAAAAAAGCTCTTTTCCATTGCTCAAAAGAAAACTCTAGCCCAATCTCCCGTTCCCAATCCAAGGCAAACCATGACTTATTCTCAACTCTCTCTGACTTTAGAATTGTGTATACTTGTGAGACTGAGTGTGCAGGGCTCGTTTCTTGCATCATGAATGATTCCAGTGGCTCGTTTAATGAAGCCAGCTGGAGGGACGAAGGAACGTAGATGCAAATATGCAAACCATGAGATGTGGAGTTCTGGAAATTCCTCCCTCAGTTCCAGAAGTGATTGCCATCTCTCTAACATCCTAGAGATGTGCATCACTCGGAGTTTGGGGGTGTTGGACCACTACTCCAACACTCCCGGGGGAAACTCGGGATTGTCAAACACAGAGGTCATGGTACTGGGGCTGTTTGAGAAACTCTGTGCCAAAATAGAACAGTCCCATATTTTAAGTAGATCACGTGTCAGAAAAGGTAGGGAGTTGGTCCAGTATCGATGTGTCTTAGGGATCCAAAGTAGCAAAGTCAGGGCTAGTGGTGAAAGAGACCTTTCTTTCGAGACCCATTGTTTTCCTCCCTGATCATGAAACCAGTCCAAGGCCCGTATCACTATAGTTGACCGATGGTAGTTTCTCAAGTTTGGCATGCCCGTACTGCCCTCTGATTTGGGTTTGCTAAGCAGTAAGCGAGCAAGTCGAGGTCTCTTCAGTCCCCATATGAAGTTACTACAGACTGCATCTAAATACTTAACAAATGTACCTTTGAGTATCAACGGGACTGCCTGGAACAGGTACAACAGTCTGGGGAGAATAATCATTTTGAAACTCATGCTACCAAACCAGGACAATCTAGCTCTCTCATATCTTTGAAGATTGGCTGTAATACGCGTTAAAAGAGGGGTGAAGTTTGCCTGATATAATTGAGATGTCTCTGATGTCAACTGTACCCCAAGATATTGCATTGATGTGGAACACCACTGAAAGGGAAAAGAGTTTTGTAGCAACACCCTCTCCCAACCTGGCACCGTAATATTAAGTATCTCAGACTTAGATGGATTGATTTTAAAGTTACTTACCCTGCTATACCTATCAAACTCCCTCATGACCACGGGTAGTGAAAGTCTCGGGTTCGTGATATACAGCAATAAGTCATCTGCATACAAGGAGAGTTTATGTACTCTAGGACCAACCTGTATACCCGTAATATTGGGGTTGTTTCTAAAGGCTATCGCTAGGTGCTCCATCACTATAATATACAGCAGCGGTGACAGCGAGCAGCCCTGTCTCATTCCATTTGATATCTTAAAATAATCTGAAAAGACACCGTTGCATTTTACTATAGCAGTGGGGTTATGATATAAAGCCATTGTCTTCTCCTGTAGGTTAGGACCCACTGTGGGACATAAGTAGCAGTGTCTTAATAGTATTGTCCCTCGCCTAGGGGCAAACCCTACCTGGTCAGTATGAATTAAGTCTGGTAGATAGGTGACCAATCTCATTGCTATCATTTTGCCTGTACCACGTGCCACGCCAGAGAGGCAATGGGAGATTAGGGAGATAAATAAGTTAAGTTAAGAAGGGACTGGATGCCTTTCTTGAAAAGTATAACGTTACAGGTTATATATACTAGATTCCTTGATAGGGCGTTGATCCAGCGAACTAGTCTGATTGCCGTATGTGGACTCTGGAAGGAATTTTTTTCCCCCAATGTGGAGCTTAGTGTTTGCCGTATGGGTTTTTTTTGCCTTCCACTGGATCAACATGTTAGGCTATGGGTTGAACTAGATGGACTTAAAGTCTTCCTTCAACCTTAAATACTATGTACGTTTCTATGTTACTTTGGTCAAAAAGGGTGCTAATTGGGGGGCTAGTAATTTGTAAAATTTGGCTGTGTAGCTGTCTGGGCCAGGACTTTTATTAGTTGGGGACATTTTGATTGCTTGCGTACGCTCCTCATCACTAAAAGGCAAATCCAGGGTCTCCCTGACATCCGCCGATAACAAGGGTAGGGCAGTCTCTCTGATATATTAATCTATTTTCGTTTGCACACGTGTGGGGGACATGTCTGCATAGTGGCCCGTGATGTTATAGAGCAATTCATAATAGTCCCTGAATGATTTAGCAATCTGGCCTGATTCATTCATCTCCACCCCTCCAGTATTGCGAACAGAGGGTATATAGGTATTGGGGCTCCATGGGTGAATACTTCTAGCCAACGGGCCCTCGCACTTGTCAGCAAACTCATAAAAGAAACCCTGCAATCTTTCCCTGTATTTGGTAAAACCTTGATCTACTAATTTGTTCAAGTCCTCTCTTGCCTTTTTTTAACTTAATAAGGGTTGCACTAGCTAGATCATGTTTATGTTCCTGTTCCAGGGTGTGTATCTGCACAAGCAGCTCCTTCAGGTGCGCAGTCTTTGTCCTGTTTATGTCTGGAACCCTCCTGTAGTAAAATCCCCCTAATTATGCATTTTAGGGCCTCCCACTGGGTGGGCAATGGGGTAGGGTCTCCCCCATGGTTTATTAAAAATTCTTGGATGGTGGTTTTAATTGTGTTAAGTGTCTCAGGGTCCTGAAGAATGTTCGGACTTAGGCGACACTGCCAAGATCTGTGGTTCAAATTGGGTGGCTGGAATGAGAAAAAGATGGGAGCATGATCTGACCATGTCATTACCCCTATGGATGCTGTGGGACTCCAGCTAAGAAAGTGATGTGAGACCAGAAAATGGTCTATCCTACTATAGGAGTTGTGAAGATGGGAGAAGTATGAATAGTCTCTGTCCCCCGGGTGTAGGATGTGCCAAATATCCTGAGGGTAGGGCCTGGGAGGGTAAATAGAAGGTTAGGGAAGGATGGGAAGAAAAGAACGAATGGGGAACAGAAAGCAGATAAAGAAAAAGATGAAAAAAAGTAAGTAAATATAGAGAACCTAAAGAAAATTCAGCAGCCTAACCAAGGGTAGGCAACTTTCTCAATCCTAGGCTGAGGAAACAGTATTCAGGAAGTCCTCTCGTAACATGGAGAAAATCTCCTGACGCCTGCAAGTGCAAGCTTTCTATGTGGAGGGTGTCTCTCAAGACGTGAGTACACCATCCACATGGAGCAAGCATCATATCATATTTGCTTGTATAGATCCTAGCATCTAGAAATAAATCAACAAAGAAAATCGGAAGAAGCAGGAGTATTTAGGGTTAAAAAATATTAAACTTTATTACAAAAACATATCAAGTAATATAAATATATTCCAAAAAAATATTATAATGCTAAAACCGGATGATGTGCCAGATCAATAGCGCCACCTATACCCCAATAGTACATAATACATAGTGAAAAGTAAAAGGGAAGATATGTTCCAAATGCAATATATCTGTGTCAGGATCATGTGGTCTAAATGTGCAAATATGCAGCAGGAGCAAAACTTACCAAGGATAAATGGGGAAGGTGGCACTAGATCGCATCCAAGAGCGCCCCAACGCACGTTTCGCTTTTTAGTATGTCAGCTTTGTCAAGGGGATAGCTCTATATCCCTGCAAGGACCTTTTATATCCCATTGGTGGTAATTGTGCGGCTGCTCACCTGTTGTGAACCGGCCAATAGCTCCAGCGTAAGCGGCACGTGCGCACTGCGAGCCGCGGGTCCTGCACCGGCCGTTGGCGTCAGGCATGACTGTGCACGCGCAGGAATAATTATTCACTGCGCAGCTGCAGAGAGCCTAGAGACGCCGAGGCAGGGGAAGGAGCCACCGCATCAATAGCGCGCACGCGCACGGCTGGATAAAATTAACCCACACAGCTCCCCACAACATGTCACCACCGATACAAAGTATGTAACATAGTAACATAGTAACATAGTTAGTAAGGCCGAAAAAAGACATTTGTCCATCCAGTTCAGCCTATATTCCATCATAATAAATCCCCAGATCTACGTCCTTCTACAGAACCTAATAATTGTATGATACAATATTGTTCTGCTCCAGGAAGACATCCAGGCCTCTCTTGAACCCCTCGACTGAGTTCGCCATCACCACCTCCTCAGGCAAGCAATTCCAGATTCTCACTGCCCTAACAGTAAAGAATCCTCTTCTATGTTGGTGGAAAAACCTTCTCTCCTCCAGACGCAAAGAATGCCCCCTTGTGCCCGTCACCTTCCTTGGTATAAACAGATCCTCAGCGAGATATTTGTATTGTCCCCTTATATACTTATACATGGTTATTAGATCGCCTCTCAGTCGTCTTTTTTCTAGACTAAATAATCCTAATTTCGCTAATCTATCTGGGTATTGTAGTTCTCCCATCCCCTATGTAAACATAAACGCATATGATAAAAAACGTCCATCATTCTTGTTCTGTTTGCAGTCAAAGGGAAATCCTCTTTTCATCAGATAATGTGTACATCTCAATGGAGGAAGAGATGCCTTTGTATCAGGCGCATACATAGGAGACTTTAGGGTCCAACTGGAGACACATGAGAATATATCTGGGATATGCTGATCCGTGCATGAATTCATAAAAACTAAGGAAATAATAATAGAAAAAATAAAAGTTAAAAACATAAAGAGCAGTACTAGGATCCGATTGTATGTGCAGCTCCCCAGAGACCTGGTCGTTGCAGTAGTATCGCTTTACCACTAAGGGGAGTGATGGTACGTCTGATGGCACTAAAGGAGTTCATCTGACCAGGTATCACCAGCACACATTACACTTCACACTCCGGCCACTAGGGGGAGCAAAAGGTTTTATTTATTAGGCCGGAACCGCGCCTGCACCACCCGCGGTGGTATCCTAAGAAAGAGACACGAAGCGAAGGTTATTGTGGACAGTGAGAAACGAGATCAAGCACAAAGGAGAGCCAGTAGGAGTCGTGCCCGGAGAACGGCAACATCCTACTGAGGCGCGTAACCGGTGGCCGGAACACCGAGGAAGTAACTGACTATGCCTTACTTCAAACTCCAGCAGGACAGTTAATTATAGGTTGGCTATCTACCTTACATCACCTAAGCAGACATAGGGGGCAACGCGTGGAGAGGGGCGTCTCTAGGGTCCCAGAAGAACTCCGAGCCTTCCCATCAAACGGGTGCGTCCTAGCCATAACATACCTGGGGGACGGAGAACTAGAAAGAACTGGAACGAATTAGAAAGAACGAGAATAGAAGTTGTGAGCACTATCCCGAATGCTCAGCAGGGAAGCACTACAACACACAGGCGCTAGTGATAGGCAACGATTTCCACCTGCAAAGGGAACTCTGGATGTGCCTTTGGACCGGCTGATCTCAGACAGCCCTGTTAACTGTGCTCTGGATTGCGGATCCTGAAGTCTTCAGTAAAGAGGTAAAGAGACTGCAACCCTGTGTCCTCGTTATTGTCTGCACCTCACACCATCACCATCCACCTTACTGGGAAGCCCTGGGGACATACTTCACCTGTGGGAAGGTTCACCATCTAGCTGCCATCACATCACCCCAGTGGACCCCAAGCAGCGTCGGTCGCCCTGACCGAACACCACAGGTGGCGTCACGAACCCTTGACAGACTCATATCACCTTTTATTGGACACCCCTTAGCAGGGTCACGGACCGGGTCCAGCCACCGTGACATCCCCAGAACTGATCCAGAAAGGCCCGATAGCGAGTAACCCGCGGCCCTGCGTCTGGGGGCGCTCCAACTTGGCGTCACGAACAGGATCGTACTTAAGCCTGAAGAATCAGGTCATTTGTGCCTTGGAACTGTGATTGAAACGAGTTTGAACTGTGATTTATTGCAAAGACTGTGTATTGCTATTTGCCACCAAGATTCCCACCAAAACTGCCGCCATTGCAGTGCCACGAGGAGCGCAGGAGAAGAAGGGCATGGAGGTGGGCGTGAGCAAGCTGAAGAGCGCCAAAGATAATGGCCGCCCAGTCTAAATATTTTTGTACCTTGAGGACGTGTCCGTCAGCAGCCGAGATCCGCCTCCTGATTCTCAATGGAGGGCGGAGACACAAGAAACGGAACCGCCCACAAAGGAGAGAGCGGGAAAGAGACCAGGAAGAGACCCACGTGGAGGACGCCATGGCCAGTCGCTCAGACCCGGACTGCGGGGTTGAAGCAGAGGACTCCCCCAGCTACCCGGACGAGCACGGTAGCCAGATCTCCACCGTTGGGACCGGCCTCCTGCAGATTGAGCTGGAGAACCTAATGGAACAACTCCTCCAATTGCGGATGGAGACCAAGACCGCGGGCCAGGAGGCGCTGGCAGAGGATTCCCCAACGTCAGTTCCGTTACGTCACTGGACCCAGCTGCGATGGAGGAAGCCGCACCGGCCGGTGAGTCTGCCGACCCCACCCCGCTAGCGGAGGACTTGTTGATAGGCCCCGTAGCAGCACCCCCTCTCCCTGGGACTCATACGCTCCAGCCCCTTCCGCAATGGGATCAGGCCACGGGCATGGAGCACTTCCTAAAGGCCCCGATCTCGCCGCTCACCATGCCAGGCGAGGTCTTTGCAGAGTGCACAGTGTGCCACTGGGTGAACCCGGGAATCGACTTCATGGGGTTCCCCGGGGTGAAGACACAGGAAGGGGAGATGGTGGAGGCCCTCAGCTGGGAAGAGAAGGAGAGGGAGTACCAGGCCGGGCGAGAGGCTCACTACCAGCGGGACCATGTGGTGAAGGACTGGGCCCACAAAGATCGCACCACCCACCAGGCCCTGCGCAGGCAGGGCACCGTCGTCAACTTCAAGCTCTGTGGGGGATGGGGCTTCATTAAAGAGCCCGACCTGTATGCAGAGGTCTTCGTGAATCGGAGGGATGTGGAGTCCCATCTCAGAGAGGGCCACCCGGACCGGGATCTCTACCCGGGGAACGAGGTTACCTACACCCGGCACTTTGGGGAAAGGGGGTGGTTCGCCTTGAACGTCCACAAGCGGTGAGGCCCCGTGACATGCCCGACTAAAGCGTCGGAGAAGCCGTCCCCCGTAGCCAGGGCGCCCCCTTGTGACCAGTCTACCACGATCACCAAGACAACGGTGGTTACCCCGACGTGCACCATCGTCAAGACTACCACGTGCACCGTGGATACCACCACCAAAGTAGTGGCAGAGGGATCGGCCTCAGTGAGGGCTAGCACCCAGGCCGTTTCGGGGTCCAGAACTGTAGCCACCCAGACCCCTGCCTGGAGCGAAGGGGCCCCTGGAATCACACCTGGTGGTCGCAGGTACCCGGGTGGATGGCCCCGCCCACTGCTGCCTGCGGAGCTACAACCACCAGAATCAGAATAAACCTCGGAAACCTGAATTTGTATATAGTTATTTAACTGTTTCCTGTTTTGCTGCTTAAAACCCGTCTACGGTTATATCTTAAAGGGATCCCTTTTGTTGACCCGGGATTCCTATTGTTTTACATCTTTTCTATTTTTCTACAAGTTCATCATTGTTTAACCCCTTAGCGACCGCCGATACGCCTTTTAACAGCGGCCGCTAAGGGTACTTAAACCAAAGCGCCGTTAATTAACGGCGCTGTGGAAAAAGTAAATAGCGCCCCCCAGAGTCGGATTTTCTCCGGGGTCTCGGCTGGTAGCCAAGACCCCAGAGAACATGATTCGGGGTTTTTTTAACCCACCCCGCATTTGCGATCGCCGGTAATTAACCGTTTACCGGCGATCGCAAAAAAAAAAAAACGCGATCTCTTTTTAATTTCTCTGTCCTCCGATGTGATCGCACATCGGAGGACAGAGAAAAGGGGTCCCAGGTAGCCCCCCAATACTCACCTATCTCCCCGATGCTCCTCGTGTCTCCCGGTGGGCGCCGCCATCTTCAAAATGGCGGGCGCATGCGCAGTGCGCCCGCCATCTGTCTCCATCTGCCGGCCGGCAGGAGAACAGCAGTTGGGGCTAAAATTAGGGTTAGGGGTAGGGTTAGGGATAGGGGTAGGGTTAGGGGTAGGGTTAGGGTTAGGGTTAGGGGTAGGGTTAGGGGTAGGGTTAGGGGTAGGGGTAGGGTTAGGGTTATGGGTAGGGTTAGGGTTAGGGGTAGGGTTAGGGGTAGGGTTAGGGCTAGGGTTAGGGTTAGGGTTAGGGCTAGGGTTAGGGCTAGTGTTAGGGCTAGGGTTAGGGTTAGGGCTAGGGCTAGGGTTAGGGCTAGGGTTAGGGTTAGGGCTAGGGTTGGGGCTAAATTTAGGGTTAGGATTGGGGCTAAATTTAGGGTTAGGGTTGGGGCTAAATTTAGGGTTAGGCTTCTTTCACACTTACGTCGGTACGGGGCCGTCGCAATGCGTCGGCCCGACATACCGACGCACGTTGTGAAAATTGTGCACAACGTGGGCAGCAGCTGTAGTTTTTCAACGCATCCGCTGCCCAATCTATGTCCTGGGGAGGAGGGGGCGGAGTTACGGCCACGCATGCGCGGTCAGAAATGGCGGATGCGACGTACAAAAAAACGTTTCATTGAACGATTTTTTGTGCCGACGGTCCGCCAAAACACAACTGATCCAGTGCACGACGGACGTGACGTGTGGCCATCCGTCACGATCCGTCGGCAATACAAGTCTATGGGCAAAAAACGCATCCTGCGGGCACATTTGCAGGATCCGTTTCTTGTCCAAAACGATGGATTGCGATGGTATGCCAAACGACGCAAGTGTGAAAGTAGCCTTAGGGTTAGGGTTGGGGCTAAAGTTAGGGCTAGGGTTGGGGCTAAAGTTAGGGTTAGAGCTGGGATTAGGGTTAGGGTTTGGATTAGGGTTGGTATTAGGGTTAGGGTTGGCATTAGGGTTACGCTTGGGATTAGGGTTAGGTTTGGGATTAGGGTTAAGGTTAGGGTTGAGATTAGGATTAGGGGTGTATTGGGATTAGGGTTAGGTTTGAGGTTAGGTTTGAGATTAGGATTAGGGGTGTGTTGGATTTAGGGTTTTGATTAGGGTTATGGTTAGGGTTGACATTAGGGTTGTTTTGGGGTAAGGGTTGTGATTATCGTTAGGGTTAGAGATTAGGATTATGGATCAGGTTGGGATTAGGGTTAGGGGGTGTGTTGGGGTTAGGGTTGGAGCTAGAATTGGGGGGTTTCCACTGTTTAGGTACATCAGGGGGTCTCCAAACACGACAGCCAATTTTGCGCTCAAAAAGTCAAATGGTGCTACCTCCCTTCTGAGCTCTGCCGTGCGCCCAAACAGTGGGTTACCCCCACATATGGGGCATCAGCATACTCTGGATAAATTGGACAACAACTTCTGGGGTCCAATTTCTCTTGTTACCCTTGTGAAAATAAAACCTTGGGGGCTACAATATCTTTTTTGTGAAAAAAAAAATATTTTTTATTTTCACGACTCTGCATTCTAAACTTCTGTGAAGCACTTGGGCATTCAAAGTTCTCACCACACATCTAGATAAGTTCCTTGGGGGGTCTAGTTTCCAAAATGGGGTCACTTGTGGGGGGTTACTACAGTTTAGGTACATCAGGGGCTCTGCAATCGCAACATAATGCCCACAGACCATTCTATCAAAGTCTGCATTCCAAAAAGGCGCTCCTTCCCTTCCGAGCTCTGCCGTGCGCCCAAACAGTGGTTTACCCCCACATATGGCACATCAGCGTACTCGGGATAAATTGGACAACAACTATTGCAGTCCAATTTCTCCTGTTACCCTTGTGAAAATAAAAACTTGGGGACTACAATATCTTTTTTGTGGAAAAAAAAATATTTTTTATTTTCACGACTCTGCATTCTAAACTTTTGTGAAGCACTTGGGCATTCAAAGTTCTCACCACACATCTAGATAAGTTCCTTGGGGAGTCTAGTTTCCAAAATGGGGTCACTTGTGGAGGGTTTCTACTGGTTAGGTACATCAGGGGCTCTGCAAACGCAACATAATACCCGCAGACCATTCTATCAAAGTCTGCATTCCAAAACGGCGCTCCTTCCTTCCGAGCTCTGCCGTGCGCCTAAACAGTGGTTTAGCCCCACATATGGGGTACCAGCATACTCAGGACAAATTGGACAACAACTTTTGGGGTCCAATTTCTCTTGTTACCCTTGTGAAAATAAAAACTTGGGGGCTAAATAATCTTTTTTGTGGAAAAAAAAAATATTTTTTATTTTCACGGCTCTGCATTATAAACTTCTGTGAAGCACTTGGGCATTCAAGGTTCTCACCACACATCTAGATAAGTTCCATGGGGGGTCTAGATTCCAAAATGGGGTCAATTGTGGGGGATTTCTACTGTTTAGGCACATCAGGGGCTCTCCAAACGCGACATGGCGTCCGATCTCAATTCCAGCCAATTCTACATTGAAAAAGTAAAACGGCACTCTTTCTCTTCCAAGCTCTGCGGTGCGCCCAAACAGTGGTTTACCCCAACATATTGGGTATCGACGTACTCAGGAGAAATTGCTCAACAACTTTAGTGGTCTAATTTCTCCTGTTACCCTTGTGAAAATAAAAATTTGTGGGCAAAAAGATCATTTTTGTAGAAAAAATGCGATTTTTTTTTTCACGGCTCTACACTATAAACTTCTGTGAAGCACTTGGGGGTTCAAAGTGCTCACCACACATCTAGATAAGTTCCTTAAGGGGTCTAGTTTCCAAAATGGTGCCACTTGTGGGGAGTTTCCACTGTTTAGGCACATCAGGGGCTCTCTAAACGTGACATGGCGTCCGATCTCAATTCCAGCCAATTCTGCATTGAAAAAGTCAAACGGCGCTCCTTCACTTCTAAGTTCTGCGGTGCGCCCAAAAAGTGGTTTACACCCACATATAGGGTATTGGCGTATTCAGGAGAAATTGCATAACAAAATTTATGGTTACATTTCTGTTTTTACACTTGTGAAAATAAAAAAAATGGTTCTGAATTAAAATGTTTGCAAAAAAAAGTTAAATGTTCATTTTTTCCTTCCACATTGTTTCAGTTCCTGTGAAGCACGTAAAGGGTTAATAAACTTCTTGAATGTGGTTTTGAGAACCTTGAGGGGTGTAGTTTTTAGAATGGTGTCACACTTCATTATTTTCTATCATATAGACCCCTCAAAATGACTTCAAATGTGATGTGGTCCCTAAAAAAAAATGGTGTTGTAAAAATGAGAAATTGCTGGTCAACTTTTAACCCTTATAACTCCCTAACAAAAAAGAATTTTGTTTCCAAAATTGTGCTGATGTAAAGTAGACATGTGGAAAATGTTATTTATTAACTATTTGTCGTGACATATCTCTCTGATTTAAGGGCATAAAAATACAAATTTTGAAAATTGGAAAATTTTAAAAATTTTCGCCATATTTCCGTTTTTTTCATAAATAATCGCAAGTAATATCGAAGAAATGTTACCACTAACATGAAGTACAATATGTCACGAAAAAAAAATCTCAGAATCAGCGGGATCCGTTGAAGCGTTCCAGAGTTATAACCTCATAAAGTGACAGTGGTCAGAATTGCAAAAATTGGCCTGGTCATTAAGTACCAAATTGGCTCTGTCACTAGGGGGTTAAAGGACTGCCGAATCATGGACGGTGAATGGTTCAAAAACTGCTTTGTAAATAGTTTGCACCTTCCTAAAGGTGCCCTCTACTGGTTTTACAAAAGAAGGAAGACTTTGCGAAGAGATTGTTTTGAATACAGCACGGAAGGTTTTGCTTTCTAACGGACTTGCAGACAGAGAGAATCTGCACTACCTCAAAGAGACTTGGTTTCCTCTAAAAGGGAATGTTCACATGTTGCACTTGAGTATAATGTTGCCTTAGGAAAGTTAAAAAAATTGTAATAATGTTGAGATTTAGGAAAAGTTAATAATGTTGCTAAAGATTGAGGACAGGAAAAGTTGGAAGCCGAATTTCAACACAGTGAACCCGTAGGGGTTAGAGCGTCCTCCTGAGAACCATAGAAAGATAGTTAGTTGCGCTGACAGAAGAACAGATGACAGTAGGCCCAGACAAGGAGCTAGGCGGTCCTGCATTTGTGAAGTTAGAAAAAGTTAAGTTTGCCTTGTAGTATTTTATTTAGTGGGTTCAGCCTATACGCCCTTAAAGGAGAAGTTAAATTATTGTTCAAGCATTTGCACTTAGTAGAATACCCGGCTGGGTAATAGGAATTATCTATAGTCTGTAGAATAGAATGTTATTTAAAATATTTAAACTTGTTATTGTTTGCAATGTTCAAGTGTTCTCACCTCCCATAAAGGGAAGCATTGTTATATTTATTTGTTCTTTGCATTTCAAAACTTTGCATGACTTTTGCTAATATGTATTGTTGTTCTTCTTCCCAGTCCAGGAGTACTGGATTTAACCGGAGGGAAGTGCAGCGCCCCAGAGACCTGGTAGTTGCAGTAGTATCGCTCTGCCACTAAGGGGAGTGATGGTACGTCTGATGGCACTAAAGGAGTTCATCTGACCAGGTATCACCAGCACACATTACACTTCACACTCCGGCCACTAGGGAGAGCAAAAGGTTTTATTTATTAGGCCACTCATCACACTGGTAAAACTAGGGGTTGGATAGGAAGTTAGACAGAAGCTGACTGGGTTTTGTCCAGGCAACATCTCGTGGCAGGGGGTGTTGCGGGGAAGATTCAGGGGGGAGCCTGTCAGGCGTGGGAACCTGGCAGGTACCTAGCGACTAGAAGAGAATGTTACGGAACCGCGCTTGCACCACCCGCGGCGGTATCCTAAGAAAGAGACACGAAGCGAAGGATATTGTGGACAGTGAGAAACGAGATCAAGCACAAAGGAGAGCCAGTAGGAGTCGTGCCCGGAGAACGGCAAAATCATACTGAGGCGCGTAGCCGGTGGACGGAACACCGAGGAAGTAACTGACTCTGTGCCTTACTTCAAACTCCGCAGGACAGTTAATTATAGGTTGGCTGTCTACCTTACATCACCTAAGCAGACATAGGGGGCAACGCGTGGAGAGGGGCGACTCTAGGGTCCCGGAAGAACTCTGAGCCTTCCCGTCAAACGGGTGCGTCCTAGCCATAACATACCTGGGGGACGGAGAACTAGAAAGAACTGGAACGAATTAGAAAGAACGAGAATAGAAGTTGTGAGGACTATCCCGAATGCTCAGCAGGGAAGCACTACAACACACAGGCGCTAGTGGTAGGCAACGATTTCCACCTGCAAAGGGAACTCTGGATGTGCCTTTGGACCGGCCGATCTCAGACAGCCCTGTTAACTGTGCTATGGATTGCGGATCCTGAAGTCTTCAGTAAAGAGGTAAAGAGACTGCAACCCTGTGTCCTTGTTATTGTCTGCACCTCACACCATCACCATCCACCTTACTGGGAAGCCCTGGGGACATACTTCACCTGTGGGAAGGTTCACCATCTAGCTGCCATCACATCACCCCAATGGACCCCAAGCAGCATCGGTCGCCCTGACCGAACACCACAGGTGGCGTCACAAACCCTTGACAGACTCGTATCACCTTTTATTGGACGCCCCTTAGCAGGGTCATGGACCAGGTCCAGCCACAGTGACATCCCCAGAACTGAGCCAGAAAGGCCCGGTACTGAGTAACCCGCGGCCCTGCGTCTGGGGGCGCTCCATATGATCCAGGGGGTACATAATGATGGCAAAAAAGGGGGCGATCTGATGAGCCCCAGAACGTGGTCATTATATTATAAAAAGGACAAGAAACTCAGTGCCTCGTTAAGCCCGTTAGGTACCATGGTATTGAGGCGAACTATCCAGTTCGCCTCACGTTGGGCTAAGAGTTTTTTGTAATTTCCACCCCTCACCCCCAGGTGAAGACTTTCGATCCCCCTGACCCGAAGAGACCCCGCGTCACAATTGTGAAAAGTCCTAAAGTGACGCGGGATAGTCTTCAGCTCAGAGGGATCGACCACCGTCCCGGCCACGCGAATGTTTCGAACGTGCTCATGCACCCTAATTCTGAGCTCCCTAGATGTTAGGCCTATATATATACGGGGACAAGCACATGTGGCGTAATATACAACATTACTTGTGCCACAAGTAATGTGCTGTCTGATCTGAAATTGTTTAAGGCCATCTGCTGTATCAAAAGTAGAGATGCGTTCGACATTCGCGCAGGCCAGGCAGTGGCCACACTGAAAACACCCCAGGAGGGGACCCCGAGTGCCAAAAATATTTTTGATAGGTGGAACATAATGACTACTAACCAGGAGGTTACCTAAATTAGGTGCTCTCCTGGCGGTCATAGCGGGCCAATCTCCCAAACTGGTCCCCAGGGCGGGCTCTGTCTTCAAAATACACCAGTGTTTCTTCAGGATACCCCTGATGTTTTGTCATTCATGATTATATGTACCAATGAACCCAATAGTGTCATCATTGGTAGGATGATACTGATAGGTCAGCCTAATATTAAACGGATCCGTGTTTAGTTGAAACATAAAATCCTCGAGCTGCTGCGATGTCCCCGCCCACATGAAAAAAATATCATCTATATATCGAAGCCAGCACAGCACATGGTCAGCGGCCCCCGCACCCTTGTCGCCAAACAGGAATCTCTCCCAAAAGCCGAGGAAGAAATTAGCGTACGAGGACACGCAGGCCGCACCCATGGCTGTGCTGCGCTTCTGCAGATAAAAAACATCCTTGAAAACAAAACAATTGTGGGTGAGGACAAAGCGCAGGAGCTCGAGGATTAGATCACACACAGAGCTGTCCAGGTCGGAGGTCCCCAGGAAGAAATGGACCGCATCCAGACCATGAGTATGGTCAATGCATATATACAGGGTTTGAATTTTGGCGGTGACCAGCAGTACATGTTGATCCACCGAGACCACCGTCGACCCTCGTGAGGACGTCCGTAGTGTCACGTACATAAGATGGTAGATTTTCTACCAAAGGTTTCAAGAAGTAATCTATGAATTTGCATATCGGGTCAGATAGACCATCAATGCCAGACACTATTGGACGTCCAGGAGGGTCGACGGTGTCCTTGTGGATTTTTGGCAAGAGGTAAAAAGTTGGCGTCTTGGGGGACCTGACCGTCAACCCCTCCAGCATCCTTTTATCAATAATACCTCCCTCATGGGCCTTAATGAGAACTTTGTAAAAATCTCAACGGATGGACATAATGAGAAGGGGGGAAACATCGTGGACCTGGGCATGACAGCTGATGGAAACCTACCTGGATGAAACATAGTTTGCTCATCGAGGAGGTCTTGTAAATTCCGTAGTGCCTCTGTTTCCATCTCAGTCAGTGTCTCAGTTAAAGATGTTTCTTTGTGGTGTAATTTTTTTAAAATAAGTTTCCGAGAGAAGAGGTGCAAGTCTTTCAATGCTGAAAAATAATCAAAGGAGTGGGGGAGAAGGTCAGGCCCCTCCCAAGAACATCAAAATGGGCATCCGAAAAAACACGGGATGACAGATTGTGTACCTGTAGCCCACCCTGGGGTCCAGATGTAGACCGTCCTCCCTGAGGGCCCTTGTGTTTGGCAGCTGGTCGGTTGACAACACCCCCGGCAGGTGGGACAGATGTGGTTGTCTCACCGGAGGCTTGTGGGTGGTTGATGGATTTATCATATGCTGTATAAGACCTCCTGGAAGTAGATCTTGATCGGGAATGAGAAAAGGGTCTATCCCGAGGGCGGGACCTATCATTAGGCCCCCGCCATCTATAGACATTGCAGGTCAGTCTATCATTTGTATCCCTTTTAAACTTTTTAGCCTTAGTAGCCTGTATCTCGTTGACCCATTTTGCAATTCTGCGTCGATTTCATCATTAAATTGTTTGAGGGCATCTATAGTCATGTCTCTCTTGAGAGTAAGTTGTAATGTTTCCATTTCAGTTTCAATATCATTCAAATTCTTAGAATCAATTTCTTTTAACAGTTCCATATGGCCCTTAAGGTACCTTCACACATAACGATTTAGTTAACGATATCGTTGCTTTTTGTGACGTAGCAACGATATCGTTAACGAAATCGTTATGCCTGACAACGACCAACGATCAGGCCCCTGCTGGGAGATCGTTGGTCGCTGGGAATGATCAGGACCTTTTTCTGGTCGCCGATCACCAGCTGTCATCGCTGAATCGGCGTGTGTGACGCCGATCCAGCGTTGTGTTCACTGGTAACCAGGGTAAATATCGGGTTACTAAGCGCAGGGCCTTTTTGTAAAAGTTAAAAAAAACAAACAGTACATACTCACATTCCGATGTCTGTCACGTCCCCCGGCGGAATGTGAGAATGTACTGTTTTTTTTTTTTAACTTTTACAATGGTAACCAGGGTAAATATCGGGTTACTAAGCGCGGCCCTGCGCTTAGTAAACCAATGTTTACCCTGGTTACCCGGGGACTTCGGCATCGTTGAAGACAATTTCAACGATGCCGAAGTCTTTCCCGTGATCGTTGGTTGCTGGAGAGAGCTGTCTGTGTGACAGCTCCCCAGCAACCACACAACGACTTACCAACGATCACGGCCAGGTCGTATCGCTGGTCGTTATCGTTGGTAAGTCGTTTAGTGTAACGGTACCTTTAGAGCAGGTGTTAGAATGTTCCTCCCATCTAGTTTTAATCTCCTCATCCATAATTGGAAATGACGGGAACACCTGCACCCTAAGGCCACGAGGGATCAAGCCCTCTTCCAAATATTTTTCCAAAAAGGCCTAATTCCACCATACTCTCGTCCTTTTGCGTAATAGTTCCTTAAATCGAACCATAGTTTCCCGGAGATCATTATTCGCCCCATTAGCACCCCCATTACCATCATCCTTAAATGTTAGGTCAATTTGGGCACGCCAGATAGAATCTTGTGCCCTATAGTCCATGGAAGAATGGAAAAATACTGTGGAAAACACAGCTACAATTAGTATAAACAGAATAACAGACAACCACATTATACTTTAAATACTGCATACAATTACGCCACAGGGAACAAAGTTACCCCACTCCATAGAAACATAGAAAATCGGAGGAAGCAGGAGTTTTTAGGGTTAAAAAATAGTAAACTTTATTACAAAAACATATCAAGTAATATAAATATATTGCAAAAAAATATGATAATACTAAAACCGGATGATGTGCCAGATCAATAGCGCCACCTATACCCCAATAGTACATAACACATAGTGAAAAGTAAAAGGGAAGATATATTCCAAATGCAATATATCTGTGTCAGGACCAAGTGGTCTAAATGTGCAAATATGCAGCAGGAGCAACACTTACCAAGGATAAATGGGGAAGGTGGCACTAGATCGCATCCAAGAGTGCCCCAACGCACGTTTCGCTTTTTAGTATGTCAGCTTTGTCAAGGGGATAGCTCTATATCCCTGCAAGGACCTTTTATATCCCACTGGTGGTAATTGTGGGACCGGTCACCTGTTGTGAACTGGCCAATAGCTCCAGCATAAGCGGCACGTGCGCACTGCGAGCCGCAGGTCCTGCACCGGCGTCAGGCGTGACTGCGCACACGCAGGAATAATTATTCACTGCGCAGCTGCAGAGAGCCTAGAGACGCCGAGGCAGGAGAAGGAGCCACCGCATCAACAGCGCGCATGTGCACGGCTAGATAAAATTAACCCACACAGCTCCCCACAACATGTCACCACCGATACAAAGTATGTAAACATAAATGCATATGATAAAAAACGTCCATCATTCTTGAACTGTTTGCAGTCAAGGGGAAATCCTCTTTTCATCAGATAATGTGTACATCTCAATGGAGGAAGAGATGCCTTTGTATGAGGCGCATAAATAGGAGACTTTAGGGTCCAACTGGAGACACATGAGGATATATCTGGGATATGCTGATCCGTGCATGAATTCATAAAAACTAAGGAAATAATAATAGAAAAAATAAAAGTTAAAAACATAAAGAGCAGTACTAGGATCCGATTGTATGATCCAGGGGGTACATAATGATGGCAAAAAAGGGGGCGATCTGATGAGCCCCAGAATGTGGTCACTATATTATAAAAAGGACGAAAAAATCAGTGCCTCATTAAGCCCGTTAGGTACTATGGTATTGAGGCGAACTATCCAGTTCGCCTCACGTTGGGCTAAGAGTTTTTTATAATTTCCACTAGGGTTGAGCGACTTTCAGTTTTTTAGGGTCGAGTCGGGTTTCGCAAAACCAGACTATCTCAAAAGACGAGTCGAGTGAAATCGGCCGATTATTGCGAAAAGTCGGGGATCGACCGAGACACGAAACCCAATGCAAGTCAATAGGGAAGCATAGTCGGCAGTGAGCGGAGGCCAGGAAAACACCTACAGTGCCCATTTTAATGGTAAAAACATCCATTCTTGTTACTGAAGCTTGTCAATCTTAATTTACCTTATAATAATAGTAAGGCATTGGAAATTGGGGGTCATTTGGCTAAAGTTGTGGGGGGTAGGGCTGGTTCAAGTATTTAGTGGGCCCCGGAAATCTGGACCACGTCACAGCAGTGGAGTAGGGAGAGGTAAGTATTTAAACTTTGCAAGTGCTGTGATCCTGAGCAAGCAGGGGGGGCCCACTCGTTGGCATTGGCACTGGCACAGGGCCCCTCAAAGTACAGCGGTGTTTTTGCACGGCGGGGGCGCCTCCCACCGGCAGCTACACTTTTGTGTACTATGAGGGGCCCTGTGCCAGTGACGTTGCCAACAAGTTTCCCCCCCCACCTGATGAAGGAACCTGCACTTTCATCTGCACCTTCCTCTTTGTCCCCGTGTAAGGTGGTATGGTATGCGGGAAGGGGAACCTGACTTTCAGCAGGGTCACATTCTTGCTGTGTAGCGTGCACGAGGAATGTAGCGTTATTGGTTAATGTACCAGCAGACTCATCTATCACTGGCTGGGCAATGGGCAGGATGAGGAGGAAACACAGATATAGGCCCAAAGAATAAAGTGGGCTAAATGCAGTTGGTAACAGGACTAACCAGGGGGCATTGCTTTGTTCAGTGGAGTACAACTGAACAGAGAGGCTGACATAGTGAGTAGGCCCAAATCAGTAAGTAGGCTAAATGCAGTTCAAAATTGGCAACAGAAGTAAATAGGCGGCACTGGTTTGTTCAGTGTAGGAGAACATCAAGGAGCGGCAGACACCGTTAGTAGGGCCAACAAAACAAATAGGCCAAATGCAGTGTTATATCAAAAACAATTTGACGAGAGACTGAAGATAGAAGCTAGGGAAAGGCAACCTGGAGAACACCTTGGAGCGGAAGACACCATCTCTACAACCCAGACCCAACTTGTAGGCCTAATGCAGTGTTGTTTCAACAACTACTTAACAAGAGCTTGAAGATAGAAGCTAGGGAGAGGCAACCTGGAGAACACCTTGGAGCGGCAGACACCGTCTCTACAACCCAGACCCAACTTGTAGGCCTAATGCAGTGTTGTTTCAACAACTACTTAACGAGAGCTTGAAGATACAAGCTAGGGAGAGGCAACCTGGAGAACACCTTGGAGCGGCAGACACCGTCTCTACAACCCAGACCCAACTTGTAGGCCTAATGCAGTGTTGTTTCAACAACTACTTAACGAGAGCTTGAAGATAGAAGCTAGGGAGAGGCAACCTGGAGAACACCTTGGAGTGGCAGACACCGTCTCTACAACCAAGACCCAACTTGTAGGCCTAATGCAGTGTTGTTTCAACAACTACTTAATGAGAGCCTGAAAATGGAATTTCAGGACAGGAAACCAGGAGAACAGCACGGAGCGGCATACACCGATATTAGGCCCCAACCACACTAGTAGGCCAAATTCAGTGTGGTATTAACAACTACTTAAAGAGAGCCTGAAAATGGAAGTTCAGGACAAGAAACCAGGAGAACAGCAAGGTGCGGCAGACACCGTTAGTAGGCCCCAACCCAATTAGTAGGCCAAATGCAGTTGTTCCATTTAACAACTATTTAACAAGAGCCTGAAGATAGAAGCTCAGGAAAGGCAACCAGGAGAACACTTTGGAGCGGCAGACACTGTTAGTAGGCCCCAACCAAACTAGTAGCCCCACTGCAGTTGTTAAATTCCGATAGGCTGAAAACCTGATAATTGCAGGTAATTTTTTTTAAAGAGGACAGCTGTATTGAGTGGCGCTGCCAGACACTGTTAGTAGGCCTTACACCACAAAGTTGGCTCGACGCAGGTTTAAAAAAGGTTACATGGGTACACGGTCTGCATTGGTGTGCTCAGTGGAGGACAATTGGAAGGAGGGACCGCAGAAACACTTAGTAGGCCTAAAATAAAAAAAGTAGGCTCTATGCACTTTTAAATAGGTTCCAGGGGTACACAGGCAGCATTGGAGAAGAAGACACCGTTTGTAAAACCCAGACCCAACTTGTAGGCCTAATGCAGTGTTGTTTCAACAACTATTTAACAAGAGCTTCAAGATAGAAGCTAGGGAGAGGCAACCTGGAGAACACCTTGGAGCGGCAGACACCGTCTCTACAACCCAGACCCAACTTGTAGGCCTAATGCAGTGTTGTTTCAATAACTACTTAACAAGAGCTTCAAGATAGAAGCTAGGGAGAGGCAACCTGGAGAGCACCTTGGAGCGGCAGACACCGTTTCTACAACCCAGACCCAACTTGTAGGCCTAATGCAGTGTTGTTTCAACAACTACTTAACAAGAGCTTCAAGATAGAAGCGAGGGAGAGGCAACAGAGAGAACACCTTGGAGCGGAAGACTCAGTTTGTAGACCACAACGAAACTTTTGGCCCCAATGCAGTTTTATAATTCTGACAGGCTGAAAACCAGCTTTTTTTTTTTTAAGAGGAGGACAGCTGTATTAAGTGGCGCAAACAGACACTGCTAGTAGGCCTTACACCACAAAGTAGGCTCACTGCAGGTTGAAAAAAAGTTACATGGGTACACGGTCGGCATTGGTGTGCTCAGCGGAGGACAAATGGAAGGAGGGACCGCAGACAGACTTAGTAGGCCTAAAATTTTAAAAATAGGCTAAAAGCTGTTTGAATTATCTTGCATAGGTACACAGGCAGCATTGGTGTGGTCAGCGGAGGACGATTGGAAGGAGTGTCTGACACAGTTAGTACTCCCAAAAAATAAATAGATGTTAATGTCTCGCAAAACAACAAAACCCCCCATAAAAAGGGTGGCATACTTAGGTACAGGGGTGGGCTCCTCTGCTGAGTTTCAGACATAGTAATTTGGCGCTAAGTATTTACTGGTGTCAATATAGGACACTGACCCTGAATATTTTAACTAGCATCATACATGTCAACAAATTGGTATTGTCAGTGCCAGGCATTGAAGGATGTCAGCGCATAAACTAAACATTGGTGGAGCTCTGAGAGATAATTTTGAAAGTGGTAGAGCACTGTTTGGGCTGGGGGGGAAACTCTCTTGTGGCCGGCGGTACAGGCCCAGGGCCCCTCATGTTACAACGGTGTGTCTGACGTTGGGTGCGCGCCACCACCGGCAGAGACACTTTATTGTACTATGAGGGACCCTGTGGCAGTGCCGTCAACCAAAAGCGGGCACACCCACCTCTTCAGACAAACGGCACTCTCACGGGTGCTTGCGCCAAGTGGCGAGACAACGGCCCCGTGGGGGGAGTTAGCCCATTTAGGGAGGTGTAAACATGTCGTATGCTGGACAAACCAGGGGCGGACACAGACAGCTTGGGGCCCCTGTGCAGGAAATGTGTTTGGGCCCCCCCTTCTTTAAAGGCGACAAAGCTAATATATATATATATATATATATATATATATATATATATATATATACTGTAGAATATGCCCATGTATAATAAACACCTGTGTCTACTGCATATGTGACATAGTATACATTAATGTATAAGGGTATGGTTCCACGGTCAGGAATCGGCAGCGCTTTGGATGCAGCACATGTCCGCTTGGTCCAAAGCGCTGCCGGCTTTTGTACGAGTGATGCTTCCGCATGTGTTCATTGAACACATGCGGAATCACCGCATCCTACACATTGGACTGTGATATTTATCTTGTGGAGACTGAGCGTCTCCGCAAGATAAATAGACATGCTACAGTCTAGAAAGATGTGCCGCATGTCCGTCTCTGCAGGGAAGCTGCGGGTGCCGCTGCATACATAGTGGACATTGGATTCCTTGAAATCTCATGCACTATGCTGTTACATCAGGAGCTGCGGACTGGATGCTGCGGATGTACACAGCGTCCAATCCGCAGAGTTTACTGACAGTGGAAACATACCCTTATATGTGTGTTTAATGCAACAGATACAGTATATGTGAAAAAGTCTTCACTGGGGGATGGGCTCAGGGGTCAGTCCCAGCCTGGATCTGATACTGCAGTGATGACTGGAGTCCCGTCAGAGAATAGACCCAGTGATTTAGTGACTGTGTTCCCAAGTTCTGAGCTCTCCGGTCCCTGCTGTGTGTGGATGAAAATCCTGCACTGACCAGAGAACACAAAGCTCCGGGGGTCACAGTCAGTAAATCACTGCTTCTAGTCTCTGACTGCTGCCCCTGTCTCCCCTCTTTACTCTGCAAACAATCCGTCACATTCAGACCGTTCTTTACCTCCTGTTCAGGGGGTGATTGAGGTCCTGCACAGCTGCAGTTTCCTTCCAGGCATGAGTGTGCAGAAGCCAGTGTGCGGCAGCTTCCTGTCTCGCACAGCCGCAGCGCGGAATGATGATGTCATTCAGCTGAGCCTCTGCTGTCTGTGTGAGAAAGGAAGCAGGAAGCATCCATTCCCTGCAGATCCGTTGCCATTTTCTCTTGCAGGCAGCGGAGCTGCAGGGATTGCTCCATGCCTGCCGCACATGAGGGCAATCTGGCCAGGGGGCCCCCGGAACCTCGGGGCCGGATAGGCTGGCCAGATTGCCCTCTATATTAGCCGCCCTCAGGGGTGAACCTAGCCTCTCTGCTGCCTGAGGCGAACGGAAAAATGGCTCCTAACATAAATAAAAACATGAGAATTAGTTAGTATCACAAATAACATTTACATCCAGGTACCTTATAGATAACGTCGTCTCTGGAGCTGTTCTTCTTTTCTTCATCTTGTCCAGATCCCATGATGAGTTTTCTCAGCCACAGCCGTCTCTGCAGACTTCCATCTTTTCCGCTCTTTTGCAGAAAGTCTCCACAAGATGTTCTTAAAGATACAAGTGTCATTATAATGCTCCGGAATAAAAAATTGCCCCTCACTATATTGTCTGCACAAAATATGACCCCCACACTGTCCCTCTTATGGTACATGCTCTTCACACTGACCTCTCCTTTCTATACCGGCCCCCTCTTCACACTGTCCACTCACACTGTGTCCCCCCTATAGGGCCCAATATTTATACTCCATATTTATACTCCATCCTCCCACCCTGTGTGCATGGCTCCCCCATCCTTCTCCCCTGCATTCACGGCTCCCGTAATTCCTTCTCCCCTGCGTTCACGGCTCCGCCATCCTTCTCCCCTGCGTGCTGGGCTCCCCCATCCTTCTCCCCTGCGTTCACGGCTCCCCCATCCTTCTCCCCTGCGTGCTGGGCTCCCCCATCCTTCTCCCCTGTGTTCACAGCTCCCCCATCCTTCTCCCCTGCATGCTGGGCTCCCCCATCCTTCTCCCCTGCGTTCACGGCTCCCCCATCCTTCTCCCCTGCGTGCTGGGCTCCCCCATCCTTCTCCCCTGCATTCACGGCTCCCCCATCCTTCTCCCCTGCGTTCACGGCTCCCCCATCCTTCTCCCCTGCGTTCACGGCTCCCCCATTCTTCTCCCCTGCGTTCACGGCTCCCCCATTCGTTCTCCCCTGCGTGCATGCCTCCCCTATCCTCCCACCCTGCGTGCATGGCTCCCCCATTCTTCTCCCCTGTGTGCATGGCTCCACATCCTTTTTCCCTGCGTGCATGGCTCCACATCCTTTTTCCCTGCGTGCATGGCTCCACATCCTTTTTCCCTGCGTGCATGGCTCCACATCCTTTTTCCCTGCGTGCATGGCTCCAAATCCTTTTTCCCTGTCATACTTACCTCTCACCGCGCAGCACAGAACAGAACTTCCTTCCTGGCATCTCTTCTGCAGCGTCTTCCTTCCTGTCTTCAGCGGTCACATGATAGCGCTAATTAAGGTCATGAATATGCGCATATTCATGACCTTAAATTAGCGGTACCATGTGACCGCTGAAGACAGGATGCGCTGCCGGCGCTGGGACGCAGTTGCAGCCACCGCTGGAGGAAGGTGAGTATTACGTCTTCAGGGAGGGGGGCGGGAAGGAGGGAGGGAGGAGGAGGGGGGGCGGGAAGGAGGGAGGGAGGAGGGGGGGCGGGCACTTGACCCCGGAGTTTTAGAAAAAAAAAAAAAAAAAACTAGCGGGCGGGCACTTGACCCCGGAGTTTTAGAAAAAAAAAAAAAAAAAACTAGCAGCGCAAATTCACTTACTATAGAGTCTGCCGCCCTCTCTTCTGCCGCCTGATAGTCAAATCGCCTAATGGTAGCAGCGTCCCTGGCCGCCCTGCAGGGGCCCCCCAGAGCCTCCGGGCCCCGGTGCAGCTGCACCGGTTGAACCGGCGGTATGTCCGCCCATGGGACAAACAGCTGTTGCAAATTAAGAGATTGGAACAGTCAGTAAGACCAGTCCACAAGCAAGACCTTTTTATAGGAAAGCTAGGTGTCAGCCGGGAAAGGTGGGGCAAAATAATTCGAAATCCATGAGTGGTTCATTTTAATGAAGGTTAGATCATCAACATTTTGGGTAGCCAGACGAGTCCTTTTTTCGGTTAATATTGAACCAGCAGCACTGAATACTCTTTCTGATAGCACACTAGCTGCTGGGCAAGCAAGCTCCTGCAATGCATATTCTGCCAATTCAGGCCAGGTGTCTATTTTGGATGCCCAGTAATCAAATGGGAATGACGGTTGAGGGAGAACATCGATAAGGGATGAAAAATAGTTAGTAACCATACTGGACAAATGTTGTCTCCTGTCACTTTGAATTGATGCTGCAGTACCTGTCCTGTCTGCGGTCATTGCGAAATCACTCCACAACCTGGTCAGAAAACCCCTCTGTCCAATGCCACTTCTGATTTGTGCACCTCTAACACCTCTGCCCTGTTGTCCCCTGCAGCTCGTGTGAGAACCATCACCGGCGCTGTGTGCTGGGAATGCCTGAATCAAACGGTCTACAAGACTTGCTTGTTTGGTTGCTAATATTTGTTCGAGGTTCTCATGTGGCATGATATTTTGCAATTTGCCTTTATAGCGAGGATCAAGGAGGCAGGCCAACCAGTAATCGTCATCGGTCATCATTATAATAATGCGTGGGTCCCTTTTGAGGATACGTAAGGCATATTCCGCCATGTGGGCCAAAGTTCCAGTTGTCAAATCTGCGGTTGTGCTTGGTTGAGGGGCAGTTTCAGGCAAATCTACGTCACTTGTTTCCCTCAAGAAACCTGAACCCGGCCTTGCAATGCCACCAGTTTCTATTGGCCCTGGAGAAGCTTCCTCATTCAAAAAATACTCATCCCCATCATCCTCCTTGTCCTCCTCCTCTTCACCCGCTACCTCGTCCTGTAGACTGCCCTGACCAGACAATGGCTGACTGTCATCAAGGCTTCCCTCTTCCTCGGCTGCAGACGCATGCTCCTTTATGTGCGTCAAACTTTGCATCAGCAGACGCATTAGGGGGATGCTCATGCTTATTATGGCGTTGTCTGCACTAACCAGCCATGTGCATTCCTCAAAACACTGAAGGACTTGACACAGGTCTTGTACCTTCGACCACTGTACACCTGACAACTCCATGTCTTCCATCCAACTGCCATCCAACGTGTATGTGTATCCTCCCACAAATACATAACAGCACGCCTCTGTTCGCACAGTCTCTGAAGCATGTGCAGTGTGGAGTTCCACCTTGTTGCAACGTCGATGATTAGGCGATGCTGGGGAAGGTTCAAACACCGCTGATGGTTCTGCATACGGCTGGAGTGTACGGGCGAACGGCGGATATGCGAGCAAAGTCTGCGCACTTTGAGGAGCAGGTCGGGTAACCCCGGATAACTTTTCAGGAAGCACTGCACCACCAGGTTTAAGGTGTGAGCCAGGCAAGGAATGTGTTTCAGTTGTAAAAGGGCTATGGCAGCCATAAAATTCCTTCCGTTATCACTCACTACCTTGCCTGCCTCAAGATGTACACTGCCCAGCCATGACTGAGTTTATTGCTGCAAGAACTTGGACAGAACTTCCGCGGTGTGTCTGTTGTCGCCCAAACACTTCATTGCCAATACAGCCTGCTGACGCTTCCCACTAGCTGTCCCATAATGGGACACCTCATGTGCAACAGTGGCAGCTGCGGATGGAGTGGTCGTACGACTGCGGTCTGTGGACGAGCTCTCGCTTCTGTGGGAGGATGAGGAGGAGGAGGAGGGGTGGCAAATGCCTACAGCCAACTGTTTCCTAGACCGTGGGCTAGGCAGAACAGTCCCAATATTGCTGTCCCCTGTGAACCCTGCATCCACCACATTAACCCAGTGTGCCGTGATGGACACGTAACATCCCTGGCCATGCCTACTGGTCCATGCATCTGTTGTCAGGTGCACCTTTGTACTCACAGATTGCCTGAGTGAATGGACTATGCGGTCTTTTACATGCTGGTGGAGGGCTGGGATGGCTTTTCTGGAAAAGAAGTGTCGACTGGGTAGCTCGTAGCGTGGTACAGCTTAGTCCATCAGGGCTTTGAAAGCTTTGCTTTCAACTAACCGGTAGGGCATCATCTCTAACGAGATTAGTCTAGCAATGTGGGCGTTCAAACCCTGTGTATGCGGATGCGACGATGAGTACTGTTGTGAATTCTGCTCTTGGGCTCCCTCCGGTGGTTATGAGTGGTAGTGCTGCTGTCTTTGGATCGCAGCATTTATCAGGTGTGTTCACTTTTTTGCAATTTGGACTCAGCTATTTAGTCCTGCTTGATCCTTTAGTCAGTTCCAGTTGTCCATTGTTTTTGGAGGATTCACATCCCTTACTGGTCTCTCGCGGTTGCTGTGCTTTTCTACAAAGATAAGTCCTGGCTTTGTTTTTGCTGTCCACATGCTGTGGGCCTTATAGTTCAGTGCATTTTCATGTTTTGTCTTGTCCAGCTTTGTCTGTGAAGGATTTTTTGCAGCCAAGCTGTGTCTCTGGAGATGCAGATATACCCTCCATGTCTTTAGTCAGATGTGGTGATTTGTATTTTCTGTGGTGGATATTTTCTAGTGTTTTAATACTGACTGCATAGTACTCTGTCTTATTCTTTCTTTTAGCTAGTATGGCCTCCTATGCTAAATCCTGATTTCATGTCTGCGTATGTTATTTCCCTCTCCTCTCACAGTCAATATTTGTGGGGGGCTGTCTATCCTTTGGGGAATTTCTCTGAGGCAAGATAGTTTTCCCGTTTCTGTCTTTAGGGGAAGTTAGTTCTTAGGCTATGTCGAGAGGTCTAGGGAGTGTTAGGTACCCCCCACGGCTACTTCTAGTTGCGCTGCTAAGTTCAGGGTTTGCGGTCAGTACAGGTACCACCTTCTCCAGAGTACGTCTCATGCTGCTCCTAGGCCACCAGATCATAACAGAGTACTTCCTTTTCCTAACAAGAGTCTCCTGTAGGGTGAGCTGGACTGGAGAGCTGCAGATCGTGGAACTAGCGGGGGTGCCGGTGGACATGGCAGACTGAGAGAGCGTTGGAGATGGTATTCTTGCTGGTGCCCTACATGCTGTGTTTCCTACCACGAACCTGGTGATTCCCTGACTGCTTTGGCCTGGCGACGAAACCTGCACATTTACTGCAGGTGGTGCGGGAAATGGTGGGCTTACAGTGAGGGAAGGGATGTAGCGTTGCTGACTAGCTTCATTGGCCGAGGGTGCTACAACCTTAAGGGATGTTTGGTAGTTAGTCCAGGCTTGCAAATGCATGGTGGTTAAATGTCTACGCATGCAACTTGTATTTAGACTTTTAAGATTCTGACCTCTGCTTAAGGTAGTTGAACATTTTTGACAGATGACTTTGTGCTGATCATTTGGATGTTGTTTAAAAAAATGCCAGACTGCACTCTTTCTACTATCGGATACCTTTTCAGGCATTGCAGACTGAGCTTCTTTAACCGGATGGCCACGCTGTCCTACAACTGGTTTTGCCACGCGTTTTTGGCCAGATACGGGCCTGGCAGATGGAACCTGTTGCAATGTTGATGCCTGCTGCGGCTCCTCCTCCTCCGCTTCAGAGCTACTGCCGCCTGCACCCTGTTCCCCCAATGGCTGCCAACCGGGGTCATCAACTGGGTCATCTATGACCTCCTCTTCTATCTCGTGTGGAACTTCATCTGTGTCACTGTGTAAGCCGGTGGTATAGCGTTCGTGACTTGGCACCATAGTCTCATCAGGGTCTGATTCTGGATCAGTACACTGCGAGGGCAATGTTCTGGTCTGAGTCAAAGGAACAGCATAGTAATCTGGCTGTGGCTGTGCATCTGTGCATTCCATGTCCGATTCAACTTGTAATGGGCATGGCCTGTTAACTATTTCACTTTCTAACCCAGGAACGGTATGTGTAAAGAGCTCGATGGAGTAACCCGTTTTGTCGCCTGACGCATCCTTCTCTGTTGTTCTTGGTGAAGAAGACAAGGAAGCGACTTGTCCCTGACTGTGAACATCCACTAACGATGCGCTGCTTTTACATTTAGCAGATTCAGAAGAGGAGGCGAAAGAGCTAGAGGCTGAGTCAGCAAGGAAAGCCAAAACTTGTTCTTGCTGCTCCGGCTTTAAAAGCGGTTTTCCTACTCCCAGAAAAGGGAGCGTTCGAGGCCTTGTGTAGCCACACGACGAACCTGGCTCAACAACTCGAGACTTAGGTGCTATATTGCTTTTCCCACGACCACCTGATGCTCCACCACCACTACCATCATTACCAGCTGGCAATGACCGCCCACGGCCACGACCTCTTCTTTCTGTTTGAAAAACGTAACCAAACTAACGGTATTTGTTACTGTAAAACCAGTTACAAGGTGAACTCAAACTTCTGTTGGATTTATATATCCCTTTATAGGTGGGTGAGACTGTAGGGAAAATCAGGCCCAATGTATAACAGTACACAGCTTCAGTGGCAGACAGATATGCCACTAACAGGACTGACGCAGATGCAGACACTACCAATAAAAATCTCCCCCTTTTTATTTTTTCTGGGAGAATATTGAAGAAATCTGGCCCACTCTTATACAGTATATGTTCTGTGGCATAAAATGAAAGACAGGTGCCACACACACGACTGGCACTGAGGCAGAATTGCCAATCTTAATCTCCCACTATTTTTTGTTATTTATTGGAGAATTGGCAAGAAATCAGGCCCACTGTTAGACTCTATGTTTTCTGTGGCACAAAATGAGAGACAGATGCCACACACAGGACTGGCACTGAGGCAGAAATGCCAATCTTAATCTCCCACTATTTTTTTTTCCTGGGAGAATTTTAAAAAAATCTGGCCCAGTATTACACATTAGGTTTTCTGTGGCATAAAATTAAAGACAGATGCCACACTCTTGACTGGCACTGAGGCAGAATTGCCAATCTTAATCTTCTTAATCTCCCACAATTTTTTTTTTCTGGGAGAATTAAAAAAAAATATGGCCCAGTATTACACTAGGCTTTCTGTGGCACAAAGTTAAAGACAGATGCCATACACACGACTGGCACTGAGGCAGAAATGCCAATCTTAATCTCCCACTTTTTTTGTAACTTTATTGTGGGAGAATTGTCAAGAAATCAGGCCCAGTGTTACACACTAGGTTTTCTGTGGCACAAAATTAAAGACAGATGCGACACACACGACTGGCACTGAGGCAGAAATGCCAATCTTAATCTCCCACTATTTTTTTTTCTGGGAGAATTTAAAAAAAATCTGGCCCAGTATTACACACTAGGTTTTCTGTGGCACAAAATTAAAGACAGATGCCACACACACGACTGGCACTGAGGCAGAAATGCCAATCTTAATCTCCCACTTTTTTTGTAACTTTATTGTGGGAGAATTGTCAAGAAATCAGGCCCAGTGTTACACACTAGGTTTTCTGTGGCAAAAAATTAAAGACAGATGCCACACACACGACTGGCACTGAGGCAGAATTGCCAATCTTAATCTCCCACTATTTTTTTTTTCTGGGAGAATTTAAAAAAAATCTGGCCCAGTATTACACACTAAGTTTTCTGTGGCACAAAATTAAAGACAGATGCCACACACACGACTGGCACTGAGGCAGAATTGCCAATCTTAATCTCCCACTATTTTTTTTATTTATGGGAGAATTGGCAAGAAATCAGGCCCACTGTTAGACTCTATGTTTTCTGTGGCACATAATGAGAGACAGATGCCACACACAGGACTGGCACTGAGGCAGAAATGCCAATCTTAATCTCCCACTATTTTTTTTTTCCTGGGGGAATTTAAAAAAAAAATCTTGCCCAGTATTACACAGTAGGTTTTCTGTGGCACAAAATTAAAGACAGATGCCACACACACGACTGGCACTGAGGCAGAAATGCCAATCTTAATCTCCCACTTTTTTTGTAACTTTATTGTGGGAGAATTGTCAAGAAATCAGGCCCAGTGTTACACACTAGGTTTTCTGTGGCAAAAAATTAAAGACAGATGCTGTTAGGGCTAGCAGAACGCACCAAATAATAAGACAGATAGAGTATGGTGCGTTCGCAGCCCGGGGTCCACCGTGCAGAGATGGAACCTGCTGCCAAGTAATGACGGACTATATGGCGGTACTCATAAGTATACACACGTGGGTTAAACTTCACCCAGCGTGAAGGAAGCGATCCTGTTGCATCACAGGACCGCGGTACCGCACATAGAGCGCGAGCAAGTAGTCAGCGAACTCAACCCCAACTAGGATTAAAGTCCAATTAGACCCTTGCTGGCACAACACCGCAACTGGGTGTGTAAGGAAACTCAATAACAATTTTAAGGCACAAGAGTGCATGCGGTGCCGCACTGACGAACGCCACTAACCACCCAGGCTTGGGTAAGGAAAGCACAGAGGAAGTGCACGGCGCCGTACTGGCGGTCACAGCAACTGGACACTGTAATGTGTGATTAGTGCTGTAGGCTAAGTCGGGCACTAGATAGCAACCATACACCTTCCGCGAACAGACATTCAATAGGGTAGGGGTATCCAAGGACGACTTGCACTCACAACATACACACATTAACAATTGTACACTAGCGCATGGCCGTGCGGTCATGCGCAGTTTATATAGTTGCAGCACAGGAAGTGGCCACAGAAACTTTGCCCCTCCAAGACCTGCCAAAAGGACCAATGGAATGTGCTGCAGAGCCTGAGCACATGACCCTCGATCTCCAACGGGAGATCTTGCCCTGGGCATGCTCAGTGTGTGCAGACAAGGACTTAGTCCCAGAGAAGTCCGCTCGCTGCTGACCAGCACTGGCTTTAATGGCAGAAGCTGAAGAAGCAACAGTAACTCTCAGTACAGAGTGAGACTGAGCAAGACGCTGGGACCGACGTCCTTGCTGAGCAGACTCCACTGCGGCTGGATGAGAATGGGAGACCGCAGCGGAGATGGCCCGAGATTCCCCCTGTGCAGAAGCGGGAACTCAAGACCTAACAGATGCCACACACACGACTGGCACTTAGGCAGAATTGCCAATCTTAATCTCCCACTTTTTTTTTCTGGGATAATTTAAAAAAAATCTGACCCAGTATTACACACTAGGTTTTCTGTGGCACAAAATTAAAAACAGATGCCACACACACACGACTGGCACTGAGGCAGAATTGCCAATCTTAATCTCCCACTATTTTTTTTTTCTGGGAGAATTTAAAAAAAATCTGGCCCAGTATTACACACTAGGTTTTCTGTGGCACAAAATTAAAGACAGATGCCACACACAGGACTGGCACTGAGGCAGAATTGCCAATCTTAATCTCCCACTAATTTTTTTTTCTGGGAGAATTTAAAAAAAATCTGGCCCAGTATTACACACTAGGTTTTCTGTGGCACAAAATTAAAGACAGATGCCACACACACGACTGGCACTGAGGCAGAATTGCCAATCTTAATCTCCCACTATTTTTTTTATTTATGGGAGAATTGGCAAGAAATCAGGCCCACTGTTAGACTGTATGTTTTCTGTGGCACAAAATGAGAGACAGATGCCACACACAGGACTGGCACTGAGGCAGAAATGCCAATCTTAATCTCCCACTTTTTTTGTAACTTTATTGTGGGAGAATTGTCAAGAAATCAGGCCCAGTGTTACACACTAGGTTTTCTGTGGCACAAAATGAGAGACAGATGCCACACACAGGACTGGCACAGAGACAGAATGGCCAATCTTAATCTCCCACTATTTTTTTTCTGGGAGAATTTAATAAAAATCTGGCCCAGTATTACACACTATGTTTTCTGTGGCACAAAATTAAAGACAGATGCCACACACACGACTGGCACTGAGGCAGAAATGCCAATCTTAATTTCCCACTTTTTTTGTAACTTTATTGTGGGAGAAATGTCAAGAAATCAGGCCCAGTGTTACACACTAGGTTTTCTGTGGCACAAAATTAAAGACAGATGCCACACACACGACTGGCACTGAGGCAGAATTGCCAATCTTAATCTCCCACTATTTTTTTTTTATTTATGGGAGAATTGGCAAGATATCAGGCCCACTGTTAGACTGTATGTTTTCTGTGCCAGAAAATGAGACACAGATGCCACACACAGGACTGCCACTGATGCAGATTTGCCAATTTTGATCTGCACCCTTTTTTTTTTTTTTCCTTCAGGAAGACTAGTGAATAAATCTGGGCCACTGTATTAGAGTATATTTTCTGTGGCAGAAAGTGGCTTGAAGAGATATAACGAAAAAAAAAAAGGGACTGTCCTACAATTACTATCTTCCTGCAGTAATCTCAGCAAAGTATGGCAGGCAGCAATAACAAGGAGTGGACTGCTGCACAAAAAAGTCAAAAGTGTGGACAAACAAACAAGATAGCTGTGCAGAAAGGAAGGAGCAACAGGATTTGTGCTTTGAAAAAAGCAGTTGGTTTGCACAGCGGCGTACAAACAGCAATGCAGCTATCAGGGAGCCTTCTAGGGCAGCCCAATAAGCTACAGCGCTGAGGGAAAAAAAATGTAGCCTCCACTGTCCCTGCAAACAAAAGGTGGTGTTGGACAGTGGAAATCGCTACAGCACAAGCGGTTTGGGGGTTAATGTACCCTGCCTAACGCTATCCCTGCTTCTGACAAAGCGGCAGCAACCTCTCCCTATACTCAGATCGGCAGCAGTAAGATGGCGGTCGGCGTGCACGCCCCTTTATAGCCCCTGTGACGCCGCAGAAAGCAAGCCAATCACTGTAATGCCCTTCTCTAACATGGTGGGGACTGAGACCTATGTCATCACGCTGCCCACACTCTGCTCTGCGTCCACCTTCATTGGCTGAGAAATGGCGCTTTTTGCGTCATTGAACTCGACTTTGGCGCGAAAGTCGCGTACCGCGTGGCTGACCCCACACAGGGATCGGGTCGGGTTTCATGAAACCCGACTTTGCCAAAAGTCGGCGACTTATGAAAATGACCGATCCGTTTCGCTCAACCCTAACTTCCACCCCTCACCCCAAGGTGAAGACTTTCGATCCCCCTGACCCGAAGAGATCCTGCGTCACAATTGTGAAAAGTCCTAAAGTGACGCGGGATAGTCTTCAGCTCAGAGGGATCGACCACCATCCCGGCCGCGCGAATGTCTCAAACGTGCTCACGCACCCTAATTCTGAGCTCCCTAGATGTTATACGGGGACAAGCACATGTGGCGTAATATACAACATTACTTGTGCCACAAGTAATTTGCTGTCTGATCTGAAATTGTTTAAGGCCATCTGATGTATCAAAAGTAGAGATGCGTTCGACATTCGCGCAGGCCAGGCAGTGGCCACACTGAAAACACCCCAGAAGGGGACCCCGAGTGCCAAAAATATTTTTGATAGGTGGAACATAATGACTCCTAACCAGGAGGTTACCTAAATTAGGTAATTAGGTGCTCTCCTGGCGGTCATAGCGGGCCAATCTCCCAAACTGGTCCCCAGAGTGGGCTCTGTCTTCAAAATAGACCAGTGTTTCTTCAGGATACCCCTGATGTTTTGCCATTCATGATTATATGTACCAATGAACCTAATAGTGTCATCATTGGTATTTGCCTTCTTTCTCTTAGTTGCGTACAGCAGGTCACTACGCCGAGTTCTTCTAGCCCTGTCACAGCCACGCTTAATACTCCTGTGGCTGTAGCCACGTGCTAGAAAGCGGGACTGCAGATCTACGGCTTGATTCTGAAATTTTTGATCAGATGAGCAGATCCGTCTCATCCTCAGGACCTGTCTGACTGGGACAGCTCTGATGGTGGCAGGATTGTGTGCTGAGTCTGCACGAATCAAGGCATTAACAGAAGTGGGTTTACAGAAGACGTCAGTCTCGATGTATCGAGCAGCGTCGACCTCCAGAGTGACGTCTAAAAAGTCAATCCTCCCCTTTGATCTCATACCTGCAATTGGAAGGGGAATCTCCATGAATAGGGCATGTTCCGATCTCTCAATACCTCTAGGACAGGATGTAAAGCCCTATGTTTGGCCAGGGTTCTCCAAGACAAGTCCGCCAAGAACTGCAGACAGACTCCATCGAACTCAAAGGGGCCTTTGATCCTGGCTTGCACCTTTGTATCCTCTTTGACCCAGTAAAAATTAACCTGGCAGATAACATCCCTCGGCCTGCTGGTGTCATTACTGAATTTTATACCGCCCTCTGTCCTGTTCTCTCAGGGAGAGGGGAGGGGACTCAGACTGAGAAGAAGACTGAGAAGAAGAATCTCATGCTGCCATTTTGAGTCCCCGGGGTTTAGCAAAGCCTGTTGGGTCAGTGAATAATTTTTGGATATTTCCTGTCTTTGCTGCCCCAGAAGCCATGGGTGTCTCTGCAGTGGAGTGGGAAGAGTATGGTGAGGGCTTTCTGCTCTTCCTGCCCGTAATACTGCATTCCCCTGATAAGTATTGCACAGTTAATATATGTGACTGTAGAGACACACTCCCCAGAGTCCCAAGTTTGCAGGGGTTAATCTCCAGTCCCCTGGAATGTCTCCCCACACTCCTGATATTACACTCTGTGTCAATAAGTGCAAAGGGCCTCTTCTGCCCTTATCCCCATATCAGCCTCTTCTCCCCTTATCACAGTCACACTGAACTCCTCTGTGTGTAGTCCCTGCAGCATCTAATGTCTCTCAAGCTATTCTCCTGACATGGATCTTCAGTGACTCACCTCCGGACCGGACTGAGGGATTAGCTGCATCCTGTCCTCCACTCCACCCAACCTTCTAGATGTGGTGCCTGTGCTCCAGAGCTCTCCACAGGTGCTTTTAGTCCATCGGATGCTAGTTTTCTCCATGTGAGCAGCAGGAGCTCTCACATCATGCTTCTGTCCCGTGCCATTACTAGGCCACACCCCAGGACTCAACATAGTTTCAATCAAGAGCAAACAGATTTGGAGCTAAGGGTGCAACTGTAGTAAGCACATGGGTTGCAGTTGCACTTGGGCCTTGGAGGGTAGAGGCAACCAAAATGTCCCTTTGGCTCAACTGAAAAGAGTAACACTAAGGTCGGGGTCACACTTACCGTATGTAAAATCGGTCCGAGTCTCCCTGCCGAGAGTCGCATAAGCGTTCTCCATCCATGTGTAATGCGTTTGCAATGCGATGATGCGATTTTCTCACACCTATGCATCCGGATGACATCCGTATGACATGCTTATGGCTTTACATTTCTCACTACTTTTCCCCATTAAATTTAATGGCTCAATGGGCTGAAATGAGGAAAATGTGTGCATATTTCTCGCAAGTCACACAGATGGTCTGTGTGGTGTCTAATTTTTTCTCGCACCCATAGACTTGCATTGGCGAGACTCGGACGATATACATGCCGGGCCTCTCTGACCTTTCCCGGCGCCTGCGCACTGCAGTACTTTGCTCTGCCCTCAACAGGGAGACAAAGTACGTCTGTGCAGGAGCTGCGGAAGGAAGAAAAGAAGAGGACGTCATCGTATGAAGATGTGAGGAGCCAGACCCAAACTGCGACGCCCATTGGACCAGACCGAATCGGTACCGCCCCTGGGTGAGTAAAATATAACCTGTTTTTCTTATCTTGCAGGTTACATCGGGGGCTTATCTACCGCATTACAGAATGCTGTGGATAAGCCCCTGATGGCGGTGGCCTTAGCTTATAGGCGAATTTTGGGGTGACAGATTCCCTTCACATTTTCAGAGGCCCAGCAGGTGTCATGAAACCAGAGTTTGGGAAGGGCCCTCAGGTGACCCTGTATAATTCATTTGGGGGAGCTCTCATTTTTATATTTGGGAGGTCCCTCCCTCATTTCAAATTGTTAGCTAGAGAGTGGAATACATATTCCCCATCACTTTATAATGCCAGCTAAAACATGCCCGTTTGAATTTTTGCCTTCACATGCCACCACCACCACGTACACCGCCATGTCATTATGTGGCCCTCGCTTCTCATTTTCAGAGGGCCAGCAGGTGCCGTGAAACCCGAGCTTGAGAAGGGCCCTCCCTCAGGTGGCCCTGTATCAAACATTTGGGAGGGCTCTCACTCCTATATTTGGGAGGTCCCTTCCTTATTTCAAATTTTTAGCTAAATAGTGGAATTCATATTCCCTGTCACTTTATAATGCCAGCTAAAACATGCCCATTTGAATTTTGGCCTTCACACGCCACCACCACCACATACACTGCCGTGTCATTATGCGGCCCTCACTTCACATTTTCAGAGGGACAGAGGGTGCCATGAAACCTGAGTTTGAGAAGGGCCCTCAGGTGGCCCTGTATCATACAATTGGGAGGGCTCTCGCTCCTATATTTGGGAGGTCCCTCCCTTATTTCAAAATGTTAGCTAGATAGTGGAATTCATATTCCCCATCACTTTACAGTGCCAGCTAAAACATGCCCATTTGAATTTTGGCCTTCACCCGCCACCACGACCACATCTACTGCCATGTCATTATGTGGCTACCAGATCCCAATGGAGCCACTGTCATAGCGAGGGAAGCTGAGTCACCCGACAGGGTAGTGGGGTATTCGGTACTGGGTCTGGTCGCAATTAAAGGGGCGGTCACGGTGGCAGCGAACCGGTCCATGGCCATGGGCGCCCAAGTAAAAGGGACGATCTTTAAAAGGGTTGTGGAAATAATGAAGGTTTGTAACACCACCTGTGGTTCTCGGTCAGAGGTGACCGACGTTGCTTAAAGGGGTCCTCTGGGGGTGATGGTGCTGCAACAAAGAGGGTATCGCTTCCCACAGGTGAAGCAGTGTCCCCAGGGCTCCCGGTGTATTTGGCAGGGATGGCAAATACCGGCACATAAATGGAGAACACAGGATTGCAGTCTTTACTTGGTTTACTGGTGTTGAGCAGCCTCAGTCCAGGGTACCGGCAACAGGTGTAGATGGAGTCCAGGCAGCCTGAAGACAAGTGAAAATCTCCTTTACATGTCAGTTTGGGAGCCTTCCACTATGCACTGGTCTGTAGTCCCTTGCTGCCTGTAGCTGTCTATCAAGGTCCTCTTTTTTCCCCTGTCCTCTGTCCACGGTGACTCCAGACTCTGATTGCTGCTGTACCTCAGGTATTATGTAGGCAAGTCCCTTTTAGTTTCCTGCCCTCCAATTCTGCTGTGGGACCTGTAGTTCCTCACGACCTCGGGCTCCCAGTGCCTGGTTTCTGTGCTCAGCTAGAGATGCGCAGTCACAGCCTTTCTCTAGGTCCTAAGTCCTTCTGTACTCATTCACTGTCTGTTACCAACTGTCAACTGTCCACTTGTCTGCACCAGACTAACTGACTTCTCCTCCAGACCAGAATGTAAATATGGAAATTTCCCTTGAACAGGGTTTAGAGCTCCCCCTTCTGGCCTGGAGTCAGAGTGTATTGCATGTAAGGTTACCTGCCAAAGGGATTCCTCCTGTCTCCAGGCATGACATTACCCTCCCCGAGAGGAAGGCAATACCACTGTGGTACATGAACTCCTGGGTTGCCACAAAGCCACTGTAAGGTGAATATATTACATGAGATGGGGTTGCTGTATGCTCAATGTCAGTACATTGGATTCTACCAGACACCAAAAGCATTAGTATTAAATTCTGAATACAGTGTATGCAAGCAAGGGTCTGTACTGTATTGTGGTCAGTCTGTCAGGCCTGAAACCCATGTCAGGAACATGTACAAGCCTCATTTTACTTTTAAGCAGTCTCCTCAAGGGAAAGAGACAGGAGTGCCATTGACCAATCTGCACAAGTCTATGCACTTCTTCTGGAAACTACCTAAAAAGGCAGAATTTCTCTTTTACATGGTTTTGAGAAACAATGAAGTAACTAACAATTTAGGAAGAGTCATATACAGTATGCTGACAAGGTAAAACTGAACGCTGCGCTGGAACAATTAACTGGATGTGGTTGCTGACTGTGTGTCTGTGCAACAGCAGGTTGTGGGCAAGAGGCATCAGCGTCTCCTTCCTAGAAATCAGATTGGGAAGGACGTAACACAGGGGAATGGCCAGTGGTTTCAACCTCAGACGCAGATTTTGTGTCCAGGCATTTGCCCACCTACTGGGGTGCTGTGTATGTGAGGAGTATATGGCGTATCCTAACTGAGGCATTATGTTGATTTTCCCTTTATAAAGGGAGATTTGTGGGTAAGATTTTTTTGAACTAAGAGCATATATATAGCATGTTTCCTTACCTATACTATTATTCTGTGTAAGGCTGAAACCTGAAGAAGTGTGTGGAGCACATTAATGCATTGATGTTCCACAATGTCCAAGTGCAGACCCCAAAATCAACATCAGGCTCCTAAATACATGCTTAAAGAGACTATGTGAAGGGAAACCCCCAAAAATATAATATTAAAATATAGAGAGATTGAGAGTAGAAATTTGACCATTGCACAATGTACAAAGGTTTCCAAAATTACCCAAGGGGTCTGAATCATACATGCTGAAGGAGACCAGGATGGGGACCTCATAATAAATTTTACAGTTACTATCATTGCAAGAGATAGGTAGTACAAGTTTCACCATTGTACAATGTGCAGTTTTCCAAATACTACCCAAGGGCCTGTATCATACACGCTGAAAGAGACTGTGATGGGAACCTCACAATACATTTTGCAGTTATTAGAATATGTAGAGATAGGGAGTACAAGTTATACCAATGCACGATTTACAAAGGTTTCCCAAAATTTGTAATATTACCCACATGGGGTATACATACAGTATATGACCAAGTAAATGTTACAGAAGCAGGAGGAGTAGGATGTAATTTCCTGAACAAAATGGGTTAGGATGGTAAGGCATTGACGTTAAGACAACTTCCAAAAAAGAACATTAGGGCTGCATTTACACTAGGTTGCTATCACCCGTCGGGCTTACAAGGTCGGAGGAAATTCAGCCCATGTTCAATTTTAGAGGAGTCAACCTGCCTGCATTTTCCATTGACAGGCGTGTGCGCCTATCCTTTATGATTGCACCGGCCGAACTAAAAAACCCACTCAGACAACACGCTTGCAGCAGGGCATGGCAGTGCCTCCAAGGTGTAGAAAGAGAGGTCGGGCTAAGTGTGCAGCTTGGACAACCAATAGTTAAAGGGCACTGAAGAATCAGGAAGGATGCTGGTATGGTCACTTAAGTACTCCTTCACCATCTTGGTCAACTTCTCCCTCCTCGCTATAGTTACACCCACAGATAGCCCTTGCTGATGTGACGGTTTCATGAAAATAGCCAAGTTGGTGGACATCCCCATCCCCGAGTTGCACCTGGTGTGCGTGTCACTCCCCTGTAATCCTTGTGGGTGAAAAGAGCTGTAACCTCTGCCAGCAGCATTTTCTGAGGGTAATCTATTCAGCAAGTCTTCCACAATGGCCCTCTGGCATGCATGCACTGAAAATGGCATATCTGCCACCGACATGGGAAAAGGAAATTTCTCCTTGTACCGTGGGTCAAGAAAGGTGCACGGCCAGTATTTCATGGTGGACAAAATGTCTTTCTAACCAGGGTCTTGGCAAAAGCACCTGGAAATTGTGTCATGTGTGGCAGACTACAAAGAGTCAAATGTTCAATTTTTTTTATATCGCCTTTATGACACACGCCAACAGCAGACTCAGTGAAATTACTTGTAAATAGTGATGTTTGCTTATCTCTGCATGCTTTCCGCCAGTCGCACAACTGCTAGATAAATATATGCTATTTATTTCACCAATTGAATTTATATGACCCACGTCAACAGCAGACTCAAGAAAATTTTTGGCACTGGTAAATTGTGACATTTGCATATCTCTGCAGGCTTTTCAGAAGTTGTACAACTGCTAGGTAAAGATACGCTATTTATTTAACCAATAGAAAATTAATATTTTTTAGATCACCTTTCTGACACACGGCAACAGCAGACTAAGAAAAATTATTGCCACTGGTAATTTGTGACGTTTGCGTATCTCTGCAGGGTTTGCAACAGTCGCACAACTGCTAGATGAAGATATACTATTTATTTAACCAATAGAAAATTCTAATTTATTTAGATCACCTTTATGAAACATGCCGACAGCAGATTAAGGAAAATTATTGCCACTGGTAAATTGTGACATTTGCGTATCTCTGCATGGTTTGCAACAGTCTCACAACTGCTAGATAAAGATACGCTATTTATTTAAACAATAGAAAATTTGCATTTTTTTATATTGCCTTGCTGACACATGGCAACAGTAGTCTAAGTAAAATTATTGCCAGTGGTAAATTGTGACGTTTGTATATCTCTGAATGGTTTGTGCCAGTCGCACAACTGCTAGATGAAGATACGCTATTTTTTAACCAATAGAAAATTAGTATTTTTTTAGATCGCCTTTCTGGCACACGGCAACAGTAGACTAAGGAAAATTATTGCCACTGGTAAATTGTGATGTTTGCGTATCTCTGCAGAGTTTGCGACAGTTGCACAACTGCTAGATGAAGATACGCTATTTATTTAACCAATAGAATCTTTTTATTTTTTATAAAATCTTTATGAGACACACCAACAGAAGACTCAGGGAAATTGCTGGTAAATAGTGATGTTTCTGTAGTTCAGCTGGTTTTGCACCAGTCGCACAACTGCTAGATAAATATTACCTATTTCAGCAATAGGCAAGGAATATTATTCAGCAATTAGCTTTAAAAAGGACATTACTATATGCTGGCACTGATGAATATTTTTTAGCTGTAAAGAACATTTTTTTTATGTGCTGGTATGCAGGGATATTATGCAGCCCCTGAAAAATTGGTTTACTATATGCTGGTACTAACTAATATTATTTGGATCTGAAAAGAGCTGCCTATCTCTTCCTAATCTCACAGTCTTTTCCTAAACTATACAACATAATGCAAACTAGTAAAATGATCGTAGACGCACCAGAGATTGCACCACCCCAGGGATATATAATTAAAATCTGCTTTTATTACGTAATTCAAGTAGCAACAATACATTCATTAAAATATGTATCATATAAAATCAAATACTAGTACGCACCACAGGACATAAAAAATGGTACAATAGCAGCAATACACGAAATTATATTATTAGATCCCTTACCAGAAATAAAAAATATATATCAAAAAATTGTGATGTGTTATATGCATGCGAAGATATATATTAATCACAATATCACACAATAAGACATGCAAAAAATGGACTGTCTATATATAAAAAGTGCTATACATGTAAATCACATAGATGTCCAGCTAAAAAATGCAATATGTCAAAAAAGTAAATTACATATGCTTCTGCAGGTGCTTGTATGCTCAAAAAGGTCCTACACACAAAAAAAGTGCTAAGTGCTGTGCTCATAACCAGCAACCAAATGCTTAGTGCAAAGAAAATATAATATAAATAGCTTACATGCACAAATCACACAAAATGACGTGCAAAAATATGGACTGCCTATATACAAAAAGTGCTATATATAAATCACAAAAAAGTCCAATTAGAAAGTGCAATGTGCCAAAAAAATAATAAATTACATATGCTCCTGCAGGTGCTTATATGCTCAAATGGTCCTACGCTCAAAAAAGTGCTAAGTGCTGTACTTATAATCAGCACCAAATGCTTAGTGCCAAAGATAAAATGCTTACATGCTCAGATGGGCCTAAGCCCAGAAAAAGTGCTCAGTGCTGTGCATATAAGCATAGGCCTGGCTAAAAGAATACTTGTGCCAAAGATAAATATGCTAAAAGAAGTGTTTACATGCTACACAAATCCTGAAATAGAGGAATACTAAATATACAAAGTGCACGGAGGGGATCTAAAATTATATTATCGTCGGTCAATACCTTGGGTAGCTTGGTCCTGTGGTAGCGCACCCCGACGCGCGTTTTGGACAAATTCCTTCGTCAGGGGGTATCTTCGCATGCATATAACACATCACAATTTTTTTGATATATATTTTTATTTCTGGTAAGGGATCTAATAATATAATTTCGGGTATTGCTGCTATTGTACCATTTTTTATGTCCTGTGGTGCGTACTAGTATTTGATTTTATATGATACATATTTTAATGAATGTATTGTTGCTACTTGAATTACGTAATAAAAGCAGATTTTAATTATATATCCCTGGGGTGGTGCAATCTCTGGTGCGTCTACGATCATGGTGTTTGGGCTATTTTACTCCATGTGGTGGTGGTAATCACACATTCTTCACAGAGTACCTGAAATCGATATATAATTTAACTTTGATATATAATACATCTCTTGATATTTTGTGGTACTTCTGTGTTTCAATAATATACAATGCAAGCTAGCAGAGATCTCTGGCATGTATTTGCAATGATGATAACACCCAGGTGCCTGCCTTTCACTTTCTCTTTTATTAAATATCTCCCTACGCTCTCTCCACCTAACAGAGAACTAATCTTCACCCTCAGTAGCTCTCAAAAAAGCTTTTTGGAGTCACAAACTCTATTCCCTGCTATCACTCTCCCTACACTCACAATACGCTCTCACTACGCTGTTTCCAGCTACAGTGTGCGCCAGATGGTGCCGACAGGCACTAAATATTCCCTATGACACTGTAAGGCCAGCCAATCACAGTAATACCACACCAAAGATGACGCCGGCATTACTTTGATTGGCAAGCAAGTCATCATGTTCATTGGCTGCTAATAAAACACCAAGCGCTTTTTTTCCCCCTCATTTTCACTGCTGACGACATATCCCCCAATCCTGTCCCCTTCATACATCCCAGTAATCCTCACCCTTATCCTTCTCACACTATGAGAAACTACCGCAATATCTCACACTTAAAATCTGTGCAACTGACCCCCATCCCCCTGCTTCCTCTCTCTGGGGCACTTTGGAAAGCCCGCTCTGTCTGCAACAAGCTCCACATGATCCACGATCTCTGTACTTCCCTCAACCTTTCCTTCTTAGCCCTCACTGAGACCTGGCTGACGCCCCCTGACATGGCCTCCGCTGCTTCAATGAGTTACGGTGGCCTCCACTTTACCCACACTCCTCGCTCTGGCAACAGACACGGCGGGGGAGTGGGTTTCCTTCTTTCCAAAAACTGTTACTTCAACCCTATCCAACTCCCACCCTCCCTTATCCCCCTTCTTTCGAGGTTCACTCTGTCTGTATCTACTCTCCCTCTAATCTCCAAATGGCTGTCATATACTGACCACCGGGCTCAGCTTTCTCAGCTTCATCACTTTCTCTCTGCTGACATCCCCACCATCTTAGTGGGTGACTTTAATATCCCTACTGACACCCACCAGCCAGCAGCCTCCAAGATCCTGGCCCTTACCTCATCCTTTGGACTTACTCAGTGGTCCTCCACAGCCACCCACACAGACGGACATACACTAGACCTTACCTTCACCCGCCTCTGTTCCTTATCTAATGACACAACGAAGAAAGATGTATGCAGAAAAATTGGGATCACCACAATGAGTATATGGATATAAAAATCAACTTTATTTGGGAACAAAAACACAAAACATTAAAAACACTTAAAACCCATATCAAAACTTGGGGTGATGGGTCCACATGAATATCAGGTACAATACCATCAAAAACAGCATAACACTAAACAGCCACTAAATAGCAGAATACATAAGCAGAGGTAGATCCTCCATTGCACTCAAAGATGGTACAAATAATCCTAGTATGAACAGGTCCTAATGACAGAAACAAACCCGCTCTCACAGATAAGAGCACATAGGTACAGTACATTCCACATAAGCAGCAACACATGCTGACACGGGAGAAGAAAGATAGTGTGTGTTCCTCCAAATAAAGTCCCCTGTAGCAAAAAGGATCTCACCTAGCCTCTCAGACAGGATTTAACCTATAGTTAGAGTATATCACACACATGAAATCTGCATGGAATCTGCTGGGTTGTGTGAGTGCTAAGACCCACGCATATCGACGCTAAGAAGCGTCTTCCTCAAGGTCAGCAATCTAAAGTGTGCCGTGCTCCCAGATATAAGTACAAATATAATTAGTTATAACACCTACCAGGTGTGCAGGACATTGGCGGCAGCGGACGAAACCGCCAGCATGGTGCAAAGTTGTTTGCGCAGGTATTGGTGAAGCCACCAGGTGCCCGGGACCAGAGCGGTTCGCGCATGCGCCGTACGTCTCTGTAGCCTCTCCAGTGCTAGTGGCTTAAAGACCCCGCCCCCCGGGGACGGCGCGCCGCCAGGACCATAACTGTGCCCATAGTAAACATTGGCAACAGACATGCGTCCTAACAACCTACTCTCCGGTGTAAGGCGCGTGCACACATCATATGTCCCTGGCCAGGGCGCACTCCACTCATTCAGACAGCCACGACAATAGTACTGCTACCAAAAAAATGATTATACCATTACAAATAGTAAGAATTTGTTACGCTATAAGTGCATACCATAGGCATTGCAGAAAGTGTATATACATCTTCATTTAGAGCAACGTAACCAAACAGTAGTAGCAGTACCATCACACCAACCCTTAGTTGGGATGCCGCAAAAAGACAGGGGACACTGATGACCATACAAAGTGTGGTATATATCAAATGCTCCCTGAGCAAACACGACTGTATCGTTCTAATTAGAACGCTTACAGTCGCCATACAGCTGTATGAGAACATATTTAAGCAGAGCACTTTATTTCTTCAAAATAAAAAATGATGGTACAAAGTCACATGGTACCCACGGGGAAGAGGGCATTCCAAAATCTATACATGATGGATACCAATACCAATCATGGAATTGCCCATATGGAGCAAAGAGCACACATATAGGGCACCAGATATGACCATTATAATGAATGGTAAAAAAACACCACTCATAAAACAAGATGGAATTTAAGTATGACAAATATTATTCCAAATTGGGAATAATTGTAACAAAAAGAAGCACATGTACATATAGAAATAAGCACACTGATGGTAAATCCCATATGGTTCTTGAAAATTCGTCCAGAAATTGATCCATTCTTCTAAGGCTCCCGAGCGCCAGTTCATCAGTGGGCCACATATAATCCACGAAACCCATCTCCACCTATAAGAGCTAAATGGGGCAAAACAAAACAAAATCAGGACAAAGAGAAGGGACATAAATTCGAATATATAATATGATCAAAAAGGGAATGCTATACATGGCTACACTCCTGACACTCCACAACAAGGACATAGGGCTGATCCCCTATAGCCTTTTGTAGAAGCCTGTGTACAGCAGCTCCTCATTTAGCCCCTCCGGTGCCAAGCTGTTGAGCTAATAAATCAGACGAGATTCCCTCCTTAGTAATTCGTCCGTTACTCTACCCCCTCTGATCCCATGGGGCACCCCCTCCAGGCCGATGACACGAAGGGTTTTATGACTCCCCTTATGGAACTCCAAAAAATGTGTTGCCACTAACATAATCTGTTTCCCCTTGTCCCTATCACTCTTGGCCGTGGAAATGTTTGAAATGTGCCCTGCGCCGTAGCTCTTGGGTGGTCTGCCCAACATAGATTTTCTGACAGCCACAGATCAGAGCATACACCAGATTGCATGTTCGGCAATTAAAGTAAGATCTCGTTTTCACCTGGAAGGGTACAGAGGGGATAGACACTCCCAATTCGGCCACCATGAATGGGCATATGGAACAGTTGCCACATGGAAAAGAGCCAATAATGGAATTACCTGATCGAGTCCTCGACGTTTGACGTCTGAAATGGCTCCTTGAAAGACAGTCCTTTAGATTTGTCGCTCGCCTTGCCACAACCCTCGGCCTACTCGGGATAAAGGTCCTCAATCTTGCATCACTCAGTAAAATTTCCCAATTTATCTTCATTATGTGATGTATATCGCCCCACTGGTTGTTGAATCTAGTTATGAGCCTGAGTTGATTTTTGTTGTTCTTTTGCTGTTTATTCAGAACCTCCTCCCTTGGCCTCTGTCGTGAGTATTCAAATGCCCTTGAGATGACTCTACGCGGATAACCACGTTCTCGAAAGCGGTTGGTAAGTGATCTTGATTCTTCCTCAAAATTCGTCATTGTGCTACATTTCCGCTGGACTTGCAGGAACTGTCCTTTTGGGATACTATTCCGCAGGTGACCCGGATGAAAGCTGGAGTAATGTAGGATATTATTAGTTGCCGTTTCATTCCGGAAAAGGGTGGTATTAATACGGTTGTTTTCAACCATCACCTTTAGGTCCAAGAAGTCGACCGAACTCCTAGAATGACATGACGTTAAATGAATATTGCATTGATTAGTGTTTAGTTCTTTAACAAAGTCCTCCAAGGCTTCTGTTGTGCCCGTCCATAGAAAAATAATATCATCGATGAATCGGTACCACTTCAGAACATTCTAATGAAAGTACCGATTCTTGGTCACCTGGGTCTCCTTCCACCACCCCATGAAGAGGTTCGCATATGAGGGCGCACACCTCGCCCCCATGGCAGTACCAGACACCTGTTTATAAAAGACCCTATTGAAGATAAAGTAGTTTTTTTCCAATATCATTCTAAGAAGGTCCAAAACAAACGAATCGTGCCCCCTGTTTCCTGTAGAAAATTTGTCCAAAAAATAACCAACAGCTACGATACCTAGTTCATGGTCGATGTTGGTGTATAGCGCCTCCACATCAAGTGTGGCCAAGATGATGTCATCAGGTAATATCAGGGGGTCCAGTTGCTGGATCAGGAACGATAAGTCTCGTATGTACGAATCCAATTTTAGGACAATGGGCTGCAGAAAAAAGTCCAAATAAATGCATGACTTTTCATAGAGTCCCCCAATCCGACATCGACTTATGCACCTTAGGCAGCATATAGAACGTCGGAACCACCGGGTGGGTAACCATCAGAAAATCCAGCTCCTTCTTATCTATGATGTTATTGGCATATGCATTATTCAACAGTCTATCCAGACTGGATTTAAACACCGATGTCGGATCCGAGGGTAGGGCAACATACTGCCGTGAGTTGCCCAGTTGTCTCTTGGCCTCCTTACAATACATATCCTTGGGCCACAGCACTATGTTGCCCCCCTTATCAGCCTCCTTTATTTCTATGGCCTCATTGTTTCTCAGAGTCTTGAGGGCCCTGGCGGCGCGCTGTCCCCGGGGGGCGGGGTCTGTAAGCCACTAGCACTGGAGAGGCTACAGAGACGTACGGCGCATGCGCGAACCGCTCTGGTCCCGGGCACCTGGTGGCTTCACTAATACCTGCGCAAACAACTTCGCACCACGCTGGCGGTTTCGTCCGGTGCCGCCAATGTCCTGCACACCTGGTAGGTGTTATAACTAATTATATTTGTACTTATATCTGGGAGGACGGCACACTTTAGATTGCTGACCTTGAGAAAGACGCTTCTTAGCGTCGATACGCGTGGGTCTTAGCACTCACACAGCCCAGCAGATTCCATGCAGATTTCATGTGTGTGATATACTCTTATAGGTTAAATCCTGTCTGAGAGGCTAGGTGAGATCCTTTTTGCTACAGGGGACTTTATTTGGAGGAACACACTCTATCTTTCTTCTCCCGTGTCAGCATGTGTTGCTGCTTATGTGTAATGTACCTATGTGCTCTTATCTGTGAGAGCGGGTTTGTTTCTGTCATTAGGACCTGTTCATACTAGGATTATTTGTATCATCTTTGAGTGCAATGGAGGATCTACCTATGCTTATGTATTCTGCTATTTAGTGGCTGTTTAGTGTTATGCTGTTTTTGATGGTATTGTACCTGATATTCATGTGGACCCATCACCCCAAGTTTTGATATGGGTTTTAAGTGTTTTTAATGTTTTGTGTTTCTGTTCCCAAATAAAGTTGATTTTTATATCCATATACTCATTGTGGTGATCCCAATTTTTCTGCATACATCTTTCTTTGTTGTGTCACATGTATATATGGTATGCAGTTGGTGATCCCCTTTGCTTATTATAATTGGATAGTGCCCGCTCAGCTAAGTACTGTTTACTGTTCCTTATCTAATCTCACAACCTCTCCCTTCCCCCTATCTGACCACATCTACTCACCTTCTCATCCTTGTCCTCCTCACCCGCACCCCATGTCCAGGCAGTACCACATCCTCGCAGAAACCTTGCTCACCTAGACATTCACAGACTCTCAGACTCTCTTCTACCCCTGTCCGCCATATCTTCACTCCACGACACGAATAGCGCCACCGCTTTCTATAACTCCATCCTCACATCAGCCATAGACTCAGTCTCCCCTCTCTTGCATGGCAAAGTGCGACAAATCAATAGGCAACCATGGCATAACAACCTCACCAAAAAACTCCAACAAGCATCCAGGGTCGCAAAGCGGCTTTGGAAAAAAATACACCTGCCAGACGACTTCATCGCTTTCAAACAAGCTACACTTGCCTTCAAACTAGCCCTCACTTCTGCTAAACAAATCTATTTCACTAACCTTGTATCTTCACTATCCCACAACCCAAAACAACTGTTCAGCACAATTAACTCTCTCCTCCAACCGCCACTGCCACCTCCAACTCCCCTCATCTCTTCTGAGGACTTTGCCACCTACTTCAAAAACAAGATCGAACAAACAAGGCAAACCTTTACGGTTCCACCACCCCAACCACTCCATATACCAGACGTCTGCCCTTCCCCAATAACTTCCCTAATCAACATCACTGAAGGAGAACTTACTCGCCTCCTTTCCAAATCACACCTCACCACTTGTGCACTTGACCCCACCCCATCCCACCTGCTCTCCAACCTCACTAACACTCTCATTCCAGCCCTAACCCATCTCTTCATCCTATTGCTATCTTCTGGTACTTTCCCCTCTGCCTTCAAACATGCAACCATAACACCCATCCTCAAAAAAGCTAACCTTGACCCTACTGCTGTGCCCAGCTATCGCCCCATATCACTGCTCCCATTTGCTTCCAAACTTCTTGAGCAGCATGTCCATGGTCAACTTTCCTACTTTCCTCCCACCTCTCTTCTAACTCTTTCCTTGACAACCTCCAATCTGGCTTCCACCCCCACCACTCCACCGAAACTGCTCTGACCAAAATTACTAATGACTTACAGCCAAAGCTAACAGACAGTTCTCCATCCTTCTCCTTCTCGACCTGCCCTCTGCTTTCGACACAGTCTACCACTGCCGACCGTACATTTAGAGTTTTCCACTCCCACACTACACCTCCTCACCCTGCCCCCTCTCTGTTGGAGTCCCTCAAGGCTCTGTCCTAGGGCCTCTACTTTTTTCCATCTATACCCTTGGCCTAGGACAACTCATAAAGTACCATGGCTTCCAGTACCACCTATATGCAGACGACACTCAGATCTACCTCTCTGGCTCAGATGTCGCCTCCCTTCTGTCCAGAATCCCGGAGTGTCTGTCAGCCATATCCTACTTTTTCAACTCTCGCTTCCTAAAACTCAATGTAGGCAAAACCGAACTCATCATCTTTCCCCCCTACCTGATCTATCTATTATGGTAAACGGCATTACGGTCTCTCCCGCACCTGAAATCTGCTGCCTCGGGGTAACTCTCAATTCTGCCCTGTCCTTCAAACCGCACGTACAAACTCTTGCCACCTCCTGTCGCCTCCAACTCAAAAATATTGCCAGAATCCGTCCCTTCCTCACCCCACAATCTGCTAAAACTCTTGTGCATGCCCTCATCATCTCCCGCCTCGATTACTGCAACACTCTCTTCTGTGGCCTCCCCACTAACTCCCTTGCACCACTCCAGTCTGTCCTCAACTCTGCTGCTCAGCTAAGTCACCTCTCCTCGCTACTCCCCTGCTTCACCCCTCTGCAAATCCCTCCACTGGCTCCCAATTCCCCAACGAATCAAGTTCAAACTACTAACACTGATCTACAAAGCCATCCACAACCTGTCCCCTCCCTATATCTCTGAACTAATTTCCCACTATCCTCCCTCACATAATCTTCGATCCTCCCAAGACCTCCTACTCTCCTCCACACTTATTCGTTTCTCACACAACCGCCTCCAAGATTTCTCCCGAATATCCCCCATCCTTTGGAATTCCACGCCTCAACACGTCCGATTATCCACCACCCTCGGATCCTTCAGACGGAACCTGAAAACCCATCTCCTCAAGAAAGCCTACAGCCTGCAATAACCATTCTACTGCCTCACCAACCACCCGAGCTGCCGCCACACCAACCACCCGAGCTGCCGCCTCACCATCCACCCAAGTTGCCGCTTCACCAACCACCCGAGCTGCCGCCCCACCAACCACCTGAGCTGCTGCCGCCCCACCAACCACCCAAGCTGAAAAAACCACCTGAGCTGCCGCCCCACTAACCACCCAAGCTGCCTCCTCACCAACCACCCGAGCTGCCGCCCCACCAACCACATGAGCTGCTGCCGCCTCACCAACCACCCGAGCTGCCGCCTCACCAACCACCCAAGCTCCCGCCCCACCAACTATCCGAGCTGCCGCCTCACCAACCACTCGAGCTGCCGCTCCACCAACCACCTGAGCCGCTGCCACCCCACCAACCACTCGAGCTGCCCCCCCACCAACCACCCGAGCTGCCACCTCACCACCACCAGAGCTGCTGCCTCACCACCACCAGTGCTGCAGCACAACGACCTCCTATCTCTTCCCCATTATCCCGAAAAATGTAAGTCTGCAAGTACAGGGTCCTCTCCCCTCTGTACCAGTCTGTCATTGTAAATTTGTTTACTGTTAACGATATCTATAACCCTGTATGTAACCCCTTTTCACATGTACGGCACCATGGAATTAATGGTGCTAAATAAATAAATAATAATAATAATAAAAACATGCTGGGTGGGTCACTCAATTATACCAAGCCAAATAGCAAATTACTCACTGAGCAACGAACAGCCCGAATAGCGTATTATTCATACGAGTAACGAATAGTGCCGAATATATTCGCTCATCACTAGAATTAACCCTGTGCAGTCCAGAGCACAGATGATGGCTCTGCCATAGCCTAATAAACTGAGCAAAATAGGATAGATCCATCCCATCCAGAATCTTCTTTAATATTCAAGGAGCTATGTGCACCTGAAATGCCTAGATAGATACTATTGCAATTTTTAAGATGAAAGTTTTATTACATATCCTCTGGTTTCTACTTATCTAAATAAAGAAGGTTACATGTCCATCAGGATGGATCTTTCCTTCATTGCTCCCTTGCATTGTTTGCCTTTCTGGGACTTGCACATTTTTTTTGGTCTTTACACTTAGTTGCTTTCTTTAGGATATACAGGTGCTTCTCACAAAATTAGGATATCATCAAAAAGTTAATTTCTAATAATAATAATAATAATTTTATTTATATAGCACCAACATATTCCGCAGCGCTTTACAAATTATAGAGGGGACTTGAACAGACAATAGACATTACAGCATAACAGAAATCACAGTTCAAAATAGATACCAAGAGGAATGAGGGCCCTGCTCGCAAGCTTACAAACTATGAAGAAAAGGGGAGACACGAGAGGTGGATGGTAACAATTGCTTTAGTTATTCGGACCAGCCATAGTGTAAGGCTCGGGTGTTCATGTAAAGCTGCATGAACCAGTTAACTGCCTAAGTATGTAACAGTACAGACACAGAGGGCTATTAACTGCATAAAGTGTATGAGAACTTTTTTTTTTTTTATGATAGGCCACACCGGGATCATTAGGTTAATGTGTTGAAGCGGTAGGCCAATCTGAACAAATGAGTTTTTAGGGCACGCTTAACACTGTGTGGATTGGGGATTAATCGTATTAACCTGGGTAGTGCATTCCAAAGAATCGGCGCAACACGTGTAAAGTCTTGGAGACGGGAATGGGAGGTTCTGATTATTGAGGATGCTAACCTGAGGTCATCAGCGGAGCAGAGGGCACGGGTAGGGTGGTAGACTGAGACCAGAGAGGAGATGTAGGGTGGTGCTGAGCCATGGAGTGCTTTGTGGATGAGGGTAGTAGTTTTGTATTGGATTCTGGAGTGGATGGGTAGCCAGTGTAATGACTGGCACAAGGTAAAAGGCATTGGTGTAACGGTTGGTGAGGAATAGGATCCTGGCTGCAGCATTCAGGACAGATTGGAGCGGGGAGAGTTTGGTAAGAGGGAGGCCGATTAGTAGAGAGTTACAATAGTCCAGACGAGAATGAATAAGTGAAACAGTAAGCGTTTTTGCAGAGTCGAAAGTAAGAAAAGGGCGAATTCTAGAAATGTTTTTGAGGTGCAGATAAGAAGAGCGAGCCAGTGATCGGATGTGCTATTTAAGTTCTTCAATACAAAAAGTGAAACTCATATATTATATAGAGCCATTACAAACAGAGTGATCTATTTCAAGTGTTTATTTCTGTTAATGTTGATAATTATGGCTTACAACCAATGAAAACTCAAAAGTCATTATCTCAGTAAATTAGAATACTTTATAACACTTTAGCTTGAAAAATGATTTTAAAATCCGAAATGTTGGCCTACTAAAATGTATATTCAGTTAATGCACTCAATACTTGGTCAGGGCCCCTTTTGCATCAATTACTGCATCATTGAGGCGTGGCATGGAGGTGATCAGCCTGTGGCACTTCTGAGGTGTTATGGAATCCCAGACTGCTTTGATAGCAGCCTTCAACTCATCTGCATTGTTGGGTCTGGTGTTTCTCATCTTCCTCTTGACAATACCCATATATTCTCTATGGGATTAAGGTCAGGCAAGTTTGCTGGCCAATCAAGCACAGTGATACTGTTGTTTTTAAACCAGGTATTGGTACTTTTGGCAGTGTGGACAGGTGCCAAGTCTTCTGGAGAATGAAATTTCCATCTCTAAAAAGCTTGTCGGCAGAGGGGAAGCATGGAGAGCTCTAAAATTTCCTGATAGACGGCTGTGCTGACTTTGGTCTTGATAAAACACAGTGGACCTACACCAGCAGATTACATGGCTCCCCAAACCATCACTGATTGTGGAAACATCACACTAGACCTCAAGCAGCTTGGAATGTGTGCTTCCCCACTTCTCGTCCAGACTCTGGGACCTTGATTTCCCATCTGAAAACAACACCTTGGAATACTGAGCAACAGTCCAGTTATTTTTCTCCTTGGCCCAGGTAAGACGTTTCTGGTATTGTATATTGGTCATGAGTGGCTTGACACAAGGAATGTGACACTTGTAGCCCATGTCCTGGATACATCTGTGTGGGATTTCCCTAACAAACCGGCAACCCCCACATGTATTCAGGCTGTCAAGCAGCCACAAATCATGCAGCTGCGGCGACGAAAACAAAATCTCCAAGCCCGCCAAAATACTCGGAGACCACCCGAACATGCTCGGGGAAACCCAAGTAACGAGTATACTCGCTCATCACTAGAGTTTATTTCAGCTAAAGCTGATGATTATGGCTTACAGCCAATGAAAACCCAAAAGTCGTTATCTCAGTAAACTAGAATAATTAACAAAACACACTTGCAAAGGTTTCCTAAGCATTTAAAAAGCTCCCTTAGTCAGTTTCAGTAGACTCACAACCATGGGGAAGACTGCTGACTTGACAGATGTCCAGAAGGCAGTCATTGACACACTCCACAGGGTAAGCCACAAAAGGTCATCGCTAAAGAAGCTGGCTGTTCAGAGTGCTGTATCCATGCATATTAATGGCAAGTTGAGTGGAAGGAAAAAGTGTGGTAGAAAAAGTTGCACAGCAAGCGGGATAACAAAAGCCTTGAAAGGATTAAGAAAAGGCCATTCAAAAATTTGTGGGAGATTCACAAGAAGTGGACTGCTGCTGGAGTCATTGCTTCAAGAGTCACCACACATGTATTCACCCTGTCTAGCAGCCACAAATCATGCAGCTGCGGTGACGAAAACGAAATCTCCAAGCATGCCAAAATACTCGGAGACCACCTATCGGCTCCTCACTTGTTAACCTCTACGACATATCAATGGCTGTAAACAAAGAGAAACTTGTAAATAACTCATGAAAGAATAAGAGTATGTGCACACAATGCGGATTTTGCTGCGGATCCGCAGCGTTTCCGCAGCTGCGGGTCCACAGCAGATTCCCATGAAGTTTACAGTTCAATGTAAACCTATGGGAAACCAAAAACGCTGTGCACATGCTGCAGAAAAAAACGCGTGGAAATGCAGCGGTTTACATTCCGCAGCATGTCACTTCTTTCTGCGGATTCTGCAGCGGTTTTACAGCTGCCCCTATGGAAAACCGCAGTTGTAAAACCGCAGTGAAAACCGCAGAAAAACCGCGGTAAATCCGTGATAAATCTACAGCAAAAACGCAGCATTTTTGCCCTGCAGATTTATCAAATCTGCTGCGGAAAAATCCACAGTGGCCAAGAATACGTGTGCACATACCCTAAAGTTACGTTAAAATCAAGTACACCATTGGTTAATCTTGTGAGTTTCTCAATAAGTTTGGTGTGTCACATGACCCTCTTCCCATTGAAAAAAATAAAGTTGGATCCAAAATGGCCGACTTCAAAGGGGCCACCATGGTCACCACCCATCTTGAAAACTTTTCGCCCTCCCATATACTAATGTGCCACAAACAGGAAGTTGATATCCCCAACCATTCCCGTTTTATTTAGGTGTATCCATATACATGGCCCACCCTGTAGATCACTCAGTAATTACTTTAGATAATATATGAGTTTCACTTTTTGCATTGAAGAACTGAAATAAATTAACTTTTTGATGATATTCTAATTTTGTGAGAAGCACCTGTACACTGGAACTAGGAATAAGGTATGCGACATATGATATCTGACTCATAAAAACTGGCTATACTAAGGGCCTTTCATACTGCATTTTCTCCTACATTCAGTGACTCTGATGGTACCATTATAGTCAATGGCCTCATCAGTGCATATGCCCGAATACTATTTTACAGGGAGGTCGGATATGAGACCCAACAGGGTTATTGAACATAGGAGAAGATGCAATGTAAAAGGGGCCTTATACACTCATGATCTATATATATAATTGCCTAAGGGTTTTTCCGTCTGTCTGTCTTTCTGTCTGTCTGTCTTTCTGTCTGTCTGTCTGTCTGTCTGTCTGTCCTGGAAATCCCGCGTCTCTGATTGGTCGAGGCCCCCAGGCCTCGACCAATCAGAGACCGGCACAGCATCGACGTAGAAATCCCACGTCTCTGATTGGTCGAGGCCGCCAGGCCTCGACCAATCAGCGATGGGCACAGCGACGATGATGTCATAAAGGACGTAGACATCCCGCGTCTCTGATTGGTCGAGGCCTGGTGGCCTCAACCAATCAGCGACGGGCACAGCGACAATGATGTCATAAAGGACGTAGACATCCCGCGTCTCTGATTGGTCGAGGCCGCCAGGCCTCAGGCCTCGACCAATCAGCAACGGGCACAGCGACGATGATGTCATAAAGGACATAGACATCTCACGTTTCTGATTCAGCGACGGGCACAGTATCGACGTAGATGTCATAATGGTTGCCATGGCGACGATGATGTCATAAAGGTTGCCTCGACCAATCAGCGACGGGCACAGTCTGCCGCGAATTCTGGAATCATCATTGTCCATATACTACGGGGACATGCATATTCTAGAATACCCGATGCGTTAGAATCGGGCCACAATCTAGTATGGTATAATTATTGTTCACTATGTAGTTGAATTTTTCATGTTATTTTTGGTAATTCTACAATACTTCTGTGGAAAGATTATGTTCACAGTCTCTGTCCTCTGCCAGGCACAAAATGAACTTTCCCTAGAATCTACTCTAAAATAGGTGACAGGTTCACTTGAAATAATTTATTTCACTTTTTTCTTACTATACTTTAAATAAAAGACTCTCATAGTGTACAAAGAATATAAATCCAATACATATGTTCTCTTTCCCGCTCCTTTTAATTAAGAAGTAAGAGGAAGTTATGACAGGACTTTCCTGGGAAAATGCCACAAGGCTTCCCACTGGCCAAGATAAAAAGGAACCTTGCAGAGGTAATGAAGATATTTCCATGTGCCCTTTCCTATGCTTGATGAGATTATGTAGTTTGTTGCAAAGTCCTACTAATGGAGTGTGATGAGCCTAGAACGTTATTGAAATTTGAAATGATCACGATATAGTCAGATATTAGAAGTACATTAATTTATAGCTGATCCATTTAATCATTTTAGTTCATCAAAAATTCTCTTGACATGTTTCTATAGAATGTTGGCATTTTCTGCTCTTACATTATCTTGCTTTCTGTTTTATAACATTCCCATCAACAAGAAAAAAGTCTGTGACAAATATGTGCTGAAACCTCTATTTAAAAAATTGTGGAACAGATTTAGGCAATCAGGTCTTAAAGGGAACCTGTCACCCCCAAAATCGAAGGTGAGCTAAGCCCACTGGCATCAGGGGCTTATGTACAGCATTCTGGAATGCTGTAGATAAGCCCCCGATGTATCCTGAAAGATGAGAAAGAGGTTAGATTATACTCACCCGGGGGCGGTCCCGCCGCGGTCCGGTCAGATGGGCACCACGGTCCGGTCCGTGGCCTCCCATCTTTTTACGATGACATCCTCTTCTTGTATTCACGCTGCGGCTCTGGCACAGGCGTACTTTGTCTGCCCTGTTGAGGGCAGAGCAAAGAACTGCAGTGCGCAGGTGCCGGGAAAGGTCAGAGAGGCTCAGTGCCTGCGCACTGCAGTACTTTGCTCTGCCCTCAACAGGGCAGACAAAGGGCGCCTGTGCTAGACCCGTAGCGTGAAGACAAGAAGAGGACATCATCCTATGAAGATGGGAGGCCCCGGACCGGACTGCGACACCCATCGGATCGGACTGCCAACCCAGGTGAGTATAATCTAACCTCTTTATCTCATCTCATCCTAGGGGCCACATGAGGCCATGACTGTTGTGGACAACGGAACCAATAGGCTGAAATTAATTCTGCTCAGAATTAATATTAACATATTAATTATAATAATTTAATATTAATATTAATTGTATTATTTAATCTTGAGCAGAATTAAGTATGTTGACATCCTCCAATATAGTTTGAGCCCGCACACAGCCAATCGATATATCGTATGAGGACACACAGCCCTGATATAACATAAGAGATCCCACACAGCTAGTTATATACCATAAGAGCGCCCACATAGCCTCCCCATGATCAGCATGAGACCCCACATAGCCTCCCCATGACAAGCATGATACCCCACACAGCCTCCCTATGATCAACAGGAGACCCCACACACCCACTATGATCAACAGGAGACCCCATATAGCCTCCCGATGATCAGTAGGAGATCCACATAGCTTCCTCATGATTAGAGATCATGGATCGCTCTGCCTGATCAGCTGTTTGGCTCCGCAGCTGCATGTGAAGCGGCTGTGTGACAGCCATAACACATGCATGGAGAGCCTGTTTATTGGGCTCTCCATGCATGTGTCGTGTCTGTCACACAGCCACGATACATGCAGCTGTGGAGCTGAACAGCTGATCAGCTGGAGTGATACAGGAAGCCGGGTTCCCTCTGCAGCTTATACGGTAAACGCTATGGCTTGCCGAATAAGCCCTGACCCGATCAAATTCGCTCATTTCTTCTCATATTCTGCATGAGACCCACATAACCTCCCTATTTTTAGCAGGAGACCCACATAGCCTCCCCTTGATCAGCTGGAGACTCCACATAGCTTCTCCATGTCAGCATGAGACCCCTTATAGCCTCTCTATGTCCAGCATGAGGTCCCACAGAGCCACCTCATGTCCAGCATAAGGCCCCAGATAGCCTCCCATGTCCAGGATTAGAGCCCTACATAGCCTCCCCATGTCCAACATGAGAGCCCCAAAGTTTCCCCATATCCAGCATGAGAGCCCCATAGCCTCCCATGTCCAGCATGGGAGACCAATAGCCACCCCATGTCCAGCATGAGAGACCCATTGCCTCCCCATGTCCAGCATGAGAGCCCCATAGCCTCCCCATGTCCAGCATGAGGCCCCCATAGCCTCCTATTATCCAGCATAAGACCCACATACCTCCCCATGTCCAATATAAGACCACCATAGCCTCTTCTTGTCCAGCATAAGACCCCAAAGCCTATCTATGTCCAGCATGAGACCCCATAGCCTCCTCATGTCCAGCATTAGACCCCATAGCCTGCTTTTGTCCAGCATGAGACACCCATAGCCTTTGCTTATCCAGCATGAGACCATAGCCTCCTCTTGTCCAGCATGAGACCTCCATAGCCTCCTCTTGTCCAGCAAGAGACCCCATAACCTCCCCATGTCCAGCATGAGATCATGAGACCCCCATAGCCTCCTCTTGTCCAGCATGAGACCTCATAGCCTCTCTATGTCTAGCATGAGACCCCCATAGCATCCTCTTGTCCAGCATGAGACCCCATAGCTTCTGCATGTCCAGCATGAAACCACAATAGCCTCCCTATGTCCAGCTAAACATCGCATACACTCAGATGCACTGACTCTCCTCAGTGCACAGCTGAACAGCTGACGGGGTAAAAAGACATCATGGCGTCAGGTGTTTCACTCGCTGATTGGTGGAAGAAGGGACAGGTGGCTTCACTTCCACCAGTGCATTCACCGCTGCCTGCATCCCGAGGATGCAGATAGTGGTGACAGTGGGTGGCAGTGGACAGGCTGGGGAGGGCATGGTGCGGCCCATGGGCCACTGTTTTCAGCTCATCAGCTGTCTCAGTCCGTGGGCCGAATGGGAATAGCCAGAGGGGCAGATGTGGCTCACGAGACGCACTTGGCCCAGGTCTGATTTAATCTCACTATGCAAATAAAGGGCAGATATAGACAATGGAATAAAGTAGCACTAGAGAGGAGTGAACCTTCCAAGGTTTGGTCTGGTTCACTGAACATCCCGATGTTCACCAAACAATTTGATGAACGTGCCTGAACCCCATTAAATTCAATGGGAGGCAAAATCAAACGTATACACAACACCTTAAAGGGTGACAAAAAGCTTCACAAGCAGCTAAAAGTAGGGGCAGGCAGCATGAAAAATGGCATCAATTGACACAGTAGAAATTTGCAAATGGCACAGCAGCAGTCAGCCATGGGTCATGAATGAGTTATCAGGGTCTGGGCCAGCATTAAGAGCTTTGAATTGAAGTTTCAATTAAGACCTGGCAGTTAAGGGAGCAGAGTAAGCTTTCTTTGCGGGGAGCCTTGATACCTCATGCAACAGCTCAAATTTTTTCATAGAGTACTATTGGTAGAAAAATGTAAGGATACTAACATAAGCAGTTGAGTGAAAGTGAGTGCAGGCCTGCCGGTCTGGGAGGCCTACTACTTCAGGCAGCACACATAAAGGAGGCCCAACTTGGATTCTCCACGTTTCAAAACATTATTGTCACACACTACTAAAGTGGCATTGATTTCCACTGAGTAGAAACAGCATAGGCCTCTGACACAAGTTCCACTACAGGCAACCCACCAAATGGAGACCCAACTTGGAGTCTCCACATTTCAAAATTTTATTGTCACACACCACTAAAGTGGCATCAATTTCCACAGAGTAGAAACAGTATAATAGGCCTCTGACACATCTTCCACCACAGGCAACCTATCGGATGAAGACCCATCTTGGAATCTCCACATTTCAAAAATGGTTTGTAATATCAGTAGCAGTAGCAACTAGGGTTGAGCGAAACGGGTCGAACATTTTCAAAAGTCGCCGACTTTTAACAAAGTCGGGTTTCATGAAACCCGATCCGACCCCTGTGCGGGGTCGGCCATGCGGTACGCGACTTTCGCGCCAAAGTCGCGTTTCAATGATGCAAAAAGCGCCATTTCTCAGCCAATGAAGGTAAACGCAGAGTGTGGGCAGCGTGATGACATAGGTCCTGGTCCCCACCATCTTAGAGAAGGGCATTGCAGTGATTGGCTTGCTGTCCGCGGCGTCACAGGGGCTATAAAGGGGCGTTCCCGCCGACCGCCATGTTACTGCTGCTGATCTGAGCTTAGGGAGAGGTTGCTGCCGCTTCGTCAGAAGCAGGGATAGTGTTAGGCAGGGTCCATTAACCACCAAACCGCTTGTGCTGTAGCGATTTCCACAGCCCAACACCACCTTCGGTGTGCAGGGACAGTGGAAGCTACATTTTTTTTTTCCTCAGCGCTGTAGCTCATTGGGCTGCCCTAGAAGGCTCCCTGATAGCTGCATTGCTGTGTGTACGCCGCTGTGCAAACCAACTGCTTTTTTCAAAGCACAAATCCTCTTGTTCCTTCCTTTCTGCACAGCTATCTTGTTTGTTTGTCCACACTTTTTATTTAATTTGTGCATCAGTCCACTCCTTATTGCTGCCTGCCATACCTGGCTGAGATTACTGCAGGGAGATAGTAATTGAAGGACAGTTCCTTTTTTTTTTTTTTTTGTGGGAGATTAAGATTGGCATTTCTGCTAGAGTGCCATCCCTGTCTGTGTCATCTCTCACTCAGTGGGCCATAGAAAGCCTATTTATTTTTTTGCTTGATTTGGGTTCTAAAATCTACCTGAAAAAATCACTACATCAATCAGTGGGAGAAAAATATTGGCCTCAGGGCTTGTGTGCCACTCCTTACTCCTGTGTGTGCCATCTCTCACTCAGTGGGCCATAGAAAGCCTATTTATTTTTTTGCTTGATTTGGGTTCCAAAATCTACCTGAAAAAATCACAACATCAATCAGTGGGAGAAAAATATTGGCCTCAGGGCTTGTGTGCCACTCCTGACTCCTGTGTGTGCCATCTCTCACTCAGTGGGCCATAGAAAGCCTATTAATTTTTTTGCTTGATTTGGGTTCTAAATTCTACCTGAAAAAATCAATAAATCAATCAGTGGGAGATTAATATTGGCCTTTGGGCTTGTGTGCCAGTCCTAAGCGTGCCATCTCTCTCTCTCAGATAGTGGGCCATAGAAAGCCTATTTATTATTTTTTTTATTGGGTTTATAAATTTTCCCTGGAAAAAAAAAAAAAAAGTAGGAGATTAATATTGGCCTCTGGGCTTGTGTGCCAGTCCTGAGCGTGCCATCTCTCTCACAAATAGTGGGCCATAGAAAGCCTATTTATTTTTTTGGTTGATTTGGGTTCTAAATTCTACCTGAAAAAATCAATAAATCAATCAGTGGGAGATAAATATTGGCCTCTGGGCTTGTGTGCCACTCCTGACTCCTGTGTGCGTCCTCTCTCACTCAGTGGGCCCTAGAAAGCCTATTTTTTGTTTTATTTGTTTTCTAAATTCTCCCTGAAAAAAATCATTTTATTTTATTTGGTTTCTAAATTATTCCTGAAAAAATCATTTTTTATTTATTTATTTTTTTCTAAAGTCTCCCTGAAAAAAAAAAAAAAAAATCAAATCAGTGGGAGATTAATATTGCCCTTTCTGCTTGTGTGCCAGTCTTGGCTCCTGGGTGTGCCATCTCTCTCTCTCCAATTGTGGGCCATAGAAAGCCTATTAATTTTTTTGCTTGATTTGGGTTCCAAAATCTACCTGAAAAAATCACTAAATCAATCAGTGGGAGAAAAATATTGGCCTCTGGGCTTGTGTGCCACTCCTGACTCCTGTGTGCGTCCTCTCTCACTCAGTGGGCCCTACAAAGCCTATTTTTTTTAATTTGTTTTCTAAATTCTCCCTGAAACAATCATTTTATTTTATTTGGTTTCTAAATTCTTTCTGAAAAATTCATTTTTTTGTATTTTTTTTTTCTAAAGTCTCCCTGAAAAAAAAAAAAAATCAAATCAGTGGGAGATTAATATTGCCCTTTCTGCTTGTGTGCCAGTCTTGACTCCTGGGTGTGCCATCTCTCTCTCTCCAATTGTGGGCCATAGAAAGCCTATTAATTTTTTTGCTTGATTTGGGTTCCAAAATCTACCTGAAAAAATCACTAAATCAATCAGTGGGAGAAAAATATTGGCCTCTGGGCTTGTGTGCCACTCCTGACTCCTGTGTGCGTCCTCTCTCACTCAGTGGGCCCTACAAAGCCTATTTTTTTTTTATTTGTTTTCTAAATTCTCCCTGAAACAATCATTTTATTTTATTTGGTTTCTAAATTCTTCCTGAAAAATTCATTTTTTTGTATTTTTTTTTTCTAAAGTCTCCCTGAAAAAAAAAAAAAAATCAAATCAGTGGGAGATTAATATTGCCCTTTCTGCTTGTGTGCCAGTCTTGACTCCTGGGTGTGCCATCTCTCTCTCTCCAATTGTGGGCCATAGAAAGTCTATTAATTTTTTTGCTTGATTTGGGTTCCAAAATCTACCTGAAAAAATCACTAAATCAATCAGTGGGAGATAAATATTGGCCTCTGGGCTTGTGTGCCACTCCTGACTCCTGTGTGCGTCCTCTCTCACTCAGTGGGCCCTAGAAAGCCTATTTTTTTTATTTGTTTTCTAAATTCTCCCTGAAACAATCATTTTATTTTATTTGGTTTCTAAATTCTTCCTGAAAAATTCATTTTTTTGTATTTTTTTTTTCTAAAGTCTCCCTGAAAAAAAAAAAAAATCAAATCAGTGGGAGATTAATATTGCCCTTTCTGCTTGTGTGCCAGTCTTGACTCCTGGGTGTGCCATCTCTCTCTCTCCAATTGTGGGCCATAGAAAGCCTATTAATTTTTTTGCTTGATTTGGGTTCCAAAATCTACCTGAAAAAATCACTAAATCAATCAGTGGGAGAAAAATATTGGCCTCTGGGCTTGTGTGCCACTCCTGACTCCTGTGTGCGTCCTCTCTCACTCAGTGGGCCCTACAAAGCCTATTTTTTTTTAATTTGTTTTCTAAATTCTCCCTGAAACAATCATTTTATTTTATTTGGTTTCTAAATTCTTCCTGAAAAATTCATTTTTTTGTATTTTTTTTTTCTAAAGTCTCCCTGAAAAAAAAAAAAAATCAAATCAGTGGGAGATTAATATTGCCCTTTCTGCTTGTGTGCCAGTCTTGACTCCTGGGTGTGCCATCTCTCTCTCTCCAATTGTGGGCCATAGAAAGCCTATTAATTTTTTTGCTTGATTTGGGTTCCAAAATCTACCTGAAAAAATCACTAAATCAATCAGTGGGAGAAAAATATTGGCCTCTGGGCTTGTGTGCCACTCCTGACTCCTGTGTGCGTCCTCTCTCACTCAGTGGGCCCTACAAAGCCTATTTTTTTTTATTTGTTTTCTAAATTCTCCCTGAAACAATCATTTTATTTTATTTGGTTTCTAAATTCTTCCTGAAAAATTCATTTTTTTGTATTTTTTTTTCTAAAGTCTCCCTGAAAAAAAAGAAAAATCAAATCAGTGGGAGATTAATATTGCCCTTTCTGCTTGTGTTCCAGTCTTGACTCCTGGGTGTGCCATCTCTCTCTCTCCAATTGTGGGCCATAGAAAGCCTATTAATTTTTTTGCTTGATTTGGGTTCCAAAATCTACCTGAAAAAATCACTAAATCAATCAGTGGGAGAAAAATATTGGCCTCTGGGCTTGTGTGCCACTCCTGACTCCTGTGTGCGTCCTCTCTCACTCAGTGGGCCCTACAAAGCCTATTTTTTTTTTATTTGTTTTCTAAATTCTCCCTGAAACAATCATTTTATTTTATTTGGTTTCTAAATTCTTCCTGAAAAATTCATTTTTTTGTATTTTTTTTTCTAAAGTCTCCCTGAAAAAAAAAAAAAAATCAAATCAGTGGGAGATTAATATTGCCCTTTCTGCTTGTGTGCCAGTCTTGACTCCTGGGTGTGCCATCTCTCTCTCTCCAATTGTGGGCCATAGAAAGTCTATTAATTTTTTTGCTTGATTTGGGTTCCAAAATCTACCTGAAAAAATCACTAAATCAATCAGTGGGAGATAAATATTGGCCTCTGGGCTTGTGTGCCACTCCTGACTCCTGTGTGCGTCCTCTCTCACTCAGTGGGCCCTAGAAAGCCTATTTTTTTTATTTGTTTTCTAAATTCTCCCTGAAACAATCATTTTATTTTATTTGGTTTCTAAATTCTTCCTGAAAAATTCATTTTTTTGTATTTTTTTTTTCTAAAGTCTCCCTGAAAAAAAAAAAAAAATCAAATCAGTGGGAGATTAATATTGCCCTTTCTGCTTGTGTGCCAGTCTTGACTCCTGGGTGTGCCATCTCTCTCTCTCCAATTGTGGGCCATAGAAAGCCTATTAATTTTTTTGCTTGATTTGGGTTCCAAAATCTACCTGAAAAAATCACTAAATCAATCAGTGGGAGAAAAATATTGGCCTCTGGGCTTGTGTGCCACTCCTGACTCCTGTGTGCGTCCTCTCTCACTCAGTGGGCCCTACAAAGCCTATTTTTTTTTTTATTTGTTTTCTAAATTCTCCCTGAAACAATCATTTCATTTTATTTGGTTTATAAATTCTTCCTTAAAAAATCATTTTTTTTTATTATTTTTTTTTTTCTAAAGTCTCCCTTTTAACCCTTGTCAGGCTGCATAATTTTACAACCTTAACAGGCTGCATAGGTACAATTGTACCTTCACATATACCTCCACTGTGGGAAGACTTTACTTGGTTTCAGAAACTAAAGTTCATTCAGCTACAAATGTTATGCTGATATCTATTGTTCAGTGTTGTTACTGGTCACTTATGTTGCTGTCAATTAAGTTAATTCAAACTGGGAGTGGCTTCTACTTGTCTTCCTGCCTCCCTCCTCTCATTAGCCATTTTGCTGTTCATCTCATTGCTGTGAGCACACATTTCTAGGCTTGTGAAGTCTTCAATTTCTTGGAAACGAAGGTAGGAAAGTCTCACAGCATCTAACAGCCAGTTATACCTTTATTCTCATTATGTGGGGACAGAACAGTCAAATTGTCTTTCAGCCTGGACTTGGCTTACATATATTTTGTATGAAACTTATCACTATAGGTATAATTTTTATACGAAAAATGGATAATAATTAGTATCTACATATTGTTTTACGATGTTTTATTTATATTCAGCACAAAATACGAAGCCAAAATTCATCTAGCAAGTCATCATGAGTGATAGTAATGCTGGATCTAGTTTCCGCCATAATCCAAGAAAACGTGTTTGCAGGTTAGTATAATTTTGTGAAAAGCCAATAATGTAGTATTTCGGAAAATTATTTATTTTACATTTTTTCATATTTACAGATTTACGTCTGACGAAATAATGCGAATGCTAGAAGAATCTGATTCTGAGCATGAGGATGAACCATATGTTCCATCTGATGATGAAAACTATGTACCACAAGTGGATGTTACTGAAGAAGATTCAGACATTGAACAAGAAATGGTCATAGAGCATGAAAATGAATACGAATCAGACGAAAGTGTTGAGGATGATTCTGTGCCTCAAAGTGCAGGCGACATTTGGACTGCTAAGGATGAAACTCAATGGTGCAGTAATCCACTGCCAAATGCACAAACAAAATCTCGTAATGTCCTACGACAAAGAGGTGGCCCTGCAGCAATCAGCAACCTATATACAGCAAAAGAGCTATTCAAGTCCATCATGACTCCCGAGATGTGTGACATCATATTACGGGAAACGAATCGAAAGGCCAAGAGAGTTTGTGATGCTTACAACAACGAACTGGTACAACGTTTTCCTGATTCTTCCAAACGGCCACCACAAAAAACATTCAAGCAATTTACTGAAACTGAACTTCATGCATTTTTGGGCATACTGATTGCTGCTGGTGTGCACAGAGCCAACAAAGAGAATCTGGAGGAAATGTGGAATGTTGCTGCTCTGCCTCTTATACGTGCAGCCATGTCTCGTGACCGCTTCAAGATGATACTCAGATTTATCAGGTTTGACAACGAAAATACACGTGCAGAATGTGTGCAAACAGATAAAGCTGCACCAATACGGGACATCTGGACAATGCTGAACAGTAATCTGGGGAGAGCCTACAAGCCATATCATTGTATCACCGTCGACGAGCAATTATTTCCATTTAGAGGTCATACTAAATTTACCCAGTATATACCTTCAAAACCAGCTAAATATGGCATAAAGATTTTCTGGGCTTGTGACTCATCAAATGCCTACCCTTTACAAGGTCAGCTCTACACTGGGAAACCAACTGATGGTCCTCGACAAGTAAACATTGGAGAACGAACAGTATTGGACCTAGTGAGCTCGTATAAAGGCTCTGGAAGAAATGTCACCACCGATAACTTCTTTACAACCATGGAACTAGCTAAGGTATTGAACTCCTGGAACATGACACTAGTTGGTACAGTGAGAAAAAACAAAAGGTTCCTACCTAACAACATGCAGCCTGCCAAAGAAAGGCCTGTATACTCGACAAATTTTGCCTACAATCATGATGCAACAGTCTGTTCATATGTACCAAAGAAGAACAAATCAGTCGTGCTTCTATCATCTATGCACATGACGGGAGAAGTTGAAGAGACACTAGCAGCCAAGCCAGAGATAATAAAATACTACAACATAACAAAAGGTGGCGTTGATGTTATGGATAAAATGTTGGGAGAGTACACTGTGAAACGACGAACATCACGTTGGACTTTGGCATTTTTCTACAATATGATTGATGTCAGTGGGTTAGCATCCTACATCATCTACAGAGAACACAATCCAAGCTTCAGGGCAAAGGATCAACGAAGAAAGTTCCTGAAAGATCTCGCAAATCAGCTGTGTATGATTGCAATTGAAGATCGTAGTACAAACAAAATGATAATGAGAAACCATTTTCTTCGAGGTGCAGTAGAAATGGTGCTTGGACGATGCATTGTGGTAGCATCGCAGCCAGCAGCTGGCCCCAAAATACCTCATGGTAGTCGTGGACCCTCCCCTGTTGTTGGTAGTTGCTATGTCTGCAGAGACCTGAGGCGAAAACAACGCAAGACTAGAAAGTCTTGTGTGGTTTGTGTGAAACCCATTTGCGATGAACACTCTGTAGCAAAGCCAACATGCATTACTTGCAAAGAAAATCAATAAAAAAAAGTTTCTTACATTTTCTTTTATAATGTAAATGAACAGTTTTTTACTTGTTTATAATAGTTAAATAGCATTATCATTAAAAAAAAATTTATGCTTTTTCCCTTGCATTATCTTCATTCAAAATATATGAGGTACATTTGTACCTATGCAGCTTGTTATGGATGCAAAAAGATCTCGACCCCTTATCTCGGAAGCGGGTGGAGATATTTTATTGAAATTTGGCCAATATATTCTGGACCAAAAATGTAGAGATGTCACGAAATTTCAGCCCTCTACGTCTTTTCAAAAAAAAGTTATTGCAATTTTAAAACGGAATAGTTACAATTGTACCTATTCAGCCGGATAAGGGTTAAAAAAAAAAAAAAAATCAGTGGGAGATTAATATTTACATTTGCGCTTCAGTGACAGTCCTGCGTGTGTGGCATCTCTCTCATTTGTTGCCACCAACAACAGAGTGTGTAACATTGTGCCTGATTTTCGTTGTGGTCTCACCCACCTGTAAAGGGGTAGCTAAATCATACTGAAGTTATAGCTCACCGTGTAAGTTGTGTGACAGCAACAAATACCGTTAGTTTGGTAACATTTTTAAAACAATGAGGAAGTCTGGTGGAAGAGGTCGTGGCCGGGGGCGTTCATTGTCAGCTGGTAATGAGGGTAGTGGTAGTGGTGGAGCATCAGGTGGTCGTGGGAAAAAAAATATTGCACCTAAGTCCGGAGCTGTGGAGCCAGGTTCGTCGTCTGGCTACACAAGGCCTCGAACGCTCCCTTTTCTGGGAGTAGGAAAACCGCTTTTAAAGCCGGAGCAGCAAGAGCAAGTTTTGGCTTATCTTGCTGACTCAGCCTCTAGCTCTTTTGCCTCCTCTCGTGAAACTGGTAAAAGTAAAAGCAGCGCGTCGTTAGTGGATGTTCACGGTCAGGGACAAGTCGCTTCCTTGTCCTCTTCAGCAAAAACAACAACAGAGAAGAATGCAGCAGGCGACACAACGGGTTACTCCATGGAGCTCTTTACACATACCGTCCCTGGCTTAGAAAGTGAAGCAGTTAACAGTCCATGCCCATTACAAGTTGAATCTGACATGGAGTGCACTGATGCAAAGCCACAGCCAGACTAGTATGCTGGTCCTTTGACTCAGACCACAACATTGCCCTCGCAGGGTGCTGATCAAGAATCAGACCCTGATGAGACTATGTTGCCCCATCACGAACGCTATACCACCGACCGACACGGTGACACAGACGAAGTTGCACACGAGCTACAAGAAGAGGTAATAGATGACCCAGTTCTTGACCCCGATTGGCAGCCATTGGGGGAACAGGGTGCAGGCGGCAGCAGTTCTGAAGCGGAGGAGGAGGGGCCGCAGCAGGCATCAACATCGAAACAGGTTCCATCTGCCGGGCCCGTATCTTGCCCAAAACGCGTGGCAAAGTCAAAACCTGTTGGAAGACAGCGTGGCCATCCGGTTAAAGCTCAGTCTGCAATGCCTGAAAAGGTATCCGATGCTAGAAAGAGTGCAGTCTGGCATTTTTTTAAACAACATCCAATTGATCAGCGCAAAGTCATCTGTCAAAAATGTTCAACTACCTTAAGCAGAGGGCAGAATCTGAAAAGTCTCAATACAAGTTGCATGCATAGACATTTAACCACCATGCATTTGCAAGCTTGGACTAACTACCAAACGTCCCTTAAGGTTGTAGCACCCTCGGCCAATGAAGCTAGTCATCAACGCAACATCCCTTCCGGCAGTGTAGGGCCACCATTTTCTGCACCACCTGCAGTATCTGTGCAGGTTTCTTTGCCAGGCCAAAGCAGTCAGGGTCAGGGAATCACCAGTTTCGTAGTAGGAAACACTGCATCTAGGGCACCGGCGGCAACAATACCATCTCCCACCGTCTCTCAGTCTGCCATGTCCACCGGCACCCCCGCTAGTTCCACGATCTCCAGCTCTCCAGTCCAGCTCAACCTACATGAGACTATGGTTAGAAAAAGGAAGTACTTAGCCTCGCATCCGCGTACACAGGGTTTGAACGCCCACATAGCTAGACTAATCTCGTTAGAGATGATGCCCTACCGGTTAGTTGAAAGCGAAGCTTTCAAAGCCCTGATGGACTACGCTGTACCACGCTACGAGCTACCCACTCGACACTTTTTTTCCAGAAAAGCCATCCCAGCCCTCCACCAGCATGTTAAAGAGCGCATCGTCCATGCACTCAGGCAATCTGTGAGCACAAAGGTGCACCTGACAACAGATGCATGGACCAGTAGGCATGGCCAGGGACGTTACGTGTCCATCACGGCACACTGGGTAAATGTGGTGGATGCAGGGTCCACAGGGGACAGCAAGTTTGGGACAGTTCTGCCTAGCCCACGGTCTAGGAAACAGTTGGCTGTAGCCGTTCGCACCCCCTCCTCCTCCTCCTCGTCCTCCTGCAGAAGCGAGACCTCGTCCACAGACCGCAGTCGCACAACCACTCCATCCGCAGCTGCCACTGTTGCACACCAGGTCTCCCATTATGGGGCAGCTACTGGCAAACGTCAGCAGGCTGTATTGGCTATGAAGTGTTTGGGCGACAACAGACACACCGCTGAAGTTCTGTCCGAGTTCTTGCAGAAAGAAACGCAGTCGTGGCTGGGCACTGTAGATCTTGAGGCAGGCAAGGTAGTGAGTGATAACGGAAGGAATTTCATGGCTGCCATCTCCCTTTCCCAACTGAAACACATTCCTTGCCTGGCTCACACCTTAAACCTGGTGGTGCAGTGCTTCCTGAAAAGTTATCCGGGGTTATCCGACCTGCTCCTCAAAGTGCGTGGACTTTGCTCACATATCCGCCGTTCGCCCGTACACTCCAGCCGTATGCAGACCTATCAGCGTTCTTTGAACCTTCCCCAGCATCGCCTAATCATAGACGTTGCAACAAGGTGGAACTCAACACTGCACATGCTTCAGAGACTGTGTGAACAGAGGCGGGCTGTTATGTTTTTGTGGGAGGATACACATACACGGGCAGGCAGTAGGATGGCAGACATGGAGTTGTCAGGTGTGCAGTGGTCGAAGATTCAAGACATGTGTCAAGTCCTTCAGTGTTTTGAGGAATGCACACGGCTGGTTAGTGCAGACAACGCCATAATAAGCATGAGCATCCCCCTAATGCGTCTGCTGATGCAAAGTTTGACGCACATAAAGGATCAGGCGTCTGCAGCTGAGGAAGAGGAAAGCCTTGATGACAGTCAGCCATTGTCTGGCCAGGGCAGTGTACAGGACGAGGTAGCGGGCGAAGAGGAGGAGGAGGACGAGGAGGATGATGGGGATGATTATATTTTTAATGAGGAAGCTTTTCCGGGGCCAGTGGAAATTGTTGGCGCGGCAAGGCCGGGTTCTGGTTTTTGGAGGGACACAAGTGACGTGGATTTGCCTGAAACTGCCCCTCAACCAAGCACAACCACAGATTTGAGAACTGGAACTTTGGGCCACATGGCGGATTATGCCTTACGTATCCTCAAAAGGGACACACGCATAACAAAAATGATGAACGATGACGATTACTGGTTGGCCTGCCTCCTTGATCCTCGCTATAAAGGCAAATTGCAAAATATAATGCGACATGAGAACTTGGAACTAATATTAGCAACCAAACAATCAACTCTTATTGACCGTTTGCTTCTGGCATTCCCTGCACACAGCGCCCGTGATCGTTCTAACACGAGCTGCAGGGGCCAGCAGACCAGAGGTGTTAGAGGGGCAGAAATCAGAAGTGGCGTTGGCCAGAGGGGTTTTCTGACCAGGTTGTGGAGTGATTTTGCTATGACCGCAGACAGGACAGGTACTGCAGCATCAATTCAAAGTGACAGGAGACAACATTTGTCCAGTATGGTTACTAACTATTTTTCATCCCTTATCGACGTTCTCCCTCAACCGTCATTCCCATTTGATTACTGGGCATCAAAATTAGACACCTGGCCAGAATTGGCAGAATATGCATTGCAGGAGCTTGCTTGCCCGGCAGCTAGTGTCCTATCAGAAAGAGTATTCAGTGCTGCAGGTTCAATACTAACAGAAAAAAGGACTCGTCTGGCTACCCAAAATGTAGATGATCTAACCTTCATTAAAATGAACCACAACTGGATTTCGAAATCTTTTGCCCCACCTTGCCCGGCTGACACCTAGCTTTCCTATGTAAAGGTCTTGCCTGTGGACTATTCTGAACGACTTTTCCAATCTCGCAATTTGCAGCACCTGATTGTCCAGCATCCGACATGTTAACACCTCCCTAAATGGCCAAAGTCCCCACATGGGGCCGTGGTATCGCCACTTGGCGCCAGCACCCGTGAGAGTACTGTTTGTCTGAAGAGGTGGGTGTGCCCGCTTTTGGTCAACGGCACTGCCACTGGGTCCCTCATAGTACAATAAAGTGTCTGGCGGTGGTGGTGCGCACCCAACGTCAGACACACCGTTGTAATATGAGGGGCCCTGGGCCTGTACCGCCGGCCACAAGACAGTCCCCCCCCCCAGGTCAAACAGTGCTCTACCACTTGCAAAATTTTCTCTCACAGCTCCACCAATGTTTAGTCTATGCGCTGACATCCTTCAATGCCTGGCACTGTCAATACCATTGTATTGACATTTTTCTTATGTTAGGGCTTCGAAGCCTGTCTGCGGTCCCTCCTTCCACTAGGCCTCCACTGACCTGTCTACTGCTGCCCGTGTTCCCCTGGAACCAATTTTAAATTGCCTACAGCCAGCCCAATTTATTATGTTAGGGCTTCGAAGCCTGTCTGCGGTCCCTCCTTCCACTAGGCCTCCACTGACCTGTCTACTGCTGCCCGTGTTCCCCTGGAACCAATTTTAAATTGCCTACAGCCAGCCCAATTTATTATGTTAGGGCTTCGAAGCCTGTCTGCGGTCCCTCCTTCCACTAGGCCTCCACTGACCTGTCTACTGCTGCCCGTGTTCCCCTGGAACCAACATCAGAAAATATAAAAATAAGTATTTTGCTTATAAAAAAGAAAATACTGGAGAGATATCAAATGCAGACATTTTAACATTAAAAACAAACACATACAACAAAAATCTGGTACAGTACTAAAAATGGCCACCAGCTACAATAACTTTCTCCTGCAAGTAGTTAACTGAAAGTTTTTTTCAATTTAAAGCACAGATATGGCATCCACCGAGTGTTGTCCTGTCGCGTCTTCTTTATATTATTGCCAAGAAGATGCAAAACAATGAAAATAATAAAATCATTATTTACCAAAAAAATAGAGTAAGTCAAAACCACATTGCAAATAAACATTCATTACAAATAAAGAAGCAGGGCGCGTCCGAGGGTGAGTATATACCTAATAAGAATATAATCACCCTCGGACGCGCCCTGCTTCTTTCCGACAGCCTTCCTTCCTAAGAATCAGCCCTTCCGTGGTGTAGAGAGAGGGTGTGTTACACTCCAAGGTGTTCCCCAGGTTGCCTTTCCTGAGCTTCGATCTTCATGCTCTCGTTTAGTAGTTGTCGGAAAGTAGGCTGCATTAGGCCTACAAATTGGGTATGGGGTGTAGAGAGATGGTGTGTTACACTCCAAGGTGTTCCCCAGGTTTCCTTGCCATTGCTTCGGTCTTCCGACTCTCGTTTAGTAGTTGTAGAAAACTACACTGCATTAGGCCTACAACATGGGTATAGGGTGGAGAGAGATGGTGTGTTCCACTCCAGGGTGTTCTCCAGGTTGCCTTTCCAGAGCTTCGATCTTAATGCTCTCGTTTAGTAGTTGTTGGAAACTACACTGCATTAGGCCTCCAAATTGGCTATGGGGTGGAGAGAGATGGTGTGTTACACTCCAAGGTGTTCTCCAGGTTTCCTCGCCATTGCTTCGATCTTCAGACTCTCGTTTAGTAGTTGTAGAAAACTACACTGCATTAGGCCTACAAATTGGGTATCGGGTGGAGAGAGATGGTGTGTTACACTCCAAGGTGTTCCCCAGGTTTCCTTGCCATTGCTTCGGTCTTCCGACTCTCGTTTAGTAGTTGTAGAAAACTACACTGCATTAGGCCTACAAAATGGGTATGGGGTGGAGAGAGATGGTGTGTTCCACTCCAAGGTGTTCTCCAGGTTGCCTTTCCTGAGCTTCTATCTTCAGGCTCTCGTTAAATTGTGGTTAAATGGAACAACTGCATTTGGCGTACTAGTTGGTTTGGGGCCTACTAACAGTGTCTGCCGCTCCTTGCTGTTCTCCTGGTTTCCTGTCCTGAAATTCCATTTTCAGGCGCTCGTTAAGTAGTTGTTAATGTTAGACTGCATTTGGCCTACTAGTTGGGTTGGGGCCTACTATCGGTGTCTGCCACTCCTTGCTGTTCTCCTCCACTGAACAAAGCTGTGCCGCCTGTTTACTACGGTTGCCAATTTTGAACTGCATTTCGACTACTTACTGATTTGGGCCTACTCTCTGTGTCAGCCTCTCATTCCAGTTGTCCTCCACTGCAATGCCCCCTGGTTATTCCTGTGTTACCAATTTTGAACTGCATTTAGCCAACTTTATTCTTTGGGCCTATATCTGTGTTTCCTCCTCATCCTGCCCATTGCCCAGCCAGTGATAGATGAGTCTGCTGGTACATTGACCCATAACGCAACATTCCCCGTGCACGCTACACAACAACATTGTGACCCTGCTGAAAGTCAGGTTGCTCTTCCCGCATACCATACCACCTTACACGGGGACAAAGAGGAAGGTGCAGATGAAAGTGCAGGTTCCTTCATCAGGTGGGGGGAGGAATACTAGTTGGCGACGTCACTGGCACAGGGCCTCTCATAGTACGCAAAAGTGTTGCTGCCGGTGGGAGGCGCCCCCGCCGTGCAAACACAACGCTGTACTTTGAGGGGCCCTGTGCCAGTGCCAATGCCAACGAGTGGGCCCCCCCTGCTTGCTCAGGTTCACAGCACTTCCAAAGTTGAAATACTTACCTCTCCCTGCTCCACTGCCGTGACGTGGTCCAGATCTCCTGGGCCCACTAATTACTTGAACCAGCCCTACCCACCACAACTTTAGCCAAATGACCCCCAATTTCAAATGCCTTCCAATTATTATAAGGTAAATTACGCTTGACAAGCTTCATTAAGAAGAATGGATGGTTTTGACATTAAAATGGGCACTCTAGGTGTTTTCCTGGCCCCCACTCACTGCCGACTATGCTGCCCCATTGACTTGCATTGGGTTTCGTGTTTCGGTCGATCCCGACTTTACGTCATAATCGGCCGATTTCACTCGACCCGACTTTTGAGATAGTCGGGTTTCGCGAAACCCGGCTCGACTCTAAAAAGGTCAAGGTCGCTCAACTCTAGTAGCAACAGCACAGGTGTCACAGATGGCAATAATGCGAGATCAATGCATGACACCAAAAATGACACCATCGCCTAGTCTGCCCAGTCTGTTACTGGGGTGCAAAAGTCATTAGAGATACGTGACTTGTTCATTTTGATGAAAATGATGTGCTCTACACTTTTAAGAGACAGCCAGATGAGCTTATCCATCAGGACACCAGCAGCAGAGCTGAACACACGGTCTGAGAGAACACTAGCTGCCGGGAATGACAAAACTTCCAAGACGTGAAAGGCCACTCTTCAATTTTTGAAGACCAAAATGCAAAAGTTTAACAAAACTTTTCCCTTAAAAATCAAATACTTTAATATAATATTATTTAAAAATACCTTATCCCAGTGCAAAACATAATAAAACAATAGGTCTTTTACAATAACCTAACAATTTCCCTATACTTAACTGCTATCCCTTCCTAGCAGTGGAGGTTGACACCCTGATAGACACGATTATTTGGCGCCCCCACTCCGTGACAGCTGTCCCTGACTAGCCCTATTAAATCCTGCTTCACTATAGGTGGGAAAACAATAAGCAGTATAAAGAGATGAAGGGAAAGGGCTCATTGTTAGAAGGTAATTGAACACAATTAGATAACCCCCATCCAAAAGATGCTAGTCTCTCAGAGATGGGATGTAGCCTGTAATGCCAATGCACGTAAAGGAAATAATCCTATATTGTAAATGCACACCAGGTGAATATAATGGCCACTTCACAATTAAACAAAAGGGGGAGGGGGGAATCATATAACCAAAAGATGATAGGTTAAACAGCCTGGTTCAAATAACAATCATCTATACATTATAGTTCACATGAAGACATAAAGAGATGAACAAACTTGCGAACATCAATGAGTGATTCAGAAAAAGCATATCAGGGTGTTAACCCAAAAACTTGGCTTCCGCCATAGCCTCCAAATTTGCGAACATCAATGAATGATTCAAGAAAAGCATGTCAGGGTGTTCACCCAACACTTAGCTTCCAGCCACTGCCGATGTTCGCAGATTTGGAGGCTATGGCTGAAGCCAAGTTTTTGGGTTAACACCCTTATATGCTTTTCCTCGAAGGCTCCCTTATCTGGGAGTAGGAAAACAGCTTTTAAAGCTGGAGCAGCAGGAAAAATTTTGGCTTTCCTTGCAGACTCAGCCTCTAGCCCTTTCGCCTCTTCTTCAGAAAGTTCAATTTTTATACCTCCCTAAATGGGCTGACTCCCCCCACAGGGCCGTGGTCACCACCTGGTGCAAGCACCCGTGCGAGTGCCGTTTGCCTGGACAGGTGGGTGGGCCCACTCTTGGGCGACAGCACTGGTACAGGGTCCCTCATAGTACAATGAAGTGTCTCTGACGGTGGTGGTACACAACCAACGTCAGACACACCGTTGTAATATGAGGGGTCCTGTGCCAGTACCGCCACCCATGAGAGAGTATTCCCCTCCAGCTCGTACAGTGCTCTACCACTTGCAATAGTTAGCTCTCCCTGCTCCACCAATGTGTAGTCTGTGCTGTTAAATCCTTCAATGGCACTGCCAATACAAAGTTGTTGAAATGATAGATGATAGTTATAATATACAGGGGGCCTGGCCTCAATTTAGACCAGTTAATACTTTGTGCCTACTACCACTGTCTGCTACTCAGCAGAGGAGCCCACCCCTGTACCTACCTATGCCACCTGTTTATTTATGAACAATTTTTGGGCAGACATTTATAATAATTATAATAATAATTTTTATTTATATAGCGCCAACATATTCCGCAGCGCTTTACAAATTATAGAGGGGACTTGTACAGACAATAGACATTACAGCATAACAGAAATACAGTTCAAAACAGATCCCAGGAGGAATGAGGGCCCTGCTTGCAAGCTTACAGACTATGGGGAAAAGGGGAGACACGAGAGGTGGATGGACATTTAGCCGACTTTATTATTTGGGCCTACTAACTGTGTCTGCCACTCATTACAGTTTTCCTCCACTGAACAAAGCAATGCCGCCTATTTAGTCCTGTTACCAATTTTGAACTGCATTTAGCCTACTTTATTACTTGGGCCCACTAACTGTGTCTGCCACTTATTACAGTTTTCCTCCACTGAACAAAGCAATGCCGCCTGTTTCGTCCTGTTACCAATTTTGAACTGCTTTTAACCTACTTTTTTTTATTTTGGGCCTACATCTGTGTTTCCTCCTCATCCTTCCCACTGCCCAGCCACTGCTAGATGAGTCTGCTGGTACATTGACCCAGACCACTACATTCCCCTTGCACTCTACACAGCCAGAATCTGACCCTGCTGAAAGTCAGGTTCCACTTCCCGCATACTATACCACCTTACACGGGGACAAAGAGGAAGGTGCAGATGAAAGTGCAGGTTTCTTCATCAGGTGGGTGGCATACTCGTTGGCGACATCACTGGCACAGTGCCCCTCATAGTACGCAAAAGTGTCTCTGCCAGTGGGAGGCGCCACGCACCGTCAAACACACCGCCGTACTATGAGGGGCCCTGTGCCAGTGCCAACGAGTGGGCCCCCCTGCTTGCTCAGGATCACAGCACTTGCAAAGTTGAAATACTTACCTCTCCCTGCTCCACTGCCGTGAAGTATTCCACGTTTCCTGGGCCCATGAAAATCTTGAGCCAGCCCTACCCCCCACAACTTTAGCCAAATGACCCCCAGTTTTCAATGCCTAACTATTATTATAAAGTAAATTAAAATTGACAAGCTTAAGTAATAAGAATTGATGTTTTTGGCATTAAAATGGGCACTGTAGGTGTTTTCCTGTCCTCCACTCACTGTCGACTTTGATTCCCCATTGACTTGCATTGGGTTTCGTGTTTCAGTCTTTTCGCAATAATCAACTGATTTTACCCGACCCGACTTTTGACAAAGTCGAGTTTCGCGAAACCCGACTCGATCCAAAAAAAGTAAAAGTCCCTCAACTCTACTCTGGTCTGCTGGTGCACGGGCTGGTGTAAAAAAATTGTGAAATGGCTCACAGAAATTGCTTATGCCACATACCCTGCTGCTGCTGCTAATGTTTTTGCAGTGGCACCTTGACGTTCCCAGAGTTGGAAGTCTAGAAATGCGATGCACACTGTGTGTCTCACTGCTGTCTTTGGGAAAACCACTCTTAAGATTGTCTATAAGCGTGTTTCGATACTCCAGCATGCGTGTGTCCCTTTTCAGGGGATAAAACATCTGGCTATATTTACTCTTGTACCGTGAATCTAACAGAGTGGCAACCCAGTAGTCACCACTATTTCTAACCATAAAAATGCAGGCAAGACACTGCAGCAAGAAGTCTCTCATTTGTTGGGCAGTTCCATGAGGCCCAAGTTCATGGTTTGTTGGTAGCGGGGTAACACTGGGTTGCTTCTTCCATCCCCTCTTACCAACCACGAACAACAGAAAAGGAATCATTATCCTTTTCATTTCCTGGCTGTTGTGCATGTCCCCTGCATCTCTGGCCTCTGGTTCGACATCTTTGCCCCCTGAAGAACCGTGTTACGGGGAAACGCGTCGGGGCGTTAATGGGCAGCTAAGTGGTTTTTTGGGGGGCTAACCCCCCTTTTGTTTGCTGTCCATGGCATTATCTAACTCTGCTTATTAGACTATGCATTAGTATCAGCAGCCATTGCTGGCCATCAGTATTCACCTATTGTTTCAGCCATTAACATCTTACCTACCAGGCCTCAGCTGTTGTGAATTCTGTGGCTGAATTCACTCCTGTGGTCACAAGTGGTACTGCAGCTTCTGAGCTTCCTCCCTCAGGTGTTCTGGTGAGCTCGTTAACTGCTTCATTACTTAACTCCGCCTGATGCTGCTATCCTTGCTCCTTGTCAATGTTTCAGTGTTGGATCTGAGCTTCTCCTGATTGTTCCTGTGCCCTGCTGCTCTGTATAGCTAAGTGCTTTTTGCTTTTTTGTTGCTTTTTTTCTGTCCAGCTTGTCTTTTGTTTTGCTGGAAGCTCTGAGACGCAAAGGGTGTACCGCCGTGCCGTTAGTTCGGCACGGTGGGTTTTTTTTGCCCCCTTTGCGTGGTTTTGCTTTAGGGTTTTTTGTAGACTGCAAAGTTCGCTTTACTGTCCTCGCTCTGTCCTAGAATATCGGGCCCCACTTTGCTGAATCTATTTCATCCCTACGTTTTGTCTTTTCATCTTACTCACAGTCATTATATGTGGGGGGCTGCCTTTTCCTTTGGGGAATTTCTCTGGGGCAAGTCAGGCCTATTTTTCTATCTTCAGGCTAGCTAGTTTCTTAGGCTGTGCCGAGTTGCCTAGGTAGTTGTTAGGCACAATCCACAGCCGCTTTTAGTTGTGTTTAGGATAGGATCAGGTGTGCAGTCTACAGAGTTTCCATGTCTCAGAGCTCGTTCTTGTATTTTTGGGTATTTGTCAGATCACTGTGTGCGCTCTGATCGCTAAGCACACTGTGTTTCTGGATTGCCTTCATAACACCTGTCATTAGCAAACATAACAGTACAAGGAGCCTAACTAATGATTCTCAATAGAGGGAAAGAAAAAGTTCTGACATCATTTTTTTTTTTCTGCTCTGTGTTCACTTTTTTTTTTTTTCCCCTAGACATTTGGGTGATTCTGGACACAGGTGTGGACATGGATATTCAGGGTCTGTGCTCTTCAATGGATAATCTCGTTATAAATGTACAAAAAATTCAAGATACTATTGATCAGAAATCTATGTTAGAACCAAGAATTCCTATTCCTGATTTGTTTTTTGGAGATAGAACTAAGTTTCTAAGTTTCAAAAATAATTGTAAGCTATTTCTGGCCTTGAAACCTCATTCTTCTGGTAATCCTATTCAACAGGTTTTGATTATTATTTCTTTTTTGCGCGGCGACCCTCAAGACTGGGCATTTTCTCTTGCGCCAGGAGACCCTGCATTGAGTAGTGTCGATGCGTTTTTCCTGGCGCTCGGATTGCTGTACGATGAGCCTAATTCAGTGGATCAGGCTGAGAAAAATTTGCTGGCTTTGTGTCAGGGTCAGGATGATATAGAAGTATATTGTCAGAAATTTAGGAAATGGTCAGTACTCACTCAGTGGAATGAATCTGCGCTGGCAGCTTTGTTCAGAAAGGGTCTCTCTGAGGCTCTTAAGGATGTCATGGTGGGATTTCCTATGCCTGCTGGTTTGAATGAGTCTTTGTCTTTGGCCATTCAGATCGGTCGACGCTTGCGCGAGCGTAAATCTGTGCACCATTTGGCGGTACTGCCTGAGGTTAAACCTGAGCCTATGCAGTGCGATAGGACTATGACTAGAGTTGAATGGCAGGAATACAGACGTCTGAATGGTCTGTGTTTCTACTGTGGTGATTCCACTCATGCTATTTCTGATTGTCCTAAGCGCACTAAGCGGTCCGCTAGGTCTGCCGTCATTGGTACTGTACAGTCCAAATTCCTTCTGTCCATTACCTTGATATGCTCTTTGTCGTCGTTTTCTGTCATGGCGTTTGTGGATTCGGGCGCTGCCCTGAATCTGATGGATTTGGATTATGCTAAACGTTGTGGGTTTTTCTTGGAGCCTTTGCGGTGTCCTATTCCATTGAGAGGAATTGATGCTACACCTTTGGCCAAGAATAAACCTCAATACTGGGCCCAGCTGACCATGTGCATGGCTCCTGCATATCAGGAAGTTATTCGCTTTCTGGTGTTGCATAATCTGCATGATGTGGTCGTGTTGGGGTTGCCATGGCTACAAACCCATAATCCAGTATTAGATTGGAATTCCATGTCGGTATCCAGCTGGGGTTGTCAGGGGGTACATGGTGATGTTCCATTTTTGTCGATTTCGTCATCCACCCCTTCTGAGGTCCCAGAGTTCTTGTCTGATTATCAGGATGTATTTGAAGAGCCCAAGTCCGATGCTCTACCTCCGCATAGGGATTGTGATTGTGCTATCAATTTGATTCCTGGTAGTAAATTCCCTAAAGGTCGATTATTTAATTTATCCGTGCCCGAACACGCCGCTATGCGCAGTTATGTGAAGGAATCCCTGGAGAAGGGACATATTCGCCCATCGTCATCACCACTGGGAGCAGGGTTCTTCTTTGTAGCCAAGAAGGATGGTTCGCTGAGACCGTGTATTGATTACCGCCTTCTTAATAAGATCACTGTTAAATTTCAGTATCCCTTGCCATTGTTATCTGACTTGTTTGCTCGGATTAAGGGGGCTAGTTGGTTCACTAAGATAGATCTTCGTGGTGCGTATAATCTGGTGAGAATAAGGCAAGGAGATGAATGGAAAACTGCATTCAATACGCCCGAGGGTCATTTTGAGTATCTAGTGATGCCGTTCGGACTTGCCAATGCTCCATCTGTGTTTCAGTCTTTTATGCATGACATCTTCCGTGAGTATCTGGATAAATTCCTGATTGTTTACTTGGATGACATTTTGATCTTCTCAGATGATTGGGAGTCTCATGTGAAGCAGGTCAGAATGGTTTTTCAGGTCCTGCGTGCTAACTCTTTGTTTGTGAAGGGATCAAAGTGTCTCTTCGGTGTGCAGAAAGTTTCATTTTTGGGGTTCATCTTTACCCCTTCTACTATCGAGATGGATCCAGTTAAGGTCCAAGCCATCCAGGATTGGATTCAGCCGACATCTCTGAAAAGTCTGCAAAAGTTCCTGGGCTTTGCTAATTTTTATCGTCGCTTCATCTGTAATTTTTCTAGCATTGCCAAACCATTGACCGATTTGACCAAGAAGGGTGCTGATTTGGTTAATTGGTCTTCTGCTGCTGTGGAAGCTTTTCAGGAATTGAAGCGTCGTTTTTGTTCTGCCCCTGTGTTGTGTCAGCCAGATGTTTCTCTTCCGTTCCAGGTCGAGGTTGATGCTTCTGAGATTGGAGCAGGGGCGGTTTTGTCACAGAGAGGTTCTGATTGCTCAGTGATGAAACCATGTGCTTTCTTTTCCAGGAAGTTTTCGCCCGCTGAGCGTAATTATGATGTGGGCAATCGAGAGTTGCTGGCCATGAAGTGGGCATTCGAGGAGTGGCGTCATTGGCTTGAAGGAGCTAAGCATCGCGTGGTGGTATTGACTGATCATAAGAACTTGACTTATCTCGAGTCTGCCAAGCGCTTGAATCCTAGACAGGCCCGTTGGTCGTTATTTTTTGCCCGCTTCGACTGTGTGATTTCGTACCTTCCGGGCTCTAAAAATGTGAAGGCGGATGCTCTGTCTAGGAGTTTTGTGCCCGACTCTCCGGGTTTATCTGAGCCAGCGGGTATCCTCAAGGAAGGAGTCATTGTGTCTGCCATCTCCCCTGATTTGCGGCGGGTGCTGCAAAAATTTCAGGCGAATAAACCTGATCGTTGTCCAGCAGAGAAACTGTTCGTCCCTGATAGGTGGACTAATAAACTTATCTCTGAACTTCATTGTTCGGTGTTGGCTGGTCATCCTGGAATCTTTGGTACCAGAGAGTTAGTGGCTAGATCCTTCTGGTGGCCATCTCTGTCACGGGATGTACGTACTTTTGTGCAGTCCTGTGGGATTTGTGCTAGGGCTAAGCCCTGCTGTTCTCGTGCCAGTGGGTTGCTTTTGCCCTTGCCGGTCCCAAAGAGGCCTTGGACACATATTTCGATGGATTTCATTTCTGACCTTCCCGTTTCTCAAAAGATGTCAGTCATTTGGGTGGTCTGTGATCGCTTTTCTAAAATGGTCCATCTGGTGCCCTTGGCTAAATTGCCTTCCTCCTCTGATTTGGTACCTTTGTTCTTTCAGCATGTGGTTCGGTTGCATGGCATTCCTGAGAATATTGTTTCTGACAGAGGTTCCCAGTTTGTTTTAAGGTTTTGGCGAGCCTTTTGTGGTAGGATGGGCATTGACCTATCCTTGTCCTCGGCTTTCCATCCTCAGACTAATGGCCAGACCGAACGAACCAATCAGACCTTGGAAACATATCTGAGATGTTTTGTTTCTGCAGACCAGGATGATTGGGTGTCCTTTTTGCCGTTGGCTGAGTTCGCCCTTAATAATCGGGCCAGCTCGGCTACCTTGGTTTCTCCAATTCTGGGTTCCATCCTCGTTTCTCTTCAGGACAGGTTGAGTCTTCGGACTGTCCTGGTGTGGATTCTGTGGTGGATAGGTTGCAGCAGATCTGGACTCAGGTAGTGGACAATTTGATCTTGTCCCAGGAGAAAGCTCAACTTTTCGCTAATCGCAGACGCCGTGTGGGTCCCCGACTTCGTGTTGGGGATCTGGTTTGGTTATCTTCTCGTCATATTCCTATGAAGGTTTCCTCTCCTAAATTTAAACCTCGTTTTATTGGTCCGTATAGGATTTCTGAGGTTCTCAATCCTGTGTCTTTTCGTTTGACCCTCCCAGACTCCTTTTCCATACATAATGTATTCCATAGGTCGTTGTTGCGGAGATACGTGGCACCTATGGTTCCATCTGTTGAGCCTCCTGCCCAGGTTTTGGTGGAGGGGGAATTGGAGTATATTGTGGAGAAGATTTTGGATTCTCGTGTTTCTAGACGGAAACTCCAGTATCTGGTTAAATGGAAGGGTTATGCTCAGGAAGATAATTCCTGGGTTTTTGCCTCTGATGTTCATGCTTCCGATCTTGTTCGTGCCTTTCATGCGGCTCATCCTGGTCGGCCTGGGGGCTCTGGTGAGGGTTCGGTGACCCCTCCTCAAGGGGGGGGTACTGTTGTGAATTCTGTGGCTGAATTCACTCCTGTGGTCACAAGTGGTACTGCAGCTTCTGAGCTTCCTCCCTCAGGTGTTCTGGTGAGCTCGTTAACTGCTTCATTACTTAACTCCGCCTGATGCTGCTATCCTTGCTCCTTGTCAATGTTTCAGTGTTGGATCTGAGCTTCTCCTGATTGTTCCTGTGCCCTGCTGCTCTGTATAGCTAAGTGCTTTTTGCTTTTTTGTTGCTTTTTTTCTGTCCAGCTTGTCTTTTGTTTTGCTGGAAGCTCTGAGACGCAAAGGGTGTACCGCCGTGCCGTTAGTTCGGCACGGTGGGTTTTTTTTGCCCCCTTTGCGTGGTTTTGCTTTAGGGTTTTTTGTAGACTGCAAAGTTCGCTTTACTGTCCTCGCTCTGTCCTAGAATATCGGGCCCCACTTTGCTGAATCTATTTCATCCCTACGTTTTGTCTTTTCATCTTACTCACAGTCATTATATGTGGGGGGCTGCCTTTTCCTTTGGGGAATTTCTCTTGGGCAAGTCAGGCCTATTTTTCTATCTTCAGGCTAGCTAGTTTCTTAGGCTGTGCCGAGTTGCCTAGGTAGTTGTTAGGCGCAATCCACAGCCGCTTTTAGTTGTGTTTAAGATAGGATCAGGTGTGCAGTCTACAGAGTTTCCACGTCTCAGAGCTCGTTCTTGTATTTTTGGGTATTTGTCAGATCACTGTGTGCGCTCTGATCGCTAAGCACACTGTGTTTCTGGATTGCCTTCATAACACCTGTCATTAGCAAACATAACACTCAGCTGAGTGCACTTTACTATTATTTTTTCATTTTCTGTGCAGTGTTATTAACCCTCACTAGATTATTAAGGCTGGTTGTCATGTTGAATTATGCTAACCTCGTTGAATGTTGCTAAATCTATTGAAATTTAATACTGCTAATGGCCTTTTGAGATTTGCTGCTATGCACAGTTTTATCGTATATTGAACCAGGTCATCTGTTGGTATACTTCCCCCTTGCTATCACTTTCCCGTTTATTATGCACACAGCTCTGTTATTATGCTATATGCAGTAATATTGAAGCATAAACGTTATGAGCATATAGCTTGTTTTTGCTGATAATTTTTTTTTTTTTTCAGCATTTTTGACTGTGCTATACGGGACTTGAATACAGGGGGTTGTTATATATACTTTTTGTGCACCTTAGTTTTTCTTACCTTACGCTTTCTTTCATCTCTTTTATATGCTCATTGTTTTCCCACCTATAGTTTGCTAGTCATTTAACAGGGTGAGCAGGTGAGAGCCGCCGCGGAGTGGGGGCACCAAAAATTCTATCAGGGTGCCAACCTCCACTGATAGGAAGGGATAGCAGTTAAGCATAGGGTCATTGTATTAGGCTAGGTGCATTATTAGATCTTTTTGAGTATTTTTTTTGTGTTTCACTGGGTATTGGTATTTTTAAGGTTATCTAATTAAAAATTATATTTTTTAAGGGGACAATATGTTACACAGTGTGTTGGTAGCGGGGTAACACTGGGTTGCTTCTTCCCTCCCCTCTTACCAACAACAAACAACAGAAAAGGAATCATTATCCTCTTCATTTCCTGGCTGTTGTGCATTCATCATCTCTTCCTCCTCCTCCTCCTCAATTTTCTCCCTGTTTCCTGCATTTTTACTAACAGTCTGTCCGGTAATATGAGCCTCTCGATTGCTGTAATCCACCCTCTCATGGAACATACCTGTGCAAATACAGTCCAGAATTTAGAGATATTTCAAAACTGTGCAGAAGCGTGCAGAGGTCCTTCATCTGTGCCCACTCTGCATGCATGATTTGCACCACGTCTGTACTGCATTAGCCCAAGCTATGCAAAAGGACATACCACACCAGGGCTCATTGCTGCTGCCACAGTCACTGCAACATGTGCAGAGTGCAATTTCACCACGTCGGAACTTTGCAAATCAAATGGTTAACTGGTAGGTAGGGTTGAGCGAAACGGATCGTTCATTTTCAAAAGTCGCCGACTTTTGGCACAGTCGGGGTTTCACGAAACCCGACCTGACCCCTGTGTGGGGTCGGCCATGCGGTACGCGACTTTCGCACCAAAGTCGCGTTTCAATGACGCTAAAAGCGCCATTTCTCAGCCAATGAAGGTGGACGCAGAGTGTGGGCAGCGTGATGACATAGGTCCTGGTCCCCACCATCTTAGAGAAGGGCATTGCAGTGATTGGCTTGCTGTCTGCGGCTTCACAGGGGCTATAAAGGGGCGTTCCCGCCGACCGCCACCTTACTGCTGCTGATCTGAGCATAGGGAGAGGTTGCTGCCGCTTCGTCAGAAGCAGGGATAGTGTTAGGCAGGGTCCATTAACCACCAAACCGCTTGTGCTGTAGCGATTTCCACTGTCCAACACCACCTTTTGTTTGCAGAGACAGTGGAAGCTACATTTTTTTTCCTCAGCGCTGTAGCTTATTAGGCTGCCCTAGATGGCTCCCTGATAGCTGCATTGCTGTGTGTATGCCGCTGTGCAAACCAACTGCTTTTTTCAAAGCACAAATCCTGTTGTTCCTTCCTTTCTGCACAGCTATCTTTTTTGTTTGTCCACACTTTTGATTTAATTTGTGCAGCAGTCCACTCCTTCTTATTGCTGCCTGCCATACCTGGCTGAGATTACTGCAGGGAGATAGTAATTGTAGGACAGTCCCTTTTTTTTTTTTTTTTAATTCTCCCTAAAAAAATAAGTTGTGGGTGATTAAGATTGGCATTTCTGCTAGAGTGCCAGTCCTGAGTGTGCCATCTCTCTTAAATAGTGGGCCATAGAAAGCCTTGTGTTTTTTTTTTTAAATTTGGTATCTAAATTCACCCTGAAAAATAAAAAAAACAGTGGGAGATTAATATTGGCCTTTTTGCTTGTTTGCCAGTCCTGAGTGTGCCATCTCTCTTAAATAGTGGGCCATAGAAAGCCTATTTTATTTGTTTTTAATTTGGTATCTAAATTCTCCCTGAAAAAAAAAAACAGTGGGAGATTAATATTGGCCTTTCTGCTTGTTTGCCAGTCCTGAGTGTGCCATCTGTCTTAAATAGTGGGCCATAGAAAGCCTAGCGTTTTTTTTTTTAAATTTGGTATCTAAATTCTCCCTGAAAAAAAAAACAGTGGGAGATTAATATTGGCCTTTCGGCTTGTGTGCCAGTCCTGAGTGTGCCATCTCTCTTAAATAGTGGGCCATAGAAAGCCTCGTGTTTTTTTTTTAAATTTGGTATCTAAATTCTCCCTGAAAAAAAAAACAGTGGGAGATTAATATTGGCCTTTCTGCTTGTTTGCCAGTCCTGAGTGTGCCATCTGTCTTAAATAGTGGGCCATAGAAAGCCTAGTGTTTTTTTTTTTAAATTTGGTATCTAAATTCTCCCTGAAAAAAAAAACAGTGGGAGATTAATATTGGCCTTTCTGCTTGTGTGCCAGTCCTGAGTGTGCCATCTCTCTTAAATAGTGGGCCATAGAAAGCCTATTTTTTTTTTATTTGGTATCTAAATTCTCCCTGAAAAAAAAAACCAGTGGGAGATTAATATTGGCCTTTTTGCTTGTTTGACAGTCCTGAGTGTGCCATCTCTCTTAAATAGTGGGCCATAGAAAGCCTAGTGTTTTTTTTTTTAAATTTGGTATCTAAATTCTCCCTGAAAAATAAAAAAAACAGTGGGAGATTAATATTGGCCTTTCTGCTTGTGTGCCAGTCCTGAGTGTGCCATCTGTCTTAAATAGTGGGCCATAGAAAGCCCATGTTTTTTTTTTAATTTGGTATCTAAATTCTCCCTGAAAAAAAAAACATTGGGAGATTAATATTGGCCTTTCTGCTTGTTTGCCAGTCCTGAGTGTGCCATCTCTCTTAAATAGTGGGCCATAGAAAGCCTAGTTGTTTTTTTTTAAATTTGGTATCAAAATTCTCCCTGAAAAAAAAAGAAAACAGTGGGAGATTAATATTGGCCTTTCTGCTTGTTTGCCAGTCCTGAGTGTGCCATCTCTCTTAAATAGTGGGCCATAGAAAGCCTAGTTTTTTTTTAAAATTTGGTATCTAAATTCTCCCTGAAAAAAAAAACAGTGGGAGATTAATATTGGCCTTTCTGCTTGTTTGCCAGTCCTGAGTGTGCCATCTCTCTTAAATAGTGGGCCATAGAATGCCTAGTGTTTTTTTTTAAATTTGGTATCTATATTCTCCCTGAAAAATAAAAAAAAACAGTGGGAGATTAATATTGGCCTTTCTGCTTGTGTGCCAGTCCTGAGTGTGCCATCTGTCTTAAATAGTGGGCCATAGAAAGCCTATTTTTTTATTTGGTATCTAAATTCTCCCTGAAAAAAAAAAACAGTGGGAGATTAATATTGGCCTTTCTGCTTGTTTGCCAGTCCTGAGTGTGCCATCTGTCTTAAATAGAGGGCCATAGAAAGCCTAGTGTTTTATTTTTTTAAAATTTGGTATCTAAATTCTCCCTGAAAAATAAAAAAACAGTGGGAGATTAATATTGGCCTTTCTGCTTGTGTGCCAGTCCTGAGTGTGCCATCTCTCTTAAATAGTGGGCTGTTGTGAATTCTGTTGTCAAGCTCCCTCCTGTGGTCATGAATGGTACTTCGGCTGGTTCTGCCCATGGGCTTCCTCTGTTGGGTGTGAGTGGGGCTGCGGTTCTGAGTTTCCTTCCACAGGTGACGAGGTTAATTCGTTAGCTGGCTGCTCTATTTAACTCCACTTAGATCATTGCTCCATGCCACCTGTCAATGTTCCAGTATTGGTCTAGTTCACTCCTGGATCGTTCTTGTGACCTGTCTTCCCAGCAGAAGCTAAGTTCCTGTTTGTTTTTCTTTAGTTTGCTATTTTTCTGTCCAGCTTGCTATTTTGATTTTTGTCTTGCTTGCTGGAAGCTCTGGGACGCAGAGGGAGCGCCTCCGCACCGTGAGTCGGTGCGGAGGGTCTTTTGCGCCCTCTGCGTAGTCTTTTTGTAGTTTTTTGTGCTGACCGCAAAGTTACCTTTTCTATCGTCAGTCTGTTCAGTAAGTCGGGCCTCACTTTGCTAAATCTATTTCATCTCTGTGTTTGTATTTTCATCTTTACTCACAGTCATTATATGAGGGGGGCTGCCTTTTCCTTTGGGGAATTTGTCTGAGGCAAGGTAGGCTTATTTTTATATCTTCAGGGCTAGCTAGTTCCTTAGGCTGTGTCGAGTTGCATAGGGAGCGTTAGGAGCAATCCACGGCTATTTCTAGTGTGTGATAGGATTAGGGATTGCGGTCAGCACAGTTCCCACGTCTCAGAGCTCGTCCTATATTATTTGTAACTATCAGGTCATTCCGTGTGCTCTTAACCAGCAGGTCCATTATTGTCCTTACCACCAGGTCATAACAGTACAGGTGGCCTAAAGTATTAATGCATCTCAATAGAGGGATAAGAGAAGTTCTGAGACCATTTTTTTTCTTTGCAGTGTGTTTTGTCTCTCTTTTCCCCTTTACCTCTGGGTGGTTCAGGATACAGGTGTAGATATGGACATTCAAGGTTTGTCCTCTTGTATGAATAATCTCACTGCAAGGGTACAAAACATTCAAGATTTTGTGGTTCAGAATCCGATGTTAGAGCCTAGGATTCCAATTCCTGATTTGTTTTTTGGGGATAGATCTAAGTTTCTGAATTTCAAAAATAATTGTAAATTGTTTCTTGCTTTGAAACCTCGCTCCTCAGGTGACCCTGTTCAACAAGTGAAAATCATTATTTCTTTGTTACGTGGCGACCCTCAAGACTGGGCATTTTCCCTTGCGCCAGGAGATCCGGCATTGCGTGATGTTGATGCGTTTTTTCTGGCGCTCGGATTGCTTTATGATTAACCTAATTCAGTGGATCAGGCAGAGAAAATCTTGCTGGCTCTGTGTCAGGGTCAGGATGAGGTAGAGATATATTGTCAGAAGTTTAGAAAGTGGTCTGTACTCACTCAGTGGAATGAATGTGCCCTGGCAGCAATTTTCAGAAAGGGTCTCTCTGAAGCCCTTAAGGATGTCATGGTGGGATTTCCCATGCCTGCTGGTCTGAATGAGTCTATGTCTTTGGCCATTCAGATCGATCGACGCTTGCGTGAGCGTAAAGCTGTGCACCATTTGGCGGTATTATCTGAGCATAGACCTGAGCCTATGCAATGTGATAGGACTTTGACCAGAGCTGAACGGCAAGAACACAGACGTCGGAATGGGCTGTGTTTTTACTGTGGGGATTCCACTCATGCTATCTCCGATTGTCCTAAGTGCACTAAGCGTTTCGCTAGGTCTGCCACCATTGGCACGGTACAGTCGAAATTTCTTTTGTCCGTTACTCTGATTTGCTCTTTGTCATCCTATTCTGTTATGGCATTTGTGGATTCAGGCGCTGCCCTGAATTTGATGGACTTGGAGTTTGCTAGGCGCTGTGGTTTTTTCTTGGAGCCCTTGCAGTATCCTATTCCATTGAGAGGAATTGATGCTACGCCTTTGGCCAAGAATAAGCCTCAGTACTGGACCCAATTGACCATGTGCATGGCTCCTGCACATAAGGAGGATATTCGCTTTTTGGTGTTGCATAATCTGCATGATGTGGTCGTTTTGGGGTTGCCATGGCTACAGGTCCATAATCCAGTATTGGATTGGAAATCAATGTCTGTGTCCAGCTGGGGTTGTCAGGGGGTACATGGTGATGTTCCATTTTTGTCTATTTCATCATCCACCCCTTCTGAAGTCCCGGAGAGTTTTTGTCGGATTACCGGGATGTATTTGATGAGCCCAAATCCAGTGCCCTACCTCCTCATAGGGATTGCGATTGTGCTATCAATTTGATTCCCGGTAGTAAGTTTCCTAAGGGCCGACTGTTCAATTTATCTGTGCCAGAGCACGCCGCTATGCGGAGTTATGTAAAGGAATCCTTGGAGAAGGGTCATATTCGCCCGTCGTCGTCACCATTGGGAGCAGGATTCTTTTTTGTGGCCAAGAAGGATGGTTCTTTGAGACCTTGTATTGATTACCGCCTTCTTAATAAGATCACAGTCAAATTTCAGTATCCTTTGCCGCTGCTGTCTGATTTGTTTGCTCGGATTAAGGGGGCTTGTTGGCTCACCAAGATAGATCTTCGTGGTGCGTATAATCTTGTGCGTATTAAACAGGGCGATGAATGGAAAACAGCATTTAATACGCCCGAGGGCCATTTTGAGTACCTGGTTATGCCATTCGGGCTTTCCAATGCTCCATCAGTATTTCAGTCCTTTATGCATGACATCTTCCGAGAGTACCTGGATAAATTCCTGATTGTATATTTGGATGATATTTTGGTCTTTTCGGATGAGTGGGAGTCTCACGTGAAACAGGTCAGAATGGTGTTCCAGGTCCTTCGTGCGAATTCTTTGTTTGTGAAGGGGTCAAAGTGTCCCTTTGGAGTTCAGAAGGTTTCATTTTTGGGTTTCATTTTTTCCCCTTCTACTATCGAGATGGACCCTGTTAAAGTCCAGGCCATTTATGATTGGACTCAGCCGACATCTGTGAAGAGTCTGCAAAAGTTCCTGGGCTTTGCTAATTTTTATCGTTGCTTCATTAGTAATTTTTCTAGTGTTGCTAAACCATTGACTGATTTGACCAAAAAGGGTGCTGATGTGGTCAATTGGTCTTCTGTGGCTGTGGAAGCTTTTCAGGAGTTAAAGCGTCGTTTTTCTTCTGCCTCTGTGTTGTGCCAGCCAGATGTTTCGCTCCCGTTTCAGGTCGAGGTTGATGCTTCTGAGATTGGAGCAGGGGCTGTTTTGTCGCAGAGAAGTTCTGATTGCTCGGTGATGAAACCATGCGCCTTCTTTTCCAGGAAGTTTTCACCTGCTGAGCGAAATTATGATGTTGGCAATCGAGAGTTGCTGGCCATGAAGTGGGCATTCGAGGAGTGGCGTCATTGGCTTGAAGGAGCCAAGCATCGCGTGGTGGTCTTGACGGATCACAAGAATTTGACTTATCTCGAGTCTGCCAATTGATTGAATCCTAGACAGGCTCATTGGTCGCTATTTTTCTCCCGCTTTGATTTTGTGGTTTCGTACCTTCCGGGCTTTAAGAATGTGAAGGCTGATGCCCTGTCAAGGAGTATTGTGCCCGACTCTCCGGGTGTTCCTGAGTCGGCGGGTATTCTCAAAGAGGGGGTAATTTTGTCTGCCATCTCCCCTGATTTGCGGCGGGTGCTGCAAAAATTTCAGGCTGATAGACCTGACCGTTGCCCAGCGGAGAAACTGTTTGTCCCTGATAAATGGACTAGTAGAGTTATCTCTGAGGTTCATTGTTTGGTGTTTGCTGGTCATCCTGGAATCTTTGGTACCAGAGATTTGGTGGCTAGATCCTTTTGGTGGCCTGTTATGAAAGGTAATTCAGTACCACAATGGACATAGAGGTCAGCGCACATACAGTGACCTGGCAATAACCCAAAAAACAAGAACGAGCTCTGAGATGTGGGAACTCTGTTGACCGCAATCCCTAATCCTCTCCAACCACACTAAAGGCAGCCGTGGATTGCGCCTAACGCTCCCTATGCAACTCGGCACGGCCAGAGAAACTAGCTAACCTGAAGATAGAAAGTAAGCCTACCTTGCCTCAGAGAAATACCCCAAAGGAAAAGGCAGCCCCCCACATATAATGACTGTGAGTTAAGATGAAAAGAGAAACGTAGAGATGAAATAGATTTAGCAAAGTGAGGCCCAACTTTCTGAACAGAGCGAGGATAGGAAAGGTAACTTTGCGGTCAACACAAAACCCTACAAAAACCACGCAAAGGGGGCAAAAAGACCCTCCGTACCGAATTAACGGCACGGAGGTACACCCTCTGCGTCCCAGAGCTTCCAGAAAGCAGAAAAAAACAAATTGACAAGCTGGACAGAAAAAAACAGCAAACAAATAGCAAAGAGGAACTTAGCTACGCAGAGCAGCAGGCCACAGGAACGATCCAGGAGGAAACAGGTCCAATACTAGAACATTGACTGGAGGCCAGGATCAAAGCACTAGGTGGAGTTAAATAGAGCAGCACCTAACGACTTCACCACATCACCTGAGGAAGGAAACTCAGAAGCCGCAGTACCACTTTCCTTCACCAACGGAAGCTCACAGAGAGAACCAGCCGAAGTACCACTTGTGACCACAGGAGGGAGCTCTGCCACATAATTCACAACAGTGGCCGTCTTTGTCGCGGGATGTGCGTTCTTTTGTGCAGTCCTGTGGGACTTGTGCTCGGGCTAAGCCCTGCTTTTCTCGTGCCAGTGGGTTGCTTTTGCCCTTACCGGTCCCGAAGAGGCCCTGGATGCATATCTCTATGGATTTTATTTCGGATCTCCCTGTCTCTCAAAAGATGTCGGTCATTTGGGTGGTTTGTGATCGCTTTTCTAAGATGGTCCATTTGGTACCCTTGTCTAAATTGCCTTCCTCCTCTGATTTGGTGCCATTGTTTTTCCAGCATGTGGTTCGTTTACATGGCATTCCGGAGAACATCGTTTCGGACAGAGGTTCCCAGTTTGTTTCGAGGTTTTGGCGAGCCTTTTGTGCTAGGATGGGCATTGATTTGTCTTTTTCCTCGGCTTTCCATCCTCAGACAAATGGCCAAACCGAACGAACTAATCAGACTTTGGAAACATATCTGAGATGCTTTGTTTCTGCTGATCAGGATGATTGGGTGTCCATTTTGCCTTTGGCTGAGTTCGCCCTTAATAATCGGGACTTTGGTTTCGCCGTTTTTCTGCAATTCTGGTTTCCATCCTCGTTTCTCTTCAGGGCAGGTTGAGTCTCCGGACTGTACTGGTGTAGATACTGTGGTGGATAGGTTGAAGCAGATTTGGACTCATGTGGTGGACAATTTAACATTGTCCCAGGAGAAGGCTCAATGTTTCGCTAACCACCGGCGCTGTGTGGGTCCCCGACTTCGTGTTGGGGATTTGGTTTGGTTGTCGTCTCGTTATGTTCATATGAAGGTTTCCTCTCCTAAGTTTAAGCCTCGTTTCATTGGTCCGTATAAGATTTCTGAGGTTCTCAATCCTGTGTCGTTTCGTTTGACCCTTCCAGCTTCTTTTGCCATCCATAATGTATTCCATAGGTCGTTGTTGCGGAGATACGTGGCGCCTGTGGTTCCATCCGTTGATCCTCCTGCCCCGGTGTTGCTTGAGGGGGAGTTGGAGTATGTGGTGGAGAAGATTTTAGATTCTCGTATTTTGAGACAGAAACTCCAGTACCTGGTCAAGTGGAAGGGTTATGGTCAGGAAGATAATTCCTGGGTCTTTGCCTCCGATGTTCATGCTGCCGATCTGGTTCGTGCCTTTCATTTGGCTCGTCCTGGTCGGCCTGGGGACTCTGGTGAGGGTTCGGTGACCCCTCATCAAGGGGGCGGGGGTACTGTTGTGAATTCTGTTGTCAAGCTCCCTCCTGTGGTCATGAATGGTACTTCGGCTGGTTCTGTCCATGGGCTTCCTCTGTTGGGTGTGAGTGGGGCTGCGGCTTCTGAGTTTCCTTCCACAGGTGACGAGGTTAATTCGTTAGCTGGCTGCTCTATTTAACTCCACTTAGATCATTGCTCCATGCCACCTGTCAATGTTCCAGTATTGGTCTAGTTCACTCCTGGATCGTTCTTGTGACCTGTCTTCCCAGCAGAAGCTAAGTTCCTTTTTGTTTTTCTTTAGTTTGCTATTTTTCTGTCCAGCTTGCTATTTTGATTTTTGTCTTGCTTGCTGGAAGCTCTGGGACGCAGAGGGAGCGCCTCCGCACCGTGAGTCGGTGCGGAGGGTCTTTTGCGCCCTCTGCGTGGTCTTTTTGTAGTTTTTTGTGCTGACCGCAAAGTTACCTTTTCTATCCTCAGTCTGTTCAGTAAGTCGGGCCTCACTTTGCTAAATCTATTTCATCTCTGTGTTTGTATTTTCATCTTTACTCACAGTCATTATATGTGGGGGGCTGCCTTTTCCTTTGGGGAATTTCTCTGAGGCAAGGTAGGCTTATTTTTCTATCTTTAGGGCTAGCTAGTTCCTTAGGCTGTGTCGAGTTGCATAGGGAGCGTTAGGAGCAATCCACGGCTATTTCTAGTGTGTGTGATAGGATTAGGGATTGCGGTCAGCACAGTTCCCACGTCTCAGAGCTCGTCCTATATTATTTGTAACTATCAGGTCATTCCGTGTGCTCTTAACCACCAGGTCCATTATTGTCCTTGCCACCAGGTCATAACAGTGGGCCATAGAAAGCCTAGTGGTTTTTTTTTTAAATTTGGTATCTAAATTCTCCCTGAAAAAGAAAAAACAGTGGGAGATTAATATTGGCCTTTCTGCTTGTATGCCAGTCCTGAGTGTGACATCCCTCTTAAATAGTGGGTGTTGTGAATTCTGTGGCAGAGCTCCCTCCTGTGGTCAAAAGTGGTACTTCGGCTGGTTCTCTCTGTGAGCTTCCGTTGGTGGAGGAAAGTGGTACTGCGGCTTCTGAGTTTCCTTCCTCAGGTGATGTGGTGAAGTCGTTAGGTGCTGCTCTATTTAACTCCACCTAGTGCTTTGATCCTGGCCTCCAGTCAATGTTCTAGTATTGGACCTGTTTCCTCCTGGATCGTTCCTGTGGCCTGCTGCTCGGCATAGCTAAGTTCCTCTTTGCTATTTGTTTGCTGTTTTTTTCTGTCCAGCTTGTCAATTTGTTTTTTACTGCTTGCTGGAAGCTCTGGGACGCAGAGGGTGTACCTCCGTGCCGTTAGTTCGGTATGGAGGGTCTTTTTGCCCCCTTTGCGTGGTTTTTGTAGGGTTTTGTGTTGACCGCAAAGTTACCTTTCCTATCCTCGCTCTGTTCAGAAAGTTGGGCCTCACTTTGCTAAATCTATTTCATCTCTACGTTTGTCTTTTCATCTTAACTCACAGTCATTATATGTGGGGGCTGCCTTTTCCTTTGGGGTATTTCTCTGAGGCAAGGTAGGCTTATTTTCTATCTTCAGGCTAGCTAGTTTCTCAGGCCGTGCCGAGTTGCATAGGGAGCGTTAGGCGCAATCCACGGCTGCCTTTAGTGTGGTTGGAGAGGATTAGGGATTGTGGTCAACAGAGTTCCCACGTCTCAGAGCTCGTTCTTGTTTTTTGGGTTATTGCCAGGTCACTGTATGTGCGCTGACCTCTATGTCCATTGTGGTACTGAATTACCTTTCATAACAGTACTGGAGGCCAAAAGTACTAATGATTCCCAATAGAGGGAAAAAAGAAGTTCTGAGACCATTTTTTTTTCTTTTTACTGTGTTTTGCCTTTTTTTTCCCCTAGACATTTGGGTGGTTCAGGACACAGGTGTAGCAATGGACATTAAAGGTCTGTCTTCATGTGTGGATCAGCTCACGGCAAGTGTACAAAGTATTCAAGACTTTGTGGTTCAGAATTCTATGTTAGAACCGAGAATTCCTATTCCTGATTTGTTTTTTGGAGATAGAACAAAATTTCTGAGTTTCAAAAATAATTGTAAACTATTTCTGGCTTTGAAACCTTGCTCCTCTGGTGACCCAGTTCAACAAGTTAGGATCGTTATTTCTTTTTTGCGTGGCGACCCTCAGGACTGGGCATTTTCTCTTGCGTCAGGAGATCCTGCATTAAGTAATATCGATGCATTTTTCCGGGCGCTCGGATTGCTGTACGATGAGCCTAATTCTGTGGATCAGGCAGAGAAGAATTTGCTGGCTCTGTGTCAGGGTCAGGATGAAATAGAGGTATATTGTCAGAAATTTAGAAAGTGGTCCGTACTCACTCAGTGGAATGAAGGTGCGCTCGCAGCTATTTTCAGAAAAGGTCTCTCTGAAGCCCTTAAGGATGTCATGGTGGGATTTCCTATGCCTGCTGGTCTGAATGAGTCTATGTCTTTGGCCATTCAGATCGGTCGACGCTTGCGCGAGCGTAAATCTGTGCACCATTTGGCAGTATTACCTGAGCTTAAACCTGAGCCTATGCAGTGCGATAGGACTTTGACCAGAGTTGAACGGCAAGAACACAGACGTCTGAATGGGCTGTGTTTCTACTGTGGTGATTCCACTCATGCTATCTCTGATTGTCCTAAGCGCACTAAGCGGTTCGCTAGGTCTGCCACCATTGGTACGGTACAGTCAAAATTTCTTCTGTCTGTTACCTTGATCTGCTCTTTGTCATCGTATTCTGTCATGGCATTTGTGGACTCAGGCGCTGCTCAGAATTTGATGGACTTGGAGTATGCTAGGCGTTGTGGGTTTTTCTTGGAGCCCTTGCAGTGTCCTATTCCATTGAGAGGAATTGATGCTACGCCTTTGGCCAAGAATAAGCCTCAGTACTGGACCCAGCTGACCATGTGCATGGCTCCTGCACATCAGGAGGTTATTCGCTTTCTGGTGTTGCATAATCTGCATGATGTGGTCGTGTTGGGGTTGCCATGGCTACAAGTCCATAATCCAGTATTAGATTGGAAATCCATGTCTGTGTCCAGCTGGGGTTGTCAGGGGGTACATGGTAATGTCCCATTTCTGACTATTTCGTCATTCACCCCTTCTGAGGTTCCTGAGTTCTTGTCTGATTACCGGGATTTATTTGATGAGCCCAAGTCCGATACCCTACCTCCGCATAGGGATTGTGATTGTGCTATCGATTTGATTCCTGGTAGTAAATTCCCAAAAGGTCGACTGTTTAATTTATCTGTGCCTGAGCACGCCTCTATGCGGAGTTATGTGAAGGAGTCTTTGGAGAAGGGGCATATTCGCCCGTCATCGTCGCCATTAGGAGCAGGGTTCTTTTTTGTAGCCAAGAAGGATGGTTCACTGAGACCTTGTATAGATTACCGCCTTCTAAATAAGATCACGGTTAAATTTCAGTACCCATTGCCATTGTTATCTGATTTGTTTGCTCGGATTAAGGGGGCTAGTTGGTTCACCAAGATAGATCTTCATGGTGCGTATAATCTTGTGCGTATTAAGCGAGGCGATGAGTGGAAAACTGCATTTAATACGCCCGAGGGCCATTTTGAGTATCTAGTAATGCCATTCGGACTTGCCAATGCTCCATCAGTGTTTCAGTCCTTTATGCATGACATCTTCCGAGAGTACCTGGATAAATTCCTGATTGTGTACTTAGATGACATTTTGATCTTCTCGGATGATTGGGAGTCTCATGTGAAGCAGGTCAGAACGGTGTTTCAGGTCCTGCGTGCTAATTCTTTGTTTGTGAAGGGATCAAAGTGTCTCTTTGGTGTTCAGAAGGTTTCATTTTTGGGGTTCATCTTTTCCCCTTCTACTATCGAGATGGACCCTGTTAAGGTCCAAGCCATCCATAATTGGACTCAGCCGACATCTCTGAAAAGTCTGCAAAAGTTCCTGGGCTTTGCTAATTTTTATCGTCGCTTCATCTGCATTTTTTCTAGTATTGCTAAACCATTGACCGATTTGACCAAGAAAGGTGCTGATTTGGTCAATTGGTCTTCTGCTGCGGTGGAAGCTTTTCAAGAGTTGAAGCGTCGTTTTTCTTCTGCCCCTGTGTTGTGTCAACCAGATGTTTCGCTTCCGTTCCAGGTCGAGGTTGATGCTTCTGAGATTGGAGCAGGGGCTGTTTTGTCGCAGAGAAGTTCTGATTGCTCGGTGATGAAACCATGCGCCTTCTTTTCCAGGAAGTTTTCGCCTGCTGAGCGAAATTATGATGTGGGCAATCGAGAGTTGCTGGCCATGAAGTGGGCATTCGAGGAGTGGCGTCATTGGCTTGAAGGAGCTAAGCATCGCGTGGTGGTCTTGACTGATCATAAGAACTTGACTTATCTCGAGTCCGCCAAGCGGTTGAATCCTAGACAAGCTCGTTGGTCATTGTTTTTTGCCCGTTTTGACTTTGTGATTTCATACCTTCCGGGCTCTAAAAATGTGAAGGCGGATGCTCTGTCTAGGAGTTTTGTGCCCGACTCTCCGGGTGTATCTGAGCCGGCGGGTATCCTCAAAGAGGGAGTAATTGTGTCTGCCATCTCTCCTGATTTGCGGCGGGTGCTGCAAAAATTTCAGGCTAATAAACCTGATCATTGCCCAGCGGAGAAACTGTTTGTCCCTGATAGGTGGACGAATAAAGTTATCTCTGAGGTTCATTGTTCGGTGTTGGCTGGTCATCCTGGAATCTTTGGTACCAGAGAGTTAGTGGCTAGATCCTTTTGGTGGCCATCTCTGTCGCGGGATGTGCGTACTTTTGTGCAGTCCTGTGGGATTTGTGCTCGGGCTAAGCCCTGCTGTTCTCGTGCCAGTGGGTTGCTTTTTCCCTTGCCGGTCCCGAAGAGGCCTTGGACACATATCTCTATGGATTTTATTTCAGATCTTCCCGTCTCTCAAAAGATGTAAGTCATTTGGGTGGTCTGTGATCGCTTCTCTAAGATGGTCCATTTGGTACCCTTGTCTAAATTGCCTTCCTCCTCTGATTTGGTGCCATTGTTTTTCCAGCATGTGGTTCGTTTACATGGCATTCCAGAGAATATCGTTTCTGACAGAGGTTCCCAGTTTGTTTCTAGGTTTTGGCGAGCCTTTTGTGCTAGGATGGGCATTGACTTGTCTTTTTCCTCGGCTTTCCATCCTCAGACTAATGGTCAGACCGAACGAACCAATCAGACCTTGGAAACATATCTGAGATGCTTTGTTTCTGCTGATCAGGATGATTGGGTGTGCTTTTTGCCTTTGGCTGAGTTCGCCCTTAATAATCGGGCCAGCTCGGCTACCTTGGTTTCACCGTTTTTCTGCAACTCTGGGTTCCATCCTCGTTTCTCTTCAGGGCAGGTTGAGTCTTCGGACTGTCCTGGTGTGGATACTGTGGTGGACAGGTTGCAGCAGATTTGGACTCATGTAGTGGACAATTTGACTTTGTCCCAGGAGAAGGCTCAACGTTTCGCTAATCGCAGACGCTGTGTGGGTCCCCGACTTCGGGTTGGTGACTTGGTTTGGTTATCTTCTCGTCATATTCCTATGAAGGTTTCCTCTCCTAAGTTTAAACCTCGTTTTATTGGTCCGTATAGGATTTCTGAGGTTCTTAATCCTGTGTCTTTTCGTCTGACCCTTCCAGATTTTTTTTCCATACATAACGTATTCCATAGGTCATTGTTGCGGAGATACGTGGCACCTATGGTTCCATCTGTTGATCCTCCTGCCCCGGTTTTGGTGGAGGGGAGTTGGAGTATATTGTGGAGAAGATTTTGGATTCTCGTGTTTCAAGGCGGAAACTCCAGTATCTGGTTAAGTGGAAGGGTTATGCTCAGGAAGATAATTCCTGGGTCTTTGCCTCTGATGTCCATGCTCCCGATCTTGTTCGTGCATTTCATATGGCTCATCCTGGTCGTCCTGGGAGCTCTGGTGAGGGTTCGGTGACCCCTCCTCAAGGGGGGGTACTGTTGTGAATTCTGTGGCAGAGCTCCCTCCTGTGGTCACAAGTGGTACTTCGGCTGGTTCTCTCTGTGAGCTTCCGTTGGTGGAGGAAAGTGGTACTGCGGCTTCTGAGTTTCCTTCCTCAGGTGATGTGGTGAAGTCGTTAGGTGCTGCTCTATTTAACTCCACCTAGTGCTTTGATCCTGGCCTCCAGTCAATGTTCTAGTATTGGACCTGTTTCCTCCTGGATCGTTCCTGTGGCCTGCTGCTCGGCATAGCTAAGTTCCTCTTTGCTATTTGTTTGCTGTTTTTTTCTGTCCAGCTTGTCAATTTGTTTTTTACTGCTTGCTGGAAGCTCTGGGACTCAGAGGGTGTACCTCCTTGCCGTTAGTTCGGTACGGAGGGTCTTTTTACCCCCTTTGCGTGGTTTTTGTAGGGTTTTGTGTTGACCGCAAAGTTACCTTTCCTATCCTCGCTCTGTTCAGAAAGTTGGGCCTCACTTTGCTAAATCTATTTCATCTCTACGTTTGTCTTTTCATCTTAACTCACAGTCATTATATGTGGGGGCTGCCTTTTCCTTTGGGGTATTTCTCTGAGGCAAGGTAGGCTTATTTTCTATCTTCAGGCTAGCCAGTTTCTCAGGCCGTGCCGAGTGGCATAGGGAGCGTTAGGCGCAATCCACGGCTGCCTTTAGTGTGGTTGGAGAGGATTAGGGATTGCGGTCAACAGAGTTCCCACGTCTCAGAGCTCGTTCTTGTTTTTGGGTTATTGCCAGGTCACTGTATGTGCGCTGACCTCTATGTCCATTGTGGTACTGAATTACCTTTCATAACAAGTGGGCCATAGAAAGCCTAGTGTTTTTTTTTTTTAATTTGGTATCTAAATTCTCCCTGAAAAATAAAAAAAAACAGTGGGAGATTAATATTGGCCTTTCTGCTTGTGTGCCAGTCCTGAGTGTGCCATCTGTCTTAAATAGTGGGCCATAGAAAGCCTAGTGTTTTTTTTTTAAATTTGGTATCTAAATTCTCCCTGAAAAAAAAAAACAGTGGGAGATTAATATTGGCCTTTCTGCTTGTGTGCCAGTCCTGAGTGTGCCATCTCTCTTAAATAGTGGGCCATAGAAAGCCTAGTTTTTTTTTTAAATTTGGTATCTAAATTCTCCCTGAAAAAATAAAAAAACAGTGGGAGATTAATATTGGCCTTTGTGCTTGAGTGACAGTCCTGCGTGTGTGGCATCTCTCTCATTTGGTGCCACAGAAAACAGAGTATGTGACATCGTGCCTGATTTTCCTTGCGGTCTCACCCACCTATAAAGGGATATCTAAATCATACAGAAGTTAGAGTTCACCTTGTAAGTTGTTTGACAGTAACAAATACCGTTAGTTTGGTGACGTTTTTAAAACAATCAGGAAGTCTGGTGGAAGAGGTCGTGGCCGTGGGCGTTCATTGCCAGCTGGTAATGATGGTAGTGGTAGTGGAGCATCGGGTGGTCGTGGGAAAAACAATATAGCACCTAAGTCTCGAGCTGTGGAGCCAGGTTCGTCGTCTGGCTACACAAGGCCTCGAACGCTCCCTTTTCTGGGAGTAGGAAAACCGCTTTTAAAGCCGGAGCAGCAAGAGCAAGTTTTGGCTTACCTTGCTGACTCAGCCTTTAGCTCTTTTGCCTCCTCTTCTGAAACTGGTAAATTTAAAAGCAGCGCGTCGATAGTGGATGTTCACGGTCAGGGACAAGTCGCTTCCTTGTCCTCTTCAGCAAAAACAGCAACAGAAAAGGATGCAGCAGGCGACACAACGGGTTACTCCATGGAGCTCTTTACACATACCGTCCCTGGCTTAGAAAGTGAAACAGTTAACAGGCCATGCCCATTACAAGTTGAATCTGACATGGAGTGCACTGATGCACAGCCACAGCCAGACTACTATGCTGGTCCTTTGACTCAGACCACAACATTGCCCTCGCAGGGTACTGATCCAGAATCAGACCCTGATGAGACTATGGTGCCCCGTCACTAACGCTATACCACCGACTTACACGGTGACACAGACGAAGTTGCACACGAGCTAGAAGAGGAGGTTATAGATGACCCAGTTGTTGACCCCGATTGGCAGCCATTGGGGGAACAGGGTGCAGGCGGCAGTAGTTCTGAAGCGGAGGAGGAGGGGCCGCAGCAGGCATCAACATCGCAACAGGTTCCATCTGCCGGGCCCGTATCTGGCCCAAAACGCGTGGCAAAGCCAAAACCTGTTGGAGGACAGCGTGGCCATCCGGTTAAAGCTCAGTCTGCAATGCCTGAAAAGGGATCCGATGCTAGAAAGAGTGCAGTCTGGCATTTTTTTAAACAACATCCAATTGATCAGCGCAAAGTCATCCGTCAAAAATATTCAACTACCTTAAGCAGAGGTCAGAATCTGAAAAGTCTAAATACAAGTTGCATGCATAGACATTTAACCACCATGCATTTGCAAGCCTGGACTAACTACCAAATGTCCCTTAAGGTTGTAGCACCCTCAGCCAATGAAGCTAGTCAGCAATGCTACATCCCTTCCGGCAGTGTAAGGCCACCAATTTCCGCACCACCTGCAGTATCTGTGCAGGTTTCTTTGCCAGGCCAAAGCAGTCAGGCTCAGGGTATCACCAGTTTCGTAGTAGGAAACCCTGCATCTAGGGCACCGGCGGCAACAATACTGTCTCCCACCGTCTCTCAGTCTGCCATGTCCACCGGCACCCCCGCTAGTTCCACGATCTCCAGCTCTCCAGACCAGCTCACCCTACATGAGACTATGGTTAGAAAAAGGAAGTACTTAGCCTCGCATCCGCGTACACAGGGTTTGAACGCCCACATAGCTAGACTAATCTCGTTAGAGATGATGCCCTACCGGTTAGTTGAAAGCAAAGCTTTCAAAGCCCTGATGGACTACGCTGTACCACACTACGAGCTACCCAGTCGACACTTCTTTTCGAGAAAAGCCATCCCAGCCCTCCACCAGCATGTTAAAGAGTGCATCGTCCATGCACTCAGGCAATCTGTGAGTACAAAGGTGCACCTGACAACAGATGCATGGACCAGTAGGCATGGCCAGGGACGTTACGTGTCCATCACGGCACACTGGGTGAATGTGGTGGATGCAGGGTCCACAGGGGACAGCAATTTTGGGACAGTTCTGCCTATCCCACGGTCTAGGAAACAGTTGGCTGTAGCCGTTCGCACCCCCTCCTCCTCCTCGTCCTCCTGCAGAAGCGAGAGCTCGTCCACAGACCGCAGTCGCCCAACCACTCCATCCGCAGCTGCCACTGTTGCACACCAGGTGTCCCATTATGGGGCAGCTACTGGCAAGCGTCAGCAGGCTGTATTGGCTATGAAGTGTTTGGGCGACAACAGACACACCGCGGAAGTTCTGTCCGAGTTCTTGCAGAAAGAAAAGCAGTCTTGGCTGGGCACTGTAGATCTTGAGGCAGGCAAGGTAGTGAGTGATAACGGAAGGAATTTCATGGCTGCCATCTCCCTTTCCCAACTGAAACACATTCCTTGCCTGGCTCACACCTTAAACCTGGTGGTGCAGTGCTTCCTGAAAAGTTATCCGGGGTAATCCGACCTGCTCCTCAAAGTGCGCGGACTTTGCTCGCATATCCGCCGTTCGCCCGTACACTCCAGCCGTATGCAGACCTATCAGCGGTCTTTGAACCTTCCCCAGCATCGCCTAATCATAGACGTTGCAACAAGGTGGAACTCAACACTGCACATGCTTCAGAGACTGTGCGAACAGAGGCGTGCTGTTATGTATTTGTGGGAGGATACTCATACACGGGCAGGCAGTAGGATGGCAGACATGGAGTTGTCAGGTGTGCAGTGTTCGAAGATACAAGACATGTGTCAAGTCCTTCAGTGTTTTGAGGAATGCACACGGCTGGTTAGTGCAGACAACGCCATAATAAGCATGAGCATCCCCCTAATGCGTCTGCTGATGCAAAGTTTGACGCACATAAAGGAGCAGGCGTCTGCAGCAGAGGAAGAGGAAAGCCTTGATGACAGTCAGCCATTGTCTGGTCAGGGCAGTGTACAGGACGAGGTAGCGGGCGAACAGGTGGAGGAGGATGAGGAGGATGATGGGGATGAGTATTTTTTTAATGAGGAAGCTTTTCTGGGGACACTGGAAATTGGTGGCGTGGCAAGGCCGGGTTCTGGGTTTTTGAGGGACACAAGTGACGTAGATTTGCCTGAAACAGCCCCTCAACCCAGCAAAACCGCAGACTGGAACTTTGGCCCACATGGCGGATTATGCCTTACGTATCCTCAAAAGGGACACACGCATTACTAAAATGATGAACGATGACGATTACTGGTTGGCCTGCCTCCTTGATCCTCGCAATAAAGGCAAATTGCAAAATATTATGCCACATGAGAACTTGGAACTAATATTAGCAACCAAACAATCAACTCTTGTTGACCGTTTGCTTCAGGCATTCCCAGCACACAGCGCCTGTGATCGTTCTCACACGAGTTGCAGGGGGCAGCAGACCAGAGGTGTTAGAGGTGCAGAAATCAGAAGTGGCGTTGGACAGAGGGGTTTTCTGACCAGGTTGTGGAGTGATATTGCTATGACCGCAGAGAGGACAGGTACTGCAGCATCAATTCAAAGTGACAGGAGACAACATTTGTCCAGTATGGTTACTAACTATTTTTCATCCCTTATCGATGTACTCCCTCAACCGTCATTCCCATTTGATTACTGGGCATCCAAATTAGACACCTGGCCAGAATTGGCAGAATATGCATTGCAGGAGCTTGCTTGCCCGGCAGCTAGTGTCCTATCAGAAAGAGTATTCAGTGCTGCAGGTTCAATATTAACCGAAAAAAGGACTCGTCTGGCTACCCAAAATGTTGATGATCTAACCTTCATTAAAATGAACCACAACTGGATTTCAAATTCTTTTGGCCCACCTTGCCTGGCTGACACCTAGCTTTCCTATGAAAAGGTCTTGCTTGTGGACTACTCTGAATGACTTTTCAAATTGCGTAATTTGCAGCAGCTGATTGTCCAGCATACGACATGTTTACACCTCCCTAAATGGCCAAACTCCCCACACGGGGCCGTGGTCTCGCCACTTGGCGCAAGCACCCGTGAGAGTGCCGTTTGTCTGAAGAGGTGGGTGTGCCCGCTTTTGGTCGACGGCACTGCCACTGGGTCCCTCATAGTACAATAAAGTGTCTCTGGCGGTGGTGGTGCGCACCCAATGTCAGACACACTGTTGTAACATGAGGGGCCCTGGGCCTGTACCGCCGGCCACAAGAGAGTTCCCCCCCCTGCTCAAACATTGCTCTACCACTTGCACAATTATCTCTCACAGCTCCACCAATGTTTAGTCTATGCGCTGACATCATTCAATGCCTGGCACTGACAATACCATTGTGTTGACATGTATGATGGTACTTAACATAGTCAGGGGCAGTGTCCTATATTTACACCATTAAATAATTAGCGGCAAATTACTAGGTCTAAAACTCAGTAGAGGAGCCCACCTGTTGTGAATTCTGTTGTCGGGCTCCCTCCTGTGGTCATGAATAGTACTTCGGCTGGTTCTGTCCATGGACTTCCTCTGGTGGGTGTTTCTGAGTTTCCTTCCACAGGTGACGAGGTTAATTCGTTAGCTGCTGCTCTATTTAACTCCACTTAGATCTTTGCTCCATGCCACCTGTCAATGTTCCAGTATTGGTCTAGTTCACTCCTGGATCGTTCTTGTGACCTGTCTTCCCAGCAGTAGCTAAGTTCCAGCTTGTATTTCTTTGGTTTGCTATTTTTCTGTCCAGCTTGCTATTTCTATTGTTGTCTTGCTTGCTGGAAGATCTGGGACGCAGAGGGAGCGCCTCCGCACCGTGAGTCGGTGCGGAGGGTCTTTTTGCGCCCTCTGCGTGGTCTTTTTTTAGGTTTTTGTGCTGACCACAAAGTAACCTTTCCTATCCTCGGTCTGTTCAGTAAGTCGGTCCTCACTTTGCTAAATCTATTTCATCTCTGTGTTTGTATTTTCATCTTTACTCACAGTCATTATATGTGGGGGGCTGTCCTTTCCTTTGGGGAATTTCTCTGAGGCAAGGTAGGCTTATTTTTCTACCTTCAGGGCTAGCTAATTCGTTAGGCTGTGCCGAGTTGCATAGGGAGCATTAGGCGCAATCCACGGCTATTTCTATTGTGTTTGATAGGATTAGGGATTGCGGTCAGCAGAGTTCCCACGTCCCAGAGCTCGTCCTTTATTATCAGTAACTATCAGGTTATTCCGTGTGCTCTTAACCACCATTGCCATTATTGTCCTGACCACCAGGTCATAACAGTACAGGTGGCCAAAAGTACTAATGCATCTCAATAGAGGGATAAGAGAAGTTCTGAGACCATTTTTTTTCTTTGCAGTGTGTTTTTTCTCTATTTTCCCCTTTACCTCTGGGTGGTTCAGGACGCAGGTGTAAACATGGACATTCAAGGTCTGTCCTCTTGGATGGATAATCTCAATACAAGGGTACAAAACATTCAAGATTTTGTGGTTCAGAATCCGATGTCAGAGCCTAGGATTCCAATTCCTGATTTGTTTTTTGGTGATAGATCTAAGTTCTTGAATTTCAAAAATAATTGTAAATTGTTTCTTGCCTTGAAACCTCGCTCCTCAGGTGACCCTGTTCAACAAGTAAAGATCATTATTTCTTTGTTACGTGGTGACCCTCAAGACTGGGCATTTTCCCTTGCGCCAGGAGATCCTGCATGATGTTGATGCGTTTTTCCTGGCGCTTGGATTGCTTTATGACGAACCTAATTCAGTGGATCAGGCAGAGAAAATCTTGCTGGCTCTGTGTCAGGGTCAGGATGAAGCGGAGATATATTGTCAGAAGTTTAGAAAGTGGTCTGTGCTCACTCAGTGGAATGAATGTGCCCTGGCAGCAATCTTCAGAAAGGGTCTCTCTGAAGCCCTTAAGGATGTCATGGTGGGATTTCCCATGCCTGCTGGTCTGAATGAGTCTATGTCCTTGGCCATTCAGATCGATCGACGCTTGCGTGAGCGTAAGGCTGTGCACCATTTGGCGGTACTATCTGAGAATGGGCCTGAGCCTATGCAGTGTGATAGGACTTTGACCAGAGCTGAACGGCAAGAACACAGATGTCGGAATGGGCTATGTTTTTACTGTGGTGATTCCACTCATGCTATCTCCGATTGTCCTAAGCGCACTAAGTGGTTCGCTAGGTCTGCCACCATTAGTACGGTACAGTCTAAATTTCTATTGTCCGTTACTCTGATTTGCTCTTTGTCATCCTATTCTGTTATGGCATTTGTGGATTCAGGCGCTGCCCTGAATTTGATGGACTTGGAGTATGCTAGGCGCTGTGGTTTTTTCTTGGAGCCCTTGCAGTATCCTATTCCATTGAGAGGAATTTATGCTACGCCTTTGGCCAAGAATAAGCCTCAGTACTGGACCCAATTGACCATGTGCATGGCTCCTGCACATCAGGAGGATATCCGCTTTCTGGTGTTGCATAATCTGCATGATGTGGTCGTTTTGGGGTTGCCATGGCTACAGGTTCATAATCCAGTATTGGACTGGAAATCTATGTCTGTGTCCAGCTGGGGTTGCCAGGGGGTACATGGTGATGTTCCATTTTTGTCTATTTCGTCTTCCACTCCTTCTGAAGTTCCAGAGTTTTTGTCAGATTATCGGGATGTATTTGATGAGCCCAAAGCCAGTGCCTTACCTCCTCATAGGGATTGCGATTGTGCAATTAATTTGATTCCTGGTAGTAAGTTTCCTAAGGGCCGATTGTTCAATTTATCTGTGCCAGAACACGCCGCTATGCGGAGTTATATAAAGGAATCCTTGGAGAAAGGCCATATTCGCCCGTCGTCATCACCGTTAGGAGCAGGGTTCTTTTTTGTGGCCAAGAAGGATGGTTCTTTGAGACCTTGTATTGATTACCGCCTTCTTAATAAAATTACAGTCAAATTTCAGTTTCCTTTGCCGTTGCTGTCTGATTTGTTTGCTCGTATTAAAGGGGCTAGTTGGTTCACCAAGATAGATCTTCGAGGGGCGTATAATCTTGTGCGTATTAAACAAGGCAATGAATGGAAAACAGCATTTAATACGCCCGAGGGCCATTTTGAGTACCTGGTTATGCCATTCGGGCTTTCCAATGCTCCATCAGTATTTCAGTCCTTTATGCATGACATCTTCCGAGAGTACCTGGATAAATTCCTGATTGTGTATTTGGATGATATTTTGGTCTTTTCGGATGATTGGGAGTCTCATGTGAAGCAGGTCAGAATGGTGTTCCAGGTCCTTCGTGCGAATTCCTTGTTTGTGAAGAAGTCAAAGTGTCTCTTTGGAGTTCAGAAGGTTTCATTTTTGGGGTTCATTTTTTCCCCTTCTACAATCGAGATGGACACTGCTAAAGTCCAGGCCATTTACGATTGGACTCAGCCGACATCTGTGAAGAGCCTGCAAAAGTTCCTGGGCTTTGCTAATTTTTATCGGCGCTTCATCGCTAATTTTTCTACTGTTGCTAAACCGTTGACTGATTTGACCAAGAAGGGTGCTGATGTGGTCAATTGGTCTTCTGCAGCTGTAGAGGCTTTTCAGGAGTTGAAGCGTCATTTTTCTTCTGCCCCTGTGTTGTGCCAGCCAGATGTTTTGCTCCCGTTTCAGGTTGAGGTTGATGCTTCTGAGATTGGAGCAGGGGCTGTTTTGTCGCAAAGAAGTTCTGATGGCTCGGTGATGAAGCCATGTGCTTTCTTTTCTAGAAAGTTTTTGCCTGCTGAGCGTAATTATGATGTTGGTAATCGTGAGTTGTTGGCCATGAAGTGGGCATTCGAGGAGTGGCGTCATTGGCTTGAAGGAGCCAAGCATCGCGTGGTGGTCTTGACAGATCACAAGAATTTGACTTATCTTGAGTCTGCCAAACGGTTGAATCCGAGACAGGCTCGATGGTCGTTATTTTTCTCCTGTTTTGATTTTGTGGTTTCGTACCTTCCGGGCTCTAAGAATGTGAAGACTGATGCCCTGTCAAGGAGTTTTGTGCCTGACTCTCCGGGTGTTCCTGAGCCGGCGGGTATTCTCAAAGAGGGGGTAATTTTGTCTGCCATCTCCCCTGATTTGCGGCGGGTGCTGCAAAAATTTCAGGCTGATAGACCTGACTGTTGCCCAGCGGAGAAACTGTTTGTCCCTGATAGATGGACTAGTAGAGTTATCTCTGAGATTCATTGTTCAGTGTTGGCTGGGCATCCTGGAATCTTTGGTACCAGAGATTTGGTGGCTAGATCCTTTTGGTGGCCTTCTTTGTCACGGGATGTGCGTTCTTTTGTGCAGTCCTGTGGGACTTGTGCTCGGGCTAAGCCCTGCTGTTCTCGTGCCAGTGGATTGCTTTTGCCCTTGCCGGTCCCGAAGAGACCCTGGACGCATATTTCTATGGATTTTATTTCGGATCTCCCCGTCTCTCAAAAGATGTCGGTCATTTGGGTGGTTTGTGATCGCTTTTCTAAGATGGTCCATTTGGTACCTTTGCCTAAATTGCCTTCCTCCTCTGATTTGGTGCCATTGTTTTTCCAGCATGTGGTTCGTTTACATGGCATCCCGGAGAACATCGTTTCGGACAGAGGTTCCCAGTTTGTTTCGAGGTTTTGGCGATCCTTTTGTGCTAGGATGGGCATTGATTTGTCTTTTTCCTCGGCTTTCCATCCTCAGACAAATGGCCAAACCGAACGAACTAATCAAACTTTGGAAACATATCTGAGATGCTTTGTTTCTGCTGATCAGGATGATTGGGTGTCCTTTGTGCCGTTGGCTGAGTTCACCCTTAATAATCGGGCCAGCTCGGCTAGTTTGGTTTCGCCGTTTTTCTGCAATTCTGGTTTCCATCCTCGTTTCTCTTCAGGGCAGGTTGAGTCTTCGGACTGTCCTGGTGTAGATACTGTGGTGGATAGGTTGCAGCAGATTTGGACTCATGTGGTGGACAATTTGACATTGTCCCAGGAGAAGGCTCAACGTTTCGCTAACCGCCGGCGCTGTGTGGGATCCCGACTTCGTGTTGGGGATTTGGTTTGGTTGTCATCTCGTTATGTTCCTATGAAGGTTTCCTCTCCTAAGTTTAAGCCTCGTTTCATTGGTCCGTATAAGATTTCTGAGGTTATCAATCCTGTGTCATTTCGTTTGGCCCTTCCTGCTTCTTTTGCCATCCATAATGTGTTCCATAGGTCGTTATTGCGGAGATATGTGGCGCCTGTGGTTCCATCTGTTGATCCTCCTGCCCCGGTGTTGGTTGAGGGGGAGTTGGAGTATGTGGTGGAGAAGATTTTGGATTCTCGTGTTTCGAGACGGAAACTCCAGTACCTGGTCAAGTGGAAGGGTTATGGTCAGGAAGATAATTCCTGGGTTTTTGCCTCTGATGTTCATGCTGCCGATCTGGTTCGTGCCTTTCATTTGGCTCATCCTGGTCGGCCTGGGGGCTCTGGTGAGGTTTCGGTGACCCCTCCTCAAGGGGGGGGGGTAGTGTTGTGAATTCTGTTGTCGGGCTCCCTCCTGTGGTCATGTATGGTACTTTGGCTGGTTCTGTCCATGGACTTCCTCTGGTGGGTGTTTCTGAGTTTCCTTCCACAGGTGACGAGGTTAATTCGTTAGCTGCTGCTCTATTTAACTCCACTTAGATCTTTGCTCCATGCCACCTGTCAATGTTCCAGTATTGGTCTAGTTCACTCCTGGATCGTTCTTGTGACCTGTCTTCCCAGCAGTAGCTAAGTTCCAGCTTGTATTTTTAGTTTGCTATTTTTCTGTCCAGCTTGCTATTTCTATTGTTGTCTTGCTTGCTGGAAGCTCTGGGACGCAGAGGGAGCGCCTCCGCACCGTGAGTCGGTGCGGAGGGTCTTTTTGCGCCCTCTGCGTGGTCTTTTTGTAGGTTTTTGTGCTGACCGCAAAGTTACCTTTCCTATCCTCGGTCTGTTCAGTAAGTCGGGCCTCACTTTGCTAAATCTATTTCATCTCTGTGTTTGTATTTTCATCTTTACTCACAGTCATTATATGTAGGGGCTGCCTTTTCCTTTGGGGAATTTCTCTGAGGCAAGGTAGGCTTTATTTTTATACCTTCAGGGCTAGCTAGTTCCTTAGGCTGTGCCGAGTTGCATAGGGAGCGTTAGGCGCAATCCACAGCTATTTCTAGAGTGTTTGATAGGATTAGGGATTGCGTCCCAGAGCTCGTGCTTTATTATCAGTAACTATCAGGTCATTCCGTGTGCTCTTAACCACCAGGTCCATTATTGTCCTGACCACCAGGTCATAACACCCACCCCTGTACCTAAGTATTCCACCCTTTTGTGTTTTGGTTTTGTTGTATTGTGAGACATTAACATCTATTTATTTTTTTGGAGTACTAAGTGGCAGACACTCATTACAATCGGCCTCCGCTGACAACAGCAATGCTGCCTGTGTACCCCTGCAAGAGAATTGCAAGTGCCTACAGACAAATTTTTTTATGTTAGGCCTACTACGCCTGTCTGCGGTCCCTGTTTCCACTAGTCCTCCAGTGACCTGTCCACTGCTGCCCGTGTACCCCTGGAACCAATTTTAAAGTGCCTACAGCCAAATTTTGTTATGTTAGGCCTACTACGCCTGTCTGCGGTCCCTCCTTCCACTGGTCCTCCAGTGACCTGTCCACTGCTGCCTGTGTACCCCTGGAACCAATTTTAAAGTGCCTACAGCCAAATTTTGTTATGTTAGGCCTACTACGCTTGTCTGCGGTCCCTCCTTCCACTAGTCCTCCAGTGACCTGTCCACTGCTGCCCATGTACCCCTGGAACCAATTTTAAAGTTCCTACAGCCAAATTTTGTTATGTTAGGCCTACTACGCCTGTCTGCGGTCCCTCCTTCCACTAGTCCTCCAGTGACCTGTCCACTGCTGCCCGTGTACCCCTGGAACCAATTTTAAAGTGCCTAGAGCCAAATTTTGTTATGTTAGGCCTACTACACCTGTCTGCGGTCCCTCCTTCCACTAGTCCTCCAGTGACCTGTCCACTGCTGCCCTTGTACCCCTGGAACCAATTTTAAAGTGCCTACAGCCAAATTTTGTTATGTTAGGCCTACTACGCCTGTCTGCGGTCCCTCCTTCCACTAGTCCTCCAGTGACCTGTCCACTGCTGCCCGTGTACCCCTGGAACCAATTTTAAAGTGCCTACAGCCAAATTTTGTTATGTTAGGCCTACTACGCCTGTCTGCGGTCTCTCCTTCCACTAGTCCTCCAGTGACCTGTCCACTGCTGCCCGTGTACCCCTGGAACCAATTTTAAAGTGCCTACAGCCAAATTTTGTTATGTTAGGCCTACTACGCCTGTCTGCGGTCCCTCCTTCCACTAGTCCTCCACTGACCAGACCACTTCTGCCCGTGTACCCCTGGAACCAATTTAAAAGTGCCTACAGCCAAATTTTGTTATGTTAGGCCTACTACGCCTGTCTGAGGTCTCTCCTTCCACTAGTCCTCCAGTGACCTGTCTACTGCTACCAGTGTACCCCTGGAACCTATTTTAAATTGCATAGAGCATCCTTTTTTTAATAGTAGGCATACAAACTCTGTTTGTGGTCCATAATTGAAATTGTCCTCCACTGAACAGACCAATGCTGCCTGTGTACCCCTGTAACCTTTTTTAAACTGCATTGAGCCAAATGTTGTGTTTAAGGCCTACTACCTGTGTCTGTGTGCGCCACTCAATACAGTTGTCCTCCTTTTAAAAAAGCTGAGCGTCAATAGTCTGGTTTTCAGCCTATAGGAATTTGAAAACTGCATTGGGGCTACTACTACTACTTCGGTAGGGCCTACTAACGGTTTCTGCCGCTCCAAGGTGTTCCCCAGGTTTCCTCTCCATAGCTTAGAGCTTCTAGCTCTCGTTTAGTAGTTGTTGAAAACAACACTGCATTAGGCCTACAAGTTGGGTCTGGGTTGTAGAGACGGTGTCTTCCGCTCCAAGGTGTTCCCCAGGTTGCCTCTCCATTGCTTCAATCTTCTGGCTCTCATTTAGTAGTTGTTGAAAACAACACTGCATTCGGCCTACAAGTTGGGTCTGGGGTGTAGAGACGGTGTGTTCTACTCCAAGGTGTTCCCCAGGTTGCCTCTCCATTGCTTCGATCTTCTGGCTCTTCTTAAGTAGTTGTTGAAAACAACACTGCATTCGGCCTACAAGTTGGGTCTGGGTTGTAGAGACGGTGTCTTCCGCTCCAAGGTGTTCCCCAGGTTGCCTCTCCATTGCTTCAATCTTCTGGCTCTCGTTTAGTAGTTGTTGAAAACAACACTGCATTCGGCCTACAAGTTGGGTCTGGGTTGTAGAGACGGTGTCTTCCGCTCCAAGGTGTTCCCCAGGTTGCCTCTCCATTGCTTCAATCTTAAAGCTCTTGTTTAGTAGTTGTTGAAAACAACACTGCATTCAGCCTACAAGTTGGGTCAAGGGTGTAGAGACGGTGTGTTCCACTCCAAGGTGTTCCCCAGGTTGCCTCTCCATTGCTTCAATCTTCTGGCTCTTCTTAAGTAGTTGTTGAAAACAACACTGCATTCGGCCTACAAGTTGGGTCTGGGGTGTAGAGACGGTGTGTTCCACTCCAAGGTGTTCCCCAGGTTGCCTCTCCATTGCTTCAATCTTCTGGCTCTCGTTTAGTAGTTGTTGAAAACAACACTGCATTCGGCCTATAAGTTGGGTCTGGTGTGTAGAGACGGTGTGTTCCACTCCAAGGTGTTCCCCAGGTTGCCTCTCCATAGCTTCAATCTTCATTCTCGTCTTAAGTAGTTGTTGAAACAACACTACATTAGGCCTACAAGTTGGGTCTGGGTCGTAGAGACATTTTCTGCCGCTCCAAGGTGTTCTCCAGGTTGCCACATAATCGAAGCTGCATATAGTCTATTATGTAATTTTACGCCTACAAAGTCTTTCTGCGGTCCCTCCTTCCAATTGTCCTCCACTGAGCACAACAATGCAGAACGTGTACCCATGTAACCTTTTTTAAACCAGCGTCTAGCCAACTTTGTGGTTTAAGGCCTACTTGTAGTGTCTGGCTGCGCCACTCAATACAGCTGTCCTCTTTACAAAAAATGACCTACAATTATCTGGTTTTCAGCCTATCGGAATTTTAAAACTGCAGTGGGCCTACTAGTTGGGTTGGGGCCTTCTATCTGTGTCTGCCGCTCCTTGCTGTTCTCCTACAGTGAACAAAGCTGTGCCGCCTGTTTACTACTCTTGCCAATTTTGAACTGCATTTAGACTACTTACAGATTTGGGCCTACTCTCTGTGACAGCCTCTCATTCCAGTTGTCCTCCACTGAACAAAACAATGCCCCTTGGTTAGTCATGTTACCAATTTTGAACTGCATTTAGCCAACTTTATTCTTTGGGCCTATATCTGTGTTTCCTCCTCATCCTGCCCATTGCCCAGCCAGTGATAGATGAGTCTGCTGGTACATTGACCCATAACGCAACATTCTCCGTGCACGCTACACTGCAAGATTGTGACCCTGCTGAAAGTCAGGTCCCCCTTCCCGCATACCATACCACCTTACACGGGGACAAAGAGGAAGGTGCAGATGAAGGTGCAGGTTCCTTCATCAGGTGGGGGGAGGAATACTCATTGGCGACATCACTGGCACAGGGCCCCTCATAGTACGCAAAAGTGTTGCTGCCGGTGGGAGGCGCCCCCGCCGTGCAAACACACCGCTGTACTTTGAGGGGCCCTGTGCCAGTGCCAATGCCAACGAGGGGGCCCCCCCTGCTTGCTCAGGATCACAGTACTTGCAAAGTTGAAATACTTATCTCTCTCTGCTCCACTGCCGTGACGTGGTCCAGATTTACTGGGCCCACTAATTACTTGAACCGGCCCTACCCCCCACAACTTTAGCCAAATGACCCCCAATTTCAAATGACTTACAATTATTATAAGCTAAATTAAGATTGACAAGCTTCAGTAACAAGAATGGATGTTTTTGCCATTAAAATGGGCTCTGTACATGTTTTCCTGGCCTCTACTCACTGCCGACTATGCTCCCCCATTGACTTGCATTGGGTTTCGTGTTTCGGTCGATCCCCGACTTTTCGCGATAATCGGCCGATTCCACTCGACTCGACTTTTGAGATAGTCGGGTTTCGTGAAACCCGACTCGACTCTAAAAAGGTCAAGGTCGCTCAACCCTACTGGTAGGCTGAAAGAGTCTGTAGAGATGCAAATTTATGACCTGTGGGGTGCAATGGTCTGAAGTGAGCACACAGCGCCGGTGCTTGTGGAGCAGCCCCTTGACCGCTTGCCCCCACAGCAATCATAGTTGCCCAATCAGCGAGATGTTGCGCCCTTGCCCATGTTTGCTCGTCCAGGTGTCAGTTGTGAAATGCACCCTGGCAGACATAGATTTTTTCAGGGAATGGGAGATGTCGTCTATGATACGCTGGTGAAGTGAAGGCACAGCTTCCTTAGAAAAGTAATGGCGACTGGGCAACTAGCGCAGGGGGACTGTGATGTCCATAAACTTTCAGAAACCGTCTTTATCCACCAGGCAGAAAGGCAACATTTCCATGGCTAACAGATTGGAGATGGTGGAGTTCAAGCTCTTAGCTTTCACATTTGCAGAAGGAAACATTCTCTTACATGATCACAACTGTGGGACCAAGGGCTGGCTGCTGTGTTGAGAGAGGGTAGAGTAGGGTGAAAGGATGCTGCTGGAGTGTGAGTGAGGTGCAGGTGGAGATGTTATGGTGGGTTGAGAAAGATGTGCTGTGCTCAGCGAAACAAAAACAGCAGGCATGTCCACTTCCGTAAGAGCTGATGGGCTCTTTCTCTCCCCGACTGTGGAGGGTAAACAAGTGGAGTTTCTGCATCCAGAAATGTGTGAGAACACTTGACACGGTGACGGAGGAGGAAGAAGCAGCAGATGCAGTTGATGGGACAGCCGGTGGTTGGCAAGACCCGTTAGTCCGCATTTTAGTACAGTGAGACTCCCAGACTAAGGTATGTTTATCGCGCATGTGCCTATTTATGCATGTAGTAGTCAAATTATTGCAATTTTTGCCTCTACTGAGTCTTTTTTTGCATATTAGGCAGATAACGTGAATTGGGTCATCCTTTGTGGTCTAAAAAAGGCCCAGGCTAGGCAACCCTGGCTGCACCTGCGAACTGCAGACTCACGACCGGTGCTGGCCACAGCCATAGTTGTGGCAAAGGATGCAGTGCTTGTCATGGTTGCATCACTCTGTATCTGAGTGGCAAGCTGCAAAGTAACTACCTCGTCTTCCTCCTCTTCCAACTCCTCTATTGTTGTACTCAGTTGCATGCCTCTGGGTTCACACCAAGTAGCATCTACATCCTCATTGTCATCCTCTCTGGTCTCCCACTTCTCGCCCTCAGAGTCACCCTTCTCTTCCTGCCCTGACACCACAGTACAGTCCGTGTGTGCCTCTGGTATCTTTGTCTGATCACAATCACCTCCAAACCTGGGTGTTAACATCTGGTGATTAGGGTCTGTATTTTACTCGGACCCTATTTTGTCCAGACCCAAAACCAACATGAAAAAATTTTGGGCATCGGTGAAGATGCTTTCCTCCTCTGGATTCTGTGGATCTTTGGAGCAGACCCCTGTTGCCCATGGAATAGAATGTGTGAACAGCTCTGCAGAATGGCCTATCTATTGTTTTCCTCTCTAATTCCCTTAACCCTCTGGCTACTACAGAAACCTGGATCCAGCATTCAGACACCACCGCCGCTCCCGCTCTCTCGTTTGGTGAGATGAAATTTTCACATACCGTCAGACCTGAGAACAGACAGGGTGGAGGTGTTGGTTTGCTTCTTTCATCACAATGTGCTTTCCAGATCATCCCCCTTGGTTGCCTCACTTACATTTCCTTCCTTTGAAGTCCACGCCGTCAGACTCTTTAAGCCCTTCTCCTTGCGAGTGTCGGTTGTTTATTGCCCTTCAGGCTCCTCCCACCAGTTTCACTTTGCCACCTGGCTTACTCACTTTCTATCCTGTGACATCCCCACCCTCATCATGAGAGACTTTAACATCCCCATCAATGATCCCCTCTCCCAATCTGCCTCTCATCTTCTTTCTCTAACTTCTTCATTCGGCCTCTCACAGTTTACTAATTCTCCTACGCATGAGGATGAGAATACTCTGGACCTAGTTTTCTCCTGTCCTGGCTCGCTGCACAACTTTACTAGTCCCCTCTCCGTCTCTTGGACCACTACCTTCTTTCCTTCTCTGTCAAGAATTGTCTCCTCACCAGGGACACCCCCACTTACCACACTTATCGGAATACACATGTTATGGAAATTTGGTTTGGATAAATCTATCCCTGTGTGTGCTACGGCTGTTCTCAATAAGACTGAATATTTTGAGAGCTCATCAAGAATGGACTGTACACTATGGTGACAGAATAACATTCCATCAATACTGATGATTTATTGTACATACATGGTTTTATAATTGAATATAGAAAAGGGGTGGTTAGTTAATTTTCATATTGTCAAGCTCCTCTGTTATTGGTTATCTAAATACAGTTAGGTCCATATATATTTGGACAGAGACAACATTTTTCTAATTTTGGTTATAGACATTACCACAATGAATTTTAAACAAAACAATTCAGATGCAGTTGAAGTTCAGACTTTCAGCTTTCATTTGAGGGTATCCACATTAAAATTGGATGAAGGGTTTAGGAGTTTCAGCTCCTTAACATGTGCCACCCTGTTTTTAAAGGAACCAAAAGTAATTGGACAATTGACTCCAAGGCTATTTCATGGACAGGTGTCCCTTTGTTATGTAATTCTCAATTAAGCAGATAAAAGGCCTGGAGTTGATTTGAGGTGTGGTGCTTGCATTTAGAAGGTTTTGCTGTGAAGTAAACATGTGGTCAAAGGAGCTCTCCATGTAAGTGAAACAAGCCATCCTTAAGGGGCGAAAAAAAAAAAACCCATCCGAGAAATTGCTATAATATTAGGAGTGGCAAAATCTACAATTTGGTACATCCTGAGAAAGAAAGAAAGCACTGGTGAACTCATCAATGCAAAAAGACTTGGGTGCCCACGGAAGACAACAGTGGTGGATGATCGCAGAATAATCTCCATGGTGAATTGAAACCCCTTCACAACAGCCAACAAAGTGAACAACACTTTCCAGGAGGTAGGCGTATCAATATCCAAATCTACCTTAAAGAGAAGACTGCATGAAAGTAAATACAGAGGGTTCACTGCACGGTGCAAGCCACTCATAAGCATCAAGAATAAAAACGCTAGACTGGACTTTGCTAAAAAACATCTAAAAAAGCCAGCACAGTTCTGGAAGAACATTCTTTGGACAGATGAAACCAAGATCAACCTCTACCACAATGATGGAAAGAGAAAAGTATGGCGAAGGCGTGGTACAGCTCATGATCCAAAGCATACCACATCATCTGTAAAACACGGCGGAGGCAGTGTGATCGCTTGGGCATGCATGGCTTCCAGTGGCACTGGGTCACTAGTGTTTATTGATGATGTGACACAGGACAGAAGCAGCCGAATGAATTCTGATGTATTCAGATACATACTGTGTGCTCAGATCCAGCCAAATGCAGCCAAACTGATTGGTCGTCGTTTCAAACTACAGATGGACAATGACCCAAAACATAAAGCCAAAGCAACCCAGGAGTTTATTAAAGCAAAGAAGTGGAATATTCTTGAATGGCCTAGTCAGTCACCTGATCTCAACACAATTGAGCATGCATTTCACTTGTTAAAGACTAAACTTCAGATAGAAAGGCCCACAAACAAACAGCAACTGAAAACAACCGCAGTGTAGGCCTGGCAGAGCATCAAAAAGGAGGAAACACAGCGTCTGGTGATGTCCATGAGTTCAAGACTTCAGGCAGTCATTGCCAACAAAGGATTTTCAACCAAGTACTAAAAATTAACATTTTATTTAAAATATTGAATCTGTCCAATTACTTTTGGTCCTTTTGAAAACAGGGTGGCACATGTTAAGGAGCTGAAACTTCTAAACCCTTCCTCCAGTTTCAATTTGGATACCCTCAAATGAAAGCTGAAAGTCTGTACTACAACTGCATCTGAATTGTTTTGTTTAAAATTCATTGTGGTAATGCCTATAACCAAAATTAGAAAAATATTGTCTCTGTCCAAATATATATGGACCTAACTGTATATATGAAATATTGTGATTAATGCACATATGAATGCTGATTAAGCAACTAAAGTGTAGTTGTCTCCGTTTTCTGCATCTAGGACAAAGTTGAGACATCTGATCATCACTTAGTACATCTGGTGCTGTTCCGCTTTTTGCTTGGAAAGCCCCAAACAGTCTGTCTGGCTTATATCAGTTTATGTCAGCCATTTTAAGCAATTGATTATAGTGTATATATTAGCTGTGAGTATATATGAGTTTATATGCAAGTGAGATCTATATGAAATATATATATATTTCCATCACAATCCCCCTTAGATATCACTTGCCCTAATCCTAACCTCCTGTCCCAAAGCACTGCAACTCTTTTGTTCCGCCAGTGAGCTGATGCATGCCTAGCGCATACACCCCACTCTGTACAGACTTTCGCAAATGGGTGGTCAGGAGATCTGCCCCTAACAGGGGCTCATGGCATTGTAATTATAGTCTCTTAGTCAACAGCATGTGTAGTCAGCGGTGTGTATTCTTTATCTGGTAGGTCATCTATCCGGTCAGGCAGGGCATCCACAACATCATTCTGGCTTGGGTGTATCTTCGGGTATGGGAGCTTTCTTGCAGTGTGATGCGTGGATCCAAGTGGGTCTTCCCTCCAGTTTCACAGAGGTTGTTGTCATCAGTAGCACTTTGGAAAGGACCATCAAATCTGGAATCGAATGGTGTTCTCCTTACAAACATATTCACCAACACCCAGCCTTCTGGCTTCAAGGAGTGCGCACCGGATACTGAATCTGGATCTGGCAATGAAGAAAAAACTCGAGAATGGATATCAGCAAGTTTCTTGGTGAGTTCATCTACATAAGCATAGTATCATATTGCATAGTCAGCTGCTAAGGGAAGAATACCCCTAACCTGGGACTAGACCCAAACAAAATTTCATAAGGTAACAGCTTTTCTGGGCCTCTGGGAGTGTGCCTTACACTAAATAGTGTGATTGGGAGTGTCTCATGCCATGGTTTATTTGTCTCTGGGGCAACTTTCAACACCCTGTTCTCAAGTGTACCGTTTAGTCTTTCCACTTTCACCTCTACTCTGGGGGTGGTAGGTAGGGAGTGTGTAGGCTTAAATTAACCCTACTGCTGACCAGATCTCTCGTGTTAGATTTGCTGTGAATGTGGGTCCCTCATCACTCTCTATCACTAGGGTTGAGCGAAACGGGTCGGCCAGATTCAGAAGTCGCCGACTTTTGGCAAAGTCGGGTTTCATGAAACCCGACCCGACCCCTGTGTGGGGTCGGCCATGAGGTCGGCGATCTTCTGATCTGGAATCGGAATTCCGATACCGAGTTCCGATATGTTTAAGATATCGGGAATCGGTATCGGAATTCATATTTAAGTGTAAAATAAAGAATAAAAATAAAAAAATATTGATATACTCACCCTTGGACGCGCCCTGGTTCTCACCGGCAGCCTTCCTCCTAAGAATGAGCGCCTGAAGGGCCTTCGATGACGCTGCGGCTTGTGATTGGTCGCGTGAGCGGTCACATGGGCGGTCACGCGACCAATCACAAGCCGTGACGTCATCTAAGGTCCTTCAGGCGCTAATTCTTAAGAAGGAAGCGTCTGAGGGCGCGTCTGAGGGTGAGTATATTCCTAATAGGTATATACTCACCCTCGGACGCGCCCTGGTTCTAACCCGCGGCCTTCCTTCCTAAGAATCAGCGCCTGAAGGACCTTAGATGACATCGCGGCTTGTGATTAGTCGTGTGACGCCCATGTGGCCGCTCACGCGACCAATCACAAGCCGCGACGTCATCGAAGGTCCTTCAGGCGCTCATTCTTAGGAAGGAAGGCTGCCGGTCAGAACCAGGGCGCGTCCGAGGGTAAGTATATCAATATTTTTTATTTTGATTCTTTATTTTACACTTAAATATGGATCCCAGGGCCTGAAGGAGAGTTTCCTCTCCTTCAGACCCTGGGAACCATTAGAAACCCAATGCACTGCATTGGGTTTCGTCTTTCGGCCGACCCCGACCCCGACTTTTCTATAGGATCGGCCGATTTCACTCGACCCAACTTTTGAAAAAGTCGGGTTTCGTGAAACCCGACCCGATCCTATAAAAAGAAAAGTCGCTCAACCCTATCTATCACTTCTGGAACCCCATATCTGCACACTATCTCTGAGAGTAGCTTCTTTGCAGTAGTCTTCGTCGACTGGTTTCTTGCTGGAAAAGCTTCTGGCCATCCTGAGAACACATCCACGACCACAAGGGCGTAAATGAATCCTCCACTTGGCGGCATCTGGATGTGATCTATCTGGATCCTCTGGAAGGGGTACAGTGGTCTTGCAAGATGGTGTGTGGGAACTTTCTCCACTCGTCCAGGGTTGCATTTGCCGCAGGTCAAACAGCTGCTAGTGAATTTGGCTGTTAGGGTGGAGATCCCTGGAGCGAACCAGTAGGCACCTATCAGATCATTCATCTGTGTCTTTGATCTGTGTGTGGGCCCATGTGCCCATTGAACCACTGAGGGTACATGCTTCGGGGTAAACAGGGTTTGTAGTACATTGAGTATACCCTTCCTTCTTGATGTGTTGCACCCTTCCGCATCCAACTCTCCTTCTCCTCCTTTGGAGCTTGCTCCTGCAACTTCTTAAACAGGTCCCAGGACGTCATCTTGTCAGGTGTCTTGTCTTCAGTTGCCATGTAGTAGCCATCCGGCTCTACGACCTCTCCCACTTCTCCATATTGTCTTCCTTTGGCTGCTTCTTTGGCTGCCATATCCGCCATGTTGTTGCCCCATGCCTCCACTGTGTTCAGTTTTCCATGCGCTTTGACTTTTAGTACTGCCACCATTTTGGAAGTTGGAGTGCGTCCAGGAGGTCCTTAATGGCTCCATGATGCTTTACAGTTGTTCCGCTTGCTGTGATGAAGTCTCTTACAGCCCAGACGGGTCCAAAGTCATGTGCTATGCCATGCGAGTACGTTGAATCGGTATATATGTTCGCAGTTTTGCCTTCTGCAATCTGGCAGGCCTTCGTCAGCGCTAACAATTCTGCTTCCTGGGCTGACAGGCTAGACGGCAGACTTCTGGACCACAGGATTTCTTGATTGCTGGTCACTGCACATCCCGTGTGGAATCTTCCTTCATCATCTGCAAATCTGGAGCCATCTACATAGATGATCAACTCTGGGTTGGTCAGTGGCTCTTCTGACGCATTGGGTAGTCCTGCTGTTTCCTGCTGCATGATTCTGAAGCAATCAGGGTCATCAGTCTGGAGCGAATCCAGATCCTTATGAAAGGTATCATGCAGATTTTGATCTGAAGGGTCCGTATCCACATCCCCTCTTGGGAGTGGGAGTAGAGTGGCTGGTTTGAGGACTGTGCATCTGGAGATGGTGAAATTGTCAGGCAGGAGTAGAGAGCACTGAAGACGAAGCTGCCTGGAGGTGGAGAGATGTTTCGGCTGGGTTTGGTTGAGAATTGCTGTGATGTCATGCGGAGCAAGGATTTCCAGTGGATGTCCAAGAATGATGTCAGAGGTTGTCCAGGAGGGCGTGTGCTGCAAATACTGATCTCATGCAGGAGGGGGCTCCCCTTGTAACTGAATCCAGGCAAGCTTAAAAGTAGCCTAGAGGTCTCTGCTTTCCCCCGTGAAGCTGCATCAGGACTCCAGTAGCATGGCCTTCTTTTTCCATGAAGTAGAGGTGGAATGGCTTCTCGTAGTCAGGTAGGCCTACTGCTGGCGCTGAGACTACAGAGTCTTTTAACTTCTTGAACAAGTTGAAGGCTGCATCTGTCAGGAGGAACAGGGTTACACTGATGCAATCGTACAGAGGCTGCATTTGGACTGAGGCATCAGGGATCCAGGCTCTGCAATACGAAACTAGGCCAAGGAAGGCCTGTAGCGCCTTTGGAGTTGCTGGAGGAGCCATCTTCTCCACTGTGTTCTTCCGGTCATCGGTCAGGTGTTTCGTCTGGTGAGCAATACAGTGCCCCAGGAACGTAACTCGCTTCAGACACCACTGGACTTTGTTCTTTGAGGCCTAGCAGTGCTGCTCCACCAGGTAGAGTAGGAGAGACACGGAATGTGCATTACACGTGTCAAAGTCAACTGCACAAAGGAGTAGATCGTCCACATATTGTAGCAGGGTTACTTCTGCATGTTCTGTTGTCTAGTTGGCGGGACTGTGGTCATTACCTTGGTGAATTGTGAGGGGCTGTTCCTGGCACCCTGGGGCATCACCGCCCATGTGTACTGTGCCCCCTGGTGTAGACACAAGAGAACAATTAAGGAAACAGGAACACATGGGCTACTTGCACAGTGAACAAGTCTGTATGATCATGTTCACACACTCTGCTCTGATAAGGGTATACCGTGAAGATTGGTAGAGCAGCTTAGTATACATTTTTTGCAAAAAACGTATCAACCAAATACCCTGTTTTTTACATCTTTTACTAGCACTTGCGGATTACTGCAACATTTTTTCAAACTGAGTGTTTTTGGTTTTACTATTCTCTTTTGTGTCTTCAGGTTTCTTGGTGGTGTGTGAACATGATCATACAGACTTGTTCACTGTGCAAGTAGCCCATGTGTTCCTGTTTCCATAATTGTTCTCTTGTGTCTACAAGACTGGGGAGTTCCACCACTCCTCTTGGGCTATCTGCACAAAAGCTGTTCTACCCTGTATGCACACATGGATTTTTCCTCTCTGAACCCTGTTCACACAGGTTATATACAGATGATCAGGTTTTTAAATACATCAGATAGGGATTGCATACATTAGTTAGGACTGCTCTGATAAGGGTATACCGTGAAGATTGGTAGAGCAGCTTAGTATACATTTTTTGCAAAAAACGTATCAACCAAATACCCTGTTTTTTACATCTTTTACTAGCACTTGCGGATTACTGCAACATTTTTTCAAACTGAGTGTTTTTGGTTTTACTATTCTCTTTTGTGTCTTCAGGTTTCTTGGTGGTGTGTGAACATGATCATACAGACTTGTTCACTGTGCAAGTAGCCCATGTGTTCCTGTTTCCATAATTGTTCTCTTGTGTCTACAAGACTGGGGAGTTCCACCACTCCTCTTGGGCTATCTGCACAAAAGCTGTTCTACCCTGTATGCACACATGGATTTTTCCTCTCTGAACCCTGTTCACACAGGTTATATACAGATGATCAGGTTTTTAAATACATCAGATAGGGATTGCATACATTAGTTAGGACTGCTCTGATAAGGGTATACCGTGAAGATTGGTAGAGCAGCTTAGTATACATTTTTTGCAAAAAACATATCAACCAAATACCCTGTTTTTTACATCTTTTACTAGCACTTGCGGATTACTGCAACATTTTTTCAAACTGAGTGTTTTTGGTTTTACTATTCTCTTTTGTGTCTTCAGGTTTCTTGGTGGTGTGTGAACATGATCATACAGACTTGTTCACTGTGCAAGTAGCCCATGTGTTCCTGTTTCCATAATTGTTCTCTTGTGTCTACAAGACTGGGGAGTTCCACCACTCCTCTTGGGCTATCTGCACAAAAGCTGTTCTACCCTGTATGCACACATGGATTTTTCCTCTCTGAACCCTGTTCACACAGGTTATATACAGATGATCAGGTTTTTAAATACATCAGATAGGGATTGCATACATTAGTTAGGACTGCTCTGATAAGGGTATACCGTGAAGATTGGTAGAGCAGCTTAGTATACATTTTTTGCAAAAAACGTATCAACCAAATACCCTGTTTTTTACATCTTTTACTAGCACTTGCGGATTACTGCAACATTTTTTCAAACTGAGTGTTTTTGGTTTTACTATTCTCTTTTGTGTCTTCAGGTTTCTTGGTGGTGTGTGAACATGATCATACAGACTTGTTCACTGTGCAAGTAGCCCATGTGTTCCTGTTTCCATAATTGTTCTCTTGTGTCTACAAGACTGGGGAGTTCCACCACTCCTCTTGGGCTATCTGCACAAAAGCTGTTCTACCCTGTATGCACACATGGATTTTTCCTCTCTGAACCCTGTTCACACAGGTTATATACAGATGATCAGGTTTTTAAATACATCAGATAGGGATTGCATACATTAGTTAGGACTGCTCTGATAAGGGTATACCGTGAAGATTGGTAGAGCAGCTTAGTATACATTTTTTGCAAAAAACGTATCAACCAAATACCCTGTTTTTTACATCTTTTACTAGCACTTGCGGATTACTGCAACATTTTTTCAAACTGAGTGTTTTTGGTTTTACTATTCTCTTTTGTGTCTTCAGGTTTCTTGGTGGTGTGTGAACATGATCATACAGACTTGTTCACTGTGCAAGTAGCCCATGTGTTCCTGTTTCCATAATTGTTCTCTTGTGTCTACAAGACTGGGGAGTTCCACCACTCCTCTTGGGCTATCTGCACAAAAGCTGTTCTACCCTGTATGCACACATGGATTTTTCCTCTCTGAACCCTGTTCACACAGGTTATATACAGATGATCAGGTTTTTAAATACATCAGATAGGGATTGCATACATTAGTTAGGACTGCTCTGATAAGGGTATACCGTGAAGATTGGTAGAGCAGCTTAGTATACATTTTTTGCAAAAAACGTATCAACCAAATACCCTGTTTTTTACATCTTTTACTAGCACTTGCGGATTACTGCAACATTTTTTCAAACTGAGTGTTTTTGGTTTTACTATTCTCTTTTGTGTCTTCAGGTTTCTTGGTGGTGTGTGAACATGATCATACAGACTTGTTCACTGTGCAAGTAGCCCATGTGTTCCTGTTTCCATAATTGTTCTCTTGTGTCTACAAGACTGGGGAGTTCCACCACTCCTCTTGGGCTATCTGCACAAAAGCTGTTCTACCCTGTATGCACACATGGATTTTTCCTCTCTGAACCCTGTTCACACAGGTTATATACAGATGATCAGGTTTTTAAATACATCAGATAGGGATTGCATACATTAGTTAGGACTGCTCTGATAAGGGTATACCGTGAAGATTGGTAGAGCAGCTTAGTATACATTTTTTGCAAAAAACGTATCAACCAAATACCCTGTTTTTTACATCTTTTACTAGCACTTGCGGATTACTGCAACATTTTTTCAAACTGAGTGTTTTTGGTTTTACTATTCTCTTTTGTGTCTTCAGGTTTCTTGGTGGTGTGTGAACATGATCATACAGACTTGTTCACTGTGCAAGTAGCCCATGTGTTCCTGTTTCCATAATTGTTCTCTTGTGTCTACAAGACTGGGGAGTTCCACCACTCCTCTTGGGCTATCTGCACAAAAGCTGTTCTACCCTGTATGCACACATGGATTTTTCCTCTCTGAACCCTGTTCACACAGGTTATATACAGATGATCAGGTTTTTAAATACATCAGATAGGGATTGCATACATTAGTTAGGACTGCTCTGATAAGGGTATACCGTGAAGATTGGTAGAGCAGCTTAGTATACATTTTTTGCAAAAAACGTATCAACCAAATACCCTGTTTTTTACATCTTTTACTAGCACTTGCGGATTACTGCAACATTTTTTCAAACTGAGTGTTTTTGGTTTTACTATTCTCTTTTGTGTCTTCAGGTTTCTTGGTGGTGTGTGAACATGATCATACAGACTTGTTCACTGTGCAAGTAGCCCATGTGTTCCTGTTTCCATAATTGTTCTCTTGTGTCTACAAGACTGGGGAGTTCCACCACTCCTCTTGGGCTATCTGCACAAAAGCTGTTCTACCCTGTATGCACACATGGATTTTTCCTCTCTGAACCCTGTTCACACAGGTTATTGTTGTGAGTTCTGTTTTTGGGCTCCCTCTGGTGGTTACTGATGGTACTGGGTGACTTGTCTTTCCTGGGTTTCTGGGTTCCACCTGTTCCATCAGCATATGGGAGTTTCCTATTTAACCTGGCTTTGCTGGCATTTCCTCGCCGGTTATCAATGTATCCAGTGTGTCTTGTTACCTCTGCTCCCTGCTCCTAGAACCTTCTGGTCAAGCTAAGTTTGGATTTTCCTGTTTTGGTGTTTTGCTTTATTTGGTTTTTAGTCCAGCCTGCAGATATGTGATTCTTGCTGCTGGTTGCTCTAGTGGGCTGAAATTGCTCCTCATGTACCATGAGTTGGCACATGAGTTCAAGTAATTTCAGGATGGTTTTTTGAAGGGTTTTTCGCTGACCGCGCAGTTCACTTTTGTATCCTCTGCTATCTAGCTTTAGCGGGCCTCATTTTGCTGAAACTGTTTTCATACTGCGTTTGTGCTTTCCTCTCATTTCACCGTCATTATATGTGGGGGGCTGCTATTTCTGTGGGGGATTTCTCTGGAGGCAAGAGAGGTCTGTGTTTCTACTAATAGGGGAAGTTAGATCTTCGGCTGGAGCGAGACGTCTAGGATCATCGTAGGCACGTTCCCCGGCTACTTTTATTTGTGTGTTAGGTTCAGGGTCGCGGTCAGCTCAGGTTCCATCGCCCTAGAGCTTGTTTGTATCTGTGCTTGTCCTTTGGTGATCCCCTGCCATTGGGATCATGACAGTATAACCGGCCCACAAAGTGTTAATTGTATTGGCTGAAGTAGGAGGATAAGTAGTCTGAGGAAGTTTTTTTTTTTTTTTTTTTCCTTCTCTTTCCCTCAGAGTTTGCTGCCTAGCCTTATTGCAGCCTGGCTACTTCCTCCTCCTCTTAATCTTTGAATGGCTCTGATCCCAGCTGTTTATCGTGGACGTCCAGAGTTTGGCTTCCAGCCTGAATAATCTTGCCACTAAGGTTCAAAATATACAGGATTTTGTTGTACATGTTCCTATGTCTGAACCTAGAATTCCTGTCCCAGAGTTTTTTTCTGGAGATAGATCTCGTTTTCTGAATTTTAGGAACAATTGCAAGTTGTTTCTTTCTCTGAAATCTCGCTCCTCTGGAGACCCTGCTCAGCAAGTCAAGATAATTATATCTTTCCTGCGGGGTGACCCTCAGGATTGGGCATTTGCATTGGCACCAGGGGACCCTGCGTTGCTTAATGCGGATGCGTTTTTTCTGGCATTGGGTTTGCTCTATGAGGAACCTAACCAAGAGATTCAGGCTGAAAAAGCTTTGTTGGCCCTCTCTCAGGGGCAAGATGAAGCAGAAATTTATTGTCAAAAATTTCGGAAGTGGTCGGTGCTTACTCAGTGGAATGAGTGCGCTCTGGCTGCAAAGTTCAGAGATGGCCTTTCTGAGGCCATTAAAGATGTTATGGTGGGGTTCCCTGCGCCTGCTGGTCTGAATGAGTCTATGACTATGGCTGTTCAGATTGATCGGCGTTTACGGGAGCGCAAACCTGTGCATCATTTGGCGGTGTCGTCTGAACCGTCACCTGAGATAATGCAATGTGATAGAATTCAGTCCAGAAGTGAACGGCAAAAGTATAGGCGGAAAAAAGGGTTGTGCTTTTATTGTGGTGATTCAGCTCATGTTATATCAGCATGCTCTAAACGCACAAAAAAGGTTGATAAGTCTGTTGCCATTAGTACTTTACAGTCTAAGTTCATTCTGTCTGTGACTCTGATTTGTTCATTATCATCCATTTCCGTCGATGCCTATGTGGATTCAGGCGCTGCCCTGAGTCTTATGGATTGGTCATTTGCCAATCGCTGTGGGTTTAGTCTGGAGCCTCTGGAAGTCCCTATTCCTTTGAAGGGAATTGACTCTACACCTTTGGTTATGAATAAACCTCAGTACTGGACACAAGTGACCATGCGTATGACTCCCGTTCATCAGGAGGTGATTCGCTTCCTGGTACTGTATAATTTGCATGATGTTCTAGTACTTGGTCTGCCATGGTTACAAACTCATAATCCAGTCCTTGACTGGAAAAAAATGTCTGTGTTAAGCTGGGGTTGTCAGGGGGTTCATGATGATGCACCTCCGATTTCTATCGCTTCATCTACTCCTTCTGAGATTCCTGTGTTTTTGTCTGACTATTGGGATGTTTTTGAGGAGCCTAAGCTCAGTTCGCTTCCTCCTCACAGGGATTGCGATTGTGCTATAAATTTAATTCCAGGCAGTAAATTTCCTAAAGGTCGTTTGTTCAATCTGTCAGTGCCAGAGCATACTGCTATGCGGGATTATGTTAAGGAGTCCTTGGAAAAGGGACATATTCGTCCATCTTTGTCCCCTTTGGGAGCAGGTTTTTTTTTCGTGGCCAAAAAAGATGGTTCCTTGAGGCCTTGTATAGATTATCGTCTTTTGAATAAGATTACCGTAAAATATCAGTATCCTTTGCCATTGTTGACTGATTTGTTTGCTCGCATTAAGGGGGCTAAATGGTTCACTAAGATTGATCTTCGGGGTGCGTATAATCTTATACGAATAAAGCAAGGTGATGAGTGGAAAACCGCATTTAATACGCCTGAGGGCCATTTTGAGTATTTGGTAATGCCTTTTGGACTTTCTAATGCTCCTTCAGTCTTCCAGTCCTTTATGCACGATATTTTCCGTGAATATCTGGATAAATTTATGATTGTGTATTTGGATGATATTTTGGTTTTTTCTGATGACTGGGAGTCTCATGTTCAGCAGGTCAGGAAGGTGTTTCAGGTCCTGCGGGCCAATTCCTTGTTTGTAAAAGGCTCAAAGTGTCTCTTTGGAGTCCAGAAGATTTCTTTCTTGGGGTATATTTTTTCCCCTTCTACTATTGAGATGGATCCCGTTAAGGTTCAGGCTATTTGTGACTGGACGCAGCCTACATCTCTTAAGAGTCTACAGAAGTTCTTGGGCTTTGCTAATTTCTATCGTCGTTTTATAACTAATTTTTCTAGTGTTGTTAAGCCTTTGACGGATTTGACTAAGAAGGGTGCTGATGTTGCTAATTGGTCTCCTGCGGCTGTGGAGGCCTTTCAGGAACTTAAGCGCCGGTTTTCTTCTGCTCCTGTGTTGCGTCAGCCAGATGTTTCGCTCCCTTTTCAGGTTGAGGTTGATGCTTCCGAGATTGGAGCGGGGGCGGTTTTGTCACAGAGAAGCTCCGATGGCTCAGTGATGAAGCCATGCGCGTTTTTTTCTAGAAAGTTTTCGCCGGCTGAGCGGAATTATGATGTTGGTAATCGGGAACTTTTGGCCATGAAGTGGGCATTTGAGGAGTGGCGTCATTGGCTAGAGGGTGCTAGACATCGTGTGGTGGTCTTGACTGATCACAAAAATTTGATTTACCTTAAGTCTGCCAGGCGTCTGAATCCTAGACAGGCTCGTTGGTCACTGTTTTTCTCTCGTTTCAATTTTGTGGTTTCATACCTGCCAGGTTCAAAGAATGTGAAGGCGGATGCTCTTTCTAGGAGTTTTGTGCCTGACTCCCTTGGAAATTCTGAGCCCTCTGGTATCCTTAGGGATGGGGTGATTTTGTCTGCTGTCTCCCCAGACTTGCGACGTGCTTTGCAGGAGTTTCAGGCGGGTAAACCTGATCGTTGTCCGCCTGAGAGACTGTTTGTTCCGGATAATTGGACCAGTAGAGTCATCTCCGAGGTCCATTCTTCTGCGTTGGCAGGTCATCCTGGAATATTTGGTACTAGAGACTTGGTGGCCAGGTCTTTTTGGTGGCCTTCCTTCTCGAGGGATGTGCGTTCTTTTGTGCAGTCTTGTGAGGTTTGTGCTCGGGCTAAGCCTTGCTGTTCTCGGGCCAGTGGATTGTTGTCACCTTTGCCTATCCCGAAGAGGCCTTGGACGCACATTTCCATGGACTTTATTTCGGATCTCCCTGTCTCTCAAAAAATGTCCGTCATCTGGGTTGTGTGTGATCGCTTTTCATAGGGCTCATCCTGGTCGCCCTGGTGGTTCTCGTGAGGGTTCGGTGACCCCTCCTCAAGGGGGGGGTACTGTTGTGAGTTCTGTTTTTGGGCTCCCTCTGGTGGTTACTGATGGTACTGGGTGACTTGTCTTTCCTGGGTTTCTGGGTTCCACCTGTTCCATCAGCATATGGGAGTTTCCTATTTAACCTGGCTTTGCTGGCATTTCCTCGCCGGTTATCAATGTATCCAGTGTGTCTTGTTACCTCTGCTCCCTGCTCCTAGAACCTTCTGGTCAAGCTAAGTTTGGATTTTCCTGTTTTGGTGTTTTGCTTTATTTGGTTTTTAGTCCAGCCTGCAGATATGTGATTCTTGCTGCTGGTTGCTCTAGTGGGCTGAAATTGCTCCTCATGTACCATGAGTTGGCACATGAGTTCAAGTAATTTTAGGATGGTTTTTTGAAGGGTTTTTCGCTGACCGCGCAGTTCACTTTTGTATCCTCTGCTATCTAGCTTTAGCGGGCCTCATTTTGCTGAAACTGTTTTCATACTGCGTATGTGCTTTCCTCTCATTTCACCGTCATTATATGTGGGGGGCTGCTATTTCTGTGGGGGATTTCTCTGGAGGCAAGAGAGGTCTGTGTTTCTACTAATAGGGGAAGTTAGATCTTCGGCTGGAGCGAGACGTCTAGGATCATCGCAGGCACGTTCCCCGGCTACTTTTATTTGTGTGTTAGGTTCAGGGTCGCGGTCAGCTCAGGTTCCATCGCCCTAGAGCTTGTTTGTATCTGTGCTTGTCCTTTGGTGATCCCCTGCCATTGGGATCATGACAGGTTATATACAGATGATCAGGTTTTTAAATACATCAGATAGGGATTGCATACATTAGTTAGGACTGCTCTGATAAGGGTATACCGTGAAGATTGGTAGAGCAGCTTAGTATACATTTTTTGCAAAAAACGTATCAACCAAATACCCTGTTTTCTACATCTTTTACTAGCACTTGCGGATTACTGCAACATTTTTTCAAACTGAGTGTTTTTGGTTTTACTATTCTCTTTTGTGTCTTCAGGTTTCTTGGTGGTGTGTGAACATGATCATACAGACTTGTTCACTGTGCAAGTAGCCCATGTGTTCCTGTTTCCATAATTGTTCTCTTGTGTCTACAAGACTGGGGAGTTCCACCACTCCTCTTGGGCTATCTGCACAAAAGCTGTTCTACCCTGTATGCACACATGGATTTTTCCTCTCTGAACCCTGTTCACACAGGTTATATACAGATGATCAGGTTTTTAAATACATCAGATAGGGATTGCATACATTAGTTAGGACTGCTCTGATAAGGGTATACCGTGAAGATTGGTAGAGCAGCTTAGTATACATTTTTTGCAAAAAACGTATCAACCAAATACCCTGTTTTTTACATCTTTTACTAGCACTTGCGGATTACTGCAACATTTTTTCAAACTGAGTGTTTTTGGTTTTACTATTCTCTTTTGTGTCTTCAGGTTTCTTGGTGGTGTGTGAACATGATCATACAGACTTGTTCACTGTGCAAGTAGCCCATGTGTTCCTGTTTCCATAATTGTTCTCTTGTGTCTACAAGACTGGGGAGTTCCACCACTCCTCTTGGGCTATCTGCACAAAAGCTGTTCTACCCTGTATGCACACTTGGATTTTTCCTCTCTGAACCCTGTTCACACAGGTTATATACAGATGATCAGGTTTTTAAATACATCAGATAGGGATTGCATACATTAGTTAGGACTGCTCTGATAAGGGTATACCGTGAAGATTGGTAGAGCAGCTTAGTATACATTTTTTGCAAAAAACGTATCAACCAAATACCCTGTTTTTTACATCTTTTACTAGCACTTGCGGATTACTGCAACATTTTTTCAAACTGAGTGTTTTTGGTTTTACTATTCTCTTTTGTGTCTTCAGGTTTCTTGGTGGTGTGTGAACATGATCATACAGACTTGTTCACTGTGCAAGTAGCCCATGTGTTCCTGTTTCCATAATTGTTCTCTTGTGTATACAAGACTGGGGAGTTCCACCACTCCTCTTGGGCTATCTGCACAAAAGCTGTTCTACCCTGTATGCACACATGGATTTTTCCTCTCTGAACCCTGTTCACACAGGTTATATACAGATGATCAGGTTTTTAAATACATCAGATAGGGATTGCATACATTAGTTAGGACTGCTCTGATAAGGGTATACCGTGAAGATTGGTAGAGCAGCTTAGTATACATTTTTTGCAAAAAACGTATCAACCAAATACCCTGTTTTTTACATCTTTTACTAGCACTTGCGGATTACTGCAACATTTTTTCAAACTGAGTGTTTTTGGTTTTACTATTCTCTTTTGTGTCTTCAGGTTTCTTGGTGGTGTGTGAACATGATCATACAGACTTGTTCACTGTGCAAGTAGCCCATGTGTTCCTGTTTCCATAATTGTTCTCTTGTGTCTACAAGACTGGGGAGTTCCACCACTCCTCTTGGGCTATCTGCACAAAAGCTGTTCTACCCTGTATGCACACATGGATTTTTCCTCTCTGAACCCTGTTCACACAGGTTATATACAGATGATCAGGTTTTTAAATACATCAGATAGGGATTGCATACATTAGTTAGGACTGCTCTGATAAGGGTATACCGTGAAGATTGGTAGAGCAGCTTAGTATACATTTTTTGCAAAAAACGTATCAACCAAATACCCTGTTTTTTACATCTTTTACTAGCACTTGCGGATTACTGCAACATTTTTTCAAACTGAGTGTTTTTGGTTTTACTATTCTCTTTTGTGTCTTGAGCTGTCCATTGCCTGATGTGTCTGGGGGCGGCCTGCTGCGGCCTTTCTACAAGGGGATTGCCATCTTCTTCTCCCAAGATCATGACTGGCAAAGGTTGGACTGTATTTGAGACATAGAAGGTGCCTTGTACTGTGAGCACTGGATACAGAGACACCACATTGTTTGAATTTGGAATTTGCTGGACTGGCAACAAGAAGAAGAAGAAGAGGAGTGTGGAAAAGGAGGAGATAGGTGATGCAGAGAAGAAAGAGGAGGAGGTGATGAGAGGGGTGAAGGATGTGGAGAAGAAAGAACAGAAGAAGATAGGTGTGGCAGGGAAAGAGAAGGAGTGAGAGGTGAAGAGGAAAGAGAAGGAGGAGGAGAGAGAGGTGTGGTGAAGGAAGAGAATGAGGAGGGAGAGGTGGAGAGGAAAGAGGTGGAGAGAGAGGTGAAGACGAAAGAGATGAAGAGGGAGGAGGAGATGAAGGGCGCTGAGAAGATAGAGGAGGTGGAGGAGAGGGGTGTGGTGAAGAAAGAGAAGGAGTGAAGTGGGAGAGAGAAGGAGGAGATAGAAATTAAAAATGAGGAGAGGGGAGCGACAGAGGAGGGGAAGGATGAGAGAGTTCCTCCCCTTTTGCGCAACCTGAGAGGCATGGTTGGAACAATGATGCCTTCTCCCTGTAGGGATGGGCGGGGCGCGCCACATACTGCACAAGTCTCCCTATACAATGGATTCTGCTGAGAGCAGACTGAACACGTCCAATAACTCCCGTCCCCGTATGGGGGAGGCGCTGATGGCTTAACACCTTTTCCCATCTTGTACACACAAAAATCACTTCCTGATTTGTTCACATATCTTTCTGTACCTCCTAAATGATGTAGCTCTACTGGCATCCAGCAATTTAACATCAACTAACTTCCCTGTTTTATCTTTCTCAATACGTCATGCCATTCCACAGCCTAAAGTTTGCCATTCTTATGAATCCCACATACTTTATACCTTCGAAAATTCTTCACATACTTAACACAGTTCTGCCACTATCTGGGGTCTGTTTTCTCATCAGAAAGTAAGAGACCCTCCTGCAGCTTGGCCACCTTATTCCTCATGGCAAAAAAACAAAAATGAAAAAACATACAAAAAAGGAAAAACAACAACAAAAAATTCAAAAAGGTTGGTATAGAAAAATAAAAAAACTTCCAAAAAGGTTGGTACAAAAAAACAACAAACTTAAAAGTTTTAAAAGTTTGTTACAGAAGGAAAATCTTCAAAAACTAAAAAAAGTCTTAACAGCTTCTAACACTTCAGTTTGTGTCCAGATGCAAACACACACTTCCCCTTTCTTATGCTGGTGTATTCAAAGTCACTAAAATGACATATCTAAAAACAAGTAGCTCACAGCAATAGTGATAGATACCACTCAGTTTCAGTTCCTCAATATTCCTAAGCTAACACTTATCTCAGAGTGCAAGAACAGGAAACCAAGCAAAAACAGATGTGACAGTGTGATTTACAATGGATATATCCTTGCCAACAGCAAAAGGGAAGTGCAGAAAAGAGAAAAAACCTTTCTTTTGCAACTTTATGCACTTAAAGCAACAGTACGTGTCATGAACAAGAACAGATAGGCAGATGTCCGTGAGAAATCGATGCCCTCTTTATTATTCTGTGACACGTGCAGGCCGCTCTGGGAACAGACAACTGTCAATCGCACTGGGCACACCTCTGCCCGGGTCGCCTGGGTGACAAGCAAGACAAGCGGGGATCCTATCACCCCAGACCGGTTGTCCTGACTGGCTCGCCGGCTATGGGAATCTGTGGTAGCCCTCTAAGTTATCACCATCCGAGCCTGGATGCTGGGACTGCCTGTCCCTCCTATGCATGGGAATCCTGTGATAACTTATCGAGCGATTTGACCTCCTGTCATCTGTATCCCAGCAACCACAAACAAAACAGTCACTGTTCCAACTATCTCCCGAATCTACACAAACACAGAACACATACACGGCACAGAGCAGACACCTTGGCTTATATCCCAGGGTTTGGATATGGGTGTGGACTTTTTACACTACCTGGGAATGCGGTGGTGACCACATCTGATCGGCAAGAGTTATAGACCCAGACTGGGCACAGGGGACATTCAGGTAAGATGACAAGATTTTCTTACCTTACTTATGGGGCTGCACAGTCTCCGTCCCGTGAGCCGAGGCTGTGGCCAACACCTCTGTCGCTCCGGTCAGCAGGGTCCCTGTGTGTTTCGCCTACTGCCCCACATTGGGCGCCAGATGTTATGGAAATTTGGTTTGGATAAATCTATCCCTGTGTGTGTTGCAGCCATTCCCAATAAGACTGAGTATTTTGAGCGCTCATTAAGAATGGACTGTACACTATGGTGACAGAATAACAGTCCATCAATACTGATGATTTATTGTACATACATGGTTTTATAATTGCTTATAGAAAGGGGGTGGTTAGTTAATTACCATATTGTCAAGCTCCACTGTTATTGGTTATCTAAATATACATGGAATATTGTGATTAATGCACATATGAATGCTGATTAAGCAACTAAATTGTAGCTGTCTCCGTTTTCTGCATCTAGGACAAAGTTGAGACAATTGGTCATCAATTAGTACATCTGGTGCTGTTCCGCTTTTTGCTTGGAAAGCCCCAAACAGTCTGTCTGGCTTATATCAGTTTATGTCAGCCATTTTAAGCAATTGATTATAGTGTATATATTAGCTCTGAGTATATATGAGTTTATATGCAAGTGAGATCTAAATATATATATATATATATATGTATATATATATATATATATATATATGTATATATATATATATATATATACAGTGCCTACAAGTAGTATTCAACCCCCTGCAGATTTAGCAGGTTTACACATTTGGAATTAACTTGGCATTGTGACATTTGGATTGTAGATCAGCCTGGAAGTGTGAAATGCACTGCAGCAAAAAAGAATGTTATTTCTTTGTTTATTTTTTTTTTTAAATTGTGAAAAGTCTTTTCAGAGGGTCATTTATTATTCAACCCCTCAACCCACCAGAATTCTGTTTGGTTCCCCTAAAGTATTAAGAAGTAGTTCAGGCACAAAGAACAATGAGCTTCACATGTTTGGATTAATTATCTCTTTTTCCAGCCTTTTCTGACTATTTAAGACCCTCCCCAAACTTGTGAACAGCACTCATACATGGTCAACATGGAAAGACAAAGGAGCATTCCAAGGCCATCAGAGACAAGATCGTGGAGGGTCACAAGGCTGGCAAGGGGTACAAAACCCTTTCCAAGGAGTTGGGCCTACCTGTCTCCACTGTTGGGAGCATCATCTGGAAGTGGAAGGCTTATGGAACTACTGTTAGCCTTCCACGGCCTGGACAGCCTTTGAAAGTTTCCTCCCGTGCCGAGGCCAGGCTTGTCCGAAGAGTCAAGGCTAACCCAAGGACAACAAGGAAGGAGCTCCGGGAAGATCTCATGGCAGTGGGGACATTGGTTTCAGTCAATACCATAAGTAACGTACTCCACCGCAATGGTCTCCATTCCAGACGAGCCCGTAAGGTACCTTTACTTTCAAAGCGTCATGTCAAGGCTCGTCTACAGTTTGCTCATGATCACTTGGAGGACTCTCAGACTGACTGGTTCAAGGTTCTCTGGTCTGATGACACCAAGATCAAGATCTTTGGTGCCAACCACACACGTGACGTTTGGAGACTGGATGGCACTGCATGCAACCCCAAGAATACCATCCCTACAGTCAAGCATGGTGGTGGCAGCATCATGCTGTGGAGCTGTTTCTCAGCCAAGGGGCCTGGCCATCTGGTCCGCATCCATGGGAAGATGGATAGCACGGCCTACCTGGAGATTTTGGCCAAGAACCTCCACTCCTCTATCAAGGATCTTAAGATGGGTCGTCACTTCATCTTCCAACAACACAACGACCCAAAGCACACAGCCAAGAAAACCAAGGCCTGGTTCAAGAGGCAAAAAATCAAGGTGTTGCAGTGGCCTTAACCCAATCGAAAACTTGTGGAAGGAGCTCAAGATTAAAGTCCACATGAGACACCCAAAGAACCTAGATAACTTGGAGAAGATCTGCATGGAGGAGTGGGCCAAGATAACTCCAGAGACCTGTGCCGGCCTGATCAGGTCTTATAAAAGACGATTATTAGCTGTAATTGCAAACAAAGGTTATTCCACAAAATATTAAACCTAGGGGTTGATTAATAATTGACCCACACTTTTATGTTTAAAATTTATAAAAATTTAACTGAGCAACAAAACTTTTTGGTTTGTAAGATTTATGCATCTGTTAATAAATCCTGCTCTTGTTTGAAGTTTGAAGGCTCTAACTTATTTGCATCTCATTAAACCTGCTAAATCTGCAGAGGGTTGAATACTACTTGTAGGCATTGTATATATATATATATATATATATCCATCACACATGTACCATTAATACCAAGCAGCTTAAGGACAATCTCAGCACATCTTTGGCCCCATCTCCTCCCTCTCCTGTCCAGACTTAGCATTGTCACACTTCAATAATACACTGAAGAATACTCTGCAAGCAGCACCTTCTACACGGAGAAAGACCCGACACCGACAATGGCAGCCCTGGCACACAATGCAAACACGCTTTATTCAGCTTTGCTCAGGGTGTGCAGAGCGGCAGTGGAGAAAATCTCTCTTAGCAGAAGACTTCATCCACTATAACTTCATGCTCAAAACCTATAACTATGCCCTTCATCTGGCCAAACAATCCTAATTCACCTCACTATCCAACAATCCAAAATGACTTTTTGAAACCTTAAACTCCCTCCTGAAGCCTAAAGTACAGGCCCCCATCACCAACCTCAGCGGTGAGGATCTGGCCACTTATTTCATAGAAAAAAATAAACCACATCCATCAGCATATCTCAGCCCAATCTCCTCAGTGCCTGGATCCCCTTCCCTGCCGCACCTCAAGCTTACTAGACATCTTTGAGCCTGTTTCAGAAAAAGAAGTTTCCAAGTTCCTCGCTTCTGCACGGCCTACAACCTGCAATAGTGACCCCATTCCTTCACTTCTCCTGCAGTCTCTCTCACCAGTGGTCACCACTCACCTGACTAAAATGTTTAACCTCTCTCTTTCTTCAGGTATCTTTCCCTCCTCATTTAAACATGCCATCATAACCCCTTTACGTAAAAAGCCATCCCTGGACCAGAACTGCACTGCTAACTACAGACCTGTCTCTAGCCTTTCCTTCATCTCTAAACTCATGGTCTCTGAACGCTTGCTTCACTCCCATCTGATCCACTATCTCTCAGTAACTCTCTTCTCGACCCCTTACAATCTGGTTTCCGCTCTTTACACTCCATTGAAACTGCCCTCACTAAAGTCTCTAATGATCTAATAACAGCTAAATCCAAAGATCATTGCTCCCTGCTGATTCTCCTGGATCTCTCTGCCGCATTTGACACTGTGGATCACCAGCTCCTCCTCACTATGCTCCGCTGTATAGGCCTCAAGGACACAGCCCTCTCCTGGTTCTCCTCCTACCTCTATGACCGCTCCTTCACTGTGTATTTTGCCTGCTCCTCTTCCTCTCCTCGTCCCCTTACTATCGGGGTTCCGCAGGGTTCAGTCCTAGGCCCCCTGTTGTGGATTCTGTTTTTGGGCTCCCTCTGGTGGTTACAGATGGTACTGGGTGACTTGTGTTCTCTGCGGTCTCTGGTGTCCACCTGTTCTATCAGGATATGGGAGTTTCCTATTTAACCTGGCTTTCTTGTCATTTCCTCGCCGGCGATCAATGTAATCAGTGTGTCTTGTTACCTCTGCTTCCCGCTTCTGTAATCTTCAGGACAAGCTAAGTTTTTGATTTTCCTGTTCCACGTTTTGTTTTATTTTTGTTTTAGTCCAGCTTGCAGTTATTTGATTCCTTGTTGCTGGTTGCTCTAGTGGGCTGATATTACTCCTCATGTTCCATGAGTTGGCACATGAGTTCAGGTAATTTCAGGATGGTTTTTTGTAGGGTTTTTCGCTGACCGCGCAGTTCACTTTTGTATCCTCTGCTATCTAGTTTTAGCGGGCCTCATTTTGCTGAATCTGTTTTCATTACTACGTATGTGCTTTCCTCTCATTTCACCATCATTACATGTGGGGGGCTGCTATTTCTGTGGGGTGTTTCTCTGGAGGCAAGAGAGGTCTTTGTTTCTTCTAATAGGGGAAGCTAGTCCTTCGGCTGGCGCGAGACATCTAGAATCATCGTAGGCACGTTCCCCGGCTACTGCTAGTGTTGTGAATTAGGTTCAGGATCGCGGTCAGCTCAGTTTCCATCACCCTAGAGCTAGTTCTGTTTTTTGTGTGCTTGTCCTTTTGTGATCCCCTGCCATTGGGATCATGACAGCCCCCTCCTCTTCTCTCTATACACTGCCTCTATTGGACAAAGAATCAATAGATTTGGATTCCAGTGTCATCTCTATACTGACGACACCCAATTATACACTTCTTCCCCTGACATCACCCCTACCCTAATTCAAAATACCAAGGATTGTCTGTGTGCTGTTTCTAACATCATGTCCTCCCTCTATCTGAAGCTAAATCTTTCCAAAACGGAACTTCTTGTGTTTCTCCCCTCTACTAACCTCACTCTACCTAACATCAAAATTACCTTGGAGGGTTCAACCATAACTCCCAAGCAGCATGCCCGCTGTCTTGGGGTCATATTCGACACCGAACTCAGCTCAGTTTCCATCACCCTAGAGCTAGTTCTGTTTTTTGTGTGCTTGTCCTTTTGTGATCCCCTGCCATTGGGATCATGACAGTATCGCCGGCCTGAAAGTGGTAATCGTATTGGCTGAAGTAGGAGGAAAAGTAGTCTGAGGAAGTTTTTTTTTTTTCCTTCCCTCAGAGTTTGCTGCCTAGCCTTAATTGCAGCCTGGCTGCGTCTTACCTCCTCTTAATCCTTGAATGGCTCTGACCTCAGCTGTTTATCATGGACGTCCAGAGTTTGGCTTCCAGCCTGAATAATCTTGCTGCTAAGGTTCAAAATATACAAGATTTTGTTGTACATGCTCCTATGTCTGAACCTAGAATTCCTATCCCAGAGTTTTTTTTCTGGAGATAGATCTAGTTTTCTGAATTTTAGGAACAGTTGCAAGTTGTTTCTTTCTTTGAAATCTCGCTCCTCTGGAGACCCTGCTCAGCAAGTCAAAATTGTAATATCTTTCCTGCGGGGTGACCCTCAGAATTGGGCATTTGCATTGGCACCAGGGGATCCTGCGTTGCTCAATGTGGATGCGTTTTTTCTGGCATTGGGTTTGCTCTATGAGGAACCTAACCTAGAGATTCAGGCTGAAAAAGCTTTATTGGCTCTCTCTCAGGGACAAGATGAAGCAGAAATATATTGTCAGAAATTTCGGAAATGGTCGGTGCTTACTCAGTGGAATTAGTGCGCTCTGGCTGCAAAATTCAGAGATGGCCTTTCTGAGGCCATTAAAGATGTTATGGTGGGGTTCCCGGCGCCTACAGGTCTGAATGAGTCTATGACTATGGCTATTCAGATTGATCGGCGTTTACGGAAGCGCAAACCTGTGCACCATTTGGCGGTGTCTTCTGAACAGGCACCTGAGACAATGCAATGTGATAGAATTCAGTCCAGAAGTGAACGGCAAAACTATAGGCGGAAAAATGGGTTGTGTTTTTATTGTGGTGATTCATCTCATGTTATATCAGCATGCTCTAAACGCACAAAAAAGGTTGATAAGTCTGTTGCCATTAGTACTTTACAGTCTAAGTTCATTCTGTCTGTGACTCTGATTTGTTCATTATCAGCCATTTCCGTCGATGCCTATGTGGATTCAGGCGCTGCCCTGAGTCTTATGGATTGGTCATTTGCCAACCGCTGTGGGTTTAGTCTGGAGCCTCTGGAAGTCCCTATTCCTTTGAAAGGAATTGACTCTACACCTTTGGCTATGAATAAACCTCAGTACTGGACACACGTGGCCATGCGTATGACTCCCGTTCATCAGGAGGTGATTCGCTTCCTGGTACTGTATAATTTACATGATGTCTTAGTGCTTGGTCTGCCATGGTTACAAACTCATAACCCAGTCTTGGACTGGAAGGCGATGTCTGTGTTAAGCTGGGGATGTCAGGGGGTTCATGATGATGCACCTCCGATTTCTATCGCTTCATCTACTCCTTCTGAGGTTCCTGTCTTTTTGTCTGATTATCGGGATGTTTTTGAGGAGCCTAAGCTCAATTCGCTTCCTCCTCACAGGGATTGCGATTGTGCTATAGATTTGATTCCTGGCAGTAAATTTCCTAAAGGTCGTTTGTTCAATCTGTCAGTGCCAGAGCATACTGCTATGCGGGATTATGTTAAGGAATCCTTGGAAAAGGGACATATCCGTCCATCTTCATCTCCTTTGGGAGCAGGTTTTTTTTTCGTGGCCAAAAAAGATGGTTCCTTGAGGCCTTGTATAGATTACCGTCTTTTGAATAAGATTACGATCAAATATCAGTATCCTTTGCCATTGTTGACTGATTTGTTCGCTCGCATTAAGGAGGCTAAATGGTTCACTAAGATTGATCTTCGGGGTGCGTATAATCTTGTGCGGATTAAGCAGGGTGATGAGTGGAAAACCACATTTAATACGCCTGAGGGCCATTTTGAGTATTTGGTGATGCCTTTTGGACTTTCTAATGCTTCTTCTGTCTTCCAGTCCTTTATGCACGATATTTTCCGTGAATATCTGGATAAATTTATGATTGTGTATTTGGATGATGTTTTGGTTTTTTCTGATGACTGGGAGTCCCATGTTCAGCAGGTCAGGAAAGTGTTTCAGGTCCTGCGGGCCAATTCTTTGTTTGTAAAAGGTTCAAAGTGTCTCTTTGGAGTCCAGAAGATTTCTTTTTTGGGGTATATTTTTTCCCCTTCTACTATTGAGATGGATCCCGTCAAGGTTCAAGCTATTTGTGACTGGACGCAGCCTACATCTCTTAAGAGTCTACAGAAGTTCTTGGGCTTTGCTAATTTTTATCGTCGTTTCATAACTGGTTTTTCTAGTGTTGTTAAGCCTTTGACGGATCTGACTAAGAAGGGTGCTGATGTTGCTGATTGGTCTCCTGCGGCTGTGGAGGCCTTTCAGGAACTTAAGCGCCGGTTTTCTTCTGCTCCTGTGTTGCGTCAGCCAGATGTTTCGCTTCCTTTTCAGGTTGAGGTTGATGCTTCTGAGATTGGAGCGGGGGCGGTTTTGTCACAGAGAAGCTCCGATTGCTCGGTGATGAAGCCATGTGAGTTCTTTTCTAGAAAGTTTTCGCCCACTGAGCGGAATTATGATGTTGGTAATCGGGAGCTTTTGGCCATGAAGTGGGCATTTGAGGGTGGCGTCATTGGCTTGAGGGTGCTAGACATCGTGTGGTGGTCTTGACTGATCACAAAAATCTGATTTACCTTGAGTCTGCCAAGCGTCTGAATCCTAGACAGGCTCGTTGGTCACTGTTTTTCTCCCGTTTCGATTTTGTGGTTTCATACCTGCCAGGTTCAAAGAATGTAAAGGCGGATGCTCTTTCTAGGAGTTTTGTGCCTGATTCCCCTGGAAATTCTGAGCCCACTGGTATCCTTAGGGATGGGGTGATTTTGTCGGCTGTCTTCCCAGACTTGCGACGTGCTTTGCAGGAGTTTCAGGCGGATAAACCTGATCGTTGTCCGCCTGAAAGACTGTTTGTTCCGGATAATTGGACCAGTAGAGTCATCTCCGAGGTCCATTCTTCTGCGTTGGCAGGTCATCCTGGAATATTTGGTACTAGAGACTTGGTGGCCAGGTCTTTTTGGTGGCCTTCCTTGTCGAGGGATGTGCGTTCTTTTGTGCAGTCTTGTGAAGTTTGCGCTCGGGCTAAGCCTTGCTGTTCTCGGGCCAGTGGATTGTTGTCACCTTTGCCTATCCCGAAGAGGCCTTGGACGCACATTTCCATGGACTTTATTTCGGATCTCCCTGTCTCTCAAAAAATGTCCGTCATCTGGGTTGTGTGTGACCGCTTTTCTAAGATGGTTCATCTGGTCCCCTTGCCTAAGTTACCTTCCTCCTCTGAGTTGGTCCCTCTGTTTTTTCAGAACGTGGTTCGTTTGCATGGGATTCCGGAGAACATTGTTTCTGACAGGGGATCCCAGTTTGTGTCTAGATTTTGGCGGACGTTCTGTGCTAAGATGGGCATTGATTTGTCCTTTTCGTCTGCATTCCATCCTCAGACGAATGGCCAGACGGATCGAACTAATCAGACCTTGGAAACTTATTTAAGGTGTTTTGTTTCTGCTGATCAAGATGACTGGGTTACCTTTTTGCCGCTTGCCGAATTTGCCCTTAATAATCGGGCTAGTTCTGCTACCTTGGTTTCTCCTTTCTTTTGTAATTCGGGGTTTCATCCTCGTTTTTCCTCTGGTCAGGTGGAGCCTTCTGATTGTCCTGGAGTGGACATGGTGGTGGATAGGTTGCATCAGATTTGGAGTCATGTGGTGGACAATTTGAAGTTGTCCCAGGAGAGGGCTCAGCAGTTTGCTAATCGCCGTCGCCGCGTGGGTCCTCGACTTCGTGTTGGGGACTTGGTGTGGTTGTCTTCTCGTTTTGTTCCTATGAAGGTCTCTTCTCCTAAGTTCAAGCCTCGGTTTATCGGTCCCTATAGGATCTTGGAAATTCTTAACCCTGTGTCGTTTCGTTTGGATCTCCCGACATCGTTTGCTATTCATAATGTGTTCCATCGGTCGTTGTTGCGGAAGTATGAGGTACCTGTTGTTCCTTCGCTTGAGCCTCCTGCTCCGGTGCTGGTGGAGGGAGAATTGGAGTATGTTGTGGAGAAGATCTTGGATTCTCGTATTTCCAGACGGAAACTTCAGTATTTGGTCAAGTGGAAGGGTTATGGTCAGGAGGATAATTCTTGGGTGGTTGCCTCTGATGTTCATGCTGCTGATTTGGTCCGTGCATTTCATAGGGCTCATCCTGGTCGCCCTGGTGGTTCTCGTGAGGGTTCGGTGACCCCTCCTCAAGGGGGGGGTACTGTTGTGGATTCTGTTTTTGGGCTCCCTCTGGTGGTTACAGATGGTACTGGGTGACTTGTGTTCTCTGCGGTCTCTGGTGTCCACCTGTTCTATCAGGATATGGGAGTTTCCTATTTAACCTGGCTTTCTTGTCATTTCCTCGCCGGCGATCAATGTAATCAGTGTGTCTTGTTACCTCTGCTTCCCGCTTCTGTAATCTTCAGGACAAGCTAAGTTTTTGATTTTCCTGTTCCACGTTTTGCTTTATTTTTGTTTTAGTCCAGCTTGCAGTTATTTGATTCCTTGTTGCTGGTTGCTCTAGTGGGCTGATATTACTCCTCATGTTCCATGAGTTGGCACATGAGTTCAGGTAATTTCAGGATGGTTTTTTGTAGGGTTTTTCGCTGACCGCGCAGTTCACTTTTGTATCCTCTGCTATCTAGTTTTAGCGGGCCTCATTTTGCTGAATCTGTTTTCATTACTACGTATGTGCTTTCCTCTCATTTCACCGTCATTACATGTGGGGGGCTGCTATTTCTGTGGGGTGTTTCTCTGGAGGCAAGAGAGGTCTTTGTTTCTTCTAATAGGGGAAGCTAGTCCTTCGGCTGGCGCGAGACATCTAGAATCATCGTAGGCACGTTCCCCGGCTACTGCTAGTGTTGTGAATTAGGTTCAGGATCGCGGTCAGCTCAGTTTCCATCACCCTAGAGCTAGTTCTGTTTTTTGTGTGCTTGTCCTTTTGTGATCCCCTGCCATTGGGATCATGACAGCCCCCTCCTCTTCTCTCTATACACTGCCTCTATTGGACAAAGAATCAATAGATTTGGATTCCAGTGTCATCTCTATACTGACGACACCCAATTATACACTTCTTCCCCTGACATCACCCCTACCCTAATTCAAAATACCAAGGATTGTCTGTGTGCTGTTTCTAACATCATGTCCTCCCTCTATCTGAAGCTAAATCTTTCCAAAACGGAACTTCTTGTGTTTCTCCCCTCTACTAACCTCACTCTACCTAACATCAAAATTACCTTGGAGGGTTCAACCATAACTCCCAAGCAGCATGCCCGCTGTCTTGGGGTCATATTCGACACCGAACTTTCCTTTACTCTCTATATCCGATCACTCACTCGCTTTTGTCACCTGCATCTTAAAAACATCTCCAGAATCCGACCTTTTCTCACCTTTGAAACTACTAAGACTCTTACTGTCGCTCTTATTCATCCTCGTCTGGACTACTGCAACTCTCTTCTGATCGGTCTCCCTCTTACCAAACTTTCTCCTCTCCAATCCAACTTGAATGCGGCAGCCAGGGTCATATTTCTGTCCAGCCGCTTCACCGATGCCTCTATCTTGTGCCAGTCATTACACTGGCTACCCATTCGCTACAGGATCCAATATAAACTCATCTCTCTCACCCACAAAGCTCTCCACAGTTCTGCACCGCCTTATATCTCCTCTCTCATCTCTGTCTATCGCCCTACATGTGTGCCCTCTATTCTACAAATGACCTAAGACTAGCATCCCCTGTAATCCGAACCTCGCACCTCCGCCTCCAAGACTTCTCTCATGCTGCACCAACTCCCTGGAATGCACTTCCCCAGACGATCAGACTGATACCTAGCCCTGACCTATACAAGCGCGCTTTGAAAAACCCATCTCTTCAAACAAGCCTACCACATCAACTACTCAGTAAACTAACTTTGCCCTGTTCCCTCCTTCCAAATATTATACTGAATCTGCACCCTACTATTCATCTGTCTCCACACCCTCCATGCACACGATTACTGCATTTGATACTTGACTATTGCACTTAACACATGGGCTGATGACCGGATCATGCAGCTTTATATGAAAATCCCTATTTGTTATAATTGACAGACCTGAAATAACAAGCACTTTTCACTTATTGTGTCCCCCCATTTCATTGTAGATTGTAAGCTTGCGAGCAGGGACCCCACTCCTAATGTCACTGTTTAAATTGTCTTAACTTGTATTGAATTTATTGTCTGTACATGTCCCCGCTTAATTGTAAAGTGCTATGGAATATGTTGGCGCTATATAAATAAATTTTATTATTATTATTATTGTTCCCCACAGTCAGTTGGGCGGTTAGAAATTTGTGACATGGGGGAAACAGGGGTGATTCAGGTGCCACCTCTGAGGATTGACTGTATCTGATGCTAAGGTAGAGGAAGAGGAGGAGAGGCCACTTGATGCAGCGCTTGCCATTCACTGGAGCACATGCTCTTTCTGACCCTCATCTACAAGACAGACCGCTGTGTGGCTGCCAAAGAAAGGGAGTCGAGTAACCCGTCCAGTAAGAAATGTTGTCAGTGGTCTTTCGACGGTGTTTGTTCAGTTGAGCTTTCATTAACATTAACACCTAACCCACGTACACTTCGAACATCAAGCCTATTCCCCCTTCCACCATGACCCCACTTTTTCCCACTCATGTTGTATATATCCTTCCCCTCTATTAACCTGCTGTTTCACAACCTTAGGCCTACAACTGTCAGTCACCTGTTACTAAATGAACAATCACTATTTATTTTCTTAGAGTGCCTGAACAACACTCTTAGATTTTGATGAGCAAATGGGGCCTTCTGATTCCTCACTGCAACACAGTTTTAACCTAAACTATTTAAATTAGCAAATAGGGTCTCCTGGCTGAACGCCTATATTAGGACTAACAATTTCTAAGAACAAATGGTACCTTCTGAATACTCACTACAACACAGTTTTAGCCCAAATGACTTGGATTAGAAAATAGGGCATCCTGGCTGAACCCATATGTTAGGCCTAACAATTTTTAAGAACAAATGTGGCCTTCTGATTTCTCACTGCAACACAGTTTTAGCCTAAATGGTTTGGATTAGCAAATAGGGCCTCCTAGCTGAACCCAAATATTAGGACTAACGATTTTGATAAGTAAATGGTGCCTCCTGATTCCTCAATGCAACAAAGTTTTAGCCCAAATGATTTGGATTAGCAAATAGGGCCTCCTGGCTGAACCTCTATTTTAGGCCTAATGATTCTTAAGTGCAAATGTGGCATCCTGATTCCTCACTGCAACACAGTTTTAGCCTAAATGGTTTGGATTAGCAAATAGGACCTCCTGGCTGAACCCAAATATTAGGACTAACAATTTTAATGAGTAAATGGTGCCTCCTGATTCATCATTGCAACACAGTTTTAGCCCAAATGATTTGGATTAGCAAATAAAGCCTCCTGGCTGAACCCAAATATTAAGATTATCTATTTTGATGAGCAAATGGGGCCTCCTGATTCCTCACTGCAACACAATTTTAACCTAAAAAATTTGGAATAGCAGATCGGGCCTCCTGGCTGAACCCCATATTAGGCCTAACGATTAGGCCTAATGATTCTTAAAAGCAAATGGGGCCTACTGATTCCTCACTGCAACAGTTTTATGCCAAACGATTTGGATTAGCAAACAGGGCCTCCTGGCTGAACCCCTTTATTAGGCCTAACGATTTTGAAAAGCAAACGGGGCCTCCTGATTCCTCACTGCAACACAGTTTTAAGCCAAATGATTTGAATTAGCAAATAGGGCCTTCTGGCTGAACCCATATATTAGGTCTAATAATTTTTAAGAGCAAAGGAGGACCCCTTATTCCTCACTGCAACACAGTTTTAGCCCAAACAATTTGGATTAGAAAATAAGGTCTCCTGGCCGTAACCCTTTATTAGGACTAACAAATTTTAGGAGCGAATATGGCCTTCTGATTCTTTACTGCAACAGAGTTTTATCCCAAACTATTTGGATTAGCAAATAGGGCCTCCTGACTGGTCCCCTATGTTAGGGTCTACTGGCTGAATTCCTATATTAGTACTAACAATTTTGAGGAACAATTGGGGCCTCTTGATTCCTCACTGCAACACAGTTTTAACCCAAACAATTTGGATTAGCAAATAGGTCATCCTGGCTAGTGTTGAGCCACCTCCCTAGTGTTCCGGTTCGGTTCGGTTCATCGAACAAGGAGGTGTTCGCCGAACTGTTCATCGAACGTTCGAAGAACACTGTCGAACCTCATTGAAACCAATGGCAGGCAAACACAAACACATACAAACACATAGAAAACACGTTAAAAGTTGTCCAAAAGCTGACAAACTGCTCAGAAGACACAACAAACATGGAAAAGTCACAACTACATATAGTCATGCGAAAAGAAAAGAGGTGGAGGAGTAAAAGGAGGAGGAGACACAGATATGGGCATGTCATGCCCTTCTAAAATCAAGAAAGGCTGGAGTAAAAATCTAAACTCACTCTACCAACACCCAGACGTCTTGACAAAAAAATAAAAAAAGAAATATCTTTAGGTAGAATGGCGGCGGGTCCATTCAGAACACTTTCCTTAGAAGACGCAGTGGTACCCCCGTTGGGAGTTGTGCCAAAAAATGAACCCAATACATTCAGACTTATCCACCATTTGTCATATTCAAGGGGCAGGTCAGTAAACGACAACATCGACAACGACCTCCTTTGATGAGGCAATCAGGCGGGTCAAGAAGTTGGTAAGGGGCACCCTAATGGCCAAAACAGACATTGAGGGGGTGTTCTGGTTACCACCTGTGCCTCCGAATAGTGTCCTCCCATTGGGCTGCTTCTGTGAAGGAGCATACTACATAGATCGCTGTTTGCCCATTGGGTGCTCCATATCCTGCTCACTATTTTAGGCGTTTAGTTGCTTCCTCGAATGTGTCGTCATGGACGTTTGTAAGGTGGCACATATCCATTAACTCGACGACTTCTTATGCCTGGGCCCAAAAGATCACATGCCCTTGCTTGTGTGCATCACATGCACATTGCTGTGTGTGTGTGCACTGCTGATAGGCTGAGAGACTGCAACGCCTCACTGTAAATGCGGGAAAGAAAAAAAAATGGAGATCGGCGTTATTTCAGCGAAGATCTATCCCACGCCCCCCCGCCCACTATACACTGAAACAGTCTATTAACAATGATAAACAGTTTTAATGTGGAAATCAAGCGAGGCTTTTGCTGAACGAACAGTTATCGAACAGAAACTCGAACAGCCGAATTTTAAGCAAATTGTTCGGGTTCGTCGAACGACTCGAACAACGCCCAAAACAGCTCGAATTTGAGATTGGCTAACAGTTCGACTCGAACACCGCTCATCTCTAATCCTGGCCAAACCCCTATATTAGGCCTAATGATTTATAAGAGCAAATAAGGCCTCCTGACTCCTCAGTGCAACGCAATCTTAGACTAAATGATTTGGATTAACAAATAGGACCTCCTGGCTGAATTCCTATATTAGGACTAACGATTCTGAGGAGCAAATGAGGCCTCCTGTTTCCTCACTGTAACAGAGTTTTATCTTCAAATTTTTGTATTAGCAAATAGGGCTTCCTGGCTGAACCTCTATATTGGGTCTAATGATTTTGAAGAGCAAATGGGGCCTCCTGATTCCTCACTGCAACACAGTATTATCCCAAATGATTTGGATCAGCAAATATGGTCTCCTGGCTGTACCCCTACATTAGGACTAACAAATTTGAGGAGCGAATGAGGCCTCCTGATTCCTTATTGCAACAGAGTTTTATCCCAAACTATTTGGATTAGCAAATAGTGCATCCTGACTGAACCCCTATATTAGGCCTAACAATTTATAAGAGCAACTAAGGCCTCTTGATTCCTCACTGCAACACGGTTTTAGACCAAACTATTTGGATAAGCAAATAAGGCCGCCTGACTGAACTCCTTTATTAGGACTAAAAATTTTAAGGAAGAAATGGGGCTTTCTGATTCCACACTTCAACACAGTTTTATCCCAAATGATTTGGACTAGCAAATAGGTCATCCTAGCTGAACACCTATATTAGGCCTAACGTTTTATAAGAGCAAATGGGGCCTCCTGATTCCTCACAGCAACACAGTTTTGACCCAAACTATTTGGATTAGAAAATAGGACCTCCTGGATGAATCCCAATATTAGAACTAAGCATTTTTAAGAGCAAATGAGGCCTCCTGTTTCCTCACTGCAACAGAGTTTTATCTCCAATTTTTTTGGCTTAGCAAATAGGGCTTCCTTGCTGAACCCCTATATTAGGCTTAACGATTTATAAACGCAAATGGGGCCTCCTGCTTCCTTACTGCAACACAGTTTTAGCCCAAATGATTTGAATTAGCAAATAGGGCCTCCTGGCTGAACCCTTATATTAGGACTAAAGATTTTGAAGAGCAAGTAGGGCCTCCTCATTTCTCATTGCAACACAAAGTTAGCCCAATCAATTTGCATTAACAAATAGGGCGTCCTGGCTGAACCCCTATAGTAGACTTATTGATTAATAAGAGCAAATGGGACCTCATGATTCCTAACTACAACACAGTTTTTACCCAAATGATTTGGATTAGCAAATGGGGCCTCCTGACTGCAAATCAGATTTACCACAATCTAGTTAGATGCTGGAAGATCAATTTTACACAAGACAGGATCTTATCTAACTAAATGACAAGTTCACTTACAGTAGCAACAGTAGCAACCTCTCTGTGCTGTTACACTGAGAAAATGGCATCAGCAAAACAAGATGTCCACTTTTTATATGGACAGCGACATGTGACTTTGGCAGCCTATCACACAGAAGACCTTGTATCATGACATTGAGGATGGTTTCTGCACCCTGATTGGAATGTACACATATTAAGTTATTACAGAAAAAAAAATTACACCCCGCTTCTCCGCTCAGCTAGACACTCCTCCTCCCCTCATAAAACACATCCCCCTACTCATCATATAGCAGCACTATCCTAGACAAAGTCAAAACAAAAGCATTAGTGGAAATGTGATCATTTACCAATCAGTAACCAAATTTTGCTGACTTTGAGGAAAAATGCTCAGGAAACCAAACACGAATCTGAATGTGCAACATTTGTGCTAAATTTGAGTTTGGCGAATGTTTTCCGAACAAGTTCGCTCATCTCTATGTACGACTATTGATAGATCAGATATTAGTGTCAGGAAGCCCTAAGAGGGCAGGACACTTTGATCTTATAATCTCCAAAGTAAGAGCAATTGATTCTCAGTTACAAATGCTGCCCCTTAGGGATATACCTCCTAATAAATAAATACTAATAATCTTTATTTTTATATAGCGCTAACATATTCCGCAGTGCTTTACAGTTTGCACACATTATCATCACTGTCCCTGATGGGGCTCACAATCTAAATTCCCTATCAGTATGTCTTTGGAATGTGGGAGGAAACCGGAGTGCCGGGAGGAAACCCACGCAAACACGGAGAGAACATATGAACTCTTTGTTTGGGATGTTGTCCTTGGTGGGGTTTGAACCCAGGACTACCAGCGCTGCAAGGCTGCAGTGCTAACCACTGCACCACCGTGCCTCCTAAAGATCATAGTAGAGTGAGCCATCAGCCTGCTTAATTATACTGAGATTTAGGAAGGCGAACGCCCTCTGCTGTATTTCTGCAGTGACTTTCAAGCCTAGATCGCTCTTATTGAGCTCTTCTGTGAATTACATAAAGTGTTCTCTAGTATCAAACCTAAGGTTGAGGACATTGTCAATGTACTGTAGCCACAATGAGATCAGATCCAGTTCTCCAATTTTTCAGAGACGACAACTCTTTCCTCCCACCAGCCCATGAATAACTTTGCATATGTGGGGGCACAAGGGCTCAACATCACAGTACCCCAGAACTGGTGGAAGTAAGCAAAAAAACTCAAGCAGTCATTGTAGTTTGGGCTAGGTGGAGGTGACAGCCCACCATACACTAACGTGGGGAACAGAGAGGCTTATTCCTGTGAACATAGAGTTCATCCACCAATAAGGCAATGATTAGTTGCTCAAATGGGACGACTAGCTAGCCACACCAGAAAAATATATATGTTAATTACTAACTGAGAAGAAGAGTATCACATCAGAGGTAGTGAAGAGACTGATATCTGTGTGTGAGTCATTGATAACTGTGAGAGTAGGATGCAAGAATGCACAAAATTGCCAGCAAGCTACTGTAGGATATTGAGATTGCCGACAGTGCTAGAGAGAAATATGTAAGACATGGCTGGTAACAAGAGAGCTTCACTGCATTGAGCATGACACAAACTGATCTACAGCAAAGGAGATGCCAATATAGAGATCACCCGCAAACTGTGTAAAGTGTCACAAGTGCATACCCTTTGTTGCGAATACCAACTGTCTACTTCCATTACCATGTCTTTGCCTCTTATAACACTGTTCGAACTCTCAAGCTCATTCCTTCTGTATCTTAAATATGTAAAGGGGCATACCAGCAACAATCAATCCCATTATACATATCTAATGTTCTAAATCACCTTAGGGGAATATAACACGTAAGCTAGTTTTAATAATTGCAATCAGAAAGCAAAACATTTTTTTGCTAATATACTTTTATTTTCTGCTGCCTTCTAGGCATGTTTTGTGATTTATGCAGCTAAGGGGGAGCTGTAGACATCACCATGCTGTTATCTTGTGTTATGTACAGCACATAAAGGTGTCATCTGTCATTGTTATCCAGATAATGGCATAACTACTGAAAATTGATCCTACAGAACAGGCAGTATGAGCGTAGTAATGTTATGTTTACTGGCTAATGTGAAAATGGCAAGTTTTTTTCTCATACATTTAGTGAAATAGAACATGTAAAAAAAAGTAACCCATTAAAGTCCCTTTCACACATCAGTTTTTGGCTATCAGTCACAATCCGTCGAATATTGAAAAAAACAAATCCGGCGTCTGATGCCGCCAGATCCGTTTTTTTCTCATAGACTTGTATTAGCGACTGATTGCGATGGAAGGCCTCACGTTTCATCCGTTGTTCATCGGATCCGCAGAAAATTGTTTGTCCGGCAGCTGGAGACAACGGACAAAGTAACATTTTTTTGTGTACGTCGAAAAAACGGACAGCGACGGATCTGTTGCCTTCCGTAGTTTGCTCGAATGGAAGCCTATGGGCGCTGGACTCGTCAAATGATGGAATCCATTTTTTTTTAACTGAGCATGCTGCAATTTATTTTGGATCCAACTAGCCTGATCCGCTAGTTGGATCCATTGAAAAAAATGAATCCGTCGCATCAGTTTTTCACAATCTGTGACTGATCCATCGATCCGTCGAGCTAACAGATTGTGACTGACGGCAAAAAACTGATGTGTGAAAGAGGCCTTACCCTGAAGGATGTTTTCAACTTCCTGACCAGGACAATTTTTTCAATTCTGATCAGTGGCACTTTATGTGATATTCACACTGAAACTTCAACAAATCCTAGTGATTCTGAGTTTGGTTTTTCATGACACATAGTACTTTATGTTAGTGGTAAATTTAGGTAAAAGTTTGTTTGTGTTTATATATTAAAATATCAGAATTTTAGAGAAAATTTTCAAATGTTTGCATCCTTAAACCAGTTAGTCATGCTGTAATAATATTATAGTATAGTATAATAATTTATAAATAACATTTCCCATATGTCTATTGTACATTTGCAGAATTTTTTTTAAATATTATTTTTTGTTAGGAAGTTAGAAGGGTTAAACTTTTTTCAGCAATTTTTAATTTTTCCAGCAAATTACAAAACTGATTTTTTTTAGAGACAACATCATGTTTGAAGTTATTTTGTCTGGTCTATGTGACATAAAATACCCCAAAGTAACAGCATTTTAAAAACTGCACCCCTCAAAGTACTCAAAACCACACTCAAAAAGTTCATTACCCCCTTAGGTGCTTCACAAGACTTAAAGCAATGTGGAATGAAAAAAATTGACATTTTAATTTTTCCCACAAAAAATGTTCATTTAGCTACAAATGTAACATTTTTACAAGGGTAACAGGAGATAATAGACCATACAGTTTGTTGTGCAATTTCCCCTAAATACGTAGATACCTTATATGTGGTGAAAAACTGCTGTTTGGGCACAGAGTTTGGAGCAGAAGGAGTGACATTTGACTTTTGAAACGCAAAATTGACTGAAATAGACAACTGACACAATGTCGCATTTGCAGAGCTCCTGATGTGCCTAAACAGTGGAAACCCCCTATCAGTTAGCCCATTTTGAAAACTAGATCCCTCAGAAAACTTATCTAGAGGTTCAGTGAGAACCTTGAATACAGACGCTTCACAGAATTTTATAACGTTTAGCTGTGAAAATGAAAAAAAATTTTTTTTCCCATAAACATGTTCCATGTGCCCCAAATTTTTCATTTTAACAAGGGTAGCAGGAGAAACTGGACCATATAATTTGTTGTGCAATTTCTCCCGAGTATACCAATATCCTACATGTGGTGTAAAACTACTTTTTGGGCACACGGCAGGGCTCAAAACAGAAGGAGCGCCATTTGACTTTTGTAGTGCAAAATTGGCTGGAATAGATAGCGGAAACATGTTGAATTTGCGGAGTCCCGATGTGCCTAAACAGTGGAAACCCTCCACAAGTGTCCCAATTTTGGAAACTACAACTGAACCCTTCAAGGAAATAATCTAGAGCTGCAGTTAGCACCTTGAACCCCCAGGTGCTTCTGCAAAAATGTAATAATGTTGAGCCGTGAAAATAAAAAAATAAATTTTTACAACAAAAACATTGCTTGATCCCCAAATTTTTCATTTTCACAAGGGAAACAGGAGAAAATGGCCAACACAATTTGTTGTGCAATTTTTCATGAGTACACCGATACCCATGTGTGGTGGAAAACTACTGCTTGGGTACCCAGCAGGGCTCGGAAAGGAATGAGTGCCAATTCAATTCTGGAGCGTAATTTAAGCTGGAACAGATTATGGATGTCGCTGACATGTAAAAACAGCAGAAACCCTCACAAGTGACCCCATTTTGGAAACTACACCTCTTGAGGAATTCGCTTAGAGATGTACTGAGCATTTGCAACCCTCAAACGATTCACAGAGTTTTATAACATTTGGCTGAGTCAATGGAAAATTCCAATTTTTTTCACTGAAATGTTACTTTAATCTCAAGCTTTCAATTTTCAAAAGGATAATAGGAGGAAAAGGATAACAAGATATGTTACACAATTTCTCCTGGGTATACCTCATATGTGGTCTTAAACTACTTTTGAGGCCAAAATTTGCCATACAATTTCTAATGAATGTGGCAATACCCCATATATGGCTGTACAGTAGAGTTGAGCGACTTTTACTTTTTTCGGATCGAGTCGGGTGTCGCAAAACCCGACTTTGTCAAAAGTCGGATCGGGTGAAATCAGCTGATTACGAAAAGTCGGGGGCCGACTGACACACGAAACCCAATGCAAGTCAATGGGGAATCAAAGTCGGCAGTGAGTGGAGGACAGGAAAACACCTACAGTGCCGATTTTAATGCCAAAAACATCAATTCTTATTACTTAAGCTTGTCAATCTTAATTTACTTTATAATAATTGTTAGGCATTGAAAACTGGGGGTCATTTGGCTAAAGTTGTGGGGGGTAGGGCTGGCTCAAGATTTTCATGGGCCCAGGAAACGCGGAATACGTCACGGTGGTGGAGCAGGGAGAGGTAAGTATTTGAAGTTTGCAAGTGCTGTGATCCTGAGCAAGCAGGGGGGCACTCGTTGGCACTGGCACAGGGCCCCTCATAGTACGGCGGTGTGTTTGATGGCGGGTGGCGCCTCCCACTGACCGAGCCACTTTTGCGTACTATGAGGGGCCCTGTGCCAGTGACATCGATAACGAGTATGCCCCCCTGTTGTGAATTCCGCTCTTGGGCTCCCTCCGGTGGTTGTAAGTGGCACTTTTGTGAGTTCTGCTCTTGGACTCCCTCTAGTGGTTTCAAGTGGTATGGCTGCTCCTTGGATTTAGCTGCCAGCAGCTGCTTCTACTCATTGTCTTTTCTGCTCGGCTATTTATGCCTGGCTTTTTCCTTCAGCCAGTGCCACTTGTAAATGGTTCCTGGTTGGATTCACATCTCTTTGGATTTCCCTGTTATCCTGACCAGTTCAGCAAAGCTAAGTTCTTGCTTGCTCTTTTCTGTCCACAGATTGTGGACTTATTCGTTCTGTGCTTTCTATGTTTGTCCAGCTTATCAGTATGAATTATCTCTGTGTTGCTGGAAGCTCTGGGAAGTAGATTTACCCTCCACACCTTTAGTCAGGTGTGGAGATTTTTGTAATCTCTGCGTGGATTTTTGTAGTGTTTTATACTGACCGCACAGTATTCCATCCTGTCCTATCTATCTACTAGACTGGCCTCCTGTGCTCTTCCTGGTTTCATTCTGTGTATGTCTTTTCCCTCTCCACTCACAGTCATTATTTGTGGGGGGCTAATCTATCCTTTGGGGATTTTCTCTGAGGCAAGATAGTTTTCCTGCTTCTATCTTTAGGGGTAGTTAGCTCTTAGGCTGTGTCGAGGTGCCTAGGGAGAGTTAGGAGCATCCCACGGCTACTTCTAGTGTTGTGTTGAGCTTAGGGACTGCGGTCAGTACAGATACCACTTCCTTCAGAGCTTGTTCCATGTTGCTCCTAAACCTCCAGATCATAACAGGGGGCGCTGTATCTGCTCCTCAGGATACGCATGGAGGCGTATCTGTAATTGTGATAATGAAACAGTGTCCGGCATGAATGTAAATGGGGTTCAGGTCTGGAGATTGGGCTGCCCATGACAGGGTTTTGATGTAATGGCCAAACTGAGCGAACTAATCAGACCTTGGAGACCTATTTGAGATGCTTTGTGTCTGCTGATCAGGATGATTGGGTGTCTTTCTTGCCGTTGGCCGAGTTTGCCCTTAATAATCGGGCTAGTTCGGCTACTTTGGTTTCACCTTTTTTTTGTAATTTTGGTTTTCATCCTCGTTTTTCTTCTGGGCAGGTTGAGCCTTCTGATTGTCCTGGTGTTGATTCTGTGGTGGACAGGCTGCAGCAGATTTGGACTCATGTGGTGGACAATTTGACGTTGTCTCAGGAAAGGGCTCAGCGTTTTGCTAACCGCCGTCGGTGTGTAGGCCCCCGGCTTCGTGTGGGGGATTTGGTTTGGTTGTCTTCTCGTCATGTTCCTATGAAGGTTTCTTCCCCTAAGTTTAAGCCTTTGTTTATTGGTCCTTATAACATTTCTGAAATTATTAATCCGGTGTCTTTTCGTTTGGCTCTTCCAGCCTCTTTTGCCATTCATAATGTTTTCCATAGATCTTTGTTGCGGAGATATGTGGTGCCCGTTGTTCCCTCGGTTGACCCTCCTGCCACGGTGTTGGTTGAGGGAGAGTTGGAATATGAGGTTGAGAAGATTTTGGATTCTCGTTTTTCGAGGCGGAGGCTTCAGTAACTTGTCAAGTGGAAGGGTTATGGCCAGGAGGATAATTCTTGGGTTGTTGCCTCCGATGTCCATGCCACCGATTTGGTTCGTGCTTTTCACTTGGCTCGTCCTGATCGGCCTGGGGGCTCTGGTGAGGGTTCGGTGACCCCTCCTCAAGGGGGGGGTACTGTTGTGAATTCCCCTCTTGGGCTCCCTCCGGTGGTTGTAAGTGGCACTTTTGTGAGTTCTGCTCTTGGGCTCCCTCTTGTGGTTTCAAGTGGTATGGCTGCTCCTTGGATTTAGCTGTCAGCAGCTGCTTCTACTCATTGTCTTTTCTGCTCGGCTATTTATGCCTGGCTTTTTCCTTCAGCCAGTGCCACTTGTAAATGGTTCCTGGTTGGATTCCCATCTCTTTGGATTTCCCTGTTATCCTGACCAGTTCAGCAAAGCTAAGTTCTTGCTTGCTCTTTTCTGTCCACAGATTGTGGACTTATTCGTTCTGTGCTTTCTATGTTTGTCCAGCTTATCAGTATGAATTATCTCTGTGTTGCTGGAAGCTCTGGGAAGCAGATTTACCCTCCACACCTTTAGTCAGGTGTGGAGATTTTTGTAATTTCTGCATGGATTTTTGTAGTGTTTTATACTGACCGCAGAGTATTCCATCCTGTCCTATCTATCTAGCTAGACTGGCCTCCTGTGCTCATCCTGGTTTCATTCTGTGTATGTTTTTTCCCTCTCCACTCACAGTCATTATTTGTGGGGGCTAATCTATCCTTTAGGGATTTTCTCTGAGGCAAGATAGTTTTCCTGCTTCTATCTTTAGGGGTAGTTAGCTCTTAGGCTGTGTCGAGGTGCCTAGGGAGAGTTAGGAGCATCCCACGGCTACTTCTAGTGTTGTGTTGAGCTTAGGGACTGCGGTCAGTACAGATACCACTTCCTTCAGAGCTCGTTCCATGTTGCTCCTAAACCACCAGATCATAACACCCCCCCGATGAAGGAACCTGCACTTTCATCTGCTCCTTCCTCTTTGTCCCCATGTAAGGTGGTATAGTATGCGGGAAGTGGAACCTGACTTTCAGCAGGGTCAGATTCTGGCTGTGTAGAGTGCAAGGGGAATGTAGTGGTCTGGGTCAATGTATCAGCAGACTCATCTAGCAGTGGCTGGGCAATGGGCAGGATGAGGAGGAAACACAGATATAGGCCCAAATAATAAAGTAGGCTAAATGCAGTTCAAAATTGGTAACAGGACTAAACAGGCGGCATTGCTTTCTTCAGTGGAGGAAAACTGTAATGAGTGGCAGACACAGTTAGTAGGCCCAAATAATAAAGTGGGCTAAATGTCTGCCAAAAAATTGTTCATAAATAAACAGGTGACATTGCTTTGCTCAGAGTCGGAAAATTGTAATGAGTAGCAGACTAAGTTAGTAGGCCCAAATAATAAAGTGGGCTAAATGTCGACCAAAAAATTGTTCATAAAAAACAGGTGGCATAGCTAGGTACAGGGGTGGGCTCCTCTGCTGAGTAGCAGACAGTGGTAGTAGGCACAAAGTATTAACTGGTCTAAATTGAGGCCAGGGCCCCTGTATATTTTAACTATCATCTATCATTTCAACAAATTTGTATTGGCAGTGCCATTGAAGGATTTAACAGCACAGACTACACAATGGTGGAGCAGGGAGAGGTAAGTATTGCAAGTGGTAGAGCACTGTTTGAGCTGGGGGGAACACTCTCTCGTGGGCAGCGGTACTGGCACAGGGCCCCTCATATTACGACGGTGTGTCTGACGTTGGTTGTGCACCACCACCGTCATAGACACTTCATTGTACTATGAGGGACCCTGTGCCAGTGCCATCGCCCAAGAGTGGGCCCACCCACCTGTCCAGGCAAACGTCACTCACATGGGCGCTTGCGCCAGGTGGTGACCACGGCCCTGTGGGGGGAGTCAGCCCATTTAGGGAGGTATAAAAATGGCCTATGGTGGACATTCAGCAGCTGCAAATGGAGGAATTGGAGAAGTCAGTAAGAGGAGGCCAAAAGCAAGACATTTTTCAGGCAAGCTACGTGTCAGCAGGGGAAGGTGGGGCAAAATAATTTGAAATCCATGATTGGTTCATTTTAATGAAGGTTTAATGAAGAGTTCGCACCCTTAGGTGCTATTGTGCTTTTGCCACTACCACCAGATGAACCACCACCACCACCACCACCATCAGCACCAGCTGGCAACCACCGCCCACGGGCTCTTCCACCAGACTTCCTCCTTTTTTGGAAAATCTAACCAAAATAACAACTGTTTTATGGTACTGTAAAACAAGGTAGAAGGTGTATATAAACTTGTTGAGAATTTGGACATTCAGCAGCTGCAAATGGAGGAATTGGAGAAGTCAGTAAGAGGAGGCCAAAAGAAAGACATTTTTCAGGCAAGCTACGTGTCAGCAGGGGAAGGTGGGGCAAAATAATTTGAAATCCATGATTGGTTCATTTTAATGAAGGTTAGATCATCAACATTCTGGGTAGCCAGACGTGTCCTTTTTTCGGTCAGTATTGAACCAGCAGCTCTGAGGACTCTTTCTGATAGCACACTAGCAGCTGGGCAAGTGAGCTCCTGTAATGCATATTCTGCCAATTCAGGCCAGGTGTCTATTTTAGATGCCCAGTAATCAAAGGGGAATGACCTATGAAGGAGAACATCGATAAGGGAGGAAAAGTAGTTCGTAACCATAGTGGACAAATGCTGTCTCCTCTCACTTTGAATCGATGCAGCAGTACCTGTCGTGTCTGTGGTCATTGTGAAATCACTCCACAACCTGGTCATAAAACCCCTCTGTCCAACGCCACTTCGGATTTGTGCACCACTAACACTTCTGCCATGTTGCCCTCTATGGCTCGTGTGAGAACCTTCACCGCCGCTGTGTGCTGGGAATGCCTGAACCAAACGGTCTACAAGAGTTGCTTGTTTGGTAGCCAATATTTGCTCAAGGTTCTCATGTGGCATGATATTTTGTAATTTTTCTTTATATCATGGATCCAGGAGGCAGGCCAACCAGTAATCGTCATTGGTCATCATTTTGATAATGCGGGGGTCCCTTTTTAGGATATGCAAGGCATACTCAGCCATGTGGGCCAACGTTCCAGGTGTCAATTAACTGCTTGTGCTGGGTTGAGGAGCACTTTCTTGCAAATCAATGTCACTTGTGTCCCGCAAAAACCCTATACCTGACCTTGCAACGCCACCAGTTTCTATTGCCCCTTGAGAAGCATCCTCCTCCCATAAATATTCATCTCCATCCTCCTCCTCCTCTTCGTCTGCCACCTCGTCAAGGAGAGTTCCCTGAGCAGACAATGGCTGACTCTCATCAAGGCTTCCCTCCTCCTCGGCTGCAGACACCAGCTCCTTAATGTGCGTCAAACTTTGCATCAGCAGACGCATTAGTGGGATGCTCATGCTTATGATGGTGTCGTCTGCACTTACCAGCCATGTGCATTCCTCAAAACACTGAAGAACTTGACAGAGGTCTTGTAGCTTTGACTAGGGTTGAGCGAAACGGATCAGACAAATTCAAAAATCGCCGACTTTCTGCAAAGTCGGGCTTTGTGAAACCCCACCCGATCCTAGTTTGGGATCAGCCATGAGGTCGGCAATCTTTGTGCCAAAGTCACGTTTCGTATGACGTTTTCAGCGCCATTTCTCATCCAATGAAGGAGGATGCAGAGTGTTGGCAGCGTGATGACATAGGTCTCGGTCCCCACCATCTTAGAGAAGGGCATTACAGTGATTGGCTTGCTTTCTGGGGCATCACAGGGGCTATAAAGGGGCATGCACGCCGACCGCCATCTTACTTCTGCCGATCTTAGCATAGGGAGAGGTTGCTGCAGCTTCATCAGAAGAAGGGATATATTTAGGGAGGGAAGACTAACCCTGAAACTGCTTGTGCTGTAGCAATTTCCACTGTCCAACACCACCTTTTCTTTGCAGGGACAGTGGAGTTTATATTTTTGTGCATCAGCTCTGTAGCTTATTAGGCTGCCCTATAAAACTCCGTGATAGCTGCATTGCTGTTTGTACGCTGCTGTACAAACCAACTGCTTTTTTAAAAGCAAAAATCCTGTTGCTCCTTTCTGCACAGTTCTCTTGTTTCTTTGTCCACACTTTTGTGTGCAGCAGTACTTTTTATTGCTGCCATACTTGTCCTGAGAAAATTGTAGGGAGATTGAAATTGCACTACAGTCCTTGTATTTTTTTTATATATCTTCCAGCCACATTCTGCTACATACATTGTGTAGTGTAATACACTGGGCCTGAGTTTTGTTGCAGTCTCCCCTCCAAAAAAGGGAGATTGAAATTGGCACTAAGTGGATCTACATCAGTTCTGTTAGTTTGTCGTATAGCTTCCAGCCACGTTCTGCCACTTACATTGTGTAGTGTAATACACTACACCTGAGTTTTGTTGCAGTCTCCCCCTCCCAAAAAGGGAGATTTAAATTGGTACTAAGTGGATCTATGTCAGTTCTGTTAGTTTGTCGTATATCAGCCAGCCACGTTCTGCCACTTACATTGTGTAGTGTAATACACTGGGCCTGAGTTTTGTTGCAGTCTCCCCCCAAAAAAAGGAGATTTAAATTGGCACTAAGTGGATCTACGTCACAGTTCTGTTAGTTTGTCATACATCTTCCAGCCACATTCTGCCACTTACATTGTGTAGTGTAATACACTGGGCCTGAGTTTTGTTGCAGTCTCCCCCCCAAAAAAGGGAGCTTTAAATTCTCCACAAGTTTATATACACCTTCTACCTTGTTTCACAGTACCTTATAATGGTTGTTATTTTGGTTAGATTTTTCCAAAAATGAGGAAGTCTGGTGGAAGAGGCCATGGGCGGTCGTTGCCAGCTGGTGCTGATGGTGGAGATGGTGGTGGTGGTGGAGCATCTGGTGGTAGTGGGAAAAGCAAAATATCACCAAAGGCTCGAGGTGTTGAGCCAGCATCATCGTCTGGCTACACAAGGCCTTGAAGGCTCCCTTATCTGGGAGTAGGAAAACAGGTTTTAAAGCCAGAGCAGCTGGAAAAAGTTTTGGCTTTCCTTGCTGACTCAGCCTCTAGCTCTTTCGCCTCCTCTTCAGAAGGTTCGAAATCTAAAAGCAGCGAGTCGTTAGTGGATGCTACCCGTCAGGAACAAGTCGCTTCCTTGTGTCCTTCACCCAAACCAAAAGAAAGGATGCGGCAGGCGAAACTACAGGTTACTCCATGGCGCTCTTTACACATACAGTACAGACCAAAAGTTTGGACACACTTTCTCATTTAAAGATTTTTCTGTATTTTCATGACTATGAAAATTGTACATTCACACTGAAGACATCAAAACAATGAATTAACACATGTGAAATTATATACTTAGCAAAAAAGTGTGAAACAACTGAAAATATGTTTTATATTCTAGGTTCTTCAAAGAAACCACCTTTTGCTTTGATGACTGCTTTGCACACTCTTGGCATTCTCTTGATGAGCTTCAAGAGGTAGTCACTGGAAATGGTCTTCCAACAATCTTGACGGAGTTCCGAGAGATGCTTAGCACTTATTGGCCCTTTTGCCTTCACTCTGTGGTCCAGCTCACCCCAAACCATCAGGTCATCTGGCATAGCACCCCATCACTCTCCTTTTTGGTCAAATAGCCCTTACACAGCCTTGAGGTGTGTTTGGGGTCATTGTCCTGTTGAAAAATAAATGATGGTCCAACTAAACGCAAACCGGATGGAATAGCATGCCGCTGCAAGATGCTGTGGTAGCCATGCTGGTTCAGTATGCCTTCAATTTTGAATAAATCCCCAACAGTGTCACCAGCAAAGCACCCCCACACCATAACATCTCCTCCTCCATGCTTCACGGTGGGAACCAGGCATGTAGAGTCCATTCGTTTATGTTTTCTGCGTCGCACAAAGACACGGTGGTTGGAACCAAAGATCTCAAATTTGGACTCATCAGACCAAAGCACAGATTTCCACTGGTCTATTGTCCATTTCTTGTGTTCCTTAGCCCAAACAAGTCTCTTCTGCTTGTTGCCTGTCTTTAGCAGTGGTTTCCTGGCAGCTATTTTACCATGAAGGCCAGCTGCACAAAGTCTTCTCTTAACAGTTGTTGTAGAGATGTGTCTGGTGCTAGAACTCTGTGTGGCATTGACCTGGTATCTAATCTGAGCTGCTGTAAACCTGCGATTTCTGAGACTGGTGACTCAGATAAACTTATCCTCAGAAGCAGAGGTGACTCTTGGCCTTCCTTTCCTGGGGCGGTCCTCATGTGAGCCAGGTTCTTTGTAGCGCTTGATGGTTTTTGCAACTGCACTTGGGGACACTTTCAAAATTTTCCCCATTTTTTTAACTGACCGACCTTCATTTCTTAAACTAATGATGGCCACTCGTTTTTCTTTACTTAGCTGCTTTTTTCTTGCCATAATACAAATTCGAACAGTCTATTCAGAAGGACTATCAGCTGTGTATCCACCAGACTTCTGCTCAACACAACTGATGGTCCCAACCCCATTTATAAGGCAAGAAATCCCACTTATTAAACCTGACAGGGCACACCTGTGAAGTGAAAACCATTTCCGGTGACTACTGGAATGCCAATGCCAAGAGAGTGCAAAGCAGTCATCAACGCAAAAGGTGGCTACTTTGAAGAACCTAGAAAATAAGACATATTTTCAGTTGTTTCACACTTTTTTTGTTAAGTATATAATTCCACATGTGTTAATTCATAGTTTTGATGCCTTCAGTGTGAATTTACAATTTTCATAGTCATGAAAATACAGAAATCTTTAAATGAGAAGGTGTGTCCAAACTTTTGGTCTGTACTGTACCTTGCCTGGGTTAGAGAGGGAAATTGTTAAAAGCCCATTACAAGATGAATCGGATATGGAGTGCACAGATACACAGCCACAGCTAGATTATTATGCTGTTCCATTGACTCAGATCACTACATTGCCCTCGCAGTGTACTGAGCCAGAATCTGACCCTGATGAGACTATGATGCCCAGTCACGAACGCTACAGCACCTTACACGGTGCAGAACCATCAGCGATCTCTGAATCTTCCCCAGCACCGCCTAATAGCCTAATAATCGACGTTGCAACAAGGTGGAACTCCACACTGCACATGGTTCAGAGGCTGTACGAACAGAGGCGTGCTGTACTTAATTTGTGGGAGGATACACATACACGGGCAGGCACTTGGATGGCAGACATGGAGTTGTCTGGTGTGCAGTGGTCGAAGCTAGAGTTGAGCGACTTTTTTAGGATCATTTCGGGTTTCGCGAAACCCGACTTTCTCAAAAGTCGGGTCGGGTGAAATCGGCCGATTATTTAGAAAAGTCGGGGGCTGACCGAAACAAGAAACACAATGCAAGTCAATAGAGAATCAAAGTCGACAGTGAGTGGAGGACAGGAAAACACCTACAGTGTCCATTTTAATGCGAAAAACATCAATTCTTATTTCTTAAGCTTGTCAATCTTAATTTACTTTATAATAATAGTTAGGTATTGAAAACAGGGGCTCATTTGGCTAAAGTTGTGGGGGGGTAGGGCTGGCTCAAGATTTTCGTGGGCCCAGGAAACGCGGAATACGTCACGGTGGTGGAGCAGGGAGAGGTAAGTATTTCAACTTTGCAAGTGCTGTGATCGTGAGCAAGCAGGGGGAGCCCACTAGTTGGCACTGGCACAGGGCCCCTCATAGGTATGTGTTTAAGTTCTGAAAGGGCTATGGCAGCCATAAAATTCCTTCCGTTATCACTGACTACCTTGCCTGCGTCAAGATGTACACTGCCCAGCCATAACTGAGTTTGTTGCTGCAAGTACTCGGCCAGTACTTCTGCGGTGTGTCTGTTGTCGCCCAAACACTTCATTTGTAACACAGCCTGCTGATGCTTACCACTATCTGTTCGATAATGGGACACCTCGTGTGCAACACTGGCAGCTGCGGATGGAGTGGTCGTACGACTGCGCTCTGTGGATGAGCTTTCGCTTCTGGAGGAGGAGGAGGGGTGGCGAATGCCTACAGCCAACTGTTTCCTAGACCGTGGGCTAGGCAGAACTGTCCCACTATGGCTGTCCCCTGTGGACCCTGCATCCACCACATTAACCCAGTGCGCCGTGATGGACATGTAACGTCCCTGGCCATGCCTACTGGTCCATGCATCTGTTGTGAGGTGCACCTTTTCACTGACTGATTGCCTCAGTGCATGGACAATGCGGTCTTTGACATGCTAGTGGAGGGCTGGGATGGCTTTTCTCACAAAGAAGTGTCGACTGGGTAGGTCATAGCGTGGTACTGCGTAGGCCATCAGGTCTTTGAAAGCTTCGCTTTCAACCAACCGGTAGGGCATCATCTCTAACGAGATTAGTATAGCAATGTGGGTGCTCAAACCCTGTGTACGCGGATGAGAGGATGAGTACTTTCTTTTCCTAACAAGAGACTCTGGTAGGGTGAGCTGGACTGGAGAGCTGCATATGGTGAAACTAGCGGTGGTGGTGGTGAACATGGCGGATTGAGAGAGGGTTGGTGATGGTATTCTTGATGTTGGCCTATATACAGTGTTTCCTACCAATAACCTTGTGATTCCCTGACTGCTTTGGCCTTGCGACGATACCTCCACATTTGCTGCTGGTGGTGTCCTAACCGGTGGGCTTACAGTGAGGGAAGCAATGTAGCGTTGCTGACTACCTTCATTCTGAGCAGGTGCACCAACGGTACGGGACGTTTGATAGTTAGTCCAGGCTTGCAAGTGCATGCTGGTTAAATATCTAAGCATGCACGTTGTATTTAAATTTTGAAGATTCTTCCCTCTGCTAAAGGTCTTTGAGCATTTCTTACAGATAACTTTTGACTGATCATTCGGATCTTGGTTAAAAAATTGCCAAACTACACTCTTCCTACTATGGAATACTTTTTCAGGCATTGCACGCTGTGCTACTTTCACCGGATGGCCAAGCTGTCCTAAAACTGTTTTTGTTTTTGACAAACGTTTTTGGCCTGATACGGGCCTGCCAGATGACAGCTGTTGCGATGTAGATGGCTGCTGCGGATCATCCTCCTCCGCTTCTGAGCTACTGGCAGCGGCACCCTCTTCCCCCAATGGCTGCCTATCTGTGTCAACAACTGGGTCATCTATCACCTCCTCTTCAATGTCATGTGCACCTTCCTCTGTGTCACCATGTAAGGTGCTATAGCGTTCGTGACGGGGCACCATAGTCTCATCAGGGTCAAGATTCTGGCTCAGTACACTGCGAGGGCAATGTAGTGATCTGAGTCAATGGAACAGCATAATAATCTAGCTGTGGCTGTGCATCAGTGCACTCCATGTCCGATTCATCTTGTATTGGGCAGTTAACAATTTCCCTTTCTAACCCAGGCACGGTATGTGTAAAGAGCTCCATGGCGCAACCTGTAGTGTCGCCTGATACATCCTTCACTTTTGATTTGGGTGAAGGACACAAGGAAACGTCTTGTTCCAGACCAGGAGCATCCACTGACGACTCGCTGCTTTTATATTTTGAACTTTCTGAAGAGGAGGCGAAAGAGCTAGAGGCTGAGTCAGGAAGGAAAGCCAAAACTTTTTCCTGCTGCTCTGGCTTTAAAAGCTGTTGTACTACTCCCAGATATGGGAGCCTTCGAGGCCTTGTGTAGCCAGATAATGACGCTGGCTCAACACCTCCAGCCTTAGGTGCTATTGTGCTTTTGCCACTACCACCAGATGCACCACCACCACCATCAGTACCAGCTGGCAACCACCGCCCACGGGCTCTTCCACCAGACTTCCTCATTTTTTGGAAAATGTAACCAAAATAACAACCATTATATGGTACTGTAAAACAAGGTAGAAGGTGTATATAAACTTGTTGAGAATTTAAATATCCCTTTTTTTGGGGGAGACTGAACAAAAACTCAGGCCCTGTGCATAAAACAACACAATGTAAGTGGCAGAAAGTGACTGGCTGACATACGATAAACTAACAGGACTAAAGTATATCACTATGTCAGAATTTGAATCTCACTTTTTTGGGGGGAGACTGAACCAAAACTGAGGCCCAGTGTATATAACAACGCAATCTAAGTGGCACAAAGTGGCTGGCTGACATACGACAAACTAACAGGACTAAAGTAGATCACTATGTCAGAATTTGAATCTCACTTTTTTGGGGGGAGACTGAACCAAAACTGAGGCCCAGTGTATAAAACAACACAATGTAAGTGGAGAAAGTGGATGGAAGATATATGAAAAAATACAAGGACTGTAGTACAATTTCAATCTCCCTACAATGATCTCAGGACAAGTATGGCAGCAATAAAAAGGACTGCTGCACACAAAAGTGTGGACAAATAAACAAGATAACTGTGCAGAAAGGAGCAACAGGATTTTTGCTTTTAAAATAGCAGTTGGTTTGCACAGCAGCGTGCAAACAGCAATGCAGCTATCAGGGAGCCTTTCTAAGGCAGCCTAATTAGCTATAGAGCTGATGCACAAAAATATAGCATCCACTGTCCCTGCAAAAGAAATGGTGGTGTTGGACAGTGGAAATCGCTACAGCACAAGCAGTTTGGGGGTTAATCTTCCCTCCCTAACTATATCCCTTCTTCTGATGAAGCTGCAGCAACCTCTCCCTATGATCGGCAGAAGTAAGATGGCGGTCGGCGTGCACGCCCCTTTATAGCCCCGTGACGCCGCAGAAAGCAAGCCAATCACTGTCATGCCCTTCTCTAAGATGATGGGACTGAGACCTATGCCATCACGCTGCCCACACTCTGCGTCCTCCTTCATTGGCTGAAAAATGGCGCTGAAAGCGTCATATGAAACACGACTTTTGCGCGCAGATCGGTGACCTCATGGCCGATCCCACACTAGGATCAGGTCGGGTTTCATGAAACCCGACTTTGCCGAAACTTGGCAATTTTTGAATTCGTCCGATCCATTTCGCTCAACCCTACTGCTTAGCCTTACAGCGAGACTCAGAATGGAAGGAGCGCTATGTGACTCTTGGAGAAATATTTTTGGTAGAATTGTTTGTGAACATACTGCATATACAGCCCCTAAGTGCCAAAAGAGAAGAATCCCCCTTCAAATGACCGAATTTTGGAAATTACATCACTCTGGGAATTTATCTTCAAGTGCCTTGATGATTTTGACTCCATGAGTGTTTTCCGGATACCAGGAGCACTGGATGTTGCTGAGTGAAAATGCAGTTCTGCCATTGTAGTTACTATACATTGTAGAGCCCATACCTTGTAGTGCCCATAAATTGTACTACCCAGACATTATGCCCAGCTCATGCTTCTGGAGACATGGACCCAGTAAACTAAGTGGACTCTCTTTGCTACTGAAATGCCAACATGGATGCTAACTGTAGTTTAGGCACACTGGCGCTCAGAAGAAAGGGGGGCATTTGGATTTAGGAGAGCAGAATTTGCTGGAATTCTTTTGGGGGCTGAGGAACCATTTTGCTTTTCCAGAGCCTTTTTACTGTCAGTAATGTGGAATCTCCCTATATTTCCACTGAGAAATGACAGACATGAGTGACGGCTTGCTTTTTTTGTGGATTGTGTTGAAGCTTTTATTACAAACATTTTACATAACATTTGGGATTATTATTATCATTATTGTTTATTATTATAGCACCATTTATTCACATCACATTTATTCTGTGCTCTACGCTGAGCACTTACATCAAGGTTTTCATTTAAATCTTCAAATGACATGATTCACATGAAACTCCCGAGGGATCCATTCACTATAATGAGGCAGCTGAGTTACTCTATATGTTCAGTGGCATCCTTCATTTCAGAGGTACACAAAACTGTGTTTGACCTCATTTTTTCTGCATACTTAAAATGAAGGACACTGCCGGATCATAGGCCAGCCGGCATCCACAATGTCTCAATCTGCCTTATTATACAATGGATAGCAACTTACATGACGTTTCTGCATGGTAAATGCAATTAATTTAATAACCAGTACCCATATACAAAATGACTACCTGACCTATCATCATTATTACATATCAAACAGAAAAAAAAGATGATATTACGGTCAAAAAAGTATCAAACTGTAAACAATTTATTATTAAAATCATCAGACACAGGTGAAGAAAATGAAATGCAGAGCCACAGTTGAAAGAATGCTGTACTATTATACAGTGGAAAGTATTCTGTCACAAAATGTAATGATCCAACAGGGGGTCGGTCAGCAGATGGCTCGACACACACAACGGGATGGAAATGGGGAGATCAAGGACCTACCGATAGGAAATGAGGGATGGACACCTCCTGAACTCAAACCTGAGCCTGTACCTGCACTCCCCTAACATCCCTAAGTGGGTCCTTACACCGTGGTCAGGAACCTCATCCCTCACTGTCACCTAGTACTGCCCTGGCTAATGCACTGGCTGGCAAGGGCACTAGCCTCACCACTGCAGATGGTACAACACAGGGGACAGTGACAAACACGAGACAGACAAGGAATAAGCACAACACTTAGCTTCCAGACTCTGCTGCCACGCTCCACACCAGAGATGACACAAAAACAGGACTCCAACTACAGAAGTAGCTGACACCAGAGAGCTGCAACTGCAAGGCTGGTCTCCATAGATAAACTATCACCAACAGTCAGCTGATGCATCAGGTAACCATTTAAAGAATGGTGGGAGTGGTCATCACCCACATCAGCTGACCTAGCAACTCTGCAGTTGCAGCAGGCTGCCAGCAGGGGAAACTGACATTAACCCCCGCTGGCCTGAAAGGAAAAAAGCTACATTTCAAACATAGTGGAACCAGAGCTGCTAAGAATCCCAAAAATGGATCATGACAGTACCCCCTTTCAATGAGGGGCCTCTGGACCCTTAAAATCGGACCTCACCAGAAACGACATACAGTGAGGACGCCTCGATCCACAAAGACTCACCTCTGCAGTTACCTGATCCTCAGATTTATGGCAAACATAGCCCAATGAACATGGCGATAACAGGCTCCGGGGGTGCAACAGATCTCCTGAGCGCCGACTTGTGGAATACGTTGTGAACGTGCATTACTGGGGGTAACTCTAGCTGAAAAGTCCCCTGGCTGAGAATGGCCGACACCCAATATGGCCCAATCACCCTAGAACTCCAAGACCCAGAAGCATACTTCCACCTGATGTTTTTGGTGGGCACCCACACGTACTCAATCACACACAGTTCCGGACCTGCACGTTTGTTTCCATGCATGCGTTTGCCAAAGGATGGTGAACTCTTTGAGGAACCAACAACCAACAGTAGAGGCATCCCCCTGTGTCACCAAATTCATACCCTCGCTACACACAGAGGGAACCACCACCCTCCTCTGATCCCTCCTCTTGAGAGGAAACCGAGACTCAGGGTTTACTTGTGGCGAGGGTTGGGTCTTGCCCGTACGCCCTGACAGCACCTCAGCTGCCCCCACCAGAGAAGAAGGGGTAGGTTGGAGAAGGACGGCAGAGATCGTAGCTCCCAGGCAGCAGTCCTTACACGACTGGTCCCAACTGACCACTTCCCTGGATAGCCAATTTATGAGCGGGTTGTGTTTCTTCAACCAGGGAAGGGAGTTGGCATACCCTCTGTGATGCAGTGACCCCTGTGGCAGCTAGGGGGCGCTGTAAGTGCTCTTTGGGATGTGCATGGAGGCATATCTATTGTGATAATGGTGGTGAAACAGTGACTGGCTGTGTTGTGAATGGCCGATATGTGTCGCAGAGGGAGTCTGCGTGGTAAGTCTGATGCAATGTTGTTATTCTGGGACCTGTAGTCCCTCAAGAGTGTGTATATGTATGGTGTAGTTGTAAGGGAGACTTACTAGGCTAGTTATGTGAGATGGGTGGGACAAACTAGCCACACATCCACACTCCCATCCAGGGGAGTGGTTAACCCCTTTCTGACCTCGGACGGGATAGTAAGGCTCCGGCGGTGAGCCCGCATCAAAGCCAGGACATGTCAGCTCTTGTGAACAGCTGACATGTGCCCATAATAGGCGCGGGCAGAATCGCGATCTGCCTGCACCTATTAACTAATTAAATGCCGCTGTCAAACGCAGACAGTGGCATTTAAATACCGCATGCGGCCGGGCGGCCGGACATTACGTCATCACCGATCCCCGTCACATGATCGGAGGTCGGCGATGCTTCAGGCAAGTTGGTGATCACTGTGAGGCAGCTTTCCCGGAGGAGAGGACTGACGAGGAGTCAGCAGGTGGAGCAGGAGTTCCAGTCAGGTACCTATACAGACTGTTGGTGCTTGTAATGTTCTATGAACCATGTGGTCTTCCACGGTGACTGAACGGAGTGAGGTTCAGCGTGTTTAGAGACCGTGACCCAGTGTCATATCCACTGCATGTGACTTGGGACATTGGTGAACTGTACGGAGTACGGACACCCATGGTAACTGGGCGAAGTGAGAGGTCCAGCATGTTTAGTGTCTGTGAGACAAAGCCGTAAATGAAGTGTTGAAGACAAAGCTGCAAGTTAATATCACCAGTTGGTGTCTGTTGTGTTTGATGAAATGTATAATGTGATCTGTGCACAACCCGGTTTATGACACTTTAATAAACCGTATAAACTGTGCTTAAGCGAAAAATCGTGCCTGACTACGTTAATCCCGTGCCAAGCAAGTGTCCCCCAATACACTTAGTGAGAGCAATCTTACATATGGCGTTCGATTGCGGGCAACGATTTAGAAAGCATGTGCGGAGTTAATGCCTGTTACTCGGCGGGGTTACGAAGGTGACAAGCGTCTTGCTGTGGATCGGCGGGTCCACGAAGGTGACAAGCGTCTTGCTGTGGATCGGCAGGTCCACGACGTCTGCGGGAGAGCCTTGTGGAGCATAGCTGCAGTTGCAGCAAGAGGTTCTGCAGCAGTCAGAGCTGCAGTGGCTTGTGGTCGGCAGCCGGAGGTGCCGGTTATATGTGACTGCAGCGGGAGCTGTGGCAGTACCAGCAGGAGCTGGTGAAGTGACATATAAAAAAAAAATAATACATTTTTTTTTCCTTTCTTCCCAGATTGTGCATGACTCTTAAAGGGCCAGTACAAGCCCAGAGACATAGATGTGTACTGTGCGAACTGGGGCCTGAGTGCCGTGGGGGAGTCCACGGGGTGTCCCCAGGGAAGGGGTGGTGTCCCTAAAAGAGGAGGTATCCCTAAAAGTGGGCGGTGACTCAAACGGGGATGGTTGCCCAAAAGGGGGCAGATTCCCCAAAAGGGGCGGTAACCCAAAGTGGGGCAGAGCCAAAAAAAGGGGCGGCAATCAGTGACGAGGCACGACTGTGTCCTTTTTGGCTGGATGGAGAGCGTGTGCGGGGGTTGTTAGACCCGGAGAGGGAAGCGTCTTTTCTGAGGACCCTTCCTGAAAGTTCTTTGTCACCTGGGACAAAGGCAAAAGTGGGTGGCATAGTTGGGGACACTAAAGGTCTTCATGTAGCCACTCTCTATATTGTCGCAGCTAAGGTTTCCACGTACCATGAGGTGGCTGTAGTCCCAAACTTGCCGTGTCCTATGGTAATAGGACAAGATTTGGAAGCACTGTGGGACTGGTGGAAAAAAGGTGAAGTGTTTGTGGAAATAAAGTGTGTGGGAAGTAGTAGTGTTGAGAATGCCCCCCCTAGAGTTGGCAGTCCTAAGTTGGGCGTGACCAAGGAAAATGGTGGACGGCCCCAACTTACGGACATGCCACCTGATGTGTGTTACGATGTGACTGGTAGTGGTCTGGTAGATAAGGATGGGGTGGTTAAACAGAGTGGAGCTGTCACCCAGATAGCGAGTGACTGTCGGGGACCTCATATTGTTGGGTGTGATATAGACTATGAGGGTGACTTTGACTCTGAGGAGGTAAGGGAGTACAGTAAAGAAGAGGCCACCAAAAGAGTGGGGCCTGAAGTGGATACCCGGTTGAAGCAAGAGGAGCTTCGGAGACAGGCTGCCGGGGACCGTGTGGGTGCCTTAGAGTTAAGGGATGAAGGACGGCGCCTTACAGGACTGCTACGCCCAATTGATGGAAGATGGCGGCCACTTTTGACCCGAAATGTGGACAAACGAAGGGGTGGGAGTACCCTGTCGGATGAAAGAAGTAGTGTCACCTCAGCTAACTCAGGACTGAGTGACATAGGTGAGAGACCTTGTAGCCAAAGTGGTGACAAAGGGGCAAACTCTGACCAGACAGTAGCCTCGACTGTAAATGGGACTCATGACCGCACCAACCGTGGGTGGCGGCCATGGAGAGAAAGGCCGGGCAATGGGGCGCACTTTGAAAGTGTGGTGATTAAAGGTTTGGTGACACAGACAGACTGTGACTTAAGGGTCAAAGCTCAAGGCCTACGTGTTGACCGCTGGGGGCGGGGTAAACCCAACAAGGGTATGATTATGTGTGATGCTCAAAACCAACTGAGACGGTTCTCTCCACTGGTAGGGCAAGATAACATGCGTGACCTGTCTCGAGACCCCGGGTGTATAACAGGTGTTCATCCCCACAAGTATGAACAGAGGGGGGGTATGTGATGCAGTGACCCCTGTGGCAGCTAGGGGGCGCTGTGAGTGCTCTTTGGGATGTGCATGGAGGCATTTCTATTGTGATAATGGTGGTGAAACAGTGACTGGCTGTGTTGTAAATGGCCGATATGCAGGGGTGAACCTAGCCTCTCTGCTGCCTGAGGCGAACTGCAAAACGGTGCCCCCCCCCCATGTAGTAAAATCAGTGCAAATAAGTTTAAGGCATCTTTCACATTTCCGTCAGTATGGAGCCGTCGCAAGCCGTCAGCCCGACGGACGTTGTGCAAATAGTGCACAACGTGGGCAGCGGATGCAGTTTTCAGACACATCCGCTGCCCAATATGAGTTCTGGGGAGGAAGGGGCGGAGTTCCAGCCGCGCATGTGCGGTCGGAAATGGCGGTTTTGACGGACGAAAAAACGTTATATTGATCGTTTTTTCGTCACGACGGGCCACAAAATCACGACGCATCTGTTGCACGACGGATGCGACGTGTGCCCATTTGTCGCAATCCGTCGTCAATAAAAGTGAATGGCAAAAAAATGCATCCTGCGGTCACATTTGCAGGATCCTTTTTTTTGCCAAAATGACGGATTGCGACGTATGGCTAAAAACGGAAGTGTGAAAGAGGCCTTAGCAGGACCATATCTGACAACCTCAGTTCATTCACATAGGGTAACACATACCAACCCTGCTATATCCCACTTCCTTACTGCTTTCAGATCTGAAAACCCCAGCTGGTTCACATAGCTTATCTACAGTTAGGGCCAGAAATATTTGGACAGTGACACAATTTTCGCGAGTTGGGCTCTGCATGCCACCACATTGGATTTGAAATGAAACCTCTACAACAGAATTCAAGTGCAGATTGTAACGTTTAATTTGAAGGGTTGAACAAAAATATCTGATAGAAAATGTAGGAATTGTACACATTTCTTTACAAACACTCCACATTTTAGGAGGTCAAAAGTAATTGGACAAATAAACATAACCCAAACAAAATATTTTTATTTTCAATATTTTGTTGCAAATCCTTTGGAGGCAATCACTGCCTTAAGTCTGGAACCCATGGACATCACCAAACGCTGGGTTTCCTCCTTCTTAATGCTTTGCCAGGCCTTTACAGCCGCAGCCTTCAGGTCTTGCTTGTTTGTGGGTCTTTCCGTCTTAAGTCTGGATTTGAGAAAGTGAAATGCATGCTCAATTGGGTTTAGATCTGGAGATTGACTTGGCCATTGCAGAATGTTCCACTTTTTGGCACTCATGAACTCCTGGGTAGCTTTGGCTGTATGCTTGGGGTCATTGTCCATCTGTACTATGAAGCACCGTCCAATCAACTTTGCAGCATTTGGCTGAATCTGGGCTGAAAGTATATCCCGGTACACTTCAGAATTCATCCGGCTACTCTTGTCTGCTCTTATGTCATCAATAAACACAAGTGACCCAGTGCCATTGAAAGCCATGCATGCCCATGCCATCACGTTGCCTCCACCATGTTTTACAGAGGATGTGGTGTGCCTTGGATCATGTGCCGATCCTAGGGTTGAGCGAAACGGGTCGTTCATTTTCAAAAGTCGCCGACTTTTGGCAAAGTCGGGTTTCATGAAACCCGATCCGACCCCTGTGCGGGGTCGGCCATGCGGTACGCGACTTTCGCGCCAAAGTCGCGTTTCAATGACACGAAAAGCGCCATTTCTCAGCCAATGAAGGTAAACGCAGAGTGTGGGCAGCGTGATGACATAGGTCCTGGTACCCACCATCTTAGAGAAGGGCATTGCAGTGATTGGCTTGCTGTCTGCGGCGTCACAGGGGCTATAAAGGGGCGTTCCCGCCGACGCCATGTTACTGCTGCTGATCTGAGCTTAGGGAGAGGTTGCTGCCGCTTCGTCAGAAGCAGGGATAGCGTTAGGCAGGGTCCATTAACCACCAAACCGCTTGTGCTGTAGCGATTTGCACTGTCCAACACCACCTTCGGTGTGCAGGGACAGTGGAAGCTACATTTTTTTTTTTCCTCAGCGCTGTAGCTCATTGGGCTGCCCTAGAAGGCTCCCTGATAGCTGCATTGCTGTGTGTACGCCGCTGTGCAAACCAACTGCTTTTTTCAAAGCACAAATCCTCTTGTTCCTTCCTTTCTGCACAGCTATCTTGTTTGTTTGTCCACACTTTTTATTTAATTTGTGCATCAGTCCACTCCTTATTGCTGCCTGCCATACCTGGCTGAGATTACTGCAGGGAGATAGTAATTGAAGGACAGTTCCTTTTTTTTTTTTTTTTTTTTTTTTGGTGGGAGATTAAGATTGGCAGTTCTGCTAGAGTGCCATCCCTGTCTGTGCCATCTCTCACTCAGTGGGCCATAGAAAGCCTATTTATTTTTTTGCTTGATTTGGGTTCTAAAATCTACCTGAAAAAATCACTACATCAATCAGTGGGAGAAAAATATTGGCCTCAGGGCTTGTGTGCCACTCCTGACTCCTGTGTGTGCCATCTCTCAGTCAGTGGGGCATAGAAAGCCTATTTTTTTTTTGCTTGATTTGGGTTCCAAAATCTACCTGAAAAAATCACTACATCAATCAGTGGGAGAAAAATATTGGCCTCAGGGCTTGTGTGCCACTCCTGACTCCTGTGTGCATCATCACTCACTCAGTGGGCCATAGAAAGCCTATTTTTTTTTTTTGCTTTATTTGGGTTCTAAATTCTACCTGAAAAAATCAATAAATCAATCAGTGGGAGATTAATATTGGCCTTTGGGCTTGTGTGCCAGTCCTAAGCGTGCCATCTCTCTCACAAATAGTGAGCCATAGAAAGCCTATTTATTTTTTTTTTTTTTGGTTTTATAAATTCTCCGTGAAAAAAAAGGGAGATTAATATTGGCCTTTGGGCTTGTGTGCCAGTCCTAAGCGTGCCATCTCTCTCTCTCAGATAGTGGGCCATAGAAAGCCTATTTATTATTTTTTTTTATTGGGTTTATAAATTTTCCCTGAAAAAAAAAAAAAAAAAAGTGGGAGATTAATATTGGCCTCTGGGCTTGTGTGCCAGTCCTGAGCGTGCCATCTCTCTCACAAATAGTGGGCCATAGAAAGCCTATTTATTTATTTTTTTTGGTTTTATAAATTCTCCCTGAAAAAAAAAGGGAGATTAATATTGGCCTTTGGGCTTGTGTGCCAGTCCTAAGCGTGCCATCTCTCTCTCTCAGATAGTGGGCCATAGAAAGCCTATTTATAATTTTTTTTATTGGGTTTATAAATTTTCCCTGAAAAAAAAAAAAAAAAGTGGGAGATTAATATTGGCCTCTGGGCTTGTGTGCCACTCCTGACTCCTGTGTGTGCCATCTCTCAGTCAGTGGGCCATAGAAAGCCTATTTTTTGTTTTATTTGTTTTCTAAATTCTCCCTGAAAAAGTCATTTTATTTTATTTGGTTTCTAAATTCTTCCTGAAAAAAATAATTTTTTTTTATTATTTTTTTTTTCTAAAGTCTCCCTGAAAAAAAAAAAAATCAAATCAGTGGGAGATTAATATTGCCCTTTCTGCTTGTGTGCCAGTCTTGACTCCTGGGTGTGCCATCTCTCTCTCTCCAATTGTGGGCCATAGAAAGCCTATTATTTTTTTTGCTTGATTTGGGTTCCAAAATCTACCTGAAAAAATCACTACATCAATCATTGGGAGAAAAATATTGGCCTCTGGGCTTGTGTGCCACTCCTGACTCCTGTGTGTGGCATCTCTCACTCAGTGGGGCATAGAAAGCCTTTTTTTTTAATTTGGTTTCTAAATTGTCATTGGAAAAATCATTTTATGTTATTTGGTTTCTAAATTCTTCCTGAAAAAATCATTTTATTTTATTTTGTTTCTAAAGTCTCCCTGAAAAAAAAAATAAAAAATTTAAAAAATACAGTGGGAGATTAAAGGGACTGTGTCACCTGAATTTGGCGGGACTGGTTTTGGGTCATATGGGCGGAGTTTTCGGGTGTTTGATTCACCCTTTCCTTACCCACATGCTGGCTGCAATATTGGATTGAAGTTCATTCTCTGTCCTCCGTAGTACAAGCCTGCGCAAAGCAATCTTGCCTTGTGCAGGTGTGTACTATGGAGGACAGAGAATGAACTTCAATCCAATGTTGCAGCCAGCATGCAGCCAGCGGGTAAGGAAAGGGTGAATCAAACACCCGAAAACTCCGCCCATATGCCCCAAAACCAGTCCCGCCAAATTCAGGTGACAGGTTCCCTTTAATATTAACATTTGTGCTTCAGTGACAGTCCTGCGTGTGTGGCATCTCTCTCATTTGGTGCCACCAAAAACAGAGTGTGTAACATTGTGCCTGATTTTCGTTGTGGTCTCACCCACCTGTAAAGGGGTAGCTAAATCATACTGAAGTTATAGCTCACCGTGTAAGTTGTGTGACAGCAACAAATACCGTTAGTTTGGTTATGTTTTTAAAACAATGAGGAAGTCTGGTGGAAGAGGTCGTGGCCGGGGGCGTTCATTGTCAGCTGGTAATGAGGGTAGTGGTAGTGGTGGAGCATCAGGTGGTCGTGGGAAAAAAAATATTGCACCTAAGTCTGGAGCTGTGGAGCCAGGTTCGTCGTCTGGCTACACAAGGCCTCGAACGCTCCCTTTTCTGGGAGTAGGAAAACCGCTTTTAAAGCCGTTGCAGCAAGAGCAAGTTTTGGCTTATCTTGCTGACTCAGCCTCTAGCTCTTTTGCCTCCTCTCGTGAAACTGGTAAATGTAAAAGCAGCACGTCGTTAGTGGATGTTCACGGTCAGGGACAAGTCGCTTCCTTGTCCTCTTCAGAAAAAACAACAACAGAGAAGAATGCAACAGGCGACACAACGGGTTACTCCATGGAGCTCTTTACACATACCGTCCCTGGCTTAGAAAGTGAAGCAGTTAACAGTCCATGCCCATTACAAGTTGAATCTGACATGGAGTGCACTGATGCACAGCCACAGCCAGACTACTATGCTGGTCCTTTGACTCAGACCACAACATTGCCCTCGCAGGGTAATGATCAAGAATCAGACCCTGATGAGACTATGTTGCCCCATCACGAACGCTATACCACCAACCGACACGGTATAGCTGACCCAGTTCTTGACCCCGATTGGCAGCCATTGGGGGAACAGGGTGCAGGCGGCAGCAGTTCTGAAGCGGAGGAGGAGGGGCCGCAGCAGGCATCAACATCGCAACAGGTTCCATCTGCCGGGCCCGTATCTTGCCCAAAACGCGTGGCAAAGCCAAAACCTGTTGGAGGACAGCGTGGCCATCCGGTTAAAGCTCAGTCTGCAATGCCTGAAAAGGTATCCGATGCTGGAAAGAGTGCAGTCTGGCATTTTTTTAAACAACATCCAATTGATCAGCGCAAAGTCATGTGTCAAAAATGTTCAACTACCTTAAGCAGAGGGCAGAATCTGAAAAGTCTCAATACAAGTTGCATGCATAGACATTTTACCACCATGCATTTGCAAGCTTGGACTAACTACCAAATGTCCCTTAAGGTTGTAGCACCCTCGGCCAATGAAGCTAGTCATCAACGCAACATCCCTTCCGGCAGTGTAGGGCCACCATTTTCCGCACCACCTGCAGTATCTGTGCAGGTTTCTTTGCCAGGCCAAAGCAGTCAGGGTCAGGGAATCACCAGTTTCGTAGTAGGAAACATTGCATCTAGGGCACCGGTGGCAACAATACCATCTCCCACCGTCTCTCAGTCTGCCATGTCCACCGGCACCCCCCGCTAGTTCCACGATCTCCAGCTCTCCAGTCCAGATCACCCTACATGAGACTCTTGTTAGAAAAAGGAAGTACTTAGCCTCGCATCCGCGTACACAGGGTTTGAACGCCCACATAGCTAGACTAATCTCGTTAGAGATGATGCCTACCGGTTAGTTGAAAGCGAAGCTTTCAAAGCCCTGATGGACTACGCTGTACCACGCTACGAGCTACCCAGTCGACACTTTTTTTCCAGAAAAGCCATCCCAGCCCACCACCAGCATGTTAAAGAGCGCATCGTCCATGCACTCAGGCAATCTGTGAGCACAAAGGTGCACCTGACAACAGATGCATGGACCAGTAGGCATGGCCAGGGACGTTACGTGTCCATCATGGCACACTGGGTGAATGTTGTGGATGCAGGGTCCACAGGGGACAGCAAGTTTGGGACAGTTCTGCCTAGCCCACGGTCTAGGAAACAGTTGGCTGTAGCCGTTCGCACCCCCTCCTCCTCCCCCCCGTCCTCCTGCAGAAGCGAGAGGTCGTCCACAGACCGCAGTCGCACAACCACTCCATCCGCAGCTGCCACTGTTGCACACCAGGTCTCCCATTATGGGGCAGCTACTGGCAAACGTCAGCAGGCTGTATTGGTTATGAAGTGTTTGGGCGACAACAGACACACCGCGGAAGTTCTGTCCGAGTTCTTGCAGAAAGAAACGCAGTTGTGGCTGGGCACTGTAGATCTTGAGGCAGGCAAGGTAGTGAGTGATAACGGAAGGAATTTCATGGCTGCCATCTCCCTTTCCCAACTGAAACACATTCCTTGCCTGGCTCACACCTTAAACCTGGTGGTGCAGTGCTTCCTGAAAAGTTATCCGGGGTTATCCGACCTGCTCCTCAAAGTGCGTGGACTTTGCTCACATATCCGCCGTTCGCCCGTACACTCCAGCCGTATGCAGACCTATCAGCGTTCTTTGAACCTTCCCCAGCATCGCCTAATCATAGACGTTGCAACAAGGTGGAACTCAACACTGCACATGCTTCAGAGACTGTGCGAACAGAGGCGGGCTGTTACAGTGGGGCAAAAAAGTATTTAGTCAGTCAGCAATAGTGCAAGTTCCACCACTTAAAAAGATGAGAGGCGTCTGTAATTTACATCATAGGTAGACCTCAACTATGGGAGACAAACTGAGAAAAAAAAATCCAGAAAATCACATTGTCTGTTTTTTTAACAATTTATTTGCATATTATGGTGGAAAATAAGTATTTGGTCAGAAACAATATTTCATCTTAATACTTTGTAATATATCCTTTGTTGGCAATGACAGAGGTCAAACGTTTTCTGTAAGTCTTCACAAGGTTGCCACACACTGTTGTTGGTACGTTGGCCCATTCCTCCATGCAGATCTCCTCTAGAGCAGTGATGTTTTTGGCTTTTCGCTTGGCAACACGGACTTTCAACTCCCTCCAAAGGTTTTCTATAGGGTTGAGATCTGGAGACTGGCTAGGCCACTCCAGGACCTTGAAATGCTTCTTACGAAGCCACTCCTTCGTTGCCCTGGCGGTGTGCTTTGGATCATTGTCATGTTGAAAGACCCAGCCACGTTTCATCTTCAATGCCCTTGCTGATGGAAGGAGGTTTGCACTCAAAATCTCATGATACATGGCCCCATTCATTCTTTCATGTACCCGGATCAGTCGTCCTGGCCCCTTTGCAGAGAAACAGCCCCAAAGCATGATGTTTCCACCACCATGCTTTACAGTAGGTATGGTGTTTGATGGATGCAACTCAGTATTCTTTTTCCTCCAAACACGACAAGTTGTGTTTCTACCAAACAGTTCCAGTTTGGTTTCATCAGACCATAGGACATTCTCCCAAAACTCCTCTGGATCATCCAAATGCTCTCTAGCAAACTTCAGACGGGCCCGGACATGTACTGGCTTAAGCAGTGGGACACGTCTGGCACTGCAGGATCTGAGTCCATGGTGGCGTAGTGTGTTACTTATGGTAGGCCTTGTTACATTGGTTCCAGCTCTCTGCAGTTCATTCACTAGGTCCCCCCGCGTGGTTCTGGGATTTTTGCTCACCGTTCTTGTGATCATTCTGACCCCACGGGGTGGGATTTTGCGTGGAGCCCCAGATCGAGGGAGATTATCAGTGGTCTTGTATGTCTTCCATTTTCTAATTATTGCTCCCACTGTTGATTTCTTCACTTCAAGCTGGTTGGCTATTGCAGATTCAGTCTTCCCAGCCTGGTGCAGGGCTACAATTTTGTTTCTGGTGTCCTTTGACAGCTCTTTGGTCTTCACCATAGTGGAGTTTGGAGTCAGACTGTTTGAGGGTGTGCACAGGTGTCTTTTTATACTGATAACAAGTTTAAACAGGTGCCATTACTACAGGTAATGAGTGGAGGAAAGAGGAGACTCTTAAAGAAGAAGTTACAGGTCTGTGAGAGCCAGAAATCTTGATTCTTTGTTTCTGACCAAATACTTATTTTCCACCATAATATGCAAATAAATTGTTAAAAAAACAGACAATGTGATTTTCTGGATTTTTTTTTTCTCAGTTTGTCTCCCATAGTTGAGGTCTACCTATGATGTAAATTACAGACGCCTCTCATCTTTTTAAGTGGTGGAACTTGCACTATTGCTGACTGACTAAATACTTTTTTGCCCCACTGTATGTTTTTGTGGGAGGATACACATACACGGGCAGGCAGTAGGATGGCAGACATGGAGTTATCAGGTGTGCAGTGGTCGAAGATTCAAGACATGTGTCAAGTCCTTCAGTGTTTTGAGGAATGCACACGGCTGGTTAGTGCAGACAACGCCATAATAAGCATGAGCATCCCCCTAATGCGTCTGCTGATGCAAAGTTTGACGCACATAAAGGATCAGGCGTCTGCAGCTGAGGAAGAGGAAAGCCTTGATGACAGTCAGCCATTGTCTGGCCAGGGCAGTGTACAGGATGAGGTAGCGGGCGAAGAGGAGGAGGAGGACGAGGAGGATGATGGGGATGATTATATTTTTAATGAGGAAGCTTTTCCGGGGCCACTGGAAATTGTTGGCGCGGCAAGGCCGGGTTCTGGTTTTTGGAGGGACACAAGTGACGTGGATTTGCCTGAAACTGCCCCTCAACCAAGCACAACCGCAAATTTGAGAACTGGAACTTTGGCCCACATGGCGGATTATGCCTTACGTATCCTCAAAAGGGACACACGCATTACTAAAATGATGAACGATGACGATTACTGGTTGGCCTGCCTCCTTGATCCTCGCTATAAAGGCAAATTGCAAAATATAATGCCACATGACAACTTGGAAATAATATTAGCAACCAAACAATCAACTCTTGTTGACCGTTTGCTTCTGGCATTCCCTGCACACAGCGCCCTTGATCGTTCTCACACGAGCTGCAGGGGCCAGCAGACCAGAGGTGTTAGAGGGGCAGAAATCAGAAGTGGCGTTGGCCAGAGGGGTTTTCTGACCAGGTTGTGGAGTGATTTTGCTATGACCGCATACAGGACAGGTACTTCAGCATCAATTCAAAGTGACAGGAGACAACATTTGTCCAGTATGGTTACAAACTATTTTTCATCCCTTATCGATGTTCTCCCTCAACCGTCATTCCCATTTGATTACTGGGCATCCAAATTAGACACCTGGCCAGAATTGGCAGAATATGCATTGCAGGAGCTTGCTTGCCCGGCAGCTAGTGTCCTATCAGAAAGAGTATTCAGTGCTGCAGGTTCAATACAAACAGAAAAAAGGACTCGTCTGGCTACCCAAAATGTAGATGATCTAACCTTCATTAAAATGAACCACAACTGGATTTCGAAATCTTTTGCCCCACCTTGCCCGGCTGACACCTAGCTTTCCTATGAAAAGGTCTTGCCTGTGGACTATTCTGAATGACTTTTCCAATCACGTAATTTTCTGCACCTGATTGTCCAGCATACGACATGTTTACACCTCACTAAATGGCCAAACTCCCCACACGGGGCCGTGGTATCGCCACTTGGCGCCAGCACCCGTGAGAGTGCTGTTTGTCTGAAGAGGTGGGTGTGTCCGCTTTTGGTCGACGGCACTGCCACTGGGTCCCTCATAGTACAATAAAGTGTCTCTGGCGGTGGTGGTGCGCACCCAACGTCAGACACACCGTTGTAATATGAGGGGCCCTGGGCCTGTACTGCCGGCCACAAGACAGTTCCCCCCCCCCAGCTCAAACAGTGCTCTACCACTTGCAAAATTATCTCTCACAGCTCCACCAATGTTTAGTCTATGCGCTGACATCCTTCAATGCCTGGCACTGACAATACCATTGTATTGACATTTTTGTTATGTTAGGCCTTCGAAGCCTGTCTGCGGTCCCTCCTTCCACTAGGCCTCCACTGACCATTGTACTGCTGCCCGTGTACCCCTGGAACCAATTTTAAATTGCCAACAGCCCTATTTTTTTATGTTAGGCCTTCGAAGCCTGTCTGCGGTCCCTCCTTCCACTAGGCCTCCACTGACCATTGTACTGCTGCCCTTGTACCACTGGAACCAATTTTAATTTGCCAACAGCCCTATTTTTTTATGTTAGGCCTTCGAAGCCTGTCTGCGGTCCCTCCTTCCACTAGGCCTCCACTGACCATTGTACTGCTGCCCTTGTACCACTGGAACCAATTTTAAATTGCCAACAGCCCTATTTTTTTATGTTAGGCCTTCGAAGCCTGTCTGCGGTCCCTCCTTCCACTAGGCCTCCACTGACCATTGTACTGCTGCCCGTGTACCCCTGGAACCAATTTTAAATTGCCAACAGCCCTATTTTTTTATGTTAGGCCTTCGAAGCCTGTCTGCGGTCCCTCCTTCCACTAGGCCTCCACTGACCATTATACTGCTGCCCTTGTACCACTGGAACCAATTTTAAATTGCCAACAGCCCTATTTTTTATGTTAGGCCTTCGAAGCCTGTCTGCGGTCCCTCCTTCCACTAGGCCTCCACTGACCACACCACTGCTGCCCGTGTACCCCTGGAACCAATTTAAAATTGCCGACAGCCAGCCCAATTTTATTATGTTAGGCCTTCGAAGCCTGTCTGCGGTCCGTTCTTTCTACTACTACTACACTGACCAGGCCACTGCTGCCCGTGTTCCCCTGGAACCAATTTAAAATTGCCTACAGCCATCTGTTATTATGTTAGGCCTTCGATGCCTGTTTGCGGTCACTCCTTCCACTAGGCCTCCACTGACCACACCACTGCTGCCCGTGTACCCCTGGAACCAATTTAAAATTGCCTACAGCCAGCCCAATTTTTTTATTTTAGGCCTTCGATGCCTGTCTGCGGTCCGTTCTTTCTACTACTACTACACTGACCAGGCCACTGCTGCCCGTGTTCCCCTGGAACCAATTTAAAATTGCCTACAGCCATGTGTTATTATGTTAGGCCTTCGATGCCTGTTTGCGGTCACTCCTTCCACTAGGCCTCCACTGACCACACCACTGCTGCCCGTGTACCCATGGAACCAATTTAAAATTGCCTACAGCCATCTGGTATTATGTTAGGCCTTCGATGCCTGTCTGCGGTCACTCCTTCCACTAGGCCTCCACTGACCACACCACTGCTGCCCGTGTACCCCTGGAACCAATTTAAAATTGCCTACAGCCATCTGTTATTATGTTAGGCCTTCGATGCCTGTCTGCGGTCACTCCTTCCACTAGGCCTCCACTGACCACACCACTGCTGCCCGTGTACCCCTGGAACCAATTTAAAATTGCCTACAGCCATCTGTTATTATGTTAGGCCTTAGAAGCCTGTCTGCGGTCCTTCCTTCCAATAGTTCTCCACTGACCAGACCAATGCTGGCCGTGTACCCCTGGAACCCAGCTGAAAGTGCATGTAGCCTCCTTTTTTTCTTTGTTTTATATTTAGAAAGCCCAGATGAACTACGCTGTGCAACGGTTCAAGCTACCCAGTCGACATTTCTTTTGCGAGAAAAGCCATCCCAGCCCTCCACCGGCATGAAAAAGTCTGCATTGTCATAGCACTCAGGCAATCAAACAGTAGAAAGATGCACCTGACAAGAGACGCATGGACCAGTAGGCATGTCCACAAAAAGTTACGTGTCCATTACGGCGCACTGGGTTAATGTGTTGGATGCATGGTCCACAGGGGACAGCCTACAAAGTCTGTCTGCAGTCCCTAATTCCAATTTTCCTCCGCTGACCACACCACTGCTGCCCGTGTACCCCTGTAACCAATTTTACAGTGTCTACAGCCTAATTTTGTTATGTTAGGCCTACTACGCCTGTCTGCGGTCCCTCCTTCCAATACTCGTCCACTGACCACACCACTGCTGCCCGTGGACCCCTGGAACCTATTTTTAATTGCATAGCGCATCCTTTTTTTAATAGTAGGCGTACAAAGTCTGTCTGCGGTCCACTATTGAAATTGTCCTCCACTGCCCAGAGCACTGCTGCTTGTGTACCCCTGTAACTTTTTTAAGCTGCAGTGAGCCACATTTTTGGTTTAAGTCCTACTACCTGTGTCTGTCTGCGCCACTCAATTCAGCTGTGTTCCTTTGAAAAAAGCTGAGCGTCAATAGTCTTGTTTTCAGCCTCTAGGAATTTTAAAACTGCATTGGGGGTACAACTTTGGTAGGGCCTACTAACGGTGTCTGCCTCCCCAAGGTGTGCCCCAGGTTTCCTCGCCATTGCTTCGATCTTAATGCTCTCGTTTAGTAGTTGTTGGAAACTACACTGCATTAGGCCTACAAATTGGGTATGGGGTGTAGAGAGATGGTGTGTTCCACTCCAAGGTGTTCCCCAGGTTTCCTCTCCATTGCTTCGATCTTCATGCTCTCGTTTAGTAGTTGTTGGAAACTACACTGCATTAGGCCTACAAATTGGGTATGGGGTGTAGAGAGATGGTGTGTTCCACTCCAAGGTGTTCCCCAGGTTTCCTCTCCATTGCTTCGATCTTCATGCTCTCGTTTAGTAGTTGTTGGAAACTACACTGCATTAGGCCTACAAATTGGGTATGGGGTGTAGAGAGATGGTGTGTTCCACTCCAAGGTGTTCCCCAGGTTTCCTCGCCAATGCTTCGATCTTCATGCTCTCGTTTAGTAGTTGTTGGAAACTACACTGCATTAGGCCTACAAATTGGGTATGGGGTGTAGAGAGATGGTGTGTTCCACTCCAAGGTGTTCCCCAGGTTTCCTCTCCATTGCTTCGATCTTCATGCTCTCGTTTAGTAGTTGTTGGAAACTACACTGCATTAGGCCTACAAATTGGGTATGGGGTGTAGAGAGATGGTGTGTTACACTCCAAGGTGTTCCCCAGGTTTCCTCTCCATTGCTTCGATCTTCATGCTCTCGTTTACTAGTTGTTGGAAACTACACTGCATTAGGCCTACAAATTGGGTATGGGGTGTAGAGAGATGGTGTGTTCCACTCCAAGGTGTTCCCCAGGTTTCCTCGCCAATGCTTCGATCTTCATGCTCTCGTTTAGTAGTTGTTGGAAACTACACTGCATTAGGCCTACAAATTGGGTATGGGGTGTAGAGAGATGGTGTGTTCCACTCCAAGGTGTTCTCCAGGTTGCCTTTCCTGAGCTTTGATCTTCCGGCTCTCGTTTAGTAGTTGTTGGAAACTACACTGCATTAGGCCTACAAATTGGGTATGGGGTGTAGAGAGATGGTGTGTTCCACTCCAAGGTGTTCCCCAGGTTTCCTCTCCATTGCTTCGATCTTCATGCTCTCGTTTAGTAGTTGTTGGAAACTACACTGCATTAGGCCTACAAATTGGGTATGGGGTGTAGAGAGATGGTGTGTTCCACTCCAAGGTGTTCCCCAGGTTTCCTCTCCATTGCTTCGATCTTCATGCTCTCGTTTAGTAGTTGTTGGAAACTACGCTGCATTAGGCCTACAAATTGGGTATGGGGTGTAGAGAGATGGTGTGTTCCACTCCAAGGTGTTCTCCAGGTTGCCTTTCCTGAGCTTCGATCTTCTGGCTCTCGTTTAGTAGTTGTTGGAAACTACGCTGCATTAGGCCTACAAATTGGGTATGGGGTGTAGAGAGATGGTGTGTTCCACTCCAAGGTGTTCCCCAGGTTTCCTCTCAATTGCTTCGATCTTCATGCTCTCGTTTAGTAGTTGTTGGAAACTACACTGCATTAGGCCTACAAATTGGGTATGGGGTGGAGAGAGATGGTGTGTTCCACTCCAAGGTGTTCCCCAGGTTTCGTCCGCATTGCTTCGGTCTTCCGACTCTCGTTTAGTAGTTGTAGAAAACTACACTGCATTAGGCCTACAAATTGGGTATGGGGTGTAGAGAGACGGTGTGTTACACTCCAAGGTGTTCCCCAGGTTTCGTCCACATTGCTTCGATCTTCTGACTCTCGTTTAGTAGTTGTTGAAAACTACACTGCATTAGGCCTACAAATTGGGTATGGGGTGTAGAGAGATGGTGTGTTACACTCCAAGGTGTTCTCCAGGTTGCCTTTCCTGAACTTCTATCTTCAGGCTCTCATTAAATTGTGGTTAAATGGAACAACTGCATTTGGCGTACTAGTTGGTTTGGGGCCTACTATCGGTGTCTGCCACTCCTTGCTGTTCTCCTGGTTTCCTGTCCTGAAATTCCATTTTCAGGCTCTCGTTAAGTAGTTGTTAATGTTAGACTGCATTTGGCCTACTAGTTGGGTTGGGGCCTACTATCGGTGTCTGCCACTCCTTGCTGTTCTCCTCCACTGAACAAAGCTGTGCCGCCTGTTTACTACGGTTGCCAATTTTGAACTGCATTTCGACTACTTACTGATTTGGGCCTACTCTCTGTGTCAGCCTCTCATTCCAGTTGTCCTCCACTGCAATGCCCCCTGGTTAGTCCTGTGTTACCAATTTTGAACTGCATTTAGCCAACTTTATTCTTTGGGCCTATATCTGTGTTTCCTCCTCATCCTGCCCATTGCCCAGCCAGTGATAGATGAGTCTGCTGGTACATTGACCCATAATGCAAAATTCCCCGTGCACGCTACACAGCAAGATTGTGACCCTGCTGAAAGTCAGGTTCCTCTTCCCGCATACCATACCACCTTACACGGGGACAAAGAGGAAGGTGCAGATGAAAGTGCAGGTTCTTTCATCAGGTGGGGGGAGGAATACTAGTTGGCGACGTCACTGGCACAGGGCCTCTCATAGTACGCAAAAGTGTTGCTGCCGGTGGGAGGCGCCCCCGCCGTGCAAACACACCGCTGTACTTTGAGGGGCCCTGTGCCAGTGCCAATGCCAACGAGTGGGCCCCCCCTGCTTGCTCAGGATCACAGCACTTGCAAAGTTGAAATACTTACCTCTCCCTCGTTCCTGTGTGCAGAGCAAGCGTTGGTGGCCAGGTGGAGGGTGCCGACACAGACCTGTGTCAAGGCAGTGGGTAGGCACAGACACAGGTCTGTGTCGGCACCCTCCACCTGGCCACCAACGCTTGCTCTGCACACAGGAACGAGGAGAACAGATTGATATTACCATTGACTTCATCTGGGACATACCAAACCATACAGGGATTATACCACCTGATCTGTGCCCCTGATTCCATATGTGAGACAGCACTATCTTCCCCGGCTTTTCCTGGGATAGTCCAGAAGGCACATGATCTACACAGCCTGATCTGTACTCCTGAGTGTATATATACGACAGCAATTGTTTACCCTCCGGCTGGAATTACAGCTGTAGTGCACGGGCAAGCGTTTATACCACATCAGTTTGCGATTTTGTGAGCAAGGCCACGGGCTGGCCGAAACGTTAAATTCGCCAAGCATTTATCTACTGACCCAAGCCAAATAAACTTTTGATATATGCAACTTGAAACTATACGAGTGCAGTGATTACTTTGACTTTATGACTTGTGGGATTTAGTGTCCCGTTCACTGGCACCGTGAACTATATTGATTGAGTGCTAGCTTTCCAGATTCTCTACAACTTTAATGATAGTTAATATACTTTACATGTTTTTTTTTAATTTGATCAGTATTTTCTGGCTTAACGTTACACGACAATCTCTACTGTTACATTGGTCAAAACATACATTAAACATTATAAGCATACATTATGGTTAAAACATACAGTACATAAAATGCCAAAAGAAAAGAAAAAATTGAACTGACAGAATTGCCATTTTTTGTTTTCTGTACTTCCCAAAATAATTGCAGTAAGAAGTGATCAAAACATTGTATGTACCCCATATTCATATCAATACAAACAGCTCATCTTGCAAAAAAACAAGCCCTCATACTGGTCCATCGACAGAAAAATAAATAAGTTACAGGTCTCAGCAAATAGCCACAATTATTTTTTCTTTTCAAGAAGCTTTTGAATTTATTTTTTGTTTAGCAACTAAAATATGCAAAAATCATAAATTTGGAATCAAAATAATCATAATGTGACCTGAAGATCATGTTGCCAGGTCATTTTTATTTTACAATGAACGAAGAAAAAACAATACTCTAAATACCAAGGCAAAATTGTAGCTTTTCACCATTTCACGCTATTTGGTTACTGTTTTTCAGTTATTCTGCATAATATAGAGTACAATGTATGAAAACTACAACTTGTCTTGCATAATAATTGTCCTCAGACAGCTACTTTAAATGAGATATCCAAGACTTTTTTCCCTACATGACTAAGCTCTTAGGCCGGCCTCATACTCAGCGTATAAAAATATGGTCCGTACTTTACGGCCGTAATACGCCACAAAATTCCAAAAATGGTGATCCGTAAATACTCCGTAGGCAAGGTGTGGTCGCGTATTTTGCGCATGTAATGTTGCGTATGTAATCCGTATGCCCACCGTAATGCATATTTTTCACGCAACCTGACAAAATGGACATTTAACGGTTTTGGAGGCTGAAATTGATTTAAATCACCATTATCAACCCTATTTAAGGCCTCTACAACAGGTGGCTCACTCCCATATGGCCATTTTGTGGTTTTGCATCTGTTGGAGTGTTGTGGTAACGTTTGCACCATGTCTGACCTCCTGCACTTCACCCCAACGCATCGGGTTTTGTTTAACTGGGTTTTGTCGCATCGGTTTGGCCAGCCATATCCTATGATTGTGGATCCGCGAAGGAGGAGCAGAAGAATGTGGGTGCATCCTCTTTTGACTAAACGCCTCACTAAAGGCCATTTTCATAGGCTATATACAGCTCTGCGGGAACATCCAGAAAAATTCTATCTCTACTGTCGCATGACAATCCAAACATTTGATTGATTGTTGGAGATATTACATCCAGGAATCACATATCAGGACACAAGGATGCGCAAAGCCATATCCGCAGAGGAGCGTCTTCTCCTTACCTTATGGTATGTATTCTACAGCCTCACATACTGTATGTTGATGATATTTTTTTTTATCTGTTTGTTTCTATCAGGTATTTTCATGCATATGTGTACATTAGGTCACAAGCAGATCTAAAAAAGTTGGGGAAATGTTATAGTTAAGCACCCTAAGGACATTTTTTAGTTTACAGCGTTAAGCATGTTTGTGAAAATATCAAATATGATTGTGCTTCTTCATGTTTTGTGTGAACTCTTTAAACCTAACTAATATTGTTTTTTGTTCACTTTCAGCTTCCTGACCACTGGATTGTCGTTTGCGGGACTCCACCTGGAGTTTTTGATTGGCCAATTAACAATTTCTGGCATTGTGTGGTCAACCTGTAGGCAAATATGGGATAGACTCAAGGACCTTGTGATGCCTGAGCCAAAACAGGCTGATTGGCTAAAAATAGCCCGTGGGTTCCAGGACAATTGTGAATTTCCAAACTGCATTGGAGCGGTGGATGGGAAACATATCAGGGTACGTAAGCCGCCGAACTCTGGCTCCCAATTCTACAATTATAAGCAGTTTTTCTCTGTAGTTCTGTTAGCTGTAGTTGACAGTAACTACAGGTTTATAATTGTAGACCTTGGGGCCTATGGCCGAACTAGAGACTCTAGGGTCTTCAATTCGTCCATTATGGGTCGGCGGCTACGTGACAACCAGTTAGATCTCCCACCACCACAACAACTCCCAGGCTCCACTGCAGAAGCAGTGCCTTTTGTTTTTGTTGGAGATGAGGCGTTCCAACTGACCAGACACGTCATGAGGCTTTATTCCTGGCGCAACCTCGACCACCGTCGGAGGATCTTTAATTTGCGCCTTTCTAGGGTGTGGAGACTGGCCTACAGCTCAGTGAGGCTACAGTCAATGAAGTAATCAAAGCCTCAGTAATTTTGCACAATTATACCCACATACATGATTGCTTGTCAGATGCTAATGATGAACACATGCTGAGTACTGTAATTAGGCCTACACCACATGGCCCTCCTCCACGCCGTCTCCTTTCTGGCATAAAAGTTAGGGATGTTTTCACCAATTTTTTTTTCTTCTCAGGGTTCTACTCCCTGGCAAGATTATGCTGTTTATCAGTTGTGATTTACTTATTTTCTATATATATTTGTCAAATATAATTTTTTATGCCACTGAAACAGTACTGTGTGTGTTGTCTTTCCTTAATGACCAGATGTTTATGTTTAGAGCATATGTGTGTGATGTAATAATGATAGGTCCACAAACATCAATTGGCTTTTGTCAAAATCGTTTACTAGCAGCAAAAGCCTTTTTTGTTAAACTTGTAACCATATTTTAGTCATATGTTTTGGGTTTTTTTGTCTTTTTTTTTGTTTTTTTTTAAACAAGTAAGCACAACAAAGTGCAAATACTGCACAAAAAAGACAAAAACATGGTTTGCCACAAACAAAAAAAGAAGATAAACAAACAAACCAAAACAATTACAGATCCCTGTAAGTTGTCAGGGGAGATGGCGGCAGCTCAGGGTCCTGTTCAGGGGGCCTTTGTTGGGCCAATTGTCCTTCAACCTGTGAGGATGCTGTGGCTTGTGGCGCAGAATACTGGCCTTGTCCATATTGGCCAGATGTGTGTTGTCCATAAGCTGGCCCTCATGCTGACGGACATATTGGCTGGCCTCATACCCAACCCCAAAATGGCCATGTTGTCCAAACCCAGGTTGGGACCAGCCTACATCACTGGGTCTGGAAAAGTGGCCATATTGGGAATGTGGGTTGTAGGCTGCCATTTGGAACAGTGCTAGCCTTTGTAGATTTTGGGGTGGGAGGGGTTGAGGTGTAGGCATATGTGGAGTAGGTGCTTCAAATCCTGATTGATCCTGCACCTGTTGAGTGAATTGAAGGCGCAAGAGGTTTGTTTGGGAAAGCTGCCTTCGCTCCAGAAATTCAAACACTTCATGCTTAAATCAATCAGGATTTGAATACACACTCTCACACGTAGCCTCACCTCACGGGGAAGGGGTTGAAGGTAACGGCTGCGAGAAAATGCCTCCTCTCCATCATCCGTGGCTGCCCTGGCCAAATAATTGAGGACCCCAGCATCCACATCACTCCTTGTGGCTTGCAGCTCTCTTCCTCTGCAGCCTCTACGTAAAGCCCCAGCTGCCTGTGGGGAGGACACCAGTGGGCCTTTAGGGCTGCTGTTCTGGGCATGTTTCTCATGCCTTCCCCGATCATGTGCTGCTGAGGGTGGTGGTGCTGCATCTTCCTTACTTGCTGCTGGCTGTAGTGATGACGAAGCTGATGGCCCTTCAAGGATGGATGTAGAAGAGTCCAAAGTTGGGCCTGCCACCTGTTCTTCCAGACTTACGCAATCTATCACAGCCTCCGATTCAGACCCGGTCTCCCTCTCTGTGAGGTTGGACTGTGTTCTGTTATTAAACAATAAATCAAAGACAAATAAATTAAAATGTTATTTATTTGTGCGCATTATTTTATTACACATCTGTGAGCTCTTATCACAATAATTACCTACACACAACCTCAGATCAGCACAAGATCTCCTTCTCTACTCCCCTCTTATCTCCTATTCCCACAATGGTAGGCAAGATTTATCTTGTGTATCACCCCTACTGTGGAAACTAGGGTTGAGCGAAACGGGTCGAACATTTTCAAAAGTCGCCGACTTTTGGCTAAGTCGGGGTTTCATGAAACCCGATCCGACCCCTGTGCGGGGTCGGCCATGCGGTACGCGACTTTCGCGCCAAAGTCGCGTTTCAATGACGCGAAAAGCGCCATTTCTCAGCCAATGAAGGTAAACGCAGAGTGTGGGCAGCGTGATGACATAGGTCCTGGTCCCCACCATCTTAGAGAAGGGCATTGCAGTGATTGGCTTGCTGTCTGCGACGTCACAGGGGCTATAAAGAGGCGTTCCCGCCGACCGCCATCTTACTGCTGCTGATCTGAGCTTAGGGAGAGGTTGCTGCCGCTTTGTCAGAAGCAGGGATAGCGTTAGGCAGGGTCCATTAACCACAAAACCGCTTGTGCTGCAGCGATTTGCACTGTCCAACACCACCCTCGGTGTGCAGGGACAGTGGAAGTTTTTTTTTTTTTTTTTTTCCCCTCAGCGCTGTAGCTCATTGGGCTGCCCTAGAAGGCTCCCTGATAGCTGCATTGCTGTGTGTACGCCGCTGTGCAAACCAACTGCTTTTTTCAAAGCACAAATCCTCTTGTTCCTTCCTTTCTGCACAGCTATCTTTTTTGTTTGTCCACACTTTTTATTTCATTTGTGCATCAGTCCACTCCTTATTGCTGCCTGCCATACCTGGCTGAGATTACTGCAGGCAGGGAGATAGTAGCTGCCTGCCATACCTGGCTGAGATTACTGCAGGCAGGGAGATAGTAATTGTAGGACATTCCCTGTTTTTTTTTTTTTTTTTTTTTTGGTGGGAGATTAAGATTGGCAATTTGGCATTTCTGCTAGAGTGCCATCCCTGTGTGTGCCATCTCTCTCACATAGTGGGCCATAGAAAGCCTTTTCATTTTTCTGTATTTTTTTTTGTGGGGTGTATAAATTCTCCCTGATAAAAATACAGTGGGAGATTAATATTGGCCTTTGGGCTTGTGTGCCAGTCCTGAGTGTGCCATCTCTCTCACAAATAGTGGGCCATAGAAAGCCTATTTATTTTTTTTTTTGGTTTTATAAATTCTCCCTGAAAAAAAGGGAGATTAATATTGGCCTCTGGGCTTGTGTGCCAGTCCTGAGCGTGCCATCTGTGCCAGCCCTGAGCGTGCCATCTCTCTCACAAATAGTGGGCCATAGAAAGCCTATTTAATTTTTTTTTTGTTTTATAAATTTTCCCTGAAAAAAGGGAGATTAATATTGGCCTCTGGGCTTGTGTGCCAGTTGTGAGCGTGCCATCTGTGCCAGTCCTGAGCGTGCCATCTCTCTCACAAATAGTGGGCCATAGAAAGCCTATTTAAATATTTTTTTGGTTTTATAAATTCTCCCAGAAAAAAAGGGAGATTAATATTGGCCTCTGGGCTTGTGTGCCAGTCCTGAGCGTGCCATCTGTGCCAGCCAGCCCTGAGCGTGCCATCTCTCTCACAAATAGTGGGCCATAGAAAGCCTATTTAATTTTTTTTTTTGTTTTATCAATTTTCCCTGAAAAAAGGGAGATTAATATTGGCCTCTGGGCTTGTGTGCCAGTTGTGAGCGTGCCATCTGTGCCAGTCCTGAGCGTGCCATCTCTCTCACAAATAGTGGGCCATAGAAAGCCTATTTAAATATTTTTTTGGTTTTATAAATTCTCCCAGAAAAAAAGGGAGATTAATATTGGCCTCTGGGCTTGTGTGCCAGTCCTGAGCGTGCCATCTGTGCCAGCCAGCCCTGAGCGTGCCATCTCTCTCACAAATAGTGGGCCATAGAAAGCCTATTTAATTTTTTTTTTTGTTTTATCAATTTTCCCTGAAAAAAGGGAGATTAATATTGGCCTCTGGGCTTGTGTGCCAGTTGTGAGCGTGCCATCTGTGCCAGTCCTGAGCGTGCCATCTCTCTCACAAATAGTGGGCCATAGAAAGCCTATTTAAATATTTTTTTGGTTTTATAAATTCTCCCAGAAAAAAAGGGAGATTAATATTGGCCTCTGGGCTTGTGTGCCAGTCCTGAGCGTGCCATCTGTGCCAGCCAGCCCTGAGCGTGCCATCTCTCTCACAAATAGTGGGCCATAGAAAGCCTATTTAATTTTTTTTTTTGTTTTATCAATTTTCCCTGAAAAAAGGGAGATTAATATTGGCCTCTGGGCTTGTGTGCCAGTTGTGAGCGTGCCATCTGTGCCAGTCCTGAGCGTGCCATCTCTCTCACAAATAGTGGGCCATAGAAAGCCTATTTAAATATTTTTTTGGTTTTATAAATTCTCCCAGAAAAAAAGGGAGATTAATATTGGCCTCTGGGCTTGTGTGCCAGTCCTGAGCGTGCCATCTGTGCCAGCCAGCCCTGAGCGTGCCATCTCTCTCACAAATAGTGGGCCATAGAAAGCCTATTTAATTTTTTTTTTTGTTTTATCAATTTTCCCTGAAAAAAGGGAGATTAATATTGGCCTCTGGGCTTGTGTGCCAGTTGTGAGCGTGCCATCTGTGCCAGTCCTGAGCGTGCCATCTCTCTCACAAATAGTGGGCCATAGAAAGCCTATTTAAATATTTTTTTGGTTTTATAAATTCTCCCAGAAAAAAAGGGAGATTAATATTGGCCTCTGGGCTTGTGTGCCAGTCCTGAGCGTGCCATCTGTGCCAGCCAGCCCTGAGCGTGCCATCTCTCTCACAAATAGTGGGCCATAGAAAGCCTATTTAATTTTTTTTTTTGTTTTATCAATTTTCCCTGAAAAAAGGGAGATTAATATTGGCCTCTGGGCTTGTGTGCCAGTTGTGAGCGTGCCATCTGTGCCAGTCCTGAGCGTGCCATCTCTCTCACAAATAGTGGGCCATAGAAAGCCTATTTAAATATTTTTTTGGTTTTATAAATTCTCCCAGAAAAAAAGGGAGATTAATATTGGCCTCTGGGCTTGTGTGCCAGTCCTGAGCGTGCCATCTGTGCCAGCCAGCCCTGAGCGTGCCATCTCTCTCACAAATAGTGGGCCATAGAAAGCCTATTTAATTTTTTTTTTTGTTTTATCAATTTTCCCTGAAAAAAGGGAGATTAATATTGGCCTCTGGGCTTGTGTGCCAGTTGTGAGCGTGCCATCTGTGCCAGTCCTGAGCGTGCCATCTCTCTCACAAATAGTGGGCCATAGAAAGCCTATTTAAATATTTTTTTGGTTTTATAAATTCTCCCAGAAAAAAAGGGAGATTAATATTGGCCTCTGGGCTTCTGTGCCAGTCCTGAGCGTGCCATCTGTGCCAGTCCTGAGCGTCCCATCTCTCTCACAAATAGTGGGCCATAGAAAGCCTATTTTATTTTTTTTTTGGGTTTTAGAAATTCTCCCTGAAAAAAGGGAGATTAATATTGGCCTCTGGGCTTGTGTGCCAGTTGTGAGCGTGCCATCTGTGCCAGTCCTGAGCGTGCCATCTCTCTCACAAATAGTGGGCCATAGAAAGCCTATTTAAATATTTTTTTGGTTTTATAAATTCTCCCAGAAAAAAAGGGAGATTAATATTGGCCTCTGGGCTTCTGTGCCAGTCCTGAGCGTGCCATCTGTGCCAGTCCTGAGCGTCCCATCTCTCTCACAAATAGTGGGCCATAGAAAGCCTATTTTATTTTTTTTTTGGGTTTTAGAAATTCTCCCTGAAAAAAGGGAGATTAATATTGGCCTCTGGGCTTGTGTGCCAGTTGTGAGCGTGCCATCTGTGCCAGTCCTGAGCGTGCCATCTCTCTCACAAATAGTGGGCCATAGAAAGCCTATTTAAATATTTTTTTGGTTTTATAAATTCTCCCAGAAAAAAAGGGAGATTAATATTGGCCTCTGGGCTTCTGTGCCAGTCCTGAGCGTGCCATCTGTGCCAGTCCTGAGCGTCCCATCTCTCTCACAAATAGTGGGCCATAGAAAGCCTATTTTATTTTTTTTTTGGGTTTCAGAAATTCTCCCTGGAAAAAAAAAGGGAGATTAATATTGCCCTTTGGGCTTGTGTGCCAGTACTAAGCGTTCCATCTCTCTCTCTCTCTCAGTCAGTGGGCCATAGAACGCATATTTTTGGTTTTATTTGTTTTCTAAATTCTCCCTGAAAAAATCATTTTATTTTATTTGGTTTCTAAATTCTTCCTGATAAAATCATATTTTTTTTATTATTTTTATTTCTAAAGTCTCCCTGAAAAAAAAAAAAAAAAAACAACCAAAAAAACAGTGGGAGATTAATATTGGCCTTTCTGCTTGTGTGCCAGTCTTGACTCCTGGGTGTGCCATCTCTCTCTCTCTCTCTCTCTCTCTCTCTCTCTCTCTCTCTCTCCAATTGTGGTCCATAGAAAGCCTATATTTTTTTTCCTTGATTTGGGTTCTAAAATCTACCAGAGAAAATAACTACATCAATCATTGGTAGAAAAATATTGGCCTCTGGGTTTGTGTGCCACTCCTGACTCCTGTGTGCGTCATCTCTCAGTCAGTGGGCCATAGAACGCCTATTTTTGTTTTTATTTGTTTTATAAATTCTCCCTGAAAAAATCATTTTATTTTATTTGGTTTCTAAATTCTTCCTGATAAAATCATATTTTTTTTATTATTTTTTTTTCTAAAGTCTCCCTGAAAAAAAAAAAAAAAAAAAAAAAAAAAAAAACAGTGGGAGATTAATATTGGCCTTTCTGCTTGTGTGCCAGTCTTGACTCCTGGGTGTGCCATCTCTCTCTCTCTCTCTCTCCAATTGTGGTCCATAGAAAGCCTACATTTTTTTTCCTTGATTTGGGTTCCAAAATCTACCAGAGAAAATAACTCCATCAATCATTGGTAGAAAAATATTGGCCTCTGGGCTTGTGTGCCACTCCTGATTCCTGTGTGCGTCATCTCTCACTCAGTGGCCCATAGAAAGCATATAGTTTGTTACATTTGTTTTCTAAATTCTCCCTGCAAAAATCTATTTTTTTTTTTTTGGGGGGTTTCTAAAGTGTTCCTGAAAAAAATAAAAATAAAAAAAAAATAATAGTGTGACATTAATATTAACATTTGTGCTTCAGTGACAGTCCTGCGTGTGGGGCATCTCTCTAATTTGCAGCCACCAAAAAAAGAGTGTGTAACATTGGGCCTGATTTTCGCTGTGGTCTCACCAACCTGTAAAGGGGTAGCTAAATCATACTGAAGTTATAGCTCACCGTGTAAGTTGTGTGACTGCAACAAATAACGTTAGTTTGGTTACGTTTTTAAAACAATGAGGAAGTCTAGTGGAAGAGGTCGTGGCCGGGGGCGTTCATTGTCAGCTGGTAATGAGGGTAGTGGTAGTGGTGGAGCATCAGGTGGTCGTGGGGGAAAAAATATTGCACCTAAGTCTGGAGCTGTGGAGCCAGGTTCGTCGTCCGGCTACACAAGGCCTCGAACGCTCCCTTTTCTGGGATTAGGAAAACCGCTTTTAAAGCCGGAGCAGCAAGAGCAAGTTTTGGCTTATCTTGCTGACTCAGCCTCTAGCTCTTTTGCCTCATCTCGTGAAACTGGTAAAAGTAAAAGCAGCGCGTCGTTAGTGGATGTTCACGGTCAGGGACAAGTCACTTCCTTGTCCTCTTCAGCAAAAACAACAACAGAGAAGAATGCAGCAGGCGACACAACGGGTTACTCCATGGAGCTCTTTACACATACCGTCCCTGGCTTAGAAAGTGAAGCAGTTAACAGTCCATGCCCATTACAAATTGAATCTGACATGGAGTGCACTGACGCACAGCCACAGCCAGACTACTATGCTGGTCCTTTGACTCAGACCACAACATTGCCCTCGCAGGGTGCTGATCAAGAATCAGACCCTGATGAGACTATGTTGCCCCATCACGAACGCTATACCACCGAACGACACGGTGACACAGACGAAGTTGCGCAGGAGGTACAAGAAGAGTTATTAGATGACCCAGTTCTTGACCCCGATTGGCAGCCATTGGGGGAACAGGGTGCAGGCGGCAGCAGTTCTGAAGCAGAGGAGGAGGAGGGGCCGCAGCAGGCATCAACATCGCCACAGGTTCCATCTGCCGGGCCCGTATCTTGCCCAAAACGCGTGGCAAAGCCAAAACCTGGTGGAGGACAGCGTGGCCATCCGGTTAAAGCTCAGTCTGCAATGCCTGAAAAGGTATCCGATGCTAGAAAGAGTGCAGTCTGGCATTTTTTTAAACAACATCCAATTGATCAGCGCAAAGTCATCTGTCAAAAATGTTCTACTTCCTTAAGCAGAGGTCAGAATCTGAAAAGTCTCAATACTAGTTGCATGCATAGACATTTAACCACCATGCATTTGAAAGCTTGGACTAACTACCAAACGTCCCTTAAGGTTGTTGCACCCTCGGCCAATGAAGCTAGTCATCAACGCAACATCCCTTCCGGCAGTGTAGGACCACCATTTAGCGCACCACCTGCTGTATCTGTGCAGGTATCTTTGCCAGGCCAAAGCAGTCAGGGTCAGGGAATCACCAGTTTCGTAGTAGGAAACACTGCATCTAGGGCACCGGCGGCAACAATACCATCTCCCACCGTCTCTCAGTCTGCCATGTCCACCGGCACCCCCGCTAGTTCCACGATCTCCAGCTCTCCAGTCCAGCTCACCCTACATGAGACTATGGTTAGAAAAAGGAAATACTTAGCCTCGCATCCGCGTACACAGGGTTTGAACGCCCACATAGCTAGACTAATCTCGTTAGAGATGATGCCCTACCGGTTAGTTGAAAGCGAAGCTTTCAAAGACCTGATGGACTACGCTGTACCACGCTACGAGCTACCCAGTCGACACTTTTTTTCCAGAAAAGCCATCCCAGCCCTCCACCAGCATGTTAAAGAGCGCATCGTCCATGCACTCAGGCAATCTGTGAGCACAAAGGTGCACCTGACAACAGATGCATGGACCAGTAGGCATGGCCAGGGACGTTACGTGTCCATCACGGCACACTGGGTAAATGTGGTGGATTCAGGGTCCACAGGGGACAGCAAGTTTGGGACAGTTCTGCCTAGCCCACGGTCTAGTAAACAGTTGTCTGTAGCCGTTCGCACCCCCTCCTCCTCCTCCTCCTCGTCCTCCTGCAGAAGCAAGAGCTCGTCCACAGACCGCAGTCGCACAAACACTCCATCCGCACCTGCCACTGTTGCACACCAGGTCTTCCATTATGGGGCAGCTACTGGCATACGTCAGCAGGCTGTATTGGCTATGAAGTGTTTGGGCGACAATAGACACACCGCGGAAGTTCTGTCCGAGTTCTTGCAGCAAGAAACGCAGTCGTGGCTGGGCACTGTAGATCTTGAGGCAGGCAAGGTAGTGAGTGATAACGGAAGGAATTTCATGGCTGCCATCTCCCTTTCCCAACTGAAACACATTCCTTGCCTGGCTCACACCTTAAACCTGGTGGTGCAGTGCTTCCTGAAAAGTTATCCGGGGTTATCCGACCTGCTCCTCAAAGTGCGTGGACTTTGCGCACATATCCGCCGTTCGCCTGTACACTCCAGCCGTATGCAGACCTATCAGCGTTCTTTGAACCTTCCCCAGCATCGCCTAATCATAGACGTTGCAACAAGGTGGAACTCAACACTGCACATGCTTCAGAGACTGTGCGAACAGAGGCGGGCTGTTATGTTTTTGTGGGAGGATACACATACACGGGCAGGCAGTAGGATGGCAGACATGGAGTTGTCAGGTGTGCAGTGGTCGAAGATTCAAGACATGTGTCAAGTCCTTCAGTGTTTTGAGGAATGCACACGGCTGGTTAGTGCAGACAACGCCATAATAAGCATGAGCATCCCCCTAATGCGTCTGCTGATGCAAAGTTTGACGCACATAAAGGATCAGGCGTCTGCACCAGAGGAAGAGGAAAGCCTTGATGACAGTCAGCGATTGTCTGGTCAGGGCAGTGTACATGACGAGGTACCGGGCGAAGAGGAGGTGGAGGATGAGGAGGATGATGGGGATGAGTATATTTTTAATGAGGAAGCTTTCCCGGGGGCACGGGAAATTGGTGGCGTGGCAAGGCCGGGTTCTGGTTTTTTGAGGGACACAAGTGACGTAGATTTGCCTGCAACTGCCCCTCAACCAAGCACAACCGCAGATTTGACAACGGGAACTTTGGCCCACATGGCGGATTATGCCTTGCGTATCCTCAAAAGGGACACACGCATTACAAAAATGATGAACGATGACGATTACTGGTTGGCCTGCCTCCTTGATCCTCGCTATAAAGGCAAATTGCAAAATATTATGCCACATGAGAACTTGGAACTAATATTAGCAACAAAACAATCAACTCTTGTTGACCGTTTGCTTCTGGCATTCCCTGCACACAGCGCCCGTGATCGTTCTCACACGAGCTCCAGGGGCCAGCAGACCAGAGGTGTTAGAGGGGCAGAAATCAGAAGTGGCGTTGGACAGAGGGGTTTTCTGACCAGGTTGTGGAGTGATTTTTCTATGACCGCAGACAGGACAGGTACTGCAGCATCAATTCAAAGTGACAGGAGACAACATTTGTCCAGTATGGTTACAAACTATTTTTCATCCCTTATCGACGTTCTCCCTCAACCGTCATTCCCATTTGATTACTGGGCATCCAAATTAGACACCTGGCCAGAATTGGCAGAATATGCATTGCAGGAGCTTGCTTGCCCGGCAGCTAGTGTCCTATCAGAAAGAGTATTCAGTGCTGCAGGTTCAATACTAACAGAAAAAAGGACTCGTCTGGCTATCCAAAATGTAGATGATCTAACCTTCATTAAAATGAACCACAACTGGATTTCAAAATCTTTTGCCCCACCCTGCCCGGCTGACACCTAGCTTTCCTATGAAAAGGTCTTGCCTGTGGACTATTCTGAATGACTTTTCCAATCTCGTAATTTTCTTCACCTGATTGTCCAGCATACGACATGTTTCCACCTCACGAAATGGCCAAACTCCCCACACGGGGCCGTGCTATCGCCACTTTGCGCTTGGACCCTTGAGAGTGCTGTTTGTCTGAAGAGGTGGGTGTGGCCGCTTTTGGTCGACGGCACTGCCACTGGGTCCCTCATAGTACAATAAAGTGTCTCTGGCGGTGGTGGTGCGCACCCAACGTCAGACACACCGTTGTAATATGAGGGGCCCTGTGCCTGTACCGCCGGCCACAAGACAGTTCCCCCCCCCAGCTCAAACAGTGCTCTACCACTAGCAAAATTATCTCTCACAGCTTCACCAATGTGTAGTCTAGCCGCTGACATCCTTCAATGCCTGGCACTGACAATACCATTGTTTTGACATTTTTGTTATGTTAGGCCTTCGAAGCCTGTCTGCGGTCCCTTCTTTCTACAACTACTACACTGACCAGGCCACTGCTGGCCGTGTTACCCTGGAACCAATTTAAAAGTGCCTACAGTCAGCCCAATTTTGTTATGTTAGGCCTTCGAAGACTGTCTGCCGTCACTCCTTCCACTAGACTTCCACTGACCATACACTGCTGCCCATGTACCCCTGGAACCAATTTAAAGTGCCTACAGCCAGCCCAATTTTGTTATGTTAGGCCTTCGAAGCCTGTCTGCGGTCACTCCTTCCACTAGACTTCCACTGACCAGACCACTGCTGCCCGTGTACCCCTGGAACCAATTTAAAAGTGCCTACAGCCAGCCCAAGTTTGTTATGTTAGGCCTTGGAAGCCTGTCTGCGGTCACTCCTTCCACTAGACTTCCACTGACCAGACCACTGCTGCCCGTGTACCCCTGGAACCAATTTAAAAGTGCCTACAGCCAGCCCAAGTTTGTTATGTTAGGCCTTGGAAGCCTGTCTGCGGTCACTCCTTCCACTAGACTTCCACTGACCAGACCACTGCTGCCCGTGTACCCCTGGAACCAATTTAAAAGTGCCTACAGCCAGCCCAAGTTTGTTATGTTAGGCCTTGGAAGCCTGTCTGCGGTCACTCCTTCCACTAGACTTCCACTGACCAGACCACTGCTGCCCGTGTACCCCTGGAACCAATTTAAAAGTGCCTACAGCCAGCCCAAGTTTGTTATGTTAGGCCTTGGAAGCCTGTCTGCGGTCACTCCTTCCACTAGACTTCCACTGACCAGACCACTGCTGCCCGTGTACCCCTGGAACCAATTTAAAAGTGCCTACAGCCAGCCCAAGTTTGTTATGTTAGGCCTTCTAAGCCTGTCTGCGGTCCATTCTTTCAACTACTACTACACTGACCAGGTCACTGCTGCCCGTGTACCCCTGGAACCAATTTAAAATTGCCTACAGCCAGCCCAATTTTTTTATTTTAGGCCTTCGATGCCTGTCTGCGGTCCATTCTTTCAACTACTACTACACTGACCAGGTCACTGCTGTCCGTGTACCCCTGGAACCAATTTAAAATTGCCTACAGCCATGTGTTATTATTTTAGGCCTTCGATGCCTGTCTGCGGTCACTCCTTCCACTAGGCCTCCACTGACCACACCACTGCTGTCCGTGTACCCCTGGAACCAATTTAAAATTGCCTACAGCCAGCCCAATTTTTTTATTTTAGGCCTTCGATGCCTGTCTGCGGTCCATTCTTTCAACTACTACTACACTGACCAGGTCACTGCTGTCCGTGTACCCCTGGAACCAATTTAAAATTGCCTACAGCCATGTGTTATTATTTTAGGCATTCGATGCCTGTCTGCGGTCCATTTTTTCAACTACTACTACACTGACCAGGTCACTGCTGCCCGTGTACCCCTGGAACCAATTTAAAATTGCCTACAGCCATGTGTTATTATTTTAGGCCTTCGATGCCTGTCTGCGGTCACTCCTTCCACTAGGCCTCCACTGACCACACCACTGCTGCCCGTGTACCCCTGGAACCAATTTAAAATTGCCTACAGCCAGCCCAATTTTTTTATTTTAGGCCTTCGATGCCTGTCTGCGGTCCATTCTTTCAACTACTACTACACTGACCAGGTCACTGCTGCCCGTGTACCCCTGGAACCAATTTAAAATTGCCTACAGCCATGTGTTATTATTTTAGGCCTTCGATGCCTGTCTGCGGTCACTCCTTCCACTAGGCCTCCACTGACCACACCACTGCTGTCCGTGTACCCCTGGAACCAATTTAAAATTGCCTACAGCCATGTGTTATTATTTTAGGCCTTCGATGCCTGTCTGCGGTCCATTCTTTCAACTACTACTACACTGACCAGGGCACTGCTGGCCGTGTACCCCTGGAACCAACATCAGAAAATATAAAAATAAGTATTTTGCTTATAAAAAAGAAAATACTGGTGAGATATCAAATGCAGACATTTTAACATTAAAAACAAACACACAACTCTAATCTGGTACAGTACTAAAAATGGCCACCAGCTACAATTACTTTCTCCTGCAAGTAGTTAACTGAAAGTTTTTTTAAATTGAAAACACACATATGGCATCCACCGAGTGTTGTCCTGTCGCGTCTTCTTTATATTATTGCCGAGAAGATGCAAAATAATGAAAATAATAAAATCATTAATTACCAAAATAATAGAGAAAGTCAACACCACATTGCAAATAAACATTCATTCCAAATAAAGAAGCAGGGCGCGTCCGAGGGTGAGTATATACCTAATAAGAATATAATCACCCTCGGACGCGCAATGCTTATTTCCAACAGCCTTCCTTCCTAAGAATCAGCCCTTCCGTCGTGTAGAGAGACGTTGTGTTACACTCCAAGGTGTTCCCCAGGTTGCCTTTCCTGAGCTTCGATCTTCCGGCTCTCGTTTAGTAGTTCTTGGAAACTACTCTGCATTAGGCCTTCAAATTGGGTATGGGGTGTAGAGAGATGGTGTGTTCCACTCCAAGGTGTTCCCCAGGTTGCCTTTCCTGAGCTTCGATCTTCCGGCTCTCGTTTAGTAGTTGTTGGAAACTACGCTGCATTAGGCCTTCAAATTGGGTATGGGGTGTAGCGAGAGGGTGTGTTACACTCCAAGGTGTTCCCCAGGTTGCCTTTCCTGAGCTTCGATCTTCCGGCTCTCGTTTAGTAGTTCTTGGAAACTACACTGCATTAGGCCTTCAAATTGGGTATGGGGTGTAGAGAGAGGGTGTGTTACACTCTAAGGTGTTCCCCAGGTTTCCTTGCCATTGCTTCGGTCTTCCGACTCTCGTTTAGTAGTTGTAGAAAAGTACACTGCATTAGGCCATACAAAATGGGTATGGGGTGGAGAGAGATGGTGTGTTACACTCCAAGGTGTTCCCCAGGTTGCCTTTCCTGAGCTTCTATCTTCAGGCTCTCATTAAATTGTGGTTAAATGGAACAACTGCATTTGGCGTACTAGTTGGTTTGGGGCCTACTATCGGTGTCTGCCACTCCTTGCTGTTCTCCTCCACTGAACAAAGCTGTGCCGCCTGTTTACTACGGTTGCCAATTTTGAACTGCATTTCGACTACTTACTGATTTGGCCCTACTCTCTGTGTCAGCCTCTCATTCCAGTTGTCCTCCACTGCAATGCCCCCTGGTTATTCCTGTGTTACCAATTTTGAACTGCATTTAGCCCACTTTCTTCTTTGGGCCTATATCTGTGTTTCCACTTCATCGTGCCCATTGCCCAGCCAGTGATAGATGAGTCTGCTGGTACATTGACCCATAACGCAACATTCCCCGTGCACGCTACACAACAACATTGTGACCCTGCTGAAAGTCAGGTTGCTCTTCCCGCATACCATACCACCTTACACGGGGACAAAGAGGAAGGTGCAGATGAAAGTGCAGGTTCCTTCATCAGGTGGGGGGAGGAATACTAGTTGGCGACGTCACTGGCACAGGGCCTCTCATAGTACGCAAAAGTGTTGCTGCCGGTGGGAGGCGCCCCCGCCGTGCAAACACACCGCTGTACTTTGAGGGGCCCTGTGCCAGTGCCAATGCCAACGAGTGGGCCCCCCCTGCTTGCTCAGGTTCACAGCACTTGCAAAGTTGAAATACTTACCTCTCCCTGCTCCACTGCCGTGACGTGGTCCAGATTTCCTGGGCCCACTAATTACTTGAACCAGCCCTACCCCCCACAACTTTAGCCAAATGACCCCCAATTTCAAATGCCTTCCAATTATTATAAGGTAAATTACGCTTGACAAGCTTCATTAAGAAGAATGGATGGTTTTGACATTAAAATGGCCACTCTAGGTGTTTTCCTGGCCCCCACTCACTGCCGACTATGCTGCCCCATTGACTTGCATTGGGTTTCGTGTTTCGGTCGATCCCGACTTTACGTCATAATCGGCCGATTTCACTCGACCCGACTTTGGACATAGTCGGGTTTCGCAAAACCCGGCTCGACTCTAAAAAGGTCAAGGTCGCTCAACTCTAGTGGAAACCACTCTCACAACACATCATACTGTTGCCTACCATTGAAAGCTACACAAACAGCATGAAGACCCACCTCTTCAAACAATCAGATAACCTGCAGTAACCACTAGTGTTGAGCGATACCTTCCGATATCGGAAAGTATCGGTATCGGTTTGGATCGGCCGATATTCAAAAAATATCGGATATCGCCGATACCGATACCCGATCCCAATGCAAGTCAATGGGACCAAAATATCGGAATTAAAATAAACCCTTTCTTTCCTTGTAGGTTCATTCTACCTGAAGGAAAACAACTAAGAATAATGTAGGATGTATGGGGGAGGTGGCGGAGACATTAAAGGCAATGAGGATTAGTCCAATCAAATAGAATAGCATGTTTTTTTTTTTTTTTAAAGAAGTTCGGATTGAAAAAGATATTGAGTATGTAAATTTTTTTTATTTTGTCAGATATTGATGTTTCACTATTCCACGCCCTTCCCCTTCTTTTTTTTCTTTTTTTTTTTTTTCTTTTCCCACACTTTCATCTTCATCATCATCAGCATCCTTGACATCAACTTCTTCACCTTATTCATCTTCTTCTTCATCTTCTACCTATTTTTTTTTTTATTACATTCTTCATATTCATTTTCTTCAACTATTATTATTCTTCCTATTCTACATATTCTTTTTATTCCACTGTTATTATTCTTCCTATTCTACTTCTTCATCATATTCTCATTTGTGACAGGCATTCCCGTAGTTGTTATCTATAAAAGTTGGAAGATTACACCTTCCGTTCTGCCAGTCACAAAAGTTACATTTGTCCGCGTTCAGTTTGGCCTGCAGCATCAGGCTTTATCCAGGGGCACCACGAGGAGGAACGGACTCACCCCCATACACTGCTTAGTCTTCTTCTGCATATAATTTAGATAATATCTTTTGCTCTGATATTAAGTCTTATGCTTAATGTTCTTCTGCTCTTTGTTCTGCAGCCTCTTGTTCTTCTGCTTCTCGGTCTTCCATGTTGTCGTCTCCAGGGTCTTCGTCTCCAGTGTCGTCATCTCCGCCGTCGTCGTCTCAGCCGTCGTCGTCTCCGCCGTCGTCGTCGTCGTCGTCATCGGGGTGGTCTTCCGGGTCGTCGTCATCGGGGTGGTCTTCCGGGTTGTCGACGTTAGGGTCTTCAACTTGGAAATGTAGCAGAAGGTACAAGAAGGCTGAGAAAATGCCAAGAACCAGCTGATGGAACTGGAACTCGGATGGCTACCCGAAGGTTCAAGAGCCTATGGAACTACCGAGGACCAGCTGACGTTACTGGAACCCGGTTACTAAGCAGGAGGTACCCGTGCTAAAAAGCACTACCAAGGACCGCCTGACGTTGGCGGAACTCGGATACCCAGAAGGAGGCACCTAAGCCAAAGGCTCTGCCCGGAACCAGATGACGTTACTGGAACCAGGATGGGGAGCAGAAGGTACAAGAGCAAAAGACACTGCCGAGAACCAGCTGACGGTACTGGAACCCGGATGGGTAGCCGAATGTCCAAGATCCAATGGAACTACCAAGGACCAGCTGACGTTACTGGAACCCGGTTACTAAGCAGGAGGTACCCGTGCCTGAAAGCACTACCAAGGACCACCTGACATTGGTGGAACTTGGATACCCAGAAGGAGGCACCTAAGCCAAAGGCTCTGCCCGGAACCAGCTGACGGTACTGGAACCAGGATGGGGAGCAGAAGGTACAAGAGCAAAAGACACTGCCGAGAACCAGCTGACGGTGCTGGAACCAGGTGGTGGACCCCAAGGCCCACAGGAGAGGAGAGAACAGCTAGGCCGCGAGGCAGCCGCAGTTACCGAACCCCAACAGTCCTACAGGGGGAGCTGGGCCTACTGGCACTACAGAACCAGCCTTGACTACCAGTTCACGCAGCCCACATAGGAAGCTCCTAAACTGGAGGCACCCTGGAGTTGGCTAACTCGACCGCCCCACGACGGGGCAAGCATAGGCGTCTCAGTGAAGTTGACACAACCCGGAAACAGCTGACGGTGCTGAAACCAGGCTTGGCACGAGGGAGTACCTGTGACAAGAACACTGCCGAGAACCAGCTGGCGGTGCTGGAACCCGGATGCGTTGCCCCAGTGTGCAAGAGCCAATGGCACGACCGAGGACCAGCTGACGGTGCTGGAACCCGGTTACTAAGCTGTAGGTGCCCGCGCTTAAAAGCACTACCAAGGACCGCCTGGCGTTGGCGGAACTCGGATACCCAGGAGGAGGCACCTTAGCCAAAGGCTCGGCCCGGAACCAGCTGACGGTGCTGGAACCAGGTGGTGGACCCCAAGGCCCACAGGAGAGGAGAGAACAGCTAGGCCGCGAGGCAGCCGCAGTTACCGAACCCCAACAGTCCTACAGGGGGAGCTGGGCCTACTGGCACTACAGAACCAGCCTTGACTACCAGTTCACGCAGCCCACATAGGAAGCTCCTAAACTGGAGGCACCCTGGAGTTGGCTAACTCGACCGCCCCACGACGGGGCAAGCATAGGCGTCTCAGTGAAGTTGACACAACCCGGAAACAGCTGACGGTGCTGAAACCAGGCTTGGCACGAGGGAGTACCTGTGACAAGAACACTGCCGAGAACCAGCTGGCGGTGCTGGAACCCGGATGCGTTGCCCCAGTGTGCAAGAGCCAATGGCACGACCGAGGACCAGCTGACGGTGCTGGAACCCGGTTACTAAGCTGTAGGTGCCCGCGCTTAAAAGCACTACCAAGGACCGCCTGGCGTTGGCGGAACTCGGATACCCAGGAGGAGGCACCTAAGCCAAAGGCTCGGCCCGGAACCAGCTGACGGTGCTGGAACCAGGTGGTGGACCCCAAGGCCCACAGGAGAGGAGAGAACAGCTAGGCCGCGAGGCAGCCGCAGTTACCGAACCCCAACAGTCCTACAGGGGGAGCTGGGCCTACTGGCACTACAGAACCAGCCTTGACTACCAGTTCACGCAGCCCACATAGGAAGCTCCTAAACTGGAGGCACCCTGGAGTTGGCTAACTCGACCGCCCCACGACGGGGCAAGCATAGGCGTCTCAGTGAAGTTGACACAACCCGGAAACAGCTGACGGTGCTGAAACCAGGCTTGGCACGAGGGAGTACCTGTGACAAGAACACTGCCGAGAAGCAGCTGGCGGTGCTGGAACCCGGATGCGTTGCCCCAGTGTGCAAGAGCCAATGGCACGACCGAGGACCAGCTGACGGTGCTGGAACCCGGTTACTAAGCTGTAGGTGCCCGCGCTTAAAAGCACTACCAAGGACCGCCTGGCGTTGGCGGAACTCGGATACCCAGGAGGAGGCACCTAAGCCAAAGGCTCGGCCCGGAACCAGCTGACGGTGCTGGAACCAGGTGGTGGACCCCAAGGCCCACAGGAGAGGAGAGAACAGCTAGGCCGCGAGGCAGCCGCAGTTACCGAACCCCAACAGTCCTACAGGGGGAGCTGGGCCTACTGGCACTACAGAACCAGCCTTGACTACCAGTTCACGCAGCCCACATAGGAAGCTCCTAAACTGGAGGCACCCTGGAGTTGGCTAACTCGACCGCCCCACGACGGGGCAAGCATAGGCGTCTCAGTGAAGTTGACACAACCCGGAAACAGCTGACGGTGCTGAAACCAGGCTTGGCACGAGGGAGTACCTGTGACAAGAACACTGCCGAGAACCAGCTGGCGGTGCTGGAACCCGGATGCGTTGCCCCAGTGTGCAAGAGCCAATGGCACGACCGAGGACCAGCTGACGGTGCTGGAACCCGGTTACTAAGCTGTAGGTGCCCGCGCTTAAAAGCACTACCAAGGACCGCCTGGCGTTGGCGGAACTCGGATACCCAGGAGGAGGCACCTAAGCCAAAGGCTCGGCCCGGAACCAGCTGACGGTGCTGGAACCAGGTGGTGGACCCCAAGGCCCACAGGAGAGGAGAGAACAGCTAGGCCGCGAGGCAGCCGCAGTTACCGAACCCCAACAGTCCTACAGGGGGAGCTGGGCCTACTGGCACTACAGAACCAGCCTTGACTACCAGTTCACGCAGCCCACATAGGAAGCTCCTAAACTGGAGGCACCCTGGAGTTGGCTAACTCGACCGCCCCACGACGGGGCAAGCATAGGCGTCTCAGTGAAGTTGACACAACCCGGAAACAGCTGACGGTGCTGAAACCAGGCTTGGCACGAGGGAGTACCTGTGACAAGAACACTGCCGAGAACCAGCTGGCGGTGCTGGAACCCGGATGCGTTGCCCCAGTGTGCAAGAGCCAATGGCACGACCGAGGACCAGCTGACGGTGCTGGAACCCGGTTACTAAGCTGTAGGTGCCCGCGCTTAAAAGCACTACCAAGGACCGCCTGGCGTTGGCGGAACTCGGATACCCAGGAGGAGGCACCTAAGCCAAAGGCTCGGCCCGGAACCAGCTGACGGTGCTGGAACCAGGTGGTGGACCCCAAGGCCCACAGGAGAGGAGAGAACAGCTAGGCCGCGAGGCAGCCGCAGTTACCGAACCCCAACAGTCCTACAGGGGGAGCTGGGCCTACTGGCACTACAGAACCAGCCTTGACTACCAGTTCACGCAGCCCACATAGGAAGCTCCTAAACTGGAGGCACCCTGGAGTTGGCTAACTCGACCGCCCCACGACGGGGCAAGCATAGGCGTCTCAGTGAAGTTGACACAACCCGGAAACAGCTGACGGTGCTGAAACCAGGCTTGGCACGAGGGAGTACCTGTGACAAGAACACTGCCGAGAACCAGCTGGCGGTGCTGGAACCCGGATGCGTTGCCCCAGTGTGCAAGAGCCAATGGCACGACCGAGGACCAGCTGACGGTGCTGGAACCCGGTTACTAAGCTGTAGGTGCCCGCGCTTAAAAGCACTACCAAGGACCGCCTGGCGTTGGCGGAACTCGGATACCCAGGAGGAGGCACCTAAGCCAAAGGCTCGGCCCGGAACCAGCTGACGGTGCTGGAACCAGGTGGTGGACCCCAAGGCCCACAGGAGAGGAGAGAACAGCTAGGCCGCGAGGCAGCCGCAGTTACCGAACCCCAACAGTCCTACAGGGGGAGCTGGGCCTACTGGCACTACAGAACCAGCCTTGACTACCAGTTCACGCAGCCCACATAGGAAGCTCCTAAACTGGAGGCACCCTGGAGTTGGCTAACTCGACCGCCCCACGACGGGGCAAGCATAGGCGTCTCAGTGAAGTTGACACAACCCGGAAACAGCTGACGGTGCTGAAACCAGGCTTGGCACGAGGGAGTACCTGTGACAAGAACACTGCCGAGAACCAGCTGGCGGTGCTGGAACCCGGATGCGTTGCCCCAGTGTGCAAGAGCCAATGGCACGACCGAGGACCAGCTGACGGTGCTGGAACCCGGTTACTAAGCTGTAGGTGCCCGCGCTTAAAAGCACTACCAAGGACCGCCTGGCGTTGGCGGAACTCGGATACCCAGGAGGAGGCACCTTAGCCAAAGGCTCGGCCCGGAACCAGCTGACGGTGCTGGAACCAGGTGGTGGACCCCAAGGCCCACAGGAGAGGAGAGAACAGCTAGGCCGCGAGGCAGCCGCAGTTACCGAACCCCAACAGTCCTACAGGGGGAGCTGGGCCTACTGGCACTACAGAACCAGCCTTGACTACCAGTTCACGCAGCCCACATAGGAAGCTCCTAAACTGGAGGCACCCTGGAGTTGGCTAACTCGACCGCCCCACGACGGGGCAAGCATAGGCGTCTCAGTGAAGTTGACACAACCCGGAAACAGCTGACGGTGCTGAAAGCAGGCTTGGCACGAGGGAGTACCTGTGACAAGAACACTGCCGAGAACCAGCTGGCGGTGCTGGAACCCGGATGCGTTGCCTTGCCTATTAAAGATTGTCTTCCTAGAGCCCCAACTAGCGGTGTTGGAGCAAAGGGTAAGCAGGGGGAGATGAGTGTAGGCCGAAGCCTGCACTGGAGGCAGCTTTGTGTCTGCGTTGCGTTTGCAGGACACTTTGCCGGCTACACACTGGGGGAACAGCTGGCGTTGCTGAACCCCACTAACACAATGGCGTGTGTTTTTATCTGTGCAGCTAGCACTTGCGGGCAAAAACTTGCGATGTTAGAGCCCGTGTTGAAGCAGGAGGAGGAGGAGAGGAGCAGAGTGTAGGCCGAAGCCTAGTTGAACCAATTTCAAAGGAAACCTTTAACCCCCCCCTCAGGTGTTACAAAGTACAAGAGACACACCTTGTGCAGTATTAATGCTGCACAAGTGAAAGGTTGCTCTATTAATTTGTCTACTTGCACACGCTGAATGAAAGACATACACAATTTACCCCATTCTACAGTCAAACTGTAGTGGATGCGTGACTTGGTTTTTTGATGAGACGCAGCACAGGTGTCCAAAATAACGCCTTGGTGCTTGGCGCAGCTTCCTGAGCGTTGTTATTTGCTGTACAGGAGTCTGCGCTCTTGTGTTATCCCTTGGCAATGCCCTGTTAGCGCTGCCCATCTTATGACCTCATTTCATGTTGGCCGGTGCGGTTAACGATGGCCATAAATCCCAGACCCACAGTGTCTTTTCATAAAGCCACACTGCGGTGCTGGGATTCGTGGCCTTGAGCAGTAAATATTTTGGCCGCTCACACACGTCCTTACACCTGCTTCAGACTGGGCGGCCTCTGCTGATCCCTTCTCGCATGCCGCGGCCATGAGGCTGCACAGTCTGAAGAAGGCGGAAGGAGATGAGTTAAGACAGGCGAAGATATGCACTGCTCGTGCCCATCAATCACACCCTCGCAGTCAAAATAATTAAGACAACGAGGAGCATTTTATTCAGGCAGGGCGGACGAACAGGCGCAAGTAGCCAACCAATGATGTCAGAAGACGGGAAGCGCTACCAAGGGGGGTGCTGCGTATCATTAGAAAGGAAAGTCACACCTCAGGGACAGTGGAATGGTCTCAAAGAGACACATTTTGTACGTGTTGAGTTCCACGTGGGCAAGGAGAAAACGTCAGCCACCTTGTACAAATGCAGCAGTACTGCTGTACAAGGTGGCTGTTATACATAGAAACACCTGGGGGTGGGGGTCAGGCTCCCTTCAATTTCAGTTCATGTGCCTGCGTGGCGTTTGCAGGTCACGTTGCAAGCTGCACAGCAGGGGAACAGCTGGCGGTGCTGAACCCCACTAACACATTGGCTGGTGTTTTTCTCTGTGCAGCTAGCATGTCCGGGCAGAAACTGGCGTTGTTTGAGCCCAGGGTCAGCAGGAGGAGGAGAGGAGCAAAGTGTAGGCCGAAGCCTGCACTGGTGGCAGCTTTTGTTCTGTTGTGCCAGCGTGGCTTGTGCTGGACACGTTGCCGACTACACAGCAGGGGAACAGCTGGCGGTGCTGAACCCCACTAACACATTGGCTGGTGTTTTTCTCTGTGCAGCTAGCATTTCCGGGCAAAAACTAGCGGTGTTTGAGCCCAGGGTCAGCAGGAGGAGTAGAGGAGCAGAGTGTTGGCCAAAGCCTAGTTGAACCAATTTCAAAGGTTACCTTTAACCCCCCCCTCAGGTGTTGCAAGGTACAAGAGCCACACCTTGAACAGCATTATTGATGCACAAGTCAAAGGTTGCTCTATTTAATTTTGCTCCTTGCACACGCTGAATTAAACACGTACACTATTTAGCCCATTATACTGTCAAACAGTAGTGGAGGCGTGACTACTATTCTTTTTAAGGAGACGCAGCACAGGTGTACAAATTTACACCTAGGTGCTGTGCGCAGATTCCTTACCGTTGTTATTTGCAGTACAGGAAACTGCGCTCTTGTGTTATCCCTTGGCAATACCCTGTTAGTGCAGGCCGTCTCATGACCTCATTTCATGTTGGCCGGTGCGGTTAACGATGGCCATAAATCCCAGACCCACAGTGGCTTTTCCTAAAGTCACACTGCGGTGCTGGGATTCGTGGCCTTGTGCAGTAAATATGTTCGCCGCTCACACATGTCCTTACACCTGCTTCAGACTGGGCGGCCTCAGCTGATCCCTTATCGCATGCCGCGGCCATGAGGCCGCACAGTCAGAAGAAGGCGGAAGGAGGGGAGTGAAAACAGGGGAACATATGCACTGCTCGTGCCCATCAATCACACCCTCGCAGTCAAAATATATGAGACAACGGGGGGCGTTGTGTCGGGCAGGGGGGACGCACAGGCACAGCCAGCCAACCAATGATGTCAGGAGACGGGCAGCGCTAACAATGGGGGTGCTGCGTGTCATTAAAAAGGAAAGTCACACCTCAGGGACATTGTAATGGTCTGTAATGAGACACATTTTGTACTTGTTGAGTTCCACGTGTGCAAGGAGAAAAAGTCAGCCACCTTGTACAAATGCAGCAGTACTGCTGTACAAGGTGGCTGTTATACATAGAAACACCTGGGGGGGTGGGGGGCAGGCTCCCTTCAATTTCAGTTCATGTGCCTGCGTGGCGTTTGCAGGTCACGTTGCAAGCTACACAGCAGGGGAACAGCTGGCGTTGCTGAACCCCACTGACACATTGACTGGTGTTTTTCTCTGTGCAGATTGCATGTCCGGGCAAAAACTAGCGGTGTTAGAGCCCAGGGTCAGCAGGAGGAGGAGGAGAGGAGCAAAGTGTAGGCCGAAGCCTGCACTGGTGGCAGCTTTTGGTCGGTTGTGCCAGCGTGGCTTGTGCTGGACACGATGCCGGCTACACAGCGGGGGAACAGCTGGCGGTGCTGAACCCCACTAACACATTGGCTGGTGTTTTTCTCTGTGCAGCTAGCATGTCCGGGCAGAAACTGGCGTTGTTTGAGCCCAGGGTCAGCAGGAGGAGGAGAGGAGCAAAGTGTAGGCCGAAGCCTGCACTGGTGGCAGCTTTTGTTCTGTTGTGCCAGCGTGGCTTGTGCTGGACACGTTGCCGACTACACAGCAGGGGAACAGCTGGCGGTGCTGAACCCCACTAACACATTGGCTGGTGTTTTTCTCTGTGCAGCTAGCATTTCCGGGCAAAAACTAGCGGTGTTTGAGCCCAGGGTCAGCAGGAGGAGTAGAGGAGCAGAGTGTAGGCCGAAGCCTAGTTGAACCAATTTCAAAGGTTACCTTTAACCCCCCCCTCAGGTGTTGCAAGGTACAAGAGCCACACCTTGTGCAGCATTAATGCTGCACAAGTAAAAGGTTGCTCTATTTGTTTTGCTCCTTGCACACGCTGACTAAAACACGTACACTATTTAGCCCATTATACTGTCAAACAGTTGTGGAGGCGTGACTTGTCTTTTTAACGAGACGCAGCACAGGTGTCAAAATTTGCACCTAGGTACTGGGCGCAGATTCCTGAGCGTTGTTATTTGCTGTACAGGAGTCTGCGCTATTGTGATCCCTTGGCCATGCGCTGTGAGCGCTTCCTGTCTTCTGACCTCATTTCATGTCGGCCGTTGCGGTTAGCGATGGACATGAATCCCAGACCCACAGTGTGTTTTTAAAAAATCACACTGCGGTGCTGGGATTTGTGCCCTGGTGCACTAAATATGTTTGCCGCTCACACATGTCCTTACACCTGCTTCAGACTGGGCGGCCTCATCTGATCCCTTATCGCCTGCCGCGGCCATGAGGACACCCAGTCTGAAGAAGGCGGAAGGAGATGAGTGAACACAGGCAAACATATGCACTGCACATGCCCATCAATCACACCCTCGCTGTCCAAAAAAATAAGACACCGAGGGCCGTTGTTTCGAGCAGGGGAGATGCACAGGCGCAGCCAGCTAACCAATGATGTCAAAAGACGGGCAGCGCTAACAAGGGTGGTGCTGCGTGTCATTACAAAGGAAAGTCACACCTCAGGGACATTGTAATGGTCTCTAATGAGACACATTTTGTACGTGTTGAGTTCCACGTGGGCAAGGAGAAAAAGTCAGCCACCTCGTACAAATGCAGCAGTACTGCTGTACAAGGTGGCTGATATACATAGAAACACCTGTGGGTGGGGGGCAGGCTCCCTTCAATTTCAGTTCATGTGCCTGCGTGGCGTTTGCAGGTCACGTTGCAAGCTACACAGCAGGGGAACAGCTGGCGTTGCTGAACCCCACTGACACATTGACTGGTGTTTTTCTCTGTGCAGATTGCATGTCCGGGCAAAAACTAGCGGTGTTAGAGCCCAGGGTCAGCAGGAGGAGGAGGAGAGGAGCAAAGTGTAGGCCGAAGCCTGCACTGGTGGCAGCTTTTGGTCGGTTGTGCCAGCGTGGCTTGTGCTGGACACGATGCCGGCTACACAGCGGGGGAACAGCAGGCGGTGCTGAACCCCACTAACACATTGGCTGGTGTTTTTCTCTGTGCAGCTAGCATTTCCGGGCAAAAACTAGCGGTGTTTGAGCCCAGGGTCAGCAGGAGGAGTAGAGGAGCAGAGTGTAGGCCGAAGCCTAGTTGAACCAATTTCAAAGGTTACCTTTAACCCCCCCCTCAGGTGTTGCAAGGTACAAGAGCCACACCTTGTGCAGCATTAATGCTGCACAAGTAAAAGGTTGCTCTATTTGTTTTGCTCCTTGCACACGCTGACTAAAACACGTACACTATTTAGCCCATTATACTGTCAAACAGTTGTGGAGGCGTGACTTGTCTTTTTAACGAGACGCAGCACAGGTGTCAAAATTTGCACCTAGGTACTGGGCGCAGATTCCTGAGCGTTGTTATTTGCTGTACAGGAGTCTGCGCTATTGTGATCCCTTGGCCATGCGCTGTGAGCGCTTCCTGTCTTCTGACCTCATTTCATGTCGGCCGTTGCGGTTAGCGATGGACATGAATCCCAGACCCACAGTGTGTTTTTAAAAAATCACACTGCGGTGCTGGGATTCGTGCCCTGGTGCACTAAATATGTTTGCCGCTCACACATGTCCTTACACCTGCTTCAGACTGGGCGGCCTCATCTGATCCCTTATCGCCTGCCGCGGCCATGAGGACACCCAGTCTGAAGAAGGCGGAAGGAGATGAGTGAACACAGGCAAACATATGCACTGCACATGCCCATCAATCACACCCTCGCTGTCCAAAAAAATAAGACACCGAGGGCCGTTGTTTCGAGCAGGGGAGATGCACAGGCGCAGCCAGCTAACCAATGATGTCAAAAGACGGGCAGCGCTAACAAGGGTGGTGCTGCGTGTCATTACAAAGGAAAGTCACACCTCAGGGACATTGTAATGGTCTCTAATGAGACACATTTTGTACGTGTTGAGTTCCACGTGGGCAAGGAGAAAAAGTCAGCCACCTCGTACAAATGCAGCAGTACTGCTGTACAAGGTGGCTGATATACATAGAAACACCTGTGGGTGGGGGGCAGGCTCCCTTCAATTTCAGTTCATGTGCCTGCGTGGCGTTTGCAGGTCACGTTGCAAGCTACACAGCAGGGGAACAGCTGGCGTTGCTGAACCCCACTGACACATTGACTGGTGTTTTTCTCTGTGCAGATTGCATGTCCGGGCAAAAACTAGCGGTGTTAGAGCCCAGGGTCAGCAGGAGGAGGAGGAGAGGAGGAAAGTGTAGGCCGAAGCCTGCACTGGTGGCAGCTTTTGGTCGGTTGTGCCAGCGTGGCTTGTGCTGGACACGATGCCGGCTACACAGCGGGGGAACAGCAGGCGGTGCTGAACCCCACTAACACATTGGCTGGTGTTTTTCTCTGTGCAGCTAGCATGTCCGGGCAGAAACTGGCGTTGTTTGAGCCCAGGGTCAGCAGGAGGAGGAGAGGAGCAAAGTGTAGGCCGAAGCCTGCACTGGTGGCAGCTTTTGTTCTGTTGTGCCAGCGTGGCTTGTGCTGGACACGTTGCCGACTACACAGCAGGGGAACAGCTGGCGGTGCTGAACCCCACTAACACATTGGCTGGTGTTTTTCTCTGTGCAGCTAGCATTTCCGGGCAAAAACTAGCGGTGTTTGAGCCCAGGGTCAGCAGGAGGAGTAGAGGAGCAGAGTGTAGGCCGAAGCCTAGTTGAACCAATTTCAAAGGTTACCTTTAACCCCCCCCTCAGGTGTTGCAAGGTACAAGAGCCACACCTTGTGCAGCATTAATGCTGCACAAGTAAAAGGTTGCTCTATTTGTTTTGCTCCTTGCACACGCTGACTAAAACACGTACACTATTTAGCCCATTATACTGTCAAACAGTTGTGGAGGCGTGACTTGTCTTTTTAACGAGACGCAGCACAGGTGTCAAAATTTGCACCTAGGTACTGGGCGCAGATTCCTGAGCGTTGTTATTTGCTGTACAGGAGTCTGCGCTATTGTGATCCCTTGGCCATGCGCTGTGAGCGCTTCCTGTCTTCTGACCTCATTTCATGTCGGCCGTTGCGGTTAGCGATGGACATGAATCCCAGACCCACAGTGTGTTTTCAAAAAATCACACTGCGTGGCTGGGATTCGTGGCCTTGTGCAGTAAATAGGTTTGCCGCTTACACATGTCCTTACACCTGCTCCAGACTGGGCGGCCTCAGCTGATCCCTTATCGCCTACCACGGCCAGGAGGCCGCACAGTCTGAAGAAGGCGGAAGGAGATGAGTTAAGACAGGCGAACATATGCACTGCTCGTGCCCATAAACCACACCCTCGCTGACAAAATAAATATGACAACGAGGGGCGTTGTTTCTAGCAGGGCGGATGCACAGGCGCAGCCAGCTAACCATGATGACAAAAGACGGGAAACGCTACCAAGGGGGGTGCTGCGTATCATTACAAAGGAAAGTCACACCTCAGGGACAGTGGAATGGTCTCAATGAGACACATTTTGTACGTGTTGAGTTCCACGTGGGCAAGGAGAAAAAGTCAGCCACCTTGTACAAATGCAGCAGTACTGCTGTACTAGGTGGCTGTTATACATAGAAACACCTGGGGGGGTGGGGCCAGGTTCCCTTTTAATTTCAGTTCCTGTGCCTGCATGGCGTTTGCAGGTCACGTTGCCGGCTACACAGCAGGGGAACAGCTGGCGTTGCTGAACCCCACTAACACATTGGCTGGTGTTTTTCTCTGTGCAGCTAGCACTTCCGGGCAAAAACTAGCGGTGTTTGAGCCCAGGGTCAGCAGGAGGAGGAGAGGAGCAGAGTGTAGGCCGAAGCCTGCACTGGTGGCAGCTTTTGTTCTGTTGTGCCAGCGTGGCTTGTGCTGGACACGTTGCCGACTACACAGCAGGGGAACAGCTGGCGGTGCTGAACCCCACTGACACATCACCTAGTGTTTTTTTCTGTGTAGACAACACTTCCAGGTGGCAACTGACAGTGTTGAAACCCAGGGAATCAAAGAGGAGCAGAGTGTAGGCCGAAGCCTGCAGTGGAGCAAGTTGAAAGGGAACCTTTAACCCCCCCCCCCAGGCATTTGTTGCTGAAAGAGCCATCTTGTACAGCAGTAATACTGCACATGGAAAATGGTGGCTCCGAAAATTATGCTCCTTGCAAACGCTGAAGTACACACTCATATAATGTGTCCCCTCACACCGTCAAACCATCCCGGAAGTGGGACTTTCCTTTGTAATGTGACACAGCACAGCCGTCATTCCAACCCCCTTGGTGCCGGGCACCACCTCCTCAACGTTGTTTGGTTCTGTCACGGAGCCCGCACTGTAATGTTATCCCTTGGCCATGCACAGTTAGCGGTGCCCGTCTTCTGACATCATGTAGGTGTCAGGCTGGCAGTGCCTGTGCGTCCAAGCTGCCCGAGATCCAACCTTGCAGTGTCATCTAATGTAGTCCCACTGCGGGCCAGGGATCCATGGGCATGCGCAGTGCATATCATCGCCTCTCACTCACCTCCTTCCTGCTTCTTCAGACTGTGCGGCGTCACGGCCGTGGCATGCTATTAGGGATCAGCTGACGCCGCCTAGTCTGAAGAAGCGTGAAGAAGGGGAGTGAGAGGCTAGTATATGCACTGCGCATGGCCATGGATACCAGGCCCACTGTGGGATCACATTAGACGACACTGCGAGGTGTGATTTCGGGCAGCGTGGACGCACAGGCGCAGCCAGGACGACAACAAATGATGTCAGAGGACGGGCAGCGCAAACTGTGCATGGCCAAGGGATAACATAACAGCGCAGGGTCCATGACGGAATCAAACAACGCTAAGGAGGCAGCGCACGGTGCCAAGGGGGTAGCAATGACGGCTGTGCTGCGTCACATTACAAAGGAAAGTCCCACCTCCGGGACGGTTGGACGGTGTGAGGGGACACATTACATGAGTGTGTAGTTCAGCGTTTGCAAGGAGCATAATTTCAAGAGCGACCTTTCCCTTGTGCAGTATTAGTGCTGCACATGGTGGCTCTTTCAGTAACAAACGCCTAGGGGGGGGGGGGACAGGTCCCCTTACATTTTAGTTGTGCCAGCGTGGCGGTCGCATGACACGTTGCCGGATACACAGCTGGGGATCAGCTGACGTTACTGAACCCCAATAACAGAGGAGCGACTGTTGACTGTGCACACAGCACTTCCAGGCACCAACTGGCGGTGTTAGAGCCCAGGGACAGCAGGAGGAGCAGATTGGAGGTATTGCCGCACACACAGCTGGGGATCAGCTGACGTTACTGAACCCCAATAACAGAGGAGCGACTGTTGACTGTGCACACAGCACTTCCAGGCACCAACTGGCGGTGTTAGAGCCCAGGGACAGCAGGAGGAGCAGATTGGAGGTATTGCCGCACACACAGCTGGGGATCAGCTGACGTTACTGAACCCCAATAACAGAGGAGCGACTGTTGACTGTGCACACAGCACTTCCAGGCACCAACTGGCGGTGTTAGAGCCCAGGGACAGCAGGAGGAGCAGATTGGAGGTATTGCCGCACACACAGCTGGGGATCAGCTGACGTTACTGAACCCCAATAACAGAGGAGCGACTGTTGACTGTGCACACAGCACTTCCAGGCACCAACTGGCGGTGTTAGAGCCCAGGGACAGCAGGAGGAGCAGAGGAACAGAGTGTAGGCCGAAGCCTGATTGGAGCAAGTTGAAAGGAAACCTTTAACCCCCCCCCCAAGACGTTTGTAGCTGAAAGAGCCATGTTGTGCAGCACTAAGGATGCAAAAGGAAAAGGTTGCTCTTTTAATTATGCTCCTTGCAAACACCGAAGTAAACACTAAAAATGTGTCCCTTTATACCGTTAAACCGTTCCGGAGGTGCGAATTTCCTTCGTAATGGGACACAGCACAGCTGTCATTCCTATCCCCTTGATGCCGTGCGCTGCCTCCTCAGCGTTGTTTTAAGCTGCCACGGAGCCTGCGCTGTTCTGTTAGCCCTTGGCCATGCCCAATTAGCGCTGCCTGTCTTCTGACATAATTTGGTGTCAGGCTGTCAGTGCCTGTGCGTCCACGCTGCTCCAGATCCCACCTCGCAGTCTCATCTAACGTAATCCCACTGCGGGCCTTGGAACCATGGGCATGCACAGTGCATAACCTCGACTCTCACTCCCCTCCTTCCCTCTTCTTCAGACTGTGCGGTGTCACGGCCGTGGCATGCTAGGGATCAGCTGACGGCGCACAGTCTAAAGAAGGCGGAGGGAAATGAGCGAGAGCCCGAGGGGAAGATATGCACTGCGCATGCCCATGGATCCCAGGCCCGCAGTGTGACTCAATCAGAAGACACTGCGAGGCGGGATCTCGGGCACCGCGGCCGCACAGGCGCAGCCAGCCTGACACCAAATTATGTCAGAAGACAGGCAGCGCAAATAGGGCATGCCCAAGGGATAACAGAACAGCGCAGGCTCCGTGACAGCTTAAAACAACGCTGAGGAGGCAGCGCATGGCACCAAGGGGGTAGGAATGACGGCTGTGCTGCGTCACATTACGAAGGAAAGTCCCAGCTCCGGGACGGTATAACGGTATCAGTGAACACATTTTATAAGTGTTAAGTTCTGCGTGTGCAAAGAGCTAAAAAAAAAGAGCTACCTTTTCCTTGTGCAGCATTACTGCTGCACAAGATGGCTCTTTCAGTAACAAACGACGGGGGGGGGGGGGGGACAGGTTCCCTTACATTTAGGTTGTTGTGCCAGCGTGGCGGTCGCAGGACACATTGCCGGCTACACAGCTGGGGATCAGCTGACGTTACTGAAACCCAATAACACTGGGTCGTATGTTTTTACTGTGCAGCCTGCACTTCTGAGCCGCAACTGGCGGTGTTGGAGCCCAGGAATAGCAGTTCAGGTGGTAGAAAGATGAACACAGCAGGAGACCTGGATGACACCCAATTACTTAATCAGGCAGAGGAGTGGCAAATTCCTGCGAGATCCAGGCCTGGTTCATTTTCAGGAAAGTAAGCCGGTCAACGTTATCGGAGGATAGTCGCATGCGACGGTCTGTTAGTACACCACCTGCGGCACTAAAGACACGTTCCGATAAGACACTAGCCGCAGGGCAAGCCAGCACCTCCAATGCATACTGGCTTAGCTCTGGCCATGTATCCAGCTTAGAGACCCAAAACTTGAACGGGGAAGAGCCGTCTGGGAGTACAGTAAGAGGGCAAGCCATGTAGTCTGTCACCATCTGACGGAACCGTTGCCTCCTGCTGACTGGAGCCGCCGGTGATGGTGTAGACATTTGGGGCGGGCACACAAAAGTGTGCCAGAGTTGTGCCATACTGGGCTTGCCTTGGGCAGAGGCACTGCTTCTGCTCCCTCTTTGGGCAGAGCCTCCCCCACTGCCTCGACGCACTGAGCTGCTTTGTAAAGCACTAGCAGCACTCCTCTCAGTTGGACAGGAGAAGATGATGGAATTCACCAGTGTGTCGTGGTACTCCCGCAATTTACGCTCCCGGGTCAACGCAGGGATGAGGTTTTGGACGTTGTCCCGGTAGCGAGGATCGAGGAGGGTGAACACCCAATAATCAGGCATGTTGAGAATGTGGTCGATGCGGCGGTCGTTTCTCAGGCACTGCAGCATGAAATCCACCATGTGCTGCAGAGTGCCAACCGGCCCAGAAACGCTGTCCCCTGCTTGAGACATGATCTCTGCCCGCTCGTCATCACCCCACCCTCGCTGTACACACTGACCACTGGACAATTGTGTCGCTCCCTCCTCTGGACGGAGCTCTTCCTCCTCCATTGACTCCTCCTCATCCTCCTCACAAATTGGCCCCTGCGTACCCCTTTGTGAGGAACCACGTGGCGCTGACTCTCCAGAAGCTGATGGAAAAGGTGACTCCTCATCCTCCACCTCTTCCACCACATCATCCCTTAACCCTTGCAAAGTTTGCTGAAGCAGGCAGATAAGGGGGACAGTCATGCTGACTAGTGCATCATCTGCACTTGCCATCCGCGTGGAATAATCAAAAGGACGCAAAACCTGGCAGACGTCCTTCATAGTGGCCCACTCTGTGGTTGTGAAGTCTGATCGGCGCTGACTGCGACTTCTTTGCGCCTGATGCAGCTGGTACTCCATAACTGCTTGCTGCTGCTCACACAACCGCTCCAACATATGTAACGTGGAATTCCACCGGGTAGGTAGGTCACATATGATGCGGTGTTCCGGAAGGCGGAATCGGCGCTGCAGAGCAGCAATGCGGGATCTGGCCAAGCTGGAACGCCGCAAGTGAGCACACTCTAGGCGGACCTTGTGCAGCAGGGCATCAAGATCCGGATAGTCCCTCAGAAAACTCTGCACAACCAAATTGAGCACATGTGCCAGACATGGGATGTGAGTGAGGTTGCCAAGGGCCAAAGCTGCCACCAGATTTCGGCCATTGTCACACACTACCATGCCTGGCTGGAGATTCGCTGGCAGTAACCACACATCGCTCTCCTGCTTTATGGCATTCCAGAGCTCCTGCGCTGTGTGGCTTCGATGCCCCAATGAAACTAGTTTCAAGACGGCCTGCTGACGTTTGGCCACGGCTGTGCTCATGTCGGTCATAGGTAAACGTTCACGGGTCCATGTGGGGGTGGACTGTGACGGATCCTGCAGAGAGGAATCAGAGGAACTGGTGTAAGAGGAGGAGTCGATGCGTACAGACTGGATTCCTGCAATCCTTGGAGTGGGCAGGACACGTCCTGCGCCACTCGCACGATCTGTACCTGGCTCAACAACATTAACCCAATGGGCAGTGAGGGAAACATATCGCCCCTGTCCATGCTGACTGGTCCACGCATCGGTGGTGAGGTGGACCTTGCTACTGACGGCGTTCAGTAGCGCATGTTTTATGTTTGCCTCAACATGCCTGTGCAGGGCAGGGACAGCCTGCCTGCTGAAGTAAAAGCGGCTGGGCACCTTGTACTGTGGGACTGCCAATGCCATCAAGTCACGGAAGCTGTCAGTCTCCACCAGCCTGAACGAGAGCATTTCCAGGGACAACAGTTTGGCAATGCCTGCATTCAGAGCCTGTGCTCGGGGGTGGTTGGCCGAGAATGCCCGCCTTTTCTCCCATGCCTGTACTACCGATGGCTGTAGAGTAGACTGGGAGTGTGAGGATGACTGGGAAGGTGGTGCTGTGGGTGGAATTACACAAGGTCTCTGGGAGGAAGCCAAACCAGCTGTGCGTGAGCTGGAGGAAGAGGCAACACGAGCTGAAGAGGTGGTAGCTGCCGCTGTTGGTTGGCCTACATCTTCAGTGTGTTTCTGTAACTCCACCGCGTGCCTGGTCCGCACATGTTTCCACATATTTGTGGTATTGAGGTTGCTGACATTTTTCCCTCTTTTTACTTTATGATGACACAGCTTGCATTTGACAAAACAAATGTCATCTGCAACTGTGTCAAAAAAGGACCAGGCACTGCAAGTCTTGGGAGCGCCCTTTTTGGCTTTGGAAAGAGACAGGCTCCTAACGGGTGCCAAAGTGGAGGCTACAGGCTCCGCAGTCTTCCCCCTCCCTCTCCCTCTTTGGCCCGTAAGAGGAAGCTCTTCCTCTGAGCTGCTCCCACCACCTTCCTGTTCCTCACGCCACGATGGGTCAAGGACCTCATCATCTCCACTACCCTCTGCCACCAACTGCTCCTCCTGGGTAGTCTCAGCAGCACAGTACGCACGAGAAAGCGGCACCTGAGTTTCATCATCAGATGCGTACTGCGCTGTGGTCACCGGAGGCACTGGCCCACCTGCCTCTTCAGAGTCAGAGAGAAAAAGGTGTTGGGCATCACTGCACACTGCCTCTTCTTCCATTTCTCCAATGCTGCTTGGCTGGCCCCCTGTTTCCAAGCCAAGAGATTCAGAGAACAGAAGTAGAGACGGCTCCTGTCCTGGGCTCTCTGACTGCCTGGCCAATTTGGCAGGTGGTGAAGAGACAGATGGCTGCTCTCCAGTGCTCTGTGCCTGAGAGGATGTGGCACTAACTGAAGTCGATGCCGAGGCGTTAGCTGCCATCCACCCGACAACGGCTTCAATTTGGTCTTCACGCAGCAGCGGTGCACGGCGCTCTCCGACAAAGCTGCGCATGAAGGACTGTTCCCTGCTGAAACTGAGTGACGACGAGTCACCGGCGCCCGCAGCAGGCACAGAATCACCACGTCCTCTCCCTGCTCCTCTCCCTGCTCCGCGCCCACGCCCACGTGCCTTACTCCCTGCCCTCTTCATCTTGGTTGACAGATAAAGATAAGCAGAAAAGTACTAAGGCCTTAGTGTGCTTATTCCTGTAATGCTCCTCCTAACAGGTGTAAGAAACACTAATGTTGTAAATTGTGGACTAAACTTTATTATTTTTCAAATGTGGCCTACACAAGTGTAAGTTGTGTTTGGTGAACTTAACCTTTTTTTTGGTGCAGATCGGGCTACAGAGCTAGTTTAAATCACACGGAGACCGTGCAGACAGCCGTAAACGGCGCTGCAAGGCCAAGAAACCCTCCTCTAGGTTATCCTGTATAGTGTTTTTCCACTATTTAGCTGGATACAAGTGGAAAGACACTAATAGGAATTTTTTTTTTCAAATTTTAAACTGGCTGCACTATTTGAAAAAAAGGAAATTGTTTTTCAAGGTATGAGGCAGTAACGCACCCTGAGCTGAATCCAACCGGCTATGGCTGCACACAGACTACAGGGCGAGCTGCGCTCACACAGAGACCGTGCAGACAGCCGTAAACGGCGCTGCAAGGCCCCCAAAAAAACCTCTAGGTTATCCTATGTAGTGTTTTTCCACAATTGAGCTGGAGACTGGTGGAAAGACACTAATAGGAATTTTTTTTTTTTTCAAATTTTAAACAGGCTGCACTATTTGAAAAAAAGGAAAATTTTTCTCAAGGTATGAGCCAGTAACGAACCCTGAGCTGAATCCAACCGGCTATGGCTGCACACAGACTACAGGGCGAGCTGGGCTCACACGGAGACCGTGCAGACAGCCGTAAACGGCGCTGCAAGGCCAAAAAACCCTCCTCTAGGTTATCCTATATAGTGTTTTTCCACTATTTAGCTGGATACGAGTGGAAAGACACTAATAGGAATTTTTTTTTTCAAATTTTAAACAGGCTGCACTATTTGAAAAAAAGGAAAATTTTTCTCAAGGTATGAGCCAGTAACGAACCCTGAGCTGAATCCAACCGGCTATGGCTGCACACAGACTACAGGGCGAGCTGGGCTCACACGGAGACCGTGCAGACAGCCGTAAACGGCGCTGCAAGGCCCAAAAACCCCCCTCTAGGTTATCCTATGTAGTGTTTTTCCACAATAGAGCTGGAGACTGGTGGAAAAACACTAATAGGAAATTTGAGAAAAAATGTGCAGCAGGCTGCACTAAGAGCAAAAAAGAACAACTGTGTGAGGCAGTGTGAACCCCCCCTGAGCTGAATACAACCGGGTATATGGCTGCACACAGACTACAGAGTGAGCTGCACACACACACACACACACAGAGACCTTGCAGAACGCTGTTAAAACAGCGCTGCAAGGCAAGAGCAAGGTGAACAGTGAAGAACACACAGCGTTTTGCTAAATTAGCCTTTGGAAAGGAAAATAAAGCAATTAGCTAGCTCGACTGGCCCTCAGTTAGAACACAGCGTCCTGTCCCTAACTGAAATCACAGCAGAGTGAGCGCAAAATGGCGGCAGCGCTTTTTTATAGTGCAGAGTGACATCATTTCAGCAGCCAATCCCAGCCTTGCCAGTACTTACATGCCCACCATGCTAAACAGGATGTGCCCACACTTTCATTCATTCCTCATTGGCTGCTGCGTTCAATTTGAATTCTGGGAACTTCCGATTCCGGTATCCGATACGCGGGAAGTATCGGAATTCAGTATCGGAATTCCGATACCGCAAATATCGGCCGATACCCGATACTTGCGGTATCGGAATGCTCAACACTAGTAACCACCCATCGACCACTGCATGAACATCTCTAACCTCGCCTACTATATTCTAACCCATCCCTTGTTGTAGCTTGTGAAGCTTTGCGGGCAGGGTCCTCTCTCCTCCAGGATCCTTTTTATATTTTTGGGTGTAAACATTATTTTTGGGACTAGATTTACCGATCCTTACATGTAATTCGCCATGGACTAACCATAACAAATAATCTTAATAAGATTTTTTTTAAGGAAAAATGTATTGTGTGGTTATTACTTACTGTCTTAGATCCATACTGCCATCCAAAAAGGAAAGACGGTCGTAATAAATATATTTTTTCTTCTTTGGTGGGGCTGCTGACCCACTTCTTGCACGCTGCTGCCTTTCCCACCGGTACTGGTCCCTGATGCTGCGCCATCGTGTCATTACATCATCCACTGCAATGACATGGTAACAAATATTGTTTAAGCTCATTATGCACATAGCTTAATCCAGTTGTCAGTGATATATTATTATTCTTATTATTCTTTATTTATATACCACCATTATTTCCATGGTGCTGTACATGAGAAAGGGGTTACATGCAGAGTTCTAGATATCGTTCACAGTAAACAACTTTACAGTGACAGAGGGGAGAGGACCCTGTCCTTGCAGACATACATTATCTAATATTTGACCGAGGATAACAAAATGCCTTCTTAACTAATTATCATAAAGTTAAAATTTAGGGAAAAACAAAGAACAGGGTCAACACCCCTCTGGATGAGGTTTGAGGCAAAAAAAAGAGTTAGCAACGCAACATCAATAGCTATGTACTGTACCTAAACACTTTACCATGTTAATCAGCTTTGTTTTTGGGCCAAAATGCCAAAAAATTACATAGTAAGAGAAAAGATATTATTCCAGTAATCATGTAGGGAAAGCATCTTTCAAAGTAAATTATTGTCAATACATTAGTGTACTTACAAAGTCTTGTCTGCTCCGCACGTGGCCGTGGGGCATAATCTGGGAATAGGATCCCACAGATGGTCCTCCAAGCTGCCTCTTTCTTGGCCCGGTTCGAATAATTAGGATCCCGCTGGTCCCATATTTCTGGCCTTTCTTGGACCAGGATGAGGAGCATATCCACGTTTATGATGCTGGCGATGCTGCTTGCAACTTCGTGGAGGCGAGCGGCAGACTTCCGGGATGTCTGTGTGGCTTTTTGAGCTAATTAACATGTCTGAGCTGTCCTGATTGAGGGCTTGGCACAATTCCTTGCACCTGGCGATGTCTGGAGATGTCTGGTGTATTTCTCGCAAGTCACACTGTTGGTCCGTGTGTAATCCGTATTTTTCTGGCCCCCATAGACTTTCATTGGCGTATTTTTTGCGCAATACGGTAACAAAAGCAGCATGCTGCATTTTTCTACGGCCGTAAAAGACCGTGTAATACGGATCCGTAAAATACGGCTGATAGGAGCTGGGGCATAGAGAATCATTGTACCGTATTCAATCAGTATTTTCTGCACCTCTCTTGCGTCCGTAAAACACGCTAGTGTGAGGCCGGCCTCATTGGTAGCTGATTCTGATACTGACACCTGCACTTTATCCCCTGAAATGCTACGATCGAACACGATCGGCAGCATTCCGGGTGCTGTCAGAGGGCTGACAGTCCCTCTGCCTTTAAATCAGAGACCCTGTGACATGACACGGGGTCCCGATCATTGCCATAGTGAGCGGATGTCATCAAGACGACATCAAGGTCACCAGGGCTAGGAAAAATGCTGATCGTGCGCAGTGCTTGATCAGCAAGTCTCTCTGTCAGTGCAGAGCTGACAGTTTCTACATCATGAGGATGCTGCTGCATCTCCATGCTGTAGAAGCGATCAGCTTGCAAAAAATGATAGTCCCATAGTGGGACAAAGTAAAAAAGTAAAACTTTTTTTAAATAGTTATAAAAATATATATTTTAAAAAAATTAAAAATAATAAAAAATCAAAAGATATTGTATCTACAAATAAATATTTGAATGAAAAAAATATAAACAATAAAAGTACACATATTTGGTGTCGCCGGATCCACAATAAAAAAACAAGGCAAAGAACAATGCTTTATCATCATACCGCCGAACAAAAAGTGGAATAAAATGCGATAAAAAAGACGGATATAAATAAACATGGTACCGCTGCAAACATCATCTTGTCCCGCGAAAAACAAGCTGCAACAATACTCCATCAGCAAAAAAATAAAAAAGTTATAGCTCTCACAATAAAGGGATGCAAAAATAATTATTTTTTCTATATAATAGGTTTTTCTGTGTAAAAGTGCCAAAGCATAAGAATACGATATAAATGAGGTATCACTATAATTGTAGTGACCAGAAGAATATAACTGCCTTATCAATTTTACCACACATGGAACGGCATAAACCCCCTCCCCCCCCCCAAAAAAAAAAAAAAAGAAATTCCTAAAATGCTGTTTTTTTATTCTGCCTCCCAAAAATCTAAATAGAAAGCGATCAAAAAATGTCATGTGTCCGACAATGGTGCCGATAAATATGTCAACTCGCCCCACATAAAACAAGCCATAGCATAACTCTGTCGGCCAAAATATGGAAAAATTATAGCTCTCAAAATGTGGTACTGCAAAAACTATTTTTTGCAATAAAAAGCGTCTTTCAGTGTGTGACAACAGCCAAACATAAAAACCTGATATAGATGTGGTATCGTTGAAATCACACTGACCAGAAGAATAAAGTCACGTAATCACTTATACCACACGAGGAATGGCGTAAAAAATAAAACCAATTCTTCACCTACTGTTCATTTTTTCATTCTGCCTCCCAAAGAACGCAGTGAGGCTCGGTGCACATTTATCCTGCGCTGTGCATTGAGCACTTACACTGGGATTTCAGTGTAAATCTCTGAAATATGCAATTCAGGCAGAACCTCTGGCAGAAGATTACCTATAATGAGGCAGATGGAAGCACTGTGGATGCCGTTGTGCCTGTGATCTGGCGGTGTCTGTCATTTTAGGACTGCATAAAAGTGGTGTCGGACACAGTTTTGTGCACCTCTGAAAAGAAGGACACTGCTAAACAAAGGCCAGATGGAGTCCAGAGTAACTATGCTGCCTCATTATAGTGAATGGATCCCTTGGGGGGTTCATCTGAATCACGTCACTCAGAGATTTAGATGGAAACCCCAAAGTAAGTGCTCAGCGTAGAGTGCCAGATAAATGTGATACCAAACATTATGTAAAATGTTTCCAATAAAAGCTTAAACTCAATCCACAAAAAAAACAAGTCCTAACTCAGGTCTGTCATCTGTTAACTGAAATATAGGGGCTTCTTTATATCCTTCTGGTAGTACAGAGGATGTGGAAAAGCAAAATGGCTCTTCACCCGCCAAAAGAAATTCAGCAAATTCTGTGCTCCCAAATCCAAATGTCCCCCTCCTTTCTGAGCCCCACAGTGTACCTAAATCACATATAGCGTCCACGTTTGGAATTTCTGAAGTGATAAGAGCCTTCCTAACTTAACTAGTGCAGTACAGGCTGGGCATAACGTACAGGAGACTGCAACATACTGGTCACTACAACATACTGGTCACTATAGCAGCAGTTTGCAATTTTCACTAGGCAATATTTATTGCTGCTTGTTACTGGAAAATAGCCATGGAGTCAAAACCAGCACTATACCTGAAGATAAATTCCCAAAGGGGTATAATTTACAAAATGGGGTCAATTGAAGGAGGATTTTGCTCTACTAGCAATTTGGGACTCTGTATATGGAGTCGTCCGCAAACTCTTCTAGGAAAATTTGTGCTCCAGGAGGCAAATAGTGCGCCACTCCTCCTCTGTATGGCTAAGTAGTACTGTACAGCGACAAATGGGGTATTGCCATGTTCAGTAGAAATTGTGGGACAAATTTTGGTGCCATGTTTACCCACTTCTTGTGACAAAATGTAAAATCTGGGGCTAAAACTAAATTTTGATTGTAAAAATGTAGTTATTTTTTCTTTGCTGCTCAATGGTATAAAATTCTGTGACACACCCGTGGTATCAATATGATCACTTCACCCCTAGATGAATTCATTAAGAGGTGTAGATTGTAAAATGGGATCATTTATGGGGGAGGTCTGCTGTTCTGGCACCTCATGGGCTATCCCAATGGTCATGGTACCTGCAAACCATAACCGTAAAATCTGGTGCTCCTTGCCTTGTCAGCTTGCACTGTGCCTGAAAAATATTTCCCAATTACATATAGAGTAATGGCACACTCAGGGAAAAAATGGACCTCAGTTTGTTGTAAAAAGTAATTCTCCCATTAGCCCTTAGAAAAAGTAAAAACTTGGAGCTAAAACAACATTTTTGTGAGGAAAATGTGATTTTATTATTTTCACGGCTCAACGTTATAAACTTCTGTGAAGCACCTGGGTGTTCAAGGTGCTTACCATGCATCTAAATACATTCCTTGAGGGGTTTATTTTCCAAAATGTGGTCAGTTGTTGGGGGTTTCCATTGTATAAGCACATTAGGGGCTCTCTAAATGGGTTATGACGTCCGCTAATGATTCCAGGAAATTTTACATTAAAAAAATCACATGATGCTCCTTCCCTTCCGAGCTCTGCCATGGTCTCAAACAGTAGTTTTCTCCCTCATATTGAGAATAAGCATACTTAGGAGAAATTGCACAACAAATTATATGTTACAATTTCTTCTGTTACCCTTATGAAAATGCAATATTTTGTCCTGAAAACCTTTTTTTTGTCGGGAAAATTAGATTTTTTATTATTTTTACAGCTCAACATTATAAACTTCTGTGAAGCACCTGAGGGTTCAATGTGCTCACCACACATCTAGATCAGATCCCTGAGGGGTCTAGTTTCCAAAATGGTGTTACTTGTGAGGGAATTTCACTGTTTAGGCACATCAGGGGATCTCCAAATGCTTTGTAGAAAGGAACATAAACCAGCTCACCCGTGCTGCAAGAACCAATTCTCGGGAGCACGGACCCGCTGTGTCAGGCGTATAAGATCCAAAAAAAGAAAGGAATGTCCAGCTTCACCGATTCCATAAAAAAGAGTTTTCTTTATTCACATACTTTAAACTTGGAGGAATTAATTATTAAGATCATGATTAAGGGAGCCTAGTCTCCAGAAACGCGTTGAGATTCTTACCCATATGGTTGTGCTGAAGTCTGTATCCTCCAAGTTTAAAGTATGTGAATAAAGAAAACTCTTTTTTACGGAATCGGTGAAGCTGGACATTCCTTTCTTTTTTTGGATCTCCAAATGCTACATTGCGTCCGCCAATTGTTCCAGCAGATTTTACATAGTTACATAGTTATTAAGGTTGAAGGAAGACTATAAGTCCATCTAGTTCAACCCATAGCCTAACCTAACATGCCCTAACATGTTGATCCAGAGGAAGGCAAAAAAAAACCCATGTGGCAAGAGTAAGCTCCACATTGGGGAAAAAAATTCCTTCCCGACTCCACATACGGCAATCAGACTAGTTCCCTGGATCAACGCCCTATCAAGGAATCTAGTGTATATACCCTGTAACATTATACTTTTCCAGAAAGGTATCCAGTCCCCTCTTAAATTTAAGTAATGAATCACTCATTACAACATCAAACGGCAGAGAGTTCCATAGTCTCACTGCTCTTACAGTAAAGAATCCACGTCTGTTATTATGCTTAAACTTTTTTTCCTCCAAACGCAGAGGATGCCTCCTTGTCCCGGTTTCAGGTCTATGATTAAAAAGATCATCAGAAAGGTCTTTGTACTGTCCCCTCATATATTTATACATTAACCCCTTTCTGACATCAGACGTACTATCCCGTCGAGGTGGGGTGGGCCCCCATGACCAGGGACGGGATAGTACGTCATGACAGAAGATCAGCTCTCCACCCTCCTGTCAAGATCACACCTCACCACCTGCACGCTTGACCCGCTCCCATCCCACCTCATCCCTAACCTTTCCACGGTCTTCATCCCAACCCTAACACACCTCTTCAACCTCTCACTCACAACAGGTGTCTTTCCCTCATCCTTCAAGCATGCCAAGATCACACCCATCCTCAAAAAGCCCTCCCTCGACCCATCCTCTGTGTCTAGCTATCGCCCAATATCTCTTCTCCCTTATGCCTCCAAATTGCTGGAGCAACACGTCCATCTTGAACTGTCCTCCCACTTCTCCTCCTGCTCCCTCTTTGATCGGTTACAATCAGGCTTCCGTTCCCATCACTCAACTGAAACTGCCCTAACTAAAGTCACCAATGACCTACTAACTGCCAGGAGCAAGCGACACTACTCTGTCCTCCTTCTCCTGGACTTGTCTTCTGCCTTTGACACTGTAGACCACTCCCTTTTGCTACAAATCCTCTCATCCCTTGGCATCACAGACTTGGCCCTTTCCTGGATCTCGTCATATCTGACAGACCGAACATTCAGTGTCTCCCTCCCCCACACCACCTCCTCACTTCGCCCCTTGTCAGTCGGTGTTCCTCAAGGCTCTGTTCTAGGACCCCTACTCTTCTCCATCTACACTTTCGGCCTGGGACAGCTCATAGAATCCCACGGTATGCAGTACCATCTCTACGCTGACGACACGCAGATCTACCTCTCCGGACCTGACCTCTCCTCCTTGCTTACCAAAATCCCGCACTGTCTGTCTGCCATTTCAGCCTTCTTTTCTGCTCGCTTTCTACAACTGAACATGGACAAAACAGAATTCATCATCTTTCCCCCATCTCACTCTACCCCTCCACCAGACCTATCCATCAATGTCAATGGCTGCTCACTATCCCCAGTCCCACACGCCCGGTGCCTCGGGGTGATCCTCGACTCTGCCCTCTCTTTCAAGCCACATATCCAAGCCCTTGCCTCCTCCTGTCGTCTCAAACTCAAAAATATTTCCCGGATCCGTGCTTTCCTTGACCGCAACACTGCAAAAACGCTAGTGCATGCCCTTATCATCTCCCGCCTCGACTACTGCAACCTCCTACTCTCTGGACTCCCCTCTAGCACTCTGGCACCGCTCCAATCCATCCTACACTCTGCTGCCCGACTAATCCACCTGTCCCCCCGCTATTCCCCAGCCTCTCCCCTGTGTCAAGCCCTTCACTGGCTTCCTATCGCCCAGAGACTCCAGTTCAAAACCCTCACACTGACATACAAAGCCATCCACAACCTGTCTCCTCCATACATCTGTGACATGGTCTCCCGGTACCTACCTACACGCGACCTCCGATCCTCCCAAGACCTCCTTCTCTACTCCCCTCTCATCTCTTCTTCCCATAACCGCATCCAAGACTTCTCCCGTGCTTCCCCCATACTCTGGAACTCTCTACCCCAACACATCAGACTTGCGCCTACCATAGAAACCTTCAAAAAGAACCTGAAGACTCATCTCTTCCGACAAGCCTACAGCCTGCAGTGATCCTCAACCTACTGAACAGCCGCACAGCCAGCTCTTCCCTCTCCTAGTGTATCCTCACCCACCCCCTGCAGACTGTGAGCCCTCGCGGGCAGGGTCCTCCCTCCTTATGTACTCGTGTGCCTTGTTATCTGCTCATGTTTAATGTATTTGTCTATATTTGCCCCGTATTCACATGTAAAGCGCCATGGAATAAATGGCGCTATAAAAATGTATAATAATAATAATGCCCTTTAATGCGACACTGCGACTTAAGTCGCGGTGATCGCATTAAAATTCCGACGCCATCTTACCTCAGGGAAGATGGCCTCGGCATCCTGGGGTATGGCGTCCCCTCCCCCGCCTCCCGATCGCTGTGATTGGCTGTTCAATTCTGAACAGCCAATCACAGCCTTTCTCATTGTTTCAGCCAATCAGCTTGGCTGAAACAGTGAGGTTCCAGGCTAGGATCGAGTACCGATGTACTCGATCCTGGGGCCGGTGCCTGGCAACCCAGGCACCGGCCAAAACCCCCCGGATTGGCGCGATCGACGATCACATCGATCGCGCCAATCACAGGGCATAGCGGCGGTGTTACCGCGCTGTGCCCTGCCTGAAAGTACCTGATCCGGAGCCTTCCTCAGCTGCCCTGCGGCTCCGGATCCTGCAGCTGTGATTGGCGCGATCGATGTGATCGTCAATCGCGCCAATCAGGAACAGACCCGCCGGATCGGCGCGATCGACGATCACATCGATCGCGCCGATCGCAGGGCACAGCGGCGGTGTTACCGCGCTGTGCCCTGCTTGGAAATCCATGTGCCGGGCCCTGCCTCATTTGCCTGCCACCTCCCCCACCACCTCCTGCAGCTCTGCCAATCAGGGCACAGCAGCGGTGTGCCCGCGCTGTGCCCTGATGGTGACCTGCCGGTGACCTGCCGGTCACCTGCCGGTCACTTGCTGGTGACCTGCCGGTGACCTGCCTATGATCGGAGCTGTGAGCTCCGATCATAGGCTGGTGCCTAGCGACACCGGCGTCACCAGGGCCACCTCTGATTGGTGGGATCGATGTGATCATTCAATCCCACCAATGACAGGTCACAGCAGCGGTGTGACCGCTCTGTGACCTGTCTCACCTGTCCCTGACCTGTCTGACTGCTCTTCAGGAATCCTCACACTTGGTGAGGATTCCTGAAGAGCGGTCACGCTGACAGATCCCCTCCTGTGCTGAGACTTGTGGTGCCACAGTAGCCTGGGACACCACAATTCTTGCTAAAGAAAGAAGACAGAAGAAAGAAGACAGAAGAAAGAAGAGAGACTACAACCGTAAGTGTTCATCCCCGATCCCGGCCCGATCTTACTTCACCCCCCCTTACCCCTCCCCCCCCCTTCCCCTTCCCTCTCCACCCCCACTTTGCGCCGCGTTGATTGGTGACGCAGTTCACCGATCAACACTCGTGCTCGCTTTTCTTTTTCACCCCCCTTAGCGCCACCGAGCGTTGATTGGTGACGCAGTTCACCGATCAACACTCGTGCTTGCTTTTCTTTCCCACATCCCCGTCCACGCACCCCGCCGCTGCGTCTGAACCCGTGCCTTTCATTTCTTTTTTTTTCCCACATCCCCGTCCACGCACCCCGCCGCTGCGTCTGAACCTGTGCCTTTCATTTCTTTTTTTTTTTCCCACATCCCCGTCCACGCACCCCGCCGCTGCGTCTGAACCCGTGCCTTTCATTTCTTTTTTTTTTTCCCACATCCCCGTCCACGCACCCCGCCGCTGCGTCTGAACCTGTGCCTTTCATTTCTTTTTTTTTTTTCCCACATCCCCGTCCACGCACCCCGCCGCTGCGTCTGAACCCGTGCCTTTCATTTCTTTTTTTTTCCCACATCCCCGTCCATGCACCCCGCCGCTGCGTCTGAACCTGTGCCTTTCATTTCTTTTTTTTTTTCCCACATCCCCGTCCATGCACCCCGCCGCTGCGTCTGAACCCGTGCCTTTCATTTCTTTTTTTTTCCCACATCCCCGTCCACGCACCCCGCCGCTGCGTCTGAACCCGTGCCTTTCATTTCTTTTTTTTTTTTTACACATCACCGTTCACACACCCAGCAGCCGCCGAACTTTGATAAGTGACGCAGTTCACTTATCAGAGCTAGGGCCTGCTGTTTTAGACTTTTCCTTTTACAGGTATTTTTTTTTCCTTTAGCTTTTTCCTTTCAGAATAGTTTGCACCAAACACTATCCCCCCCCCACACGTACACAGTTATCAATAAATATTACACCCAAGCACCATAATCACAAAAAAAATGTCCCGTTCGTCCCAGCAGCGCTATTCATTGGAGGAGGCATATGCTTTCCTTGCCTCCGACACTGATAGTGAGGGAGAGGATCCCACATTCCTTTACTCTTCAGATTCTTCATCCTCTTCCTCCTCCTCATCTTCCTCCTCGGGTCCTGCGGAACCGCCACGCAGACGCCCCAGGAGAGAAGATCAGGCAGCGCCCACTCCTGAAAATGAACCAGCGCGACCCTCTTCGGACACCATATGGACCTCGCCCCCCGAAAATTACGAGCCACTGATTCCTGATTTTGTGGCAGAATCAGGAATCAAGTTTGACACCACCGGCCTCACAGAAATAGACTTTTTCAAAGTCTTTTTCTCTGAGGCTTTCGTTAACCTCATGGTGGAGCAAACTAATTTGTATGCTCGGCAATTTTTGGAGCAAAACCCCCGTTCATCATTTTCTAACTGGTCTCCTGTGGACGCAGTTGAAATGATGCAGTTTTGGGGCCTGGTCCTCCATATGGGGATCGTGAAGAAGCCAGAAATTCGGCAATATTGGAGTGTAGATATTTTATATAACACTCCAGTGTTCCGAATGGTCATGGTTCGGACGCGTTTTGAGGCCATCCATAAGTTTTTGCATTACAATGATAATGCACGGTGTCCCGCACGAGATGACCCCAATTTTGACTGTCTGTACAAAGTTCGGCCGGTCATCGAACACTTCAGCAAAAAGTTTGCTGAAGTGTACGTGCCCAAAAGGGACATCTGTGTGGATGAGTCCTTGGTTCATTTTAAGGGGCGGCTCAGATTCCGTCAATACCTGCCCAGCAAAAGGGCCAGGTACGGAATCAAACTCTACAAGCTGTGTGAGAGTACCTCAGGGTACACCTACAGCTTTAGAGTGTACAAAGGGAAGGATAGCAGGATTGAACCGCCTGAGTGTCCTTCCATCCTGGGAGTGAGTGGGAAAATTGTGTGGGATTTGGTGCACCCACTGCTGGATAAAGGTTATCACCTCTACACCGATAACTTTTATTCCAGCATCCCACTCTACAAATCCCTCTCTGCGCGAGGTACCACAGCCTGCAGTACTGTCCACAAAAATCAGAGAGGCCTCCCGAAGACGCTACTTGGGCAGATGCTCAGAAAAGGTGAGAGCAAAGCCCAATGTAGCGACCACCTGCTGGTGGTCAAGTACAAGGACAAGAGGGATGTCCTTCTCTTGACCACCATACACGGTGATGGCAGTGCCCTCAGCAGTGTACGGGGTACCTCAACACAGGTCTGCAAACCGGACTGTGTACTGGGGTACAACAAAAACATGGGGGGCGTTGATCTCTCCGATCAACTCCTCCAACCGTACAGTGCTTTGAGGAAAGCCAAGGTGTGGTACAAAAAGCTGTCCGTGTACATCGTACAAATGGCAATGCTCAACGCTTTCCTGCTGTCACGATGTGCACGACACACTGATACGTCGTACCTTCAGTTCCAGGAGGTAGTGGTTAAGGCCCTGATATTTGGCACGAGGGAAGGAGCGGGCCCCAGTACTTCCGGAACTGAGGGTGCTCGTATCATACCAGGTCAGCATTTTCCGGGGGTGGTCCCGCCAACTGATAGAAAAAGTAAGCTGCAAAAAAGGTGCCGAGTGTGCTACAAAAGAGGAGTACGCAAGGACACCATCTATCAATGCGACACCTGCCCCGACAAACCTGGCCTGTGTATGAAGGACTGCTTCAAATTGTACCACACCTCCATGCACTACTAATTTACTTAACAGGAACCAGTAGATTAGTTCCAAAGAGGGGGCACATCTAAGTAAGTTCCTTGGGGGTCTAGGTTCCAAAATGATGTCACTTGTGTTTTTTTTTTTACTGTTTAGGCTCTGCAAACGGAACATGACGCCCTCAGAGCTAGTCCATCAAAGTCTGCATTCCAAATCGTCACTGCTTCCCTTCTGAGTCCCGAAGTGCCCAAACAGTTTTTTCCCACATATGGGGTACCAGCATACTCAGAACAAATTGGACAACAACTTTTGGGGTCCAATTTCTCCTCTTACCCTTGGGAAAATATAAAATTGGGGGCTGAAAGATCATTTTTGTGGGGGAAAAAATAGAATTTTTTATTTTCACGCCGGGCATCATAGACTTTAGTGAAGCACTTGGAGGTTCAAAATTCTCACGACACACCTAAATAAGTTCCTTAGGGGGTCAAGTTTCCAAAATGGGGTCACTTGTGGGGAGTTTCTACTGTTTAGGCACATCAGGGGCTCACCAAATGGCACATGATGCCTGCAGACAATTCCATCAAAGCCTGCATTCCAAAACGTCACTACTTTCCTTCCGAGCCCCAAAGTGTGCCCAAACAGTAGTTTTCTCCCACATATGGGATACCAGCGTACTCAGGACAAATTCGACAACAACTTTTGGGGTCCAATTTCTCCTGTTACCCTTGGGAAAATAAAAAATTGGGGGCTGAAAGATCATTTTTGTGGGGGAAAAAATAGAATTTTTTATTTTCACACCGGGCATCATAGACTTTAGACCTAGATAAGTTCCTTAGGGGGTCTAGTTTCCAAAATGGGGTCACTTGTGGGGGGTTTCCACTGTTTAGGCACATCAGGGGCTGTCCAAACGCGACATAGCGTCCGATCTCAATTCCAGCCAATTTTAGCTTGAAAATGTCAAACGGCGCTCCTTTCCTTCTGAGCCCTGCCATGCGCCCAAACAGTGGTTCCCCCCCCACATATGGGGTATCAGCGTACTCAGGACAAATTGGACAACAACTTTTGGGAATTTCTCCTTTTAGCTTTGAGAAAATAAAAAATTGGGGACTAAACCATCATGTTTGTGGAAAAAATAGGATTTTTTATTTTCACGCCCGGGCGTTATAAACTTTTGTGAAGCACTTGGGAGATAAAAGTGCTCACGACACAACTAGATAAGTTCCTTAGGGGGTCTAGTTTCCAAAATGGGGTCACTTGTGGGGGGTTTCCACTGTTTAGGCACATCAGGGGCTGTCCAAACGCGACATGGCGTCCGATCTCAATTCCAGCCAATTTTAGCTTGAAAATGTCAAACGGCGCTCCTTTCCTTCTGAGCCCTGCCATGCGCCCAAACAGTGGTTCCCCCCCACATATGGGGTAACAGCGTACTCAGGACAAATTGGACAACAACTTTTGGGGTCCAATTTCTCCTTTTACCTTTGAGAAAATAAAAAATTGGGGACTAAACCATCATGTTTGTGGAAAAAATAGGATTTTTTATTTTCACGCCCGGGCGTTATAAACTTTCGTGAAGCACTTGGGAGATAAAAGTGCTCACCACACACCTAGATAAGTTCCTTAGGGGGTCTAGTTTCCAAAATGGGGTCACTTGTGGGAGGTTTCCACTGTTTAGGCACATCAGGGGCTCTCCAAACGCGACATGGCGTCCGATCTCAATTCCAGCCAATTTTAGCTTGAAAATGTCAAACGGCGCTCCTTTCCTTCTAAGCCCTGCCATGCGCCCAAAAAGTGGTTGCCCCTCACATGTGGGGTATCAGCGTATTCAGGACAAATTGGACAACAACTCTTGAGGTCCATTTTCTCCTTTTACCCTTGGGAAATTAAAAAAATTATTGCTGAAAGAACATTTTTGTGACTAAAAAGTAAAATGTTAATTTTTTCCTTCCATGTTGCTTCTGCTGCTGTGAAACACCTGAAGGGTTAATAAACTTCTTGAATGTGGTTTTGAGCAGCATGAGGGGTGCAGTTTTTAGAATGGTGTCACTTTTGGGTATTTTCTGCCATATAGACCCCTCAAAATGACTTCAAATGTGAGGTGGTCCCTAAAAAAAATGGTTTTGTAAATTTTGTTGTAAAAATGAGAAATTGCTGGTCACATTTTAACCCTTGTAACTTCCTAGAAAAAAAAATTTTTGTTTCCAAAATTGTGCTGATATAAAGTAGACATGTGGGTAATATTATTTATTAACTATATTGTGTCACTTAACTCTCTGGTTTAACAGAATAAAAATTCAAATTTGGAAAATTGCAAAATTTTCAAAATTTTTGCCAAATTTCCATTTTTTCACAAATAAACGCAAGTTATATCGAAGAAATTTTACCACTATCATGAAGTACAATATGTTACAAGAAAACAATCTCAGAATCGCCAAGATCCGTTGAAACGTTCCAGAGTTATAACCTCATAAAGGGACAGTGGTCAGAATTGTAAAAATTGGCCCGGTCATTAACGTGCAAACCACCCTTGGGGGTAAAGGGGTTAACATAAGATCACCCCTTAGTCTTCGTTTTTCCAAACTAAATAGCCCCAAGTGTAATAACCTATCTTGGTATTGCAGACCCCCCAGTCCTCTAATAACCTTGGTCGCTCTTCTCTGCACCCGCTCTAGTTGAGCTATGTCTTTCTTATACACCGGAGACCAGAACTGTGCACAGTATTCTAAGTGTGGTCGAACTAGTGACTTGTATAGAGGTAAAATTATGTTCTCCTCATGAGCATCTATGCCTCTTTTAATGCATCCCATTATTTTATTTGCCTTTGTAGCAGCTGCCTGACACTGGCCACTGAATATGAGTTTGTCATCCACCCATACACCCAGGTCTTTTTCATTGACGGTTTTGCCCAGAGTTTTAGAATTAAGCACATAATTATACATCTTATTACTTCTACCCAAGTGCATGACCTTACATTTATCCCCATTAAAGCTCATTTGCCATTTATCAGCCCAAGCTTCTAGTTTACATAAATCATCCTGTAATATAAAATTGTCCTCCTCTGTATTGATTACCCTGCAGAGTTTAGTATCATCTGCAAATATTGAAATTCTACTCTGAATGCCCCCTACAAGGTCATTAATAAATATGTTAAAAAGAAGAGGGCCCAATACTGACCCCTGTGGTACCCCACGGCTAACCGCTACCCAGTCCGAGTGTGCTCCATTAATAAACACCCTTTGTTTCCTATCCCTGAGCCAGCTCTCAACCCACTTGCACATATTTTCCCCTATCCCCATTATTCTCATTTTATGTATCAACCTTTTGTGTGGCACCGTATCAAAAGCTTTTGAAAAGTCCATATACACTACATCCACTGGGTTCCCTTGGTCCAATCCGGAACTTACCTGATCAAATTAGTCTGACATGAGCGGTCCCTAGTAAACCCGTGCTGATACTGGGTCATGAGGTTATTCCTCTTCAGATACTCCAGTATAGCATCCCTTAGAATGCCCTCCAGGATTTTACCCACAGTAGAGATTAAGCTTACTGGCCTATAATTTCCGAGTTCAGTTTTTGTCCCCTTTTTGAATATTGGCACCACATTTGCTATACGCCAGTCCTGTGGTACAGACCTTGTTATTATGGAGTCTTTAAAGATTAAAGATAATGGTCTATCAATGACTGTACTTAATTCCTGCAGTACTCGAGGGTGTATCCCATCCGGGCCCAGAGATTTGTCAATTTTAGTGATTTTTAGACGCCGCCGCACTTCCTGCTGGGTTAAGCAGGTGACATTTAATGGGGAATTTTTATCACTAGTCATTTTGTCTGCCATGGGATTTTCTTGTGTAAATACTGATGAAAAAAAGTCATTTAGCATATTGGCTTTTTCCTCATCCACCATTTCACCCAGACTATTTTTAAGGGGGCCAACACTATCATTTTTTAGTTTCTTACTATTTATGTAGTTAAAGAATATTTTAGGATTATTTTTACTCTCTCTGGCAATGAGTCTCTCTGTCTCAATCTTTGCTGCCTTGATTTGCTTTTTACAGAATTTATTTAATTTTCTGTATTTATTTAATGCCTCATCACTACCTACTTCTTTTAATTCTCTAAATGCTTTCTTTTTGTCACTTATCACGCTCCTTACAGCTCTATTTAGCCATATTGGTTTCCTCCTATTTCTAGTATGTTTATTCCCATACGGTATATACTGTGCACAGGTCCTATCCAGGATGCTAATAAATGTCTCCCATTTTCTTTGTGTGTTTTTTGTGTCTCAGGATATCGTCCCAGTTAATTGCACCAAGATCCTCTCTCATCCATTGGAAATTTGCCCTCCTGAAGTTTAGTGTCCTTGAAACCCCTCTATTACACATCTTTTTAAAGGATACATGAAAACTTATTATTTTGTGATCGCTATTACCCAAGTGACCCCCAACCCTTATATTTGATGTGCGGTCTGGCCTGTTGGTTAATATTAGGTCTAGCAGTGCCCCCTTTCTTGTTGGATCCTGAACCAGTTGTGAAAGGTAATTGTCTCTTATACAGTTAAGTCCATATATATTTGGACAGATACAACATTTTTCTAATTTTGGTTATAGACATTATCACAATGAATTTCAAACAAAACAATTCAGGTGCAGTTGAAGATCAGACTTTCAGCTTTCATTTGAGGGTATCCACATTAAAATTGGATGAAGCGTTTAGGAGTTTTAGCTCCTTAACATGTGCCACTCTGTTTTTAAAGAGACCAAAAGTAATTGGACAATTGACTCCAAGGCTATTTCATGGACAGGTGTGGGCAATCCCTTCGTTATGTCATTCTCAATTAAGCAGATAAAAGGCCTGGAGTTGATTTGAGGTGTGGTGCTTGCATTTGGAAGGTTTTGCTGTGAAGTAAACATGCGGTCAAAGGAGCTCTCCATGCAGGTGAAACAAGCCATCCTTAAGCTGCGAAAACAGAAAAAACGCATCCAAGAAATTACTGCAATATTAGGAGTGGCAAAATCTACAGTTTAGTACATCCTGAGAAAGAAAGAAAGCACTGGTGAATTCATCAATGCAAAAAGACCTTGGCGCCCACGGAAGACAACAGTGGTGGATGATCGCAGAATAATCTCCATGTTGAAGAGAAACCCCATTCACAACAGCCAACCAAGTGAACAACACTCTCCAGGAGGTAGGTGTATCAATATCCAAATCTACCATAAAGAGAAGACTGCATGAAAGTAAATACAGAGGGTTCACTGCACGGTGCAAGCCTCTCATAAGCATCAAGAATAAAAAGGCTAGACTGGACTTTGCTGCAAAACATCTAAAAAAGCCAGCACAGTTCTGGAATAACATTCTTTGGACAGATGAAACCAAGATCAACCTCTACCAGAAGGATGGAAAGAGAAAAGTATGGGGAAGGCGTGGTACAACTCATGATCCAAAGCATACCACATCATCTGTAAAACACGGCGGAGGCAGAGTGATGGCTTGGGCATGCATGGCTGCCAGTGGCACTGGGTCACTAGTGTTTATTGATGATGTGACACAGGACAGAAGCAGCCGAATGAATTCTGAGGTATTCAGAGCCATACTGTGTGCTCAGATCCAGCCAAATGCAGCCAAATTGATTGGTCGTCGTTTCATACTACAGATGGACAATGACCCAAAACATAAAGCCAAAGCAACCCAGGAGTTTATTAAAGCAAAGAAGTGGAATATTCTTGAATGGCCAAGTCAGTCACCTAATCTCAACCCAATTGAGCCTGCATTTTACTTGTTAAAGCCTAAACTTCAGAAAGAAAGGCCCACAAACAAACAGCAACTGAAAACCACCGCAGTGAAGGCCTGGCAGAGCATCAAAAAGGAGGAAACACAGCGTCTGGTGATGTCCATGAGTTCAAGACTTCAGACAGTCATTGCCAACAAAGGGTTTTCAACCAATTACTAGAAATGAACATTTTATTTAAAATTATTTAATCTGTCCAATTACTTTTGGTCCCTTTAAAAACAGGGTGGCACATGTTAAGGAGCTGAAACTCCTAAACCCTTCATCCAATTTTAATGTGGATACCCTCAAATGAAAGCTGAAAGTCTGAACTTCAACTGCATCTGAATTATTTTGTTTAAAATTCATTGTGGTAATGTCTATAACCAAAATTAGGAAAATGTTGTCTCTGTCCAAATATATATGGACTTAACTGTAGTTGTCAAAAACCGATTACCTTTGCTGGAACTGCAGGTTTCTGTTCCCCAATCTATTTCAGGGTAGTTGAAGTCTCCCATAATAATGACTTCTCCTTGAGTTGCAGCTTCATCTATTTGCTTTACGAGGATACCGGTTTTTATGTACCGGTAATAGGATTTTACAGAGTCCACGACAGCACCCACAACGAGAGAGAGGGGATCCGCCCACCTTCCGGACAGGAACCTACAGGTTAAAAAGGGGCGGTCCCCCTCGCCCTCCAGTTTGCATTCCAGAGTACAAGGGATACCGCCAATGAATCAGTACATGACAATATTATCTTAAACACTACTAAATACCACCACCTCTATAGAGTGATCTCTAAAGGCACACCTTCCAACAGAGTGCAAGAATAAGTAACTAAATACGGGGGGGAATGTATGGGTGCTGTCGTGGACTCTGTAAAATCCTATTACCGGTACGTAAAAACCGGTTTTCCTATCGCCACGACAGCACCCACAACGAGAGACTTTCAAAGATTATCTATTTGGGAGGAACCACAGCACTAAGTACTGAACGGCCAAACTGTAAGCTGGAATTGGCAGATAGATCAAGGCGATAGTGCTTATAAAAGGTGGAAGGTGATGACCAAGTTGCCGCCTTACATATCATTTCAATGGGGACATCTGCCTTCTCCTCCCAAGATGATGCCATAGCCCGAGTGGAGTGCGCCCTGATGCCTTCTGGTGGTGTTACTCCCCTGGCAGAGTAAGCAAGACATATCGCTTCTCTAATCCATCTAGCGATAGAATTCTTTGTGACACCTGAACCCTTTTTCCGATTCTGGAAAGAAACAAACAGAGCCCTACTCTGTCTCCAGCTTTGTGTCCTATTCAAGTATTCTAATATCGCCCTCTTTACATCTAGAGTATGATATTTTTTCTCCTCTTCTGAACCTGGATTTTCATAAAAAGATGGTAAATAAATCTCCTGACTTGATACTTCTGGCAAGTATGCAGGATCAGGTTTTAAGACAATCTTATCCTGGAGAATTATTAGATAGGGAGGATCTACTGACAACGCATGTATATCACAGACCCTCCTGGCAGATGTTAAAGCTAAAAGTAGAGCTGTTTTTAAGGTTAAATTTTTTATCGAAATAGAATCTAATGGCTCGAAAGGAGGTTCAGTCAACGCCTCAAGCACCAAATTTAGATCCCTAGGGGGTATTCTTACAATATGGATTGGGTTAGAACGCTGACATGCCTTAATAAACCTAGCAACCCATCTATTACCAGCTATATCACTGTTATACAGAGCCCCTAAGGCTGAAACATGAACTCTTAGAGTGTTGACTGCTAAACCCAATTCCCAGCCTTTCTGAAGGAATTCTAAAATAGCCGAAATCGGAGCTTTATCTCCTAATGGTTGCTGATAAAACATAAGGAATTTTTTCCAAATTTTTGTGTAGATTTTCGTAGTGACCTCCTTTCTGCTTTTCAATAAGGTAGCTATTAAAGCATTGGAGAACCCCCTCTCCCTCAGAAGCTCCCTCTCAAGTTCCAAGCCGTTAAGTGAAGAGTCTCCAAATTTGGATGACGAAATGGACCTTGAGAAAGGAGTTCCGGAACCACTGGCAACACCCAAGGATCGGTCACAGACATTGTCCTGAGGAGAGAGAACCAAGGCCTTCTGGGCCAGAAGGGGGCGATTAAGATCACTCTGGCTCTTTCCTCCCTGATCTTTCTGAGAACTATCGGAATCAGACACATTGGGGGAAAGGCATATGCCAGCTGGAAGTCCCAATGGACACGAAGGGAATCCACTATGAACGGTCGGTCTGCTATGTGTAAAGATGCAAACTTCCTGACCTTCCTGTTCTCCCTCGTAGCAAATAGATCTATTACCGGCAAACCCCAAAGACTGACTATCTGATCGAATATTTGTTTGTTTAGAGACCATTCCCCCTGACGAAGGGAATGGCGACTGAGATAGTCCGCCTCTATATTGAGTTCCCCTTTTATATGAACTGCCGACAGGGAATGCAAGTGATTCTCGGCCAGGGACAATATCCGTGCTGTAGTGGTCATTAGGGATCGTGACCTTGTCCCCTCCTGATGATTGATGTAGGCCACCACAGTCATATTGTCGGTTTGTATCTGTACATGCAAATTTTTCAGGGATGGTAGTAAGTGAAGAAGAGCTTGATTGACCGCAGCAAGCTCTCTTAGATTTGAGGAATTCTGGGATTCTTGAATCGACCATCGCCCTTGGGTTAGAATGTCTCCCATATGGGCTCCCCAACCGAACGGACTGGCATCTGTTGTAACTACGTTGTCCGGAGTGATGGTCCAGAGAACTCCCTTTGCTAAATGTGCTAGATTGAGCCACCATCTCAGATCGTGAAGAGTGTCGGGTGATAAACTGAACTTTCTGCTTAGAGAACCCCGAAGATCTTTCTCTGCTTGAAGAACTTCGTACTGAAGCATTCGAGTATGAGCCTGAGCCCATCTCACCGCCGGTATACACGCAGTCAATGATCCCAGTAGAGACATTGCGTCTCTTAAACTTAAGTTTGGAACTTTCCTTACGGCCATGATCCTTCGAATTATCTTCTGCTTCTTCTCTTCTGGTAGAAAGAATGACTGATTTTCTGAGTCTAGAAGAACTCCTAGGAACATCTGACATCTTGTAGGTTCTAGTTTTGACTTTTCCCAGTTGATTATCCATCCGAGTTCCTGTAGGGATGATATTATGGCATTTACCCTAGCCGTACACTGAGCAATTGAATTCCCGACTATTAAAAAATCATCTAGATAGGGCACTACAAGGGTTTCCCTTTCCCTGATATGGGCCATTACTTCCGAAACAAACTTTGTAAAAACTCTAGGTGCCATAGACAGGCCAAAGGGCATTGCCAGAAATTGGAAATGTTTAATCTGATGGTTTACCCATACTGCCATCCTGAGGAATTGCTGGTGATTTCTGTAAACTGGAAGATGGTAGTATGCATCTTTTAGATCCAAGACCAACATGTAGCAGCTAGGAAACAAAAGCTTAGTTGTTGATTTAATGGATTCCATCTTAAAAGCGTGGTACTGAAGATATTTATTTAATTTACGCAAATTTATGATAGTCCTAAAGGACCCATCAGGTTTGGCGATTAAAAATAGCGGAGAATAAAAACCCGACTTCTCCTGATGTTTTGGAACCTCTTCAATAACTCGCTTTGTAAGCAATTGCTGAATCTCTAATCCTAAGGCCTGTTGTTGGGCCGAAGAGTCCTGCGATGTTATTACAAAATGATTTGGGGGAGTTATCAAAAATTCTAATTTTAACCCTGACTCAACTATCCCCATTATCCAGGCACTAGAAGTTATTTTTTTCCATTCATCTGAGAAGAACCTTAGTCTTCCCCCTACTGGTAGATCTGTTCTATCTGTAGTTACGTCTACGTCTTGAGGAAGATGAAGGGTTCTTATAGTATCCACCTTTCTTCTTTTGATCCGATGTTTCCCAGTCACGATTATATCCCTGCTGGTCTGACTGGAATTTTCTGAAGGGCATGCGTCTCCGGAAGGCGTTCCTAAAAGTGGGATTAAATGTTTTAGGAAATCCCTTCTTTCTATCTTCTGCCTTTGCAAGGATGTCATCCAGCACCGGGCCGGATAGGTACTCACCCCTACATGGAATGGAGCACAACTTGGCTTTAGCCTGAGCATCCCCCTTCCAGGTCTTTAGCCATAGTGCCCGTCGGGCTGCATTTGAAAGACCCGCCGATCTTGCGGCCAATTTCAGGGAATCAATCGAGGCATCAGCTAGATAAGCCGCCCCTTCTCTGACCTGAGACAGGGAATTCAACAATTTATCCCTGGGTACTTTTGCTTTAAGCTGTTCCTCCAGCTGAGTCACCCAGACCATAATTGATCTAGCAGTACAGGTGCCTGCGATTGCGGGCTTAAAGGCTCCAGATGATGACTCCCACAGCTTCTTAAGGAGCATATCAGCCTTCCTGTCTGAAGGATCCTTAAGGAGTCCTACATCCTCTAGTGGTAGCGAGGCTGTTTTTGAAGTAGAGGCCACTGCCGCATCTACTTTCGGAATCTTCATCCACTGAGATAAGGCGTCATCCTCAAAGGGGTACCTTCTTTTTGCGGCCGAAGGTAAGAACCCTTTATCCAGCTTGTCCCACTCCCGTTTGACCAGATCTTTAATGGAATCTACCACCGGGAAAGCTTTACGACTTCTCTGGCTCAGCCCTGCAAACATAATCTCCTGGCTTGTTTTCGCTTCTTTACTCTCTGCAACCCCCATAGTCGCACGGACTGCCTTAATTAAAGTCTCCATATTGTCAATGGAAAAGCAAGGCCTTCCCTCCTCATCCGAGGAGGATGGTGAAGAACTTTCCGAGCATTCGCCCTCTTGTAACGAAGGGCTAGAATCGGACACCATCTCCATACTGATCTTTTCATGCCGTCTAGATTTAAGGGACGATTTTATTTCTTCCCTAATTACTTCCCTCAAATCCGATACCCGGAGAGGGGCCTCTTCTTCTAATGTACGGCATATACACGTCTGACATAACTTCTTTAAATAGGTGTCAGGTAGTGGCTCCGTGCATAAAGCACACTGTTTATGCTTAGATTTAGAGACCTTCTTCCCCTATAACAAAGCATAGTACAGAAAACAGTTGTATCAGCCAACGGCTCTGATATAACACTCACCACTGCTGACAAATATAGAGTACCTATAGTTTCTGAGGGGGTGAGGTGCGACGTGACGTCGGGTTGCCAGGGTCCTGCTGCCCGCGTACCACATCACCACTACGAGATCTGCTGCTGCTCCTCTGCTCTCCTAGCTGTCGGTGTTCGGCGTCTCCTGTAGAAGACATGCTGCCGCACACACTCACCAAGCGCTGCCTTCTTTTAAAAGTCCCGCGCTCCTCCTCCCGGTCTCCTCCGGAAGTCGAAAGCTTTACTTCCGGGTCATAAGCGCCGACCTGCTGCAGCAGCATCGCGCACGCGTGGACGACCCAGGGCGGCATGCCTTTTCCCAGGAACGCCACTGATCCTTGCCAGACGAGGGGGGAAGCTGAACACAGAACTTCCCCCGACGCTGCTTCCGGGCCCCCGACTCTGCCGTTCCCCCGGACACCGCAGAGAGGCTTGGCAGACCCGGGTAAGACAAAATCCTGCAGGCTCCCGCTGTCTGGACAGGAACCCAAACTGGAGGGCGAGGGGGCCGCCCATTTATAACCTGTAGGTTCCTGTCCGGAAGGTGGGCGGATCCCCTCTCTCTCGTTGTGGGTGCTGTCGTGGCGATAGGAAAATTCTCCATTGCTTCCATTATTTTTGGAGATTTATAACAAACCCCTATCAGTAATTTATTATTTTTTCCCCCTCCCCTTATCTCCACCCACAGGGATTCTACATTTTCATTAAATTCACCTATATTATCACGCAGGATGGGTTTTAAGGACGATTTTACATATAGACACACCCCACCTCCTCGCTTATCTGTACGGTCATTTCTGAACAGACTATAGCCCTGCAAGTTAACAGCCCAGTCATGGCTCTCATCCAGCCATGTCTCAGATATCCCCACCATGTCATAATTATGATCCAACAACATTAGTTCTAATTCGTCCATTTTGTTGGCGAGGCTTCTGGCATTAGTATACATACATTTTATGTATCTCTCTGCACCTCTATTCTTTCTTAAATTATTAACTGTTCTAACCCCAGCCCCAATGCCACCGCCACCCCCAACTTCCTTATTTGTGCCCAGGTCTGTATCTGCACTATCTTCCCCTCCTCTAAAATGAATACCCTCCCCCCTAATTCCTAGTTTAAACACTCCTCCAACCTTCTAGCCATTTTCTCCCCCGACACAGCTGCACCCTCCCCATTGAGGTGCAGCCCGTCCCTAGCGTAGAGCCTGTAGCCAACAGAGAAGTCGGCCCAGTTCTGCAGGAACCCAAACCCCTCCTTCCTACACCAATTCTTGAGCCACTTATTAACCTCCCTAATCTCCCATTGCCTCTCTGACGTGGCACGTGGTACAGGCAGTATTTCGGAAAATACCACGTTGGAGGTCCTTGCTTTCAGCTTGCAGCCTAATTCCCTGAAATCATCTTTAAGGACCTTCCACCTACCTCTAACTTTGTCATTTGTGCCAATGTGCACCATGACCGCTGGTTCCTCACCAGCCCCTCCCAGTAATCTGTCCACCCGATCAGCGATGTGTCGGACTCGAGGCCAGGAAGGCAGCACACCGTTCGACGATCCCTGTCTTTGTGACAGATTACCCTATCTAATAATTGAGTCGCCCACTACAAGCACCTGTCTGGCCTGCCCTGCTCTGCTCTCCTATTTCCCTCCTTACTGGAGCAGTCATTCCTCCGGCTTTCAGAGGACATGCCTGGCTGCAGCAGTGCTACCCTTGTGCTGGGACCCCCCTCATCTGCCAACTTAGCAAACTTATTGGGGTGTTCCAGATCAGGACTAGCCTCCCTGGCACTCTTCCCTCTACCCCGCTTCCTAACTGTCACCCAGCTTGCTACTTCATCGTCCTGCAGCTCCATCCCACCAATCCCCCCCTCATTTGTCCCATTGAGCGTCTGCTCCGTGAGCAGAAGACTCCTCTCCATATTGTCTATGGATCTCAGTGTTGCCAGCTGCACATTTAGATCCAGAATCTGGTTTTCCAAATGCACAACGTGCTCACATCTCGCACAGCAGTATGCACCCTTGATCGGCTGCTCAAGGACTGCATACATGTGTCAAGATGTGCACTGGATGGCATTAACAAGAGTGGAGCACATTTCCTAATGGGGATTGCACCAGACAGAAAAGTTAAATAAAAAAAAAAATAAAAAATATATACAAAGTACTAATAAAAAAAAAAAACAGACAGCAATTCAGTACTTCCTCCCTTGGAAACTCCCTGACTTCAAAGTCACTGAATCACAAGTCACACTTACCGCCGTTCACACTTACGCTCAGCTCACACTCGCTATACTGAAGATTTATAGATTTTTTTTTTCTCTCTAGTTCCCTTAACAGCAATCCACCTTGCTGTCCAAATGCACTACCAAAAAGGACTGGAGCCCCAAACAGCTGCCCCTTATAAACCCTTAATTATGAGCCCCCACCCTAAGTTAACCCCTTATGAATATAGCTACCCCCAATTCAGCAACTCACACCAATTCACACAGGTATCTGTTAAAGGCTTTCCAAATACCGCTTCACTGAATCACAAGTCACACTTACCGCCGTTCACACTTACGCTCAGCTCACACTCAGCTCGCTCACACTCGCTGTGCTGAAGATTTATAGATTTTTTTTTCTCTCTAGTTCCCTTAACAGCAATCCACCTTGCTGTCCAAATGCACTACCAAAAAGGTAAAAAAGTCAAATGGCACTCCTTCCCTTCCGAGCTCTGCAGTGCGCCCAAACAGTGGTTTCCTCCCTCATGTGGATATCAGCGTAGTCAGGAGAAATTGCACAACAAATTGTGTTATGCAATTTTTCCTTTTACCCTCATGAAAATGCAATATTTTGTGCTGAAACATATTTGTGCGGAGAATTTGATTTTTTTTCTTTTATCACTCAACGTTATAATCTTCTGTGAAGCATTTGAGGGTTCAATGTGCTCACGACACATCTAGATCAGGTCCCTGAGCGGTCTAGTTTCCAAAATGGTGTCAATTGTGTGGAACTTTTACTGTATTGGCACATCAGAGGCTCTCCAAATGCAACATGGCGTCTGGCAATTGTTCCAACAAATTTTGCATTCTAAAAGTCAAATGGCGCCCCTTCCCTTCTGAGCTCTGCCATGCACCCAAACAGGGGTTTTCTCCATCATATGGGGTATCGAAATGCTCAAGAGAAATTACACAACAAATTTGGGGGTCCATTTTTTCCTGTTATCCTTGTCAAAATAAAAAAATGGATCTGAATTCAATTTTTTGTGAAAAAAGTTTTTTTTTTTTTCAAAAAATTCCTGTGAAGCACCTAAAGGGTTAATAAACTTTTTGAATGTGGTTTTGAACACCTTGAAAGGTGCAGTTTTGAGAATGGTGTTACTTTTGGGTACCTTATTTCATATAGACTCCTCAAAGTGACTTTGAATGTGATATGGTCCCTAAAAAATGATTTTGTAAATTTTGTGGGAATAATGAGAAATCGCTGGTCAACTTTTAACCCTTATAACTTCCTAACAGAAAAAAAAATTGATTCCAAAAATTGTGCTGATGTGAAGTAGACATGTGGGAAATGTTATTTATTAATTATTTTGTGTGACATATCTCTGTAATTTAACCCCTTTCTGACATTAGACGTACTATCCCGTCAAGGTGGGGTGGGCCCCTATGACCACCGACGGGATAGTACGTCATATGTGATCGGCCGCGCTCACGGGGGGAGCGCGGCCGATCGCGACTGGGTGTCATCTGGCACTATGTGCCAGGGAGCGGTCACGGACCGCTCCCGGCACATTAACCCCTGGCACACCATGATCAAACATGATCGCGATGTCCCGGCGGTACAGGAAAGCATTGCACAGGGAGGGGGCTCCCTGCGGGCTTCCCTGAGCCCCCCGCAGCAACGCGATGTGCGGCATCCGGGTCCTGCAGGGAGGGAGGTGGCTTCACAGAGCCTGCTCAGAGCAGGCACTGTGAAGCCTGCAGTGCTGTAAGTCACATCGGTGATCTGACAGAGTGCTATGCAAACCGTCAGATCACCGATCTGTGATGTACCCCCCTGGGGCAAAGTAAAAAAGTAAATTTTTTCCAAATGTGTAAAAAAAAAAAAAAAAATATTCCTAAATAATGAAAAAAAAAAAAATATTATTCCCATAAATACATTTCTTTGTCTAAATAAAAAAAAACAACAATAAAAGTACACATATTTATTATCGCCGCTTCCATAAAGGCCTGACCTATAAAACTGGCCCACTAGTTAACCCCTTCAGTAAACACCGTAAGAAAAAAAAAAAAAACGAGGCAAAAAACAACGCTTTATTATCATACCGCTGAACAAAAAGTGGAATAACACGCGATCAAAAAGACAGATATAAATAACCATGGTACTGCTGAAAACGTCATCTTGTCCTGCAAAAAACCATACAGCATCATCAGCAAAAAAATAAAAAAGTTATAGTCCTAAGAATAAAGCGATGCAAAAATAATAATTTTTTCTATAAAATAGTTTTTATCGTATAAAAGCGCCAAACCATAAAAAAAATATAAATGAGGTGTCGCTGTAATCGTACTGACCCGAAGAATAAAACTGCTTTATCAATTTTACCAAACGCGGAACAGTATAAACGCCTCCCCCAAAAGAAATTCATGAATAGCTGGTTTTTGGTCATTCTGCCTCACAAAAATCGGAATAAAAAGCGATCAAAAAATGTCACGTGCCCGAAAATGTTACCAATAAATCAACTCGTCCCGCAAAAAACAAGACCTCACATGACTCTGTGGACTCAAAATATGGAAAAATTATAGCTCTCAAAATGTGGTAACGCAAAAAATATTTTTTGCAATAAAAAGTGTCTTTCAGTGTGTGACGGCTGCCAATCATAAAAATCCGCTAAAAAAACCCGCTATAAAAGTAAATCAAACCCCCCTTCATCACCCCCTTAGTTAGGGAAAAATTAAAAAAATGTATTTATTTCCATTTTCCCATTAGGGTTAGGGTTAGGGCTAGGGTTAAGGTTAGGGCTAGGGTTAGAGCTAGGGTTATGGCTAGGGTTAGGGCTAGGGATAGAGCTAGGGTTAGGGTTAGGGCTAGGGTTAGGGCTAGGGCTAGGGTTAGGGCTAGGGTTAGGGCTACAGTTAGGGTTGGGGCTAAAATTAGGGTTAGGGTTGGGGCTAAAGTTACGGTTAGGGTTTAGATTACATTTACAGTTGGGAATAGGGTTGGGATTAGGGTTAGGAGTGTGTCAGGGTTAGAGGTGTGGTTGGGGTTACTGTTGGGATTAGGGTTATTGGTGTGTTTGGATTAGGGTTTCAGTTATAATTGGGGGGTTTCCACTATAAAGGCACATCAGGGGCTCTCCAAACGCGACATGGCATCTGATCTCAATTCCAGCCAATTGTGCGTTGAAAAAGTAAAACAGTGCTTCTTCCCTTCCGAGCTCTCCCGTGTGCCCAAACAGGGGTTTACCCCAACATATGCAGTATCAGCGTACTCAGGACAAATAGGACAACAACTTTTGGGGTCAAATTTCTCCTGTTACCCTTGAGAAAATACAAAACTGGGGGCTAAAAAATAATTTTTGGGGAAAAAAAGATTTTTTTTTGTGGTATGTCCTGATGAAGGGGTCATCTGAACCTGAAACGCGATGATCCTTTTTTCTCCTATCTAAGTGTGTGCTTCAATCAGGTCCTGCACTGACCTGTGGATCTGCAGCAGCCGCCATTAATATACTGTATGTCCTTCCTTCAATCTCACCAGGTGAGTAGTTCTCTTGGTGGGCAACTTTGTGTAACGTTTGATAAGACCCTATTTGCGCTTTTGTGTCTCCCTCTTTTCACTGATAAACTGTAGTGAAACACTTGGGGGTTCAAAGTTCTCACAACACATCTAGATAAGTTCCCTGGGGGGTTTAGTTTCCAATATGGGGTGACTTGTGGGGGGTTTCTACTATTTAGGTACATTAGGGGCTCTGCAAATGCAATGTGACGCCTGCAGACCATTCCATCTAAGTCTGCATTCCAAATGGCACTCCTTCCCTTCCGAGCCCTCCCATGCGCCCAAACGGTGGTTCCCCCCACATATGGGGTATCAGCATACTCAGGACAAATTGGACAACAACTTTTGGGGTCGAATTTCTCCTCTTACCCTCGGGAAAATACAAAACTGGGGGCTAAAAAATAATTTTTGGGGAAAGTTTTTTTTTTTTATTTTCACGGCTCTGCGTTACAAACTGTAGTGAAACACTTGGGGGTTCAAAGCTCTCACAACACATCTAGATAAGTTCCTTAGGGGGTCTAGTTTCCAAAATGGTGTCACTTGTGGGGGGTTTCTTCTGTTTAGGTACATTAGGGGCTCTGCAAACGCAATGTGACACCTGCAGACCATTCCATCTAAGTCTGCATTCCAAATGGAGCTCCTTCCCTTCCGAGCCCTCCCATGCACCCAAACGGTGGTTCTCCCCGACATATGGGGTATCAGCACACTCAGGACAAATTGGACAACAAATTTTGGGGTCCAATTTCTCCTGTTACCCTCAGGAAAATACAAAACTGGGGGCTAAAAAATAATTTTTGTGGAAAAAATTTTTGTTTTATTTTTACGGCTCTGCATTATAAACTTCTGTGAAGCCCTTGGTGGGTCAAAGCGCTCAAAACACATCTAGATAAGTTCCTTAGGGGGTCTACTTCCCAAAATGGTGTCACTTGTGGGGGGTTTCAATGTTTAGGCACATCAGTGGCTCTCCAAACGCAACATGGCGTCCCATCTCAATTCCTGTCAATTTTGCATTGAAAAGTCAAACGGCGCTCCTTCCCTTCCGAGCTCTCCCATGCGCCCAAACAGTGGTTTACCCCACATATGGGGTATCAGCATACTCAGGACAAATTGTACAACAACTTTTTGGGTCCAATTTCTTCTCTTACCCTTGGGAAAATAAAAAATTGGGGGCGAAAAGATAATTTTTGTGAACAAATATGATTTTTTATTTTACGGTTCTGCATTATAAACTTCTGTGAAGCACTTGGTGGGTCAAAGTGCTCATCACACCTCTAGATAACTTCCTTAGGGGTCTACTTTCCAAAATGGTGTCACTTGTGGGGGTTTCAATGTCTAGGCACATCAGTGGCTCTCCAAACGCAACATGGCATCCCATCTCAATTCCTGTCAATTTTGCATTGAAAAGTCAAACGGCGCTCCTTCCCTTCTGAGCTCTCCCATGCGCCCAAACAGTGGTTTACCCCCACATATGGGGTATCAGCATACTCAGGACAAATTGTACAACAACTTTTGGGGTCCAATTTCTTCTCTTACCCTTGGGAAAATAAAAAATTGGGGGCGAAAAGATAATTTTTGTGAAAAAATATGATTTTTTATTTTTACGGTTCTGCATTATAAACTTCTGTGAAGCACTTAGTGGGTCAAAGTGCTCACCACACCTCTAGATAAGTTCCTTAGGGGTCTACTTTCCAAAATGGTGTCACTTGTGGGGGGTTTCAATGTTTAGGCACATCAGGGGCTATCCAAACGCAACATGGTGTCCCATCTCGATTCCAGTCAATTTTGCATTGAAAAGTCAAATGGCGCTCCTTCGCTTCCGAGCTCTGTCATGCGCCCAAACAGTGGTTTACCCCCACATATGGGGTATCGGTGTCCTCAGGACAAATTGTACAACAACTTTTGGGGTCCATTTTCTCCTGTTACCCATGGTAAAATAAAACAAATTGGAGCTGAAGTAAATTTTTTGTGATAAAAAGTTAAATGTCATAAAACAATGTCATAATCACTGGGATCCGTTGAAGCGTTCCAGAGTTATAACCTCATAAAGGGACAGTGGTCAGAATTGTAAAAATTAGCCCGGTCATTAACGTGCAAACCACCCTTGGGGGTAAAGGGGTTAAGGGCATGAAAATTTCCATTTTTTTTCACAAATAAACACAAATCATACCAAATAAATTGTACCTCTATCATGAAGTACAATATGTCATGAAAAAACTATTTCAGAATCACCGGGATCCTTTGATGTGTTCCAGAGTTATTGCCTCATAAAGTGACAGTGGTCAGAATTGCAAAAATTGGCCCGGTCATTAACGTGCAAACCACCCTTGGGGGTAAAAGGGTTAATGGTAACAAAAAATGGCTCTTGAAAAAAGGGGAGCAAAAATAAAAGAGGAAAAACTAAAATGGTTAAAGTTTCTAATACAAACCCAAAACTGGAGACACATGCATCACTCACTTAATTTTTGAGCTGTTTGATGGTGCTCCACTCATTGTGCTTTATATTTTGACTATATTATCACCTTAGATTTTTGCAATTGTTTTTATTAAAACCTTTCAATCTATAAATGTATATTATACTTTATTTATTGGATGAGGGTATTTTGGAGTTAAAATTCTGGTGGTACTTGGCTGATGTAAACGCTATCCAGATGATGATAATATTAATCAGCTTATTGTTTCTGGTAATTTGATTTATTTATTTAGTGCTATATGAAAGCTCTGACAGCTTTTAAGTGCATTTGATGTGTAGGTAGTGTAGATTAGTGATTTGACAGACAAGAGCGGGGCTGAATGTGTTCCAATAGCTGTATTCTCTTTGGAGCAGTTATTGAGTGTTGCTTTTGTAAACACAGCGGCAGCTAATTCTGCTATTTAAAATGGTGCCAACCATTAGGCATTGACTGGCAGCACAGTTTACTTCACTTAACAGAATGCCTGTTTAACAAACATCTCCGTTCTTGCAAAGTGGCCTGCTTACTGACAGATTTTCAATGTTTTTTTTTATACAGACCAGCAGCACAGCAAGCTGCTCTATTGATTTGTATGAAAATCAATTAAAAATCTGTCAGGAATGGCCCTAAGGATGCTTTTATACTTGGTTGTACGTGTGAAGACAAAAAAAATGCACATAGCACCAATAAAATCCAACCCAATAATGATCACATGAAATATATCCAGGTACAACATCTTCCAAGAAAAAAAGAGAGGAAGGCATGAGCCTGACCAAAAATGACAATTCAGATAAAATACAATGCATATGCAAGAGACAAATATATAAAAATAGTTAAAAAGCTGAATCTACATAACAAGACTTGGTGAGGCATCACATACCCTTTATATATGGAGATAAATTACATACTACAATACAAAACATCCCTAAGAAACACAGTACATAAATATAAGAGCATATATTGTACATGAATTAACTAGATACACCCGTGCAGGCTGGGGTGAACATCAAGGAATGATGAGTAGAAAGAAGAAGAATAATTACAATGATAATAAAACAATGTAAAGATACTTAGAAGACAAAACACAAAGAATAATGTAGAGAAAAGCAGCCTCACAGCGAGAAACAGATGAGATAGAGCATTGCCAAGCTATATCCACTCATTACAACATCATACGGCAGAGAGTTCCATAGAACCTGCGTCTGTTATTATGCCTAAACCTTCTTTCCTCCAGACGTAGAGGATGCCCCCTTGTCCCTGTCTCAGGTCTATGATTAAAAAGATCATCAGAAAGGTCTTTGTACTGTCCCCTCATATATTTATACATTAAAATAAGATCACCCCTTAGTCTTCATTTTTCCAAACGAAATAGCCCCAATTGTAATAACCTATCTTGGTATTGCAGACCCCCCAGTCCTCTAATAACCTTGGTCGCTCTTCTTTGCACCCGCTCTAGTTCAGCTATGTCTTTCTTATACACCGAAGACCAGAACTGTGCACAGTATTCTAAGTGTGGTCGAACTAGTGACTTATATAGAGGTAAAATTATGTTCTCCTCATGAGCATCTATGCCTCTTTTAATGCATCCCATTATTTTATTTGCCTTTGTAGCAGCTGCCTGACACTGGCCACTGAACATGAGTTTGTCATCCACCCGTACACCCAGGTCTTTTTCATTGACGGTTTTGCCCAGAGTTTTAGAATTAAGCGCATAGTTATACATCTTATTACTTCTCCCCAAGTGCATGACCTTACATTTATCCCCATTAAAGCTCATTTGACATTTATCAGCCCAAGCTTCTAGTTTACATAAATCATCCTGTAATATAAAATTGTCCTCCTCTGTATTGATTACCCTGCAGAGTTTAGTGTCATCTGCAAATATTGAAATTCTGCTCTGAATGCCCCCTACCCCACTGCTAACCGCTACCCAGTCCGAGTGTGCTCCATTAATAACCACCCTTTGTTTCCTATCCCTGAGCCAGCTCTCAACCCACTTACACATATTTTCCCCTATCCCCATTATTCTCATTTTATGTATCAACCTTTTGTGTGGCACCGTATCAAAAGCTTTTGAAAAGTCCATATACACTACGTCCACTGGGCTCCTTTGGTCCAGTCCGGAACGTACCTCTTCATAGAAGCTGATCAGATTAGTCTGACAGGAACGGTGTCTAGTAAACCCATGCTGATAATAGGTCATGAGGTTATTCCTCTTCAGATACTCCAGTATAGCATCCCTTTGAATGCCCTCCAGGATTTTACCCACAGTAGAGGTTAAGCTTACTGGCCTATAATTTCCGAGTTCAGCTTTTGTCCCCTTTTTGAATATTGGCACCACATTTGCTATACGCCAGTCCTGTGGTACAGACCCTGTTATTATGGAGTCTTTAAAGATTAAAAATAATGGTCTATCAATGACTGTACTTAATTCCTGCAGTACTCGAGGGTGTATCCCATCCGGGCCCAGAAATTTGTGAATTTTAGTGATTTTTAGATGCCGCCGCACTTCCTGCTGGGTTAAGCAGGTGACATTTGATTGGGAATTTTTATCACTAGTCATTTTGTCTGCCATGGGATTTTCTTGTGTAAATACTGATGAAAAAAAGTCATTTAGCATGTTGGCTTTTTCCTCATCCTCATCCACCATTTCACCCAGACTATTTTTAAGGGGGCCAACACTATCATTTTTTAGTTTCTTACTATTTATGTAGTTAAAGAATATTTTAGGATTATTTTTACTTTCTCTGGCAATGAGTCTCTCTGTCTCAATCTTTGCTGCCTTGATTTGCTTTTTACAGAATTTATTTAATTTTTTGTATTTATTTAATGCCTTTTCATTACCTACTTCCTTTAGTTCTCTAAATGCTTTCTTTTTGTCACTTATCACGCTCCTTACAGCTCTATTTAGCTATATTGGTTTCCTCCTATTCCTAGTATGTTTATTCCCATACTGTATATACTGTGCACAGGTCCTATCTAGGATGCTAATAAATGTCTCACATTTTCTTTGTGTATTTTTGTGTCTCAGGATATCGTCCCAGTTAATTGCACCAAGATCCTCTCTCATCCGTTGGAAATTTGCCCTCCTGAAGTTTAGTGTCCTTGTAACCCCTCTATTACACATCTTTTTAAAGGATACATGAAAACTTATTATTTTGTGATCGCTAGAGTTGAGCGACCTTGACCTTTTTAGAGTCGAGCCGGGTTTTGCGAAACCCGACTATGTCCAAAGTCGGGTCGAGTGAAATCGGCCGATTATGACGTAAAGTCGGGATCGACCGAAACACGAAACCCAATGCAAGTCAATGGGGCAGCATAGTCGGCAGTGAGTGGGGGCCAGGAAAACACCTAGAGTGGCCATTTTAATGTCAAAACCATCCATTCTTCTTAATGAAGCTTGTCAAGCGTAATTTACCTTATAATAATTGGAAGGCATTTGAAATTGGGGGTCATTTGGCTAAAGTTGTGGGGGGTAGGGCTGGTTCAAGTAATTAGTGGGCCCAGGAAATCTGGACCACGTCACGGCAGTGGAGCAGGGAGAGGTAAGTATTTCAACTTTGCAAGTGCTGTGAACCTGAGCAAGCAGGGGGGGCCCACTCGTTGGCATTGGCACTGGCACAGGGCCCCTCAAAGTACAGCGGTGTGTTTGCACGGCGGGGGCGCCTCCCACCGGCAGCAACACTTTTGCGTACTATGAGAGGCCCTGTGCCAGTGACGTCGCCAACTAGTATTCCTCCCCCCACCTGATGAAGGAACCTGCACTTTCATCTGCACCTTCCTCTTTGTCCCCGTGTAAGGTGGTATGGTATGCGGGAAGAGCAACCTGACTTTCAGCAGGGTCACAATGTTGTTGTGTAGCGTGCACGGGGAATGTTGCGTTATGGGTCAATGTACCAGCAGACTCATCTATCACTGGCTGGGCAATGGGCACGATGAAGTGGAAACACAGATATAGGCCCAAAGAAGAAAGTGGGCTAAATGCAGTTCAAAATTGGTAACACAGGAATAACCAGGGGGCATTGCAGTGGAGGACAACTGGAATGAGAGGCTGACACAGAGAGTAGGGCCAAATCAGTAAGTAGTCGAAATGCAGTTCAAAATTGGCAACCGTAGTAAACAGGCGGCACAGCTTTGTTCAGTGGAGGAGAACAGCAAGGAGTGGCAGACACCGATAGTAGGCCCCAAACCAACTAGTACGCCAAATGCAGTTGTTCCATTTAACCACAATTTAATGAGAGCCTGAAGATAGAAGCTCAGGAAAGGCAACCTGGGGAACACCTTGGAGTGTAACACACCATCTCTCTCCACCCCATACCCATTTTGTATGGCCTAATGCAGTGTACTTTTCTACAACTACTAAACGAGAGTCGGAAGACCGAAGCAATGGCAAGGAAACCTGGGGAACACCTTAGAGTGTAACACACCCTCTCTCTACACCCCATACCCAATTTGAAGGCCTAATGCAGTGTAGTTTCCAAGAACTACTAAACGAGAGCCGGAAGATCGAAGCTCAGGAAAGGCAACCTGGGGAACACCTTGGAGTGTAACACACCCTCTCGCTACACCCCATACCCAATTTGAAGGCCTAATGCAGCGTAGTTTCCAACAACTACTAAACGAGAGCCGGAAGATCGAAGCTCAGGAAAGGCAACCTGGGGAACACCTTGGAGTGTAACACACCCTCTCGCTACACCCCATACCCAATTTGAAGGCCTAATGCAGCGTAGTTTCCAACAACTACTAAACGAGAGCCGGAAGATCGAAGCTCAGGAAAGGCAACCTGGGGAACACCTTGGAGTGTAACAAACCCTCTCTCTACACCCCATACCCAATTTGTAGGCCTAATGCAGCGTAGTTTCCGACAACTACTAAACGAGAGCATGAAGATCGAAGCTCAGGAAAGGCAACCTGGGGAACACCTTGGAGTGTAACACACCCTCTCTCTACACCCCATACCCAATTTGTAGGCCTAATGCAGCGTAGTTTCCGACAACTACTAAACGAGAGCCGGAATATCGAAGCTCAGGAAAGGCAACCTGGGGAACACCTTGGAGTGTAACACACCCTCTCTCTACACCCCATACCCAATTTGAAGGCCTAATGCAGTGTAGTTTCCAAGAACTACTAAACGAGAGCCGGAAGATCGAAGCTCAGGAAAGGCAACCTGGGGAACACCTTGGAGTGTAACACACCCTCTCGCTACACCCCATACCCAATTTGAAGGCCTAATGCAGCGTAGTTTCCAACAACTACTAAACGAGAGCCGGAAGATCGAAGCTCAGGAAAGGCAACCTGGGGAACACCTTGGAGTGGAACACACCATCTCTCTACACCCCATACCCAATTTGAAGGCCTAATGCAGAGTAGTTTCCAAGAACTACTAAACGAGAGCCGGAAGATCGAAGCTCAGGAAAGGCAACCTGGGGAACACCTTGGAGTGTAACACAACGTCTCTCTACACGACGGAAGGGCTGATTCTTAGGAAGGAAGGCTGTTGGAAATAAGCATTGCGCGTCCGAGGGTGATTATATTCTTATTAGGTATATACTCACCCTCGGACGCGCCCTGCTTCTTTATTTGGAATGAATGTTTATTTGCAATGTGGTGTTGACTTTCTCTATTATTTTGGTAATTAATGATTTTATTATTTTCATTATTTTGCATCTTCTCGGCAATAATATAAAGAAGACGCGACAGGACAACACTCGGTGGATGCCATATGTGTGTTTTCAATTTAAAAAAACTTTCAGTTAACTACTTGCAGGAGAAAGTAATTGTAGCTGGTGGCCATTTTTAGTACTGTACCAGATTAGAGTTGTGTGTTTGTTTTTAATGTTAAAATGTCTGCATTTGATATCTCACCAGTATTTTCTTTTTTATAAGCAAAATACTTATTTTTATATTTTCTGATGTTGGTTCCAGGGGTACACGGCCAGCAGTGCCCTGGTCAGTGTAGTAGTAGTTGAAAGAATGGACCGCAGACAGGCATCGAAGGCCTAAAATAATAACACATGGCTGTAGGCAATTTTAAATTGGTTCCAGGGGTACACGGACAGCAGTGGTGTGGTCAGTGGAGGCCTAGTGGAAGGAGTGACCGCAGACAGGCATCGAAGGCCTAAAATAATAACACATGGCTGTAGGCAATTTTAAATTGGTTCCAGGGGTACACGGGCAGCAGTGACCTGGTCAGTGTAGTAGTAGTTGAAAGAATGGACCGCAGACAGGCATCGAAGGCCTAAAATAAAAAAATTGGGCTGGCTGTAGGCAATTTTAAATTGGTTCCAGGGGTACACGGGCAGCAGTGGTGTGGTCAGTGGAGGCCTAGTGGAAGGAGTGACCGCAGACAGGCATCGAAGGCCTAAAATAATAACACATGGCTGTAGGCAATTTTAAATTGGTTCCAGGGGTACACGGGCAGCAGTGACCTGGTCAGTGTAGTAGTAGTTGAAAGAATGGACCGCAGACAGGCATCGAAGGCCTAAAATAAAAAAATTGGGCTGGCTGTAGGCAATTTTAAATTGGTTCCAGGGGTACACGGGCAGCAGTGGTGTGGTCAGTGGAGGCCTAGTGGAAGGAGTGACCGCAGACAGGCATCGAAGGCCTAAAATAATAACACATGGCTGTAGGCAATTTTAAATTGGTTCCAGGGGTACACGGGCAGCAGTGACCTGGTCAGTGTAGTAGTAGTTGAAAGAATGGACCGCAGACAGGCATCGAAGGCCTAAAATAAAAAAATTGGGCTGGCTGTAGGCAATTTTAAATTGGTTCCAGGGGTACACGGGCAGCAGTGGTGTGGTCAGTGGAGGCCTAGTGGAAGGAGTGACCGCAGACAGGCATCGAAGGCCTAAAATAATAACACATGGCTGTAGGCAATTTTAAATTGGTTCCAGGGGTACACGGACAGCAGTGACCTGGTCAGTGTAGTAGTAGTTGAAAGAATGGACCGCAGACAGGCATCGAAGGCCTAAAATAATAACACATGGCTGTAGGCAATTTTAAATTGGTTCCAGGGGTACACGGACAGCAGTGACCTGGTCAGTGTAGTAGTAGTTGAAAGAATGGACCGCAGACAGGCATCGAAGGCCTAAAATAAAAAAATTGGGCTGGCTGTAGGCAATTTTAAATTGGTTCCAGGGGTACACGGGCAGCAGTGGTGTGGTCAGTGGAGGCCTAGTGGAAGGAGTGACCGCAGACAGGCATCGAAGGCCTAAAATAATAACACATGGCTGTAGGCAATTTTAAATTGGTTCCAGGGGTACACGGACAGCAGTGACCTGGTCAGTGTAGTAGTAGTTGAAAGAATGGACCGCAGACAGGCATCGAAGGCCTAAAATAATAACACATGGCTGTAGGCAATTTTAAATTGGTTACAGGGGTACACGGACAGCAGTGACCTGGTCAGTGTAGTAGTAGTTGAAAGAATGGACCGCAGACAGGCATCGAAGGCCTAAAATAAAAAAATTGGGCTGGCTGTAGGCAATTTTAAATTGGTTCCAGGGGTACACGGGCAGCAGTGACCTGGTCAGTGTAGTAGTAGTTGAAAGAATGGACCGCAGACAGGCATCGAAGGCCTAAAATAAAAAAATTGGGCTGGCTGTAGGCAATTTTAAATTGGTTCCAGGGGTACACGGGCAGCAGTGGTGTGGTCAGTGGAGGCCTAGTGGAAGGAGTGACCGCAGACAGGCATCGAAGGCCTAAAATAATAACACATGGCTGTAGGCAATTTTAAATTGGTTCCAGGGGTACACGGACAGCAGTGACCTGGTCAGTGTAGTAGTAGTTGAAAGAATGGACCGCAGACAGGCATCGAAGGCCTAAAATAAAAAAATTGGGCTGGCTGTAGGCAATTTTAAATTGGTTCCAGGGGTACACGGGCAGCAGTGACCTGGTCAGTGTAGTAGTAGTTGAAAGAATGGACCGCAGACAGGCATCGAAGGCCTAAAATAAAAAAATTGGGCTGGCTGTAGGCAATTTTAAATTGGTTCCAGGGGTACACGGGCAGCAGTGACCTGGTCAGTGTAGTAGTAGTTGAAAGAATGGACCGCAGACAGGCATCGAAGGCCTAAAATAAAAAAATTGGGCTGGCTGTAGGCAATTTTAAATTGGTTCCAGGGGTACACGGGCAGCAGTGACCTGGTCAGTGTAGTAGTAGTTGAAAGAATGGACCGCAGACAGGCTTAGAAGGCCTAACATAACAAACTTGGGCTGGCTGTAGGCACTTTTAAATTGGTTCCAGGGGTACACGGGCAGCAGTGGTCTGGTCAGTGGAAGTCTAGTGGAAGGAGTGACCGCAGACAGGCTTCCAAGGCCTAACATAACAAACTTGGGCTGGCTGTAGGCACTTTTAAATTGGTTCCAGGGGTACACGGGCAGCAGTGGTCTGGTCAGTGGAAGTCTAGTGGAAGGAGTGACCGCAGACAGGCTTCCAAGGCCTAACATAACAAACTTGGGCTGGCTGTAGGCACTTTTAAATTGGTTCCAGGGGTACACGGGCAGCAGTGGTCTGGTCAGTGGAAGTCTAGTGGAAGGAGTGACCGCAGACAGGCTTCCAAGGCCTAACATAACAAACTTGGGCTGGCTGTAGGCACTTTTAAATTGGTTCCAGGGGTACACGGGCAGCAGTGGTCTGGTCAGTGGAAGTCTAGTGGAAGGAGTGACCGCAGACAGGCTTCCAAGGCCTAACATAACAAACTTGGGCTGGCTGTAGGCACTTTTAAATTGGTTCCAGGGGTACACGGGCAGCAGTGGTCTGGTCAGTGGAAGTCTAGTGGAAGGAGTGACCGCAGACAGGCTTCCAAGGCCTAACATAACAAACTTGGGCTGGCTGTAGGCACTTTTAAATTGGTTCCAGGGGTACACGGGCAGCAGTGGTCTGGTCAGTGGAAGTCTAGTGGAAGGAGTGACCGCAGACAGGCTTCGAAGGCCTAACATAACAAAATTGGGCTGGCTGTAGGCACTTTAAATTGGTTCCAGGGGTACATGGGCAGCAGTGTATGGTCAGTGGAAGTCTAGTGGAAGGAGTGACGGCAGACAGTCTTCGAAGGCCTAACATAACAAAATTGGGCTGACTGTAGGCACTTTTAAATTGGTTCCAGGGTAACACGGCCAGCAGTGGCCTGGTCAGTGTAGTAGTTGTAGAAAGAAGGGACCGCAGACAGGCTTCGAAGGCCTAACATAACAAAAATGTCAAAACAATGGTATTGTCAGTGCCAGGCATTGAAGGATGTCAGCGGCTAGACTACACATTGGTGAAGCTGTGAGAGATAATTTTGCTAGTGGTAGAGCACTGTTTGAGCTGGGGGGGGGAACTGTCTTGTGGCCGGCGGTACAGGCACAGGGCCCCTCATATTACAACGGTGTGTCTGACGTTGGGTGCGCACCACCACCGCCAGAGACACTTTATTGTACTATGAGGGACCCAGTGGCAGTGCCGTCGACCAAAAGCGGCCACACCCACCTCTTCAGACAAACAGCACTCTCAAGGGTCCAAGCGCAAAGTGGCGATAGCACGGCCCCGTGTGGGGAGTTTGGCCATTTCGTGAGGTGGAAACATGTCGTATGCTGGACAATCAGGTGAAGAAAATTATGAGATTGGAAAAGTCATTCAGAATAGTCCACAGGCAAGACCTTTTCATAGGAAAGCTAGGTGTCAGCCGGGCAGGGTGGGGCAAAAGATTTTGAAATCCAGTTGTGGTTCATTTTAATGAAGGTTAGATCATCTACATTTTGGGTAGCCAGACGAGTCCTTTTTTCTGTTAGTATTGAACCTGCAGCACTGAATACTCTTTCTGATAGGACACTAGCTGCCGGGCAAGCAAGCTCCTGCAATGCATATTCTGCCAATTCTGGCCAGGTGTCTAATTTGGATGCCCAGTAATCAAATGGGAATGACGGTTGAGGGAGAACGTCGATAAGGGATGAAAAATAGTTTGTAACCATACTGGACAAATGTTGTCTCCTGTCACTTTGAATTGATGCTGCAGTACCTGTCCTGTCTGCGGTCATAGAAAAATCACTCCACAACCTGGTCAGAAAACCCCTCTGTCCAACGCCACTTCTGATTTCTGCCCCTCTAACACCTCTGGTCTGCTGGCCCCTGGAGCTCGTGTGAGAACGATCACGGGCGCTGTGTGCAGGGAATGCCAGAAGCAAACGGTCAACAAGAGTTGATTGTTTTGTTGCTAATATTAGTTCCAAGTTCTCATGTGGCATAATATTTTGCAATTTGCCTTTATAGCGAGGATCAAGGAGGCAGGCCAACCAGTAATCGTCATCGTTCATCATTTTTGTAATGCGTGTGTCCCTTTTGAGGATACGCAAGGCATAATCCGCCATGTGGGCCAAAGTTCCCGTTGTCAAATCTGCGGTTGTGCTTGGTTGAGGGGCAGTTGCAGGCAAATCTACGTCACTTGTGTCCCTCAAAAAACCAGAACCCGGCCTTGCCACGCCACCAATTTCCCGTGCCCCCGGGAAAGCTTCCTCATTAAAAATATACTCATCCCCATCATCCTCCTCATCCTCCACCTCCTCTTCGCCCGGTACCTCGTCATGTACACTGCCCTGACCAGACAATCGCTGACTGTCATCAAGGCTTTCCTCTTCCTCTGGTGCAGACGCCTGATCCTTTATGTGCGTCAAACTTTGCATCAGCAGACGCATTAGGGGGATGCTCATGCTTATTATGGCGTTGTCTGCACTAACCAGCCGTGTGCATTCCTCAAAACACTGAAGGACTTGACACATGTCTTGAATCTTCGACCACTGCACACCTGACAACTCCATGTCTGCCATCCTACTGCCTGCCCGTGTATGTGTATCCTCCCACAAAAACATAACAGCCCGCCTCTGTTCGCACAGTCTCTGAAGCATGTGCAGTGTTGAGTTCCACCTTGTTGCAACGTCTATGATTAGGCGATGCTGGGGAAGGTTCAAAGAACGCTGATAGGTCTGCATACGGCTGGAGTGTACAGGCGAACGGCGGATATGTGCGCAAAGTCCACGCACTTTGAGGAGCAGGTCGGATAACCCCGGATAACTTTTCAGGAAGCACTGCACCACCAGGTTTAAGGTGTGAGCCAGGCAAGGAATGTGTTTCAGTTGGGAAAGGGAGATGGCAGCCATGAAATTCCTTCCGTTATCACTCACTACCTTGCCTGCCTCAAGATCTACAGTGCCCAGCCACGACTGCGTTTCTTGCTGCAAGAACTCGGACAGAACTTCCGCGGTGTGTCTATTGTCGCCCAAACACTTCATAGCCAATACAGCCTGCTGACGTATGCCAGTAGCTGCCCCATAATGGGAGACCTGGTGTGCAACAGTGGCAGGTGCGGATGGAGTGTTTGTGCGACTGCGGTCTGTGGACGAGCTCTTGCTTCTGCAGGAGGACGAGGAGGAGGAGGAGGAGGGGGTGCGAACGGCTACAGACAACTGTTTACTAGACCGTGGGCTAGGCAGAACTGTCCCAAACTTGCTGTCCCCTGTGGACCCTGAATCCACCACATTTACCCAGTGTGCCGTGATGGACACGTAACGTCCCTGGCCATGCCTACTGGTCCATGCATCTGTTGTCAGGTGCACCTTTGTGCTCACAGATTGCCTGAGTGCATGGACGATGCGCTCTTTAACATGCTGGTGGAGGGCTGGGATGGCTTTTCTGGAAAAAAAGTGTCGACTGGGTAGCTCGTAGCGTGGTACAGCGTAGTCCATCAGGTCTTTGAAAGCTTCGCTTTCAACTAACCGGTAGGGCATCATCTCTAACGAGATTAGTCTAGCTATGTGGGCGTTCAAACCCTGTGTACGCGGATGCGAGGCTAAGTATTTCCTTTTTCTAACCATAGTCTCATGTAGGGTGAGCTGGACTGGAGAGCTGGAGATCGTGGAACTAGCGGGGGTGCCGGTGGACATGGCAGACTGAGAGACGGTGGGAGATGGTATTGTTGCCGCCGGTGCCCTAGATGCAGTGTTTCCTACTACGAAACTGGTGATTCCCTGACCCTGACTGCTTTGGCCTGGCAAAGATACCTGCACAGATACAGCAGGTGGTGCGCTAAATGGTGGTCCTACACTGCCGGAAGGGATGTTGCGTTGATGACTAGCTTCATTGGCCGAGGGTGCAACAACCTTAAGGGACGTTTGGTAGTTAGTCCAAGCTTTCAAATGCATGGTGGTTAAATGTCTATGCATGCAACTAGTATTGAGACTTTTCAGATTCTGACCTCTGCTTAAGGAAGTAGAACATTTTTGACAGATGACTTTGCGCTGATCAATTGGATGTTGTTTAAAAAAATGCCAGACTGCACTCTTTCTAGCATCGGATACCTTTTCAGGCATTGCAGACTGAGCTTTAACCGGATGGCCACGCTGTCCTCCACCAGGTTTTGGCTTTGCCACGCGTTTTGGGCAAGATACGGGCCCGGCAGATGGAACCTGTGGCGATGTTGATGCCTGCTGCGGCCCCTCCTCCTCCTCTGCTTCAGAACTGCTGCCGCCTGCACCCTGTTCCCCCAATGGCTGCCAATCGGGGTCAAGAACTGGGTCATCTAATAACTCTTCTTGTACCTCCTGCGCAACTTCGTCTGTGTCACCGTGTCGTTCGGTGGTATAGCGTTCGTGATGGGGCAACATAGTCTCATCAGGGTCTGATTCTTGATCAGCACCCTGCGAGGGCAATGTTGTGGTCTGAGTCAAAGGACCAGCATAGTAGTCTGGCTGTGGCTGTGCGTCAGTGCACTCCATGTCAGATTCAATTTGTAATGGGCATGGACTGTTAACTGCTTCACTTTCTAAGCCAGGGACGGTATGTGTAAAGAGCTCCATGGAGTAACCCGTTGTGTCGCCTGCTGCATTCTTCTCTGTTGTTGTTTTTGCTGAAGAGGACAAGGAAGTGACTTGTCCCTGACCGTGAACATCCACTAACGACGCGCTGCTTTTACTTTTACCAGTTTCACGAGATGAGGCAAAAGAGCTAGAGGCTGAGTCAGCAAGATAAGCCAAAACTTGCTCTTGCTGCTCCGGCTTTAAAAGCGGTTTTCCTAATCCCAGAAAAGGGAGCGTTCGAGGCCTTGTGTAGCCGGACGACGAACCTGGCTCCACAGCTCCAGACTTAGGTGCAATATTTTTTCCCCCACGACCACCTGATGCTCCACCACTACCACTACCCTCATTACCAGCTGACAATGAACGCCCCCGGCCACGACCTCTTCCACTAGACTTCCTCATTGTTTTAAAAACGTAACCAAACTAACGTTATTTGTTGCAGTCACACAACTTACACGGTGAGCTATAACTTCAGTATGATTTAGCTACCCCTTTACAGGTTGGTGAGACCACAGCGAAAATCAGGCCCAATGTTACACACTCTTTTTTTGGTGGCTGCAAATTAGAGAGATGCCCCACACGCAGGACTGTCACTGAAGCACAAATGTTAATATTAATGTCACACTATTATTTTTTTTTTATTTTTATTTTTTTCAGGAACACTTTAGAAACCCCCCAAAAAAAAAAAAATAGATTTTTGCAGGGAGAATTTAGAAAACAAATGTAACAAACTATATGCTTTCTATGGGCCACTGAGTGAGAGATGACGCACACAGGAATCAGGAGTGGCACACAAGCCCAGAGGCCAATATTTTTCTACCAATGATTGATGGAGTTATTTTCTCTGGTAGATTTTGGAACCCAAATCAAGGAAAAAAAATGTAGGCTTTCTATGGACCACAATTGGAGAGAGAGAGAGAGAGAGATGGCACACCCAGGAGTCAAGACTGGCACACAAGCAGAAAGGCCAATATTAATCTCCCACTGTTTTTTTTGGTTGTTTTTTTTTTTTTTTTTTTCAGGGAGACTTTAGAAAAAAAAATAATAAAAAAAATATGATTTTATCAGGAAGAATTTAGAAACCAAATAAAATAAAATGATTTTTTCAGGGAGAATTTATAAAACAAATAAAACCAAAAATAGGCGTTCTATGGCCCACTGACTGAGAGATGACGCACCCAGGAGTCAAGACTGGCACACAAGCAGAAAGGCCAATATTAATCTCCCACTGTTTTTTTTGGTTGTTTTTTTTTTTTTTTTTTCAGGGAGACTTTAGAAAAAAAAATAATAAAAAAAATATGATTTTATCAGGAAGAATTTAGAAACCAAATAAAATAAAATGATTTTTTCAGGGAGAATTTATAAAACAAATAAAACCAAAAATAGGCGTTCTATGGCCCACTGACTGAGAGATGACGCACCCAGGAGTCAAGACTGGCACACAAGCAGAAAGGCCAATATTAATCTCCCACTGTTTTTTTTTTTTTTTTTCAGGGAGACTTTAGAAAAAAAAATAATAAAAAAAATATGATTTTATCAGGAAGAATTTAGAAACCAAATAAAATAAAATAATTTTTTCAGGGAGAATTTAGAAAACAAATAAAACCAAAAATAGGCGTTCTATGGCCCACTGACTGAGAGATGACGCACACAGGAGTCAGGAGTGGCACACAAACCCAGAGGCCAATATTTTTCTACCAATGATTGATGTAGTTATTTTCTCTGGTAGATTTTAGAACCCAAATCAAGGAAAAAAAAATATAGGCTTTCTATGGACCACAATTGGAGAGAGAGAGAGAGAGAGAGAGAGAGAGAGAGAGAGATGGCACACCCAGGAGTCAAGACTGGCACACAAGCAGAAAGGCCAATATTAATCTCCCACTGTTTTTTTGGTTGTTTTTTTTTTTTTTTTTTCAGGGAGACTTTAGAAAAAAAAATAATAAAAAAAATATGATTTTATCAGGAAGAATTTAGAAACCAAATAAAATAAAATGATTTTTTCAGGGAGAATTTAGAAAACAAATAAAACCAAAAATATGCGTTCTATGGCCCACTGACTGAGAGAGAGAGAGAGATGGAACGCTTAGTACTGGCACACAAGCCCAAAGGGCAATATTAATCTCCCTTTTTTTTTCCAGGGAGAATTTCTGAAACCCAAAAAAAAAATAAAATAGGCTTTCTATGGCCCACTATTTGTGAGAGAGATGGGACGCTCAGGACTGGCACAGATGGCACGCTCAGGACTGGCACAGAAGCCCAGAGGCCAATATTAATCTCCCTTTTTTTCTGGGAGAATTTATAAAACCAAAAAAATATTTAAATAGGCTTTCTATGGCCCACTATTTGTGAGAGAGATGGCACGCTCAGGACTGGCACAGATGGCACGCTCACAACTGGCACACAAGCCCAGAGGCCAATATTAATCTCCCTTTTTTCAGGGAGAATTTCTAAAACCCAAAAAAAAAATAAAATAGGCTTTCTATGGCCCACTATTTGTGAGAGAGATGGGACGCTCAGGACTGGCACAGATGGCACGCTCAGGACTGGCACAGAAGCCCAGAGGCCAATATTAATCTCCCTTTTTTTCTGGGAGAATTTATAAAACCAAAAAAATATTTAAATAGGCTTTCTATGGCCCACTATTTGTGAGAGAGATGGCACGCTCAGGACTGGCACAGATGGCACGCTCACAACTGGCACACAAGCCCAGAGGCCAATATTAATCTCCCTTTTTTCAGGGAAAATTTATAAAACAAAAAAAAAAATTAAATAGGCTTTCTATGGCCCACTATTTGTGAGAGAGATGGCACGCTCAGGGCTGGCTGGCACAGATGGCACGCTCAGGACTGGCACACAAGCCCAGAGGCCAATATTAATCTCCCTTTTTTTCTGGGAGAATTTATAAAACCAAAAAAATATTTAAATAGGCTTTCTATGGCCCACTATTTGTGAGAGAGATGGCACGCTCAGGACTGGCACAGATGGCACGCTCACAACTGGCACACAAGCCCAGAGGCCAATATTAATCTCCCTTTTTTCAGGGAAAATTTATAAAACAAAAAAAAAAATTAAATAGGCTTTCTATGGCCCACTATTTGTGAGAGAGATGGCACGCTCAGGGCTGGCACAGATGGCACGCTCAGGACTGGCACACAAGCCCAGAGGCCAATATTAATCTCCCTTTTTTTCAGGGAGAATTTATAAAACCAAAAAAAAAAATAAATAGGCTTTCTATGGCCCACTATTTGTGAGAGAGATGGCACACTCAGGACTGGCACACAAGCCCAAAGGCCAATATTAATCTCCCACTGTATTTTTATCAGGGAGAATTTATACACCCCACAAAAAAAAATACAGAAAAATGAAAAGGCTTTCTATGGCCCACTATGTGAGAGAGATGGCACACACAGGGATGGCACTCTAGCAGAAATGCCAAATTGCCAATCTTAATCTCCCACCAAAAAAAAAAAAAAAAAAAAAACAGGGAATGTCCTACAATTACTATCTCCCTGCCTGCAGTAATCTCAGCCAGGTATGGCAGGCAGCTACTATCTCCCTGCCTGCAGTAATCTCAGCCAGGTATGGCAGGCAGCAATAAGGAGTGGACTGATGCACAAATGAAATAAAAAGTGTGGACAAACAAAAAAGATAGCTGTGCAGAAAGGAAGGAACAAGAGGATTTGTGCTTTGAAAAAAGCAGTTGGTTTGCACAGCGGCGTACACACAGCAATGCAGCTATCAGGGAGCCTTCTAGGGCAGCCCAATGAGCTACAGCGCTGAGGGGAAAAAAAAAAAAAAAAAAAATTCCACTGTCCCTGCACACCGAGGGTGGTGTTGGACAGTGCAAATCGCTGCAGCACAAGCGGTTTTGTGGTTAATGGACCCTGCCTAACGCTATCCCTGCTTCTGACAAAGCGGCAGCAACCTCTCCCTAAGCTCAGATCAGCAGCAGTAAGATGGCGGTCGGCGGGAACGCCTCTTTATAGCCCCTGTGACGTCGCAGACAGCAAGCCAATCACTGCAATGCCCTTCTCTAAGATGGTGGGGACCAGGACCTATGTCATCACGCTGCCCACACTCTGCGTTTACCTTCATTGGCTGAGAAATGGCGCTTTTCGCGTCATTGAAACGCGACTTTGGCGCGAAAGTCGCGTACCGCATGGCCGACCCCGCACAGGGGTCGGATCGGGTTTCATGAAACCCCGACTTAGCCAAAAGTCGGCGACTTTTGAAAATGTTCGACCCGTTTCGCTCAACCCTAGTGATCGCTATTTCCCAAGTGACCCCAACCCTTATATTTGCTATTAAATACTAGAGAACATGGAGTACAATAAACACCAACGGAATGAAAAGATAAAACAATCATTTTATTAATACACTTAAAATTATCAACAATAACAGCCAAATCAAAAGGCAGAACACAAAAGAGAGGATGAATACAAGGAACCTGATAGCACAGCAGGAGATAAGGACCAATAGTGCAAATATAGGAGGGTAAAGAGAGCAAATCCTAAAAAGAGGGTATAGGGGGATGGTAAGATCCTAGTGGATAGACAATATAGGTTCTACACATAGATTCCTGTAAACACTGCCAAAAAGGGCAAATCCCCACTACCCCTACATGCCCCAATAGAATGCTATCACTCACCCATAGTGAACAATGTCAGTATGGTCCTCATGCTGAGACCCCTTGACACGCGTTTCGCGTAAGTGCTTCTTTTTGGCAGTGTTTACAGGAATCTATGTGTAGAACCTATATTGTCTATCCACTAGGATCTTACCATCCCCCTATACCCTCTTTTTAGGATTTGCTCTATTTACCCTCCTATATTTGCACTATTGGTCCTTATCTCCTGCTGTGCTAGCAGGTTCCTTGTATTCATCCTCTCTTTTGTGTTCTACCTTTTGATTTAGCTGTTATTGTTGATAATTTTAAGTGTATTAATAAAATGATTGTTTTATCTTTTCATTCCGTTGGTGTTTATTGTACTCCATGTTCTCTAGTATTTAATATATTTTGGGAGTAGTACACTATTTACTATATCTGGCTGCATATATGCATTTACTCAGGGAGCAGGGCTATTGCCCTTCTCGGCCTTGGTATTCTTTTATATTTGTTTTGATCTTTGTTCTAACCTTATATTTGCTATGCGGTCTGGCCTGTTAGTTAATATTAGGTCTAGCAGTGCCCCCCTTCTTGTTGGGTCCTGAACCAGTTGTGAAAGGTAATTGTCTCTCATAGTTGTCAAAAACCGATTACCTTTGCTGGAACTGCAGGTTTCTGTTCCCCAATCTATTTCAGGGTAGTTGAAGTCCCCCATAATAATGACTTCTCCTTGAGTCGCAGCTTCATCTATTTGCTTTACGAGGATATTCTCCATTGCTTCCATTATTTTTGGAGATTTATAACAAACCCCTATCAGTAATATATTATTTTTTCCCCCTCCCCTTATCTCCACCCACAGGGATTCTACATTTTCATTAAATTCACCTATATTATCACGCAGGATGGGTTTTAAGGACGATTTTACATATAGACACACCCCTCCCCCTCGCTTATCTTTACGGTCATTTCTGAACAGGCTATAGCCCTGCAAGTTAACAGCCCAGTCATGGCTCTCATCCAGCCATGTTTCAGATATCCCCACCATGTCATAATTATGCTCCAACAACATTAGTTCTCATTCGTCCATTTTGTTGGCGAGGCTTCTGGCATTAGTATACATGCACTTGATGTTCCTCTCTGTACCTCTATTCTTTCTTAAATTATTAACTGTTCTAACCCCACCCCCCATGCCACCGCCACCCCCAACTTCCTTATTTGTGCCAAGGTCTCTGTCTGCACTATCTTCCCCTCCTATAAATTGAATACCCTCCCCCCCAATCCCTAGTTTAAACAATCCTCCAAACTTCTAGCCATTTTTTCCCCCAGCACAGCTGCACCTTCCCCATTGAGGTGCAGCCCATCCCTAGCGTAGAGCCTGTAGCCAACTGAGAAGTCGGCCCAGTTCTGCAGGAGCCCAAACCCCTCCTTCCTACACCAATTCTTGAGCCACTTATTAACCTCCCTAATCTCCCGTTGCCTCTCTGGCGTGGCACGTGGTACAGGCAGTATTTCGGAAAATACTACGTTGGAGGTCCTTGCTTTCAGCTTGCGGCCTAATTCCCTGAAATCATCTTTAAGGACCTTCCACCTACCTCTAACTTTGTCATTTGTGCCAATGTGCACCATGACCGCTGGGTCTTCACCTGCCCCCCCCAGTAATCTGTCCACCCGATCAGCGATGTGTCAGACTCGAGCGCCAGGTAGGCAGCACACCGTTTGACGATCCCTGTCTTTGTGACAGATTGCCATATCTGTTCCCCTAATAATTGAATCGCCCACTACCAGCACCTGTCTGGCCTGCCCTGCTCTCCTATTTCCCTCCTTACTGGAGCAGTCACTCCTCCGGCTTTCAGAGGACATGCCTGGCTGCAGCAGTGCTACCCCTGTACTGGCACCCCCCTCATTTGCCAACTTAGCAAACTTATTGGGGTGTTCCAGATCAGGACTAGCCTCCCTGGCACTCTTCCCTCTACCCCGCTTCCTAACTGTCACCCACCTTGCTACTTCATCGTCCTGCAGCTCCATCCTACCATCCCCCACCTCATCTATCCCATTGAGCGTCTGCTCCGTCAGCAGAAGACTCCTCTCCATATTGTCTATGGATCTCAGTGTTGCCAGCTGCACATTTAGATTCAGAATCTGGTTTTCCAAATGCACAACGTGCTCACATCTCGCACAGCAGTATGCACCCTCGATCGGCTGCTCAAGGACTGCATACATGTGGCAAGATGTGCACTGGATGGCATTAACAAGAGTGGAGCACATTTCCTAATGGGGATTGCACCAGACAGAAAAGTTAAATAAAAAAAATAAAAAATAAATACAAAGTATTAATAAAAAACAGACAGCAATTCAGTAATTCCTCCCTTGGAAACTCCCTGAATCCAAAGTCACTGAATCACAAGTCATACTTACGGCCGTTCACACTTACGCTCAGCTCACAGTCAGCTCGCTCACACTCGCTATGCTGAAGATTTATAGATTTTTTTTTCTTTTCTCTAGTTCCCTTAACAGCAATCCACCTTGCTGTTCAAATGCACTTCCAAAAAGGAGCAACTGGTCACAGTACGGTGGTCACTGTACGGTGGTGGGATCTCTCTGGGCCCTGAGTCGACAGTCGGGAAGGCACTGCTAATCGGGTGAGAAAGCATGGATCGCTGGTGTGGGTAAGTCGAGAGGGAGTCAACCGTCTCTGAGCTCTCACGATGATTCTCCGCCAAAAGCCCCGTCTTCCCGCGCACACCGCTATTTATGTCGGACCCGCCCCCATCAGTCAGGTGTCCTGAACTGCTCCAGTCAGAAATCTCTTATACCACATTATATTTGAAGTGACTTTGAGGAATCTATATGACAGAAAACATTTTTGCAATGTGGAGAAAAAAATGAACATTTACCTTTTTTTCACGAAAATTTTATTTTAAACATCAATTTAAACAGTAAAAAATTGACCTCCAAAATTTTTTGGGCAATTTCTCCTGAGTATTGCATGAGGGAGAGAATTACTGTTTGGGCTCACAGCAGGGCTCAGAAGGGAAGGAGCATCATTAGACTTTTTGAATGCAAAATTTGCTAGAATCATTAGCGGATACCATGTCATATTTGGAAAGCCCTTGATGTGCCTAAACAGTAGAAACCCCCTACAAATGACCCCATTTTGGAAACTAGACACCTCAAGGAATGTATTTACATGTGTGGAGAGCACCTTGAACCTCCAGGTGCTTTGGAAGAATAAGCTGACACCCAGCAGCGATTGCGCCCACACAGCGTATGGTTTCCATACGTCCAAGGCCGATAAGTACCAGGTGATCTGGACATATGGAAACGTCTAAGGTCGGATAGGAGTTAATACAGGTAATGAGTACAGAGTAGAAGCTCCTAATAAAAAAACTAATTTAACTATGTAAAAATTGTACAATGTGATTTTCTGGTTTTTATTTTTAGATTCTGTCTCTCACAGTTGAAGTGTACCTACAATAAAAATTACAGACCTCTCCAATTCTTTGTAGGTGGAAAAACTTGCAAAATCAGCAATGCATCAAATACTTATTTTCCCCACTGTATGTTCAGTTACATCCAAAGGAAGTGAGAGTGAAGAGGAACATTAGCAGCTGCTGATTGGCTGCAGAGAGATCCAGTGCCATCACTGAAGATGAGTACAGACTGTTGGGTTGCTTTGATTTTTAGCCGGGGAATATGGTGATTGAGATAGGATTGCATTTCAAAGCTTTATGGCTTGCATAAAGTGGCAAATAATTGTCATCAACTGGCATATATGTATAGTTTTAACAAAAAGCCAAAAAATCCAGCAAGACAGTCACATTTTTAATGAAACTTGGCATGTTATCTTTGTCAAAAGATATTTATTTTTGAAGTGATATGAGCAGTGTTAGCTTACTGGTAGCCATATCCATCAATGTTTGACACTTAGGTCAATGTGTGCTTCATAGAGCTTAAGAATAGGGAAAGCCAAGGACGTTCTACGAGATGCACATGAGTCGCCCACCAGGGCAGCGGGGTACTCGGTACTGGGTCTAGTATTTAAAGGGGATATCACGGTGGCTGTGACCCGGTCCGTGGCCCTGGGTGCCCAATTAAAGGGAAAGGTCTTTAAGGGGATTTGTAAAGTCTATGTTCGTGACGCCACCTGTGGTATTTGGTCAGTAGGGACCAAACCGATGCTGCTTAAAGGGGTACTTTCTCTTATGCTTGCTGGGCCAGGAATTGCTGTCTTTCCTGCTCCTCCCGATGTCTACTATGCTCCCTCCAAGTTAGATCAGTGGTTTCTTGTGGCTGCTGACCGGTGTCGGCAGGTCCCGGCGGCTCTCCACTGCTGTCCGCCAATGCAGTTACTGGGTACCGTGCAGCCATGCTGCGACCATGCTTTCCTGCATCTTCCTCCTTCTTTCCTCCATGCTCAGTTCATGATTCTGCAGTTCTTCGAAACAAATAACTGAACATTAACGGTAACTTGACCAGGTTAAACAAAACTTTTGAATTTCCATAACAGTCATCTAGTTTTTGCAGCAAGTTAACTCTCAACTTTTAACTATTCACAGTCACATCACTTTTCTCATTTACTTTCTCTTATGCTTGCTTGGCCAGGAATTGCTGTCTTTCCTGCTCCTCCCGATGTCTACAATGCTCCCTCCAAGTTATCATGGGGATCTCCCCCTGGAGCGCGATCATATCTGCCCCTGCAGGTCCCTCTTCAAAGACTACAGGTTCAGTATAGTTAACCCGGGACCCACAGGTTGGAATCAGCAGGGCTGCCATCTGACACAAGCTGTCTTCCCCCTGGTCCCAGTACAGTCGACAATCTGCTCTTCCAGGCCTTGGCATTGGCGGGGTCAGTAGGGGGCCCACCAGGGTGTCATCTAGTGCAGGTGTGGTTGCGGTAAGTTTGATCACTAGAGCAGGGTCAGTAGCTGGGGCAGGAGCAGTCGCTGGAGTGGGGTCGGTCACTGAGGCAGGGTCGTTCTTCATACCTGCTTCAGATGCGGTCCCTCCGGTGCCGGTCTGCTCCGCTGCTGAAGCTGCAGTTGCTGGTTGCTGGACAGAACGCGGTGTTGTCATCTCCCTCAGTAGTGTCTCACTTTCCTGCTCCGCTGCGGTCACAGGTGCGGGCTCCAGATTCTCCATCGGTGCCGCCATCTTTTTTAGCAGGGCCTTGCTTTCTCACTCTGCTGGAGATGTGAGCGCAGGTGGTGAGCGTTGTTGTTGAGCGGTCATCATCCTCTGGATCAGGGACTCCTTCCATGCGGTCACCACTGTCATATGGGTCCGCAGGAGTTGTTGGGCCAGCTCCTCTATCTCCGCGCCGAGGAGCACCGGATCCATGGTGGTCATCAGGTCAGTGGTTTCTTGTGGCTGCTGACTGGTGTTGGCAGGTCCCGGCGGCTCTCCACTGCTGTCCGCCAATGCAGTTACTGGGTAGCGTGCAGCCATGCTGCGACCACGCTTTCCTGCGTCTTCCTCCTTCTTTCCTCCATTTGGGGGGCGGGTTCTTCTTCTCTTTCTCCCGCCATCGCAGAGTAGGAGGCGGACCTCTTTCGTTGATGGGCATATCTCTCGAACATAATAGTACCTGTGAAGGGCGGCCATAATTTCCGCGCCATTCTTCCAAGCTCCGCCCACGATAACATGCCCCACTCCTCCTGCACGCCACATGGTGCTGTAATGGTGGCGGTTTTGGCGGTATTTAACAATGCAGTCTCTCAGTAAAGCACAGTTAGGCACATTCTCTTAGGCGCACATGACCCGATTCCCAGGGTCGGTCCATCCTGTTCGTGATGCCACGTTGAGTCACCTACCAGGGCAGCTGGGTACTCGGTACCAGGTCCGGTACTTAAATGGGATGTCATGGTGGCTGTGACCCGGTCCGTGGCCCTGGGCACCCAATTAAAGGGAAAGGTCTTTAAGGGGATTTGTAAAGTCAAGGTTTGTGATGCCACCTATGGTATTCGGTCAGTAGAGACTGACGCTGCTTATAGGGATCCTCACAGTTCCTCTCCATCCCCCATGAAGGTTAAGACACAACCGTATGACAGATGAACTGGGCCTTTTTACAGGGTCTCTAGGATGACTTGGGCCCTATAATTATCACTGTGTCTCCTGGGTATAAATGCGGACAGGTGACATACAATCCAGCTGTCTTGCCGGTTTCTGCTATGCCACTATAGAGTTCAGCATGGCCACAGTTTTCCGGCTACCGGAATCTGCACTAGCCAGGGAGGTAGCCTCTTCTCAGCTCTGCTCCACTGGTGTTTCTCTCCTGTGCTTTCTCCCTCCTGCTCTCTTTCTACAAGCTGTTCGTGCTTTCTGTTTCCTTGTGCCAGGAGCTGTAGTTCCTCGGACTACACGATCCTTCAGACTTCCTGGCACTCACTGCCGTCTGCTCTCTTCAGGTCCCCTGACAGTTTGCACTGCCTGCTGTCTGGGACCAACTGTCCGCTTTTCTGTCCTATGACAAACTGCTCCCTCCTCCACTGTCTGCTTCAGACTGCTCACTAACTTCCTCTCTAGACAGAATTTATAAGGGAGTTCACCCTGAATCCAGGTTCAGAGCTCCTCCCTTCTAGCCTGGAGTGTGAACGTGTTGTGTGTGAGATTTACCTGGTGAAAGATATCCTTCATCGCTCCCAAGCGTGACATCCCTCTCCCCAAAGGGAAAGCAATGCCACTGTGACGACCAGGACCCTGGGGCGCCACATACAATAAGGTGGACATTAGCATACACGACTGTAATAATCAGTGAGAGGAGCTATGGGAATTTCTTACCCTCTTGGATCGCAGATTTGGCTTATGATTAGCCAGCATTTTGAGACATATATATGCGCACCACATGCCATACAGATGATGTCATGTCAGGCTGACAAATCAAAAGCCACGCTGCGGAACCTGAAAGTTCTGAAAATTCGTGCAGCCCTGTTGACAAATAAAAAGCACTGATCTGGATGAGGACCGGGGTTGCACAAAACGATCCACTCATCTGTAGTCAGAAGGAAAGCAGCTTTACTTAAAACATGACAATAATAAAACAAGACAGACACTGCATAATCAAAAACAAAATAAAAATGCATGTAAAATAACGCACTCAAAAATGCCATTAAAAAATGCAAGTGACCTAATTTAGCTGATAGGTGCAGAAAATCTGCAACATTAAAATTGCACTAAATACTCATTGCAGGAACATATCCTTTATAGGTGCAGAAATGATGCAGAAAATCTGCAACATTCAAAAAATTCATAAAATGGAAACGTAGCCCAATCGTCCAAAACATTGTCAGTATGTGTATGCTGATACAGGCATTCTATGATGAGCATCATGATGATGAGCATCAATGAGGAAATGTTGTCATATAATTTCTGGTTTTGAAAGCATTGCTGCTACTTATCTCCACTGTATTTTCCTTGTACAGTTATAAAACATAATGCAAAATAATCACATAACAGAATATTGACCTGCCTTAAGATAGAATAGACTGTACATTGTATTACACAAGTCATTGTTTAGTGCCTATGAGTATGATCGCACGTTCCGTTCATGGTACAGTTTTTAAAATGCATCTTCCTGCCAAATTTCCCAAAATCTCATCAAAAACGCTCAAGTTTCACCGTGATTGCAGAAGCAGAAAAACACAAAATCAACATGGCGGCAACATGTGATCACAGAAATACATAGGCTGTTTTAATGCAATTCTACAAGGAAAAATTAGAGTACATCTTAACTTGTACCCTATCCAGTCTTCCACTTCTCGGTGGGTGTCCTTAATTTGCAAGTAAAAGCACAATGCTCAGATGCTGAAATAATATCACCATAAATATAGTGCATAAAATAGCAAATATTGTTTTCCTCTTTCTTAATAGTAATACTGATTGAAATGCCATGTAAAGAGTTAAAGCGAATCTCTGTAAGTGCTTAATATTGTTTTGTATTATGTGCACATGTAAATGTGTGAGGCTAGCCTGCGTGTATTTAGGATAAAAGCAGGGCAAGCGGGCAATCCATTTTATTGTATACAAATTACAGCTATTTAGGGATGAGGGTCTGATTGGCACTGCAGAGCCTGGGCACCCTACTGTGCTGGTTTCCTGTCAGGATTAGTATTTGCAATATTCATTATCCTGCATGGTTAGCCTTTACCTTTCAACTGTCTGCCTTCCTGAAAAGCGCCTGTGACATGTTCTGAGCCAATATAACCTTCTGCGTGCATATTTTTGGCACGTGTTTTTGCCAAATGTTCACTGTGAAGGACAGGGGGTTGAGAGTTCAATGAGACTAATCTTGCTTCCTATTAAAAGTTTGGTGACCCCCTTTTAATTTATGAAAACTCACCAATCTCAGTTTTCCTGACTTTTTCATGTTGGGTTTTTAAAAAAAATGAGTCAATGCTTTACCCGTATGACCTGTATAGTGATTAATTGTAGTACATGAGATCTAATTACCCATGACTTCTGAAAATATTTTTTAACCTTTCCATAGAATGTATTTGGTGAAAGTGTTTAATCAATCTTCTGGCACAACAATCGGGTCCTGATTATAGAATGGTCTAAGGTGAAGCACACAGGTAATGGAAATCAGGTAGTGAAATTTTCCTATGATAAAATACAGTGATCAAGGAATTAAGTGGATAATTGAGGTGCAACTACACTGCACGCTTAGGCCGGCGTCACACTGGCGTTTTAAACGGCTGAGTGCAATGCGATAAAAAATCGCATTGCACTCTGACCAATGTTAAGCTATGGAGCAGCTTCCACGAGCCGACTTTTTGTCGGCCGTTTTCCTAGGGCCGAGACAATCGCAGCATGCTGCGATTGTCTCGGACTGAGGAAAACTCTCGTCTCACTCGCACCCATATAAGCCTATGGGTGCGAGTTAGACAGCGCACACCACTCGGATATCATCCGAGTGTTGTGCGTTATAAGCGGACCCCAGCAATGGAGGAGATGGAGAAATTCATTTCTCCGCCTCCTCCGCAGCTGTGCTCCGATCCTCGCTGTGCGAGAGAATCGGAGCACAGACGCATGACACTCGGCTCCTGCTCTGCTGCGAGCAGGAGCCGAGTGTCATTAGCATATCGCATCCGATGATCTCGCATCGGATGCAATACGCCAGTGTGACGCTGGCCTTAGTGTGAGTGAGCGTTACTACAAATTGTGCAATCTAAGCAAACAGGCTGCCGGTCACTCGACAAGCAAGCAAAACGCTTGTTCATTAGGAGAATTGATCTTTTGTTTACCCACAAGGTTATGATTCTTGTTTGTGCAAGACCTGTGGTGCAAAGAACAATGGCAGGCTGTCTGTACTGAGCAATCTAAGGCTAACTTCACATTAGCGTTCGGGGGCTTTGCAGAGGGCTACGGACTTCCTCTGCTGAGCTCCACCCACTTCCGCACTTTTTCCGTTTAGGTCCGCCTACTTCTGCATGCGTCCTGCATATGCAATGCGTCCTGCAATGTGGAAGTGGGCGGAGCTTAACAGAAGAGGTACGCAGCCCTCCGCAAAGCCCTGGTACGCACGTGTGGACCCAGCCTAATACAGATCACTCAGTAAGCATCTGAAGTAAGGTTGACCCATAGTGGTCTTGAACAATAGATCTCATCTTATCCTTCCTGATTCCTCTCTAGTTTTGCATTTTTCTAGTGTCTTGTTACTATTGATAGCAAGAGGTACTACCTACAGCCAATTCAGGTTCCATACAGTAGATAGTCCAGCTACTGTAGAAAGCACAACCCAGGGCTGTATTTAGAGTTTCTGCTGCCCTAGGCACTTTTAGTGCTGCCTCCCCCATTGGTGAGTGTGACACTATCGGCAGTGACTTTGGCAATAATCTCTGATGTGAAAATAGCCTTTTGCAGCAGATCTTGCAGATCGCATCTGCCGCATAATGGATCACTTACGGCAACAGTGTGTTTGGCCTCATTCATTCCCTATGGGACTTGCGGACATGTGCGGCACTTGCGGTTTTGCAGCAATCCGGTAAATGCGGTACTTGTAGCAGTGTTTTTTTTATCTCACCGCAAGTGCAAAACCGCAAGTGCCGCACGTGTCCACAAGTAGCCATCACTACCTGTCCCTGCACCTTGCTAGCTCATCCCTAACCATCCGTCCCTGACCAAAAACTACACTATAAAATTTTAGAAAAACAATTTATTAACTGACATATTTCTCTGATATAATAAGGGCTCCAGGCTACAGCGTAGACTGGGAAGGGCAGTCTCTTGGTCTCCATCCTCTCTGTGCATACCCTCAGTCCCTGCCTCACTGCCTGTGCTGCACTGTGCACAGACATCCCTCCACCGGACCTGGTAGCCACCGCTCGAAGTAGCATACCGGCAGAGGTGTATCTAGGGTTTCTGGCACCAGGGGCAAGAATTCATTTTGGTGCCCCCCCAGGACATATGTGATTTGCACACTTAGTCATGTACTCACGATCTCCTCTCCTTAATGCTCTCAATGTTCAGTGAAAAACTGAGAGAAGCAAAAGAGAAGCTCTTTGTCACAGGACCACAAGTATGAAAGTCGCATATGAGTGTAGTGTCCATGTGACGACTACTGGAACCTGCAGACATGAATCCTGACCTCGCAGGCTTCTGAATTCTCACAACTAATGTACTGCACACTTTTAGGATTCTCCCTTGCCAGTGGACAGTCATGTCAGCACAAGCATGCGATTTGTATACTTCTGACCACATTCTGACTAGACGTGCCTGGCCTCGCTCAGTTCATTTTCAGTGAGTGAGGCAACACATGTCTAGTCAGCACGTGACCGCATGTATGTAAATTGCCGGCACGAGAGAATCCTGGCAGTGGGTAGTGCGCACTGTGAGAAGTCAGAAGTCTGCAGTCACAAAGAATGACTGCAGACTCATCACAAACCTGGACATTCCCTTTAATGCTCCTAACAAAAATTAAAACATGAATTAGTTAGAATCACAAAAAACATTTACATTTAGGTACCTTATAGATTATGTCATCTCTGGAATCGTTCTCCTTCTTTTCTTCATCTTGTGCAGACCCCATGATGAGTTTTGTCATCCACAGCCATCTCTGCAGACTTCCATCTTTTCCGCTCTTTTGCAGAAAATCTCCACAAGATGCCCTTAAAGATAGAAGTGTCATTAAAATGCTCCTGAATAAAAAATTGCTCCTCACTATACTGTATGCACAAAATATGACCCCCACACTGTCCCTCTTATGGTACATGCTCTTCACACTGACCTCTCCTTTCCATACCGGCCCCCTCTTCACACTGTTCTCTCACACTGTGTCCCCCCTATAGGGCCCAGTACACTGTCCCTCCATGCTACGAACCCACTACTCAGTTTCTATTCTGTGCCCACTCACTTTTCTCCCCCCATACTGCCTTCTCACACTATTCCCCTCCCTCCTCATACTGTCTCCTCTCACATCCCCCTGTTCACCCTACTGTCTCCTCATATATTTCCCCCCTCACTTTCTATACTGCCTGCTCACCTGACTCCCCATACTGTGTCTGCACACATCTCATCACCCTCACTCCCCGTACTCTGTCCACATACATTTTTCACATCTCTACTCATACTGTGTCCACATACATTCCCCGTTCGCTACCCATACTGACTGCACCCATCCCCCATACTGTTTCTTCATACATGTCCCCCATTTCCTCATACTGTTTCCTCATATATGCCCCCATTCTCACGTACTGTTTCCTCATATATGCCCCCCATTCACCCGTACTGTTTCCTCATATATGCCCCACATTCCCCTATACTGTTTCCCCATCTCCCCCTTTGCTCTTCAAGAGAATGCCAAGAGTGTGCAAAGCAGTCATCAAAGCAAAAGATGGCTACTTTGAAGAACCTAGAATATGAGACATAATTTCAGTTGTTTCACACTTTTATGTTAAGTATATAATTCCACATGTGTTAATTCATAGTTTTGATGCCTTCGGTGTGAATGTACAATTTTCATAGTCCTGAAAATACAGAAAAATCTTTAAATGAGAAGGTGTGTTCCAACTTTTGGTCTGTACTGTATATATATATATATATATATATATATATATATATATATATATATATATATTCAGCCACACACATACATGTGTATATATTACATACTGTATACACTCGAGTATATAAAGGCCCGGATGATTGACCTCATGGAGACCAAAACATCCAAGACCGCGGAGACACCATCACGTGTTTCTCAACGCAGTGATCCAGAACACTGCCCCCAAATATGCAAATGCATGTAGAGGAGCTGCGGAGACACCATCACATGTTTCTCAACGAAGGCAGTGAATGGCCAGGCCTTTCCCCGGGAAGGAACAACCAAGGGAAGGGCAGCATCCAATAAAGGAAAACATCCAATAAAGGAAAACCACCTATGCCAAGCATGGTATCCATCCACAGACAGCTGTTTCTTTTTTTTTTTTTTTTTTTTTTTTCCCTCAGATGGGAAAATCCACGGTCCAGAAATCCAAGACCAAAGAAAAATCCCAAACAGCTGCGTCAAATCCAAAACACAAAAGCTGTTCCCATCATCATCGGAAAATTTCAGTTTACTACAACATCAGAAAAAACAAGTCAAGACATATTTACAAGGTATCTCCACTTCTTCACCTTCCAAATCCCTTCGGCATCCACCTCCCCCCTTCTTCTTTTATCCCATAGAAAACACACATACATCTTCCCCAAAATCACTTTTATACTATTCTTTACTACAATTTCCTTTCTCTTAAAAACATACACATTCCTCACATCCCATAATACTTCCTTTATACATGCAACTATTAACCACAACACTCTCTCCTTCACTCCATCACACATTCCCAAGCCAAACATGAACAACTCGAATGATAACAAGCTCACACCACACAATTCTTTACACAACGGTCCCATTCTTCCAATCACCTCCCTAGCATAATGACAATTCCAAAACACATGTATTACACTTTCCCTTCCACCACACCCACCTCTCGGACACATATCATTTCTCCCCAACCCACGATTCTTCTGAAATTTCCTAACTGGTAACACTCCATGCAAAGACTGCCACACAATCTCACTCTGCCTATTCGTCATACAGTCTAACCGCACTTTCTTCCATACTTTTTCTATATCATTCCCTCTTACCATGTTTATTCCACACTCTGTCTCTCTACATTCAATCATCCTATATACAGCCTTCTTATTACTCAACAACCTAACATCCACATCACATAACTCATACTTCACCAAAAATTTATAAACCCACACATACCATCTAGGCACGTCAAAAGCAACCGGATACCTCAGATCCCTCTCTCGCCACTTCAAACGAAATAAATACGCCCCAAACAAAAACCTACACAGACAAGAAAACTTGCCATCCATCCTAATCACCCTCAACACAAAAACCACAATATTTACACCAAAAAACACCTCAAGGTTTGGAAAACCCAACCCACCTTTTTCTAAACGTTTCACCAAAACCTCCCTCCTAGCCCTCTCCATTCTAGAATTCCACAAAAACACAAACAGAATCCTATTTAACCCCCTCATACACATATACCCCGGCGGAAAGACCACTGCAATATATAAGAAAATAGGCAAAATCACACTTTTAATAACTAAGATTTTTCCAAAAAACGAAAGACTTCTCATCTTCCAAAAACATAACTTCCGCTCAACCTTTCCTTTCGCATCATCCCAACTTTCTTTCCCATCCAAACTCTCTGAAAATTTCACCCCCAAAACCTTAATAGACCCAGTCACCTCATTCACTCCTACATCCTTACTTAAAACCCCTCCCCCAAAAACCTTACACTCACTCTTCTCCCAATTCACCTTAAATGCTGACGCACCACAAAAAATAGACGCTAATAACTTCACCCGCCTCACAGAATACTCTGAATCACACAACACACACACGTCATCCATATAAGCACTAACCTTCCATTCCCTCCCTCCACCTCCTGGCACTTGTACTCCTCTAATCACTTTATCTTTCCTCAACATACAAAGCAACGGTTCAATCGCACAAATAAAAACCACAGGAGACAAAGGACAACCTTGTCGCACACCTGAAAAAACATTCACTCTTCTACCCACAGAACCATTCATCAAAACACAACTATAAATGTCTTTATATAAGCTCCTCACCCTCCAAACAAAATCAGGCGGAAACCCCATTCTCAATAATACCCGGAACAAAAAACTATGTGATAACCGATCATACGCCTTTTCAAAGTCCAAACTCAAAACAAATACACTCTTCTTCCGACTCATACAGTCCCACAAACAATCTCTCAACATACACACACACTCATGTATACGTCTCCCAGGCACTGCACAACACTGTTCATCCCCAATCACACTCTCTATCACATCACGCATCCTATTCGCCATTACTTTCGCATAGATCTTATAATCGCAATTCAACAACGTTATCGGTCTCCAATTTTTTAAACTCTTCAAATCTCCTTTTTTAGGTATTAACACAACCATCCCTGCACGCATACTCTCAGCCACCTCCATACTAGACCACATATACTTACACATATCCACAAAATCCTTACCAATCACATGCCACATCACCCTATAAAACTCTATAGGAAGTCCATCCTCTCCTGGAGTCTTATTTAACACCATGCTATTCATTACCTTCCATACCTCATCACCTGTCACCTCACCCATCACTCTCTCTCTCTCCATCTCACTCAATTTATTTTCTAATACACTTAGTACATCCTCCTCCAAAGCCTCATCCCTCCACTTCACTGCATACAGCTCCTCATAAAACTTAGCCACATGTTCACACATATCCTCCCCACTTACCTCTCTTCCATCCTCTGCATTCAAAACACCCATACTCTGCTTTTTCCCAAAAACCTTTTTAAAGAAAAACCTCGAACACCTTTCATCATGCTCCATTCTATCAATTTTTGCCCTAAAAATAATACTCTTCCCTTTCTCTTCCAAAAACTCTTTAATTTCTTTTTTAACCTTTTTTATCCCCTCCTCCACCTCCATTCCTCCTTCCCTCAATTTATACAATAAACATAAACGGGCATTCAACTTAACAAACTTTTCCCTCTTAGTTGCCGCAAATTCATACCCCACACTTTTAAAAAACTTTTTTGTCTGCCTCTTAACCCAATCCCACCACTCACAAACATTCCCAAAACTTTCCTTACTTTTACACCACTGTTCATACTTTCTCACATACCCCTTCCTCACAGCTTCATTTTCCAACAATTTCACATTTAATTTCCACAAACCCTTTCCAAACACACCACTAACATTAATATCTAACTCGCACAACACACAAACATGGTCCGAAAAAACGACCCTATCCTGCTTATATCCAACAGGAATAATATTTTTAGAAATAAAACAATAATCCAACCTGGACTGTGCTCTTCCACTATCAGAAAAAAAGGTATCTAACAAAGGGTTAACCTTACACACACGCTGCATATCACTCAAATCAAAGTCAGTAACTAACTCCAGCAAAACTTTTCCAGACACATCCACATTCACTTCCCCCACATCACAATTCATATCACCCACAATCACCACAGGCACTCTTCCTGGAACAAAAAGCTTCACTTTTTCAAATAATAACTTACGCTCATTTTTTTCTACTGGCGCATAAATATTGATAACACAAAACTTAGCATTTTTATATTCATAATTTGCTAAGATACACCTCCCCACCTCCACCACCAAATAATTATTCAAAACAACCTCCTGCCCCTTAACTAAAATACCCACACCATCATTTCTATTATTTGCACTACCAGACCACACAGACGCACCATAAGACCACTCATCCCCTTTCACACCATCCACAATCCCACATTCTTGCAAACAAAAAATAGATGCACTCTGCATAGCTAAAAAATCCAAAATTGCTGCTCTCCTCCTCGCTTTCTTAAAAACTCTCACATGTTGAGAAACTATAGAAAAACCCATACTATAAAAACAAAAAAACAATGCAAAAATTACCACAAAACTACACACATTACACAAAAAGCCCTTGACAAAGGTCAAGACTCACAGAAAGGAGAGAAAAAAAAAAAACAGATCCACTGAGCTTTCATTTTACCCAGTATCACCATTGTCCTCCTCTGCCATTTGGACTGAACAGCAAGTCTCTGAACCACTAACCCCTTCGTGCTCACTCCATTTTTTTTTAGCTGGCCCAATTTTCCTCTTAGGCATACTACTGCATGCCTCATCACTTTCCCCATCCTCCTCCCTCTGACACTTATTCGCACCCCTGTCCTGATCTGAAGAAAGCCCTCTAATATTCTGAGGATCTGAGGGGTGCACAGGGCTCTCAGCTTCAGAAATACGCACGTCTTCCTCCGTTGCATCCATTGCTTCCTCAAGAGAAAACATTTCAGGCACAGTAGAGTCATCATCTTCTTCCTCATCTTCTTCCTGATCTTCCTTATTAAACCCCTTCTCTACTTTTTTTGCCGCCAACCAAAACTCCTTATCTTCCTTCTGTGCATCACTCATAGCACTGTCAAGGTAAAAATATATGTCTTTATACACTTTTGTACTTTTATATATTCTTATGCTGTGAAACAATAAGTTTTTCCCCTTTGCTTGCTAAATGCAAATTTAACTGTATTTAAGATGGCTGCCAGTATTCACTTTTGCCTTAGTTTTTGTACTTGCCAAGAATCTACTTTCGTTTCTGAAGCTAAAGTATCGTTTCTGGAGAAATGGAAACTTAACAAGATGTGGACAAAGGAAGATTCATCAGATGATGTCATAGCCAATCAGAGGGACTGAATACTAGATACATTGCTTAAACCCCGCCTAACCCCGCCCTCTGCACACCTTCCCCCAATGGACTATATAATGTTATGTATATGAAATAAACAGTTCAGTTGCTGTGACGTTACACACGAGCGTGCAATGAGTTTGAACCAGCATTGTGTCTGACTCATTCTTATCCGGTACCAACATGCTCCTAATCTGATTTGGAATGACTGGTGGATGAAGGGTATTGTCGTGACGACCCCGACAATTTGGCGCAACCAACGTGGGGCGTGGCCCGCGATCCGAGACCCCCTGGACCCATGCCTGGACGTCCGTGGACGACACCCGTAGTGGCTGACCTCGAGGACTGATCACCCTCCAAACACGGTAAGTGGAGATCGCATACTATGTATGTGTCACACTTGCTAGTGTTTCAGCCATTATTGGTTAGTCTGTGGTCTCCTTGGGTCTGGGGAGTGACTGGTCGAGTGGTGAGACCGAGCGCGATCCCGTGCCACGCTTCGAACCAGCAACTGAGAGACGTCGCACTCTGCGCGTCCTCGTGTACACCACACCTCCTCCACCGGTCATTGTACTCCATTCAACCACCCTACCCGTGACTGTTGCCTAGTAGTGATAGAGTGAAAGATTGAGAAGTTTGTGGATTGGGATAGGAGACGTAGCCTCTGTGATATTGCACGCACATACATCGGTAATTAAGACGTCCCAAGAGGGGGACCACCAGAAACACTTGCACACACTTGCACATATCGGTAATTAAGACGTCCCAAGAGGGGGACCACCAGAAACACTTGCACACACTTGCACATATCGGTAATTAAGACGTCCCAAGAGGGGGACCACCAGAAACACAGTGGAGGGGTCTCACTAGGAGACAGCCTCCCAACGTTTAGAATATCGTGACAGGACAGACTGTAATCACTGGTGTTCAGGTTAGGGAAAAATATTGAGCGCGAGGCTCTTTATTCATAACACGTGGAGCGCGAGGCTCCGTGTTAGGACACACGTGTTGCTGTCGCTGTCAGCGGCCTACTGCAGAAGGGCGTAGTATTCTGTGAGTCATGTTACGTCTCTTAAAGAAGAAGTCCGTGCCCCACAGGTTAGATGAGGATGCTGTGGAAGTCAAGACAATAGTAGAGTCACGGGAGGGCAAGAAGGCAGTCAAGAATGTCGAGAAGGTGTACGAGCATGTAGGATTGCCCTCGACAGGGAGATTGCAGCTGTCTACATGGCACCATCTCATAAAGAACGAGCAAAAAGGTTGATGGAGAGGAAAGATGAAAGGATGCAGAGCCCGTGTTTGGCTATAAAATACCTCAATCATTAGTTTTTCTAGGGTGTTCTGGCAAATGAGTTGTGTGAAGGTTTTGTAGAAATTAATTGAGTCTGAGAACTGCTGTATTTTGTCACTCTGTGTGGTTTTCCGAGACACCCAATGGGAGGGTGGAGTCAAATAGCTGCGTTATTGTCTTCTTTTGTGTTAAGGAATGCTGTAAATTCTTGTCTGTGTGTCTGTGGCCGATGGGAGGGGTGAACCCCTGCGCGAATTGTTTTTTTTTTTTTTTTTTTGACTTCTCCTCTTTGTGCTGCCGGCCAGAGAAAGGGGGGCCAAAGTTTCCAGAAGAACTTAACCCAGTCTGTATCAGCAGCTGCAGCGATCCTCACTCGCTCTCTAGTCCCCCTCCCCTCGCAGCTTCAAGGACACAACTCGCAGCTCGCTTCCTTATCAGTGGCCCAAGAAGCAGAAGACTTCAGCTCCAGCTCCCCCTCCCTTATGCAAATCTAGTCTCATATTCCAATATTCATTTTAACCCTGTGTCTGGAAATCTCTCTCGCCATGTTAATTCTCAGACCAAGATAGGACAGATGGATTTGTAAATATTGCGGTCAGACAAACCCAGACTGGAGAAATACTTGTATAATCTGTGCTGCAACCTAAGTGAATTACACTGATTCCTGTCCAGATAAGATCACATGTAGTGATAAGCTGACACAGGATAGTGGGTAGTGGGGACATTAATTTTGGGAGTAAGCTGACAGTAATCCTTTTGGGAAGGAGCTGTAGACCAGCATGTCATGTCACCCCCAACCGGTTATCTAGTCACCCCCACCACCAGAGAACCAACCACACCAGGTAGTGTAAGACAGATACAGGAGTATTATCCCTGGAAGCCCTCTGACTGGCTAGCTACGCTAAAATAATTGGCTGACCCTGAGAACAAACCTTTCCCATTATACAGACAAAGACAATATGATGGACGTATAAGTGCACCTGAGCAGACCTAGAGAGTTGGTGAGCCAAGATGATGGTCAGATGGTATTTATGTTATATAACCCCTATGCAGATGAGTATAATGAGATGTGTATCTCACATGTCCTTTCCCAATCAGTTTAAAAAAAAAAAAAAAAAAAAAAAAATAGGGGGGATAGTGTCTCTAACCCTGTCAGTTAAAATATTCCTATGTTATGCTGCTTCAGTATGTGGGTAATTTTTTTTTTGTTTTTTTGTTGTGTGCACAGACAGAGCAGGAAGCCATTGTTGCCACTGTTAGTTTTCGCAAGTATCTGGCAGATCTGAACTGTCGGGTTTCGGCCTAGAAACTTCGGTTCTGCCTTGGTCAAGTGATATTTTTGGGTCACTGTCTCCTTCAGGGTGCCAGACACCTCACAGAAGAAAGAAAAATAGCCGTCAGCTACAAAGGATGAGACTGAGCTCCAGCGTTTTCTTGGACTATGTACTTATTGTTGTCAGTGGATACCGGACGCATCCCGCATAATGTTACCTCTCTACAAGGCCCTTGAAAGACTGTTCAAGATATGGTGATGATTTTGGCAGATTTCACACATGATACACTGTTACTACGGAAGACACTGTAGTGCAAGCAGCTGCACTCACTCCCTCCCTGTCAGCACAAGCCAAAGACAGGTGGGCTAATATACACAGACTCACTGTAAGCATTTGGTATTGCTCATGATTTCGGAGCCTATGAACCAATCGAGGATTTGTTACTACCGCCGGGACTCAGTGAAGAATGTTGAAGCTGTTAAAGCCCTCATGGACTCAATCAAATTACCTACTCAGGTGGCCATTATCAAAGTTAAGGAGCACGGTACCATGGAACAGTCCACAGACTGTTGGTAATGCCTTTGCGGATATGCAAGTAAAAGCCGCTGCTCTCCTACCCGTTGAACTGACCATACCAGCTATGGTGACCACACGCTCTCTACGTAAACAGTTACAAGAAACACTGACTCTACAGGAACCTGATGATCTATGCCAGACTGAGGTTTTCTACCGGACCCCGCAAGACCGCTTAATGACGATGCAGAGAATGTCTCCAAAGGAAGAAGTGAAGCAGTGGAAAGCTGATGGAGCACGTATGGACAATGGTCGCTGAAAGAAAAAAAAAAAAGGACCAACTTGTGTGTCTCCCTAAGCAGATGTACCCTGCTATTGTCATGTGGGCGCATGGGCCCACACATCGAGGTATCTGTCAGACCTGCAATTCCGGTCAACTTCAACGTGTAACCCCGAAGCATCTTGCTAAGCCCGACTATCCTTTCCAAAGGCTCCAGGTGGACCTCATCATGTTGCCGAAGTCTGGAAGGTATGACTATTGTCTGGTGGTTGTCGACATGTTCTCCAGTTGGCCAGAAGCATTCCCCGTTACCAACGTGACTGCAAAGACCACAGCAAAGAAACTGGTGATGGAAGTTATATGCAGATATGGTGTTCCAGAAGTTGCTGAAAGTGACCAAGACCCGGCCTTTCCTTCTCATGTGTATCAGGAGGTTCTGACAATGCTTGGATCCACTGTAGCCCTCCATACTCTCCACAATCCAGTGGGAAAGTTAAGAGGCTGAACGGTACACTGAAGGGACAATTGACCAAAAGTGATGCAGGAGACTACGGCTCCATGGCCAGGGCTCTTACACATTCGTACTACCCCTAAGGCAAAACATGGCCTGTCCCCATATGAGATATTGTTTGGTGCTAGGTTTTCAGTTGTAAATTTTCAGTCTCAGTAGTTGTCAGAAGAAACTGACCGTGCTGTTCAATATGTTATTCAGCTTAGTAGAAATGTTGCTAACACCCATGTTTTAGTTTCTTTTTCCCTTCCAGATTCAGCAGAAACCGATATTTGTCACAATTTGAAGCCTGGTGGTTTTATGGTCGTGAAAAGCTATGTCAGTAAACTTGAAGGAAAGAGCACCTGGATCTACGCTTTACACTGCAAAAGAGACCGGACCAGCGCTTAGTCACAGTGGTGATCGAAGGAAAATGTTGCTGTTATTTTTGGTCCTGAGGCTGGGGGCCATCCTCGCCCCTACCTCCTCGGTCCCTATTGTAAATAAGAATTCCGGTGCCACTATTCTTTGGGTAAACCTAACGGCCCCGGTAAATATCTGGTGATTTGATTTCTGCGATGTAGTCAAGTGCCCCGAGACTCAGCGGGTGGTAGAGGGAATTATCCAGTATTATATATGTGTTACCAGAGATAACAATTGTGCTGGGAAGATATTTTCATAATGTGTTTAATAGTGGATACTATGGGAATTTAGGCCATATACAGCTCTAGGATATTAGCTTCAGACCAACCAAGGCCTCCGTTACCAGTACAGCTAAAACAGGCCCAGGTGAACGTTTGCAAAATATAGTTAACGAAGTAATCCCCATTCCAGGTCTTAGTTGGCAAGAAGTCTTCTCCATAGAAACACAAACAGTCCCAAGGACAAATTTATGGTTAGAATGGGTAAGATACAATGTACGAGTCCAGAATATCTCTGTAGGATATGTTGCTTGTGCTGCAGCGAATACACATCTATACACATATGCATTGTTTTTTCCTGATGACAATACCATTGTCTGTGTTATGAATCTGTTGAAGGATCTAAAGCCCACTGATTGCTCAGATTATGTCCCACTAATTCATGAAGCACCCAAACTAAAGGTCCCAGGAGGGATAACCGTATTAGCTGATAATTATACCTGCTATAATTCCCACGACACTACAGGTACACCAGTAGGGGTCTTCGAGACAGGTTTCTGTAAAGAGAACAGTTCCCTGGATACTGATTTCCTAGCTAATCATACACAGTATATGTACGACATTTATTGGTTGTGTGGAGATGGTAAGCTCCATCCTAGGTTGCCTAATACCTGGACAGGTCAATGCACCCTTGTTAAACTAGCTATGCAGTTTAAGATTTTACCTTGGGATCCGGAGACACCTGATGAATATACCAGAAAGAGGAGAAGTCTCGATCAGCTCCACATGAGTTATGAAGAAGATCCATTGGTATATGTCGATGGCATTGGAGTGCCAAGGGGGGTGCCTGACCAATTTAAGGCCCAGAACCAGATCTATGCTGGCTTTGCTTCTATAATCCCGCAGGTGCAGATTAATAAAAATGTTGATTGGATCAATTACATATATTACAGTGAACAAAGGTTTGTCAATTTTACCTGTGATGCCTTCCAAGGTATAGTAGAGGAATTGGGCCCTAACACTAGAATGACCCTCCAGAACCGACTAGCCCTTGATATGATTTTAGCTGAGAAAGGAGGAGTCTGTGGGATGGTGGGAGAGGAATGTTGTACCTATATCCCTCAGAACTCTGGGGTAAATGGAAAGACCATGATAGCCCTTAAGAAGATAAATGGGTTAGCAGCAGAATTAAAAACTAATGCAGGAGTAGACACATCTTTCTTTTCCGGTTGGTTGGGTGGGTTCAAAGGATTCCTCCAACAAGCTTGTCTAGTACTGATTGCCCTTCTTGTAGTTGGATCAATAATCCTCTGTTGTGTTATTCCCCTGTATAAAAAGGTTATCACTGAGGCAACTCCGACTGGCACCTTCCCCAACCAAGAAGTAGACCCACCAGAGTGCGATGGCACTGATCCAGGGGAAATCTCTAAGTATGTCCCTCTCAAGAAGATAGACAAAACCCCCAACTCTCAGATGATGCAAAGAGATTTAGTTTAGGGACAGCGGGAGAACTCCATGTGAAGCTAGTGAAGGGTTCAGCTGCCTGGAGGCCTCTCACAAGGAGAGAGCTTCTGAGGTGTCTGGATGAAGAAATCCACCTCCCCTTTCCCCATCACATGGACAGTCTCAAAGGATCTTTCTTCTTAGGGAAAAACTTAGTGTTTAGGGGGGATTGTCAAGGTAAAAATATATGTCTTTATACACTTTTGTACTTTTATATATTCTTATGCTGTGAAACAATAAGTTTTTCCCCTTTGCTTGCTAAATGCAAATTTAACTGTATTTAAGATGGCTGCCAGTATTCACTTTTGCCTTAGTTTTTGTACTTGCCAAGAATCTACTTTCGTTTCTGAAGCTAAAGTATCGTTTCTGGAGAAATGGAAACTTAACAAGATGTGGACAAAGGAAGATTCATCAGATGATGTCATAGCCAATCAGAGGGACTGAATACTAGATACATTGCTTAAACCCCGCCTAACCCCGCCCTCTGCACACCTTCCCCCAATGGACTATATAATGTTATGTATATGAAATAAACAGTTCAGTTGCTGTGACGTTACACACGAGCGTGCAATGAGTTTGAACCAGCATTGTGTCTGACTCATTCTTATCCGGTACCAACATGCTCCTAATCTGATTTGGAATGACTGGTGGATGAAGGGTATTGTCGTGACGACCCCGACAGCACCACGGGGTGCTAGCACAATGTCATCTGGAGTCACAGAGCGTCTTTCCCTCTCCCTCTCCCTCCTTTCCTCTCTCTCCATTCTTTCAGTTTCCTTCCTGATAGTCGCCAACCTCCTCCTTCTCTCCTCCTCCTCTCTCCATTCACTCTCTGAGCATCTAGGCGCCCTCCACGGACAATCCTTATACATGTGGTCACTACTACCACACACGTCACAGGTCTTAGCCATCGGGCAATCACCAGCCATATGCCCCTCCTTCTTGCAGTTTCGGCAACACTGCCCCTTCTGGCAGTCTGCCTGGACATGTCCAAAAGAGAAACATCTCCTGCAAAACAGAGGCTGCCCAGGATACGTGAGGAAACCCCTATGCCCTGCCACAGAGAAGTTCGCCGGAGGGTGTCTGAACCCACCCACACTGCCAGGATCTCTTCTGAACCTTACACGATATTTGTATCGACAATTGAAGATTCCTAAACAGTTCACTTGCTTCTCTCCCTTTGAAACAAAGTCACAATACTGTGAGAGGAAGCTCTCCAACAATGCAGGTTCAGTAAAGGGGTTATAGACAGTGATAGTCACCTGCCTTTCCTGAAGACCAAACAGTGGTTCACATTTGACTCCCTTCAAACAGGGATCTCCGGCATGATTCCGAAACCACTCATAGACATTCAGGCAATAATGCTCCGACATAAAAGTAACATCGTAGTTACCTTGATTAGGGAACTCATTGATGCTATAGATGTTCTCCCGCTTTCCTCCAGCCTTTTCCTCAATAAGGTCACGTACAATAAAGACCACGCTGTTCCTTGCCCGGATAGATGGCTCCAACGTCACTCGGATGGTGTTCTTCACATAACTCATCTTCAAAGCTGTCGGTACAAATGACCACAGAAAAAAACAGAATTCTCTGCAAAAGGGTCTGGATTGCTCCAGAAAACCTCACTCCAGACAGCTGTTTCATTTTTTTTTTTTTTTTTCCCCTCAGATGGGAAAATCCACGGTCCAGAAATCCAAGACCAAAGAAAAATCCCAAACAGCTGCGTCAAATCCAAAACACAAAAGCTGTTCCCATCATCATCGGAAAATTTCAGTTTAATACAACATCAGAAAAAGCAAGTCAAGACATATTTACAAGGTATCTCCACTTCTTCACCTTCCAAATCCCTTCGGCATCCACCTCCCCCCTTCTTCTTTTATCCCATAGAAAACACACATACATCTTCCCCAAAATCACTTTTAGACTATTCTTTACTACAATTTCCTTTCTCTTAAAAACATACACATTCCTCACATCCCATAATACTTCTTTTATACATGCAACTATTAACCACAACATTCTCTCCTTCACTCCATCACACATTCCCAAGCCAAACATGAACAACTCGAATGATAACAAGCTCACACCACACAATTCTTTACACAACGGTCCCATTCTTCCAATCACCTCCCTAGCATAATGACAATTCCAAAACACATGTATTACACTTTCCCTTCCACCACACCCACCTCTCGGACACATATCATTTCTCCCCAACCCACGATTCTTCTGAAATTCTCTAACTGGTAACACTCCATGCAAAGACTGCCACACAATCTCACTCTGCCTATTCGTCATACCGTCTAACCGCACTTTCTTCCATACTTTTTCTATATCATTCCCTCTTACCATGTTTATTCCACACTCTGTCTCTCTACATTCAATCATCCTATATACAGCCTTCTTATTACTCAACAACCTAACATCCACATCACATAACTCATACTTCACCAAAAATTTATAAACCCACACATACCATCTAGGCACGTCAAAAGCAACCGGATACCTCAGATCCCTCTCTCGCCACTTCAAATGAAATAAATACGCCCCAAACAAAAACCTACACAGACAAGAAAACTTGCCATCCATCCTAATCACCCTCAACACAAAAACCACAATATTTACACCAAAAAACACCTCAAGGTTTGGAAAACCCAACCCACCTTTTTCTAAACGTTTCACCAAAACCTCCCTCCTAGCCCTCTCCATTCTAGAATTCCACAAAAACACAAACAGAATCCTATTTAACCCTCTCATACACATATACCCCGGCGGAAAGACCACTGCAATATATAAGAAAATAGGCAAAATCACACTTTTAATAACTAAGATTTTTCCAAAAAACGAAAGACTTCTCATCTTCCAAAAACATAACTTCCGCTCAACCTTTCCTTTTGCATCATCCCAACTTTCTTTCCCATCCAAACTCTCTGAAAATTTCACACCCAAAACCTTAATAGACCCAGTCACCTCATTCACTCCTACATCCTTACTTAAAACCCCTCCCCCAAAAACCTTACACTCACTCTTCTCCCAATTCACCTTAAATGCTGACGCACCACAAAAAATAGACGCTAATAACTTCACCCGCCTCACAGAATACTCTGAATCACACAACACACACACGTCATCCATATAAGCACTAACCTTCCATTCCCTCCCCCCACCTCCTGGCACTTGTACACCTCTAATCACTTTATCTTTCCTCAACATACAAAGCAACGGTTCAATCGCACAAATAAAAACCACAGGAGACAAAGGACAACCTTGTCGCACACCTGAAAAAACATTCACTCTTCTACCCACAGAACCATTCATCAAAACACAACTATAAATGTCTTTATATAAGCTCCTCACCCTCCAAACAAAATCAGGCGGAAACCCCATTCTCAATAATACCCGGAACAAAAAACTATGTGATAACCGATCATACGCCTTTTCAAAGTCCAAACTCAAAACAAATACACTCTTCTTCCGACTCATACTGTCATGTCTCACGACTTGAGAAATCATTAATATTTGCATTGTTTGTGTTCAATCCTTCTTTCTAGGCAGAAGTTTGCCTTTCCCTGTATTTTGGCCCAACTCTCTCACTGTAGTCTTGTGATGTATGTTTGTTCACGCCCTTATTCTCCATTTTGTCATCATTCCTCCATCTGTATGCATCCTACTACATGTCCTCTGTTGAATATTCCTTTTTACCTGCTACTTTCATCATAATACAAGAATTTCAGTTAAAGCAACCCTCTTTTCCTGGAGTCTTCTTACATGAGATCGTGGCTGAGTTAAGCTGTCTGATTAATCGGTATGAACGTGAGTACAGGTGAATACGGAAGCGCCTAAAAAGAAGGGTCTATCCAGGCACCACTACGTTCTACATATCCATGAGTCAGAATAGTAAAAAGGAATAGCGTGCCTTCAGAGACAGTAACTCAAGGTCTGTGCTGAACCTCAGTGGAATAGGACATTTCCCAGATAGATGGTATCCCAGTTCCCAGCCAGACCCCAGCGTGCATAGAAGCACACACTGCAGATAAACAGGGAGAAGTATAACCCTCATCCTCCACTCTTCCTGCCTGCAATCAAATCATGTCTGAAGCAAGGAATACAATGTCCCTACCAGACTTACAAACACAGGAAAGAGACCCAGATCCCCATCCACCAGCTAGTGAAAGGGGAAAACGTACAGTCAAACCTACATGGAAAGTCATGGAGAATTTAGAGACTGCAAAATGTGTCGTGTATAGTGATGTGTCTTCACTGTGGGAGAAAGTGCTGAATCACATAGACACTGTATCAAGGCCTGCTTCTCATGAGTTACCACTTGAGGGAGTCCTAGAACAATTATGCACAGCATACCAAATGTATGTGGAGAAGACTGACCAATACATTATTCTCCTGAAAAAACTGAATCTGCCAGAGACTTTAAACGAATTGCAAAGTTTCCGGCAGCTGAATTCTGAAAGAGACTGCACCGTACGTGACATTAAAACCAAGTTAGAGGCTAAAATTGCACGGACACCAGATGCATCAACTCGCTCATCCAAATTGTCCAAGCACTCAAAACGCTCATCTAGGTCAAGTTCATCAAAATATTCCACTCTCAGCGAGCAGCTTATAAGAGCACGTGCTAAGGCAGAAACATCTAAGATACAAGCTGCCTTTGCGCAAAGGAGAGCAGAAATGGATGCAGCCACAGCACAAAAGAGAGCAGAAATGGATGCAGCCGCAGCACAAAGGAGAGCAGAAATGGATGCGGATGCAGCACAAAAGAGAGCAGAAATGGATGCAGCCACAGCACAAAGGAGAGCAGAAATGGATGCGGATGCAGCACGCAAGGAAGCTCTGGAGAAGGAATGTGAGCACGCGACAGCCATGGCAGAGTTAAGGATCCTGGAGCGAGCTATCAGTGGGAGTCAAAGAGACAGCATCAGTTTGTGTGAAGTGGAGGCAGAAGACCCTATTGAACGCACAAGAGACTACGTGCTAAGCCAAAATGGCGAACCGCAGACCATTACTAACATTCCTGATGGCGTTCATGCTTCTCCAGGGCACCAGGATGCCGATCCACTTACAGAACCCTACATTCAAGGTCAGTACAATGCTCCCAAACTTAAACTTCCTTCGTATTCCAGTATGCACCAAGACCCCGCATCTCACCAAACTCCACAGGCTATTATCTACACGCAACCCAATATGCCGGCAGGTCATTATACTCTCGACAACCGCGCAGTGCCAGCTCCGCATGTAGCAGAGACTATACCCACCAAACCGGTTGCTGGACTAAATGCATATGCCACTCCATACTTACCCATGTTTCAAGGCCAGGACGTCTTCACCCCTATGTACAACACTGCTCAGCCTACATTTGTGCATCCTAAGTCAGAAAGAACAGACATGTCCGACTTCGCAAGGTACATGATTCGCCGCGAACTTACTAAAACCGGTCTCACAAGGTTTGACGACCAACCTGAAAATTACAGAGGTTGGAAAAATGCCTTTAGAACCGTAACTAGTGACCTCGGCATCACTGCTACCGAAGAGCTGGACCTGCTAATCAGATGGCTAGGACCACAATCCACAGAGCGTGTCAAGAGACTCAGGTCTGTACATATCAGTAATCCAATGGCTGGTCTCATGGCTGCATGGGAAAGACTAGAGAAAAACTTTGGCAGTCCAGAAGCCATAGAGGATGCACTGTTCAAGCGATTACAGAGTTTTCCAAAGATATCAAGCAAAGACAGTTCAAAGTTCCTAGAGCTCAGTGACTTGCTGTTAGAGCTCCAGCTGGCCAAGGCAGACACCCACCTACCTGGCCTCAGCTACCTGGACACTGCTCGTGGAGTAAATCCCATTATCTCCAAGCTACCGTACAATGTACAAGAAAAGTGGACTACACTAGGGTCAAAATACAAGAAAGACCATCAAGTGTCATTTCCTCCATTCTCCTACTTCTGTGAGTTTATAAAAGACGTGGCAGAGCGTAAGAACGACCCAAGCTTTTCCTACGAAGAATCCAGTGGCCCAGCTTCACCTCCTTCTAAATACGTCAGCGCACGCTCGAATGACAGAAACCGCAGGGGTCCAGTGTCAGTGAAGAAGACGGATATTCTTCCCTTACCAACATCAGCCCCAGGCAACAGTAACAAGGGTGAAAAGATAGAGAACCCAAATCGTGAATGTCCCATCCACAAGAAGCCACATCCCTTAAAAAAGTGCATCGGCTTCAGGAAGAAACCGCTCGAAGAACGCAAGGAGCTTCTAAAGAAGTTCGGGGTATGCTACAGATGTTGTGCTTCTACTGAACACCTTGCTAAAGACTGTAAAACTACAATTAAGTGCATGGAGTGTGACAGTGAGGACCACGTACAAGCACTCCACCCATTCCGTCCTGACTCTACACTTACTCCTTCCCTCACCATGAGCCATGGCGGGGAGGACGCAGCTCAAACTGCAAGCCATACCACAATATCTTCTTCATGCACAGAAGTCTGCGGAGAAGACCTCTGGGACAAGTCCTGTGCGAAGATTTGCCTGGTGAACGTGTATCCCAACGGTCACCCAGAGAAAGCCGTGAAGGTGTATGTCCTTCTGGATGATCAGAGCAACCGATCACTTGCAAGGTCAGAACTCTTTGATATGTTTAACTTAAAGGGAAATGCTTACCCTTACACCTTAGGTACCTGCAGTGGTGTTACAGAGGTTTCTGGGAGAAGGGCCAGTGGCCTTACAGCGACATCTCTCGAGAACACCGTCGAGATACCGTTACCTACACTGGTCGAGTGCAACCAGATTCCATCCAATCGAGAAGAGATCCCAACGCCAGAGGCTGCTCTTCATCATCAACATCTCAAGAGGATAGCAAACAAGATACCAGCCCTCAACAACAAAGCAGATATCCTGATTCTGCTGGGCAGAGACATTCTCCGGCTGCACAAGGTACGTCAGCAAATTAACGGACCACACGACACACCATTTGCCCAACGCTTAGATCTAGGCTGGGTAATCGTAGGCAACGTTTGCATACACAAGATGAAGAGACCTAACAACATCTCCTCTTACAAAACACACATCTTGTCAAATGGTCGCAGCACCCATTTCCAACCATGCCCACATCACTACTGGGTGAAAGAGAAAGTGAGCAACACCAACTGGCAACAGGAATCCTTCAACAACATGAACACGCACCAGCCCTGGGATGAAAACCTCGGGTCATCAGTGTTCGACTCTACAAGTAGTGACAACAAGTTGGCACCCACAAGGGAAGATAAAGAGTTCATAAAGGTTATGAATACAGAATTTGCTCAAGATGACTCCAACAGTTGGGTAGCTCCTTTACCCTTTCGTTTCCCAAGAGTGAGGTTGCCGAACAACCTGCAGCAAGCAACTGCAAGGTTCTCATCCTTAAAGCGTACCCTAAAGAGGAAACCAGAGATGGAGAAGCACTTCATTGACTTTATGCTGAACATCTTTGACAGAGATCATGCTGAACCTGCGCCACCACTGAGGGAGGGAGAAGAATGTTGGTATCTTCCATCCTTTGGTGTCTATCACCCTCGCAAACCTAATCAGATCAGAGTCGTGTTTGACTCCAGCGCTCAGTTTGAAGGCCTCTCTCTCAATAACCTGCTCCTAACTGGGCCCAACCTGAACAATAGCCTCCTTGGAGTATTGATCCGCTTCAGACAAGAACCTGTCGCCATAATGGCCGACATTCAGCAGATGTTTCATTGCTTCATCGTGAAAGAAGACAACAGAAATTATCTTAGGTTCCTATGGCACAAAGACAACAATGTCAACAATCCGGTCATAGACTACCGGATGAAGGTCCATGTCTTCGGGAATAGTCCCTCACCTGCTGTGGCGATCTATGGTCTGAGACGGACAGCCCAGGAAGGTGAGAGAGAGTACGGATCCGATGCTCGGCAATTTGTAGAGAAGAACTTCTACGTGGACGATGGGCTCAAGTCCTTACCCACAAGTGAAGATGCTATTGACCTACTCTCCAGGACACAGGAAATGCTATCCACATCAAACCTCAGACTCCACAAGATTATCTCTAACAGTCAAGAGGTAATGAACGCGTTTCCATCTGAAGACCATGCCACAAACCTAAAAGACCTCGACTTGGGTTCTGATGTTCCTGCAACACAGCGCAGCCTTGGTCTACTGTGGGATATCAAACGGGACACCTTCACCTTCCAAGTGTCAGCCATAATAAATGCTAGACCTTTGGTTCCAGTATCATCCGACCCCGATGCTCCAACGATCCTTACTCCAGCTACACTTCTTACACAGAAGACTGGAGCTGCTACAGTTCCGCCTGGGAATTTCGATAACAAGGACATTTACAAACGTCAGTGGAGGCAAGTACAACATCTGGCTAACGTGTTTTTGCATCGCTGGAAGACTGAATATTTGCACTTGCTTCAAAACCGTCACAAATGGCAGACGCCCAGTCCTAATCTCCAAGAAGGAGACCTCATTTTCTTAAAGGACAAAGAGGCTCATCGCAATGACTGGCCAATGGGACTTATCGCCAAGGTCCTACCCAGTGAGGACGGAAAGACTCGTAAGGTAGAAGTTAAGGTGACAAAAGGGGGCTCTACCCGAACCTTCTTCCGCCCGGTCACTGAACTCGTGCTGCTTATACGAAAGGAGGACATCACATGAACTGATCATGCTCCTGGACGTTGTTCACGGCGGGGAGCATTCCTCCTCATCCCCCAGTTTTATTGAATATTGACATTTTCCATTGGATTGAACTGTTAACATTCCCATTGGATTTTGGGTTGGTGGAAGAGTTGGCATGTTTGCAGCTTCCCCAATCTGAAGATGGGTTTAATATATTTGGACTTATCTTTCGGTGTGATCTACGGATCGACAACAACGAGTTGGACTTTAAAATCTTTGTTTATTATTGCATGCATGTTTTCTTTCCTCTTGTTTTTTCAGCTTCGAACGACTTCGAAGAATTACGGACATCGTGAAGTCCAAGGAATTCAGACGGGGAGTGTCATGTCTCACGACTTGAGAAATCATTAATATTTGCATTGCTTGTGTTCAATCCTTCTTTCTAGGCAGAAGTTTGCCTTTCCCTGTATTTTGGCCCAACTCTCTCACTGTAGTCTTGTGATGTATGTTTGTTCACGCCCTTATTCTCCATTTTGTCATCATTCCTCCATCTGTATGCATCCTACTACATGTCCTCTGTTGAATATTCCTTTTTACCTGCTACTTTCATCATAATACAAGAATTTCAGTTAAAGCAACCCTCTTTTCCTGGAGTCTTCTTACATGAGATCGTGGCTGAGTTAAGCTGTCTGATTAATCGGTATGAACGTGAGTACAGGTGAATACGGAAGCGCCTAAAAAGAAGGGTCTATCCAGGCACCACTACGTTCTACATATCCATGAGTCAGAATACATACAGTCCCACAAACAATCTCTCAACATACACACACACTCATGTATACGTCTCCCAGGCACCGCACAACACTGTTCATCCCCAATCACACTCTCTATCACATCACGCATCCTATTCGTCATTACTTTCGCATAGATCTTATAATCGCAATTCAACAACGTTATCGGTCTCCAATTTTTTAAACTCTTCAAATCTCCTTTTTTAGGTATCAACACAACCATCCCTGCACGCATACTCTCAGCCACCTCCATACTAGACCACATATACTTACACATATCCACAAAATCCTTACCAATCACATGCCACATCACCCTATAAAACTCTATAGGAAGACCATCCTCTCCTGGAGTCTTATTTAACGCCATGCTATTCATTACCTTCCATACCTCATCACCTGTCACCTCACCCATCACTCTCTCTCTCTCCATCTCACTCAATTTATTTTCTAATACACTTAGTACATCCTCCTCCAAAGCCTCATCCCTCCACTTCACTGCATACAGCTCCTCATAAAACTTAGCCACATGTTCACACATATCCTCCCCACTTACCTCTCTTCCATCCTCTGCATTCAAAACACCCATACTCTGCTTTTTCCCAAAAACCTTTTTAAAGAAAAACCTCGAACACCTTTCATCATGCTCCATTCTATCAATTTTTGCCCTAAAAATAATACTCTTCCCTTTCTCTTCCAAAAACTCTTTAATTTCTTTTTTAACCTTTTTTATCCCCTCCTCCACCTCCATTCCTCCTTCCCTCAATTTATACAATAAACATAAACGGGCATTCAACTTAACAAACTTTTCCCTCTTAATTGCCGCAAATTCATACCCCACACTTTTAAAAAACTTTTTTGTCTGCCTCTTAACCCAATCCCACCACTCACAAACATTCCCAAAACCTTCCTTACTTTTACACCACTGTTCATACTTTCTCACATACTCCTTCCTCACACCTTCATTTTCCAACAATTTCACATTTAATTTCCACAAACCCTTTCCAAACACACCACTAACATTAATATCTAACTCGCACAACACACAAACATGGTCCGAAAAAACGATCCTATCCTGCTTATATCCAATAGGAATAATATTTTTAGAAATAAAACAATAATCCAACCTGGACTGTGCTCTTCCACTATCAGAAAAAAAGGTATCTAACAAAGGGTTAACCTTACACACACGCTGCATATCACTCAAATCAAAGTCAGTAACTAACTCCAGCAAAACTTTTCCAGACACATCCACATTCACTCCCCCCACATCACAATTCATATTACCCACAATCACCACAGGCACTCTTCCTGGAACAAAAAGCTTCACTTTTTCAAATAATAACTTACGCTCATTTTTTTCTACTGGCGCATAAATATTGATAACACAAAACTTAGCATTTTTATATTCAAAATTTGCTAAGATACACCTCCCCACCTCCACCACCAAATAATTATTCAAAACAACCTCCTGCCCCTTAACTAAAATACCCACACCATCATTTCTATTATTTGCACTACCAGACCACACAGACGCACCATAAGACCACTCATCCCCTTTCACACCATCCACAATCCCACATTCTTGCAAACAAAAAATAGATGCACTCTGCATAGCTAAAAAATCCAAAATTGCTGCTCTCCTCCTCGCTTTCTTAAAAACTCTCACATTTTGAGAAACTATAGAAAAACCCATACTATAAAAACAAAAAACAATGCAAAAATTACCACAAAACTACACACATTACACAAAAAGCCCTTGACAAAGGTCAAGACTCACAGAAAGGAGAGAAAAAAAAACAACAGATCCACTGAGCTTTCATTTTACCCAGTATCACCATTGTCCTCCTCTGCCATTTGGACTGAACAGCAAGTCTCTGAACCACTAACCCCTTCGTGCTCACTCCATTTTTTTTTAGCTGGCCCAATTTTCCTCTTAGGCATACTACTGCATGCCTCATCACTTTCCCCATCCTCCTCCCTCTGACACTTATTCGCACCCCTGTCCTGATCTGAAGAAAGCCCTCTAATATTCTGAGGATCTGAGGGGTGCACAGGGCTCTCAGCTTCAGAAATACGCACGTCTTCCTCCGTTGCATCCATTGCTTCCTCAAGAGAAAACATTTCAGGCACAGTAGAGTCATCATCTTCTTCCTCATCTTCTTCCTGATCTTCCTTATTAAACCCCTTCTCTACTTTTTTTGCCGCCATCCAAAACTCCTTATCTTCCTTCTGTGCATCACTCATAGCACCACGGGGTGCTAGCACAATGTCATCTGGAGTCACAGAGCGTCTTTCCTTCTCCCTCTCCCTCCTTTCCTCTCTCTCCATTGTTTCAGTTTCCTTCCTGATAGTCGCCAACCTCCTCCTTCTCTCCTCCTCCTCTCTCCATTCACTCTCTGAGCATCTAGGCGCCCTCCACGGACAATCCTTATACATGTGGTCACTACTACCACACACGTCACAGGTCTTAGCCATCGGGCAATCACCAGCCATATGCCCCTCCTTCTTGCAGTTTCGGCAACACTGCCCCTTCTGGCAATCTGCCTGGACATGTCCAAAAGAGAAACATCTCCTGCAAAACAGAGGCTGCCCAGGGTACGTGAGGAAACCCCTATGCCCTGCCACAGAGAAGTTCGCCGGAGGGTGTCTGAACCTACCCACACTGCCAGGATCTCTTCTGAACCTTACACGATATTTGTATCGACAATTGAAGATTCCTAAACAGTTCACTTGCTCCTCTCCCTTTGAAACAAAGTCACAATACTGTGAGAGGAAGCTCTCCAACAATGCAGGTTCAGTAAAGGGGTTATAGACAGTGATAGTCACCTGCCTTTCCTGAAGACCAAACAGTGGTTCACATTTGACTCCCTTCAAACAGGGATCTCCGGCATGATTCCGAAACCACTCATAGACATTCAGGCAATAATGCTCCGACATAAAAGTAACATCGTAGTTACCTTGATTAGGGAACTCATTGATGCTATAGATGTTCTCCCGCTTTCCTCCAGCCTTTTCCTCAATAAGGTCACGTACAATAAAGACCACGCTGTTCCTTGCCCGGATAGATGGCTCCAACGTCACTCGGATGGTGTTCTTCACATAACTCATCTTCAAAGCTGTCGGCACAAACGACCACAGAAAAAAACAGAATTCTCTGCAAAAGGGTCTGGATTGCTCCAGAAAACCTCACTCCAGACAGCTGTTTCGGGGTTTTTGCCCCTCATCAGTGTGGAGTAAGATACTGGCTATGAGGAGCAGTGCCTAGTAGAAAGTCTATAAATTCACAGATGATTGACCTCGTGGAGACCAAAACATCCAACACCGCGGAGACACCATCACGTGTTTCTTAACGCAGTGATCCAGAACACTGCCCCCAAATATGCAAATGCATGTAGAGGAGCTGCGGAGACACCATCACGTGTTTCTGAATGCAGGCAGTGAATAGCCAGGTCTTTCCCCGGGAAGGAACAACCAAGGGGAGGGCAGCATCCAATAAAGGAAAACATCCTTTATTGGATGCTGCCCTTCCCTTGGTTGTTCCTTCCTTGGGAAAGGCCTGGCTATTCACTGCCTGCATTGAGAAACACGTGATGGTGTCTCCGCAGCTCCTCTACATGCATTTGCATATTTGGGGGCAGTGTTCTGGATCACTGCATTGAGAAACACGTGATGGTGTCTCTGCAGCTCCTCTGCATGCATTTGCATATTTGGGGACAGTGTTCTGGATCACTGCATTGAGAAACACATGATGGTGTCTCCGCAGCTCCTCTACATGCATTTGCATTTTTGGGGGCAGTGTTCTGGATCACTGTGTTGAGAAACATGTGAAGGTTGTATCCGCGGTGTTGGATGTTTTGGTCTCCACGAGGTCAATCATCCGTGCCTTTATAGACTTTCTACTAGGTACTGCTCCTGATAGCCAGTTTCCTACTCCACACTGATGAGAGGCAAAAACCCCAAAACAGCTGTCTGTGGATGGATACCATGCTTGGCATAGGTGGTTTTCCTTTCCTTTATTGGATGCTGCCCTTCCCTTAGTTGTTCCTTCCCGGGGAAAAGCCTGGCTATTCACTGCCTGCGTTGAGAAACACGTGATGGTGTCTCCGCAGCTCCTCTACATGCATTTGCATATTTGGGGGCAGTGTTCTGGATCACTGTGTTGAGAAACACGTGATGGTGTCTCCGCAGCTCCTCTACATGCATTTGCATATTTGGGGGCAATGTTCTGGATCACTGCGTTGAGAAACACGTGATGGTGTTGGATGTTTTGGTCTCCACGAGGTCAGTCATCCGTGCCTTTATAGACTTTCTACTAGGCACTTCTCCTGATAGCCAGTTTCCTACTCCACACTGATGAGGGGCAAAAACCCCGAAACAGCTGTCTGTGGATGGATACCATGCTTGGCATAGGTGGTTTTCCTTTACTGGATGTTTTGCTTTATTGGATGCTGCCCTTCCCTTGGTTGTTCCTTCCCGGGGAAAGGCCTGGTTATTCACTGCCTGCATTGAGAAACACGTGATGGTGTCTCCGCAGCTCCTATACTCGAGCATAAGCTGACCCAAGTATAAGCCAAGTCACCTAATTTTGCCACGGAAAACTGGGTAAGCTTATTGACTCGAGTATAAGCCGGGTATGTATTGTCCCCCTCATTCCTATCCCGGTATATGTGGTTCCCCAATCCTGTCATAGTATGCGTGGCTCCCTCCTGTGGTCATGAATGATACTTCGGCTAGTTCTGTCCATGGGCTTCCTCTGGTGGTTGTGAGTGGGGCTGCGGCTTCTGAGGTTTCTTCCACAGGTGACGAGGTTAATTCGTTAGCTGGCTGCTCTATTTAACTCCACCTAGATCTTTGGTCCATGCCACCTGTCAATGTTCCAGTATTGGTCTAGTTCGCTCCTGGATCGTTCTTGTGACCTGTCTTCCCAGCAGAAGCTAAGTTCCTGCTTGTTTTTCTCTGTTTGCTATTTTTTCTGTCCGGCTTGCTATTTTGATTTTTGTCTTGCTTGCTGGAAGCTCTGGGACGCAGAGGGAGCGCCTCCGCACCGTGAGTCAGTGCGGAGGGTCTTTTTGGGCCCTCTGCGTGGTCTTTTTGTAGTTTTTTGTGCTGACCGCAAAGTTACCTTTCCTATCCTCTGTCTGTTCAATAAGTCGGGCCTCACTTTGCTAAATCTATTTCATCTCTGTGTTTGTGATATTCATCTTAACTCACAGTCATTATATGTGGGGGGCTGCCTGTTCCTTTGGGGAATTTCTCTGAGGCAAGGTAGGCTTTATTTTTCTATCTCTAGGGCTAGCTAGTTCCTTAGGCTGTGACGAGTTGCATAGGGAGCGTTAGGAGCAATCCACGGCTATTTCTAGTGTGTGTGATAGGATTAGGGATTGCGGTCAGCAGAGTTCCCACGTCTCAGAGCTTGTCTGTATTATTAGTAACTATCAGGTAATTCCGTGTGCTCTTAACCACCAGGTCCATTATTGTCCTCACCACCAGGTCATAACAGTACAGGTGGCCCAAAGTACTAATGCATCTCAATAGAGGGATAAGAGAAGTTCTGAGACCATTTTTTTTTCTTTGCAGTGTGTTTTGTCTCTCTTTTCCCCTTTACCTCTGGGTGGTTCAGGATACAGGTGTAGATATGGACATTCAAGGTCTGTTCTCTTGTATGGATAATCTCACTGCAAGGGTACAAAACATTCAAGATTTTGTGGTTCAGAATCCGATGTTAGAGCCTAGGATTCCAATTCCTGATTTGTTTTTTGGGGATAGATCTAAGTTTCTGAATTTCAAAAATAATTGTAAATTGTTTCTGGCTTTGAAACCTCGCTCCTCAGGTGACCCTGTTCAACAAGTGAAAATCATTATTTCTTTGTTACGTGGCGACCCTCAAGACTGGACATTTTCCCTTGCGCCAGGAGATCCGGCATTGCATGATGTTGATGCGTTTTTTCTGGCGCTTGGATTGCTTTATGATGAACCAAATTCAGTGGATCAGGCAGAGAAAATCTTGCTGGCTCTGTGTCAGGGTCAGGATGAGGTAGAGATATATTGTCAGAAGTTTAGGAAGTGGTCTGTACTCACTCAGTGGAATGAATGTGCCCTGGCAGCAATTTTCAGAAAGGGTCTCTCTGAAGCCCTTAAGGATGTCATGGTGGGATTTCCCATGCCTGCTGGTCTGAATGAGTCTATGTCTTTGGCCATTCAGATCGATCGACGCTTGCGTGAGCGTAAAGCTGTGCACCATTTGGCGGTATTATCTGAGCATAGACCTGAGCCTATGCAATGTGATAGGACTTTGACCAGAGCTGAACGGCAAGAACACAGACGTCGGAATGGGCTGTGTTTTTACTGTGGTGATTCCACTCATGCTATCTCCAATTGTCCTAAGCGCACTAAGCGTTTCGCTAGGTCTGCCACCATTGGTACGGTACAGTCGAAATTTCTTTTGTCCGTTACTCTGATTTGCTCTTTGTCATCCTATTCTGTTATGGCATTTGTGGATTCAGGCGCTGCCCTGAATTTGATGGACTTCGAGTTTGCTAGGCGCTGTGGTTTTTTCTTGGAGCCCTTGCAGTATCCTATTCCATTGAGAGGAATTGATGCTACGCCTTTGGCCAAGAATAAGCCTCAGTACTGGACCCAATTGACCATGTGCATGGCTCCTGCACATCAAGAGGATATTCGCTTTTTGGTGTTGCATAATCTGCATGATGTGGTCGTTTTGGGGTTGCCATGGCTACAGGTACATAATCCAGTATTGGATTGGAAATCTATGTCTGTATCCAGCTGGGGTTGTCAGGGGGTACATGGTGATGTTCCATTTTTGTCTATTTCGTCATCCACCCCTTCTGAAGTCCCGGAGTTTTTGTCGGATTACCGAGATGTATTTGATGAGCCCAAATCCAGTGCCCTACCTCCTCATAGGGATTGCGATTGTGCTATCGATTTGATTCCTGGTAGTAAGTTTCCTAAGGGCCGACTGTTCAATTTATCTGTGCCAGAACACACCGCTATGCGGAGTTATATAAAGGAATCCTTGGAGAAGGGTCATATTCGCCCGTCGTCGTCACCATTGGGAGCAGGGTTCTTTTTTGTGGCCAAGAAGGATGGTTCTTTGAGACCTTGTATTGATTACCGCCTTCTTAATAAGATCACAGTCAAATTTCAGCACCCTTTGCCGCTGCTGTCTGATTTATTTGCTCGGATTAAGGGGGCTAGTTGGTTCACCAAGATAGATCTTCGTGGTGCATATAATCTTGTGCGTATTAAACAGGGCGATGAATGGAAAACAGCATTTAATACGCCCGAGGGCCATTTTGAGTACCTGGTTATGCCATTCGGGCTTTCCAATGCTCCATCAGTATTTCAGTCCTTTCTGCATGACATCTTCCGAGAGTACCTGGATAAATTCCTGATTGTGTATTCGGATGATATTTTGGTCTTCTCAGATGATTGGGAGTCTCACGTAAAGCAGGTCAGAATGGTGTTCCAGGTCCTTCGTGCGAATTCTTTGTTTGTGAAGGGGTTAAAGTGTCTCTTTGGAGTTCAGAAGGTTTCATTTTTGGGTTTCATTTTTTCCCCTTCTACTATCGAGATGGACTCTGTTAAAGTCCAGGCCATTTATGATTGGACTCAGCTGACATCTGTGAAGAGTCTGCAAAAGTTCCTGGGCTTTACTAATTTTTATCGTCGCTTCATCAGTAATTTTTCTAGTGTTGCTAAACCATTGACTGATTTGACCAAGAAGGGTGCTGATGTGGTCAATTGGTCTTCTGTGGCTGTGGAAGCTTTTCAGGAGTTGAAGCGTCGTTTTTCTTCTGCCCCTGTGTTGTGCCAGCCAGATGTCTCGCTCCCGTTTCAGGTCGAGGTTGATGCTTCTGAGATTGGAGCAGGAGCTGTTTTGTCGCAAAGAAGTTCTGATGGCTCGGTGATGAAACCATGTGCCTTCTTTTCTAGAAAGTTTTCGCCTGCTGAGCGCAATTATGATGTTGGCAATCAAGAGTTGTTGGCCATGAAGTGGGCATTCGAGGAGTGGCGTCATTGGCTTGAAGGAGCCAAGCATCGCGTGGTGGTCTTGACGGATCACAAGAATTTGACTTATCTCGAGTCTGCCAAACGGCTGAATCCTAGACAGGCTGGTGGGTCGCTATTTTTCTCCTGTTTTGATTTTGTGGTTTCGTACCTTCCGGGCTCTAAGAATGTGAAGGCTGATGCCCTGTCTAGGAGTTTTGTGCCCAACTCTCTGGGTGTTCCTGAGCCGGCGGGTATTCTCAAAGAGGGGGTAATTTTGTCTGCCATCTCCCCTGATTTGCGGCGGGTGCTGCAAAAATTTCAGGCTGATAGACCTGACCGTTGCCCAGCGGAGAGACTGTTTGTCCCTGATAAATGGACTAGTAGAGTTATCTCTGAGGTCCATTGTTCGGTGTTGGCTGGTCATCCTGGAATCTTTGGTACTAGAGATTTGGTGGCTAGATCCTTTTGGTGGCCGTCTTTGTCGCGGGATGTGCGTTCTTTTGTGCAGTCCTGTGGGACTTGTGCTCGGGCTAAGCCCTGCTGTTCTCGTGCCAGTGGGTTGCTTTTGCCCTTGCCGGTCCCGAAGAGGCCCTGGACGCATATTTCTATGGATTTTATTTCGGATCTCCCTGTCTCTCAAAAGATGTCGGTCATTTGGGTGGTTTGTGATCGCTTCTCTAAAATGGTCCATTTGGTACCTTTGTCTAAATTGCCTTCCTCCTCTGATTTGGTGCCATTGTTTTTCCAGCATGTGGTTCGTTTGCATGGCATTCTGGAGAACATCGCTTCGGACAGAGGTTCCCAGTTTGTTTTGGCGATCCTTTTGTGCTAGGATGGGCATTGATTTGTCTTTATCCTCGGCTTTCCATCCTCAGACAAATGGCCAAACCGAACGTACTAATCAGACTTTGGAAACATATCTGAGATGCTTTGTTTCTGCTGATCAGGATGATTGGGTGTCCTTTTTGCCTTTGGCTGAGTTCGCCCTTAATAATCGGGCCAGCTCGGCTACTTTGGTTTCGCCGTTTTTCTGCAATTCTGGTTTCCATCCTCGTTTCTCTTCAGGGCAGGTTGAGTCTTCGGACTGTCCTGGTGTAGATACTGTGGTGGATAGGTTGCAGCAGATTTGGACTCATGTGGTGGACAATTTGACATTGTCCCAGGAGAAGGCTCAACGTTTCGCTAACCGCCGGCGCTGTGTGGGTCCCCGACTTCGTGTTGGGGATTTGGTTTGGTTGTCGTCTCGTTATGTTCCTATGAAGGTTTCCTCTCCTAAGTTTAAGCCTCATTTCATTGGTCCGTATAAGATTTTTGAGGTTCTCAATCCTGTGTCATTTCGTTTGACCCTTCCTGCTTCTCTTGCCATCCATAATGTATTCCATAGGTCGTTGTTGCGGAGATACGTGGCGCCTGTGGTTCCATCCGTTGATCCTCCTGCCCCGGTGTTGGTTGAGGGGGAGTTGGAGTATGTGGTGGAGAAGATTTTGGATTCTCGTATTTCGAGACGGAAACTCCAGTACCTGGTCAAATGGAAGGGTTATGGTCAGGAAGATAATTCCTGGGTCTTTGCCTCTGATGTTCATGCTGCCGATCTGGTTCGTGCCTTTCATTTGGCTCGTCCTGGTCGGCCTGGGGGCTCTGGTGAGGGTTCGGTAACCCCTCCTCAAGGGTGGGTACTGTTGTGAATTCTGTTGTTAAGCTCCCTCCTGTGGTCATGAATGGTACTTCGACTGGTTCTGTCCATGGGCTTCCTCTGGTGGTTGTGATTGGGGCTGCGGCTTCTGAGGTTCCTTCCACAGGTGACGAGGTTAATTCGTTAGCTGGCTGCTCTATTTAACTCCACCTAGATATTTGCTCCATGCCACCTGTCAATGTTCCAGTATTGGTCTAGTTCGCTCCTGGATCGTTTTTGTGACCTGTCTTCCCAGCAGAAGCTAAGTTCCTGCTTGTTTTTCTCTGTTTGCTATTTTTTCTGTCCGGCTTGCTATTTTGATTTTTGTCTTGCTTGCTGGAAGCTCTGGGACGCAGAGGGAGCACCTCCGCACTGTGAGTCGGTGCGGAGGGTCTTTTTGCGCCCTCTGCGTGGTCTTTTTGTAGTTTTTTGTGCTGACCGCAAAGTTACCTTTCCTATCCTCTGTCTGTTCAGTAAGTCGGGCCTCACTTTGCTAAATCTATTTCATCTCTGTGTTTGTGATATTCATCTTAACTCACAGTCATTATATGTGGGGGGCTGCCTGTTCCTTTGGGGAATTTCTCTGAGGCAAGGTAGGCTTTATTTTTCTATCTCTAGGGCTAGCTAGTTCCTTAGGCTGTGACGAGTTGCATAGGGAGCGTTAGGAGCAATCCACGGCTATTTCTAGTGTGTGTGATAGGATTAGGGATTGCGGTCAGCAGAGTTCCCACGTCTCAGAGCTTGTCTGTATTATTAGTAACTATCAGGTCATTCCGTGTGCTCTTAACCACCAGGTCCATTATTGTCCTCACCACCAGGTGATAACAGCTCCCCCTGTTGAATGCATGGCTCGGCTCCACCGGTCTCATCTTGTATGCACACTTCCCCTGCACCATCTTGTATGCATGGCTCAGCTCTCCCATCTTGTATGCATGGCTCAGCTCCCCCCTCCCATCTTGTATGCATGGCTCGGCTCCCCCGTCCCATCTTGCATGCATGGCTCGGCTCCCCCCTCCCATCTTGTATGCATGGCTCGGCTCCCCCCTCCCATCTTGTATGCATGGCTCAGCTCCCCCATCTTGTATGCATGACTCGGCTCCCCCAACCCATATCTTGTATGCATGGCTCGGCTCCCCCTTCCATCTTGTATGCATGGCTCTGCTCCCCCCATCTTGTATGCATGGCTTGGCTCCCCCTCCCATCTTGTATGCATGGCCCAGCTCCCCCCATCTTGTATGCAAGGCTCAGCTCCCCCCTCCCATCTTGTATGCGTGGCTCAGCTCCCCCATCTCATATGCATATCTCTGCTCCCCCCATCTTGTATGCATCGCTCTGCTCCCCCCTCCCATCTTGTATGCATGGCTCCCCCCCATCTTGTATGCATGGCTCTGCTCCCCCCATCTTGTATGCATAGCTCAGCTCCCCCAATCTTGTATGCATGGCTCAGCTCCCCCATCTTGTGTGCATGACTCAGCTCCCCCATCTTGTATGCATGGCTCTGCTCCCTCCCATCTTGTATGCATGGCTCTGCTCCCCCATCTTGTATGCATGACTCAGCTCCCCCCATCTTGTGTGCATGGCTCAGCTCCCCCATCTTGTATGCATGGCTCTGCTCCCCCCATCTTGTATGCATGGCTCTGCTCCCCCCATCTTGTATGCATGGCTCAGCTCCCCCATCTTGTATGCATGGCTCAGCTCCCCCATCTTGTATGCATGGCTCAGCTCCCCCATCTTGTATGCATGGCTCAGCTCCCCCCATCTTGTATGCATGGCTCATTTCCACCCATCTTGTATGCATGGCTCAGCTCCCCCCATCTTGTATGCAAGGTTCAGCTCCCCCATCTTGTATGCATGGCTCAGCTCCCCCATCTTGTATGCATGGCTCAACTCCCCCCATCTTGTATGCATGGCTCAGCTAACCCCCTCTTGTATGCATGGCTCAGCTCCCCCTTCCCATCTTGTATGCATAGCTCCCCCATCCTCCTTCATCGTCCTTCTCCTCTCCCGTCCTCCTTCTCCTCCCGTGTCCTCCTTCATCTCCCAATCCTATTTCTCTTCCCCATCCTCCTTCTCCTCTCCGTCCTCCTTTGTCCTCCTTCTTCTCCCCCCATCCTACTTCTCCTCCTTCATCCTCCCCCGTCGTCCTTCTCCTCCCGCATCCTCCTTCATCCTCCCCTGGGCCGTCATACTTATCCTCCTCACAGCGCGCTGAACGGACTCCCTGCATCTCTGTCCCGACTTCCTGTGTGAGCGGTCACGTGGCACCGCTCATTAAGGTCATGAATATGGGTCCATATTCATTACCTTAATGAGTGTTACCACTTGACCACTGTGAGCACAGGACGAGCTGCCGGCGCTGAGACCAATGGAGCTGCAGGCACCGCTGGAGGAGGGTGAGTATGTCATCTTCAAGGGAGGGGGAGTGAGGAGGGATGGTAGGTGGGTGGGCGGTTGCCCCAGACTTAATTAAAAAAAGAAAAAAAGAAACGTTGCTCAGGTGCCGCCCCCCGCATGCTGCTGCCCTAGGCACGTGCCCTCACGTGCCTAGTGGCAGGTTCAGTCCTGGCACAACCATATGTGCTGTGACAAGAAGGTTTGCTGTGTTTCCCTGCACAGTCTTAAGAACATGTAGTAGATATCAGGGAGCACACCATTACACGAAGAGAGATGAAGAGGGCCTTAGAAAAGCATCCCCCCAGCAGGACCAGAATCTACTTCTTTGGTCAAATGGAAACAGGAGAAGCCTAGCAAAATGCCCTCCAGTGGGCTACTGGCATATAGGTATCTGGCCAAACTGTTGAAAACAGACTCTTTGAGGGTGGCCTGAAGGCCCAGCATCTTGTGTTGGAACTTGTGCTCACAGCTCAACACAGTGAGATTTGATTGCATTCCTCAGAGGACACCAATCTTCAAATTTAAATACCGTATATACTCGAGTATAAGCCGAGATTTTCAGCCCATTTTTTTGGTCTGAAAGTCCCCCTCTCGGCTTATACTCGAGTCATACCCCGGGGTCGTCAGGGGAGGGGAAGTGGCGGCTGTCTAATAATACTCACCTGCTCCTGGCGCGGTCCCTGCAGGTCCCTGGCTTCCCGGCGCCCCAGCTTCTTCCTGCACTGAGTGGTCACATGGTACCGCTCATTACAGTAATGAATACGCGGCTCCACCTCCCATAGGGGTGGAGCCGCGTATCATTACTGTAATGAGCGGTAACGGTGACCGCTCAGTACAGCAAGAAGCTGCGGCGCCGGGAAGCAAGGACTGCACCGCGCCAACAGCAGGTGAGTATAACGGGGAAGGGAGCCCAGCACTGCGTGATATTCACCTGCTCCTCGTTCCAGCGTCGCTCCATCTTCAGCGTCCTTTGCAGTGACGCTCAGGTCAGAGGGCGCGGTGACGTGGTTAGTGTGCGCCCTCTGCCTGAACGTCAGTGCAGAAGACGCTGAAGATGGAGAGGCGCCGGAACAAAGTCAGGTGAATATTGAAAGTGCCGGGGCCTGAGCGACGGAGAAGTGAGTATGTGATTTTTTTTTTTTAATCGCAGCTACAGCAAATGGGGCAAGTGTCTGTATGGAGCATCTAGTGGGGCCATAACGTTTGTGCAGCACTATACGGGGCAAGTGTCTGTATGGGGCCATAACGTTTGTGCAGCACTATATGGGGAAAGTGTCTGTTTGAGGCCATAATCAACGTTTGTGCAGCACTATATGGGGCAAATTTCTGTATGGAGCATCTTATGGGGCCATAACGTTTGTGCAGCACTATATGTGGCAAATATCTTTATGGAGCATCTTATGGGGCCATAATCAACATTTGTGCAGCACTATATGGGGCAAATCTCTTTATGGAGCATCTTATGGGGCCATAATCAACATTTGTGCAGTACTATATGGGGCAAATAACTTTATGGAGCATCTTATGGGGCCATAATTAACGTTTGTGCAGCATTATATGGGGCAAATGTCTTCACGGAGTATATTATGGGGCCATAACGTTTGTGCAGCACTATATGGGGCAAATGTCTGTATGGAGCATCTTATGGGGCCATAACGTTTGTGCAGCACTATATGTGGCAAATATCTTTATGGAGCATATTATGGGGCCATAATCAACATTTGTGCAGCACTATATGGGGCAAATATCTTCATGGAGCATCTTATGGGGCCATAATCGTTTGTACAGTACTATATGGGGCAAATATCTTTATGGAGCATCTTATGGGGCCATAATTAACATTTGTGGAGCATTATATGGGGCAATTGTCTGTATGGAGCATCTTATGGTGCTATAGTCAAGGTTTGTGCAGCACTATATGGGGCAGATATCATTATGGAGTATCTTATGGGGCCATAATTAACGTTTGTGGAGCATTATATGGGGCAAGTGTCTGCATGGAGCATCTTATGGGGCCAGAATCAACATTTGTGCAGCATTATATTGGACAAATGAGTCTATGGAGCATCTTATGGGGCCATCATAAACTTTATGGAGCATTATATGGGGCTCCTGATTCAATATGGATATTCAAAAACACTTAACCTACTGATGTCTCAATTAATTTTACTTTTATTGGTATCTATTTTTACTTTTGACATTTACCGGTAGCTGCTGCCTTTCCCACCCTAGGCTTATACTCGAGTCATTAAGTTTTCCCAGTTTTTGTGGCAAAATTAGGGGGGTCGGCTTATACTCGAGTATATACGGTATAAATGTTCAATAGTTGATTTACCCTGGATTGGCACTGTAGAAGTATTCAACAATTATTCTAGGAAAGCTCTCAATTTGTCAATGGCTCAAAAGAAAGAATTCTTTGGAATTGTACATCTTTTGAGAAGCCATAAAAATTGGTCCAGCCATTAATGAAAAGATGGAGCACATTTATAACTAGGCACTGGTTTAGGATCACCTGCAGATTTTGAGGGTTGGATGAATAATACTTTAAAGAACAAAGTTCTCTTTTACGCACATTTGAAATAATTGCCAAATATTATTGATTTAAAAATATAAAGAAACAACACCAGCTCCCCATTGTTGTCTCCAATAGTGAGGAAGCAGAAGGTCTTGCCACCACCCAGAGTTTTTAGATACATATTCGAGGGAAAAAGTGTCCAGCTTCCAGATCCAATTGGAGTTAAAATCATGATTTTATTGTTAATCCATTAAGAAGATATAGACATTGCAAAAATAAAATATATGAAGGGTTGAGGAATAAGAATATTTGGCGTTCGAAACGCACAGGTTTCACAAAGGTCTCCCCTTTCGTGTATTTTAGTTTTGAAATATGTATATCTTTTTTTAATGGATTAACAATGAAATCATGATTTTAACTCCAAATGGATTTGACAGCTGGACCCTTTTTTCCTTGAACTTAATTATTATTGATGTTAAATTTTACATTACCTTTTTATTCTATAACATAATTGTTATGCAAAATAAAATTGTTTTCAAGATATGATGTGCTGGTATTGGTCTTCCTAAGGTAATTAAACTTTAAATGGTTTACTGGAATGGTATTTTATCTGATGTGCCTCTGATGACACGCCATTTTATGCAACTCGCTGATGTGGCCAAGATTCAAGTGCTCAAGTCTCCAAAGAACAAGATGTCATCCCTTCCTGTGCCACCAAAGACCTCTGGAGAGGTCTGCGCTGGGGTCACGAGGGTAAGAGTGGGTGAGTATACATAATTATATTTTGTACCCGCCCCCTTGTTTCTATAATTTTTTGTGCAACCCCTTTAATTAATATACATTCCACTAATAACCAATGACCACTACAAAAATTATTGTATTACAGGTGAAAAATGACGTGCTTTCCCAGGAGACAGAAATTAAATCAAAAGAATAAAACATAAGAACTCCCACAGCAAACACATATTTTACAGAATATTTGGTATAGTTGTATATACAGTAAATATAGCCAAAGTAATAAACAAGGTGTAATGCTCTGATACATATAGTCTGTGCTAATGTTCAGTTCCGCAGTGCTGATATCAGGGATCTTAGCTGTATAGTGGTGGGGAGGGCAATGCTGAGTATCTTAGCAATTCGTAGCACTACATGCACTATATAAAACGATTGGATTTGGACCTCTTTAACAAATGAGTGCATCTCCAACATTATCAGCTCTCCGTTATATAGTAAACCGAGGCTTATTATTTTTCACAGTTCTGAGAGACAACTGCACATTATATTCACTGAACAGAAATCTCTTCCCTGTTGTCATTCCAGACAGTCTCACCACTTTTGGGTGATTAGAAATTGGAAATACATATACAACAGCCTCCTGACCTACTTGGGCACTGGAAAAAGAATGATGAGAGCAGAATATTGCTGGTCAAACTGTGTCAGTGTTGTTGATGCAGTTGTGATTGGTGTGTGCCCTCTTCAAAATACAGGTCAAGTATTAGGAGGGGATGGTGAAAATAGCTTAAATATACCAAAGACAATTGTATCGTTTCAGTGATAATTTCACATTTTTCTTTTCTTCAGATTGACATTGGAAGACTAAAGAGTGGAAAACACTAAAAAGGACTGACAGTCTATAGGGATTTTTTACACAATTATACAGTATACTTACAATCAGGCAGAAAGAGTTGGCACTCTTAAAATTGTTGAAGAAACTAAAGTATTTTTCCCAGAAAATTATTGCAAATACATGTTTTGTTATACACGTTTATTTCCTTTGTTTGTATTGGAACAAAAAAAATGAGAAAAAAAAGGCAAATTGGACATTATTTCATAAAAAAAACCCTAAATTGGTATCGACAAAATTGTTCGCACCCTCAACTTAATATTTGGTTGCACACTTTTGGAAAAACTAATCACAATCAATCACTTCTTACAACCATCAACAAGCTTCTAACACCTCATCTGGAATTTTGGAACACTCTTTGGTTGCAAACTTCTCCAGGTCTCATTTAAAGGGTGCCTTCTTCCAATTGCAATATTAAGATCTCTCCACAAGTATTCAATGGGATTTAGATCCAGACTAATTGCTGGCCACTTCAGAACTCACCAGTTCTTTGTTTCCATCTATTTGTGGGTTCTACTTGAAGTATGTTTGGGGTCATTGTACTGCTGGAAGACCCTTGACCTAGGACACAAACTCAGCTTTTTGACGCTGGGTGCAACATTGTGACCCAAAATCTTTTGGTAAGCTTCATAATTCATGATGTCTTGCACACAGTCAAGCCTCCCAGTGCCACAGGCAGCAAATCAATGGTCAAACATCTTTGAACCTTCACCATATTTGACTGTAGGTATTGTGTTCTTTTCTTTGTAGGCCTCATTCTGTTTTCGGTAAACAGGAGAATTATGTGCTTTACCGAAAAGCTCCATCTTGGTCTCATCTGTCAACAAGATGCATTCCCAGAAGGATTATGGCTTACTCATGAACATTTTAGCTAAGTGCAGTCTAGCTTTTTATGTCTTTGTTTCAGCATTGGAGTCCTCCTGGGTCTCTTGCCAGAGCATTTAATTTCATTCAAATGTCTTGGGTCTCTTGCCAGAGCATTTAATTTCATTCAAATGTCAATGGATAGTTCGAGCTGACAATGATGCACCCTGAACCTGTGGGACAGCTTGAATTTCTTTGGAATTTGATTGGTACTGTTTATCCACCACCCGGACTAGCATGCATTGCAACCTTTCATCAATTTTTCTTTGCCATCAACATCCAGGGAGATTAGCTATAGTGCCAGTGATTCTAAACTTCTTTATTATGTTGCTCACCGTGGACAAAGGAACATCAAGATCTATGAAGATGGACTTGTAACCTTGAGATTGTTGATATTTTTCAAGCATTTTGGTTCTTAAAGGGAAGGTGCCATAAAAAATTTTTTCCAGCAATTGAATAAATGTAAAGAATTAATGTTTAAATTTTCTTTAAAAATATTATCATTTGTTTATAATTTACTAAAATATGAAAAATAATTTTTAAAAACTTTGGCATTTCCACTTTTAAACACTAGGGGGAGCAGCTAATGAAATTTGACAAAAACCTAGTGTACAACTAGCTCACCTTACTGCACTGCAGTAATTATGAGCGGAGTCTGCTGACGTGTGTGATGTCGTCTCTCCTCCTCTCCTTGGTGTTTGCGAAGGGATAAGAGAGGATGATATTCAGGAACCCAGTGAGCAGTCATTTTGTTGGTGACTGCAGAGTACTGGCAAGTAGACAGTCACAGAGGATGGCAGGCAGCAAGGATTCTGGGAGATATATGGTGGAGGGAGCAGGGTGACAGCAGCGCAGAGTATTTCAGGAGAGCAGTGTGCAGGTCTATGCACACTCCTTGCTTATCTAGGGCACCCTGTTCGGTGCGCGGAGCAGCCAGGGATTGTACATAGAGCGCTGTCTTTTATACATATGGATGGACCGTCTGCTTGTCTGCTCCACAGAAATCCAGGAAACAGTTCTGCAGATTTGGCCTGTTCTGATTGAGACATTGCATGCAAAGACCCCATTTCCCTCCTCAGATCCTGTCCTGGCGATGTGTGAAAGCGAGGCGACAGGCGCAGTCGGGGTGATGCTGGGGGGAAATGTAGACATATATTAACGATAAAAATGAGACCCTTCTCTTCATCTGCCTCACCAGCCTTCCCCTGACTGCACCTATCTGGAGTTCATGCTGCCCTATCTATTACCCCAGACCCGTGCACAGCTGCTCAACCAGAACCATCCTAGATTGGGTCTCCGTTCTGAAGATAATACTGCCATAGTGTTCTCACATAATACCGCCATATAGAGCACACATAATACCGCCATATAGAGCACACATAATACCACCATATACTTCACACATAATACCGCCATATACTTCACACATAATACCGCCATATACTTCACACATAATACCGCCATATACTTCTCACATAACGAAGCCATATAGATCTCACATAATACCGCCAGTGTTCTCACATAATACCGCCATATAGATCACACATAATACCGCCATATAGATCACACATAATAAGGTGGGAGAGGAGTGCATAGGAGAGCATTAGATACACAGCTCAGTCAGTATCATACAGGATAGGATTAGATACACGGCTCAGCAGTCAGTATCACAAAGGATAGCATTAGATACACAGCTCAGCAGTCAATATCACACAGGGGAGGATTAGATACACGTCTCAGCACAGTATCACACAGGGTAGGATTAGATACACGGCTCAGCATACAGTAACACACAGAATAGGATTAGATACACGGCTCAGCACACAGTATCCCACAGGAGAGGATTAGATACACATCTCAGCACAGTATCACACAGGGTAGGATTAGATACAAGGCTCAGCACAGTATCACACAGGATAGTATTAGATACATGGCTCAGCAGACAACATCACACAGGAGAGGATTAGATACACGTCTCAGCACAGTATCACACAGGGTAGGATTAGATACACGTCTCAGCATACAGTAACACACAGGGTAGGATTAGATACACAGCTCAGCAAACAGTATCCCACAGGAGAGGATTAGATACACATCTCAGCACAGTATCACACAGGGTAGGATTAGATACATGGCTCAGCAGAGAGTATCACACAGGAGAGGATTAGATACATGGCTCAGCAGACAGCATCCCACAGGAGAGGATTAGATACAAGTATCAGCACAGTATCACACAGGGTAGGATTAGATACATGGCTCAGCAGACAGCATTACACGCATCACACAGGAGAGGATTAGATACACAGCTCAGCAGACAGTATCACACAGGAGAGAATTAGATACACGGCTCAGTCAGTATCACACAGGATAGTATTAGATGCATGGCTCAGCAGACAGTATCACACAAGAGAGGAGTAGATACACAGCACAGTAACACACATGGGAGGAGATACACTGCTCAGTCAGCATCACAAAGGATAGGATTAGATTGCCTCTCCCCCTCCCCCACTGATACTTACTTCACTGCTCCTCTGCTGAGTCCTTTCTCCCACCCGTCCTTGGTCTCCTCCTTCTCCTCCTCCTATAACCGCAGGGCTCCTGCGATTAAACTGGGAAACTGGAGCTCACAGTGCATCTGTGAGCTCCAGAAAGATGGCGCCGTTCTCCTGCCTCTGCTGTGATGTGGACGGCTCCGAGGACGTGGCCAGATCACAGCAGGGAGCAGCTCAATGTAAAGTATAGGGTCGGATGCCGACTGCAGATGTCTATGCCGAGGGCTGCCGTATTTGCATTTGAGTGTAAGTGTCGCGCAGCTACACTAACGCTCCTGCAAAGCAAAATGGGGGCGCCCAGTGGCTGAAAAAAAAATTAATATTAAAAAAAAATGTTAAAGTTAAAAAATGTAAATTTGTATTAAAAATAATTGTTTATATAAACAATCATTTTTAATACAAAAAATAAAATGCGGCACCTTCCCTTTAAGTCCTCAGACAGTTTTATTCTCCTCTTTCTGTTCCAAATGCTTAGTGTGGCACACACAGAAACACATTGCAAATACTGAGTCAACGTTTTCCCTCTTTATCTGGTTTCAGGTGTGATTTTCATGTTGCCCACACCTGTTACTTGCTAAAGGTGAGTTTGAATGAGCATCACATGCTTGAAACAAAGTTGTTTACACACAATTTTGGAAAGGTGCCAACAATTTTGTCAGGCACATTTTTGGCGTTTTGTGTAAAATTATGTCCAATTTTCCTCCTTTCTCTGTTTTTTGTGTTGCTGCAATATATACAAAAGAAATAAACATGTAATTAATAAAACACGTGTAATTTCAATAATTTTTTAGGGAGAAATACTTCATATTCTGGAACAGTTTCAAGGGTGCCAACACTTTTGGCAATGACGGATAATACAAGCAGATTAATAGGCTATTTGTGGGCTATGTACCCACTTTTCTTACAGGTAGTACAGATACAGGTTACAATAGAATTATAAACCTAATAGGCAAGTTCCTGGAGGGCTATATTTTTAAGAAATACCATCTAAAGCAGCGGTCTCAAACTCAGCTGGGTAAATGGGCCACACACAGAAAAAAATTGAATATGAAGGGCCGCATTCTTTGCAGGAGATGATTATGTTTTCAGTGGTACCTTTCATATTTTTTAATTCTTGGCATGTTTTTTTATTCTTTTTAATGATGTTTATTATATGGATTATGGAACAGGTTTTCTTTTTTACTTCATTTTTTACATAAAACAGCATTTTTAGTGGACAAATATTTTTCCATTATTTTTTCATGTTTTATTGTGAATATTTAAAAAAAAAGAAAAAAGGTTTTCCTTTTTTTTGTCCCCCAATAGGTCCCATACAGTTATACTGTTTCACAGTTAGCCCCTTATAGTAATTCTGGTCCACATCCTGTAATAATGTCCCTTGTCCTGTAATAATGTCCCCAATTCTGTAATAATGTTCCCCGGCCTGTAATAATGTCCCCAATACCAGGGGTGTCAAACTGCAGTCCTCGAGGGCTGCAAACAGGTCATGTTTTCAGGATTTCCTTGTACTGCACAGGTTATCATTTAATCACCAACTCATTATTTGTGTAGGTGATTAAATTATCACCTGTGCAGTACAAGGAAATCCTGAAAACATGACCTGTTTGCAGCCCTCGAGGAATGCAGTTTGACACCCCTGCCCAATACTAAGATAATGTCATCTGTTCTGCAATAATGCCCCCTATCCTCTAATATTGTCCCGTGTCCTGCAAAAAAGTCCCCAATCCTGAAGTCATGTCCTCATCCTGTAATAATGTCCCTCATCATCTAATAATGTCTCCTGTCCTGGAACAATATTCCTGTCCTGTAATAATGTTCTTTATTGTGTACAAATTACCTCAATTCAATAATAATATCCCTCATTCTGTACTAATGGTCACAATCCTGTAATAATGTCCCCCGTAATGTAATAATGTCCCTCATGCTGTAGTAATGGTCCTCATCCTGTTATGATCAGGTGGCCTTGGAGCAGCATGAAAACTTTCTCTGGAGTAGGTGGTAACTATACGGACCGCAAACCCTGATCTTAACACCGCAACTAGAAGTAGCCGTGGGGTGTGCCTAACAAAACCTAGACACCTCGACACAGCCGGAGAACTAAATACCCCTAAAGATGGAAATAGGAAAACTATCTTGCCTCAGAGTAGACCCCCAAAGGATAGGCAGCCCCCCACAAATAATGACTGTGAGTTGGAGAGGAAAAGACACACGCAGGCAGAAAACAGGCTTAGCAAAGGAGGCCACTTCTAGCTAAATAGAAAAGGACAGGACAGGATACTAAGCGGTCAGCATAAAAATACTACAAAAATATCCACAGCAGAAAATACAAAACTCCACCACCTAACTAAAGATGTGGAGAGTATAACTGCAACTCCAGAGAATCCAACCAGACTGAGAAAAGCAACTGACACAGTCAAAGCTGGAGCAAATAGAAACAAAAGATCAGCACTGAAAATAAGCACACAGCAAGTGTGCTTCAGAAAAAGAAACAGACACTTATCTTTGCTGAACTGGCAGCTAAGCAGGTGAGGCCAGGCAGAGATCCAATACTTCCAAAGAAACATTGACAACTGGCCAGGGCTAATGAATCCTGCACACTTAAATATCCCAGTCAGAACAGCAATTAGCAGATCCACCTGGCCAGGACTGTGACTCGGAGACAACTGCATTCCCAGCTACAACCACTAGAGGGAACCCAAGAGCAGAATTCACAACATCATCCTATCATAATGATCACTGTCCTGTAATAATGTCTCTCAACCAGTAGTAATGGTCCCAGTCCTGTAATAATGTTCCTCAACTTGTAATAATGCCTCATCCTGTGATAATATTCCCCATCCTGTAATAATGTTCCCTGTCTTGCAGTAATATCCCCATTCTAGCCTACATCTCATAGTAATGTCACTATCCTTGTCCCACCTTGTAGTAATGTCCCCATTCTAGTCCCCATCTCATAATAATGCCCCCCATCCTGTTCCCATCTTTTAGTAATGTCCCCATCCTGGTCCAATCTTGACGTAATATTCCCATCCTGGTCCCATCTTGTAGTAATGTCCCCATCTTGTACTCAGAAAACACACATTCAGTTGAAAATTAACGCTGACATCAGCATCCTTTGGACTGGGCTACAATGATCTCAGTGACCTGATGGCCTCACAATGGAGCCTCAGGGACCGCATGTGGCCCGTGGACCATGTGTTTGAGACCCCTGATCTAAAGTGAACTATTCTAAAGCTCCACATACACAATTTACTAATGTTGCCCAGATACGCTGATATTGACGGGTTCAACATGCACTCTATGTATGGGGAAGCTGGCTATCTAGGGACATGTCGGTCAGGAATGTACGATTTCGGACAAAAAACAGGGTGGCACATGTTAAGGAGCTGAAACTCCTAAACCCTTCATCCAATTTTAATGTGGATACCTTCAAATGAAAGCTGAAAGTCTGAACTTCAACTGCATCTGAATTGTTTTGTTTAAAATTCATTGTGGTAATGTCTATAACCAAAATTAGGAAAATATTGTCTGTGTCCAAATATATATGGACCTAGTATAATGGTTTTCTGAGACCCCTTCCACTACAGGCAACCCACCAGATGGAGACCCAACTCGGAGTATCCACATTAAAAAAAATATTGACACATAACACTAAAGTGGCATCAATTTCCTGAGAGTAGAATTAGTATAATGGTGCTTTGAGACCCCTGCAACTACAAGCAACACATAACAATGAGACCCGAATAATAAGAGTCTCCATTTACTAAAAATTTTGCTTGTCGTGACTCAGGAGGAAGAAAAAGGAGGTGGAATAGGAGGAATATTAGGTACTTAAAACAAAAGGCAAAGTGTAAACGTAACAGTGGTAGACACACCTTCTGATTGTTGTGCCACCAAGGCACTTGTTAACATCAGCAACAATAGCAACAGCAGCCACGACAAAGGTGCCACAGATTGCAATAACGCGAGATCAATGTAGGACACAGAAAACTACACCATAGCCTAATCTACTAATCTGTTTAGTCTGCGAGTGGGATGCAAAAGTCACTGGAGATCAATGACTTGTTCAGCTTGATGAAAGTAAAGGTACCTTCACACATAACGATATCATTAAAGATATCGTTGCTTTTTGTGACGTAGCAACGATATCTTTAACGATATCGTTATGTGTGACAGCGACCAACGATCAGGCCCCTGCTGTGCCATCGTTGGTCGCTGAACAAAGTCCAGAACTTTATTTCGTCGCTGGATCTCCCGCGGACATCGCTGGATCGGTGTGTGTGACACCGATCCAGCGATGTCTTCACTGGTAACCAGGGTAAACATCGGGTTACTAAGCGCAGGGCCACGCTTAGTAACCCGATGTTTACCCTGGTTACCAGCGTAAAAGTAAAAAAAACAAACACTACATACTTACCTAACGCTGTCTGTCCCCGGCGCTCTACTTCTCTGCACTCCTCCTGCACTGGCTGTGAGCGTCGGTCAGCCGGAAAGCAGAGCGGTGACGTCACCGCTCTGCTTTCCGGCCGCTATGCTCAGTCAGTGCAGGAGGAGTGCAGAGAAGTAGAGCGCCGGGGACAGACAGCATTAGGTAAGTATGTAGTGTTTGTTTTTTTTACTTTTAGGATGGTAACCAGGGTAAACATCGGGTTACTAAGCGCGGCCCTGCGCTTAGTTACCCGATGTTTACCCTGGTTACCGGCATCATTGGTCGCTGGAGAGCTGTCTGTGTGACAGCTCTCCAGCGACCAAACAGCGACGCTGCAGCGATCCGGATCGTTGTCGGTATCGCTGCAGCGTCGCTTAATGTGAAGGGGCCTTTAGGCTGTCTACACTTTCAGGGGACAGCTGGATGTGCTTATCTGCCAGGACAACACCAGCAGCACTGAAAACACGTTCAGAGAGAACGTGGGCTGCCGGGCATGACAAAACCTCCAAGGCGTGACTAGTGAGCTTAGGCCACTCTTCCATTTTTGAAAACTAAAGTGCAAAAGGGTTCAAATTCCCCCCAATAGCATCGATATAGAGCTCAAGATACTCCTGCACCATCCTCTCCAATCATTCACTATGTGTCAGACTTGTTCTACTGGTGCACAGGATGGTTTTAAAAATGTGTGAAATACTCACAGAGATTGCTTATGTCACTTACACTGCTGCTAGTAATATTTTTGTTTTGACAACGCGACTTTTCCAGGATTGGAAGTCTAGAACTGCGATGTACATTGTGTGCCTCACTGCTGTCTTAGGGAAAACCACTCTTAAGATTATCTACAAGCGTGTTTTGATACTCCTGCATGCATGCGTCCATTTCCAGAGGGGGAAGCATCTGGCAAAAATTAATCTTCTACAGTGGATCTAACAGAGTGGCAACCCAGTAGTCAGCACTATTTCTAATCCTAACAATACGGGTATCATGTTGCAGGTAGTGCAGCAAGAAGTAGCTCAGGTGTCAGGCGCTTCCATGAGGTTCAAGTCCATGGTGCATTGGTGGTGGGGTAACACTCAAGCTTGCTTCCTGCATCCCCTTCCACCAACCACGAACAACAGAGAGGCAATCATTATCCTCTTAATCTCCTGAATGTTGTGCTTCCATCACCTCTGCCTCCTTTTCCTCCATTTGTTCCTCGGCACCTTCACTAACAGTTTGTCTGGTACCATGAGCCCCCCTCAATCGTTGTAATCCACCCTCACATGGCACCCGCCCATGAGACGACAGTCCAGAACTTAGAGATATTGTTATCCCTTCAATATCCTCTTCTGCTCCTCCTCTTTTTCTGGGACCACCACCCCCTCCCTCAGACAATTCAAAGTGTGCTTCAGAATGTAGATGATTGGAATAGTGATGGTGATGACGGCATCGTCAGAGCTAACCATCTTATTAGCCATTTTAAAACTGTGCAGAGGTTCTTCATTTGTGCCCACTCCATAAGCTTGATTTGCTCCACATCTGTACTGCATTAGCTCAGGCTATGCAAAATGACATACTGCACCAGGGCTCATCACTGATGCCACAGGCGTAATATGTGCAGAGTGGAATTCCACCATGTCTGCCCAAGGTATATTGACTGATTACCGAGTAGGCCAAAATACCTCTGTAGCAATGGAAATTGATGACTCGCGGGGTGCGAACAGTGAAGTGAGCACATAGCAACCGTGCTTTCTGCAGCAGCGCATCCAGGTTGGCATAGTGGCTGAGAAATTGCTTTACCACCAGGTTGGGGACCTGAGTAATGCAAGACACGTGTGTGAGGTTGCCCCGGCATAGGGCCGCCACCAGGTTTGCACCATTATCGCACTGTTTTCCCTGGTTCCAGGTTCAGTGGAGACAGCCACTACTCAAACTCTGCCTGATTGTAGTGAGCCCTCACTGGGCAGTATGGAGATGAGGGGGATTCCCAATGCACTGCTGGAACATGTGTCTCATTAAGGCTACGTTCACATTAGCGTCATGCGACGCAGCGTCGTCGACGCACAACAATGCATGCGTCATGCGCCCCTATATTTATCATTGGGGACGCATGCGTTGCGTTGTCATGCGTTTTTGTGAAAACGCACGACGCATGCGTCGTTTCACCGCACCTGGGTGGCGTTGGAGATGCTACATGTTGCATTTTTGTAGCGTCTAAAAAACGCATGCATCGCACTTGCATCGCTCGTGCGTCGTCATTGCGTTACAATCTCCCATTGAAACCAATTGACAACGCACTTGCGTCGCGTGTGTGCGTCGTGCGTGCGTTGTGCGACGCATGCGTCGTTAAAAAAAATTTAACAAAAAAGTGTCTAGACAGTGTCTAGACAGTGAAAACAGTGCTAAAAACATCTCCCATATATAAAGAAAATGTTTGGATTGTTTGTCACTTCTGCTGCAGCATCTACAGGCAACACATCAGACCAGACTTCTTCTTTTCTTCATCTGCTGTCCAGAGATGTAAGTATAGAATGATTCTGTGCATTTTCTACATTATTTTGTAATTGTTTTTGCAAGTTGTGTATTATATTCTGCACTGTGGTTGTTTAAAGATATTGTTGTATTTTTAGTCTGGTTGTGATGTATGGCGTGGTATAGGATGGCGTTTCATTGTCTGCGGCCTTGATTATTGTTCTTTCCAGGATAGATTTTTCTTTTCCATTTATTGGTTTGGTGGTGTTTTTTTGTATTCAGTTGTGATGTTTTATTCTTGCGTTATATGAATATTATTGTCTCCGGCCATGTTGGTTTTATTGTAAAGTATGGTAGTATAGAATGATTCTGCGCCCCTTTTATTAAATGTAATAATTTTTATTGCAAGTTGTGTATTATGTTTTGCACTGTGGTTGTGTAAAGACATTGTTGTATGTTTCTGGTTGTGATGTATGGCGTTGTATGGCCTTTTATTGTCTCCGGCCCTGTCGGTTTTATTGTAAAGTATGGTAGTATAGAATGATTCTGTGCCCTTTTATTAAATGTAATAATTTTTATTGCAAGTTGTGTATTATGTTCTGCACTGTGGTTGTGTAAAGACATTGTTGTATGTTTCTGGTTGTGATGTATGGCGTTGTATGGCCTTTTATTGTCTCCGGCCCTGTCGGTTTTATTGTAAAGTATGGTAGTATAGAATGATTCTGCGCCCTTTTATTAAATGTAATAATTTTTATTGCAAGTTGTGTATTATGTTCTGCACTGTGGTTGTGTAAAGACATTGTTGTATGTTTCTGGTTGTGATGTATGGCGTTGTATGGCCTTTTATTGTCTCCGGCCCTGTCGGTTTTATTGTAAAGTATGGTGGTGTATCCAGGATTGCCGTTTCTGTCCTTAATTTTTGGGGGTTGTTAATTTTTTCCTTTCAAAAAACTATTGTGTTTTTTGGGTTGCTCCGTGCATACTGTACATTTTTTTAAACAAAACTCTCTTTTTGGATTACGACATAGGGTCTGCTGTGTATTTGTTTTGTTATCTTTAGGCTTTTGTTTACTCTGGCATTGTGTTGTCTCTGCCATTGTTTTTTTTAATCAATGTGGCAGTGTTGTTTGCTCAGTGTTCATTCAGTTGGAGTGCAATGTTCTTTGTGGTTGAAATGTAAATGTTTTTTTTTTTATATATATATTTTACTATGTTCCGCTGTATTGTGCATAGGATAAATTTTATTTTGTTCTTTATTTCAGAATTGCATTAGTAATGGCCAGCGACTCAAGCCACACCCCACCGCTGAGGAGTCCGGTGAGTACATGATCTACTATTGCTTACTATTCGCTGTCATTTGTAGATGGGTCACTCAACTTTTTGTAAACTATTTTACAGGCTTCTTCAAGTGAGGAGGAGAGCCAGGAGGAACAGAGCCAGTAGGAGCAGAGACCACGGGACCAAGCTGTGGTGGCAGGACGGCGAGTAAGTTTTTATGTCAAACCTATTCCTTTTTTTTCTTTAATTTTTTTGTTTTTGCGGGTATGGGGGGTGGTGGGAGGGGGGGGGGTGGAGGTGGTAGGTGGTGGAGGTGGTAGGTGGTGGTGGAGGAGGTAGGGACAACAATTTTTATCTTGCAAACATTACTATTTTCCTTTTATTCTAGGTTTCACAACGGGCCCATGATGACCCACTAGACATAGACCTGATGGTGGCATCCATACAGGAACGAGGCCCGTTGTGGGACAGCCGTGACCCCCGGCACGCGGACCAGGGCGTGTTGCGCCGTTTGTGGATTGAGGTGGCACAATCGCTGTGGGATGGCTTCGATAGCGCTTCCCCCACGTGCAAAGCTAAATTTCGTAAGTATTTTCAAAATGCTGCTGTGACCCATCATGCCAGGATACACAACCGTCTGTGATGTCTTCTATTGGGATTGCACACGGTTGCATTATCAATTTCAATATTTTCTCTCAAACTAATTTTTTTTTTTTTAATTTATACACAGTTAAACAATTGAAGACCAGATGGCCCTCCATGAAGGACCGTTTCAAGAGGGGCCTGAAAAAGGAGGGACAGATCCGTAGTGGTGCTGCAGCTTCAAGGACCATCTACAAATATAACCGTATTTTGCAGTTCTTGCGACCGGTCCTTGAAAGCAGAGAGTAAATATAGTACCTATGCACACACCTAGTTTTTAAAACATGCATATTCACGTACTATATTCCAGCCACATAGTTTATTGCCCAGCCATTTATTTTGGCAAGTCCGAAGTATAGAAATGAAGAAAAAAATTCAAGCTCACCGAGGCGTGAAAAGTTAAATATTCACTTCAATCATAAGCAGAGGATGAAACATCAGCACAATACAATAAAAACACTATCTACGCGTTTCAGGTTACAGGGAACATCAGACATCATGATTAAGGGTGCCCTATCACCTGAAACGCGTAGATAGTGTTTTTATTGTATTGTGCTGATGTTTCATCCTCTGCTTATGATTGAAGTGAATCAAGTATTTAGTTTTTACTTTTCACGCCTCGGTGAGCTCGAATTTTTTCTTCATTTTTGTTCTTCTCATGCTTGACACAGCGTCTCTGTGCTCCGAGCCTTCTGGGATTACTACTATGGTGAGCTTGACTTCCTCTTTTTTTTCCTGAAATACGAAGTATACAGAACACAGAAAGATAGTAGATTGGCCATGCCCGGGCAATATTTCATAGTGGAGTAGTATATTGCCCATCCAGGTGTATCCCAGATTTTTTTCAAAAAAAAGGAAAAATATAATAGACACGGCATACCTTCTACTCCAAGGCAGGTTATGTTCCCATGGTTGCTCAGCTCGCAGGACCTGTGATGACGTCTCGGTCACATGACCGTGACGTCATGACAGTTCCGACGATAAGCGTAATTGTCGGGCGTTACAAACGGCAAACATGGGTGACTATTTTGAAATAAATAAATGTATTATATTTTTAATATTGATGCGGCATATGCAATGTCAATATTAAAAATTGGTTAACATTAACGGCGGCAATGGATACCGCCGGTAAAGTTAATTAATGACAGGGGAGTATGCGGGTGACGGGCCTTCACTGCGGGGAATAAGAAGCGGGCATTTTAATCAGGCCTGTCACCCGCGCTGATTGGTCGCATCAGCCATGTCAGGCAGCTGGCCGGTTCAATCAGCAAACCGTTACGACTAACTGAACAAACCCTTAACAGTAATAGTGTGTGATGCAATGTTAAGTTTTACACAGGTGGTGACGAATGTGAAATGTTATATTTTGTATACTAATGGTTTCCTTATGTTTTCACAGAACACACAGCAGCACCCGCGAGACTGTCCGACCCTCTGGAGCGGTCCTTCGTGAAGCGCCATCTGAACCGTCGCAGCCATCCCACAGCGAGAGCAGGTCTGCACCACCACAATCTGGCGAACCGGCAGCCGGTCCATCAGATGTTCCCCTGGCCGAGGCCTCTGTCGCTCCTTCCTTCGGGTCTTCCCGACAGCGTCAGTGGGCCTCGGACAGGGCGATCCTGCCCGAATTATTACATTTGAGCACCGTATTCCAGAATGGTTTCAAGGCGCTGTGCGATAAAATGTCCAATATTGACCGGCGTCTTGAAACCATAGAATCAGAGCTCTCGAGGCCGGCCAAACATTTTTTTAGTGCCATTCAGAAGGGCATGGTTGAACATCTTACGCCGGAACTCCAGATTTCGGTGATGCAGGCCTGCAACAACGCATATGTCACTGCTCTGCAGCAGGCTCGGGTCATGCAGTCAGCGACTACAATGCCCACAGTACCATTGCTGGCTGCCATGGCTCCGACTCCTGCTGCAGAGCACCACCACAGAGCTCCGCGTGCCGAGGGCCACCGCCACCACCACCGCCACCACAGAACAGAGCCCCAAACTTCTGCTCCTGCCAGGCCTTCAAGGGCACACAGACGGGAAGCCGACCCACACCCAGAGGGAGAGAGGAGGAAAAAAAAGAAGAAGACGACAAGCACTACAACCTCGGCTATGGCTGCTCCCAAAACAAGCACCCAAAGTACCCAGCCTGGGTCTACCCGGAGCACACCCAGTACCCAGCCTGGGTCTGCACGGAGCACACCCAGTACCCAGCCTGGGTCTACAAGGAGCACACCAAGTACTCAGCCTGGGTCTACCCGGAGCAGGAGTAGCCAGCCAAGGACACTGGTCGTCCCTCCTCCTCCCTCACCTCCTGCGTTGGCAGTCTCGCCACCGTCAACTGGCTGGATTGATGTCGGCATCCTGTCTAGTGTAATAGAGTATGCTGGTTCCTCCCCCTCGTCCTCCTCCTCGGTCTCCTCAACACCCACCAAAAGTGGAGGATATCAATCCCCCTTAATCGCAGACATTGATACCCCATAACATTTACCCATTTCTTTTTTTTGTGTCCCAAATAAAATTGTTAATTTGTTCAAAAATACTGAGTTTTTATTGTCTATAATAAAGTTTGCACCAAATCGGTTTAAGTAGGTTGCCACTCATTTGAAAAGCCTCATCCCCAACCACAACAAATGGCATGGCCGGGCCTTCGGTGTTGGGAAGAGGTCGTGGCTGGGGGAAATTAAAATTGTTCTCGTATAATCTTCGGCCCATGTCAGACTCCTTAAATGTCCGTGAATCATTTGCACGGCCAAACGCTCCAATGTCCACAGCGAGAAACCTGCAGTCCGCACCTGCAATTGCCATGAGCACGGTGGAAAAGTATTTTTTATAATTAAAAAACAGAGATCCACTTCTTTTAGGCTTGGTAATCCTAATGTGCTTCCCATCCACGGCTCCAATACAGTTAGGGAAAGAACACACTTGTTCGAATTTTTGGGCGTTGGCCTGCCATAATTCTGTTGTAGGGATGGGTAAAAATTCCTCCCGGAGGTTGTCCCACAATGCGCGGCATGTGTCGGCAATAATACCAGAAAGTGTGGAGACTCCAATCCTAAACTGGAAATGCAGTGATCTCAAGATCTCTCCGGTAGCCAGGAAACTGACAAGAAGAAAAATAAATAAATATAATTAATTAAATTGTTATGAAAGAAATTTTCATTTTTGATTACAATCCCCCACCCCACAAAACCAAAACACGTTACTTTAAAAAATGGCAAGAACATATAAATCCTTCACATTGCATTACGTACCGTAGAGTCACCAGCAGACGTTCCTCGGGGGAAATTGCTTTACGGAGCTGCATGTCCTGCCTGGAAATGGCTCCTTCCACCAGACGCAGCAGATATCGGAAACTGTTTTGAGAGATCCTGGTGTACTCAAAGCATTTCTCCTGGTTGTCATTTAACTCGCCAAACAGACAATGGTAGGCTCCACGACTCTCTCGGACTTCCACTATAGGGTGTAGCCAAAAACGCCGACGACTCCTTCTCCGTAGTTTTTCTCTTTTCCTCTGTTCATGACAGGCAATACCATAAGCAATAGCAAGGGCAAAATCCAGCTCCATATTGAGGTAGATACTCTCCATGGGACGATCCATCTTGATGCTGTATGGTTGGAATAATCTATGCCGGGGTATATATACCACAATTCCATTATACCCACCCTCATCTACCCATTGGTGGTGGCATTATCTAGTGTCTAGACACTAGACCCACCCTCTTCTATTCATTGGTGGTATTATCTAGTGTCTAGACACTAAATTGTGTTGAAAGATGACATCATTGTTTGACAATGCATGCGTTGTAAAACGCTGTGTTTTTTTGAAAAACGCAACAAAAACGCACAAAAAACGCTGCGTTTTACGACGCATCCGTTCGACGCATGCATCAAAAATGGTGCGTTTTTGCGTGCATTTCAGTTGCGTCGTGCGTTGCGTCGGCGACGCTGCGTCGCATGACGCTAATGTGAACGTAGCCTAAGGGAGAGGTTGAGGGCGCAGGTGAAGGCCCTTGAGAAGGTGGAGGAGGCAGAAACAGTGGTGGAAGTGTTAGATACAGAGGTTTGTCCCACAAGCCTTGGGGATGTCAAGACTTGTGGAGCAGACCCTTCCCCGCCTGCCCCCACACCCACCACAGTCACCCAGTGCCCAGTCAGAGAGATGTAATGCCCCTCACCATGCTTGTTCATCCAGGTGTCAGTGTTGAAATACACCCTGTCAGACATACATTTTTTCAAGGAAAGGGTGATGTTATCTGTAGCATGCTGATTTAGTGCAGGTACAACTTTCTTGGCAACTGGTACTGGGGGACTGCAATGGCCACCAGCTTTTAAAAACCATCTGTATCCACCAAGCAGAAAGGCAAGATTTCTGTGGCCAACAGATTGGAAATGGTGAAGTTCAAGCTCTTATCTTTGGCATGTGTAAGAGGAAAAAATCTTTTATGTGACTACAACTGCGGGATCAAGGGCTGGCTGCTGTGCTGAGAGGGTGGAGTTGGATGAACACAACAAACTGCTGAACTGTGAGTTAGGTGCAGGTGGAGATGTTATGTTGGATTGAGAAAGATGTGGTGTGCTCGGTGTCTAAGTTCGATTAAAAACAGTAGGCATGTCCACTTCCGTACACCTGACGAGCTCTCCCTCACCCCAACTTTAGTGGGTAAACAAGTGGACGTTCTGCTGCTGGAGACCTATGTGATAACATTTTTCACAGTGATGGAGGAGGTATAGAAAGCAGATGTGGTTGATGGGGTGGCCGGTGGTTGGTGAGGCCCACTAAGCCGCATTTTAGCGCAATGAGATTCCCAGACTAATGCATGTTGATCGCACATGTGACATGTGCCGGATCATGCATGTAGTAGTCAAATCTTTGGAATTTTTGCCTCTACTGAGTCATTTTTAACAAAATTGGCAGATAATGTGAGTGGGGTCATTCTTTGCATTCTCAAAAAAGGACCAGGCTAGGCAACCCTTGTCACCCCTGCGAACTGCAGACCCACTACCGCTGCCGTCTACAGTCAGAGTTGTGGCTGAGGATGCAGTGCTTGTCATGGTTGCATCACTCTGTGTCTATTTCTTCCGGCCCAAGATCCAACTGAAAAAATTTGGGGCATTGGTGCAGATGCTTTCCTCCTTTTGAGTCTGTGAAGCTTTGGAGAAGACCTCTTATGCCCATGGAACATGTGTGAACATGAACATGTGTGAACAGCTGTGGATCTGTGGTTTCCCACAGTCAGTTGGAGAGTTGTGACATAGATCGAAGCAAGGGTCATTGGGGCACCATCTCTGAGGACTGTAGTTTGTGTGATCTTAAGGTGGAGGAAGAAGAGGTGAAGCAATATGATGCAGTGCTTGCCATCAAGTGGAGCACATGCTCTTTCTGGCCCTCATATATAAGGTATACTGCTGTGCAGCTGCCAAAGACAGGGAGTCGAGTAGCCCATCCAGTAACAGAAGATGTCTGTGGTCTTTGGATAGGATGAGCTGACGTTTGTTCAGTAGATCTTTCAGTAACATTACCACCTACCCCACGTACCCCTTGAAACCAAGCCTATTCCCCCTTCCACCATGACCTCACTTTTCCCATACATGTTGAATGTACTCTTTTCCTCTTTTAACCAGCTGTTTGACAACACTAGGCCCAGACCTGTCAATCACCAGTCACTAAATTAAAAATACCATCAGTATTTATTGGCTGAGATAGTGTGGTTGGACCATAGAATTACCACAAAAGATTTATATGCTGAAATGGGGACTGGTGGCTGGACCACAGAATTTACACAAATGATTTAAAATGATGAAATGTGTACTGATGGCAGGACAACAGAATTAGCACAAAGGATGTAGATGCTGAAATTTGAACTGGTGGCAGGACCACAGAGTTAGCACAAAAGATTTATATCCTGAAAGGTGGACTAGTGGCTGGACCACAGAGTTAGCACAAAATATTTATATGCTGAAATGTGGACTGGTGGCTGGACCACACAATTAGCACAAAGGATTTAGATGCTGACATGTGAACTGGTGGCGGGACCACAGAATTAGCACAAAAGATTTATATGCTGAAATGTGGATTGGTGGCTGAACCACACAATTAGAACAAAGGTTTTAGATGTTGAAATGTGGACTGGTGGCGGGACCACAGAATTAGCACAAAAGATTTATTTGCTGAAACGTGGAATGGTGGTGAGACCACGCAATTAGCAGAAAGGATTTAGATTCTGAAATGTAGACTGGTGGTTGGACCACACAATTAGCAATTCAGCTTTATATGCTGGTGTGTCGATTTCACACAATATCCAATTTATTTAGACTAGCTGAGAATTAACCACCTAGCTAACTATCTGACTACTTGCAAAAGCCTCACTATGCTGTTACAGTCACTAATTGGCACCGAAGCCACATGTCCACTTTTTATTTGGATAGGGATATGTGACTTCAGCAGCCCATGACACAAACCCTTGTGTCTGGATGTGGTGGATGGTTTCTGCGCCCTGATTGGCTACCAGAATCTTCACACATTAAGTTAATAAAAAAAGAAAAAAAAACAGTCTGTTGCTTCTCTGACCTCTCCCCACCCCCTCCTTTCATTAAACACGTCCCCTCGCTTATCATACAGCACAACTAACCTAGTTAAAGACCTAACAAAAGCATTAGTGTAAACTCGATCATTTACTGGACTTTGACCGAATTTTGCAGATTTTGAGAAAAATGCTTGGGAATCTGAAAATGAATCTGAATGTGCAACATTCGTGCCAAATTAGACATTGGAGAACATTTTCTGAACAAGTTCGCTCATCTCTAGACATAACGCGTCAACGTGTCGTAAATAGTGTTGAGCATTCAAATACTGCAAATATCGGGTATCGGCCGATATTCGCTGTATCGGAATTCCGATACCGAGTTCCGATACTTTTGCGATATCGGATACCGGAATCGGAAGTTGCTATAGTGCAATTATGCACTAGAATGGAGTGTGGGCGGTGCGTGGGCGGAGACTGCGTGGGTGTGTGTGTGGGCGGGGTCTGTGCGTGCCTGCCGGGGCTCTATGCGGGCTGCCGGGGGTCTGTACGGGCCTGCCGGGGCTGTATGCGGGCCTGCCGGGGCTGTATGCGGGCCTGCTGGGGCTCTATGTGGGCCTGCCTGGGCTCTATGCGGGTCTGCCGGGGCTGTATGCGGCGTGCCGGGTCTCTGTGGGGCGTGCCAGGTCTCTGTGCGGCGTGCGGGGTCTCTGTGCGGTGTGCGGGGTCTCTGTGCGACGTGCTGGGTCTCTGTGCATGTGTGCAGGCATCGCCCGATGGGACTACAAGTCCCATCGGACGATGCCTGCTACACTGACAGTGATTGACACATTAGCCAATGATGAGACAGTAGTAGTCCATCATCCTGCTAATGTGTTGAATGAAAAAAAAAAAAACAACACATACATACTCCATACATACTCCATAGAGTACATACATATAGACATACAGCACATTAAACATAGAGTTCATACTCACTATTACGTGTCACTTTGTTCCCCGAAGCCAGTGTCAACCTATAAAAAAGATGAAAATAACAAACAACCAATATACTCCCTGTCTGCAGAAATCTACGAGTGTCCCACGATGATCTCCCGTGGAGAACAGCAGCAACAGCTGTTGCGACCGCTCTCCAGGGGCTCCAGAAACACAATGACGGGAGGAAGGTATCTTTCCACACTGTATTCCTCCACCGCTGTAAAAAAAAGTCCCTAGTCTCACTTATGGCATTGCTGGGTGAGAAATTTTCCCACGCAGCAATTGCCATAAAGTGACACTTTGAACTTTAGCAACCTCAGTGATGCACTGCAGGAGCCATTGTCTCCTGTTAGTGTGTCACTGAGGGTCCTATAGAGCAGTGACATCACCCGATGTCACTGTTCTATAGGGGAGATCGTCGTGGGACCCTCGTTATTAATTGGACTACGGCGGACAGGTAGTATACGGTTTATTATTTTACATTTTTTGCAGGCGCTGAAGTATGGTAAGTATGGTTAAATGAAGAATATTAAAATACTTTTTTCCTAATGTGTGCCTGTTTTATTAACCCTTTCTTACTATTGGATTAATAATGGATAGGCGTCTTATTGACACCTCTCCGTTATTAACCCGGCTTAATGTCACCTTACAATAGCAAGGTGACATTAGCCCCTTATTACCCCAAATGCCACCACTACACGGGAGTGGGAAGAGAGGGGCTAAGTGCTGGAATTGGCGCATCTTAATCTTTTTTACAGGTTGACACTGGCTTTGGGGAACAAAGTGACAAGTAATTTTGAGTATGAACTCTATGTTTAATGTACTGTATGTCTTGTCTACTGTATATGTATGTACTGTATGGAGTATGTATGGAGTATGTATGGAGTATGTATGGAGTAGGTATGTGTTTTGTTTTTTTTTTTCATTCAACACATTAGCCAGATGATGGGAACACTACTGTCCCATCATTGGCTAATGTGTCAATCATTGTCAGTGTAGCAGGCATCGTCCGATGGGACTTGTCCCATCGGACGATGCCTGCACACACGCACAGAGACCCCGCACGCCGCACAGAGATGCCGCACAGAGACCCGGCACGCCACATACAGCCCCGGCAGGCCCGCATACAGCCCGGCAGCCCGCATACAGCCCCGGCAGCCCACATACAGCCCCGGTAGGCCCGCATACAGCCCCGGCAGCCCACATACAGCCCCGGCAGGCCTGCATACAGCCCTGGCAGGCCCGCACAGACCCCGCCCACACACACAGACACGCACAGTGTCCGCCCACGCACCGCCCACACTCTTCCCCCCTCCAGAACAGAATGTAGAAGGACAGAAAGGGCTTATTTACATTCCGATATTTGTGTCCCATTGACTTGCATTGGTATCGGGTATCGGTATCGGCGATATCCAATATTTTTTGGATATCGGCCGATCCAATCCGGTACTGATACTTCTGGATATCGGAAGGTATCACTCAACACTAGTCGTAAAGCATTTTCCTCCTGAAAATCTCTGCAAGTTTGCGGACGTCTTGCGGACATACACTGACAGGAGGAAATTGACCAAGTTAATAACTGGCAAAAAGTGGGTGTAAAAATGAATCTCATAACTATAGCATGGATCTATATAATATACAAGGTTTACACAAGAACAAATCGAATACATGTAGGGGTTTAGTAAAATTTAGAGTAGGTCCTCGTGTTGACATCCCAGTACTGAATGATCCCTTTTCTCTGTACTTTTTCAGCCTCTATCTATGGATAGAACATTTTTGCGAAAGGTTCTCTGAAAAATTGAAAAGAACATGGCTAGGAGTATTTTTTTCTTCTTGCAGATGGGATTCTATAATTTCTCTGACATCTCCAGTGATGTTTTAATACTCTTTAATGAGGAATTACCTTTTAAGCCCCAAAATTGAGCGTAACCAAGAGTCTCACAATTGTACGCCAAGACACAGAACTATACAATATACAAGGCATGCTTTACAAGTGAAAAGCAGAATAAACTTAGGTTAATTTGGGGATCAGGTAAATTCACAGTAGGTTCTCATTGTCCTTAGTGGTAATATCAGCAATATCAACATCTCAAAACTCTATAAACTCAGATCTGTTTATTTTTTTGCCCCCGAAAAATATCTACATTTTTATGCACAATAGATCCTATCAAAATGGAAAGGCTATGGCTATGGATTTCTTTTCTCTTCTTTCAGAAGGGTTTCTATTGCCTTGTCCAACATCCCCAATCATGGTTTAACCCCTTAGCGACCGCCGATACGCTTTTTAACGGCGGCCGCTAAGGGTACTTAAACCACTGGAAAAAGTAAATTTACTGGAAAAAGTAAATAGCGCCCCCCAGAGTCGGATTTTCTCCGGGGTCTCGGCTGCCGGGGGTAGCCGAGACCCCAGAACACATGATTCGGGGTTTTTTTTACCAACCCCGCTTTTGCGATCGCCGGTAATTAACCGTTTACCGGCGATCGCAAAAAAAAAAAAAAACGCGATTTCTTTTTAATTTCCCTGTCCTCCAATGTGATCGCACATCAGAGGACAGAGAAAAGGGGTCCCCGATCACCCCCCGATACTCACCTGTCTCCCCCGGTGCTCCTCGGGGCGCCAGCCCGCCGGACCCGGGAGAATCTTTGGGGTCTCGGCTACATGGGGTAGCCGAGACCCCAAAGAGCATGATTGGGGTCGGTTTTACCGACCCCTGTTTTGCGATCGCCGGTAATTAACTGTTTACCGGCGACCGCAAAAAAAAAAAAAAGCAAAGTGTGATTCTCTGTCCTCTGATGTGATCGCACATCAGAGGACAGAGAAATAGGGGGATTTGGGGACCCTATTATACTTACCGGTGTCCCTGGGTCCTCCTGCTGCTCCTCCTGGCCGCCGGTATCTTTTGGGCAAAAGAAAATGGTGGGCGCATGCGCAGTGCGCCCGCCATCTGTCTCCATCTGCCGGCCGGCAGGAGAAGAGCAGTTGGGGCTAAAATTAGGGTTAGGGTTAGGGCTAGGGCTAGGGTTAGGGCTAGGGTTAGGGCTAGGGTTAGGGTTAGGGTTAGGGTTAGGGCTAGGGTTAGGGCTAGGGTTAGGGTTAGGGCTAAATTTAGGGTTAGGGTTGGGGCTAAATTTAGGGTTAGGTTAGGGCTAAATTTAGGGTTAGGGTTGGGGCTAAATTTAGGGTTAGGGTTGGGGCTAAATTTAAGGTTAGGGTTGGGGCTAAATTTAGGGTTAGGCTTCTAACCCTAGGTCTAACCCTAGGTCGCAATGCATCGGCCCAACATACCGACGCACGTTGTGAAAATTGTGCACAACGTGGGCAGCGGATGCAGTTTTTCAACGCATCCGCTGCCCAATCTATGTCCTGGGGAGGAGGGGGCGGAGTTACGGCCACGCATGCGCGGTCAGAAATAGCAGATGCAAGGTACAAAAAAACGTTACATTGAAGGTTTTTTTTGTGCTGACGGTCCGCCAAAACACTGATCCAGTGCACGACGGACGCGACGTGTGACCATCCGTAACGATCCGTCGGCAATACAAGTCTATGGGCAAAAACGCATCCTGCGGGCACATTTGCAGGATCCGTTTCTTGTCCAAAACGACGGATTGCGACGGATGCCAAATGACAGAAGTGTGAAAGTAGCCTTAGGGCTAGGGTTAGGGTTGGGGCTAAAGTTAGGGCTAGGGTTGGGGCTAAGGTTAGGGTTAGAGTTGGGATTAGGGTTAGGGTTTGGATTAGGATTGGTACTAGGGTTAGGGTTGGCATTAGGGTTACGCTTGGGATTAGGGTTAGGTTTGGGATTAGAGTTAAGGTTAGGGTTGTGATTAGGGGTGTATTGGGATTAGGGTTAGGTTTGAGGTTAGGGTTGAGATTAGGATTAGGGGTGTGTTGGATTTAGGGTTTTGATTAGGGTTATGGTTAGGGTTGACATTAGGGTTGTTTTGGGGTAAGGGTTGTGATTATCGTTAGGGTTAGTGATTAGGATTATGGATCAGGTTGGGATTAGGGTTAGGGGTGTGTTGGGGTTAGGGTTGGAGCTAGAATTGGGGGGTTTCCACTGTTTAGGTACATCAGGGGGTCTCCAAACACGACAGCCAATTTTGCGCTCAAAAAGTCAAATGGTGCTCCCTCCCTTCTGAGCTCTGCCGTGCGCCCAAACAGTGGGTTACCCCCACATATGGGGCATCAGCGTACTCGGGATAAATTGGACAACAACTTCTGGGGTCCAATTTCTCCTGTTACCCTTGTGAAAATAAAAACATGGGGGCTACAAAATCTTTTTTGTGGAAAAAAAAATATTTTTTATTTTTATGACTCTGCATTCTAAACTTCTGTGAAGCACTTGGGCATTCAAAGTTCTCACCACACATCTAGATAAGTTCCTTGGGGGGTCTAGTTTCCAAAATGGGGTCACTTGTGGGGGGGTTACTACTGTTTAGGTACATCAGAGGCTCTGCAATCGCAACATAACGCCCACAGACCATTCTATCAAAGTCTGCATTCCAAAACGGCGCTCCTTTCCTTCCGAGCTCTGCCGTGCGCCTAAACAGTGGTTTACCCCCACATATGGCACATCAGCGTACTCGAGATAAATTGGACAACAACTATTGCAGTCCAATTTCTCCTGTTACCCTTGTGAAAATAAAAACTTGGGGGCTACAATATCTTTTTTGTGGAAAAAAAATATTTTTTATTTTCACGACTCTGCATTATAAACTTCTGTGAAGCACTTGGGCATTCAAAGTTCTCACCACACATCTAGATAAGTTCCTTTGGGGGTCTAGTTTCCAAAATGGGGTCACTTGTGTAGGGTTTCTACTGGTTAGGTACATCAGGGGCTCTGCAAACACAACATAACGCCCGCAGACCATTCTATCAAAGTCTACATTCCAAAACGGCGCTCCTTCATTCCGAGCTCTGCCGTGCGCCCAAACAGTGGTTTACCCCCACATATGGGGTACCAGCATACTCAGGACAAATTGGACAACAACTTTTGGTGTCCAATATCTCTTGTTACCCTTGTGAAAATAAAAACTTGGGGGCTAAAAAATCTTTTTTGTGGAAACAAAAAATATTTTTTATTTTCACGACTCTGCATTCTAAACTTCTGTGAAGCACTTGGGCATTCAAAGTTCTCACCACACATCTAGATAAGCTCCATGGGGGGTCTAGTTTCCAAAATGGGGTCACTTGTGGTGGATTTCTACTGTTTAGGCACATCAGGGGCTCTCCAAACGCGACATGGCGTCCGATCTCAATTCCAGCCTATTCTACATTGAAAAAGTAAAACGGCACTCCTTCTCTTCCAAGCTCTGCGGTGCGCCCAAACAGTGGTTTACCCCCACATATTGTGTATCGACATACTCAGAAGAAATTGCTACACAACTTTTGTGGTCTAATTTCTCCTGTTACCCTTGTGAAAACAAAAATTTGGGGGCAAAAATATCATTTTTCTAGAAAAAATGTGATTTTTTATTTTCACGGCTCTACGTTATAAACTTCTGTGAAGCACATGGGGGTTCAAAGTGCTCACCACACATCTAGATAAGTTCCTTAAGGGGTCTAGTTTCCAAAATGGTGTCACTTGTGGGGGGTTTCCACTGTTTAGGCACACTAGGGGCTCTGCAAACGCAACATGGCGTCCGATCTCAATTCCAGACAATTCTACATTGAAAAAGTAAAACGGCACTCCTTCCCTTCCAAGCTCTGCGGTGCGCCCAAACAGTGGTTTACCCTCACATATGGGGTATCGACATATTCAGGAGAAATCGCACAACAACTTTTGTGGTCTAATTTCTCCTGTTAACCTTGTGAAAATAAGAATTTGTGGGCGAAAAGATCATTTTTGTGTAAACAAAAGCGATTTTTTATTTTCACGGCTCTACGTTATAAACTTCCGTGAAGCACTTGGGGGTTCAAAGTGCTCACCACACATCTAGATAAGTTCCTTAAGGGGTCTAGTTTCCAAAATGGTGTCACTTGTGGGGAGTTTCCACTGTTTAGGTACATCAGGGGCTCTCCAAACGCGACATGGCGTCCAATCTCAATTCCAGCCAATTCTGCATTGAAAAAGTCAAACGGCGCTCCTTCACTTCCAAGTTCTGCGGTGCGCCCAAAAAGTGGTTTACCCCCACATATGGGGTATTCACGTATTCGGGAGAAATTGCATAACAAAATTTATGGTTACATTTCTGTTTTTACACATGTGAAAATAAAAAAATGGTTCTGAATTAAGATGTTTGCAAAAAAAAGTTAAATGTTCATTTTTTCCTTCCACATTGTTTCAGTTCCTGTGAAGCACGTAAAGGGTTAATAAACTTCTTGAATATGGTTTTGAGAACCTTGAGGGGTATAGTTTTTAGAAAGGTGTCACACTTTGTTATTTTCTATCATATAGACCCCTCAAAATGACTTCAAATGTGATGTGGTCCCTAAAAAAAATGGTGTTGTAAAAATGAGAAATTGCTGGTCAACTTTTAACCCTTATAACTCCCTAACAAAAACAAATTTTGGTTCCAAAATTGTGCTGATGTAAAGTAGACATGTGGGAAATGTTATTTATTAACTAATTTTCGTGACACATCTCTCTGATTTAAGGGCTTAAAAATAGAAAGTTTGAAAATTGCAAAATTTTAAAAATTTTCGCCATATTTCCGTTTTTTTCATAAATAATCGCAAGTAATATCGAAGAAATGTTACCACTAACATGAAGTACAATATGTCACGAAAAAAACATCTCATAATCAGCGGGATCCGTTGAAGCGTTCCAGAGTTATAACCTCATAAAGTGACAGTGGTCAGAATTGTAAAAATTGGCTCGGTCATTAAGTACCAAATTGGCTCTGTCACTAAGGGGTTAAGACTCTTTTTGTTGGGCATTAAATAGCAAAAAAAGGAAACATTTATATTTATAGACCTTAGAATGCAATGACATAAACCAATATTTTAAATGTAACAATACTAAAACATTAAAACAACAAAAATTTTGATAGTTCAGTTATTTCTGATCCTGATATTAAAGCTAACATCAGTTATAGCTAGTGTTGAGCATTCCGATACCGCAAGTATCGGGTATCGGCCGATATTTGCGGTATCGGAATTCCGATACTGAATTCCGATACTTCCCGCGTATCGGATACCGGAATCGGAAGTTCCCAGAATTCAAATTGAACGCAGCAGCCAATGAGGAATGAATGAAAGTGTGGGCACATCCTGTTTAGCATGGTGGGCATGTAAGTACTGGCAAGGCTTGGATTGGCTGCTGAAATGATGTCACTCTGCACTATAAAAAAGCGCTGCCGCCATTTTGCGCTCACTCTGCTGTGATTTCAGTTAGGGACAGGACGCTGTGTTCTAACTGAGGGCCAGTTGAGCTAGCTAATTGCTTTATTTTCCTTTCCAAAGGCTAATTTAGCAAAACGCTGTGTGTTCTTCACTGTTCACCTTGCTCTTGCCTTGCAGCGCTGTTTTAACAGCGTTCTGCAAGGTCTCTGTGTGTGTGTGTGTGCAGCTCACTCTGTAGTCTGTGTGCAGCCATATACCCGGTTGTATTCAGCTCAGGGGGGGTTCACACTGCCTCACACAGTTGTTCTTTTTTGCTCTTAGTGCAGCCTGCTGCACATTTTTTCTCAAATTTCCTATTAGTGTTTTTCCACCAGTCTCCAGCTCTATTGTGGAAAAACACTACATAGGATAACCTAGAGGGGGGTTTTTGGGCCTTGCAGCGCCGTTTACGGCTGTCTGCACGGTCTCCGTGTGAGCCCAGCTCGCCCTGTAGTCTGTGTGCAGCCATAGCCGGTTGGATTCAGCTCAGGGTTCGTTACTGGCTCATACCTTGAGAAAAATTTTCCTTTTTTTCAAATAGTGCAGCCTGTTTAAAATTTGAAAAAAAAAATTCCTATTAGTGTCTTTCCACTCGTATCCAGCTAAATAGTGGAAAAACACTATATAGGATAACCTAGAGGAGGGTTTTTTGGCCTTGCAGCGCCGTTTACGGCTGTCTGCACGGTCTCCGTGTGAGCCCAGCTCGCCCTGTAGTCTGTGTGCAGCCATAGCCGGTTGGATTCAGCTCAGGGTTCGTTACTGGCTCATACCTTGAGAAAAATTTTCCTTTTTTTCAAATAGTGCAGCCTGTTTAAAATTTGAAAAAAAAAATTCCTATTAGTGTCTTTCCACTCGTATCCAGCTAAATAGTGGAAAAACACTATATAGGATAACCTAGAGGAGGGTTTTTTGGCCTTGCAGCGCCGTTTACGGCTGTCTGCACGGTCTCCGTGTGAGCCCAGCTCGCCCTGTAGTCTGTGTGCAGCCATAGCCGGTTGGATTCAGCTCAGGGTTCGTTACTGGCTCATACCTTGAGAAAAATTTTCCTTTTTTTCAAATAGTGCAGCCTGTTTAAAATTTGAAAAAAAAAATTCCTATTAGTGTCTTTCCACTCGTATCCAGCTAAATAGTGGAAAAACACTATATAGGATAACCTAGAGGAGGGTTTTTTGGCCTTGCAGCGCCGTTTACGGCTGTCTGCACGGTCTCCGTGTGAGCCCAGCTCGCCCTGTAGTCTGTGTGCAGCCATAGCCGGTTGGATTCAGCTCAGGGTGCGTTACTGCCTCATACCTTGAAAAACAATTTCCTTTTTTTCAAATAGTGCAGCCAGTTTAAAATTTGAAAAAAAAAATTCCTATTAGTGTCTTTCCACTTGTATCCAGCTAAATAGTGGAAAAACACTATATAGGATAACCTAGAGGAGGGTTTCTTGGCCTTGCAGCGCCGTTTACGGCTGTCTGCACGGTCTCCGTGTGATTTAAACTAGCTCTGTAGCCCGATCTGCACCAAAAAAAAGGTTAAGTTCACCAAACACAACTTACACTTGTGTAGGCCACATTTGAAAAATAATAAAGTTTAGTCCACAATTTACAACATTAGTGTTTCTTACACCTGTTAGGAGGAGCATTACAGGAATAAGCACACTAAGGCCTTAGTACTTTTCTGCTTATCTTTATCTGTCAACCAAGATGAAGAGGGCAGGGAGTAAGGCACGTGGGCGTGGGCGCGGAGCAGGGAGAGGAGCAGGGAGAGGACGTGGTGATTCTGTGCCTGCTGCGGGCGCCGGTGACTCGTCGTCACTCAGTTTCAGCAGGGAACAGTCCTTCATGCGCAGCTTTGTCGGAGAGCGCCGTGCACCGCTGCTGCGTGAAGACCAAATTGAAGCCGTTGTCGGGTGGATGGCAGCTAACGCCTCGGCATCGACTTCAGTTAGTGCCACATCCTCTCAGGCACAGAGCACTGGAGAGCAGCCATCTGTCTCTTCACCACCTGCCAAATTGGCCAGGCAGTCAGAGAGCCCAGGACAGGAGCCGTCTCTACTTCTGTTCTCTGAATCTCTTGGCTTGGAAACAGGGGGCCAGCCAAGCAGCATTGGAGAAATGGAAGAAGAGGCAGTGTGCAGTGATGCCCAACACCTTTTTCTCTCTGACTCTGAAGAGGCAGGTGGGCCAGTGCCTCCGGTGACCACAGCGCAGTACGCATCTGATGATGAAACTCAGGTGCCGCTTTCTCGTGCGTACTGTGCTGCTGAGACTACCCAGGAGGAGCAGTTGGTGGCAGAGGGTAGTGGAGATGATGAGGTCCTTGACCCATCGTGGCGTGAGGAACAGGAAGGTGGTGGGAGCAGCTCAGAGGAAGAGCTTCCTCTTACGGGCCAAAGAGGGAGAGGGAGGGGGAAGACTGCGGAGCCTGTAGCCTCCACTTTGGCACCCGTTAGGAGCCTGTCTCTTTCCAAAGCCAAAAAGGGCGCTCCCAAGACTTGCAGTGCCTGGTCCTTTTTTGACACAGTTGCAGATGACATTTGTTTTGTCAAATGCAAGCTGTGTCATCATAAAGTAAAAAGAGGGAAAAATGTCAGCAACCTCAATACCACAAATATGTGGAAACATGTGCGGACCAGGCACGCGGTGGAGTTACAGAAACACACTGAAGATGTAGGCCAACCAACAGCGGCAGCTACCACCTCTTCAGCTCGTGTTGCCTCTTCCTCCAGCTCACGCACAGCTGGTTTGGCTTCCTCCCAGAGACCTTGTGTAATTCCACCCACAGCACCACCTTCCCAGTCATCCTCACACTCCCAGTCTACTCTACAGCCATCGGTAGTACAGGCATGGGAGAAAAGGCGGGCATTCTCGGCCAACCACCCCCGAGCACAGGCTCTGAATGCAGGCATTGCCAAACTGTTGTCCCTGGAAATGCTCTCGTTCAGGCTGGTGGAGACTGACAGCTTCCGTGACTTGATGGCATTGGCAGTCCCACAGTACAAGGTGCCCAGCCGCTTTTACTTCAGCAGGCAGGCTGTCCCTGCCCTGCACAGGCATGTTGAGGCAAACATAAAACATGCACTACTGAACGCCGTCAGTAGCAAGGTCCACCTCACCACCGATGCGTGGACCAGTCAGCATGGACAGGGGCGATATGTTTCCCTCACTGCCCATTGGGTTAATGTTGTTGAGCCAGGTACAGATCGTGCGAGTGGCGCAGGACGTGTCCTGCCCACTCCAAGGATTGCAGGAATCCAGTCTGTACGCATCGACTCCTCCTCTTACACCAGTTCCTCTGATTCCTCTCTGCAGGATCCGTCACAGTCCACCTCCACATGGACCCGTGAACGTTTACCTATGACCGACATGAGCACAGCCGTGGCCAAACGTCAGCAGGCCGTCTTGAAACTAGTTTCATTGGGGCATCGAAGCCACACAGCGCAGGAGCTCTGGAATGCCATCAAGCAGGAGAGCGATGTGTGGTTACTGCCAGCGAATCTCCAGCCAGGCATGGTAGTGTGTGACAATGGCCGAAATCTGGTGGCAGCTTTGGCCCTTGGCAACCTCACTCACATCCCATGTCTGGCACATGTGCTCAATTTGGTTGTGCAGAGTTTTCTGAGGGACTATCCGGATCTTGATGCCCTGCTGCACAAGGTCCGCCTAGAGTGTGCTCACTTGCGGCGTTCCAGCTTGGCCAGATCCCGCATTGCTGCTCTGCAGCGCCGATTCCGCCTTCCGGAACACCGCATCATATGTGACCTACCTACCCGGTGGAATTCCACGTTACATATGTTGGAGCGGTTGTGTGAGCAGCAGCAAGCAGTTATGGAGTACCAGCTGCATCAGGCGCAAAGAAGTCGCAGTCAGCGCCGATCAGACTTCACAACCACAGAGTGGGCCACTATGAAGGACGTCTGCCAGGTTTTGCGTCCTTTTGATTATTCCACGCGGATGGCAAGTGCAGATGATGCACTAGTCAGCATGACTGTCCCCCTTATCTGCCTGCTTCAGCAAACTTTGCAAGGGTTAAGGGATGATGTGGTGGAAGAGGTGGAGGATGAGGAGTCACCTTTTCCATCAGCTTCTGGAGAGTCAGCGCCACGTGGTTCCTCACAAAGGGGTACGCAGGGGCCAATTTGTGAGGAGGATGAGGAGGAGTCAATGGAGGAGGAAGAGCTCCGTCCAGAGGAGGGAGCGACACAATTGTCCAGTGGTCAGTGTGTACAGCGAGGGTGGGGTGATGACGAGCGGGCAGAGATCATGTCTCAAGCAGGGGACAGCGTTTCTGGGCCGGTTGGCACTCTGCAGCACATGGTGGATTTCATGCTGCAGTGCCTGAGAAACGACCGCCGCATCGACCACATTCTCAACATGCCTGATTATTGGGTGTTCACCCTCCTCGATCCTCGCTACCGGGACAACGTCCAAAACCTCATCCCTGCGTTGACCCGGGAGCGTAAATTGCGGGAGTACCACGACACACTGGTGAATTCCATCATCTTCTCCTGTCCAACTGAGAGGAGTGCTGCTAGTGCTTTACAAAGCAGCTCAGTGCGTCGAGGCAGTGGGGGAGGCTCTGCCCAAAGAGGGAGCAGAAGCAGTGCCTCTGCCCAAGGCAAGCCCAGTATGGCACAACTCTGGCACACTTTTGTGTGCCCGCCCCAAATGTCTACACCATCACCGGCGGCTCCAGTCAGCAGGAGGCAACGGTTCCGTCAGATGGTGACAGACTACATGGCTTGCCCTCTTACTGTACTCCCAGACGGCTCTTCCCCGTTCAAGTTTTGGGTCTCTAAGCTGGATACATGGCCAGAGCTAAGCCAGTATGCATTGGAGGTGCTGGCTTGCCCTGCGGCTAGTGTCTTATCGGAACGTGTCTTTAGTGCCGCAGGTGGTGTACTAACAGACCGTCGCATGCGACTATCCTCCGATAACGTTGACCGGCTTACTTTCCTGAAAATGAACCAGGCCTGGATCTCGCAGGAATTTGCCACTCCTCTGCCTGATTAAGTAATTGGGTGTCATCCAGGTCTCCTGCTGTGTTCATCTTTCTACCACCTGAACTGCTATTCCTGGGCTCCAACACCGCCAGTTGCGGCTCAGAAGTGCAGGCTGCACAGTAAAAACATACGACCCAGTGTTATTGGGTTTCAGTAACGTCAGCTGATCCCCAGCTGTGTAGCCGGCAATGTGTCCTGCGACCGCCACGCTGGCACAACAACCTAAATGTAAGGGAACCTGTCCCCCCCCCCCCCCCCCGTCGTTTGTTACTGAAAGAGCCATCTTGTGCAGCAGTAATGCTGCACAAGGAAAAGGTAGCTCTTTTTTTTTAGCTCTTTGCACACGCAGAACTTAACACTTATAAAATGTGTTCACTGATACCGTTATACCGTCCCGGAGCTGGGACTTTCCTTCGTAATGTGACGCAGCACAGCCGTCATTCCTACCCCCTTGGTGCCATGCGCTGCCTCCTCAGCGTTGTTTTAAGCTGTCACGGAGCCTGCGCTGTTCTGTTATCCCTTGGGCATGCCCTATTTGCGCTGCCTGTCTTCTGACATAATTTGGTGTCAGGCTGGCTGCGCCTGTGCGGCCGCGGTGCCCGAGATCCCGCCTCGCAGTGTCTTCTGATTGAGTCACACTGCGGGCCTGGGATCCATGGGCATGCGCAGTGCATATCTTCCCCTCGGGCTCTCGCTCATTTCCCTCCGCCTTCTTTAGACTGTGCGCCGTCAGCTGATCCCTAGCATGCCACGGCCGTGACACCGCACAGTCTGAAGAAGAGGGAAGGAGGGGAGTGAGAGTCGAGGTTATGCACTGTGCATGCCCATGGTTCCAAGGCCCGCAGTGGGATTACGTTAGATGAGACTGCGAGGTGGGATCTGGAGCAGCGTGGACGCACAGGCACTGACAGCCTGACACCAAATTATGTCAGAAGACAGGCAGCGCTAATTGGGCATGGCCAAGGGCTAACAGAACAGCGCAGGCTCCGTGGCAGCTTAAAACAACGCTGAGGAGGCAGCGCACGGCATCAAGGGGATAGGAATGACAGCTGTGCTGTGTCCCATTACGAAGGAAATTCGCACCTCCGGAACGGTTTAACGGTATAAAGGGACACATTTTTAGTGTTTACTTCGGTGTTTGCAAGGAGCATAATTAAAAGAGCAACCTTTTCCTTTTGCATCCTTAGTGCTGCACAACATGGCTCTTTCAGCTACAAACGTCTTGGGGGGGGGGGTTAAAGGTTTCCTTTCAACTTGCTCCAATCAGGCTTCGGCCTACACTCTGTTCCTCTGCTCCTCCTGCTGTCCCTGGGCTCTAACACCGCCAGTTGGTGCCTGGAAGTGCTGTGTGCACAGTCAACAGTCGCTCCTCTGTTATTGGGGTTCAGTAACGTCAGCTGATCCCCAGCTGTGTGTGCGGCAATACCTCCAATCTGCTCCTCCTGCTGTCCCTGGGCTCTAACACCGCCAGTTGGTGCCTGGAAGTGCTGTGTGCACAGTCAACAGTCGCTCCTCTGTTATTGGGGTTCAGTAACGTCAGCTGATCCCCAGCTGTGTGTGCGGCAATACCTCCAATCTGCTCCTCCTGCTGTCCCTGGGCTCTAACACCGCCAGTTGGTGCCTGGAAGTGCTGTGTGCACAGTCAACAGTCGCTCCTCTGTTATTGGGGTTCAGTAACGTCAGCTGATCCCCAGCTGTGTATCCGGCAACGTGTCATGCGACCGCCACGCTGGCACAACTAAAATGTAAGGGGACCTGTCCCCCCCCCCCCCCTAGGCGTTTGTTACTGAAAGAGCCACCATGTGCAGCACTAATACTGCACAAGGGAAAGGTCGCTCTTGAAATTATGCTCCTTGCAAACGCTGAACTACACACTCATGTAATGTGTCCCCTCACACCGTCCAACCGTCCCGGAGGTGGGACTTTCCTTTGTAATGTGACACAGCACAGCCGTCATTGCTACCCCCTTGGCACCGTGCGCTGCCTCCTTAGCGTTGTTTGATTCCGTCATGGACCCTGCGCTGTTATGTTATCCCTTGGCCATGCACAGTTTGCGCTGCCCGTCCTCTGACATCATTTGTTGTCGTCCTGGCTGCGCCTGTGCGTCCACGCTGCCCGAAATCACACCTCGCAGTGTCGTCTAATGTGATCCCACAGTGGGCCTGGTATCCATGGCCATGCGCAGTGCATATACTAGCCTCTCACTCCCCTTCTTCACGCTTCTTCAGACTAGGCGGCGTCAGCTGATCCCTAATAGCATGCCACGGCCGTGACGCCGCACAGTCTGAAGAAGCAGGAAGGAGGTGAGTGAGAGGCGATGATATGCACTGCGCATGCCCATGGATCCCTGGCCCGCAGTGGGACTACATTAGATGACACTGCAAGGTTGGATCTCGGGCAGCTTGGACGCACAGGCACTGCCAGCCTGACACCTACATGATGTCAGAAGGCGGGCACCGCTAACTGTGCATGGCCAAGGGATAACATTACAGTGCGGGCTCCGTGACAGAACCAAACAACGTTGAGGAGGTGGTGCCCGGCACCAAGGGGGTTGGAATGACGGCTGTGCTGTGTCACATTACAAAGGAAAGTCCCACTTCCGGGATGGTTTGACGGTGTGAGGGGACACATTATATGAGTGTGTACTTCAGCGTTTGCAAGGAGCATAATTTTCGGAGCCACCATTTTCCATGTGCAGTATTACTGCTGTACAAGATGGCTCTTTCAGCAACAAATGCCTGGGGGGGGGGGGGTTAAAGGTTCCCTTTCAACTTGCTCCACTGCAGGCTTCGGCCTACACTCTGCTCCTCTTTGATTCCCTGGGTTTCAACACTGTCAGTTGCCACCTGGAAGTGTTGTCTACACAGAAAAAAACACTAGGTGATGTGTCAGTGGGGTTCAGCACCGCCAGCTGTTCCCCTGCTGTGTAGTCGGCAACGTGTCCAGCACAAGCCACGCTGGCACAACAGAACAAAAGCTGCCACCAGTGCAGGCTTCGGCCTACACTCTGCTCCTCTCCTCCTCCTGCTGACCCTGGGCTCAAACACCGCTAGTTTTTGCCCGGAAGTGCTAGCTGCACAGAGAAAAACACCAGCCAATGTGTTAGTGGGGTTCAGCAACGCCAGCTGTTCCCCTGCTGTGTAGCCGGCAACGTGACCTGCAAACGCCATGCAGGCACAGGAACTGAAATTAAAAGGGAACCTGGCCCCACCCCCCCAGGTGTTTCTATGTATAACAGCCACCTAGTACAGCAGTACTGCTGCATTTGTACAAGGTGGCTGACTTTTTCTCCTTGCCCACGTGGAACTCAACACGTACAAAATGTGTCTCATTGAGACCATTCCACTGTCCCTGAGGTGTGACTTTCCTTTGTAATGATACGCAGCACCCCCCTTGGTAGCGTTTCCCGTCTTTTGTCATCATGGTTAGCTGGCTGCGCCTGTGCATCCGCCCTGCTAGAAACAACGCCCCTCGTTGTCATATTTATTTTGTCAGCGAGGGTGTGGTTTATGGGCACGAGCAGTGCATATGTTCGCCTGTCTTAACTCATCTCCTTCCGCCTTCTTCAGACTGTGCGGCCTCCTGGCCGTGGTAGGCGATAAGGGATCAGCTGAGGCCGCCCAGTCTGGAGCCGGTGTAAGGACATGTGTAAGCGGCAAACCTATTTACTGCACAAGGCCACGAATCCCAGCCACGTAGTGTGATTGTTTGAAAACACACTGTGGGTCTGGGATTCATGTCCATCGCTAACCGCAACGGCCGACATGAAATGAGGTCAGAAGACAGGAAGCGCTCACAGCGCATGGCCAAGGGATCACAATAGCGCAGACTCCTGTACAGCAAATAACAACGCTCAGGAATCTGCGCCCAGTACCTAGGTGCAAATTTTGACACCTGTGCTGCGTCTCGTTAAAAAGACAAGTCACGCCTCCACAACTGTTTGACAGTATAATGGGCTAAATAGTGTACGTGTTTTAGTCAGCGTGTGCAAGGAGCAAAACAAATAGAGCAACCTTTTACTTGTGCAGCATTAATGCTGCACAAGGTGTGGCTCTTGTACCTTGCAACACCTGAGGGGGGGGGTTAAAGGTAACCTTTGAAATTGGTTCAACTAGGCTTCGGCCTACACTCTGCTCCTCTACTCCTCCTGCTGACCCTGGGCTCAAACACCGCTAGTTTTTGCCCGGAAATGCTAGCTGCACAGAGAAAAACACCAGCCAATGTGTTAGTGGGGTTCAGCACCGCCAGCTGTTCCCCTGCTGTGTAGTCGGCAACGTGTCCAGCACAAGCCACGCTGGCACAACCGACCAAAAGCTGCCACCAGTGCAGGCTTCGGCCTACACTTTGCTCCTCTCCTCCTCCTGCTGACCCTGGGCTCAAACAACGCCAGTTTCTGCCCGGACATGCTAGCTGCACAGAGAAAAACACCAGCCAATGTGTTAGTGGGGTTCAGCACCGCCTGCTGTTCCCCCGCTGTGTAGCCGGCATCGTGTCCAGCACAAGCCACGCTGGCACAACCGACCAAAAGCTGCCACCAGTGCAGGCTTCGGCCTACACTTTGCTCCTCTCCTCCTCCTGCTGACCCTGGGCTCAAACAACGCCAGTTTCTGCCCGGACATGCAATCTGCACAGAGAAAAACACCAGTCAATGTGTCAGTGGGGTTCAGCAACGCCAGCTGTTCCCCTGCTGTGTAGCTTGCAACGTGACCTGCAAACGCCACGCAGGCACATGAACTGAAATTGAAGGGAGCCTGCCCCCCACCCACAGGTGTTTCTATGTATATCAGCCACCTTGTACAGCAGTACTGCTGCATTTGTACGAGGTGGCTGACTTTTTCTCCTTGCCCACGTGGAACTCAACACGTACAAAATGTGTCTCATTAGAGACCATTACAATGTCCCTGAGGTGTGACTTTCCTTTGTAATGACACGCAGCACCACCCTTGTTAGCGCTGCCCGTCTTTTGACATCATTGGTTAGCTGGCTGCGCCTGTGCATCTCCCCTGCTCGAAACAACGGCCCTCGGTGTCTTATTTTTTTGGACAGCGAGGGTGTGATTGATGGGCATGTGCAGTGCATATGTTTGCCTGTGTTCACTCATCTCCTTCCGCCTTCTTCAGACTGGGTGTCCTCATGGCCGCGGCAGGCGATAAGGGATCAGATGAGGCCGCCCAGTCTGAAGCAGGTGTAAGGACATGTGTGAGCGGCAAACATATTTAGTGCACCAGGGCACGAATCCCAGCACCGCAGTGTGATTTTTTAAAAACACACTGTGGGTCTGGGATTCATGTCCATCGCTAACCGCAACGGCCGACATGAAATGAGGTCAGAAGACAGGAAGCGCTCACAGCGCATGGCCAAGGGATCACAATAGCGCAGACTCCTGTACAGCAAATAACAACGCTCAGGAATCTGCGCCCAGTACCTAGGTGCAAATTTTGACACCTGTGCTGCGTCTCGTTAAAAAGACAAGTCACGCCTCCACAACTGTTTGACAGTATAATGGGCTAAATAGTGTACGTGTTTTAGTCAGCGTGTGCAAGGAGCAAAACAAATAGAGCAACCTTTTACTTGTGCAGCATTAATGCTGCACAAGGTGTGGCTCTTGTACCTTGCAACACCTGAGGGGGGGGTTAAAGGTAACCTTTGAAATTGGTTCAACTAGGCTTCGGCCTACACTCTGCTCCTCTACTCCTCCTGCTGACCCTGGGCTCAAACACCGCTAGTTTTTGCCCGGAAATGCTAGCTGCACAGAGAAAAACACCAGCCAATGTGTTAGTGGGGTTCAGCACCGCCAGCTGTTCCCCTGCTGTGTAGTCGGCAACGTGTCCAGCACAAGCCACGCTGGCACAACCGACCAAAAGCTGCCACCAGTGCAGGCTTCGGCCTACACTTTGCTCCTCTCCTCCTCCTGCTGACCCTGGGCTCAAACAACGCCAGTTTCTGCCCGGACATGCTAGCTGCACAGAGAAAAACACCAGCCAATGTGTTAGTGGGGTTCAGCACCGCCTGCTGTTCCCCCGCTGTGTAGCCGGCATCGTGTCCAGCACAAGCCACGCTGGCACAACCGACCAAAAGCTGCCACCAGTGCAGGCTTCGGCCTACACTTTGCTCCTCTCCTCCTCCTGCTGACCCTGGGCTCAAACAACGCCAGTTTCTGCCCGGACATGCTAGCTGCACAGAGAAAAACACCAGCCAATGTGTTAGTGGGGTTCAGCAACGCCAGCTGTTCCCCTGCTGTGTAGCTTGCAACGTGACCTGCAAACGCCACGCAGGCACATGAACTGAAATTGAAGGGAGCCTGCCCCCCACCCACAGGTGTTTCTATGTATATCAGCCACCTTGTACAGCAGTACTGCTGCATTTGTACGAGGTGGCTGACTTTTTCTCCTTGCCCACGTGGAACTCAACACGTACAAAATGTGTCTCATTAGAGACCATTACAATGTCCCTGAGGTGTGACTTTCCTTTGTAATGACACGCAGCACCCCCATTGTTAGCGCTGCCCGTCTCCTGACATCATTGGTTGGCTGGCTGTGCCTGTGCGTCCCCCCTGCCCGACACAACGCCCCCCGTTGTCTCATATATTTTGACTGCGAGGGTGTGATTGATGGGCACGAGCAGTGCATATGTTCCCCTGTTTTCACTCCCCTCCTTCCGCCTTCTTCTGACTGTGCGGCCTCATGGCCGCGGCATGCGATAAGGGATCAGCTGAGGCCGCCCAGTCTGAAGCAGGTGTAAGGACATGTGTGAGCGGCGAACATATTTACTGCACAAGGCCACGAATCCCAGCACCGCAGTGTGACTTTAGGAAAAGCCACTGTGGGTCTGGGATTTATGGCCATCGTTAACCGCACCGGCCAACATGAAATGAGGTCATGAGACGGCCTGCACTAACAGGGTATTGCCAAGGGATAACACAAGAGCGCAGTTTCCTGTACTGCAAATAACAACGGTAAGGAATCTGCGCACAGCACCTAGGTGTAAATTTGTACACCTGTGCTGCGTCTCCTTAAAAAGACTAGTAGTCACGCCTCCACTACTGTTTGACAGTATAATGGGCTAAATAGTGTACGTGTTTAATTCAGCGTGTGCAAGGAGCAAAATTAAATAGAGCAACCTTTGACTTGTGCATCATTAATGCTGTTCAAGGTGTGGCTCTTGTACCTTGCAACACCTGAGGGGGGGGTTAAAGGTAACCTTTGAAATTGGTTCAACTAGGCTTCGGCCTACACTCTGCTCCTCTACTCCTCCTGCTGACCCTGGGCTCAAACACCGCTAGTTTTTGCCCGGAAATGCTAGCTGCACAGAGAAAAACACCAGCCAATGTGTTAGTGGGGTTCAGCACCGCCAGCTGTTCCCCTGCTGTGTAGTCGGCAACGTGTCCAGCACAAGCCACGCTGGCACAACAGAACAAAAGCTGCCACCAGTGCAGGCTTCGGCCTACACTTTGCTCCTCTCCTCCTCCTCCTGCTGACCCTGGGCTCTAACACCGCTAGTTTTTGCCCGGACATGCAATCTGCACAGAGAAAAACACCAGTCAATGTGTCAGTGGGGTTCAGCAACGCCAGCTGTTCCCCTGCTGTGTAGCTTGCAACGTGACCTGCAAACGCCACGCAGGCACATGAACTGAAATTGAAGGGAGCCTGCCCCCCACCCCCCCAGGTGTTTCTATGTATAACAGCCACCTTGTACAGCAGTACTGCTGCATTTGTACAAGGTGGCTGACTTTTTCTCCTTGCACACGTGGAACTCAACAAGTACAAAATGTGTCTCATTACAGACCATTACAATGTCCCTGAGGTGTGACTTTCCTTTTTAATGACACGCAGCACCCCCATTGTTAGCGCTGCCCGTCTCCTGACATCATTGGTTGGCTGGCTGTGCCTGTGCGTCCCCCCTGCCCGACACAACGCCCCCCGTTGTCTCATATATTTTGACTGCGAGGGTGTGATTGATGGGCACGAGCAGTGCATATGTTCCCCTGTTTTCACTCCCCTCCTTCCGCCTTCTTCTGACTGTGCGGCCTCATGGCCGCGGCATGCGATAAGGGATCAGCTGAGGCCGCCCAGTCTGAAGCAGGTGTAAGGACATGTGTGAGCGGCGAACATATTTACTGCACAAGGCCACGAATCCCAGCACCGCAGTGTGACTTTAGGAAAAGCCACTGTGGGTCTGGGATTTATGGCCATCGTTAACCGCACCGGCCAACATGAAATGAGGTCATGAGACGGCCTGCACTAACAGGGTATTGCCAAGGGATAACACAAGAGCGCAGTTTCCTGTACTGCAAATAACAACGGTAAGGAATCTGCGCACAGCACCTAGGTGTAAATTTGTACACCTGTGCTGCGTCTCCTTAAAAAGACTAGTAGTCACGCCTCCACTACTGTTTGACAGTATAATGGGCTAAATAGTGTACGTGTTTAATTCAGCGTGTGCAAGGAGCAAAATTAAATAGAGCAACCTTTGACTTGTGCATCATTAATGCTGTTCAAGGTGTGGCTCTTGTACCTTGCAACACCTGAGGGGGGGGGTTAAAGGTAACCTTGGAAATTGGTTCAACTAGGCTTCGGCCTACACTCTGCTCCTCTACTCCTCCTGCTGACCCTGGGCTCAAACACCGCTAGTTTTTGCCCGGAAATGCTAGCTGCACAGAGAAAAACACCAGCCAATGTGTTAGTGGGGTTCAGCACCGCCAGCTGTTCCCCCGCTGTGTAGCCGGCATCGTGTCCAGCACAAGCCACGCTGGCACAACCGACCAAAAGCTGCCACCAGTGCAGGCTTCGGCCTACACTTTGCTCCTCTCCTCCTCCTCCTGCTGACCCTGGGCTCTAACACCGCTAGTTTTTGCCCGGACATGCAATCTGCACAGAGAAAAACACCAGTCAATGTGTCAGTGGGGTTCAGCAACGCCAGCTGTTCCCCTGCTGTGTAGCTTGCAACGTGACCTGCAAACGCCACGCAGGCACATGAACTGAAATTGAAGGGAGCCTGCCCCCCACCCACAGGTGTTTCTATGTATAACAGCCACCTTGTACAGCAGTACTGCTGCATTTGTACGAGGTGGCTGACTTTTTCTCCTTGCCCACGTGGAACTCAACACGTACAAAATGTGTCTCATTAGAGACCATTACAATGTCCCTGAGGTGTGACTTTCCTTTGTAATGACACGCAGCACCACCCTTGTTAGCGCTGCCCGTCTTTTGACATCATTGGTTAGCTGGCTGCGCCTGTGCATCTCCCCTGCTCGAAACAACGCCCCTCGGTGTCTTATTTTTTTGGACAGCGAGGGTGTGATTGATGGGCATGTGCAGTGCATATGTTTGCCTGTGTTCACTCATCTCCTTCCGCCTTCTTCAGACTGGGTGTCCTCATGGCCTCGGCAGGCGATAAGGGATCAGATGAGGCCGTCCAGTCTGAAGCAGGTGTAAGGACATGTGTGAGCGGCAAACATATTTACTGCACCAGGGCACGAATCCCAGCACCGCAGTGTGATTTTTTAAAAACACACTGTGGGTCTGGGATTCATGTCCATCGCTAACCGCAACGGCCAACATGAAATGAGGTCATAAGACAGGAAGCGCTCACAGCGCATGGCCAAAGGATCACAAGAGCGCAGACTCCTGTACAGCAACTAACAACGCTCAGGAAGCTGCGCCCATGCAAAAAGGTGTTTTCGACACCTGTGCTGCTTTTCTTTAAAAAGACAAGTCACGCCTCCACTACTGTTAAACAGTATAATGGGCTAAATAGTCTACGTGTTGCATTCAGCTTGTGCAAGTAGACAAATTAATAGAGCAACCTTTTACTTGTGCAGCATTAATGCTGCAGAAGGAGTGGCTCTTGTTCTTTGTAACACCTGAGGGGGGGTTAAAGGTAACCTTTGAAATTGGTTCAACTAGGCTTCGGCCTACACTTTGCTCCTCTCCTCCTCCTCCTGCTGACCCTGGGCTCTAACAACGCTAGTTTTTGCCCGGAAATGCTAGCTGCACAGAGAAAAACACCAGCCAATGTGTTAGTGGGGTTCAGCAACGCCAGCTGTTCCCCCGCTGTGTAGCCGGCATCGTGTCCAGCACAAGCCACGCTGGCACAACCGACCAAAAGCTGCCACCAGTGCAGGCTTCGGCCTACACTTTGCTCCTCTCCTCCTCCTCCTGCTGACCCTGGGCTCAAACACCGCTAGTTTTTGCCCGGAAATGCTAGCTGCACAGAGAAAAACACCAGCCAATGTGTTAGTGGGGTTCAGCAACGCCAGCTGTTCCCCCGCTGTGTAGCCGGCATCGTGTCCAGCACAAGCCACGCTGGCACAACCGACCAAAAGCTGCCACCAGTGCAGGCTTCGGCCTACACTTTGCTCCTCTCCTCCTCCTCCTGCTGACCCTGGGCTCAAACACCGCTAGTTTTTGCCCGGAAATGCTAGCTGCACAGAGAAAAACACCAGCCAATGTGTTAGTGGGGTTCAGCACCGCCAGCTGTTCCCCTGCTGTGCAGCTTGCAACGTGACCTGCAAACGCCACGCAGGCACATGAACTGAAATTGAAGGGAGCCTGGCCCCCACCCCCAGGTGTTTCTATGTATAACAGCCACCTTGTACAGCAGTACTGCTGCATTTGTACAAGGTGGCTGATGTTTTCTCCTTGCCCACGTGGAACTCAACACGTACAAAATGTGTCTCTTTGAGACCATTCCACTGTCCCTGAGGTGTGACTTTCCTTTCTAATGATACGCAGCACCCCCCTTGGTAGCGCTTCCCGTCTTCTGACATCATTGGTTGGCTACTTGCGCCTGTTCGTCCGCCCTGCCTGAATAAAATGCTCCTCGTTGTCTTAATTATTTTGACTGCGAGGGTGTGATTGATGGGCACGAGCAGTGCATATCTTCGCCTGTCTTAACTCATCTCCTTCAGCCTTCTTCAGACTGTGCAGCCTCATGGCCGCGGCATGCAAGATGGGATCAGCAGAGGCCGCCCAGTCTGAAGCAGGTGTAAGGACGTGTGTGAGCGGCCAAAATATTTACTGCTCAAGGCCACGAATCCCAGCACCGCAGTGTGGCTTTATGAAAAGACACTGTGGGTCTGGGATTTATGGCCATCGTTAACCGCACCGGCCAACATGAAATGATGTCATAAGATGGGCAGCGCTAACAGGGCATTGCCAAGGGATAACACAAGAGCGCAGACTCCTGTACAGCAAATAACAACGCTCAGGAAGCTGCTCCAAGCACCAAGGCGTTATTTTGGACACCTGTGCTGCGTCTCATCAAAAAACCAAGTCACGCATCCACTACAGTTTGACTGTAGAATGGGGTAAATTGTGTATGTCTTTCATTCAGCGTGTGCAAGTAGACAAATTAATAGAGCAACCTTTCACTTGTGCAGCATTAATACTGCACAAGGTGTGTCTCTTGTACTTTGTAACACCTGAGGGGGGGGTTAAAGGTTTCCTTTGAAATTGGTTCAACTAAGCTTCGGCCTACACTCTGCTCCTCTCCTCCTCCTCCTGCTTCAACACGGGCTCTAACATCGCTAGTTTTTGCCCGCAAGTGCTAGCTGCACAGAGAAAAACACACGCCATTGTGTTAGTGGGGTTCAGCAACGCCAGCTGTTCCCCCAGTGTGTAGCCGGCAAAGTGTCCTGCAAACGCAACGCAGACACAAAGCTGCCTCCAGTGCAGGCTTCGGCCTACACTCATCTCCCCCTGCTTACCCTTTGCTCCAACACCGCTAGTTGGGGCTCTAGGAAGACAATCTTTAATAGGCAAGGCAACGCATCCGGGTTCCAGCACCGCCAGCTGGTTCTCGGCAGTGTTTTTGTCACAGGTACTCCCTCGTGCCAAGCCTGGTTTCAGCACCGTCAGCTGTTTCCGGGTTGTGTCAAGCTCACTGAGACACCTATGCTTGCCTCGTCGTGGTGCGGTCGGGTTAGCCAACTCCAGGGTGCCTCCAGTTTAGGAGCTTCCTATGTGGGCTGCGTGAACTGGTAGTCAAGGCTGGTTCTGTAGTGCCAGTAGGCCCAGCTCCCCCTGTAGGACTGTTGGGGTTCGGTAACTGCGGCTGCCTCGCGGCCTAGCTGTTCTCTCCTCTCCTGTGGACCTTCGGGTCCACCACCTGGTTCCAGCACCGTCAGCTGGTTCCGGGCCGAGCCTTTGGCTTAGGTGCCTCCTCCTGGGTATCCGAGTTCCGCCAACGCCAGGCGGTCCTTGGTAGTGCTTTTAAGCGCGGGCACCTACAGCTTAGTAACCGGGTTCCAGCACCGTCAGCTGGTCCTCGGTCGTGCCATTGGCTCTTGCACACTGGGGCAACGCATCCGGGTTCCAGCACCGCCAGCTGGTTCTCGGCAGTGTTTTTGTCACAGGTACTCCCTCGTGCCAAGCCTGGTTTCAGCACCGTCAGCTGTTTCCGGGTTGTGTCAAGCTCACTGAGACACCTATGCTTGCCTCGTCGTGGTGCGGTCGGGTTAGCCAACTCCAGGGTGCCTCCAGTTTAGGAGCTTCCTATGTGGGCTGCGTGAACTGGTAGTCAAGGCTGGTTCTGTAGTGCCAGTAGGCCCAGCTCCCCCTGTAGGACTGTTGGGGTTCGGTAACTGCGGCTGCCTCGCGGCCTAGCTGTTCTCTCCTCTCCTGTGGACCTTCGGGTCCACCACCTGGTTCCAGCACCGTCAGCTGGTTCCGGGCCGAGCCTTTGGCTTAGGTGCCTCCTCCTGGGTATCCGAGTTCCGCCAACGCCAGGCGGTCCTTGGTAGTGCTTTTAAGCGCGGGCACCTACAGCTTAGTAACCGGGTTCCAGCACCGTCAGCTGGTCCTCGGTCGTGCCATTGGCTCTTGCACACTGGGGCAACGCATCCGGGTTCCAGCACCGCCAGCTGGTTCTCGGCAGTGTTTTTGTCACAGGTACTCCCTCGTGCCAAGCCTGGTTTCAGCACCGTCAGCTGTTTCCGGGTTGTGTCAAGCTCACTGAGACACCTATGCTTGCCTCGTCGTGGTGCGGTCGGGTTAGCCAACTCCAGGGTGCCTCCAGTTTAGGAGCTTCCTATGTGGGCTGCGTGAACTGGTAGTCAAGGCTGGTTCTGTAGTGCCAGTAGGCCCAGCTCCCCCTGTAGGACTGTTGGGGTTCGGTAACTGCGGCTGCCTCGCGGCCTAGCTGTTCTCTCCTCTCCTGTGGACCTTCGGGTCCACCACCTGGTTCCAGCACCGTCAGCTGGTTCCGGGCCGAGCCTTTGGCTTAGGTGCCTCCTCCTGGGTATCCGAGTTCCGCCAACGCCAGGCGGTCCTTGGTAGTGCTTTTAAGCGCGGGCACCTACAGCTTAGTAACCGGGTTCCAGCACCGTCAGCTGGTCCTCGGTCGTGCCATTGGCTCTTGCACACTGGGGCAACGCATCCGGGTTCCAGCACCGCCAGCTGGTTCTCGGCAGTGTTCTTGTCACAGGTACTCCCTCGTGCCAAGCCTGGTTTCAGCACCGTCAGCTGTTTCCGGGTTGTGTCAACTTCACTGAGACACCTATGCTTGCCTCGTCGTGGTGCGGTCGGGTTAGCCAACTCCAGGGTGCCTCCAGTTTAGGAGCTTCCTATGTGGGCTGCGTGAACTGGTAGTCAAGGCTGGTTCTGTAGTGCCAGTAGGCCCAGCTCCCCCTGTAGGACTGTTGGGGTTCGGTAACTGCGGCTGCCTCGCGGCCTAGCTGTTCTCTCCTCTCCTGTGGACCTTCGGGTCCACCACCTGGTTCCAGCACCGTCAGCTGGTTCCGGGCCGAGCCTTTGGCTTAGGTGCCTCCTCCTGGGTATCCGAGTTCCGCCAACGCCAGGCGGTCCTTGGTAGTGCTTTTAAGCGCGGGCACCTACAGCTTAGTAACCGGGTTCCAGCACCGTCAGCTGGTCCTCGGTCGTGCCATTGGCTCTTGCACACTGGGGCAACGCATCCGGGTTCCAGCACCGCCAGCTGGTTCTCGGCAGTGTTCTTGTCACAGGTACTCCCTCGTGCCAAGCCTGGTTTCAGCACCGTCAGCTGTTTCCGGGTTGTGTCAACTTCACTGAGACACCTATGCTTGCCTCGTCGTGGTGCGGTCGGGTTAGCCAACTCCAGGGTGCCTCCAGTTTAGGAGCTTCCTATGTGGGCTGCGTGAACTGGTAGTCAAGGCTGGTTCTGTAGTGCCAGTAGGCCCAGCTCCCCCTGTAGGACTGTTGGGGTTCGGTAACTGCGGCTGCCTCGCGGCCTAGCTGTTCTCTCCTCTCCTGTGGACCTTCGGGTCCACCACCTGGTTCCAGCACCGTCAGCTGGTTCCGGGCCGAGCCTTTGGCTTAGGTGCCTCCTCCTGGGTATCCGAGTTCCGCCAACGCCAGGCGGTCCTTGGTAGTGCTTTTAAGCGCGGGCACCTACAGCTTAGTAACCGGGTTCCAGCACCGTCAGCTGGTCCTCGGTCGTGCCATTGGCTCTTGCACACTGGGGCAACGCATCCGGGTTCCAGCACCGCCAGCTGGTTCTCGGCAGTGTTTTTGTCACAGGTACTCCCTCGTGCCAAGCCTGGTTTCAGCACCGTCAGCTGTTTCCGGGTTGTGTCAAGCTCACTGAGACACCTATGCTTGCCTCGTCGTGGTGCGGTCGGGTTAGCCAACTCCAGGGTGCCTCCAGTTTAGGAGCTTCCTATGTGGGCTGCGTGAACTGGTAGTCAAGGCTGGTTCTGTAGTGCCAGTAGGCCCAGCTCCCCCTGTAGGACTGTTGGGGTTCGGTAACTGCGGCTGCCTCGCGGCCTAGCTGTTCTCTCCTCTCCTGTGGACCTTCGGGTCCACCACCTGGTTCCAGCACCGTCAGCTGGTTCCGGGCCGAGCCTTTGGCTTAGGTGCCTCCTCCTGGGTATCCGAGTTCCGCCAACGCCAGGCGGTCCTTGGTAGTGCTTTTAAGCGCGGGCACCTACAGCTTAGTAACCGGGTTCCAGCACCGTCAGCTGGTCCTCGGTCGTGCCATTGGCTCTTGCACACTGGGGCAACGCATCCGGGTTCCAGCACCGCCAGCTGGTTCTCGGCAGTGTTCTTGTCACAGGTACTCCCTCGTGCCAAGCCTGGTTTCAGCACCGTCAGCTGTTTCCGGGTTGTGTCAACTTCACTGAGACACCTATGCTTGCCTCGTCGTGGTGCGGTCGGGTTAGCCAACTCCAGGGTGCCTCCAGTTTAGGAGCTTCCTATGTGGGCTGCGTGAACTGGTAGTCAAGGCTGGTTCTGTAGTGCCAGTAGGCCCAGCTCCCCCTGTAGGACTGTTGGGGTTCGGTAACTGCGGCTGCCTCGCGGCCTAGCTGTTCTCTCCTCTCCTGTGGACCTTCGGGTCCACCACCTGGTTCCAGCACCGTCAGCTGGTTCCGGGCCGAGCCTTTGGCTTAGGTGCCTCCTCCTGGGTATCCGAGTTCCGCCAACGCCAGGCGGTCCTTGGTAGTGCTTTTAAGCGCGGGCACCTACAGCTTAGTAACCGGGTTCCAGCACCGTCAGCTGGTCCTCGGTCGTGCCATTGGCTCTTGCACACTGGGGCAACGCATCCGGGTTCCAGCACCGCCAGCTGGTTCTCGGCAGTGTTCTTGTCACAGGTACTCCCTCGTGCCAAGCCTGGTTTCAGCACCGTCAGCTGTTTCCGGGTTGTGTCAACTTCACTGAGACACCTATGCTTGCCTCGTCGTGGTGCGGTCGGGTTAGCCAACTCCAGGGTGCCTCCAGTTTAGGAGCTTCCTATGTGGGCTGCGTGAACTGGTAGTCAAGGCTGGTTCTGTAGTGCCAGTAGGCCCAGCTCCCCCTGTAGGACTGTTGGGGTTCGGTAACTGCGGCTGCCTCGCGGCCTAGCTGTTCTCTCCTCTCCTGTGGACCTTCGGGTCCACCACCTGGTTCCAGCACCGTCAGCTGGTTCCGGGCCGAGCCTTTGGCTTAGGTGCCTCCTCCTGGGTATCCGAGTTCCGCCAACGCCAGGCGGTCCTTGGTAGTGCTTTTAAGCGCGGGCACCTACAGCTTAGTAACCGGGTTCCAGCACCGTCAGCTGGTCCTCGGTCGTGCCATTGGCTCTTGCACACTGGGGCAACGCATCCGGGTTCCAGCACCGCCAGCTGGTTCTCGGCAGTGTTTTTGTCACAGGTACTCCCTCGTGCCAAGCCTGGTTTCAGCACCGTCAGCTGTTTCCGGGTTGTGTCAAGCTCACTGAGACACCTATGCTTGCCTCGTCGTGGTGCGGTCGGGTTAGCCAACTCCAGGGTGCCTCCAGTTTAGGAGCTTCCTATGTGGGCTGCGTGAACTGGTAGTCAAGGCTGGTTCTGTAGTGCCAGTAGGCCCAGCTCCCCCTGTAGGACTGTTGGGGTTCGGTAACTGCGGCTGCCTCGCGGCCTAGCTGTTCTCTCCTCTCCTGTGGGCCTTCGGGTCCACCACCTGGTTCCAGCACCGTCAGCTGGTTCTCGGCAGTGTCTTTTGCTCTTGTACCTTCTGCTCCCCATCCTGGTTCCAGTACCGTCAGCTGGTTCCGGGCAGAGCCTTTGGCTTAGGTGCCTCCTTCTGGGTATCCAAGTTCCACCAACGTCAGGTGGTCCTTGGTAGTGCTTTCAGGCACGGGTACCTCCTGCTTAGTAACCGGGTTCCAGTAACGTCAGCTGGTCCTCGGTAGTTCCATTGGCTCTTGGACCTTCGGCTACCCATCCGGGTTCCAGTACCGTCAGCTGGTTCTCGGCAGTGTCTTTTGCTCTTGTACCTTCTGCTCCCCATCCTGGTTCCAGTAACGTCAGCTGGTTCCGGGCAGAGCCTTTGGCTTAGGTGCCTCCTTCTGGGTATCCGAGTTCCGTCAACGTCAGGCGGTCCTTGGTAGTGCTTTTTAGCACGGGTACCTCCTGCTTAGTAACCGGGTTCCAGTAACGTCAGCTGGTCCTCGGTAGTTCCATAGGCTCTTGAACCTTCGGGTAGCCATCCGAGTTCCAGTTCCATCAGCTGGTTCTTGGCATTTTCTCAGCCTTCTTGTACCTTCTGCTACATTTCCAAGTTGAAGACCCTAACGTCGACGACCCGGAAGACCACCACGATGACGACGACACGGAAGACCACCCCGATGACGACGACGACGACGGCGGAGATGACGACACTGGAGACGACGACCCTGGAGACGACAACATGGAAGACCGAGAAGCAGAAGAACAAGAGGCTGCAGAACAAAGAGCAGAAGAACATTAAGCATAAGACTTAATATCAGAGCAAAAGATATTATCTAAATTATATGCAGAAGAAGACTAAGCAGTGTATGGGGGTGAGTCCGTTCCTCCTCGTGGTGCCCCTGGATAAAGCCTGATGCTGCAGGCCAAACTGAACGCGGACAAATGTAACTTTTGTGACTGGCAGAACGGAAGGTGTAATCTTCAAACTTTTATAGATAACAACTACGGGAATGCCTGTCACAAATGAGAATATGATGAAGAAGTAGAATAGGAAGAATAATAACAGTGGAATAAAAAGAATATGTAGAATAAGAAGAATAATAATAGTTGAATAAAATGAATATGAAGAATGTAATAAAAAAAAAAAAATAGGTAGAAGATGAAGAAGAAGATGAATAAGGTGAAGAAGTTGATGTCAAAGATGCTGATGATGATGAAGATGAAAGTGTGGGAAAAGAAAAAAAAAAAGAAAAAAAAGAAGGGGAAGGGCGTGGAATAGTGAAACATCAATATCTGACAAAATAAAAAAAAAATTTACATAGTCAATATCTTTGTCACTCCGAACGTCTTAAAAAAAAACAAAAAACATGCTATTCTATTTGATTGGGATAAACCTCTATGACTTTAATGTCTCCGCCACCTCCCCAAATACATCCGGCATTATTCTTAGTTGTTTTCCTTCATGTAGAATGAACCTACAAGGAAAGAAAGGGTTTATTTTAATTCCGATATTTTGGTCCCATTGACTTGCATTGGGATCGGGTATCGGTATCGGCGATATCCGATATTTTTTGAATATCGGCCGATCCAAACCGATACCGATACTTTCCGATATCGGAAGGTATCGCTCAACACTAGTTATAGCACATAGTTAATGCCATAGAAAAAAAAACAACTGGAAGATTGCTATTTTTGGCTATTTTATACAGAACATGAAAAAAATATTTTCTTCTAAATTCTATTTGACACTAGAGTTGAGCGACTTTTACTTTTTTCGGATCGAGTCGGGTTTCACGAAACCCGACTTTGTCAAAAGTCGGGTCGGGTGAAATTGGCTGATTATTGCGAAAAATCGGGGGCCGACTGAAACACGAAACCCAATGGAAGTCAATGGGGAATCAAAGTCGGCAGTGAGTGGAGGACAGGAAAACACCTACAGTGCCCATTTTAATGCCAAAAAACATCAATTCTTATTACTTAAGCTTGTCAATCTTAATTTACTTTATAATAATTGTTAGGCATTGAAAACTGGGGGTCATTTGGCTAAAGTTGTGGGGGGGTAGGGCTGGCTCAAGATTTTCGTGGGCCCAGGAAACGCGGAATACGTCACAGCGGTGGAGCAGGGAGAGGTAAGTATTTCAACTTTGCAAGTGCTGTGATCCTGAGCAAGCAGGGGGGCCCACTCGTTGGCACTGGCACAGGGCTCCTCATAGTACGGCGGTGTGTTTGATGGCGGGTGGTGCCTCCCACTGGCAGAGACACTTTTGCGTATGATGAGGGGCCGTGTGCCAATGATGATGCCAACGAGTATGCCCCCCCCCCACCTGAAGAAGGAACCTGCACTTTCATCTGCACCTTCCTCTTTGTCCCCATGTAAGGTGGTATAGTATGCGGGAAGGGGAACCTGACTTTCAGCAGGGTCAGATTCTGGCTGTGCAGAGTGCAAGGGGAATGTAGTGGTCTGGGTCAATGTACCAGCAAACTCAACTAGCAGTGGCTGAGCAATGGGCAGGATGAGGAGGAAACACAGATATAGGCCCAAAGTAGGCTAAATGCAGTTCAAAATTGGTAACAGGACTAAACAGGCGGCATTGCTTTGTTCAGTGGAGGAAAACTGTAATGAGTGGCAGACACAGTTAGGAGGCCCAAATAATAAAGTAGGCTAAATGCAGTTCAAAATTGGTAACAGGACTAAACAGGCAGCATTGCTTTGTTCAGTGGAGGAAAACTGTAATGAGTGGCAGGCACAGTTAGTAGGCCCAAATAATAAAGTGGGCTAAATGTCTGCCAAAAAATTGTTCATAAATAAACAGGTTGCATAGCTAGGTATGAGGTGGGCTCCTCTGCTGAGTAGCAGACAGTGGTAGTAGGCGCAAAGCATTAACTGGTCTAAATGGAGGCCAGGGCCCCTGTATTTTTTAACTATTATCTATCATTTCAACAAATTTGTATTGGCAGTGCCATTGAAGGATTTAACAGCACAGACTACACAGTGGTGGAGCAGGGAGAGGTAAGTATTGCAAGTGGTAGAGCACTATTCGAGCTGGGGGGGAACACTCTCTCGTGGGCGGCGGTACTTGCACAGGGCCCCTCATATTACGACAGTGTGTCTGATGTTGGTTGTGCACCACCACTGTCAGAGACACTTCATTGTACTATATGGGACCCAGTGCCAGTGCTGTCGCCCAAGAATGGACCCACCCACCTGTGCAGGCAAACAGCACTCGCACGGGTGCTTGCGCCAGGTGGTGACCACGGCCCTGTGGGGGTAGTCAGCCCATTTAGGGAGGTATAAAAATGGCCTATGGTGGACATTCAGCAGCTGCAAATGGAGGAATTGGAGAAGTCAGTAAGAGGAGGCCAAAAGCAAGACATTTTTCAGGCAAGCTACGTGTCAGCAGGGGAAGGTGGGGCAAAATAATTTGAAATCCATGATTGGTTCATTTTAATGAAGGTTTAATGAAGAGTTCGCACCCTTTTTGCCACTACCACCAGATGAACCACCACCACCACCACCACCATCAGCACCAGCTGGCAACCACCGCCCACGGGCTCTTCCACCAGACTTCCTCCTTTTTTGGAAAATCTAACCAAAATAACAACTGTTTTATGGTACTGTAAAACAAGGTAGAAGGTGTATATAAACTTGTTGAGAATTTAAATCTCCCTTTTTTTTGGGAGACTGAACCAAAACTCAGGCCCTGTGCATAAAACAACACAATGTAAGTGGCAGAAAGTGGCTGGCTGATATTCGACAAACTAACAGGACTGAAGTATATCCACTTTGTGAGAATTTGAATCTCCTTTTTTTGGGGAGGAGATTGAACCAAAACTCAGGCCCAGTGTATATAACAACGCAATCTAAGTGGCAGAAAGTGGCTGGCTGATATACGACAAACTAACAGGACTGAAGTATATCCACTTGTTGAGAATTTTAATCTCCCCTTCTTTGGGGGAGACTGAACCAAAACTCAGGCCCTGTGCATAAAACAACACAATGTAAGTGGCAGAAAGTGGCTGGCTGATATTCGACAAACTAACAGGACTGAAGTATATCCACTTTGTGGTTATATGAATCTCACTTTTTGGGGGGGAGACTGAACCAAAACTCAGGCCCAGTGTATAAAACAACACAATGTAAGTGGCAGAAAGTGGCTGGAAGATATATGAAAAAATACAAAGACTGTAGTACAATTTCAATCTCCCTACAATGATCTCAGGACAAGTATGGCAGCAATAAAAAGGACTGCTGCACACAAAAGTGTGGACAAATAAACAAGATAACTGTGTGGAAAGGAGCAACAGGATTTTTGCTTTTAAAAAAGCAGTTGGCTTGCACAGCAGCATGTAAACAGCAATGCAGCTATCAGGGAGCCTTATAAGGCAGGCTCATAATCTACAGAGCTGCTGCACAAAAATATAGCCTCCACTGTCCCTGCAAAAAAATGGTGGTGTTGGACAGTGGAAATCTCTACAGCACAAGCAGTTTGGGAGTTAATCATCCTTCCCTAACTATATCCCTTCTTCTGATGAAGCTGCAGCAATCTCTCCCTATGCTAAGATCGGCAGAAGTAAGATGGCGGTCGGCGTGCACGCCCCTTTATAGCCTCATGACGCAGAAAGCAAGCTAATCACTGTCATGCCCTTCTCTAAGATGGTGGGGACTGAGACCTAAGTCATCATGCTGCCCACACTCTGCGTCCTCCTTCATTGGCTGAAAAATGGCACTGAAAGCGTCTTATGAAACGCGACTTTTGCAAGCAGATCGGCGAGTTCATGGCCGATCGCACACTAGGATCGGGTTGGGTTTCATGAAACCCGACTTTGCCGAAAGTCGGCGATTTTTTTATTTGTCCGATCCGTTTTGCTCAACCCTATTTGAAACTAGTGAAGAAAAAAATGTGTGCTAAAAAAGTAAACATGGCTGTGTGTTGTGAATTCTGTGGCAGGGCTCCCTCCTGTGGTCACAAGTGGTACTTCGGCTGATTCTCTCTATGAGCTTCCGTTGGTGGAGGAGAGTGGTACTGCGGCTTCTGAGTTTCCTTCCTCAGGTGATGTGGTGAAGTCGTTAGGTGCTGCTCTATTTAACTCCACCTAGTGCTTTGATCCTGGCCTCCAGTCAATGTTCTAGTATTGGACTTGCTTCCTCCTGGATCGTTCCTGTGGCCTGCTGCTCTGCATAGCTAAGTTGCACTTGTGTTATTTTTGTTTGCTGTTTTTTCTGTCAAGCTTGTTTATTTTGTTTTTGTTGCTTGCTGGAAGTTCTGGGACGCAGAGGGTGTACCTCCGTGCCGGAGGGTCTTTTTGCCCCCTTTGCGTGGTTGTTTGTAGGGTTTTGTGTTGACCGCAAAGTTACCTTTCCTATCCTCGCTCTGTTCAGAAAGTCGGGCCTCACTTTGCTAAATCTATTTCATCTCTACGTTTGTCTTTTCATCTTAACTCACAGTCATTATATGTGGGGGGCTGCCTTTTCCTTTGGGGTATTTCTCTGAGGCAAGGTAGGCTTATTTTCTATCTTCAGGCTAGCTAGTTTCTCAGGCTGTGCCGAGTTGCATAGGGAGCGTTAGGCGCAATCCACGGCTGCCTCTAGTGTGGTTGGAGAGGATTAGGGATTGCGGTCAGCAGAGTTCCCACATCTCAGAGCTCGTTCTATGTTTTTGGGTTATTGTCAGATCACTGTATGTGCTCTGACTTCTATGTCCATTGTGGTACTGAATTACCAGCCATAACAGTACTGGAGGCCAAAAGTACTAATGATTCCCAATAGAGGGAAAAAAGAAGTTCTGAGACCATTTTTTTTTCTCTGCACTGTGTTTTGCCTTTTTTTTCCCCTAGACATTTAGGTGGTTCAGGACACAGGTGTAGCGATGGACATTAAAGGTCTGTCTTCATGTGTGGATCAGCTCACGACAAGAGTACAAAGTATTCAAGACTTTGTGGTTCAGAATCCTATGTTAGAACCTAAAATTCCTATCTCCTGAGTTATTTTCTGGAGATAGAACTAAATTTCTGAGTTTCAAAAATAATTGTAAACTATTTCTGGCTTTGAAACCTCGCTCCTCTGGTGACCCAGTTCAACAAGTTAGGATCATTATTTCTTTTTTACGTGGCGACCCTCAGGACTGGGCATTTTCTCTTGCGCCAGGAGATCCTGCATTAAGTAATATTGATGCGTTTTTCCTGGCGCTCGGATTGCTGTACGATGAACCTAATTCAGTGGATCAGGCAGAGAAAAATTTGCTGGCTCTGTGTCAGGGTCAGGATGAGATAGAGGTATATTGTCAGAAATTTAGAAAGTGGTCCGTACTCACTCAATGGAATGAAGGTGCGCTCGTAGCTATTTTCAGAAAGGGTCTCTCTGAAGCCCTTAAGGATGTCATGGTGGGATTTCCTATGCCTGCTGGTCTGAATGAGTCTATGTCTTTGGCCATTCAGATCGGTCGACGCTTGCTTGAGCGTAAATCTGTGCACCATTTGGCGGTATTATCTGAGCATAAACCTGAGCCTATGCAGTGCGATAGGACTTTGACCAGAGTTGAACGGCAAGAACACAGACGTCAGAATGGGCTGTGTTTCTACTGTGGTGATTCCACTCATGCTATCTCTGATTGTCCTAAGCGCACTAAGCGGTTCGCTAGGTCTGCCACCATTGGTACGGTACAGTCAAAATTTCTTTTGTCCGTTACTTTGATCTGCTCTTTGTCATCTTATTCTGTCATGGCATTTGTGGATTCAGGCGCTGCCCTGAATTTGATGGACTTGGAGTATGCTAGGCGTTGTGGGTTTTTCTTGGAGCCCTTGCAGTGTCCTATTCCATTGAGAGGAATTGATGCTACGCCTTTGGCCAAGAATAAGCCTCAATACTGGACCCAGCTGACCATGTGCATGGCTCCTGCACATCAGGAGGTTATTCGCTTTCTGGTGTTGCATAATCTGCATGATGTGGTCGTGTTGGGGTTGCCATGGCTACAAGTCCATAATACAGTATTAGATTGGAAATCCATGTCTGTGTCCAGCTGGGGTTGTCAGGGGGTACATGGTGATGTTCCATTTCTGTCTATTTCGTCATCCACCCCTTCTGAGGTTCCAGAGTTCTTGTCTGGTTACCGGGATGTATTTGATGAGCCCAAGTCCGATACCCTACCTCCGCATAGGGATTGTGATTGTGCTATCGATTTGATTCCTGGTAGTAAATTCCCAAAAGGTCGACTGTTTAATTTATCTGTGCCTGAGCATGCCGCTATGCGGAGTTACGTGAAGGAGTCCTTGGAGAAGGGGCATATTCGCCCGTCATCGTCGCCATTAGGAGCAGGGTTCTTTTTTGTGGCCAAGAAGGATGGTTCGCTGAGACCTTGTATAGATTACCGCCTTCTAAATAAGATCACGGTTACATTTCAGAACCCCTTGCCGCTGTTATCTGATTTGTTTGCTCGGATTAAGGGGGCTAGTTGGTTCACCAAGATAGATCTTCGTGGTGCGTATAATCTTGTGCGTATTAAGCGAGGCGATGAATGGAAAACTGCATTTAATACGCCCGAGGGCCATTTTGAGTATCTAGTAATGCCATTCGGACTTGCCAATGCTCCATCAGTGTTTCAGTCCTTTATGCATGACATCTTCCGAGAGTACCTGGATAAATTCCTGATTGTATACTTGGATGATATTTTGATCTTCTCGGATGATTGGGAGTCTCATGTGAAGCAGGTCAGAACGGTGTTTCAGGTCCTGCATGCTAATTCTTTGTTTGTGAAGGGATCTAAGTGTCTCTTTGGTGTTCAGAAGGTTTCATTTTTAGGGTTCATTTTTTCCCCTTCTACTATCGAGATGGACCCTGTTAAGGTCCAAGCCATCCATGATTGGACTCAGCCGACATCTCTGAAAAGTCTGCAAAAGTTCCTGGGCTTTGCTAATTTTTATCGTCGCTTCATCTGCAATTTTTCTAGTATTGCTAAACCATTGACCGATTTGACCAAGAAGGGTGCTGATGTGGTCAATTGGTCTTCTGCTGCTGTGGAAGCTTTTCAGGAGTTGAAGCGTCGTTTTTCTTCTGCCCCTGTGTTGTGTCAACCAGATGTTTCGTTTCCATTCCAGGTCGAGGTTGATGCTTCTGAGATTGGAGCAGGGGCTGTTTTGTCGCAGAGAAGTTCTGATTGCTCGGTGATGAAACCATGCGCCTTCTTTTCCAGGAAGTTTTCGCCTGCTGAGCGAAATTATGATGTTGGCAATCGAGAGTTGCTGGCCATGAAATGGGCATTCGAGGAGTGGCGTCATTGGCTTGAAGGAGCTAAGCATCGTGTGGTGGTCTTGACTGATCATAAGAACTTGACTTATCTCGAGTCTGCCAAACGGTTGAATCCTAGACAGGCTCGTTGGACGCTGTTTTTTGCCCGTTTTGACTTTGTGGTTTCGTACCTTCCGGGCTCTAGAAATGTGAAGGCGGAAGCCCTGTCTAGGAGTTTTGTGCCCGACTCTCCGGGTTTATCTGAGCCGGCGGTTATTCTCAAAGAGGGAGTAATTGTGTCTGCCATCTCCCCTGATTTGCGGCGGGTGCTGCAAAAATTTCAGGCTAATAAACCTGATCGTTGCCCAGCGGAAAAACTGTTTGTCCCTGATAGGTGGACGAATAAAGTTATCTCTGAGGTTCATTGTTCGGTGTTGGCTGGTCATCCTGGAATCTTTGGTACCAGAGAGTTAGTGGCTAGATCCTTTTGGTGGCCATCTCTGTCGCGGGATGTGCGTTCTTTTGTGCAGTCCTGTGGGATTTGTGCTCGGGCTAAGCCCTGCTGTTCTCGTGCCAGTAGGTTGCTTTTGCCTTTGCCGGTCCCGAAGAGGCCTTGGACACATATCTCTATGGATTTTATTTCAGATCTTCCCGTCTCTCAAAAAATGTCAGTCATTTGGGTGGTTTGTGATCGCTTCTCTAAGATGGTCCATTTGGTACCCTTGTCCAAATTACCCTCCTCCTCTGATTTGGTGCCATTGTTCTTCCAGCATGTGGTTCATTTACATGGCATTCCAGAGAATATCGTTTCTGACAGAGGTTCCCAGTTTGTTTCGAGGTTTTGGCGAGCCTTTTGTGCTAGGATGGGCATTGACTTGTCTTTTTCCTCGGCTTTCCATCCTCAGACTAATGGCAAGACCAAACGAACCAATCAGACCTTGGAAACATATCTGAGATGCTTTGTTTCTGCTGATCAGGATGACTGGGTGTCCTTTTTGCCTTTGGCTGAGTTCGCCCTTAATAATCGGGCCAGCTCGGCTACCTTGGTTTCGCCGTTTTTCTGCAACTCTGGGTTCCATCCTCGTTTCTCTTCAGGGCAGGTTGAGTCTTCGGACTGTCCTGGTGTGGATACTGTGGTGGACAGGTTGCATCAGATTTGGACTCATGTAGTGGACAATTTGACCTTGTCCCAGGAGAAGGCTCAACGTTTCGCTAATCGCAGACGCTGTGTGGGTCCCCGACTTCGTGTTGGGGATTTGGTTTGGTTGTCTTCTCGTCATATTCCTATGAAGGTTTCCTCTCCTAAGTTTAAACCTCGTTTCATTGGTCCGTATAGGATTTCTGAGGTTCTTAATCCTGTGTCTTTTCGTTTGACCCTTCCAGATTCTTTTTCCATCCATAACGTATTCCATAGGTCATTGTTGCGGAGATACGTGGCACCTATGGTTCCATCTGTTGATCCTCCTGCCCCGGTTTTGGTGGAGGGGGAGTTGGAGTATATTGTGGAGAAGATTTTGGATTCTCGTGTTTCAAGACGGAAACTCCAGTATCTGGTTAAGTGGAAGGGTTATGCTCAGGAAGATAATTCCTGGGTCTTTGCCTCTGATGTCCATGCTCCCGATCTTGTTCGTGCCTTTCATATGGCTCATCCTGGTCGTCCTGGGGGCTCTGGTGAGGGTTCGGTGACCCCTCCTCGAGGGGGGGGTACTGTTGTGAATTCTGTGGCAGAGCTCCCTCCTGTGGTCACAAGTGGTACTTCGGCTGATTCTCTCTATGAGCTTCCGTTGGTGGAGGAGAGTGGTACTGCGGCTTCTGAGTTTCCTTCCTCAGGTGATGTGGTGAAGTTGTTAGGTGCTGCTCTATTTAACTCCACCTAGTGCTTTGATCCTGGCCTCCAGTCAATGTTCTAGTATTGGACTTGCTTCCTCCTGGATCGTTCCTGTGGCCTGCTGCTCTGCATAGCTAAGTTGCACTTGTGTTATTTTTGTTTGCTGTTTTTTCTGTCCAGCTTGTTTATTTTGTTTTTGTTGCTTGCTGGAAGCTCTGGGACGCAGAGGGTGTACCTCCGTGCCGTTAGTCGGTACGGAGGGTCTTTTTGCCCCCTTTGCATGGTTGTTTGTAGGGTTTTGTGTTGACCGCAAAGTTACCTTTCCTATCCTCGCTCTGTTCAGAAAGTCGGGCCTCACTTTGCTAAATCTATTTCATCTCTACGTTTGTCTTTTCATCTTAACTCACAGTCATTATATGTGGGGGGCTGCCTTTTCCTTTGGGGTATTTCTCTGAGGCAAGGTAGGCTTATTTTCTATCTTCAGGCTAGCTAGTTTCTCAGGCTGTGCCGAGTTGCATAGGGAGCATTGGGCGCAATCCACGGCTGCCTCTAGTGTAGTTGGAGAGGATTAGGGATTGCGGTCAGCAGAGTTCCCACGTCTCAGAGCTCGTTCTATGTTTTTGGGTTATTGTCAGATCACTGTATGTGCTCTGACTTCTATGTCCATTGTGGTACTGAATTACCAGCCATAACAGCTGTGGTAATAATCAGTTAAGTGCTAGAATTGTAAGGTCATCATCTACAAAACCCTGAATTGGGTCTCCAGAAAAAACCACTGTCTTAGGCCCCTTTCACATGTCCGGGTGATTCCTGTGGTGGAAAAACCAGTGCTGGCGAGAGCTGTGGTTCGTGTCCGTGTCCGTCTGCCATCCGTATATACGTATGTTACATTCGTCTCCATGTGCCACATACCGGCGCCTGGGAAAAACACTACAATTGGCTGTTCCCTTGCGCCGGGTGCTGAAGTCAGCTCTCATCATTGTCACCTGGTCTCCCTGAGATCAGCGCGACCAGGCGACAATGGCTGGAGTTGTATTCAGCACCCACTGTGTACATCGTGCATAAAATAAGATGATTAAAAAAATGGTATGGGCTCCATAGCAATTTTTTGAACCAGCAGAGGGAAAGCCAACTGCTGGGGGCTCATGTTAATATTCGGGTAAAAGGGCCACTAGCTATAAATGTCCCCAGGCTATTAATATCAGTTCACAGTTGTTTGCATAGCCTTTACTGTTTCTTATAGGGAAAACACCCCCCACAAATTGACGTGGGTCCCCCCTATAATCAAAAGCCAGCAAAGGCTAAACAGACATCTGTGGGCTGATATTAATAGCCTGTAAAGGGGCTATGGATAGTGACCTCCTCCCAGACTAAAAACATATCTCAGCCACCCCAGAAATGGTGCAACAATAAGATTTGCCAAACAAGGTGCTTAACCTCGCTCTTCCCACTTTCCCTGTGGCGATGGCAAGTGGGGTAATAGGGTTGGGGTTGATGTCAGCTCTGTAATATCAGCTTGCATCAAGCCCAGGGGTTAGTAATGGAGAGGCAACTATAAGACGCAGTGACCTCAGTGAGATCACCGCCAGCACCGTGAGAATTTTCTCATGGTGCTATCGTGAAATCATGAAGTCCCTCATTATAATATTTTGTGCGCTGCTGATTTGTTGCACATATCCCAGCAGGTAGCAGAGGGCTGCTTTTTGCGTGCCGAGCTGACGTTTTTAGTGATACCATTTTAGTGCAGATATGCTCTTTTGATCGCCTGTTATTGCATTTTAATGCAATGTCGCGGCAACTAAAAAAACATAATTTGGGCGTTTTTAATTTTTTTCTCTCTACACCCTTTAGCGATCAGGTTAATCCTTTTTTATTGATAGATCGGGCGATTCTGAACACGGCAATACCAAATATGTGTATATTTGATTTTACTTTTATTGTTTTATTTTGAATGGGGCAAAAGGGGGGTGATTTAAACTTTTATATTTTTTATTTATTTCATATTTTTTTAAACTTTTTTTACTTCTGCCATGCTTCAATAGCCTCCATGGGAGGCTAGAAGCTGGCACAACTGGTTCAGCTCTGCTACAGAGACGCGAAGCATAGATTGCCTCTATGTAGTAGAATTACAGGCTTGCTATGAACGCCGACCACAGGGTGGCGCTCACAGCAAGCTGGCATCAACAACCATAGAGGTCTCAAGGAGACCTCTGATTGTTATGGACATGCATCGCTGACCTCCGATCATGTGACGGGAATCAGCAATGAGCTCATTTCCGGCCGGAAGCGGTATTTAACTCGTTAATAGTGGCAGGTGGATCACGATTCCACTCGCCGCTATTGCGGGCACATGTCAGCTGTACAAAACAGCTGACATGTCACGACTTTGATGTGGGCTCGCCGCCGGCAGTGGGGTACTCGGTACCGGGTCCAGTCGCAAAGGGGGATGTCGTAGTGGTTGCGACCCAGTACGTGGCCCTGGGCATCAACGTTAAAGGGGTTGTGACGCTACCTGTGGAGTTCGGTCAATAGGGGGGACCGACGCTGCATTCAAAAGGTCCTCTGCGGCAGCCCAAATGTTACACTTCCCACAGGTGAAGTGGGGTCCCCAAGGGTCCTATGGTGTGTGGCGTAGATGATGTAGCCAGTGAATAAATGGAGGAGACAAGTGATAAGTCTTTACCTGGTTTACTTGTGGGTTACAGGCCACAGTCCAGGGTACCAGGCACGTGTGATGAAGGTCCGGCCAGGTCAGAGGCAAGTGGGAGTCCTCCTGTACCAGTAGAGGTCCGTGAGCCTTTCCAAGTAGTGCTTGTGTGTGAGGTCCCTGCGGCCTTAAGCTTGCTGGCAAAGTATGCTCTGCGCTCACTGTCTCTAAGGGTGCCCAGCCACAGTTCCCCTCTGAGCTCTGTCTCTTTCTAGTGCTCCTTCCCTTCCGGCAACTCCACATACAACCCTTCAGGTTGTTGGTCGCTTCCAGAGGCTGCAGCTCCACGTGGCTGCCAGGCCTCTCACGTCTGCTCCAGACATCATTAAACTTCAGTGTCTCCCTACAACTAACCTAGCTCCTCCTCCAAACCAGGAAACATAAAGCCTAGGGAAGCTCTCCTGAATCCGGGTCTTGAGCTCCCCCTCCTGGCCTGGATTCAGAACGTGTTGCATGTAAATGCCTTACCTGGTGAAGAGAACTCCTTTGCCTCTGAGCATAACATCACCTTCCCCAAAGGAAAAGCAACATCACTGCAGCAACTGGTCACCTGGGTTGCTGCAGTATATATTCAGATGTTTACAACGTTGTGGTATATGACATACATGAAAAGACTGCTGCCGAATAGATCAAGTTAGCTAATCAGCTGTCCTCTCTGTTAAGGCTGCTATTGTATATACAGGAGGAGGGAACATTTTTGAGCATAGCAATAAGGATATAGATTAAATAATCAATATATCCCTGTGCTTTTTCCCAGTCTTGCTGCGGAGGTTGGGGCATTCTCACAGGGAACCTGTCACCAGAAAAATACTACTAACCTTCAGATATGGGGTTAATCTGCAGGTTGAAATCATTATTAACCTCCCCGATGCCTGCACGCAGCCAAAACTGTGGGAAGAAAATAAACTTTATTCCCCTTGTAGTATCACAACTTCAGTCACGGGGGTGTTCCCTCTGCAGGTTCAGTCACTGCTGAAAATACAGAGTGGTGACTCAGTTCTCACCCCCAACCCTGACTGTCACTCCCTGTACATTGGGGCAGGCTATCAGTCAGGGCCGGGGTAGCACTTACAGCCGCCGTTCTGTATTCTCCGCGGTGACTCAAAGCGGCGAATGAACCTGCGCTGGGGCGGCCCCCCTGAATGAAACCGTAATGTAGGCGGGGGAAGAAAATTAATTTTCTCCCCACATCATTCGGCTAAGTGCATCCATCTGGCAGGTTCAGAATACTATCAACCTGCAGATTAACCCCATATCTGCAGGTTAATATCCAATACACAGCCTCCCCAAGAGAGACAGAGATAAGACTATCTTTGTCTTTTTCCATCTACAGATGTGAACCAGAGCACCTGTGTGTTACTCACATGACCTATTACATGATTTATCAAAGGGGATCATGTGACATGCACGGGATACATCGTGTATCGGGGGGCCATGCCTTCTAAACTGCCAGGGGCAATGGCTACTCTAAGGTACCGTCACATTAAGCGACGCTGCAGCGATATAAACAACGAGCCGATCGCTGCAGCGTCGCTGTTTAGGTCGCTAGGAGATGTCAAACACAGGAGCTCAAGAACGATGCAGGAGCGATCCAGTGACGTACTTATCGTTGTAGCTGGTCGTTAGCTCCATGCAAAACATTGCTGGCATCGTTGCTTTTGCTGTCAAACACGACGATACACGCCAACCTGATGACCAAATAAAGTTCTGGACTTTTAGCTCCGAACAGCGATATCACAGCGGGATCCAGATCGCTGCTGCGTGTCAAACACAACGAGATCGCTATCCAGGACGCTGCAACGTCACGGATCGTTGTCTTTCTTGTTGGAAAGTTGTTTAGTGTGAAGGTACCTTTAATCCTCCCCTGACTATAATGTAGTACTGGCAACATACTTTATCAGTGTGCCATAAATATAAATATTAGAATAAACCACTAGCTATTGTTTTCCACAATATTCTTGAAAAGAAAATGCAAATATACAATAATACATAATTATATAATAAATAACTGACTATTCTTTACTGTTCATTAGGAGATTTGCACATCAGATGCTGAAATCCCTGGAAAATGCTGTGATCCTCCAGAACTTACTTCAAAAACCATCAAGGAAATTGTCCATGAATAATAATAATAATAATGATCTTTATTTATATAGTGCCAACATATTCCACAGCGCTTTACAATTTAACAGCTTCAAACACAACAGTCATAAGTAACAATGTAAATAATACAATAATTAAAGCAACACAAGACAACCTTGCTTGCTCGTGAGAGCTTAAAATCTACAATGAGGTGGGGAAATACAAAGTACAGGTGTGTATTTACAATGATGGTCCAGCCATCTTCAGGGAGTGGGGGATAGATGGAAGTAGTGAATGGGCTACACACAAACAAAATAACTGATTAGGGAACATGATAGGCCGCTCTGAACAAATGTGTTTTGAGGGAGCGCCTAAAACTATGCAAATTGTGGATGGTCCTAATTTCTTGGGGTAGAGCATTCCAGAGGATTGGCACAGCACGTGAGAAGTCTTCTAGTCGGGAGTGGGAGGTACGGATTAGTGCAGAGATTAGTCAAAAGTAATTTGCAGAGCGCAGAGGTCGGTTAGGCCGATAGACAGAAATGAGGGAGGAGATGTAAGGGGGTGCCGCACTGTGGAGAGCTTTGTGGGTGAGAACAAGTACTTTGAATTCTATCCTGTAATGAATGGGCAGCCAGTGGAATGACTGGCGAAGAGCGGACGCGTTTGAGTAACGATTAGCTAGATAGACGACCCTGGCTGCTGCATTAAGGATAGACTGGAGAGGGGAAAGTCGAGTGAGGGGGAGGCAAATTAATAGAGCATTGCAGTAGTCCAAGTGGGAGTGGATCAGGGCGACAGTGAGGGTTTTTGTTGTTTCTATGGTGAGAAAAGGGCGGATTCTAGAGATGTTCTTTAGGTGTAAGCGGCATGCGCGGGCAAGAGATTGTATATGGGATGTGAAGGAGAGATCGGAGTCAAACATAACACCCAGACAGCGCGCCTGCTGCCGGGGTGTTATTATGGTGCCACCCACGGAGAGGGAAACGTCAGGCTTAGGGAGGTTAGTAGATGGTGGGAGCAGAAGAAGTTCAGTTTTGGAGAGGTTGAGTTTCAGATAGAGAGCGGACATGATGTCAGAGACTGCGGACAGACAGTCAGTGGTGTTCTGTAGTACAGCAGGAGTAATGCCAGGGGATGACGTATATAATTGTGTGTCGTTGGCATAAAGATGGTACTGAAAGCCAAATTTGCTGATGGTCTGTCCAAATGGGGCCGTGTAGAGGGAGAAGAGAAGATGAAGTGGAGCCAGAGAACAGAACACTGAAGGAGCAGTCAGAAAGATAGGAGGAGAACCAGGAGAAAGCAGTGTCCTTAATGCCAAGTGACTGGAGCCTAGAGAGTAAGAGAGGGTGGTCAACAGTGTCGAAAGCTGCAGAAAGATCGAGAAGAATGAGCAGAGACTGGTCACCATTACATTTTGCTGTCAGAAGGTCGTTGGTCACTTTGATGAGTGCAGTTTCTTTCGAGTGTAGGGGGCGGAAGCCGGACTGTGAAGGGTCTAGGAGGGAGTGAATGGAGATGTAAAGGGTAAGGCAGGAGTAGACTAGGCGCTTCAAGAGTTTAGAGATGAAGGGGAGATTGGAGACCTGTCTGTAGTTGTTTGTGCAGGATGGGACGAGGGTGGGTTTCTTTAGTAACGGAGTAATGATAGAGTGTTTGAAGGAGGACAGGAAAATGCCTGAGGAGAGTGAGAGATTAAAGATTGTAGTTAGGTGAGTAGTGACGACTGGAGAGAGAGACTGGAGGAGATGAGAGGGAATGGGGTCGGTAGAGCATGTAGTCGGACGAGAAGAAGAGAGGAGCCTGGAGACTTCTTCTTCTGTGATGGGATCAAATGCGGAGAGTGAGCCAGGGGAGATGCAGGGAGGGATGGGAGTCATTGCACTTGGTATCTGGGAGCGGATTTCCTGATGGATATTGTCTATTTTCTCTATAAAGTGGGAAACCAGGTCATCAGCACAAATGTCTGTGATAGGGTCTTGAGCTTTTGGCCTGAGGAGGGAGTGAAAGGTGTCAAAAAGTTTCTTGGAGTTGTTGGATAGTGAGGAGATCAGAGTGGTGAAGTAGGTCTGTTTGGCAATGTGAAGCGCAGAGTTATAGGTTTTTAACATAAATTTGAATTGTATGAAGTCTTCTGGTGTGCGAGTTTTCCTCCATAAGCGTTCAGCACTCCTAGAGCATCGCTGGAGAAATCGGGTTTGTGATGTGAGCCAGTGCTGTTTTACTCTGTGTTTGGAGGTTCTGAGGGTGAGGGGAGCTACTTGGTCTAGGGTGCTTCTAAGAGTGTCATTGTAGTGATGTACCGCCAGATCAGGACAGGAAAAAGAGGAGATTGGGGATAGTGATGAGTGTAAGGAGTCTGAAAGTATATGAGGGTTAATGGCTTGTAGATTTCTTACTGAATGGTAGGTAGGAGGGTGCTGGGGTGAGCGAGGATTTGTGAGCATGAAGGAGAGAATGTTGTGGTCAGAGAGGGGATGCGGTGAGTTATTTAGGTAGGAGATTGAACACAGCCGACAAAGACCAGGTCAAGGGTGTTACTGTCTTTGTGTGTCTCAGAGGTTGAGAGCTGTGAGAGGCCGAGCGAAGTGGTTAGTGATAGAAGCTGGGATGCAGATATAGAAGTGGGGTTGTTTATGGGGATGTTGAAGTCTCCCAGGATAAGGGTTGAGAGTTCTGAGGACATGAAGTGCGGCAGCCAGGCAGAGAAATGGTCCAGGAAGTGGGTGGGTGAGCATGGGGGCCGGTATATGACCGCTATTCTGAGGGAGAGGGGACGGAAGAGCCTGATGGTGTGGACCTCAAAAGAAGGGAATGAGAGTGATGGAGTTGGTGGGATGACCTGGAAGGTGCATTGTGGGGAGAGGAGTATGCCAACTCCACCACCAGGTCTGTTTGTGGGTCTCGGGGAATGGGAGAATTGAAGGCCACCATGGGAAATGGCAGCAGGGGAGACCGTGTCAGAATCCTGGATCCAGGTTTCAGTGAAGGCCAATAGATTTAGAGAGTTGTTCAGGAAGTAGTTGTGCAGGAAAGGAAGCTTGTTACATACAGACCGTGGATTCCGAAGAACTTCAACTTAGGAGAGAGAAATGTTTATAAGAATGCAAACTACACTTCTCAAGAAAAAGGGAACACTTAAACAACACAATGTAACTCCAAGTCATTCACACTTCTGTGCAATCAACCTATGAAGCAACACTAATTGTGAATCAAACAAGAGGTAGAAATTATATGTAATTAACAAGACAACCCTTATAAAGGAGTGGTTCTACAGAGGGTGACTACCGACCATTTCTCTGTTCTCATCCATTTTGGTTGTTGTTTTGGTCACTTTTGCATTTTATCATTGCTCTCACCCCTTGAGGTACGTACAGTAGCATGAGGCAGTGTCTACAACCCACAGAAGTTGCTCAGGTAGTACAGTTCATCCATGATGGCACATCAGTGCAAGCTGTGGCAAGAGGGGCAGCTGTGTCTGCCAGTGTCCAGAGCATGGAGCAGACACCAGAAGACAGGCCAGTAAACCAGGAGACATGGAGGGGGCTATAGGAGGGCAACAACCAAGCAGCAGGACAGCTACCTCCTCCTTTGTGCAATGAGGAACAGGAGGTTCAGTGCCATAGTCCTGAAAAATGACGACCAGCAGGCCACTAGCATCCTTGTGTCTGCTCAAGCTGTCAGAAACAGTCTCCATGAGGGTGGCATGAGGGCCCGACATCCACAGGGTGATTGACATTTGCCATAGAATACCAAGATTGGCAGTTTCGACATTGGAGAATGATCTGCTGCCTGCAATATCCTCTAGCATCATGTCTCATCCCATCCACCAATGCCACGTTGCACCACAGACTGTCCAGGAGTTGACTGATGCTTTAATCCAGGTCTGGGAGGAGATCCCTCAGGAGAACATCCGCCGCTTGATTAGGACCATGCCCAGGCATTGTACGTCATACAGGAATGTGGAGGCCACACACACTACTGATCATCATTTCCTTGTCTTGAGGCATTTCCATTGAAGTGTCTATCAACCTTTAATTTCATTTTCCACTTTGATTTTGAGTATCATTCCAAATCCAGACCTCCATGGGATATTAATTTGGATTTACATTGATAATTTTTATGTTTTATTTTTCTCAACGCATTCCACTATGTAATGAATAAAGATTTGTAACTGAAATATTTAATTCAATGATATCTAGGATGTGGTATTTTAGTGTTCCCTTTTTTGAGCAGTGTAAATTATAACTTTAGGAAATAGAGCTCTTGTGGAAGTGATACCCCAAAACAGAAAGCTATGGAAAATAGATTAGACTACCAATCAATTGACCTCTGCTTATTAGCTTATCATATTTCAGAAGACCATGAAGAGAATGAGTGTATAAACTTCTTTAAACCTGTTTCAAATCTTAATGTGAAATCCATTGGAAAAGGTTTCCAGTCTGTTTTTAATTATCACAACATGCTGCAAGTGAAGGAAAAACAAGAAATGAGAAGATATGCACTGGAATGAAAGCAAAAAAACATAACTCAACATCAAGATGCCAAGCAATTTCAACTCTGTTCCATGATCTGCATATATTTGTAAATTCCATTGTTTGTGTATGGTTTCCTAACAATCAATATGTATTTTACAGTGAAAAATGCATTAGCTTGTAAATTAATAGGAAAATTATATATAGTTCAAATAGAGCCTAAAAGTAAAGTAGACTATACCCATGAGATAGCTGTCAGACGAACGTTGCTAATTGTTACCCAACTATCTGTACTAAATTCTTCCAAGTTTCGGATGAGACCAGTCCAAATCTATGGGTGCGTAACAAAATTGGATCCTACACATGGAACATCCAAGTTGGACAAAATTTCTAAGGATACATTTCTGTTATTAACATTTTCTTGTGTACATATATGAAAACGGATCGCACACAGATGCCATGGATGCCACAAGTGATGTAAAAAATGGACACACGGATGGCAAATGGATGAAAATACAGTATAATAAAAATTAGAAGAAAATTGTCCAAGTTTTCTGGATGAAACTCGGACGATTTTTCATATGCTTGTGCAGGGATCCATAAAAGGATTCTCCAAGAAATGTAATACAATAACTAAATAATACACATTTAAATATTAAAGGGACACTGTCATCTGAATTTGGAGGGAACAATCTTCAGCCATGGAGGCGGGGTTTCGGGGTTTTTGATTCACCCTTTCCTTACCCGCTAGCTGCATGCTGGCTGCAATATTGGATTGAAGTTCATTCTCTGTCCTCCGTAGTACACGCCTGCACAAGGTAATCTTGCCTTGCGCAGGCATGTACTATGGAGGACAGAGAATGAACTTCAATCCAATATTGCAGCCAGCATGCAGCTAGCGGGTAAGGAAAGGGTGAATCAAAAACCCCAAAACCCCGCCTCCATGGCTGAAGATTGTTCCCTCCAAATTCAGGTGACAGTGTCCCTTTAAGCATTTTTCTAAATACCTTTTTTAGCAAAAAGGTATGCCTTATCTGGTGCACTTTGTCAGGATTCTAAACATGGCAACTGCGAGGACCTGCGGGTGCCTACCCAATCCATCAATTTACAGGCACTCTAGTCTATCTCTGTCACCTGAATTACTACTGAAGGTGGGGTCCCATGCCTTGCTATTCTATTCTTCTGTATTAACCTTCATCTGTTCCCTCCCCCACCCAGGGAGGTTTGAGACTCAGGTGTATAGGATAACACTAACCAGACAAACAAAGGAATATGCACAGCTCTAAATGAAAACTACAATCATACAAAATAAACTCACCAAACAACAGAGTGGAACACAGGGGAGGTATAGGAAGGTGAAATCAAATAGGAAAGGATGAGGATGAAACCCAAACAAACTCCACGCAACAATCTTCTGAACAACTCTCAAAGGCTTACTCCAAACACAAACTTCAATTCCAACTCCTATCCAGGCAGTAACAACTATCACTGGCAATTCCTAAATGACAGTGTCGAGCATATATAGCAGAGGAGAGTGACCAACACTGATCAGCTGAGAAAATCCAGGTTGGAAATCTCCAGGAGATCAACTGAACTGATTAACCCTTGCACTGCCAGCAAATAAAAAAGGTGCACTGGTTAATAAGATAGTGAAGCAGTTGTAATCACTGCAGAAGTTCGTGAAACCTGACGCTGCAATCTTCTGGCCTCTCTCTGTGGCAATATTCCCGTGACTGTGTGAAGCACAAGACACTAAAACTGTCAGGCTGTTTATTTCCAGTCAGCTAAAGAACCGTGTTTATCTTCTCTTTACTCCAGCTCCACTCAGGGTCCTCAGTGTCCTCGCAGGTTGACTGAACAAGGGAAAGCGCATTCACGCTGCCTGACTGGACATTGCTCTGACTTGACCTCTGTCTCCTGTGTCACGTGGCCCACCCTACTTCTACTGCTTGTCCTCTGGGAACTAGGATCTAGTGATTGTTGGTAGCTGCCATCTTGGAATTCTGACATAGTGCAGTAGATAAATACCTTAATAAAGGTACTAGCTATTGAACCCGTTCTACGCCCGGGTGGCGAGCATTTATATTGGTATATGGTCTCCATCCTGGTATGTGCTGCTCCATCCTGCGTCCCCATCCTGTCATGTGCTGCTCCATCCTGCGTCCCCATTCTGTCATGTGCTGCTCCCATCCAGCGCCCCCATTCTGACATGTGCTGCTCCCATCCTGCGCCCCCATTCTGACATGTGCTGCACCCATCCTGCGCCTCCATTCTGACATGTGCTATACCCATCCTGCACCTCCATTCTGACATGTGCTACACCCATCCTGCGCCTCTATTCTGATATGTGCTGCACCCATCCTGCGCCTCCATTCTGTCATTTGCTGCTCCCATCCTGCGCCCCCATCCTGTTATGTGCTGCTCCCATCCTGCGCCCCCGTTCTGTCATGTGCTGCTTCCATCCTGCACCCCCGATCTGTCATGTGCTGCTCCCATCCTGCACCCCCATTCTTTCATGTGCTGCTTCCATCCTGCACCCCCGTTCTGTCATGTGCTGCTCCCATCCTGCACCCCCGTTCTGTCATGTGCTGCTGCCATCCTGTGCTCCCGTTCTGTCATGTGCTGCTGCCATCTTGCACCCCCGTTCTGTCATGTGCTGCCCTATTCTATTATGTGCTGCTCCCATCCTGCGCCCCCGTTCTGTCATGTGCTGCTCCCATCCTGCGCTACCGTTCTGTAATTTGCTGCTCCCATCCATATGCCCCATACGCTGCTCCATAAAGGTTTATGGCACCCATAAGATGCTCCATAGTATATGCCCCGTACACTGCTCCATAAAGGTTTATGGCCCCCATAAGATGCTCCATAGTATATGCCCCGTACACTGCTCCATAAAGGTTTATGGCCCCCATAAGATGCTCCATAGTATATGCCCCCGTACACTGCTCCATTATGGTTGATGGCCCCATAAGATGCTCCATAGTATATGCCCCCGTACACTGCTCCATTATGGTTGATGACCCCCATAATATGCTCCATATTATATGCCCCCGTACACTGCTCCATTATGGCTGATGGCCCCCATAAGATGCTCCATAGTATATGCCCCGTACACTGCTCCATTATGGTTGATGGCCCCCATAAGATGCTCCATATTATATGCCCCCCTACACTGCTCCATTATGGCTGATGGCCCCCATAAGATGCTCCATAGTATATGCCCCCGTACACTACTCCATTATGGTTGATGGCCCCCATAAGATGCTCCATAGTATATGCTTCCGTACACTGCTCCATTATGGTTGATGGCCCCCATAAGATGCTCCATATTATATGCCCCCATACACTTCTCCATTATGGTTTATGGCCCCCATAAGATGCTCCATTGTATATGCCCCCGTACACTGCTCCATTATTGTTTATGGCCCCCATAATATGCTCCATTGTATATGCCCCCGTACACTGCTCCATTATGGTTGATGGCCCCCATAAGATGCTCCATTGTTATGCCCCGTATGCTGCTGCGATATATAAAAAAAAAATACCATACTCACCTATCATCGCTGGGCGCCGAGTGCTGGGGGGCCTGAGCAGGCGGGGACACTGGCGCGCTGTGGGGGTCAGGTGCCGGAGTCGCCGCTCGCTCAGGCCCCCGACACTTGCTATATTCACCTGGCCCTGATCCAGCGCTGCGTGCCGCTCCGTGTTCCGGCTCCTCTGGCTGTGACTGTTCAGTCAGAGGGCAGCGTGCATTAAACGCGTCATCGCGCTCTCTGAACTGTGAACGTCACAGGCAGAGGACCCGGGAGCCGGAGCCGCACGCAGCGCTGGAACGGGGGACAGGTGAATATAATACTTACCCTCCTGGCGCGTTCATGGTCCCTGGCTCTCCGGTGGAGATCGTGGTGTGCGTTCAGTGTTTACGCATACCGCGATCTCCTGGGAGCGACACTCTGTGGGGTCCAGACTGCGCCGGCGCTTGCGCTTGCGCAGTTTATAAAGGCTTCGGACAGAGTGACGCTCCCAGCGTTATATTATAGATTTGGAATAATGTTTAATGTATAAATTCTATATATAGTGTTATTTACTATATTTATTTATTTTAGTACCTTTCGCAGAGAAACCCTTCAAGATGAGGGGAAAAGAGATGATAAGTGTCCAATCCCCAAAACAAGAACTTCATTTTCATTTAATGTAATTGGCAATTAATTACAGCATTAAATGAAGTTGATTATAATATTTTAGATGTTATATACTGTAGCCTTAAATGAAAATAATAAATTGGTATGTCACATGCGCAAATACGTATTATAATTGTAAATGGTGAGATATGCCACCCTTACATTTGTTTTTACTGAAACGCAGTGTATAAGAATACTATTGATGGACTGTGTCTTATAAAGCATTAGCTTTAATGAGGTTGAGATGCAATGTGAGAAACAGGAATACTTTTTAAGATCCTAGAATTTACAATGTTTTTTCCCCCCATTTGCTTTACATGTAAAGTTTAATTTATAGTTTTGTTTTAAAATAATATATCTTGTCATGATATTTAAAGGGAACCTGTCGGCAGGATTGTGCTCAGTAACCTACAGACATTGTCAGGTTGGCGCCTTTATACTTATGAGTATGGCTTCTGACAGGTCACTGATCCCTCAGTGACCTGCCCCCTAGTTTACATAATTAATCACATCTATAATGTGTATTTAACTATTGTTTATGATGGTATACATATATTTAAATAAAAATCATTCTGAAAATACTGCCTGAGCAGTAGCAGCTATTGGGGACCAGATAGCTGCTTCTGCGCAGGCACGGGTGGCACCATCTTGGAGGAAGCAATTTTTTTTTCTTTAGCATAAATCCTACTGCGCAGGTGCGGCTGGGAGATCTTAGTGGAGACAATTTGTTTTTTCTAGCAAGATCGACGATAACAATATTAAAAGCACATTAAGATGCGATCATGCTGCAGCGCAGGCACCGCTGCCGGCGCCTGCCTGCAGAAGGGGATTTAAAATATATATATATATATATATATATACTAGATTGTGGCCCGATTCTAACGCATCGGGTATTCTAGATTATGCATGTCCCCGTAGTATATGGACAATGATGATTCCAGAATTCGCGGCAGACTGTGCCCGTCGCTGATTGGTCGAGGCAACCTTTATGACATCATCATCGCCATGGCAACCATTATGACATCATCGTCGCTGTGCCCATTGCTGATTGGTCGAGGCAACCTTTATGACATCATCGTCGCCATGGCAACCATTATGACATCATCGTCGCTGTGCCCGTCGCTGATTGGTCGAGGCAACCTTTATGACATCATCGTCGCCATGGCAACCATTATGACATCATCGTCGCTGTGCCCGTTGCTGATTGGTCGAGGCCGCCAGGCAACAGATTGTGGCCTGATTCTAACGCATCGGGTATTCTAGAATATGCATGTCCCCGTAGTATATGGACAATGATGATTCCAGAATTCGCGGCAGACTGTGCCTGTCGCTGATTGGTCGAGGCAACCTTTATGACATCATCATCGCCATGGCAACCATTATGACATCTACGTCGATACTGTGCCCGTCGCTGAATCAGAAACGTGAGATGTCTACGTCCTTTATGACATCATCGTCGCTGTGCCCGTTGCTGATTGGTCGAGGCCTGGCGGCCTCGACCAATCAGAGACGCGGGATTTCTACGTCGATGCTGTGCCGGTCTCTGATTGGTCGAGGCCTGGCGGCCTCGACCAATCAGAGACGCAGGATTTCCAGGACAGACAGACAGACAGACAGAAAGACAGACAGACAGACAGAAAGACAGACAGACAGACGGAAAAACCCTTAGACAATTATATATATAGATAATATTCATTATGTAAACTAGGGGGCAGGTCACTGAGGGATCAGTAACCTGTCGGAAGGCATATACATGAATACCTAAGCAGAGCACCACATGAAGATTCCCCACAGGCCGCCCCAGAGCACAAGCATATCATTAGCTCAAAACTACAAATAAAGATTAAACAACAACCACAAGACGGATTTAATCAACCAAGGTATAATTTTAATTAGTTTTACGGCACCAACCTGACACTGTGTGTAGGTTACTCTGCACAATCCTGCTGACAGTTTCCCTTTAACCCCTTTCTGACATTAGACGTACTATCCCGTCGAGATGGGGTGGGCCCGTATGCCCACCGACGGGATAGTACGTCATATGCGATCGGGCGTCAGCTGACTATCGCAGCTGACATCCGGCACTATGTGCCAGGAGCAGTCACGGACCGCCCCCGGCACATTAACCCCGGCATACTGTGATCAAACATGATCGCAGTGTTCTGGCAGTATAGGGAAGCATTGTGCAGGGAGTGGGCTCTCTGCGTGCTTCCCTGAGACCCCCGGAGCAACGCGATGTGATCGCGTTGCTGCGAGGGTCTCTTACCTCCTCCCTGCAGCAGGCCCGGATCCAAAATGGCCGCGGGGCTGCATCCGGGTCCTGCAGGGAGGTAGCTTACCAGTGCCTGCTCAGAGCAAGCTCTGGTAAGCCTGCAGGAGTGCACGTCAGATCGCTGATCTGACACAGTGTACAACAAAGTGTCAGATCAGCGATCTTACACTATCTTACACTATAATATGATGCCCCCCCAGGGCAATGTTATAGTGTAAAAAAAAAATATTCACATGTGTAAAAATTTTTTTTTTAAATTCCTGAAAAAAAAAATACATTGTTCCTATAAATACATTTCTTTATCTAACTAAAAAAAACAATAAAATTACACATATTTAGTATCGCCGCATCCGTAACGACCTGACCTATAAAATTGTCCCACTAGTTAACCCCTTCAGTGAACACCGTAAAAAAAAAAACGAGGCAAAAAACAATGCTTTATTATCATACCGCCAAACTAAAAGTGGAACACGCGATCAAAAAGATGGATATAAATAACCATGGTACCGCTGAAAACGTCATCTTGTCCCGCAAAAAAGGAGCCACCATACATAGTCATCAAAGAAAAAATAAAAACGTTATAGTCCTCAGAATAAAGCGATGCAAAAATAATTATTTTTTCTATGAAATAGTTTTTATCGTATAAAAGCGCCAAAACATAAAAAAATTATATAAATAAGGTATCGCTGTAATACTGACCCGAAGAACAAAACTGCTTTATCCATTTTACCAAACGCGGAACGATATAAACGCCTCCCCCAAAATAAATTCATGAATAGCTGGTTTTTGATCATTCTGCCTCACAAAAAATGGACTAAAAAGCGACCAAAAAAAGTCACATGCCCGAAAATGTTACCAATAAAAACGTCAACTCATCCTGCAAAAAACAAGACCTCACTGTTAAGGACCGGCGGAACGCACCAAGTATAGATAATATGAAACTAGGTGCGTTCGCAGTCCGAGGTCCACCGTGCAGGTAAAAGACCCTGCTGCTATTAAGACGGACTATATGGCGGTACTAAGTATACACACATGGGTTACCTTCACCCTGCGTGAAGGAAGCGATCCTGTTGCGTCACAGGACCGCAGTACCGCACATAGAGCGCGAGCAAGAAGTCAGCGAACTCAACCCCTACACAGGATTGAAGTCCGATTAGACACTTGCTGGCACAACACCGCAACTGGGTGTGTAAGGAAACTTATAAAATAGAATCTATAGGCACGCGAGTGCGTGCGGTGCCGCACTGACGGACGCCACTAACCACCCAGACTTGGGTAAGGAAAGCGCAGAGGAAGCGCACGGCGCCGTACTGGCGGGCACAGCAACAGGACGCTGTGATGTGTGTTACATGCAGATGGCTAGTCGGGCGCTAGATAGCTACCATCATCCGCGAGCAGTCAACAACTCTAGGGAGGGATACTTGGGAGCTTTCATCCATCGACATACATCCATCTACACACACACATAATATCCAGACAATACTAGCGCATGGCCGTGCGGTCATGCGCAGTTTATATAGCTGAAGCACAGGAAACAGCTACAGAAGTTTTGCCCTTTCAGGACCTGCCAAAAGGACCAATGGGATGTGCTGCAGTACCTGAGCATGTGACCCTCGATCTCCAACGGGAGATCTTGCCCTGGGCATGCTCAGTGTGTGCAAATAAGGACTTAGTCCCAGAGAAGCCCGCTCGCCGCAGATCAGTGCAGGGTACAACAGGAGAGCCAGAAAAGGCAGCAGTAACCCTTTGCACAGAATCAGTCCCAGCAAGACGCTGGGAGCGACGCCTCTGCTGAGCAGAGCCCACTGCGGCCGAAGCAGAATGGGAGACCGCAGCAGACACGGATCGAGATTCCCCCTGTGCAGCAGAGGAAACTCGACTCCTAACACCTCACATGACTATGTGGACCCAAATATGGAAAAATTATAGCTCTCAAAATGTGGTAACGCAAAAAATTATTTTTGCAATAAAAATCGTCTTTTAGTGTGTGACAGCTGCCAATCATAAAAATCCGCTAAAAAATTCACTATAAAAGTAAATCAAACCCCCTTCATCACCCCCTTAGTTAGGGAAAAATTAATAAATTAAAAAAAATGTATTTATTTCCATTTTCCCATTAGGGTTAGGGCTAGGGTTAGGGTTAGGGTTAGGGCTAGGGTTAAGGCTAGGGCTAGGGTTAGGGATAGGGTTAGGGTTAGGGCTAGGGTTAGGGTTAGGGCTAGGGTTAGGGTTAGGGCTAGAGGTAGGGTTAGGGTTAGGGTTGGGGCTAGGGTTAAGGCTACAGTTAGGGTTGGGGCTAAAGTTAGGGTTAGGGTTTGGATTACATTTACAGTTGGGAATAGGGTTGGGATTAGGGCTAGGGGTTTGTCAGAGTTAGGGGTGTGATTAGGGTTAGGGGTGTGTTTGGATTAGAGTTTAAGTGATAATTGGGGGATTTCCACTGTTTAGGCACATCAGGGGCTCTCCAAACGCGGCATGGGTCCGATCTCAATTCCAGCCAATTCTGCGTTGAAAAAGTAAAACAGTGCTCCTTCCCTTCCGAGCTCTCCCGTGCGCCCAAACAGGGGTTTACCCCAACATATGGGATATCAGCGTATTCAGGACAGATTGGATAACAATTTTTGGAGTCCAATTTCAACTGTTACCCTTGGAAAAATACAAAACTGGGGGCTAAAAAATAATTTTTGTGGAAAAAAATATTTTTTATTTTCACGGCTCTGCGTTATAAACTGTAGTGAAACACTTGAAGGTTCAAAGTTCTCACAACACAACTAGATAAGTTCCTTGGGGGGTCTAGTTTCCAATATGGGGTCAATTGTGGGGGGTTTCTACTCCCTTGAAGGAAAAGCAACATCACTGCAGCAACCGGTAACCTGGGGTGCTGCAAGAAATCTCAACCCATGAGATCTTGTTGCGAGATCTCCATCTGCGCATGTACCACCTCCCGGTGGCCATTTTCCCAGAAGGAATCCATCATGCAGAAAAGCATGGATGGAACAGCAGCGCTCCCCCATGCAGCACGGGACAGAGGGCGGCAGCAGCACCCGGCAGCATTGGCCAGAACATGGCATCAAGCATATCGGGGACGCAGCATGGCAGCATCACCCAATAAAAGCACCAAGCATCAGGGCTACAGCGCGGCAGCAGCACCCAGTATAAGAGCGTGGCAGCAAGCATCAGGGACACAGCATGGTGGCAGCACCTGGCAGCAAGGAACAGAGTGCGATGGTAAGCTTCGGGGGCACAGAATGGCGGCAGCACCCGGCAGCATGGGACAGAGTGCGACGGCAACACCCACCTCCTCCACTAGCAACCCTGAGACCCCGTTTCACCACAGCCACCACCCCAGGTAAGCAATAAGATGCATGGATTAAAATAAGCACCACCATTTTATTAAAAAAGCTTTTTTCCTATTTTTCTCTTCAAAATTTGGGGTGCTTCATATAATCCGGAGCGTCTAATAAAGCGAAAAATAATGTATATAGAGACTGACAATTATTGCTTGGTTAAGGTAAAAAAACTGGAATGATCAATATTTGTTATATCGAAAAGATACGTAAGAATTTGTAATAAAAAGGGAAAATTATTTGCTAGGAAATAGTTAAGAGAGGCCTTTATCCTGAGAAAAAGAATCCCGTGTCAAATGTCAAACCGCTGATACATGCAAACAACTTAGAGGCCAGAAGGACTATGGTGAAAAACAACAGCCAGCATGGGGGCTGAGATCCTTCACATGCTTATTCCCATAGCTGGGGAGATACACACACTGAATGCACTAATGAGCTCTACACCTCCCTCAGATAAATCTCTGTTCTAGCAACAATTCTTTTCCCTTGGTTATTTCTCACTGCTAACATGACATGAGAATTAGGATTATTCACAGGTATATTGGATCCCTCATTGTATTGTTTTCCCCTTTAATTTCAAAATGACAGTATTTTGGCATTTTTATTTGTCAAAACATTTTTAGCTCAAAGTGTATTACATAAAAGCAAACAAGATTTCAGGGTGAATAAAAAGAGATATAAAATCATGTGATCCCAATGTATTATTAGCCCTCTATAATTCACTTGTATGGCCACATCTAGAATATGGTATCCAGTTTTAGACTTCACATTATAAAAATTATATTGGGAAGTTATAGTCTGTTCAAAGGCGGACAACTAGATTATTACATGAGGCAGGGGCGGACACAGACTGCAGAGGACCCCTGTGCAAGAAATCTTCCCGGGCCTCCACCCCCCTCCATAGCACAACAAAGTTATGTAAGCATTTAGGTAGGGGTGGGATTCAAATTTTTAACAACAGGTTCTGTGTTTGTGTAGGAAAACCACAGCCATTTTTAAGCCACACCCATTTACACGCACCTTTTCCTCAAACATATACAAGTAGGGGTGCACTTAAACCATACCTCCCAACTTTTGAAGAGAGGAAAGAGGGATAAAGTTTGCAGCGCGTGCCACGAACCACGGCAAATTTTAAGCCACGCTTCTGATCACACCCATTTCACAACTAGTCACTCCCATATCCACATCCCAACCACAGACATTTAGCATTGCTGATTGCACTGTTTCATAAACAATAATTATAAACAAAAAATATGGCCACACAGTGCTCCATAATGTATAATGGCCACACATGATGCTCCATACGGTATAATGACTCCACATGATGTTCAATACTGTATATTGGCCCCACATGATGCTCCATACTGTATAATGGCCCCACATGATGCTCATTACTGTATAATGGCCCCACATGATGCTCCACACGGTATAATGTCCCTACATGATGCTCCATACTGTATAATGGCCACACATGATGCTCCATACTGTATAATGGGCCCACAGTGCTCCATACTGTATAATGGCCACACATGATGCTCCATACTGTATAAAGGCCACACATGATGCTCCATACTGTATAATGGCCACATAGTGCTCTATACTGTATAATGGCCACACGATGCTCCATACTGTATAATGGCCACACAGTGCTCCATACTGTATAATGGCCACACATGATGCTACATACTGTATGATGGCCCTACATGATACTACATACTGTATAATGGCCACACATGATACTGCGCACAGTATAATGGCCACACATAGTTACTCCTACACATGCGGCTCCGCTCCGTACACCTCATACACACACACGGCTCTGCTCTGTACACCTCATACACACACATGGCTCCGCTCCGTACACCTCATACACACACACGGCTCCGCTCCGTACACCTCATACACACACGGCTCCGCTCCGTACACCTCATACACACACACGGCTCCGCGCCGTACACCTCATACACACACACGGCTCCGCTCCGTACACCTCATACACACAGGGCTCCGCTCCGTACACCTCATACACACAGGACTCCGCTCCGTACACCTCATATACACACACACGGCTCCGCTCCGTACACCTCATACACACACGGCTCCGCTCTGTACACCTCATACACACACACGGATCAGCTCCATACACCTCATACACACACATGGCTCCGTACACCTCATACACACACACGGCTCAGCTCCGTACACCTCATCCACACGGCTCAGCTCTGTACACCTCATACACACACACGGCTCAGCTCCATACACCTCATACACACACACGGCTCCGCTCTGTACACCTCATACACACACACACGGCTCAGCTCCATACACCTCATACACACACATGGCTCCGTACACCTCATACACACACACGGCTCTGCTCCGTACACCTCATACACAGACACGGCTCAGCTCTGTACACTTCATACACACACACGGCTCCGCTCTGTACACCTCATACACACATGGCTCCGCTCCGTACACCTCATACACACACACGGCTCCGCTCCGTACACCTCATACACACACACGGCTCCACTCCATACACCTCGTACACACACACACACACGCCTCTGCTACATCCACACTATAAACAACTCCAACCCCACACTTAAGCTTACCGTCTAGCACCATGACAGCACAGCAGAGTCCTGCAATACACGGAGGCCCCTGATCATGTGACTCCTGACTCCTTCCCTCCTGTGACCTCATCACAGGTCCTGAGCAAGCTTCAGTTACTGAGAGGCCCTCCCGCTCCCTCCTCACTTCCAGGTCCAGCGTCTGCTACATGTCACCTCACCGCAGACCGCAGCAGTGACAGCCGGCTGTACAGCAGCATAATATATGCTAGCAGGTGAGGAGGGGGGCCCGTTTAACTGTCATATCACATGCGTGCAGCAGAGCAGGCCCCCCTGCTTCTCCTTTTAGCAGTAATACTGCCGCCGGCTGTCATTCATATTCACTGCTTTGTATGCCCGTCGGGGGCCCCCTCCCGCTCTGGGCCCCTGTGCGGTTGCACAGGTTGAACAGGCGGTATGTCTGCCCATGACATGAGGTTGGAAAAGTTAGAATTATATAATCATAGAGGGTTAGATTTTCAAGGAACCTCAAGGGACATCATGTCCAACCCCCTGCTCAATGCAGGATTCACTAAACAATCTCCGACAGATGTCTTTCCAGCCTCTGTTTGAAGACTTCTTTTGAAGGAGAACGCGCCACCTCTAGTGGCAGCCTGTTCCATTTATGGATCACACTCACTGTAAAAAAGTTTTTTCTAATATCTAATCTGTATGTTCTCCCTTTCAGTTTAATTCCATTGTTTCTCATGTTTCCATGTGCAAATGATAATAAGGATGATCCCTCTACACTGTGACAGCCCTTCATATATTTGTAGACAGCTATTAAATCTCCTCTTAGCCTTCTTTTTTGCAAGCTAAATATTCCCAGATCCTTTAACCGTTCCTTGTAGGACATACTTTGCAGTCTGCTCACAAATCCTGGTAGCTCTTCTCTGAACTTGCTTCAGTTTTTCAATGTCTTTTTCACAATGTGGTGCCCAGAACTGGACATAGTATTTCAGGTGAGACCTGACCAAGGAGGAGTAGAGGAGGATAATTAGTTTGCATGATCTAGACTTTATGCTTCTCTTAATCCATCCCAGAACTGTGTTTGCTTTATTTTATCTGCAGTCTGTGACCTATTAGTATACCCAAGTCTTTTTCACATGTGCTTTTGCTTAGTTCTGTACCTCCCATTCTGTAGATGTAATTTTTGGTTTTCTTGCCCAGGTGTAGAATCTTGCAATTTCTCCATTTTAAAAACCATTCTATTAGTTGTTGCCCATTGTTTGAGCTTATCCTTTTGAATCCTTTCCCTGTCTTCTCTAGTGTTAGCTATCCCTCCTAGCTTTGCATCCTCTGCAAATTTGATTTGACCTAGAACGCAAACCCAGCTGGGCACTACATTGCAATCGAAATTCCTTTGGTAATCTTCAGCTTTCCTGGTGCATTACAAACAGGCAAGGCACCCAGTGCCAGAGGCAGCAAAACAACGCCAAAACATCTTTGAACCTTCACCATATTTGACTGTAGGTACTGTGTTCTTTTCTTTGTAGGCCTCATTCCATTTTTGGTAAACAGTGCAATGATATGCTTTGCCAAAAATCTCCAACTTTGTCTCATCTATTCACAGGATGGTTTCCCAGAAGAATTTTGGCATACTCATGTACAATTTTACAAACTGTAGTCTAGCATTTTTATGTTTCTGTGTCAGCAGTGGGGTCCTCCTGGGTCTCCTGCCATTGCATTTCATTCCATTCAAATATCGACTGTTAGTTTGCACTGACACTGATGTACCCTGAGCCTGCAAAACAGCTTGAATTTCTTTGGAACTTGAATGGGGCTGCTCATCAACAATCTGGATTATCCTGCTTTGCAACCTTTCATCAATTTTTCTCTGCCGTCCAAGACCAGGGAGACTAGCTACAGTGCCATGGGTTGTAAATTTCTTGATTATGTTGTGCAAAGTGAACAAAGGAACATCAAGATCTCTTGAGATGGACTTGTAACCTCAAGATTGTTGATATTGTTCAACAATTTTGGTTCTCAAGTCCTCAGATGTTCTCCATGCTTAGTGTGGCACACACAGACACACAATGCAAAGATTGAGTCAACTTGGGCAGCACGGCGGCTAAGTGATTCAAATCTCACCAAGGACAACATCTGCAAAGAGTTTGTATGTTCTCCCCGTGTTTGCAGGGGCTTCCTCCTGGTACTCCGGTTTCCTCCCACATTAAAAAGACATACTGATAGGGATTCTAGATTGTGAGCCTCAATGGGGACAGTGCCAATAATGTTTGTAAAATGCTGTGGAATTATTTAATGACACTATATAAATGAGTAAAATAATAATAACTTCTCCCCTTTTTATCTGGTTTCAGGTACGATTTTCATATTGCCCACACTTGTTACACCTGTTATCATAGGTGAGTTTGAACGAGCATCACATGTTTGAAACAAAGTTGTTTACCTACAATTTTGGAAAGGTGCCAACAATTTTTTCGTGCCCATTTTTGGGGTTTTGTGTGAAATGATGTCAAATTTGTCTTTTTTTCCCTCTTATTTTTTGTATTGTTCCAATACACACAAAGGAAACGAACATGTCTATAGCAAAACACATGCAATTACAATAATGTTTTGGGAAAAGTACTTCATTTTCTGGAACAATTTCAAGAGTGCCAACACTTTTGGCCATAACTGTAACTGGTGGAGAGAGTTTGAGCTTGATTGACCTATCTGTTTTTTCAATTTCTATAACTACTTACCTACGTATAAATATGAATAAACAAATAGATGCTCACTATTTTTACTAAAATGTGTTGGCGTAGGGAGATGCAATTACAATTGCGATAGTGCAGTCAACTTCATAATAAAGAAGTTTAATTTCATCAAAATGTTAGTGTTTGGGTGGTCAATGTGTAGAAAGGCCATGAAATATATTTTTGAAATAAAAGTATCTACATAAAAAGAAAGTACAGTACATTAGCTTCCATATTGTTAAATTTGATTTTGCCATTTGGAAATCTGGAGAAAAAACCTTATAACACATTTGATACAAATGGAATACGAACCCATGTGTATGTGATCATCGCAATAGCTTTTCGTCACCTTAAAAGTAATGTGTCTTAAAATTACAGATTACAAGTGCTTCTCACAAAATTAGAATATCATCAAAAAATTTATTTATTTCAGTTCTTTAATTAAAAAATGAATCTCATATATCATATATTCATTACAAACAGAGTGATCTATTTCAAGTGTTTTTCTGTTAATGTTGATGATTATGGCTTACACACACTGAAAACCCAAAAATCATTATCTCAGTAAATTAAAATAATTAACAAATAATACCTGCAAAGGTTTCCGAAGGGTTTATAAAGGTCCCTTAGTCTGTTTCAGTAGGCTCTGCAATCATGGAGAAGACTGCTAACTTGACAGATGTGCAGAAGGCAGTCATTGACACACTCCACAAGGAGGGTAAACCACTGCTGCTTGTCTCTAGAAAATACTTATGGAGTCAAAATCTTCACTACTCCTGTAGATAAATTCCCAAAAGGGTGTAATTTCCAAAATGGGATCACTTGAGGGGGGTATTCTGCTCTTTTGACATTTAGGATCTCTGTATATGGAGTGCACAAGCTATTCTATAATAATTTGTCCTTCAAGAGTCAAATAGCGCTCTGCCCTCCCTGAGTCTCGCTGTGTGGCTAAGCAGTAGTGCACAGCCACATATGGGGTATTGCCAGTTTCAACAGAAATTGTGTGACACATTTTGGCACCATTTTTACCATTTCCCCATGTGAAAATTTAAAATGTGGGGCTAAAACAAATTTTTTGTGGTAAAAAAGTAATTATTTTTTCTTCACTGCCAAATGATATAAAATTATGTGACCCACCTGTGGTGTTAATATGATCACTGCTCCCTTGGATGAATTCATTGAGAGTTATAGTATGTAAAATGGGGTCACTCAGGGGGGTTTATGCTGTTCTGGATTCCCAGTAGCTCTGCCAATGTGACATGGCCCCTTCAAACCAGTGCAGCAAAATCTTCACTGTAATAGCCTTCCCTTTTGAGCTTTGCACTGTGCTTCAAAGTAGTTTTCAACCACTTATGAGGTATTGATGTACTCTGGGGTATATGGGGTATCTAGATAGAGGTAGCACCTCTGGTGGAGTGCCTGCCGTGTCCTTTTTGGACAGCTCTTCCATCTTTGGTCCTCATCTGATACTCAACTCTCACCTGTACCTCCAAGTAACTGCTAGCATGCGGCAGCGGGTACACCCCGGAACACCGCCTCGGCAGGCGGGACAAACCAGGTAGCTGTTGGGTTTCTTTGAGACCTACAGTGATTTTCAAGGGTTTGCCTACCCTTGCATGTGAAGACTGGATATGGCAAACTGTGCGGAAGAAACCAAGATTCAACGGACAGACAAGCGATTTCCAGCACAGCGTTGTGGAGCACTGAGAGGACGCAGCGAGGCACATATAGGACACTGCTGGCCATCCACTGCACCCTGACCTATCTCCAGTTGTCTCGCCTAGTTCTTTCCACATGAGTTGCCTCCGCAGACTCCTCCACATCAGGTGGCAAGGCAATGTCCTGGATACGGCAATTCTGGAACAAACTGGGCTCTGCAGCATTTGCACTCTCCTGCTGAAAGTCCAAGCTAGGTGGGCTGGACATGTGGTCTGAATGCCTGACAGCCGACTACCAAAACAACTGCTGTATGGAGAGCTGTGCCAAGGAAAGCGAGCAGTTGGGGGGCAGAAGAAGCGCTATAAAGACTGCCTTAAGGTGTCTCTCAAAAATCTGGAAGTCAACACCAATGAATGGGAAGAGCTTGCCCTGGATCGTCCAGGTTGGCAGGGCAGGACCACCTCAGGAGTACGTGCAGCTGAAGATAGGAATATCTTTCACGCAAAAAGAAAGCGCGCTGTATGCAAGGCACAAGTAGAATCTGGTGTACTGGCCACATCTGCTTCCTTATGTCAAGTATGTGGGCGAACCTTCAGGGCCTGGATTGGACTCATCAGCCACCTCCAGACCCATAACTACTAATTCTCTTCCAACCCTGAAGTCATGGTCATCTTCGAAAATGAAAGACGAACATCATTGATGTACTCTGGAGAAATTGAATAATTGTTCGTTTTCTCCTATTATCCCTCTTGAAAATGGTAAACTTGGGGTCAAAGCAACATTTTAGTGGAAAAAATAGTAATATTTCATTTACTCAGCCCAATGTTATACAAGTTTGTGAATCGTCTGAGGGTTAAAAATACTCAATACTTCTGTAGATGAATTCCATTAAAGGGGTAGTTTACAAAATGGGATCACCTGTGGTTTTTTTTTTGCTGTTTTGGCATGTCAGGGGCTCTTCAAATATGACATGGAATCCACAATCTATTACAAAAATAGCAAAAATAGCACTCATTTCCCTTTCAGCCCTACCATGCACCCAAGCAGTCGCTTTAAAAAAAAATATAGGGTACCTGCGTACTTTGGAAAAATTGCACAACAAATTTTGGCATTCATTTTTTCCTATTGCCCTCATGAAAATAAAACAAAATTGGGGCTAAAACATTTATGTGGGAAAATTTTAATTTTCTATTTTCATAGCTAAACGGTATACATTTCTGTGAAGCATCTAGGGGCTCAAAGTGCTCCCCACACATCTAGATAAAGTCCTTGAGGGGTATAATTTCCAAAATGGAATAATTTGTGGGGGTTACTGATTCAAGCCAATTTTTATTCCAGAAGTTGAATGGCACTCCTTCCCTTCCGAGTCCCGCTGTGTACCTAAAAAGTAGTTTTCCTCCACATATGTGGTATTGACGTACTCAGGAAAAATTGCACAACAAATTTTGGGGTCCTTTTTTTTCTTGCTACCCTTGTGAAAATAAAAAGTTTGCTGCTAAAAGGACATTTTTGTGGGGAAAATGTGTTCTTTTAATTTTCACAGCTCAACATTATAAAATTCTGCAAAGCCCCTGAGGTTTCAAGGTGCTCACCACACATCTACATAAATTCTTTGAGGGGTCTAGTTTCCAAAATGGGGTAATTTGTGGTAGGTTTTTCACTGTTTAGACACATCAAGGGCCCTCCAAACGCTATTCCAGCTAATTTTGCATTTCAAAACTCAAATGATGCTCCTTCCTTTTTGAGCCCTGCCGTGCACCCAAACAGTAGTTTTCCACCACATATAGGATATTAGCTCAGGAGACTTTGCACAACAAGTTTTATGGTGCATTTTCTCCTGTTACCCCTGTTAAAATAAAAAAATTGTCGCTAATGTAACATTTTTGTTACTGGTGCATACATGCTGTTCTGGCTAGCGGACATTTGGGCTCTCGCCGATCCCTGTGTCTTCCCATTATGGTGAAAATGAGAAATTGTTGATCAACTTTTATCCCTTTTAAATTCGTAACAAAAAACATTATGTTTCAAAAATTGTGCTGACGTAAAGTAGACATTTGAGAAATGTTATTTATGAACTATTTTGTGTGACATCTCTGTGATTTAAGGGCATACAGATTAAAAGTTTGAAAATTGTGAAATTTATATAAAAAAACCCACACTATCATGAAGTACAATATGTCACAAAAATAATCTCAGAACCACTGGAATATTTTGAAGCTTTCCAGAGTAATTACCCTATAAGGTGACACTGGTCAGAATTGTAAAAATTGGCCCAGTCACAAAGGCAAAAACAAACTCTGGCATGAAAGGTTTAAACGATTAAGTGAAAAGAGTAATGGGGCAAAGTATAAGGCAAAATGCAAAAATATTGTTCAGATCTTTAAAGGCCACAACTGACCTGATCCTAATGTCCTAATAGGTGTTAATGGATATGCCTAGTCCTCCTTCATAATTTTAACAGTTACATACTAATCTGTGATCTTAATAAAAGGGAAGCAGAATTATATTCTTAAAGGAAACCTGTCACCTGAATTTAGCGGGACCGGTTTTCGGTCATATTGGCGGAGTTTTGGGGTGTTTGATTCACCCTTTCCTTACCCGCTGGCTGCATGCTGGCGGCAATATTGGAATGAAGTTCATTCTATGTCCTCCGTAGTACACGCCTGCGCAAGGCAAGATTCCAGCTAATTTTGCAGACCTAAGTTAAAGCAATTGATCCTACAGGGAAAACCAGGCGGGGACTGATCAGCCCCCAACGTGCGTTTTGCTTTAGCTCATCCAAGGAGCCTGAATATAGGGTGGTGTTACTTATATACAGTTATTCACCAGTGGATGACCGTGGTTGGAAATGGTGCTTGCAGTGATCAAAAAGCAAATAAAAAATCAACAAGTCAGCATCTAATGTCTTCAACCCGGCCACAAACCCGACACATCCTAGGGATGGGCCAGGAACAATCAATGTCCCAAGAGGCATCACCATAGAGACCCGATGGTAGTCAGCTGCAGTAAGTACACATCACTAGCATCCGTACACCAGGCAGAAATATACTATAAAGCTAGTCAAAAGAAGATAAATAACATGGATATGCACATATATAAGAGCATAATTAATATGTATGTTCTAGAACTAAAAAAATAAATATATATATGTAAATATGAACAAATATGTGCACACAGCAATAATTAATCATAAAGTACACAATTAAACATTAATAAATATATAATGGGGTATAAGCAGTCTCGAAAATAAAAAAAATGATGGGGTAAAAAGGAGGCAATACTATCTGTACTTAAGTCATTTATAGGGGGAGAGACGGAGAAGCAGCACTCCCACTTGTAAATTAAGTATCCGCTAAACATACAATATCTTCTAAGCAACGATAATAAATTGCCTCAGGAAATTATAACTAAAATACAGACAAAAAATTGTACTATAGATTACTAATAGATAATATTTATCAAACTAGCACTAGTTTTCTCCTGAGTAGACATTATAATGTTTGGCATTAGAACAGCCTTTAAGCCTTATTCCAAACCTAAACTTAAAACTTGAAACTTATTTCAAGATTCTAAAACTTATTTCTTGGCTTGAAATGTCACCACCTGTATTTTCATATAGGTTCATAGCCATTTCCAAGCACAAATAGGCTTTAATGCTTTATGACAGTTCCAATATTTGGTCACTGCAGCAGGGATATATATTAGCAGAATCTGGATTCCCACAATCCTGTGGTGTGCAAGAGCAGTGAAATGTGCTGCAGGCCCAGGCTGTGGGGCATACAAGAGCTCCGAGAGAGCAGACTATCAGGGGCATTGTAGGACAGTGAGCAGAAACATGACAGCTGGAAGAAAATTCAACCTAAAATAAAGCAGACATAAAACAGCAGTGCATCACAGGAATTAAATATAGCTACACTGAACAATGCTGATAAAGCTGTTAATTAGATTAGCCCACAAAAACTATTATTTTCTTTGTAATTTGATTATAGGGCTTTCCAGCGAAATTAAAAGGAAAAACAGGCAGTATTCATGAAGATGCGAAACTATATATTTCCCTGTTTGATTTAAGGGGCTTAATTATTTCTTTTAACAATACCATTAGTCTTAAGGGATAAAACTGTTTGCCATTTTCAAGGTTGGATGTCTTGAATTTACTTACTAGAGGAGAGCATTTAAGGCGGTGTGAAAGCAGTGCTAAAGATCATCCCTGTGATGTACAGTCAATAAGTTAATCACATCGAAGTTTTTTGCTAGAAAGTAGCTAAGTTACAACAAATGTACATGGATAACACTGCCAAACAAAGAAAAAATCTTAGTTTCTTGGTTTTTAGGCTTGTTCCTGAGGTTATTTGGGGCGCTGATTTAGAAAATTGCAATGGATAGACTCCATCAGCTCTGTAAGTGGCTACACAAAGTATACTTGCTTTTTATGCTGTTGGGATAGTAGAGCCAAACATGAACATTGGGCAAGAAAACATTGATCTCCAAGAGAATATATGGTGGTTGGAGGTCAAAATAATCACTGGTCAACACAATTTTTCTGGCAAAAGGTTTTAAAACATATTTTAAGTCAATTTTGGCGGCTGATTACGAATATGAACTCCGTTTTTGGCTATCACATCAGGATTTCGAGATATTTTAAATTTTTGATGAAAATTACTCCTATCTAATGTTTTATGATAAAAACACATGATTTTCGGTACTACATTTTGTATATTTTTAATCAAGGAATAACAAAGATTACAAAGTCTATGTACAGCAAATCAAATATACTTACAGAATTAAACTACAAAATATAAACACACACATATATATATGATATATATACAGATGAATGGCAAATGGCAATTATTTGAACTTTCTTTTCTTGGCTGATCTGTGATGTACGGCTTCTGGGTTGTCTCTCATCAAGCTCCAGCAATAGTCAGCCATCATATGTGAGTCCCACCGGCCTTGATACCGTTCTTCCATTGTTTTAATGTCCTGATGAAAATGCTCCCCTTGTTTCTCGCTCACATCCCCAAGGTTCTCTGGAAAAAAGTCCAAATGGCTGTGTAAATAGTGAATCTTGATACTCATTCTACATCCAAGATTTCGCAGACTCATTAGTTGCTCTTCCACAATCTCTTCATAGTTTTCTGCTTTCTTATTCCCTAGAAAATTCTGCACCACATTACAAAATGCATTCCAAGCTCTTTCTTCTGTCTCATTCATTGATGTGATAAAATTTGGGTCTCTCATAAGTGTTTTTATTTGAGGTCCATCAAATATTCCAGCCTTTTTCTTCTCTTCACTAAAGGTACCGTTACACTAAACGATTTACCAACGATCACGACCAGCAATACGACCTGGCCGTGATCGTTGGTAAGTCGTTGTGTGGTCGCTGGGGAGCTGTCACACAGACAGCTCTCTCCAGCGACCAACGATCAGGGGAACGACTTCAGCATTGTTGAAACTGTCTTCAAAAATGCCAAAGTCCCCGGGTAACCAGGGTAAACATCGGGTTACTAAGCGCAGGGCCACGCTTAGTAACCCGATATTTACCCTGGTTACCATTGTAAAAGTTAAAAAAAAAAAACAGTACATACTCACATTCCTGTCACGTCCCCCAGTGTCAGCTTCCTGCACTGTGTAAGCGCCGGCCGTAAAGCAGAGCGGTGATGTCACCGCTGTGCTCTGCTTTACGGCCGGCCGTCGCTGACACAGTCAGTGCGGGAAGCTGACGCCGGGGGACGTGACAGGAATGTGAGTATGTACTGTTTTTTTTTTTTAACTTTTACAATGGTAACGAGGGTAAATATCGGGTTACTAAGTGCGGCCCTGCACTTAGTAACCCGATATTTACCCTGGTTACAAGTGAACACATCGCTGGATCGGCATCACACACGCTGATTCAGCGATGACAGCGGGTGATCAGCGACCAAAAAAAGGTCATGATCATTCCCCACGACCAACGACCTCCCAGCAGGGGCCTGATCGTTGGTCGCTGTCACGCATGACGATTTCGTTAACGATATCGTTGCTACGTCACAAAAAGCAACGATATCGTTAACGAAATCGTTATGTGTGAAGGTACCTTAAGACCAGGAAAAGTTGAACAAATATAGATAAAGCATTCTCCACTGTGATTGAGAGCTTTGACAAACTGCTTCGTCAATCCAAGTTTTATGTGTAAGGGAGGAAAGACAATGTTCTTCCTATCCACTAGAGGATCATGGATGACATTCTTATCACCAGATGCCAAACTCTGTCGCTGAGGCCATTCAGTTTTCACCCAATGCTCTGCTGTAGCTCTACTGTCCCAGTAGCACAGAAAACAAGGGTGTTTGGTGTACCCTCCTTGCAGACCCTTGCAGACCCAAAAGAAAGTTAACCATTTTCAAATCAACATAAACTAACCACCCATGAACATTATATTGTAATCTCTCTAGAACAATCTTGATGTCTTTATATTCTTCTTTAAGTTTTACAGAATGACTTATTGGTACAGAGCCATACTTATTTAGTTTCAAAAAGTTTTATTGAAATTTCAACATTCAACAATTATAAAACGTAGTTTAAATGTGAGTATGCTCCCTTGCAGGGGAGTCTATTAACGAGAAATATAAGAACACATACCTATCATGGATGTAAGGGGGGACACTACAAAGACAACACAAGGAATAAACATGGAGGGTAAGGGGGTCTGCATTTACATTTTAATTTGTAACAAACTTTGTCCCCACAGATCGAATCACTATGGGGACAGACGTAGAGTCCGACTCAGGAGTAAATTAGGCTGCAAGTCCATCCATGGGCTCCATATCTTAAAAAACTGATCCCACATATCATTTCTAGTAGCCTCAATGCGTTCATAAAACATGATGTTAGTCATCCTCTCCTTGACCACTTGTAGCGACAATGTGGGAGACCTCCATTTCGAAGCAATGTGTATTTTAGTAGAAATAAAAAGAAAAGTAACCAACTTAAATAGGTTTTTAGGAAGAGTCGGGTGTCTAGCCCCAAGCAGAAAAACAGAGTCATCCAAATTGGTTTTTCTCCCAGCCAATTGGTCTACTAGCAGATTTATCTGTTGCCATAAGTTGGACACCACTGGGCATGTCCACCATATATGTTTCATATCCCCAGGTAAGTTACATCCCCGAAAGCATAATTCTGAGACATTCGGGAATATGCTATGGAGTTTAGTGGGCACCAGATATGTCCTATGAAGGACCTTGATCGAGGTTTCTACTAATGATGATTGGTGACTGCCCTTAGATAGCGTGTCGCAGCACCTCCTCCAAGCCTCCACCGGCAGCTCGACACCCAACTCCTCCTCCCACCGTCTCATGAATCCCAATTTCTCCTGATCATAGGGTGGGTTTATAATTGAGTAAAGCAAAGATATCGTCCCTCTTCCCATTGGATCGGAAAGGCACTTTTGTTCATACCTGGAGACGGGAACGGGACGTTTACCTTGGGTTAGACCACCTGCAAAATGTAAGACCTGATTGATGTGCATTGTTTCTCTAATCGGGGGTTCAAACTTCCTTATGAACTCTGCTCTATCCATCAGGACATTGAAAGGGTTGCATAGGTGCTTAATTGTGATAATCCCCCTCAATATCCACCACGTATATAAATGTGGATCGAGACCAGGAGTGAATATCGGGTTACCTAATATAGAGGTCAAAGGTGAGGGATCAGATTGCAACGAGTGTTTGAATCTAACTCTTCTCCATAAACTGAAAGAGTGGGCTGTATAAGGAGCTGTTATAAAAAGTTCTTTGGAGATTTTTCCCGTAGACCACATTAGGCCTGGTAATGAAAGCGGCTTAATAAGATGTGACTCCAAGTGAACCCACCTTGGCTTGTTATTTTGGGCGCAGATATTCGTTAGTTGTGCTATTTGTGCTGCTTTATAGTAAAGAGATAGATTTGGGAGCGAAACTCCACCATGTCTTCTGTGGAAGAACATTAATTTTTGGGGGATTCTGGCCCTTTGGTTCTGCCATACGAATTTAGAGATCGTAGCGTGGAGGCCTGCAAAAGTTTTAGCTGAGATTGGTATTGGGAGGGATCTAAAAAGGTACAAAAACCGAGGAAGAGTCACCATTTTTACTGTATGGATTCTACCCAGCCAAGATAGGTTCAGTGATGCCCATCTGGACAAGTCAGTGTGGAGATTCTGTATAAGTGGCGTGTAGTTCCACTTGTAAAGGGTCGCCATATTTGTTGTAATATTTATTCCCAAGTAGGTTAGGTAGTTGTCCCTCTTTGTAAATTTAAATTGGGAAATGATAGTATCCTGCACAGCTTTACTAGTATTGAGAAAAGAGCTTCCGATTTATCTATATTAATTTTAAGTCCTGAGATGTCTTCAAATGTATGGAGCAGAGAAAGGAGATTGGGGATTGTTATATGAGGGTTGGTAATAGCCAAAAGGAGGTCATTTGCGAACAAGCTTACTTTATATTGTTCGCCTAGATTAGACAACCCAGTGATGTTCTGATTTGGTCTAATGGCTTCTGCCAAAGGCTCCATGGCTAGAGCAAATAGCGCCGGGGAGAGAGGACATCCCTGTCTGGTACCACGTTGGATAGATATGGGTGAAGGCTTTAATGTTGGGAGTTTTAAATATGCTGTGGGGTAATCATAAAGTAATTTAATACATTCTACGAACTCCCGAGTGAAACCAAATTTAGAAAGGACATGGAAGAGGTAATTCCAGGAGAGCGAGTCGAATGCCTTCTCAATATCCAAGGCTAATATTAAAAGTTGTTCCTTGCGAGAATTTGCCGTGTGAATAAGGTTAATATTACGTCTTATATTATCCGGGGCCTGCCTAGACGGTATGAACCCTACCTGATCTCTGTGAATTAGAGAGGGCAGTATGTGATTTATTCTACTTGTAATAATTGCAGTGAATATTTTTAAATCCATGTTTAATAATGAAATAGGCCTAAAGTTTTTGGTCAGTAAATGGTCTTTTTTTGGCTTGGGTATAACCGTAACATGAGAAACTAGGAACTCCGGCGGCATTTTTGAGCCGTGAAGGAGAGCATCTCCAAATTTTTTGATATGGGGTGAGAGAATTTCTGTAAATATTTGGTAATATATGGCCGTGAGCCCATCAGGGCCAGGGGCCTTCCCCTTTTTCAGCGTTTTAATGACTGATTGAATCTCCATAATAGATATTTCGGAGTGGAGTTGTTTAGCTAGTGCGTCTGTGATTTTAGGCAGGTGAAGGTTTTGTAAAAATTGTTGTATCGGGTGAGGCGATAGGGGTCTGGGCTGGTCGTATAGGTTTTGGTAATATTCATGGAATGTCCTATATATTTTGTCTGGATGGGACGAAATCCTTCCCGAGCTATCTTTTATCGAGAAAATCGTGTTGATCATTTCCCTAGAACGTAACTTGCGGGCTAACAGTTTACTCGGCTTATTAGCGAATTTATAAAATTTGGCTTGTGTCCAAGTTAATGCCTTCTCAGTCCAGAGCCATACTTATTTCCATTGTGTAACAGAACACATTTTAAACTTCTTTTGGAACTATCAGTAAAAAGCCTCTAATCCCTTGAATCATATGCTGGAAGTCCCATAAAGAGAAGTAGCCCTTCAACATCAGTACAATAGACAAGCTGGCCATCTGAATGGAAGTACTTACGTAGTTCTGCTTCCCTGTTATGATAAAATGAGACACTTGTACTGGTTTCAACATTTGATTCTCTTGTAGTCTTGAAGCCAATAGTTAAGCAGACTCTTTTGGTAGATAAAGATCTCTAACCAGATCATTCAAAGCAGACTAAAGGTACCGTCACACTAGACGATATCGCTAGCGATCCGTGATGTTGCAGCGTCCTCGCTAGCGATATCGTCCAGTGTGACAGGCAGCAGCGATCAGGCCCCTGCTGTGCTGTCGCTGGTCGGGGAAGAAAGTCCAGAACTTTGTTTCGTCGCTGGACTCCCCGCAGACATCGCTGAATCGGCGTGTGTGACACCGATTCAGCGATGTCTTCGCTGGTAACCAGGGTAAACATTGGGTTACTAAGCGCAGGGCCGCGCTTAGTAACCTGATGTTTACCCTGGTTACCAGCGTTAAAGTAAAAAAAACAACCGCTACATACTTACCTACCGCTGTCTGTCCTCGGCGCTCTGCTTCTCTGGTCTGGCTGTGAGCACAGCGGCCGGAAAGCAGAGCGGTGACGTCACCGCTCTGATTTCCGGCTGCCCGGCGCTCACAGCCGGACCAGAGAAGCAGAGCGCCGAGGACAGACAGCGGTAGGTAAGTATGTAGTGGTTGTTTTTTTTACTTTAATGCTGGTAACCAGGGTAAACATAGGGTTACTAAGCGCGGCCCTGCGCTTAGTAACTCGATGTTTACCCTGGTTACCGGGGACCTCGGGATCGTTGGTCGCTGGAGAGCTGTCTGTGTGACAGCTCTCCAGTGACCAAACAGCGACGCTGCAGCGATCCGGATCGTTGTCGGTATCGCTGCAACATCGCTTAGTGTCACGGTACCCTAAGTAAACAGAATTGGTTTGTCACAATCTTCATGACATGGCTGAAAAATATCTGGACTGTCTTCTTCATCAGTATAATAATGTGAGGAGAATTATGTGTCAACGTTTTCTGAAAGCGCAGTAAATTTTGGAACAGGTATGTCTTCACTATGGGCAACTGGTCTAATAGCTGAAGGGATACTCGGGTATTGCAAATATTTCTTGTTTTTCTTATTGAAACCTTTTACATCGACAAGGCAGAAATAGCAGTCTTCTAAATGATTGCTTGGTTCTCTCCAAACCATAGGAACTCCAAACTGAAGTTTAGCATTCTTTCCTTGAGACCATGATCTCAAGCTCTCAATACAGGTTTTGCACACTTTGTGAGAAGCCCAGTGCTTGTCTTGGTCTCCAAGTTTTACTTTGAAGAACGCAAAATACACCCTCTTAACAAAGTCAGTAATGTTGCGCCTCTGAGTCTTCACAGTAAAGTTTCCACAGATGTAACAAAAAATATTTGGATCATTTGGCACTGTCCTCTGCGAGATGTAGAGGCCATTGTTAAGGTACCTTCACACTATCCAACTTAACAACGATATCGCTAGCGATCCGTGACGTTGCAGCGTCCTGGCTAGCGATATCGTTGTGTTTGACATGCAGCAGTGATCTGGATCCTGCTGTGACATCGTTGGTCGGAGCAGAAAGTCCAGAACTTTATTTCGTCGCTGGATCTCCCGCAGACATCGCTGAATCGGCGTGTGTGACGCCGATTCAGCGATGTCTTCACTGGTAACCAGGGTAAACATCGGGTTACTAAGCGCAGGGTCGCGCTTAGTAACCCGATATTTACCCTGGTTACCAGCGTAAACGTAAAAAAAACATACACTACATACTTACATTCCGGTGTCTGTCCTCCGGCGCTCTGCTTCTCTGCACTGCGACCACACATCGACGCTGCAGCGATCGGGATCGTTGTCTAGATCGCTGCAGCATCGCTAAATGTGACGGTACCTTTAGATCAGCAAAACATCCTGCAGAGAAATACAAGATAAAAGTTGTTAGCTACCTGAGTTGTTCATTGAATTTCTGTCCCCCCTTCCCCACACACACACACCTTAGGTATTGATTCACAAACAAAAAACAGAAAACAGCAGGATAAAAACAATAAATATCAAAATTAATTAAAAAATTCAATAAATAAAACAGTACCTGCACATGACTGTTGTGTACGTTGAAAACTGTTTGTTTACTTTCTTATCATAACAAATGGGAAATATGCATGTTCAAAGAAAACAAAGATATTCTGACATTTATTGGGAGACTAAATGAAAACTAAATTTACCTTAGTGAACCATACAAACCGGCACTTTTCATACTCTACTTATATTTATCATGGAATTCATGAAAATTGGCTATATACCTATAGCGCAAAACCGTGATGTGATAGAGAAATTATAAGATCAGATTAAAATTCAGCACCCTCAAATTAGTCTAAAACTGTTCTTAAAGTCCATGACAGAATTTTTTTTTTTTTGTAGACCAGTGTAATCAAAGAACCTTTGATAGCACAAGATAGTATCATATTGCCACCACTACATACAGTATAAGGCTATGCTCAATGAAACAATTTGTAAAGACAGTTGAGTACAAATGTCCCGATTAATCAGGACTAGCGTTATTCATTTCGGTTTTGTTGAGGGACCATGCTGGAGTCAGATTCTCCTGATTCATGAAGAGTTGCCTCTTCCTGAATCTGAGCCATCTGACAAATGCGCTACACCAGAAATTTAGTTCCTATCAGGGACTGGAGCGAGATGTCTGGTGTAGAGAATGCCACAGCTTGTCATTAATTAAACGAACAGTGGCTTCACCGCCTTGTCTCACCCCAAATTTGCCCTTTCTGTGTGAAAAGTCTAAAAAGTTTGTCACAACTCCGAGTTGCGCCTACATTTTGCGACTATTCAAAGCTTTTATGCCTGATTTCTGGTGTGATAGCTTTGATGAATCAGGACGATACTGCCTAAGCTACCTGTGCTTACCATGTGAAAACAGGAGACAGGAGTTTTCAATCGTCCACAGATGAGGCAACTTTTAAATATCCGGCATTTTATAGCATCAATGAATTAAATCGGATCACTTATTCTTCTTATGAAAAACTTTCTTGGCAACAAGAAGATAAATAACTGCACACAATTAGAAGAGGATATGCTATTCCTTTTTGAAAGGCTTGGCTGTAACATGAGTGTTAAAGCCCACTATCTGCAATGTCTCTTATGGTCCATTTACACACAGTGCCTTGCGAAAGTATTCGGCCCCCTTGAACTTTTTAACCTTTTTCCACATATCATCCTTCAAACATAAAGATACCAAATGTAAATTTTTGGTGAAGAAACAACAAGTGGAACACAATTGTGAAGTTGAACAAAATTTATTGGTTATTTTAAATTTTTGTGGAAATTCAAAAACTTGAATAACTGTGACATGAATTGGTGGTCCTTGTAGTCATATTGAGTTGACTCTTTCACTGACTGCATTGCACTTCAGGATAGTGCCAAGTAATCTTTGGTCGAAGGTAAAAGCAACATTGTTTCTTCTCCATTTCTTCTTCGGTTATCATTTAGTACTCAATTCCAAGTAAGATCAGTCCTGTTCTGTCCATTTTGGCTGTGACAATGTTGAGTTTGCCTTTATTCATGGTTTCTACATTCCAAGTTCCAAACTTTATAACATTTTTGTATCTTCACTTTCAACCAAGCAATATCAGCACCAAGACATCCTTTAGGCTTTAATCCTGGCATGTCATGAGCATTGATCATACTCAGGTAGACCATCGTCTCTTCTCCAGTAATTTGTTAAGTGCCTTCCGACCTAAAAGTGCATTGTTGTACCCTCCATCATCATCGTGGCATAATACGAAATTAGAAAGCCAGGCCTTTCTTCCACGCAGAAATGTGGCAACCGTGAATTAACCACAATGAATCAGTGTTGTATGTTGTCAATACAAACCTCCTTGTCACCCAACGTCCTGCTGCCATCACTGGTGCTTGGCAGTATGCTTAGTCTGGCATCTCAGTTGAAATCTGTCCACCTTGGGTGTCCCTGATGGTAGCCGTATAGCTTTCAACATCACTGATGCATGCAAATAGGCATTACATTTGACACACCAAAATAATATGTGTTGTCCAGCTTAATAAAAGCTATATTAAATTCTAGTATTAACCTGTAAACTACTAAAGCTGTATGTACACTGGCCAATAATTCATCAGATTGGAACGGTATTGACCCATTCATCGTGCTAATTGTATAAAGTGAATGAGTTGAGCAACTGAAAGCTGTGTCCAAAAACGCTCATTCATCATGCATAACATTATTTAGGTGAGCACAAAATTTCACATTCAACTTTCGGAAATTGTGTAATGTAAATGGAGTTTGTTCATTCAACGATTTGACCCACGAAAGGAGGAGTGCATGTCCAAGCCTTAAATAGTGTTGACAGAAGCTTTTATTCAAAGTTTACATGTTTCCAGTCCCCTAAGAGTGCTAAAATAGCACACTCGAATAGCATTTCTGTACAGTGGTCTAACAAGACAAGAGTCATACAGTACCAACATACCATTTCTAGTTATTGATTAATCTTCTAGAGAAGTTTTATATACAAGAATATTTTATAATAAGTAATATTGCTTGTCTAGTCAGAGAAAAATGTCAAGAGATTAAGAAACTGACAGACTCCATGGATGGAAAGCTTATGACTGTTATTGAAAAGAAGAGCGGCTATATTGGTCATTTATATTGTTTTTTTAAATGTCAGAAAATGATTTTTATGCAGTTTGAGTTGTTTGGTTATTATTCTCACTTTATCAGATGAAACATCGATGTAAATACTTTTTTTTCACAAAAGTGACAATAGTATTCTTGTAGTGATACCTTTATTGGCTAACCAGAAAAATGATTGCAAGCTTTCAGAGCACAGAGCTCCTTCTTCAGGCAGGTTTACAAATGAATTACCGAGACAAATGAATTACTGAGACTTGGTTGTGCTCTTGTCGCAAGTCATCTACTATATAATTGTCTAAGGGTCACTTCCGTATGTCCTTCTGTCTGTCTGTCTGTCACGGTTATTCATTCGCTGATAGGTCTCGCCAGCTGCCTGTCATGGCTGCCGCGACCAATCAGCGACGGGCACAGTCCGGAAGAAAATGGCATCTCCTTACTCCCCGCAGTCAGTGCCTGACGCCCGCATAGTCCCCTCCGGTCACCGCTAACACAGGGTTAATGCCGGCGGTAACGGACAGCGTTATGTCGCGGGGAACGCACTCCATTAGCGCCGCTATTAACCCTGTGTGTCCCCAACTTTTTACTATTGACGCTGCCTATGCGGCATCAATAGTAAAAAATTTAATGTAATGTTAAAAATAATAATAAAAAAAAAACCTGCTATACTCACCCTCCGTAGTCGCTCGCGCCGGCCGCCATCTTCCGTTGCAGGTTCCGGTGGCAATGATGGTATAGGAGAAGGACCTGCCATGACGTCACGGTCATGTGACCGCGACGTCATCACAGGCCCTGCGCGCCTGCGCTAGAAAGACCTGCCATGACTTCATGGTCATGTGACCGCGACATCATCACAGGTCCTGCGCTCATACCAAGCCTGGGACCGGAAGCTGCCGTGAACTACAAGGGGCCCTCGGAAAGGTGAGAATATGTTTATTTTTTATTTTTTAAACAGTGACAAACCTGGCTGGGCAATATACTATGCAGCTGGGCAATATACTACGTGACTGGCCAATATACTACGTTGCTCTGTGCTGTATACTACATGGCTCTGTGATGTATACTACGTCACTGGGCAATATACTATGTAACTAGGCAATATACTATGTAACTGGGCAATATACTACATGACTGGGCAATATACTACGTGACTGGGCATTATACTACGTGACTGGGCAATATACTACGTGGCTCTGTGCTGTATACTATGTCGCTGTGCAATATACTACGTGACTGGGCAATAAACTACGTGGCTCTGTGCTGTATACTATGTAACTGGGCAATATACTATGTGGCTCTGTGCTGTATACTACGTAACGGGGCAATATACTACGTGGCTCTGCTGTATACTACGTCACTGGGCAATATACTATGTGACTGGGCAATATACTACGTGGCTGGGCAATATACTACGTAACTGGGCAATATACTACGTGGCTGGGCAATATACTACGTCACTGGGCAATACACTATGTGGTTGGGCAATATACTACGTGGCTGGGCAATATACTACGTGACTGGGCAATATACTATGTGACTGTGCAATATACTACGTGGCTGGGCAATATACTACGTGGTTGGGCAATATACTACGTGGCTGGGCAATATACTATGTAGCTGGGCAATATACTACGTGGTTGAGCAATATACTACGTGACTGGGCAATATACTACGTGGCTGGGCAATATACTACGTGACTGGGCAATATACTACGTGGGCTGTGCAATATACTACGTGGACTGTGCAATATAATATGTGACTGGGCAATATACTACGTGGGCTAGGCAATACACTACGTGGACATGCATATTCTAGAATACCCGATGCGTTAGAATCGGGCCACCATCTAGTTAATTTATAAACCTGCATAAAGAAGGAGCTCTGTGCTCTGAGCGCTTGCAAATAAAATTTTTCTGGTTAGCTAATACAGGTGCCACTATTAGAATACTTCTGTTATTTTTGGGCATAAAAGTATTTACATTGATTTTTTTGGATAACACAGTACCACAATATAATATTTTATTGCACATCCTGACAGATGAAAATAAACAATTGAGATGGGAAAATTTAGTTTTCATTTAGTTGAAAAATAATTCTGTACACTAAGGCCGGCCTCACACTCAGCGTATAAAAATACGGTCCATTATTTACGGCCGTAATACGCAGAAAAGTCCCGAAAATAGTGATCCGTATGTTTTCCGTAGGCTGGGTGTGTCAGCGTATTTTGCGCATGGCATCCTCCGTATGTAATCCGTATGGCATCCGTGCTGCGAGATTTTCTCGCAGGCTTGCAAAGCCGACATATGGACATACAATGGATCCATGGGCTCAAATATTCGTAAAAACATATATACTCTCTCTCTCTCAATTCAATTGCTGGCTTTTCCTATCTCTTCAAACCCGACATGATATGAGACATGGTTTACATACAGTAAACCATCTCATATCCCTTTTTTTTCATATTCCACAATACAAATGTTAGTAGTGTAAAACCAAAAACACATGGGCCACCTGCATAGCGAACAAGTCTGTAGAAACCTGTTCACACCACCAAAGAACTTGAAGACACAAAAGCGCACAGAGAGGTCTAAAAATACTCTGTTGTAAAAAAGTCACAGTAAATATGCAAGTGCTAGTCAAAAAATGAAAAAATACAGGGTATTTAGTTAATACGTTTTTTTGCAAAAAATGTTAGTAGTGTGTATGTGCAAAATTTAGGCGCTCTAGCTATTAAGAACTCAAGCTTGGGAAAATATTCTGAAAAGTTCCCAGGCTCGAGTTTATATGAGGACATCCAGCAGAGGGCGCATCACCGCAATTCGAGGTAACTACAGGTCATTCACCTACATTCCATTCATTCGCTGGGTTTTTACAGGCACGGGCGGCTGCATTAGCAGAGCTTCTGCTTGTAAAATTAGTTAACCCTTTCAGATGGATTTACAGCGTGGGACGAGACTGATCATCGGAAGATATGGAATATTGTTGTTTTCTTTTTTACATTTGTTACAGGTGACAGGGGTCTTGAGGTGGATTACCAGTATAATAAAATATTACAACAACCTGTGTATTTATTTCATTAAAATAATTTGTAATAATGTGTGTGTGTTTTTTTAACTATTTCATACTATTGGATTAATAATGGATAGGTGTCATAATTGATGCCTCTCCATTATTAATCTGGCTTAATGTCACCTTACAATAGCAAGGTGACATTAACCCTTCATTACCCCATGTCCCACCGCTACACGAGAATGGGAAGATAGTGGCCAAGTGCCAGAATAGGTGCATCTTCCAGATGTGCCTTATCTGGGGTGGCTGGGGGCAGATTTTTTAGCCAGGCGGGGGCCAATAACCATGGACCCTCTCCAGGCTATTAATATATGCCCTCAATGGCTTTACCATTCTGGCGGAGAAAATTGCGCGGGAGCCCACGCCAATTTTTTCCGTGATTTATCCCTTTAATTTAATAGCTATAGCGCCCAAATTTTGCACATACACACTACTAACATTAGTAGTGTAGAATATGTAAAAAAAAGGGATATGAGATGGTTTACTGTATGTAAACCATGTCTCATATCATGTCGGGTTTGAGAAGGAGATAGGAAAATCCGGCAATTGCATTACCGTCTTTTAAGCTATCTAGCGCTGTATGAAATATTAATATATATATACATATATGTGCCTCACTGACATATATATATATATATATATATATATACAGTCATGGCCAAAAGTATTGACACCCCTGCAATTCTGTCAGATAATACTCAGTTTCTTCCTGAAAATGATTGCAAACACAAATTCTTTGGTATTATTATCTTCATTTAATTTGTCTTAAATGAAAAAAACAAAAAGAGAATGAAGCAAAAAGCAAAACATTGATCATTTCACACAAAACTCCAAAAATGGGCCAGACAAAAGTATTGGCACCCTCAGCCTGATACTTGGTTGCACAACCTTTAGCCAAAATAACTGCGACCAACCGCTTCCGGTAACCATCAATGAGTTTCTAACAATGCTCTGCTGGAATTTTAGACCATTCTTCTTTGGCAAACTGCTCCAGGTCCCTGATTTGAAGGGTGCCTTCTCCAAACTGCCATTTTTAGATCTCTCCACAGGTGTTTTATGGGATTCAGGTCTGGACTCATTGCTGGCCACCTTAGAAGTGTCCAGTGCTTTCTCTCAAACCATTTTCTAGTGCTTTATGAAGTGTGTTTTGGGTCGTTGTCCTGCTGGAAGACCCATGACCTCTGAGGGAGACCCAGCTTTCTCACACTGGACCCTACATTATGCTGCAAAATTTGTTGGTAGTCTTCAGACTTCATAATGCCATGCACATGGTAAAGCAGTCCAGTGCCAGAGGCAGCAAAGAATCCCCAAAACATCAGGGAACCTCCGCCATGTTTGACTGTAGGGACCGTGTTCTTTTCTTTGAATGCCTCTTTTTTTCTCCTGTAAACTCTATGTTGATGCCTTTGCCCAAAAAGCTCTACTTTTGTCTCATCTGACCAGAGAACATTCTTCCAAAACATTTTAGGCTTTTTCAGGTAAGTTTTGGCAAACTCCAGCCTGGCTTTTTTATGTCTCGGGGTAAGAAGTGGGGTCTTCCTAGGTCTCCTACCATACAGTCCCTTTTCATTCAGACGCTGATGGATAGTATGGGTTGACACTGTTGTACCCTTGGACTGCAGGGCAGCTTGAACTTGTTTGGATGTTAGTCGAGATTCTTTATCCAACATCCGCACAATCTTGCGTTGAAATCTCTTGTCAATTTTTCTTTTCCGTCCACATCTAGGGAGGTTAGCCACAGTGCCATGTTCTTTAAACTTGTTGATGACACTGCGCACGGTAGACACAGGAACATTCAGGTCTTTGGAGATGGACTTGTAGCCTTGAGATTACTCATGTTTCCTCACAATTTGGTTTCTCAAGTCCTCAGACAGTTCTTTGGTCTTCTTTCTTTTCTCCATGCTCAATGTGGTACACACAAGGACACAGGACAGAGGTTGACTCAACTTTAATCCATATCAACTGGCTGCAAGTGTGATTTAGTTATTGCCAACACCTATTAGGTGCCACAGGTAAGTTACAGGTGCTGTTAATTACACAAATTAGAGAAGCATCACATGGTTTTTCGAATAGTGCCAATACTTTTGTCCACCCCCTTTTTTATATTTGGTGTGGAATTATATCCAATTTGGCTTTAGGACAATTCTTTTTGTGTTTTTTCATTTAAGACAAATTAAATGAAGATAATAATACCAAACAATTTGTGTTTGCAATCATTTTCAGGAACAAAATGAGTATTATCTGACAGAATTGCAGGGGTGTCAATACTTTTGGCCTTGACTGTATATATATATATATATATATATATATATATATATATATGTATATATATATATTTATACCCCTATACTATGTGTAGACATTTATCTTACCTATTCTATTTTAACCTATGCAAGGAAGAAAAAGAAGACTGACAGCACTCACTTATTGGGGCGCCAGGTCCACATCCAGGGAACCTTCCTGGATCATCCACATAGTCCAAAGAGAAACAATAGACCAGCGCTCCATCCGGGTGTAATATTCCAAAGTGCAAACTTTATTGGGCCATGTTACAGCAACGTTTCGACCCGGAGGTCTTTGTCAAGCATATCTAGACATGCAGGGGAGCGGCCTTAAATAGCGTGGATGCCACACATTGCACCAATCACCATCAGGTCAGCCCCCTGTCTCATAATACCACATAAAAATAACAAAACACACATCATATACATATCATATAAAAGTCCACCACCGCAGATACAAACACCATAGAGGAGACATGGAAAAGATCTATATTATATACAATACATAAGTTGTTTACCTTTACATCCACCAATAAGATAGATGCATCAATCGTTGCTATAGAGATGTGAACCAATCATAGATAAAACAGACTCCACCAATGCCTAACTGTTGTAAACGGCGCCTAAATATACAAATAGCCTATCAGATAGTCCCAGCTACATGAGCGTACACCTAACCACCAACCGGCCCCCCTGTTGCATGCCGCACCACTCACGTCATATCCCGCTCTAGTCTCCACAGCTTACTGAGCCGATCACCGTAGCCGGCGATATCAGCGTCATCACAGCAACGCGCATGCGTACATCAAGCCGCAAGAACACCTCGCGGAAAACAGGGAAACCAATCAGCGGAGGTGACCGCCCATACCTCCAGTCACATGACCTGAGGAAAACGTGTAACCAAGGTAACATCAACAAAAACAGTGCTCATAAGCTGCCTCATCCAAAGCAGCCCAGTTAGGAGTCCTATATGCAGCCTCTGCATGAGTGAGTGTACCCGCAACTGGCACTGCCAGTGCACCGCCACCAGACAGTGCAACCCGCCGGTCAGTGCGTGCACCTCCACAGATAACAGAGGCGCAGTAAGGGCACAATCAGGAGCAACAAACGCTAATCTCCTTACTATAGTCAGGAGCCAGATGACTATAACACCCTGGAGAGCTATAGGGGACAAAAAAACGCCTAACCATACATGATATAAAATCCCTCTCACATCATATAGAATATAGTGGAATTAAATAATCTAAATAGAAACTTCAATCCCGTCATCCATCGTCCATGGTGTATCCAGTCCCCAATGACTATACACAAATGACCACCTATGAAAAAATAGAAGATAAAAAATAAAAAATAAAACACAAACCACGGAGTGGAACATATTAAAGATACATTTAAAAATACACCGATACGAGCTGCACGCACCTCATCAATATGATAGAGCTATACTACACAGGTCTGTAAATTAAAATCTAAGTTCAAACCACCTGGTTGTAAAGATCCCAGCATGAAAATCCACTTCAACTCCTTCTGTTTTAACAACTGCAGTCTGTCACCACCCCTCCTCAGGGTCGGAACACTGTCAATGACCCTGAATCGCAGCTGATTGACAGAATGCTTGTGTTCTAAGAAGTGTTTTGGAACAGGCAACTCAGTAAGGCCAGTTCTCACAGTACTCTTATGTTTGATTATTCGTGCTCTGACCTCCATGGTCGTCTCACCAACATAGGTGAGCCCACACGGACATACAATCATGTACACAATCCAACTGGATGTGCAAGTGTACCCCTCTTTAAGGAAAATCTTTCTGCCAGTATGGGGATGGCAAAAGAATTCACCTTTTAAAATGTTGTTGCAGCAAGAGCAACCTAAACACGGAAAATTCCCATGCTTGGCCACACTGAGAGTTCTCTGAATCGAGGATTTCGAAGTCCCTACATCAGAACGAACTAACCTGTCCCTGAGATTACGCCCCCTTCTAAAGGACATCAGTGGGTAAGTCACAAAACTAGGGATCGATGGAAGACCACGTTGTAAAAGTGACCAGTGTTTCCTAATCACTCTACCAATCTGGTTGCTTGCTGGATTATAAGAAGTCACAAATGGGATCCGATCACACACCCGTTTCACACGTGTCTTTTTGCGAATACTTTCGCGAGAGCAATTCAAGGTTTTCTCCTTAAATCTCACAACCTCCCTACCAGGGTACCCCCTCTGTAAAAACTTCGAGCACATCTCATCCAGACGTTGATTAACCTTATCCTCATCAGACACATTTCTCCGGACCCGTAACAACTGACTCCATGGCAGTGAATTTACCATACTCCTTGGGTGGTTGCTATCAAACATCAGCAAGCTATTCCTGTCAGTTTCCTTAACAAAAATATCAGTTCTCAGCCTACCCATTTCCTTGTGTACCAAGGTATCTAGGAACTGTACCTGAGTCATAGAATGTGTGAGGGTAAATTGCAGTACAGAGTGTATCTGATTCAGATAAGTCTGGAAATCAAGTAATTCTTGTAGACTACCTTCCCAAATGACAAAAATATCGTCAATATAACGCCACCAGGCTCTGACGTGGCGCCAGAGGATGGAACTGTACACAAACTTGTCCTCGAGCACCGCCATGAAGGAGTTGGTGGTCAATATTTCATCTCTTATTTTGTTAAGGAAACTGACAGGAATAGCTTGCTGATGTTTGATAGCAACCACCCAAGGAGTATGGTAAATTCACTGCCATGGAGTCAGTTGTTACGGGTCCGGAGAATTGTGTCTGATGAGGATAAGGTTAATCAACGTCTGGATGAGATGTGCTCGAAGTTTTTACAGAGGGGGTACCCTGGTAGGGAGGTTGTGAGATTTAAGGAGAAAACCTTGAATTGCTCTCGCGAAAGTATTCGCAAAAAGACACGTGTGAAACGGGTGTGTGATCGGATCCCATTTGTGACTACTTATAATCCAGCAAGCAACCAGATTGGTAGAGTGATTAGGAAACACTGGTCACTCCATCGACGTGGTCTTCCATCGATCCCTAGTTTTGTGACTTACCCACTGATGTCCTTTAGAAGGGGGCGTAATCTCAGGGACAGGTTAGTTCGTTCTGATGTAGGGACTTCGAAATCCTCGATTCAGAGAACTCTCAGTGTGGCCAAGCATGGGAATTTTCCGTGTTTAGGTTGCTCTTGCTGCAACAACATGTTAAAAGGTGAATTCTTTTGCCATCCCCATACTGGCAGAAAGATTTTCCTTAAAGAGAGGTACACTTGCACATCCAGTTGGGTTGTGTACATGATTGTATGTCCGTGTGGGCTCACCTATGTTGGTGAGACGACCATGGAGGTCAGAGCACGAATAATCAAACATAAGAGTACTGTGAGAACTGGCCTTACTGAGTTGCCTGTTCCAAAACACTTCTTAGAACACAAGCATTCTGTCAATCAGCTGCGATTCAGGGTCATTGACAGTGTTCCGACCCTGAGGAGGGGTGGTGACAGACTGCAGTTGTTAAAACAGAAGGAGTTGAAGTGGATTTTCATGCTGGGATCTTTACAACCAGGTGGTTTGAACTTAGATTTTAATTTACAGACCTGTGTAGTATAGCTCTATCATATTGATGAGGTGCGTGCAGCTCGTATCGGTGTATTTTTAAATGTATCTTTAATATGTTCCACTCCGTGGTTTGTGTTTTATTTTTTATTTTTTATCTTCTATTTTTTCATAGGTGGTCATTTGTGTATAGTCATTGGGGACTGGATACACCATGGACGATGGATGACGGGATTGAAGTTTCTATTTAGATTATTTAATTCCACTATATTCTATATGATGTGAGAGGGATTTTATATCATGTATGGTTAGGCGTTTTTTTGTCCCCTATAGCTCTCCAGGGTGTTATAGTCATCTGGCTCCTGACTATAGTAAGGAGATTAGCGTTTGTTGCTCCTGATTGTGCCCTTACTGCGCCTCTGTTATCTGTGGAGGTGCACGCACTGACCGGCGGGTTGCACTGTCTGGTGGCGGTGCACTGGCAGTGCCAGTTGCGGGTACACTCACTCATGCAGAGGCTGCATATAGGACTCCTAACTGGGCTGCTTTGGATGAGGCAGCTTATGAGCACTGTTTTTGTTGATGTTACCTTGGTTACACGTTTTCCTCAGGTCATGTGACTGGAGGTATGGGCGGTCACCTCCGCTGATTGGTTTCCCTGTTTTCCGCGAGGTGTTCTTGCGGCTTGATGTACGCATGCGCGTTGCTGTGATGACGCTGATATCGCCGGCTACGGTGATCGGCTCAGTAAGCTGTGGAGACTAGAGCGGGATATGACGTGAGTGGTGCGGCATGCAACAGGGGGGCCGGTTGGTGGTTAGGTGTACGCTCATGTAGCTGGGACTATCTGATAGGCTATTTGTATATTTAGGCGCCGTTTACAACAGTTAGGCATTGGTGGAGTCTGTTTTATCTATGATTGGTTCACATCTCTATAGCAACGATTGATGCATCTATCTTATTGGTGGATGTAAAGGTAAACAACTTATGTATTGTATATAATATAGATCTTTTCCATGTCTCCTCTATGGTGTTTGTATCTGCGGTGGTGGACTTTTATATGATATGTATATGATGTGTGTTTTGTTATTTTTATGTGGTATTATGAGACAGGGGGCTGACCTGATGGTGATTGGTGCAATGTGTGGCATCCACGCTATTTAAGGCCGCTCCCCTGCATGTCTAGATATGCTTGACAAAGACCTCCGGGTCGAAACGTTGCTGTAACATGGCCCAATAAAGTTTGCACTTTGGAATATTACACCCGGATGGAGCGCTGGTCTTTTGTTTCTCTTTATTCTATTTTAACCTGTCAGTGTGATTTTACTGTACACCGCACTGAATTGCCGGTTTTTCGCTAGAACACCGCTGCGTATTTCTCGCAAGTCACACTGTTGGTCCATGTGTAATCCGTATTTTTCTGGCCCCCATAGACTTACATTGGTGTATTTTTTGCGCAATACGGTGACAAACGCAGCATGCTGCGATTTTCTACGGCCGTAGAAGACCGTATAATACGGATCAGTAAAATACGGCAGATAGGAGCTGGGCCATAGAGAATCATTGTACCGTATGCAATCTGTATTTTCTGCACCTCTCATATGTCTGTAAAACTCGCTAGTGTGAGGCCGGCCTAAGGGTATGTGCGCACGTTGCGGATTTGCTTTAGTAAAATTCTGCACATATTCTGCCTCTCTTGGCAGAAAACGCAGTTGAAATTCCACATTTTCTTTTGCATTTTTGATGTGAATTTTCATGCGGATTTGTATGCGATTTTGTAAGCTAAATAAAGATATATTATTTAACAAAAAAAAAGAATTGTGATGTAATTCCCTTGTCCAACCTCTTCAGCCAGATACCCTCATTAATATTAAATAAAGACACCCCCCCCACACACACACAATTAAATAAAGAGACACACACACACAAATTAAATAAAGAGACACACACGAACACAATTAAATAAGGACACGCACACAGTCACCAACCTATGTAGGAGTATTAACATAATTAACCTACATATGCTGTAACAAAACAGCATTACATCCCCACAGTCAGTAATCGGCAGCGCTTTGAATGCAGCACATGTCTGCTGTGTCTTAAGCACTGCTGGATTATGAATGCAGGTGTTCATTAAACCGTGTGGAATCACCTCGCCCTCTACATTGGACCAATGATATTTATCTTGCGGAGACTGAGCATCTCCGCATGATAAATAGAGATGCTGCTGTCTGGAAAGACGAGCCACATGTCGGTCTCTGCAGTGAAGCCGCCAACGCTGGTGCACACATCGTTGGACATGGGATTTCTTGAAATCCCATCCACTATGCTGTAACATCTGGCCGCTGTGGGTTGGATGCTGCGGATGTACACAGCGTCCAACCCGCAGTATTTACTGACTGTGGGAAAATAACCTCAGAAATCTGCGTGAAATGCAATATCTGTTTAGTTTGAAAAAACATAAAAATTGTGTGAGCTCCCGCGTAATTTTAATAACCAGCAGAGGGAAAGCTGACAGCTGAGGGCTGATGTTAATATTCTGGGAAGGAGCCAATAGCCTTAAAGGTTCCCAGGATATTAATATCAGTTCACAGATGTTTGCTTAGCCTTTACTGGCTAGTTTACAATTTTATAAGGGGATCACATGTCAATTTTTTTCAGTCCCCAGAAAAAAATTGACATGTGATCCCTTTATAAAATTAAACCAGCAAAGGCTAGGCAGACAACTATGGACTGATTTTAATAGCCTGGCAGGGGCCATGTATATTGGCCCTCCCCCAGGCTAAAAACTTCAGCTCTCAGCCACCCCAGAAATGGCGCATATTAGAGATGCACCAATTCTGGCACTTAGCCTCGCTGTTCCCACTTGCCCTGTAGCAGTGGCAAGTGGGGTAATATTTGTGGGGCTGGTGTCATCTTTGTATAGTCCGGTGACATCAAACCCACGGCTTAGTAATGGAGAATAATAATAATAATAATTTTTATTTATATAGCGCCAACATATTCCGCAGCACTTTACAATTAAGCGGGGACATGTACAGACAATAAATTCAGTACCAGTTAAGACAATTTAAACAGTGACATTAGGGGTGAGGTCCCTGCTCGCAAGCTTACAATCTACAAGAAAATGGGGGGACAAAATAGGTGAAAAGTGCTTGTTATTTCAGGTCTGGCAATTATAATAAATAGGGATTTTCATATAAAGCTGCATGATCCGGTCATCAGCCCGTGTGCTTAAGTGCAATAGTCAAGTATCAAGTGCAGTTATCGAGTACATGGAGACAGATGAATAGTAGGGGGCAGATTCAGAGTAATATTTGGAAGGAGGGAACAGGGCAAAGTTAGTTTACTGAGTAGTTGATGTGGAGAAGCATCAATAAGGCACCTATCCATTACTACCTATAGTTATATGGTAAACAAACGCACAGCCAGAATAAGGACCTTTAATTGAAATAATCACACAGACTCCTTTATTATTCTTAATTTACCATACTTACTGCATTGACTAATCCCCGAATCCCTCGATCTCCTGCAACAAAAATAAAATAAGTCAACATAAATACTCACTGTCCGTCGTAGTCCACTTATCGAGTGTCCCATGAAGATCTCACATGTAGAACAGTCACATCGGAAGGTGTGACTGCTCTATCCGGCCTCCGGTGACACACTCCTGCAGTGCATCACTGAGAGTTCACCGGAGTTCATGCTCTCACTTACGGCAATGCTGTGTGAGAATTTTCTCATGCAGCAGTGCCACAAGTGAGAGCACAAACTCTGGTGAACTCTCACGGTGGCGCAGTGATACACTACGCGAGGGCTTACCTCCTGTCAGTCTATCACCGGAGGCCATGTAGAGCGGTCACATCTCCCAATGTGACTGTTCTACACTTGAGATCGTCATTGGACACTTATTATTAAATGGACTATGGCAGACAGGGAGTATATGGTGATTTATTATTTTATTTTTGTTGCAGGAGACGTGGGCGTCGGGGATTAGGTGTTTGATGATGGGATTACTGTTATATGCAACAGCAGACATAGCCGGATGGGAGTCGTAGTCCCATCAGACGATGCCTGGCTACACACATGCATACACACACAGACAGACACCCGCAGACAGACACCCGCAGATACACACAGACATCTGCACACACACCTGTAGACACCCGCACACACACACACAGCCACACACACACTTGAAGACAGACCCACACATAGTCTCTGCCCACACACATATTCTCTGCCCACACACTCTTCCTCCTTCCTTTCTGCAGCGTTTTTGGCTCGCAAATCCGCAGCAAATATGCAAACCTTTTAACACTTGCGGATTTGACTGACTCAGTGTAAGTCAATAGGTGCAGAAATGCTGCAGATCCACAAAAGGAATTGACATGCTGTGAAAAATAAAACACCGCAAATCAGTGCAGAATTATCGCAGCATGGGCACACCAATTTTAGATTCCCATTGATTAACATTGCTTGAGCAAGTCTTTGCGGATTTGGTGCAATTCCATGCGGCAAAAACACTGTGGAGCCGCAAGAAATTCCGCAATGTGTGCACATGATCAGGTTTTAAATACATCAGATAGGGATTATATACATTAGATAGGACTGCTCTATAAGGGTATACCTTGACGATTGGTGGAGCAGCTTAGTATACATTTTTTTGCAAAAAAACGTATCAACTAAATACCCTGTTTTTTTCCATCTTTTGACAAGCACTTGCTTATTACTGTGATTTTTTTTACAACAGAGTATTTTTTTTTGTCTTCAAGTTTTTTGGTGGTGTGAACAGGTTCCTACAGACTTGTTCAATGTGCAAGTAGCCCATGTGTTTCTGGTTCTATAATTTTTCTCTTGTTTCTTCAAGACTGGGGAGTCCATCACTCCTCTGTGGGTCATTTGCATTGAGGCTGTTCCATCCTGCATGTCCACATGGATATACCTTCTCTGAACCCTGATTATACATGTACTATACAGATGATCAGGTTTTAAATACATCAAATAGGGATTATATACATTAGATAGGACTGCTCTATAAGGGTATACCTTGATGATTGGTGGAGCAGCTTAGTATACATTTTTTTGCAAAAAAAAATGTATCAACTAAATACCCTGTTTTTTTTCCATCTTTTGACGAGCACTTGCTTATTACTGTGATTTTTTTACAACAGAGTATTTTATACCTCACTGTGTTCTTTTTTGTCTTCAAGTTTTTTGGTGGTGTGAACAGGTTCCTACAGATTTGTTCAATGTGCAAGTAGCCCATGTATTTCTGGTTCTATAATGTGTGCACATAGCCTTATAGTTGCCCAATAATTCTGCACACATAGATGTTCCCCTAAGACAAAACCTCACATTTACATTCATAAATATTCAGGTTTCAGGTTCATTAACCATTTGGATTGACTGACAACATTGTAATTGTGCAATAATTAAATTATCAAAAATATGAATTGCCTAAGAGTTCTGCACACAGTGTAGAATAGTATGACTTACTATAGTTATAGAATCACCATTACAGTCCTTCCTATATTTGAGTCCCAAGCCCCCGATCTCATTTCAGCAGTGTTTCTTGGAATAAATATGGCACAGTGTATTTTAATATGGTATTTTAATATGGTAACATTATAGGGACACATTGGGCTTTTCTAGACATGTATCATACAGAGTGGTCATGTTAGCCATTCTTCATAAAACATAAGCATGAATTTTAAAGTATTTCATCTACTTTCTTTATCTAACATACGGTACTCTTACTTTTAACTAAAGGGGACTGTATGCATTGTACGTAATTAACATAAAAACATTTTATTAATTGCTGCATGGCTTTATATTTCCAAAACATAGGATTTTTTTTTTAAATGGCTTTTTATTTGCTCATTTTACATAAAATAAAACACATCCGTGCAAAACAGCAACAGACAGGTCTTATACTTTGCATAATTATTTTGTTTAATGATCTGGGGCTGTCTCGTTTTGAGTACACTGGAAAGCAGCCTTTCACATATTCCATTCTTTTCAATGAGATCTTTTGGAGCAAGGGGCAAGACACTGCTCTGCATATTAAACAAGGATTTTTTTTTTTTACTAGAAGAACAGAAAATACAGACGCTTCTTAAACAACATAGAATCTAATCAGCAAATAGATGGAGATGCATGAGTCTAATGTCGGCTGGAGTTATTCAATGTTCTTTTAACAGTAGTAATTACTCCTACACCTCACATAACAGAGGAATCAGTATATGACACAGTTTTAAAAAAAAAAGCAGTTGACTAAATATTGTACTGCTTTAAATGACTCAAAATGTTGTTATGAGGAAACAATTGGGGCTGCAAATGTTCAAACTGAACCTGTGTCCTAATTTCTGAAGGAACCATTAATTATTCTAACTCAAAGGAAGACTGCAGCAATATACGTATATTGTGCATGATGATTGGGAGTCATGGCATGGATTATGCAACATTGCCCATGAAATCTCTGCATTCAGAACTAAAGTATTACCGTATAGGGGTTTGAGCTCACGTTAAGTATTTGGTGCAGATGTTTCTGAAACAAAAACGGGTCTCTTGGCAGGAAAAACGCTGCATAAAAAATGTGCATTTTTTAATTAATTTTTAATGCCTTTTTCCCTAAGTCTTTACAGTGGATGAAAATGCTGAAAGAATTGACTTGCTGCAGATAAAATGAATTATGAAAATCTCATTCACTTTGCTGGGACAGTAAAATGTTGCATTTTTTGCAGAAAAAAATAGAAAAATGTGATGTGTGCACACGCCTCAAGGCCATGTTCACACGCCAGTTTTACGATCAGTATCAGCAGAGATAAAGTATTATATGTATTCTTGTACTACTACTTTTTTATAGGACGTCTGGTTTTTGCTTATAAATACCGATGTGATCTGCTGGCCAAAAAAAGACAGTGCGAATATTGCCTAAGGAGATCAAAATAGCCAAGATCCTGTAAAATGTAAAATTTTCCTTACTCTTAGGTCTTCTAAATGAAGGCATTGTAGAGAGTGCAGTAAATGAAAAGGTAACTGAAACTGAAAAAAATCTTCTTACATTTTCCCTGATAGGTTAGAATATCACAAGAAACTCTAAAAAGCACCACTCCAGTTCTTAGGCTAAGGGCTCTTTTCCATTTGCGAGAAAAACGTTCGAGTCTCGCATGTGAAAACCAAGCTCTGGCACCAGCACTCCAGAGAGGAGAGTGCGGCTGCATAGCAATACATGGAGCCGCACTCTCCGCTCCCAAGTGCCGGCGCCAGAGCTTGGTTTTCACATGCGAGACACGGACGTGTTTCTCGCAAATGGAGAAGAGCCCTAAGATACATATACTTGCAAACTGGGAAGATGGGGATAGTAGAGGTAGTTTGCCTTTAGCGGGAAAACAGTTTGAAGCAAAAACAAGATACAGTCATGGCCAAAAGTATTGACACCCCTGCAATTCTGTCAGATAATACTCATTTTCTTCCTGAAAATGATTGTAAACACAAATTATTTGGTATTATTATCTTCATTTAATTTGTCTTAAATGAAAAAACACAAAAGAGAATGAAGCAAAAAGCAAAACATTGATCATTTCACACAAAACTCCAAGAATGGGCCAGACAAAAGTATTGGCACCCTCAGCCTAATACTTGGTTGCACAACCTTTAGCCAAAATAACTGCGACCAACCACTTCCGGTAACCATCAATGAGTTTCTTATAATGCTCTGCTGGAATTTTAGACCATTCTTCTTTGACAAACTGCTCTAGGTCAGTACAACTGTCCAAACAATTTAACTGTAATAATGAACCAGCTTTCACCTGGGGAAAAAAACATTATTAAAAAACGTCTCAACAACAGAGCATACCCTAATTGGACTATAGATCGTGCTTTTTCTATTGCAGATAAAAAAAACAAGATCAGATCTTATATAAACCACTAATGTCCATGATGAACAGAAAAAATCAGAATTGCCTGTTGAGCAGGCAGTGTTAGTACTCACATATAGTACACATTTCAAATCCATCTCAGAAATTGTACTGCGCAATTTAAATTTGCTGAGAGATGATCAAACCAAATGCTCTGCTGGAATTTTAGACCATTCTTCTTTGGCAAACTGCTCCAGGTCCCTGATATTTGAAGGGTGCCTTCTCCAAACTGCCATTTTAAGATCTCTCCACTGGTGTTCTATGGGATTCAGGTCTGGACTCATTGCTGGCCACCTTAGAAGTCTCCAGTGCTTTCTCTCAAACCATTTTCTAGTGCTTTTTGAAGTGTGTTTTGGGTCATTGTCCTGCTGGAAGACCCATGACCTCTGAGGGAGACCCAGCTTTCTCACACTGGGCCCTACATTATGCTGCAAAATTTGTTGGTAGTCTTCAGACTTCATAATGCCATGCACACGGTCAAGCAGTCCAGTGCAAGAGGCAGCAAAGAAACCCCAAAACATCAGGGAACCTCCGCCATGTTTGACTGTAAGAACCATGTTCTTTTCTTTGATTGCCTCTTTTTTTTCTCCTGTAAACTCTATGTTGATGCCTTTGCCCAAAAAGCTCTACTTTTGTCTCATCTGACCAGGGAACATTCTTCCAAAACGTTTTAGGCCTTTTCAGGTAAGTTTTGGCAAACTCCAGCCTGGCTTTTTTATGTCTCGGGGTAAGAAGTGGGGTCTTCCTGAGTCTCCTACTATACAGTCCCTTTTCACTCAGATGCCGATGGATAGTACGGGTTGAAACTGTTGTACCCTCGGACTGCAGGGCAGCTTGAACTTGTTTGGATGTTAGTCGAGATTCTTTATCCAACATCTGCACAATCTTGCATTGAAATCTCTTGTCAATTTTTCTTTTCCGTCCACATCTAAGGAGGTTAGCCACAGTGCCATGGGCTTTAAACTTCTTGATGACACTGCGCATGGTAGACACAAGAACATTCAGGTCTTTGGAGATGGACTTGTAGCCTTGAGATTGCTCATGCTTCCTCACAATTTGGTTTCTCACTCAGACAGTTCTTTGGTCTTCTTTGTTTTCTCCATGCTCAATGTGGTACACACAAGGACACAGGACAGAGGTTGAATCAACTTTAATCCATGTCAACTGGCTGCAAGTGTGATTTAGTTATTGCCAACACCTGTTAGGTGCCACAGGTAAGTTACAGGTGCTGTTAACTACACAAATTAGAGAAGCATCACATGATTTTTCGTACAGTGCCAATACTTTTGTCCATCCCCTTTTTATGTTTGGTGTGGAATTATATCCAATTTGGCTTTAGGACAATTCTTTTTGTGTTTTTCTCATTTAAGACAAATTAAATGAAGATAATAATAGCAAAGAATTTGTGCTTGCAATCATTTTCAGGAAGAAGATGAGTATTATCTGACAGAATTGTAGGGGTGTCAATACTTTTGGCCATGACTGTATATAGAAGCATTTTGTGAAATACAATATATAAATCATTTTACTGAAAAGTAACCGATGCTTGCATTACTATGGGGCAGCTTATTATTGTAGTTGTTGTAGTTTGTGATACGGTTTTTATTTTTTTTTTGCCAAAACCAGAAATGAATTCCAAAGGAAGTCATGCTTCACTTTATTGCTAGATTCACTTCTAGCTTTGGCTCATACAACTGCTTAAAAGATGCATTTCTTTTTTTAAATGTATCCTAAGGGTGCATTCACACATCCGTGTGAATATTGGTGTGCTGTCCATTTTTTTTTTTGAACAGCACACAGACCCACTGAGTAGGTCTTTTTCTGATCCTCAACATCTGTGAAACTGAACTCTATTCTGAGCCAATCTCATTTTCGGTTTCTTCATTTTCAGGGATGTGTAAATGGATCTATGAGTGTTGTCCCATTAAAAATTGGACAGTTGTGTGAATGCACCATAAGGCCAAATTCACATGTGCGCAAAACATGGACCATGCTTCGATCACAATAGCCAGCCAACTGTGGTGCCTCCTGACCTAAGCTAACATCTTCATATGTTTGTAAAGCCGGGTTCTCACTTCCTGATATATAAGGTACTGGAAAAAAACAGTACCAGAGATAACAGTGTCCATGTAATACTTGCTGCACAAATGTGGCAACCGTTTGCAGCTCATGTGCCACATCAGTACCACACGGATGGGCACCAGGGAAGACGCGCTACAGTAAGCGCTATTCTCCCACACCTGGTGCTGAAAATGCTCTCATCATTCTCCCCTGCTCTGCTAGTGATCAGCGCAAGCAGGGGAGAATGATGAGAGTTATATTTAAGTGATAACAATGACAGCAGGTGGCGGCTGATAGGACTATTACCAGCCTACACCTGCTGGCTCTAATAATAGTATAGACACCTCTCTATTACTAAGCCGTGGGCTTCATGTCACCTGACAATGCAAAGGTGATATCAACCCTACAAATATGAACCCCACTTGTCACCGCTACAGTGCAAGTGGGAAGAGACGGGCAAAGCGCCGGAATTTCTGGGCAGCTGCGGGATGCTATTTTTAGGCTGCGGGAGCCTATATCAATGGCCCCTTACCAGCCAGAAAATACCAGCCCCCAGCTGTCACCTTTAGCAAGGCTGTTTGTCAAAAAAGGGGAGGACCCCATGTCGGTTTTTTAATTATTTGGGACCCTTCTAGTCTTGATAACCAGCCTTGCTGAAGCTGACAGTTGAGGGCTGTAGCCCACAGCTGTGAGCTTTGCCTGCCTGGTTATAGAAAATAGAGGGGAACCCCTGCTAGGTTTTTCATTTATTTATTTATTTACAGTGCAGGAGCTGGCTGATGAATACTTCCATCAGACGCTCCTGATGTCACTGTCATTAGTGGCAGCAGGTGTAGGCTGATGGGAGTAAGGCTGGGTTCACACTGCGCTAGTGTGACCCGTTTAACGGACTACGTTACACCACGGCATAACGCGGTGTAGTGCAGTCCGTTAATGCCGCCATTACTTTCAATGGTGGACGCATCGCCAGCGCACGCTACCAGATGTGCCATCATTGAGTGACGGACCCGAGACGCGGGCTGCAGCGTTTCCGGGTCCGTCACTGCTAGCGCACTGCTAGCGCAGATGGAGCTAGCAGATGCTCCATCTGCGCTAGCGCAGTGCCAAAGCCGGCACTTGCGTTAGTGTAGTTCGTTTAACGGATGTGTTGAACGGACTGCACAACGCAAGTGTGAACCTAGCCTAAAGGTACTGTCACACTAGACGATATCGCTAGCGATCCGTGACGTTGCAGCGTCCTCGCTAGCGATATCGTCCAGTGTGACAGGCAGCAGCGATCAGGCCCCTGCTGGGAGATCGCTGGTCGGGGAAGAAAGTCCAGAACTTTATTTCGTCGCTGGACTCCCCGTAGACATCGCTGAATCGGCGTGTGTGACACCGATTCAGCGATGTCTTCACTGGTAACCAGGGTAAACATCGGGTAACTAAGCGCAGGGCCACGCTTAGTAACCCGATGTTTACCCTGGTTACCAGCGTAAAAAAACAAACAGTACATACTTACATTCAGCTGTCTGTCCCTTGCCGTCTGGTTCCTGCACTGACTGCTGGCCGTAAAGTGAAAGCAGAACACAGCCACAGCGGTGAGTCACCGCTGTGTGACTCACTGCTGTGCTGTGCTTTCACTTTCACTTTACGGCCAGCAGTCAGTGCAGGGACCAGACGGCAAGGGACAGACAGCTGAATGTAAGTATGTACTGTTTGTTTTTTTACGCTGGTAACCAGGGTAAACATCGGGTTACTAAGCGCGGCCCTGCACTTAGTTACCCGATGTTTACCCTGGTTACCGGGGACCTCGGGATCGTTGGTCGCTGGAGAGCGGTCTGTGTGACAGCTCTCCAGCGACCAAACAGCGACGCTGCAGCGATCCGGATCGTTGTCGGTATCGCTGCAGCGTCGCTAAGTGTGACGGTACCTTAATAGTCCCATGAGTCGCCGCCTGCTGTCATTGTTCTCATTTAAATATAACTCTCATCATTGTCCCGTACTCAAGCTAATTGCCAGCAGAGGAGGGAAAATGATAAGAGCTATCTTCAGCACCCGGTGCCGGGAAACAGCACTTACTGTAGCGCTGCTTCTCATGCGCCGGGACGTGTCACATGGATGACATCCCAGTGTATCATCCATGCGTATGTTTGCAGGACGTTTTGTGGCCCATGCTGCTGGTAAAAAACGGACATTTTTCACAGAAAAAAATGTACAACCTTGGGTATATATAGAAGAGCTCACAGAAAAATCCCAAGAATTAAAAATTAATCTTTATTAATGTAATCTTATAAAAGTATTAAATACCAACTATGTGCACAACAACATCATCACCAAGATTAACAACATACCATAGGAAAGGCCAAGATAGTGCCAATCCCTACACTAAACTAAAATAAAAAACACCCTACCTAACAGCGGAGGTTGGCACCCTATAACAACTGTGCAATGGCGCCCCCGCTCCTCGTCGACTTTCCCTGCTAACCCTAGTGGGCCCTACTGGGACAGGGAACAGAAAAGACAAATATTCAGTGCCTCTCCAAAACAAATGGTGGGTCAATAGCAGTTACCCAAATACTCTATTTTGCTAGCTGCACTAAAACTTCCTATCCGCGGGGGTCGGCACCCTAAATGCTAATGGTGCCCCCGCTCCACGATGGCTACACTAATCTGACCCTAAATCAAAGGGCAGGCAGGATGTTATACAGATATATAAGAGCATATATCAAGAGGATATGTGATACCCGATTGATAATGGGATGTCCTTTTCATATATACAGTGCTGATCGTTCATACTCCACATATTCTAAAGTTGTCTAAATTAGCATATATATAATAAATAATAAATAATAGATAATAAAAGAGATCATGAAGTTCAGTGACTTGCGAATGAAATGACCTCCCACGTTTAGATGTCAATGATCCAGAGTATAAGCACATACTAAAAAGACATGATCCTCCTAAAGCCCCTTAGCCTAAACCAAATCAGTATGGTCTTTTGAACATAACATAACCACGGTACTCCCTTCTTCAAACTCAACGCGTTTCCCCTCCGCATATAACAGGAGGTTCATCAGGAGTTTATCAAATATATGTAAAGGGTTACTTAGCTTCCTTCATAAATGGTGCAGGTGAACCAAATAATCTGTATCACCATCGGGCCGATCCCTCATGGATATAGTGCTCCGGCACAAAACACCTTCAAATGTCGCAAATTTTATCAATTTTTGCGATTTTCATACCAGTGTTGGCCAGTTTTGCTGAGATGGACAAAGTATGGGTGGGACAGGGCACTTGTAAGATACATCAAATTCATTAAGTTGCATGAGCGTCCTAATGTACTAGGTGCATATCACTCCACTTACCTCATCGTTAAGACAGGCATGCCTCACGTGTTTAGGCTGCAAACACAGACATTTATTCTGACCATGGGTACCTAGCCACTGAGGGACCTATAATATGTACGGACGTACGCTGGACTTTTCTTGTGTTCCCTATTTGCACTGATTTCTATTTCACTCCCCTGATGATTCCCCGTTACTGGGGATGAAACGTGTAGGGAGAGGGGGAACATTGGATATTTATATTTAGTGGTGGTTGTCCATAGTTGGATCCACTTGGGGCCTGTCCTTGTGAGGACAGGAGTACTGCAGGGACACGACAGGGAAGGAAAATAACCCTACCCCCTACCCATACTTTTGGACCACCAATTTCCTGCTTAGGAGACTGAGGAGCAAACCGCGATATGTCTGTCTTCATTGGTGAGACATAACCAATTTTTATCTTTGAGCGCTGGTTCACATGAGCACTTTCTTGTTTTTGTGTTATTGTTTGTGTTTTTTTGTTGGGTGTCCAGGTTTTAATTAACACATTAAAAGTTATTATTGGCATATCCACAAAGCTATATTCTGCTGTTAACCCTGAGGGTACTGGAATAGTGTAAATTATCTCACACTATAGCTGATCGTACCATTTTGTCAGTATGCTTCTGATCGTGGTCCATTTGGAAGACCCATTTCCGCTCAAGCTTTAACTTCCTGGCTGATGTCTTGAGATGTTGCTTCAGAATTGCCAAATAATCTTCTTTTCTCTTGAAGCCATCTATTTTGTGAAGTGCACTCCTGCAGCAAAATAACCCCACAAAATGATGCTGCCACCTCCGTGTTTCCCAGTTGGGATGGTGTTTTTAGGCTTTTAAGCCTCTCCCTTTTTCCTCCAAATGTAACGATGGTCATCATGCGCAAAAAGTTCAATTTTAGTTTCATCAGAAAACAGGACATGTCTCCAAAAATTAAGATCTATGTTCCTGTGTGCATTTGCAAACATTAATCTGGCTTTTTTTTTTTTTTTGACTAATTGTTTCTTCCTGGCAGAGGGGCCTTTCAGCCCATGTTGATACAGTACTTGTTTAACTATGGATATTGACACAATCTTACCAGCTTCCGCCATCATCTTCACAAGGTGTTTTGCTTTTGTCCTTAGATTGATATGCACATGTCGGACCAAAGCACATTCATCTCTGTGATACAGAACCCATCTCCATCCGTACCATGTACCATATTTTCTGGCATATAAGATGACCTTTTAACCCATGAAAATCTTCTTAAACGTCGGGGGTCGTCTTATAAGCCGGGTCTCGTCTTATAGGGCGGGTGCATATGGTGGGTGGGGGGAGTGGTCCCGATGACGAAGAAAGGGGGCGTCTCACTGGGAAGGTGCAAGTGGAGTATCCCCCATTACCACATTGTAGCAAAGCAGCGATGCTCTCTGTGCTGGGGGGGCAGTGTTGGCATATCTCTGTGCAGCATCGGGGCTCCGCCCGCATTTCCTCAAAAGCCCGGAGGCACCGGCAGCTCCATTGCTGCAATGCGGTGGCCTCTGGGAAAATGGCTGCTGGGGCAATGCATGCTCAGATTCAGATCTCGTCCCATCTGCAAATGCCAGCGGAGCCCAGATGCTGCACAGAGATATACTGCCACCGCCCCTCCAGCACAGAGCCCCCACACTGCACAAAAAGGAGCCACCGCTGCCCCAGCACGGAGACCCCACTCTGCACATAAAGGAGCTGCTGCCGACGCCACCCCCTCAGCACAGAGAGCATTGCTGCTACAATGAGGTAATGGGGGATACTCCACTTACACCTTCCCTGTGAGACGCCCCCCTTCTTTGTCATTGGGACCACTCCACCGCATCATATGCAGATTGGTCACCCGCCCTATAAGATGACACACAGCGTATAAGGCTAGTTTCACATTTGCGTTTAAATCCGCAGCGTTTAAAATGCATCTGCGTTGTCGCATGCGGTTAAAAAATGCCGCGTTTGTACGCGCTTACATGCGTTTTTTCCTGCGTTTGCGTTTTTGGTGCGCATGATGAGAAATTTCACAAGAGGAAAATCAAGATAACCAGACACCGCCAATGGGACTACAGAAGGCGTGTATGATGGGATCTCTATATATAGACCCTAGGGCTACTGAAATTTTAACAGTTTGCTACTGTATCGTGTGTCATGATGGATCTTCGCATGGAGAGCTTTTATTTCAACCTGGATTTCAGCTTCAAGCTGTTTCTTGCCTGTGCTTTTGCTTGGGAGCAAGACAGAAATCGCGAAAGATGGAGAAGGAGACAACGTAGGCATTTTTGGAGGCACCCCATTATCGAAGTACGTGAGAGCCGTGGAGCCTATCACACGCTCTATGCCAAGCTTAATGCCAATTATTGTACTTGTTTTATTATGTATACCCCTCCTCACATGTAAAGCGCCATGGAATAAATGGCGCTATAATAATAAATAATAATAATAATAATAATAATAACCCAGAGAAATTCCAAGAATAGACACGAATGTCGCAAGTCTCGTTCTGGGATTTGCTTTCTCGTGTCCAAGGAGCCATACGGCGACAGGACACCCAGCTCCGTAGAGCGATTCCACCCGAGGAACGTCTGCTGGTTACATTAAGGTACGTTCAAAATCTAAACCAATGACAGTCCAAATTTAGTGTTTTCTGACATGTATTTTTTGTGTATTTTCCTTTCTTTCTTTATCGTAACCACACCATAAAAATAATAGATTGTAATGTTTTTTTGTGTTTGTTTTTCTTCCAGATTTCTGGCCATCGAGAGTTTATCTTCCCTCCATTTCCAATACCGGCTTGCAATATCCACGCTGTCCGGAATAGTTGCGGACACCTGCCGGGCTTTGTGGAATGTACTCCGGGATGAGTTTATACCCCTACCCACCTTGGACAAATGGCTTGAAATTGCGGAAACATTCTGGAATGTGTGTGATTTCCCCAACTGTTTAGGAGCGGTGGATGGAAAGCACATTCACATTATCAAACCAGCCAGGACAGGCTCGGAGTACTTCAATTACAAAAAATATTTTTCTGTGGTGCTCATGGCAATAGCCGATGCGAACTGTCGCTTCATCGCCGTGGACATTGGAGCTTTTGGCCGTGGCAATGATTCCCAGACTTTCAAGAACTCGAATATGGGCCACAGTGTGTATGGCAACAATTTCAATTTTCCACCGCCACAACCTCTCCCCATCAATCAAGGTCCACCGATGCCATTTGTTATGGTTGGGGATGAGGCCTCCAGATGTGTGAAAACCTACTGAAGCCATATTCCAGTCGGGACTTGAACCACACTACAAGGATCTTTAACTACAGGCTGACCAGGGCCCGAAGAACAGTAGAGTGTACCTTTGGCATGCTGGTCGCTAAATGGCGCATTCTTGCATCAGCCATAAATCTAAAAGTGGAAACAGTCGACGAGGTGGTCAAAGCCTGTGTGGTTCTGCACAATTATATAATGGTTAAGGAGCAGCCCAACATTGAACTGGATGAACCAGTTGCACACCCACTGCCCGATTTCCAGCAACACCCGCTGCGGTCAACTGCAGTCGTTGGATACATGCGGGACCAATTTGCTGCCTTTTTTGATTCAGATATTGGACGTGTGTCATGGCAGGACAATGTTGTGTAAATGTCCTGTTGTAATTATATCTGTACCAGTAATTTTCTACAATGATAATAATATTTCTCATTAATAAACTTTAGTTTTGGTTGTGTTGATGTGGCCCAAAAATTAAGGGTGTGGCGACGTTTCTTGGCACATGGTGTGTGTTGCCGGTGGCAGAAGACACAATAAACCAAACATAATTGTGGCAAATCAAACTTTTTTTATTTTGTTAACAACTCAAAAAATTATTTTTACTGCGCCGGCTTGGGGTAGAGTGATGTAAACGGGGGAGTGAAGAACTGAGGCCTGGCTAACCGTGGACGACGCAGAGGTGGCAGGAGAAGGGGCAATGAAACTAGAAGGGTCTGGAAGTTCGGGGATGGAGCTTGACACATGAGAGGCTAGAGACACACTGGAAGGGTGAGACAAACCTGACATTACAGACACATTGGTAGGTGAAGGGGAGGAATGCTAAGAGTCCTCTGTTAGTTTTTTTCTGTGTTGTTTTCTTTGGTTTGCCTGGTTGGGGGAGGTCTTGGTGGGCTCATATGGCGTGGCGTGGTGGCGGGTGACCTGTCAGGGTCCGGCTGCACTGTGTCAGAGTCCATAGTGCTCGTAGAGCGTGCAGCCATGCCAGAGTCCATAGCGCTTGTAGAGCGAAGGCCATGCCAGGGTCCTGCTGCATCGTGGTGGTGGCGGTACGGAAGGCCATGCCAGGGTCCTGCTGCATCGTGGTGGTGGCGGTACGGAAGGCCATGCCAGGGTCCTGCTGCATCGTGGTGGTGGTGGTACGGAAGGCCATGCCAGGGTCCTGCTGCATCGTGGTGTTGGCGGTACAGTGAGAAGTGACCTGCAACTGTCCACACCTTCCCTATTATCACCTTGATGGTGGGGGTGGCTTATCAGTGTCTAGACATGGTTTTCTCAATTGAAACGCATGCGTTCAAAAACGCAACCAAACGCATGTGCTTAAAAATGCATGCGTTTGCATAGACAGCAATGCGTTTTTTGACGCAAACCTTGCGCAATCAAACACATGCGTTTCCTGGCGGCAAATAGATGCCTCTAGAAATTACTACATGTTGCATTTCCGCGCCAAGCTGCAAGCGACAAAACTATGCATGCGTCGTCAAACGCGGCAAAACGCGAACCAAAAAAACGCATGCGTTTTTAATGTTAAATATAGGAAAACACGACGCATGCATTTATATGCGGTATAAACGCTGCGGCAAAAAACGCAAATGTGAAACCAGCCTTAAAAGACCCCTGACTTAATAAGATTTTATATTTTAACTAGAAAAGTTGGGGGGTCGTCTTATACGCCCAGTCGTCTTATACGCCGGAAAATACGGTAATTGTTTGTACAGACGAACAAGGCACAATAAGATAGCTTGAAATTGTACCCAAGGATGAGCCAGACTTGTGGAAGTTCATAATTCTCTTCCTGATATCTTGGCTGATTTCTTTAGACTTTCTAATGATGCTACACAAAGAAGCAGGTGTGATTCTAATTAACGAAGTTGTTGCCAAAAACATATCAGAAGGCTCCAAACACATGACATTATCATATGGGCAGTTCAAAATTGTTTAAAGGCATAGTAATCCTATTGTACAGTATGTAAACGTTTGTCTTTGCAGTAATAAAAATGCCTTAAAACAGTCTCTCTCTCTCTCATTATTCTGGTATTTGGCAAATATTAATAGCTATGGTAATCCTTACTGACCTAAAACGGGAAAGGTTTGTTCTGATTTCATGTCAGATATTGAGAAAAACATGCATATGTGTCTTTTTATATATTTATATAGTGTATGTAAACTTCTAGTTTCAACTGTAGATGCTATGTAAATAATAACATGTACAATACCTAACCTTAGGTTCAAGTGGTAGCTAGAAGAGTGCTGTGTCCTCCCCACACCCGATGCCGTTTCATTACTGCTTCTTCCAGGGTTGTGTGTTGCATGTCAACTAGTGTTGAGCATTCCGATACTGCAAATATTGGGTATAGGCCGATATTCACTGTATCGGAATTCCAATACCGAGTTCCGATACTTTTGCAATATCGGATACCGGAATCGGAAGTTCCTATAGTGCAATGATGCACTCTAATGGAGTGTGGGCGGGGTATGTGCGTGACCGTGGGGGGATCTGTGCGTGCCTGCCGGGGGTCTGTGCGGGCCTGCCAGGGCTCTGTGCGGCGTGCCGGGGCTCTGTGCGGGCATGCCGGGACACTGTGCGGCGTGTCGGGGCTCTGTGCGGCGTGCCGGGGCTCTGTGCATGTGTGCCAGGGCTCTGTGCGGCATGCCGGGGCTCTGTGCGGCGTGCAGGGGCTCTGTGCGGGCAGCCGGGGCAGCGCATCCATCGTGTTTTGGCGAACCGTCAGCACAAAAAAAACGTTCAAGTGAAGGTTTTTTTGTCCGTCGTGTCCGCCATTTTCTACCGCGCATGCGCAGCCAAAACTCCACCCCCTCCTCCCGGACTTCAGAATGGGCAGCGGATGCGTTGAAAAACTGCATCCGCTGCCCACGTCGTGCACAAATTTCACAACGTGCATCGGTACGTCGGCCCGACGCATGTACTGTATGTAGTATGTATGCAGCATGTATGTAGTATGTATGTAGCATGCATGTTTTTTTTTTTTTATTCAACACATTAGCCGGATGATGGGACTACTACTGTCCCATCATTGGCCAATGTGTTATTCACTGTCACTGTAGTAGGCATCGTCCGATGGGACTTGTAGTCCCATCGGACGATGCCTGCACACACGCACAGAGCCCCGGCAGCTCGGGCTCTGTGCGAGCTGCCAGGGCGCTGTGCGTGTGTGCAGGCATCGTACGATGAGACTACAAGTCCCATCGGACGATGCCTACTACAGTGACAGTGATTGACACATTAGCCCCACCAATAGCCCTAGCAGCCCGCACAGAGCCCCGGCACGCCGCACAGAGCCTCAGCATGCCACACAGAGCCCCGTCACACATGCACAAAGCCCCTGCATGCCGCACAGAGCCCCGGCATGCAACACAGAGCCCCGGCACACACGCACAGAGCCCTGGCACGCCGCACAGAGCCCTGGCACGCCGCACAGAGCCCCGGCACACACGCACAGAGCCCCGGCAAACACGCACAGAGCCCCGACACGCCACACAGACCCCCGGCACAGAGCCCCAGCACACACGCACAGAGCCACGGCATGCTGCACAGAGCCCTGGCATGCCGCACAGAGCCCCGGCACGCCGCACACCCCCCGGCATGCCACACAGAGCCCCGGCAGGCCCGCACAGACCCCAGAGAGGCCCGTACAGATCCCCGGCAGGCCCGCACAGACCCCGCCCGCACACACAGACAAGCATGTGGATGTCGGCCGATCCAATCCGATACCGATACTTCTGGATATCGGAAGGTATCGCTCAACACTAATGTCAACTTTTACTGTGAGAATGAGGATATCCTATTCGTACATTTTTTTTTTATTCAGGCCTTGTGACATATATATCAATTTTATTACTAACCTTGTTATTTTACTGTTGTTGTGTCCACCTTTTTGGAGTTTTTTGTGCCTTTTTAAATATTATTTTTTATTTTACAAATACTAATTGTAATGTCTGTTGCAGGCCTGCAGCGCAGTAGCAGACAACCTCCACCAGGGGGTGCGGGTGATGGAAAACGGGTACGCTCACAGTGAAATCATAGAGCAGCAGGCAGAAGCCACTAGGTGGCGAAAGAATAGTCAGAAAAGCCGGATTAGCAGCAGAGAGGGAACGAAGTACCAGAGGTCACAGCAATACACATGGTCATAAACAAGCCAAAGTCAGAGCCGATCGGGAGCAGTAAAGCCAGAGACGCAACACAGTAAAATAGGTCAGAGGACAAGCCGAGTCAAATACCAGGGGGTCACAACACAGAAAGCAAGAACTACAATGAGCAAAGTCACAGGGGAACACAGGAACAGGACCTAGGTAAATGAACAGAGGACAAATCAGGGTATAACGGGTCAGCTGCTCAAGCCAGAGACAGGAACTAGAACTGACATTGCTTGCAGGTAACAGCGACCTGAAATAGCCAGACTGATCCCAAAATGAGGCAAGGAAGATTAACCCCTGCATGACCATACCAGGAGAGAATAATCAGAAACAAACACCTGACTGGATCATGACAGTACTCCCCCTCTAAATGGGGGGCCACCGGACCCCCAGGTTTCCCTGGATACATGAGCATTGAAAGCCCAAACCAACCGATCTGCGTGGACTGAGCGAGCCGGTACTCAAGACCGGTCCTCCGGGCCGTAGCACCTCCAATGGACCAGATACGGAAGTGAACGGCGAAGCATCCGAGAATCCACAATCCGTTCCACCTCATACTTGGTCTGATCATCCACCAAAACAGGAGGCAGACGAGGTGGAGAGTCCCCTGAGAAGGTTACTGCAGCTACGGGGGCAGGTGCAGGCGAAAGGCAACAGGATTAACTACCCCCAAAATTTCATAACGTCCAATAAATTTGGGACCCAACTTAGCAGAAGGAATCCTCAAACTTATATTCTTAGTGGATAACCATAACTTATCCCCCACCTGAAAATCCAGCCCCAACGACAGTCATTTATCAGCAAAAAATGTATACTTGCCTTGAGCCTCCCCAATGTTCCTTTGAACCTCCTCCCAGACCTCCCCCAACCGATGAATTGCAACATCAGCACCAAGACACCCCAAATCCAGCTGAGAAAATTCACCAAAATGGGGGTGGAAAACATAATTGCAAAAGAACGGGGACGTACCAGTGGACTGATTGATACAATTATTAAATGTGACTTCTGCCAATGGTAATGAAGAGCACCAATCATCCTGACATGACATGGCAAGGCACCATAAAATCTGCTCCAAAGATTGATTGGTCCCAGTCTGTCCGTTGGTCTCAGGATGATAGGTTAAAGAAAAGGTCAAACTGATACCCAGCCTTTTACAAAAAGCCCTCCAGAATTTAGATACAAATTGTACCCCTCTATCAGAGACCACACTCACAGGTACACCATGTAATTGCACAACATGCTTGATGAAAAGTTTCAAAGTTTCCGTATTAGGCAGCCCTGCCAATGGTACAAAATGCGCTTGTTTGCTGAACCTATCCACCACCACCCAGACCAGTTTTACCATTAGAAGGAGGAAGGTCCGTGATAAAATCCATTGACAGATGGGTCCAAGGTTTATCTAGAATTGGCAATGGCACCAATTCCCCAGCAGGCCAGTTACGTGAAGGTTTTAGCGCAGGCACATGTCTCACAGTACGACACAAATACAGCGACATCAGAAGCCAAAGAAGACCACCAAAACAGCCTAGCGATGGCTTTGCGCATGACCGAGATTCCCGGATGCCCATTAAGAGCTGAGTCATGGAACTCCTGGAGCACCCTTAACCGATACTGGACAGGCACAAAAAACTTATTATCCGGTGTGGATGGAGGAGCAAGAGACTGGGCCTCTTTAATCTCCTGCTCTAACACCAAGGAAACTCCAGGCACAACTACCCCATGCTGTAGAATGGAGGAAGGAGGTTCAGTAGGAGATATTGGATCCAAGCTACGCGATAAGGCATCCGCCTTCACATTCTTGGATCCAGGCCTAAAAGTGATGGAAAACTGAAAATGAGAAAAAAAAGTGACCACCTTGCCTGCATCGGGGTTAAACATTTGGCCGACTCAATATAATAAAGGTTCTTGTGGTCCGTGATGACCGTGATTCCATGGACAGCCTCTCCAAAAAATGCCTCCATCCTTCAAAAGCCAATTTAATGGCTAGTAACTCCTGGTTACCCACATCGTAATTCCTTTCCGCAGAGGAAAACTTTTTAGAAAAATAGGCACAGGGTCTTAAATTGGTTAACATGGTGGGCCCTTGAGACAACACTGCCCCCACTCCCACCTCCGAGGTGTCCACTTCCACGATGAATAGCTTAGACAGATCAGGTTGAATAAGTATAGGGGCAGACATAAAACATTCTTTTAAAGAAGAAAATGCAGCTAAAGCTGGGGCTGACTAATTTTTGATATCAGCCCTCTTGTGAGTTAAATCAGTGAGGAGTTTAACCACCTGTGAAAACCCCTTGATGAATTTTCTATAGTAATTGGCAAAACCCCAAAATCTCTGAAGACCCTTGAGATCCTTGGGCTGCAGTGAATCAACAATAGCCAGTACCTTTCCAGGGTCCATGCGAAACCCGTCAGCAGATAAAATAAACCCCAGAAAGGTCACTTTTTGCACAAAAAAATGAACACTTCTCCAGTTTATGAAAGAGAGAGTTCTCTGAACCTCTGGAGTACAGCAAGGAGATGATCCATATGTTTCATTTTATCAGCATAATATATAAGGATATCATCCAGGTACGCCAAATGAAGTGCCCAATGAAATCTAAAAACACATGATTATTGAAATTTTGAAATACCGCTGGCACGTTAGTCAGACCAAAGGGCATAACTAGGTTCTCAAATAAACCCTCAGAGGTGAGGAAAGCCATTTTTCCACTCATCCCCCTCCTGCATGTGGATGAGATTATATGTTCCCGTGAGGTCTAACTTATAAAACTACCTGGCCCCGGACAATTGATTGTACAAATCAGGAAAAAGGGAGAGGGGGTAAGTATTCCTCATGGTGATCTTGTTTAATTCTTGAAAATCGAGGCATGGGTATTAACCACCATCTTTTTTTCTTCACAAAAAAAATCCTGCCACCATAGGAGACACAGAGTGGTGAATGTGCCTTTTACGAAGACTATCGGAGATATACTCCTTCATAGCCACCCGCTCAGGGCCAGAGAGATTGTATAGATGGGCCTTGGGCAGTTTAGCACCAGGGACGAGATTAACAGCACAATCGAATGGACGGTATGGTGGTAGAACCTCAGCCTCCTTTTTGGAGAATGCATCCTCAAAATCCTTCAGGTACTCCGGAATATCCTCCAGACTGATGGATGACACAGACACATTAACAAGACAATCTTTAGAACAATTAGGACCCCAATTATCAATGCCCCGAGATTCCCAATCAGTGATCGGGTTATGTAACAGTAACCAGGGAAACCCCAACACCAGTCCCGCAGGTAGATTGTCCATAATAAAACATGTAATATGTTCTTGATGACAGGACCCCACCTTCAGGATAAACTCAAAGATAAACTTAACAACATTCTTAGTGAGGGGTGTTTCATCAATGGCCACGATATTAATGGGAGTTTCCAACCTGACTGTCCCTATCTTACAAAAGCTGAAGTGGATGTACAACCATTCTTGACACAAAGTTCTACTTCCAACAGTAGTCTAAGAGATGAGGACAAAGGTACCTGAGAGTCTGGGCAACCTAATCGACAGTTACGCAGACTTAGGCGTTTCCCGGCACCTTGGGAGTCGGAGGACAGGAGGAACAGTCCTTCTTCCAGTGTCCCGTACTACCACAGTAGAAGCAGAGTCTCCAATTATGTCTTCGTCTCCTCTTCCTTTCCTTGACAGAGGTGACCCCACCTCCATGGGCTCAGACTGAAGAGTAGCATCAGGGTTACTCGGAAGCACAGGACCTTCTCGCTGCATGACACTCTTCTCCCTTAGTCTTCGATCCATCTGGATGGCCTGAGTCATAGCCTCCTCTAAAGAACTTGGTGGTGGGTGGAGAGCCAGAGCGTCCTTTAAATGGTCAGACAGTCCCCTCCGGAACTGGCACCTAAGTACAGAGTTGTTCCATGAGACCTCTGGGGACCATCGTCTAAACTCCAAGCAATACCACTCAGCTGAGAGCTTTCCCTGAGCAAGACCCATGATATTATCCTCTGCCACCCTAACACAGTCTGGTTCATCATAGATAAGTCCTAGGGCCTCAAAAAACCTATGCATCGAAATCCATTCAGGGGCAGTCAGGGACAACGAGAAACACCAAGATTGGGGACCTTCCCGGAGTAAGGAAATAATTATTTCCACCTGCTGAATCTCATTCCCAGAGGATCGGGGCCTAAGTGAAAACAGCAATTTGCAACTCTCCCTAAACGTACAAAACGTATCCTTCTCACCAGCAAAGGTGTCAGGAAGCTTGATTAAGGGTTCAGGAGAGTGCAAGGCGACATCTACTGAATCGCCAGACCTGCTGACAACATGGGGGTGGAACACTGCACAGTTTTAACCATCTCCATTAACTCTTTCTGCAATTGAGTGTGGGACGTGTCCAGGGCCCTATGTTCCACCGACAATTCCCGCATCATCTGCATCAAACTGGACACCTGGTCAGCCAGATTGTGCAGCAGATCCATAGCCAGGGGAAAAAAACGAATAAACACCTCTAAATAAATTGGTCAGTTATAATGTAATGCCTGCTGCAGCGCAGTAGCACACAACCTCCACCAGGTGGTGTAGGTGAAGGAAAACAGGTACACTCACAGTGAAATCACAGAGAAGCAGGCAGAAGCCACTAGGTGGCGAAAGAGCAGTCAGAAAAATCCAGGTCAGCCACAGTGAGGGAACATAGTACCAGAGGTCACAGCAGTACACATGGTCAGTAACAAGCCAAAGAAGTCAGAGCCGATTGGGAGCAGGAAAGCCAGAGAAGCAAGACAGTCAAACAGGTCAGAGGACAAGCCAAGTCAAATACCAGGCGGTCACAACATAGAGAGCAAGTACTACAATGAGCGAAGTCACAGGGGAACACAGGAACGGGACCTAGGTAAATGGGCAGAGGACAAATCAGAGTATAACAGGTCAGCTACTCAAGGCACAAACAGGAACTATAACTGACACTGCTTGCAGGTAACAGCAGCCTGAAATAGCCAGACCAATCCCAAAATGAGGCAAGGAAGATTAACCCCCGCATGACCATCCCCAGGAAAGAATAATCAGAAACAAACCCTGGACTGGATCATGACATATGCGAATACTTTTATGCACAATGATGACGAAAGTATTCTCAGAGTGATACTTTTATTGGCTAACCAAAAAATAATATGTGTTGCAAGCTTTCAGAGCACAGAGGCTCCTTCTTCAGACAGGATTACAAATAAATTAATTAATAAAAGTAACATTATTTTAAATATAGCTAGTATGCTGTTGCTGATATACCGCATATACTCGAGTATAAGGGGACGCGAGTATTCCAAGACACCTAATTTTACCACAAAAAACTGAGAAAACTTATTGACTCAAGTATAAGCCTAGGGTTGGAAATGCAGCAGCTACTGGTTAATTTAAAAAATAAAAATAGATACCAATAAAATTACATTAATTGAAACATGGGCACCATAGGATCCTCCATACAAAATACGCCCTATATAATGCTCCATAAAGTGGATGATGAGCCCCATAAGATGCTCCATACAAAAATATGCCCCATATAATGCTGCATAAAGAAGATGATGGCCCCATAAAATGCTTCATACAAAAATATCCCCCATATAATGCACCATAAAGTTGATGATGACCCCATCAGATGCTCCATACAAAAATATGCCCAATATAATGCTCCGTAAAGTTGATGATGGCCTCATAAGATGCTCCGTACAAAACATGCCCAATATAATGCTGCATAAAGATGATGATCTATAACCCTGTATGTAACCCCTTTTCACATGTACAGCAACATGGAATTAATGGTACTATATAAATAAATAATAATAATTATACAACTCGGGGACTAATGAGGGAGCCATTATACAGTTTGGGGAATAATTTATGGGGCAATTATACAGTGTGGGAGCTAATGCGGTGGCCATTATACAGTCTTAGAGCTACATTAGGATTTATTATACAGTGTTTTGGGGGAGCAGTGAGGACATCATACAATGTGTGGGGGAGCTGTGGGCCCATCTTACTGTGTATATTGGAGCTGTGGGACCACCATACTGTGTATAGGGGAGCCTTGGGCCCATTATACTGTGTGGAGGGCAGCTTGTGGGAACATAATATTATGCATAGAGGAACTGTAGGTGCATTATACTGTGTATAGGGGAGCTGCCTATGATAATGTATATAGAGAAGCTGTATTTGGGGGACTCAGAGAACATTAGTAGATGTTAAGTGGGCACTTAAGAAGCATTATTGTTATACGGGCACTCAGAGTACTGTGAAAGTCAAAGGTGCACATGTGGCATTATTACTTTCTAGGGGGAAAATGAGGACGCTTTTTCTAGGGCTTAGGGTATTAATATTTTCTAGGATACAATTTTACTATCTATAGGGCACAAAGGAAGTAGTGGGCATTGTTATGTGGGGCAGTAAGAGAAGTGTTGTTATTGTACCACACAGCAGGTGCAGTAATAGGATCACATACGGCAGCAGCGGCTCAGTATTGGGGTATCAGCAGGATAAGGAGTTTGTGCAGGTTGAGAACTGATGGGGATGGTGCAGGAAATGTGAGTAGTCATATGTGTCTTTGTTGTAATCTCTGCAGATGAGTTGTGGCTGGAGAAGTTGTCATGTTGGTCTGGACCAGATGGAAAATACAGGAAAAGTGAATGACTCCATAAGATAGAACGTCAGCTTTGAGTCACTATAACTGTACCGTGATCTCTAATATGTTCTGCAGGACTGGTATCTACTAGGGTTGAGCGAAACGGGTCGAACATTTTCAAAAGTCGCCGACTTTTGGCTAAGTCGGGGTTTCATGAAACCCGATCCGACCCCTGTGCGGGGTCGGCCATGCGGTACGCGACTTTCGCGCCAAAGTCGCGTTTCAATGACGCGAAAAGCGCCATTTCTCAGCCAATGAAGGTAAACGCAGAGTGTGGGCAGCGTGATGACATAGGTCCTGGTCCCCACCATCTTAGAGAAGGGCATTGCAGTGATTGGCTTGCTGTCTGCGACGTCACAGGGGCTATAAAGAGGCGTTCCCGCCGACCGCCATCTTACTGCTGCTGATCTGAGCTTAGGGAGAGGTTGCTGCCGCTTTGTCAGAAGCAGGGATAGCGTTAGGCAGGGTCCATTAACCACAAAACCGCTTGTGCTGCAGCGATTTGCACTGTCCAACACCACCCTCGGTGTGCAGGGACAGTGGAATTTTTTTTTTTTTTTTTTTTCCCCTCAGCGCTGTAGCTCATTGGGCTGCCCTAGAAGGCTCCCTGATAGCTGCATTGCTGTGTGTACGCCGCTGTGCAAACCAACTGCTTTTTTCAAAGCACAAATCCTCTTGTTCCTTCCTTTCTGCACAGCTATCTTTTTTGTTTGTCCACACTTTTTATTTCATTTGTGCATCAGTCCACTCCTTATTGCTGCCTGCCATACCTGGCTGAGATTACTGCAGGCAGGGAGATAGTAGCTGCCTGCCATACCTGGCTGAGATTACTGCAGGCAGGGAGATAGTAATTGTAGGACATTCCCTGTTTTTTTTTTTTTTTTTTTTTTGGTGGGAGATTAAGATTGGCAATTTGGCATTTCTGCTAGAGTGCCATCCCTGTGTGTGCCATCTCTCTCACATAGTGGGCCATAGAAAGCCTTTTCATTTTTCTGTATTTTTTTTTGTGGGGTGTATAAATTCTCCCTGATAAAAATACAGTGGGAGATTAATATTGGCCTTTGGGCTTGTGTGCCAGTCCTGAGTGTGCCATCTCTCTCACAAATAGTGGGCCATAGAAAGCCTATTTATTTTTTTTTTTGGTTTTATAAATTCTCCCTGAAAAAAAGGGAGATTAATATTGGCCTCTGGGCTTGTGTGCCAGTCCTGAGCGTGCCATCTGTGCCAGCCCTGAGCGTGCCATCTCTCTCACAAATAGTGGGCCATAGAAAGCCTATTTAATTTTTTTTTTTGTTTTATAAATTTTCCCTGAAAAAAGGGAGATTAATATTGGCCTCTGGGCTTGTGTGCCAGTTGTGAGCGTGCCATCTGTGCCAGTCCTGAGCGTGCCATCTCTCTCACAAATAGTGGGCCATAGAAAGCCTATTTAAATATTTTTTTGGTTTTATAAATTCTCCCAGAAAAAAAGGGAGATTAATATTGGCCTCTGGGCTTGTGTGCCAGTCCTGAGCGTGCCATCTGTGCCAGCCAGCCCTGAGCGTGCCATCTCTCTCACAAATAGTGGGCCATAGAAAGCCTATTTAATTTTTTTTTTTGTTTTATAAATTTTCCCTGAAAAAAGGGAGATTAATATTGGCCTCTGGGCTTGTGTGCCAGTTGTGAGCGTGCCATCTGTGCCAGTCCTGAGCGTGCCATCTCTCTCACAAATAGTGGGCCATAGAAAGCCTATTTAAATATTTTTTTGGTTTTATAAATTCTCCCAGAAAAAAAGGGAGATTAATATTGGCCTCTGGGCTTCTGTGCCAGTCCTGAGCGTGCCATCTGTGCCAGTCCTGAGCGTCCCATCTCTCTCACAAATAGTGGGCCATAGAAAGCCTATTTTATTTTTTTTTTGGGTTTTAGAAATTCTCCCTGAAAAAAGGGAGATTAATATTGGCCTCTGGGCTTGTGTGCCAGTTGTGAGCGTGCCATCTGTGCCAGTCCTGAGCGTGCCATCTCTCTCACAAATAGTGGGCCATAGAAAGCCTATTTAAATATTTTTTTGGTTTTATAAATTCTCCCAGAAAAAAAGGGAGATTAATATTGGCCTCTGGGCTTCTGTGCCAGTCCTGAGCGTGCCATCTGTGCCAGTCCTGAGCGTCCCATCTCTCTCACAAATAGTGGGCCATAGAAAGCCTATTTTATTTTTTTTTTGGGTTTCAGAAATTCTCCCTGGAAAAAAAAAGGGAGATTAATATTGCCCTTTGGGCTTGTGTGCCAGTACTAAGCGTTCCATCTCTCTCTCTCTCTCAGTCAGTGGGCCATAGAACGCATATTTTTGGTTTTATTTGTTTTCTAAATTCTCCCTGAAAAAATCATTTTATTTTATTTGGTTTCTAAATTCTTCCTGATAAAATCATATTTTTTTTATTATTTTTTTTTCTAAAGTCTCCCTGAAAAAAAAAAAAAAAAAACAACCAAAAAAACAGTGGGAGATTAATATTGGCCTTTCTGCTTGTGTGCCAGTCTTGACTCCTGGGTGTGCCATCTCTCTCTCTCTCTCTCTCTCTCTCTCTCTCTCTCTCCAATTGTGGTCCATAGAAAGCCTATATTTTTTTTTCCTTGATTTGGGTTCTAAAATCTACCAGAGAAAATAACTACATCAATCATTGGTAGAAAAATATTGGCCTCTGGGTTTGTGTGCCACTCCTGACTCCTGTGTGCGTCATCTCTCAGTCAGTGGGCCATAGAACGCCTATTTTTGGTTTTATTTGTTTTCTAAATTCTCCCTGAAAAAATTATTTTATTTTATTTGGTTTCTAAATTCTTCCTGATAAAATCATATTTTTTTTATTATTTTTTTTTCTAAAGTCTCCCTGAAAAAAAAAAAAAAAAACAGTGGGAGATTAATATTGGCCTTTCTGCTTGTGTGCCAGTCTTGACTCCTGGGTGCGTCATCTCTCAGTCAGTGGGCCATAGAACGCCTATTTTTGGTTTTATTTGTTTTATAAATTCTCCCTGAAAAAATCATTTTATTTTATTTGGTTTCTAAATTCTTCCTGATAAAATCATATTTTTTTTATTATTTTTTTTTCTAAAGTCTCCCTGAAAAAAAAAAAAAAAAAACAACCAAAAAAAACAGTGGGAGATTAATATTGGCCTTTCTGCTTGTGTGCCAGTCTTGACTCCTGGGTGCGTCATCTCTCAGTCAGTGGGCCATAGAACGCCTATTTTTGGTTTTATTTGTTTTATAAATTCTCCCTGAAAAAATCATTTTATTTTATTTGGTTTCTAAATTCTTCCTGATAAAATCATATTTTTTTTATTATTTTTTTTTCTAAAGTCTCCCTGAAAAAAAAAAAAAAAAAAACAACCAAAAAAAACAGTGGGAGATTAATATTGGCCTTTCTGCTTGTGTGCCAGTTTTGACTCCTGGGTGTGCCATCTCTCTCTCTCTCTCTCTCCAATTGTGGTCCATAGAAAGCCTACATTTTTTTTCCTTGATTTGGGTTCCAAAATCTACCAGAGAAAATAACTCCATCAATCATTGGTAGAAAAATATTGGCCTCTGGGCTTGTGTGCCACTCCTGATTCCTGTGTGCGTCATCTCTCACTCAGTGGCCCATAGAAAGCATATAGTTTGTTACATTTGTTTTCTAAATTCTCCCTGCAAAAATCTATTTTTTTTTTTTGGGGGGGTTTCTAAAGTGTTCCTGAAAAAAATAAAAATAAAAAAAAAATAATAGTGTGACATTAATATTAACATTTGTGCTTCAGTGACAGTCCTGCGTGTGGGGCATCTCTCTAATTTGCAGCCACCAAAAAAAGAGTGTGTAACATTGGGCCTGATTTTCGCTGTGGTCTCACCAACCTGTAAAGGGGTAGCTAAATCATACTGAAGTTATAGCTCACCGTGTAAGTTGTGTGACTGCAACAAATAACGTTAGTTTGGTTACGTTTTTAAAACAATGAGGAAGTCTAGTGGAAGAGGTCGTGGCCGGGGGCGTTCATTGTCAGCTGGTAATGAGGGTAGTGGTAGTGGTGGAGCATCAGGTGGTCGTGGGGGAAAAAATATTGCACCTAAGTCTGGAGCTGTGGAGCCAGGTTCGTCGTCCGGCTACACAAGGCCTCGAACGCTCCCTTTTCTGGGATTAGGAAAACCGCTTTTAAAGCCGGAGCAGCAAGAGCAAGTTTTGGCTTATCTTGCTGACTCAGCCTCTAGCTCTTTTGCCTCATCTCGTGAAACTGGTAAAAGTAAAAGCAGCGCGTCGTTAGTGGATGTTCACGGTCAGGGACAAGTCACTTCCTTGTCCTCTTCAGCAAAAACAACAACAGAGAAGAATGCAGCAGGCGACACAACGGGTTACTCCATGGAGCTCTTTACACATACCGTCCCTGGCTTAGAAAGTGAAGCAGTTAACAGTCCATGCCCATTACAAATTGAATCTGACATGGAGTGCACTGACGCACAGCCACAGCCAGACTACTATGCTGGTCCTTTGACTCAGACCACAACATTGCCCTCGCAGGGTGCTGATCAAGAATCAGACCCTGATGAGACTATGTTGCCCCATCACGAACGCTATACCACCGAACGACACGGTGACACAGACGAAGTTGCGCAGGAGGTACAAGAAGAGTTATTAGATGACCCAGTTCTTGACCCCGATTGGCAGCCATTGGGGGAACAGGGTGCAGGCGGCAGCAGTTCTGAAGCAGAGGAGGAGGAGGGGCCGCAGCAGGCATCAACATCGCCACAGGTTCCATCTGCCGGGCCCGTATCTTGCCCAAAATGCGTGGCAAAGCCAAAACCTGGTGGAGGACAGCGTGGCCATCCGGTTAAAGCTCAGTCTGCAATGCCTGAAAAGGTATCCGATGCTAGAAAGAGTGCAGTCTGGCATTTTTTTAAACAACATCCAATTGATCAGCGCAAAGTCATCTGTCAAAAATGTTCTACTTCCTTAAGCAGAGGTCAGAATCTGAAAAGTCTCAATACTAGTTGCATGCATAGACATTTAACCACCATGCATTTGAAAGCTTGGACTAACTACCAAACGTCCCTTAAGGTTGTTGCACCCTCGGCCAATGAAGCTAGTCATCAACGCAACATCCCTTCCGGCAGTGTAGGACCACCATTTAGCGCACCACCTGCTGTATCTGTGCAGGTATCTTTGCCAGGCCAAAGCAGTCAGGGTCAGGGAATCACCAGTTTCGTAGTAGGAAACACTGCATCTAGGGCACCGGCGGCAACAATACCATCTCCCACCGTCTCTCAGTCTGCCATGTCCACCGGCACCCCCGCTAGTTCCACGATCTCCAGCTCTCCAGTCCAGCTCACCCTACATGAGACTATGGTTAGAAAAAGGAAATACTTAGCCTCGCATCCGCGTACACAGGGTTTGAACGCCCACATAGCTAGACTAATCTCGTTAGAGATGATGCCCTACCGGTTAGTTGAAAGCGAAGCTTTCAAAGACCTGATGGACTACGCTGTACCACGCTACGAGCTACCCAGTCGACACTTTTTTTCCAGAAAAGCCATCCCAGCCCTCCACCAGCATGTTAAAGAGCGCATCGTCCATGCACTCAGGCAATCTGTGAGCACAAAGGTGCACCTGACAACAGATGCATGGACCAGTAGGCATGGCCAGGGACGTTACGTGTCCATCACGGCACACTGGGTAAATGTGGTGGATTCAGGGTCCACAGGGGACAGCAAGTTTGGGACAGTTCTGCCTAGCCCACGGTCTAGTAAACAGTTGTCTGTAGCCGTTCGCACCCCCTCCTCCTCCTCCTCCTCGTCCTCCTGCAGAAGCAAGAGCTCGTCCACAGACCGCAGTCGCACAAACACTCCATCCGCACCTGCCACTGTTGCACACCAGGTCTCCCATTATGGGGCAGCTACTGGCATAAGTCAGCAGGCTGTATTGGCTATGAAGTGTTTGGGCGACAATAGACACACCGCGGAAGTTCTGTCCGAGTTCTTGCAGCAAGAAACGCAGTCGTGGCTGGGCACTGTAGATCTTGAGGCAGGCAAGGTAGTGAGTGATAACGGAAGGAATTTCATGGCTGCCATCTCCCTTTCCCAACTGAAACACATTCCTTGCCTGGCTCACACCTTAAACCTGGTGGTGCAGTGCTTCCTGAAAAGTTATCCGGGGTTATCCGACCTGCTCCTCAAAGTGCGTGGACTTTGCGCACATATCCGCCGTTCGCCTGTACACTCCAGCCGTATGCAGACCTATCAGCGTTCTTTGAACCTTCCCCAGCATCGCCTAATCATAGACGTTGCAACAAGGTGGAACTCAACACTGCACATGCTTCAGAGACTGTGCGAACAGAGGCGGGCTGTTATGTTTTTGTGGGAGGATACACATACACGGGCAGGCAGTAGGATGGCAGACATGGAGTTGTCAGGTGTGCAGTGGTCGAAGATTCAAGACATGTGTCAAGTCCTTCAGTGTTTTGAGGAATGCACACGGCTGGTTAGTGCAGACAACGCCATAATAAGCATGAGCATCCCCCTAATGCGTCTGCTGATGCAAAGTTTGACGCACATAAAGGATCAGGCGTCTGCACCAGAGGAAGAGGAAAGCCTTGATGACAGTCAGCGATTGTCTGGTCAGGGCAGTGTACATGACGAGGTACCGGGCGAAGAGGAGGTGGAGGATGAGGAGGATGATGGGGATGAGTATATTTTTAATGAGGAAGCTTTCCCGGGGGCACGGGAAATTGGTGGCGTGGCAAGGCCGGGTTCTGGTTTTTTGAGGGACACAAGTGACGTAGATTTGCCTGCAACTGCCCCTCAACCAAGCACAACCGCAGATTTGACAACGGGAACTTTGGCCCACATGGCGGATTATGCCTTGCGTATCCTCAAAAGGGACACACGCATTACAAAAATGATGAACGATGACGATTACTGGTTGGCCTGCCTCCTTGATCCTCGCTATAAAGGCAAATTGCAAAATATTATGCCACATGAGAACTTGGAACTAATATTAGCAACAAAACAATCAACTCTTGTTGACCGTTTGCTTCTGGCATTCCCTGCACACAGCGCCCGTGATCGTTCTCACACGAGCTCCAGGGGCCAGCAGACCAGAGGTGTTAGAGGGGCAGAAATCAGAAGTGGCGTTGGACAGAGGGGTTTTCTGACCAGGTTGTGGAGTGATTTTTCTATGACCGCAGACAGGACAGGTACTGCAGCATCAATTCAAAGTGACAGGAGACAACATTTGTCCAGTATGGTTACAAACTATTTTTCATCCCTTATCGACGTTCTCCCTCAACCGTCATTCCCATTTGATTACTGGGCATCCAAATTAGACACCTGGCCAGAATTGGCAGAATATGCATTGCAGGAGCTTGCTTGCCCGGCAGCTAGTGTCCTATCAGAAAGAGTATTCAGTGCTGCAGGTTCAATACTAACAGAAAAAAGGACTCGTCTGGCTACCCAAAATGTAGATGATCTAACCTTCATTAAAATGAACCACAACTGGATTTCAAAATCTTTTGCCCCACCCTGCCCGGCTGACACCTAGCTTTCCTATGAAAAGGTCTTGCCTGTGGACTATTCTGAATGACTTTTCCAATCTCGTAATTTTCTTCACCTGATTGTCCAGCATACGACATGTTTCCACCTCACGAAATGGCCAAACTCCCCACACGGGGCCGTGCTATCGCCACTTTGCGCTTGGACCCTTGAGAGTGCTGTTTGTCTGAAGAGGTGGGTGTGGCCGCTTTTGGTCGACGGCACTGCCACTGGGTCCCTCATAGTACAATAAAGTGTCTCTGGCGGTGGTGGTGCGCACCCAACGTCAGACACACCGTTGTAATATGAGGGGCCCTGTGCCTGTACCGCCGGCCACAAGACAGTTCCCCCCCCCAGCTCAAACAGTGCTCTACCACTAGCAAAATTATCTCTCACAGCTTCACCAATGTGTAGTCTAGCCGCTGACATCCTTCAATGCCTGGCACTGACAATACCATTGTTTTGACATTTTTGTTATGTTAGGCCTTCGAAGCCTGTCTGCGGTCCCTTCTTTCTACAACTACTACACTGACCAGGCCACTGCTGGCCGTGTTACCCTGGAACCAATTTAAAATTGCCTACAGCCAGCCCAATTTTTTTATTTTAGGCCTTCGATGCCTGTCTGCGGTCCATTCTTTCAACTACTACTACACTGACCAGGTCACTGCTGCCCGTGTACCCCTGGAACCAATTTAAAATTGCCTACAGCCAGCCCAATTTTTTTATTTTAGGCCTTCGATGCCTGTCTGCGGTCCATTCTTTCAACTACTACTACACTGACCAGGTCACTGCTGCCCGTGTACCCCTGGAACCAATTTAAAATTGCCTACAGCCAGCCCAATTTTTTTATTTTAGGCCTTCGATGCCTGTCTGCGGTCCATTCTTTCAACTACTACTACACTGACCAGGTCACTGCTGTCCGTGTACCCCTGGAACCAATTTAAAATTGCCTACAGCCATGTGTTATTATTTTAGGCCTTCGATGCCTGTCTGCGGTCACTCCTTCCACTAGGCCTCCACTGACCACACCACTGCTGCCCGTGTACCCCTGGAACCAATTTAAAATTGCCTACAGCCAGCCCAATTTTTTTATTTTAGGCCTTCGATGCCTGTCTGCGGTCCATTCTTTCAACTACTACTACACTGACCAGGTCACTGCTGTCCGTGTACCCCTGTAACCAATTTAAAATTGCCTACAGCCATGTGTTATTATTTTAGGCCTTCGATGCCTGTCTGCGGTCCATTCTTTCAACTACTACTACACTGACCAGGTCACTGCTGCCCGTGTACCCCTGGAACCAATTTAAAATTGCCTACAGCCATGTGTTATTATTTTAGGCCTTCGATGCCTGTCTGCGGTCACTCCTTCCACTAGGCCTCCACTGACCACACCACTGCTGTCCGTGTACCCCTGGAACCAATTTAAAATTGCCTACAGCCATGTGTTATTATTTTAGGCCTTCGATGCCTGTCTGCGGTCCATTCTTTCAACTACTACTACACTGACCAGGGCACTGCTGGCCGTGTACCCCTGGAACCAACATCAGAAAATATAAAAATAAGTATTTTGCTTATAAAAAAGAAAATACTGGTGAGATATCAAATGCAGACATTTTAACATTAAAAACAAACACACAACTCTAATCTGGTACAGTACTAAAAATGGCCACCAGCTACAATTACTTTCTCCTGCAAGTAGTTAACTGAAAGTTTTTTTAAATTGAAAACACACATATGGCATCCACCGAGTGTTGTCCTGTCGCGTCTTCTTTATATTATTGCCGAGAAGATGCAAAATAATGAAAATAATAAAATCATTAATTACCAAAATAATAGAGAAAGTCAACACCACATTGCAAATAAACATTCATTCCAAATAAAGAAGCAGGGCGCGTCCGAGGGTGAGTATATACCTAATAAGAATATAATCACCCTCGGACGCGCAATGCTTATTTCCAACAGCCTTCCTTCCTAAGAATCAGCCCTTCCGTCGTGTAGAGAGACGTTGTGTTACACTCCAAGGTGTTCCCCAGGTTGCCTTTCCTGAGCTTCGATCTTCCGGCTCTCGTTTAGTAGTTCTTGGAAACTACTCTGCATTAGGCCTTCAAATTGGGTATGGGGTGTAGAGAGATGGTGTGTTCCACTCCAAGGTGTTCCCCAGGTTGCCTTTCCTGAGCTTCGATCTTCCGGCTCTCGTTTAGTAGTTGTTGGAAACTACGCTGCATTAGGCCTTCAAATTGGGTATGGGGTGTAGCGAGAGGGTGTGTTACACTCCAAGGTGTTCCCCAGGTTGCCTTTCCTGAGCTTCGATCTTCCGGCTCTCGTTTAGTAGTTCTTGGAAACTACACTGCATTAGGCCTTCAAATTGGGTATGGGGTGTAGAGAGAGGGTGTGTTACACTCCAAGGTGTTCCCCAGGTTGCCTTTCCTGAGCTTCGATATTCCGGCTCTCGTTTAGTAGTTGTCGGAAACTACGCTGCATTAGGCCTACAAATTGGGTATGGGGTGTAGAGAGAGGGTGTGTTACACTCCAAGGTGTTCCCCAGGTTGCCTTTCCTGAGCTTCGATCTTCATGCTCTCGTTTAGTAGTTGTCGGAAACTACGCTGCATTAGGCCTACAAATTGGGTATGGGGTGTAGAGAGAGGGTTTGTTACACTCCAAGGTGTTCCCCAGGTTGCCTTTCCTGAGCTTCGATCTTCCGGCTCTCGTTTAGTAGTTGTTGGAAACTACGCTGCATTAGGCCTTCAAATTGGGTATGGGGTGTAGCGAGAGGGTGTGTTACACTCCAAGGTGTTCCCCAGGTTGCCTTTCCTGAGCTTCGATCTTCCGGCTCTCGTTTAGTAGTTGTTGGAAACTACGCTGCATTAGGCCTTCAAATTGGGTATGGGGTGTAGCGAGAGGGTGTGTTACACTCCAAGGTGTTCCCCAGGTTGCCTTTCCTGAGCTTCGATCTTCCGGCTCTCGTTTAGTAGTTCTTGGAAACTACACTGCATTAGGCCTTCAAATTGGGTATGGGGTGTAGAGAGAGGGTGTGTTACACTCTAAGGTGTTCCCCAGGTTTCCTTGCCATTGCTTCGGTCTTCCGACTCTCGTTTAGTAGTTGTAGAAAAGTACACTGCATTAGGCCATACAAAATGGGTATGGGGTGGAGAGAGATGGTGTGTTACACTCCAAGGTGTTCCCCAGGTTGCCTTTCCTGAGCTTCTATCTTCAGGCTCTCATTAAATTGTGGTTAAATGGAACAACTGCATTTGGCGTACTAGTTGGTTTGGGGCCTACTATCGGTGTCTGCCACTCCTTGCTGTTCTCCTCCACTGAACAAAGCTGTGCCGCCTGTTTACTACGGTTGCCAATTTTGAACTGCATTTCGACTACTTACTGATTTGGCCCTACTCTCTGTGTCAGCCTCTCATTCCAGTTGTCCTCCACTGCAATGCCCCCTGGTTATTCCTGTGTTACCAATTTTGAACTGCATTTAGCCCACTTTCTTCTTTGGGCCTATATCTGTGTTTCCACTTCATCGTGCCCATTGCCCAGCCAGTGATAGATGAGTCTGCTGGTACATTGACCCATAACGCAACATTCCCCGTGCACGCTACACAACAACATTGTGACCCTGCTGAAAGTCAGGTTGCTCTTCCCGCATACCATACCACCTTACACGGGGACAAAGAGGAAGGTGCAGATGAAAGTGCAGGTTCCTTCATCAGGTGGGGGGAGGAATACTAGTTGGCGACGTCACTGGCACAGGGCCTCTCATAGTACGCAAAAGTGTTGCTGCCGGTGGGAGGCGCCCCCGCCGTGCAAACACACCGCTGTACTTTGAGGGGCCCTGTGCCAGTGCCAATGCCAACGAGTGGGCCCCCCCTGCTTGCTCAGGTTCACAGCACTTGCAAAGTTGAAATACTTACCTCTCCCTGCTCCACTGCCGTGACGTGGTCCAGATTTCCTGGGCCCACTAATTACTTGAACCAGCCCTACCCCCCACAACTTTAGCCAAATGACCCCCAATTTCAAATGCCTTCCAATTATTATAAGGTAAATTACGCTTGACAAGCTTCATTAAGAAGAATGGATGGTTTTGACATTAAAATGGCCACTCTAGGTGTTTTCCTGGCCCCCACTCACTGCCGACTATGCTGCCCCATTGACTTGCATTGGGTTTCGTGTTTCGGTCGATCCCGACTTTACGTCATAATCGGCCGATTTCACTCGACCCGACTTTGGACATAGTCGGGTTTCGCAAAACCCGGCTCGACTCTAAAAAGGTCAAGGTCGCTCAACTCTAGTATCTACCACTATATGGTCACCAATATAGATGGTGATCTATACCCACCATAGTTCTAATCAGGATTACCGATTAGGGGCTCACTCAGATGTTACACCCTCTCCCCTCCCCCCTGCTTAACCCTTAGCTACACCTCTGGTAGGGCACAATGGCTGTCATGCTCATTGTATAACCCTAGTATGGACAGATGAGGTGTCTGTCATTCTGATGAGGAAATGGTGCTGTAACTCTATCGCAAATGTAACCATAGCATAAGAGGACATTTCAGCTACCACTCACACAAAAGAAAGAAAGATCTAAATGCTACTGCTTATACAAATTGTTATACCTTCCTCCCAGTCTGTGCAATGTATAGGAAGCATATCGCACACAGGCGAGTGTCTCTGCTGCAGCATGATCGGAGCATCTGAGAAATATCATTTATATGGGCAGATAACGTAAAATACCCAACATGCATATGAATTCATAAAGTCACTAACTGCAAGATTTTCTAGAGCTTGTATGAATTGAGCCTAATAGCACATTATATTTGATTTTGATAAATTGATTTTGGGTTATTAGACAGTTCAGTAAATGAGCTTTAATGGGTGGAGATCATGCATAATATTTTACTCTCTGAAAGGGGGAAAGCTGATGAGATGTCATCACGCACGACAGTTCTATACTTCGGTAATATTTCATTTACCCCTGCGCTTTGCAGGATGTCGCTCTCATAATAAAGGATTAATATGGAGCACTTATGCAAGTTTACAGCAGATAGAATAAAATCTCTAGAAACTGTACGATCTTGGAAAAGCCTGTAACTATCAGTCATCATCTGAAACCTTAGTAGCTTACAACAGACAAGAAGTGCTGATGATGATGACCTCTACATGAGACTAGGGTCATGCAACCTCCTGTATATCAAGGCAAGGAAAATCCCAGTTGTTTAGCAGTGAGCCAATCATAGCGCTGCACAAAGGACAAAATGTAGCTCGCTATATTCTACAGCAACCGGGGTGCCAAATCAGAATTTCTTCGAAACTGCCAAATGCTGCTTTTAGCTCGAAGGAGGGGAAAAAAAAGCTTCTAGCAATGGAATAGTGGAACAGCTATTGATTTCGTTATTTACTGTGAGTTGAGTGGGCGAGGAAAACTCCTGTTTAGTATTTCAGATAGTTTTACGCCTTATTTTGTGGGGAAAAAAATTGCTTGCTCAGTAAAAAAAAAATGGCTTTGGATACAAAAGGAAATCTGTGTGCTGACTTTGTAGATGAAGATTATCCAGAAAACAGTTTTACATTCTCTCCTCAGAAGATGTGGATTTCTGCCTATAATCGGTTATCCATTAGAATCCATAGAAAAGGAGAAAACCTGTACAGGTACCTGTATAGAGAGCTGTGATGATACAGAGATTATCATGTGAATATAAACCTGTCACTAAAGTCAGATAGATGTGAGATTAAAATATGGAAGTAGTTTACTTCTTTTAAGAGGCAGCAGTTTTCACAGTGAAAGTAGCAATATATAGTTATTTAGGTGGGAGAGGTAATTTTACCAAATAAAAGAAACTGAAGATGCCTTTGACCTTTCAGAAAGGCTGATTACATTTCTGAAGCAGTGATTTTAAAATGACTTACCCTAGTTATATATAGTTATATACCCTAGCGATGTACATAAATAGTGATTTCAATATAAAATTAAACAAAACCATATACAGAAATGATGTGCCGAGATACATGCATAGACACAAGGGGCCCGAAACATCAAATGAATGAAATTCACACTAGGAATTTTGCGACTTATGGAATTCTCACCCAGCTCCAACAAAATTGGGGAGCTAGAGAAAGACAAGGGTGTGGCAACCCGGCTTGTCAAATTAATGCCAAAAAGCAACGTTCCTTACACCACAAATTTTAGACTATGTGCACAGGTTGCAGATTTGGGTGCAGAATTTTCTGCACAAAATCTGCATCTCTTGGCAGAAAACGCAGGCGCAGATTTGATGCATTTTTTTTGCGGATTTTGTGCATTTTTGTTGCGGGCTTGCTGCGGATTTTGTGCAGATTTCATGGGTTTTTCCCCCTGCAGATTTATATAATGGAATGGGGGCAGAAACGCTCCAGATCTGCACAAAAGAAGTGACATGCTCCTTCTTTCAATCCGCTGCGTTTTCTGTGCAGAATTTTATGCACCATTAGCACAGCATTTATTTTACCTATTGATTTACATTGTACTGTAAATCACTTTGCGGACCTGCAGTGTTTCTGCGCGGAAAAAAACGCTGCAGATCCGCAGTAAATCTGCAACGTGTGCACATAGTCTTACTCTAATTCCTGACTACAGTAGAGTAGATTTATGATGAGGCGCACACCACTTGTCCAACACTCCTGAGTCATTAAGAGGCCTATGCATTCTAATGAATCAGGAGAATATGACTCCAGCATGCCATTTTGATGAATCAAGGCCAAGGTCTTTTTGGCCTAGCAGAAAATTAATGACCCAAGCCCCTGACTTGATAAAGGGCTGCAAAGGTTCAATTGGAGATATCACTTGGATAGAGGCAGAACATGAAGCTCCTTGAGCCCAACATCAGACATCTTCAAAATGCCATCTGTAAATTTGCTGTATATATGCGGTAGAGAGGCACCATAGTGTGATTGTGACGGTCATCTCTGCATCACGTTTGGAGAAACTTTCCAATAGAATCTATTTTTTATTTGTTGATTCTGAGCTTACTTATTAGCGCTAATTGATGTGTGTAACAAGGCTAAGGCTGCCATCACACTAGCAGTATTTGGTCAGTATTTTACATCAGTGTTTGTAAGCCAAACCCAGGAGTGGGTGATAAATCCAGAAGTGGTGCATATGTTTCTATTAGACTTTTCCTCTAATTGTTCCACTCCTGGTTTTGGCTTACAAATACTGATGTAAAATGCTGACCAAATACTGATAGTGTGACGGCGGCCTAAGAGGAGAGGTGAATTAATTGAATCACTGACATAATGTATTTGTTTGAGATCTTAATGAGGCTACCAAAAGGAGATATGGACTTTCCCACAGGGAACCAGGACTGTGAAGTCAGTCAGTAGAAGCATCTCTTGCAAATATCAGCAAAAGCATTCAGAAATGGAGTTGAGCGAATTGATTGAATTTCAAATTCGCCAGACTTGCCTTTAAGTTATTTCAACTCCCTGGACAGTTACTTGCTAACCCAGATAATAGTACCTGTGTAATTCCCAAATGGCTCCACCCTGTAAGTTCCTGATTGGCTCCACCTTGTAACTCTCTTGAATGAACACTGTATTTAAACCTGGCATTGCACTTCCTTCCTTGTGAGATTATTGGGCTCCCAGCCTTTAGTCAAGCTCTCCTTTCACCTACTGCTTCATCTAAGGGTACTGTCACACTCAGCAACTTTGCAATGAGAACGACAGAGATCCGTGATGTTGCAGCATCCTGGATAGCGATCTCGTTGTTTTTGACATGCAGCAGCGATCTGGATCCCGCTGTGCCATCGCTGGTCGGAGCTAGAAGTCCAGAACTTTATTTCGTCGTCAGGTCGGCGTGTATCGTCATGTTTGACATCAAAAGCAACAATGCCAGCAATGTTTTACATGGAGCTAACCACCAGCGAGAACGATAAGTGAGTCGCCGTTACGTCACTGGATCGCTCCTGCATCGTTCTGGAGGTGCTGTGTTTGACGTCTCTACAGCGACCTAAACAGCGATGCTTCAGCGATCGGCTCGTTGTTTATATTGCTGCAGCATCGCTGAGTGTGACGGTACCTTAAGACTATACTACTGCTACCGTGTACCGACCTCTGGCTATTTCTGACTACGCAAGGTGCTGATCCTTCAACTATACTGCTGCTCTCATGTACCGACCTCTACCTATTCCTGACTATGCAACCTGCTGATCCCTCAACAATACTGCTGCTCCCGCATACCAACCCCTGGCTATTCCAGACTATGCTACTTGCCGGTGATGCCTCTAGTGGTTGCAACACCACTACTCCAACTCAGATCAGACCATAACAAATTTCCTCAAAATCTTAAATTCATGGCCACTAAGTTTGCCACAAATCGCAATACAACAAGGTATCTAATTGCTAAAATACGTGTATAACAATCGAAAGTCTCCTAAGATTGTATTGACCCCTTTTTGAGCTCTTTAACACAAACACAATCTTATTAACGTTCAAAAGACCTCAACATAAATGGCTAAGGGAAAATGGATGGTAACCAAAAGCAGAATTAGGGTGGCGTGAATGGGTCTAGTATTACAAGAAGAAAAGGTTTTGTAACTCTCAAGCTGTATAACGTAAACTTTTGCATTTAAATTTCTGGAATCTGAATTTTTTTGTTTTATCTGCCTTCTTTGTTTGCAGTGAGTGAAGAAGGAAAGAAATGCTGTTACTAAGGTGCTGTGTAACAGTTATAGTGGTATACTCAGGAACCTCTTGGCTTGAGACAAATAAGGCAGCTGAACCAGAGTGCAGTGTAAAGTCTGTATTAGTCAAAACAAACACAGGTGTGACGCATGAGCAAGTTCAAAAAGACAGCAAATAAGGTGATATCAGGAAAATTTCCTTTGCAGCTCCACTGCAGGCAGAGTCAGTATCTAAATGCATAAATGTGGGTGCAGCACGTGCACAAAAGTTCAAGTGAACAGCAAACAGGGCGGGGTTCATTGCAGCTCTGCTGAAGGCAAAGTAGGGTATGTGCACACGCTGCAGATTACTCTGCGGATTTTTCCAGACTGATTTTGGTAAATCCGCAGGTAAACCGCACTGCGGATTTCCTGTGGAATTACTGCGGATTTACAATGCTTTTTGGTGGATGTTGCGCGGATTCCATCTGCAGTTTTACACCTGTGGATTCCTATTATGGAGCAGGTGTAAACCTCTGCGGAATCCGCACAAAAAATTTGACATGCTGTGGAATAAACAACACTACGTTTCCACTCCTTTTTTCCGCAGCATGTGCACTGCGGATTTTGTTTTCCATAGATTTACATGGTACTGTAAACTCATGGAAAACTGCTGCGAATCCGCAGCGGCTTCTTTTCATTACAGCCATTGCCATCTTGGAATCCATGTCGCCAGACACCATCTTGGGCCATCCATATTCTGTAACCATCTTATTCTTGCCACAGGTATTCACTTCACCGACTTCTTCATGTGAGGTATTCACTACACAAAATATAGTGGGGCTTGGAGTGGTAACCATGGGCAAGGAACTCGTCACCCGCCCTCTGGCCAGCTACAGAAAAACAGGGTTCTTGCGTGTGTGTAATGATATTGTTGTAGATATCTTCATGTTCAGTCCTGCCACAATCTGAGCAGCGCCGGGTTCCTTTAGCCTCATGAGGATTAAACCAGACAGTTTGTTAAAAAAAAAATCAGTTTTACTATCCAGCCAACCGGCATACAAAGGATAGCTGGAAAAACATTTGCTGTTCGCTTCTCCACCAGAAAGAGGTACATGCTTTATGATTACTGGCAACGACACATTTATTGTGATAAACGTTGCTGAAAGTTCACAGTTTAAGCAGAGGATCTCCATAATCCTAGTGTAGCGCCACCCTGGGAGATGTGTTTTGCCGTGAAACTGCACTCAAACTAATCTTTCCCTGAGAACAGACATAAAAGAGATTCTCTGGCTTCTCCCTATTCGTGCCCAAACCTGCTGAAACTGTCTCACTGACCACAGCTTCCAGGTCTGTCTAACATTAGGGCCGTTCCCACAAAGTCTTCCAAAATTCATTCCTATATTCTCTCACCGTAAAACCCCTGACTTGCCTATTTAAGGGCGAATGCTGCCGACATTGAAGTTCTGTTGGTGAGAGTTGCTCCTTTGCTGCTAGTTCCCACATAAACCCAAGGATGATCCTCTTCTTCCCTGAGAGTGACCTGTTCTGTCTCTCTCTCAACCTTAACTAAAGGCCCCTTCACATTTAAGCGACGCTGCAGCGATACCGACAACGATCCGGATCACTGCAGCATCGCTGTTTGGTCGCTGGAGAGCTGTCACACAGACCGCTCTCCAGCGACCAACGATGCCGGTAACCAGGGTAAACATCGGGTAACTAAGCGCAGGGCCGCGCTTAGTAACCCGATGTTTACCCTGGTTACCATGCTAAAAGTAAAAAAAAAACAAACACTAGATACATACCTTCTGCTGTCTGTCCTCCAGCGCTGCGCTCTGCTTCTCTGCTCTCCTCCTGTACTGGCTGTGAGCCGGAAAGCAGAGCGGTGACGTCACCGCTCTGCTTTCCAGCTCACAGCCAGTACAGGAGGAGTGCAGAGCACAGCGCTGGAGGACAGACGGCTGTAGGTAAGTGTGTACTGTTTGTTTTTTTTTACTTTTAGGATGGTAACCAGGGTAAACATCGGGTTAATCTTAAACAATACAAGTCATAACTGGTACAGGAGGAATGAGGACCCTGCCTGCGAAGGCTCACAATCTACAAGGGATGGGTGAGAATACAGTAGGTGAGGGTAGAGATGGTCATGCAGCGGTTTGGTCGATCGGTGGTAGCTGCAGGTTGTAGGCTTGTCTGAAGAGGTGGGTCTTCAGGTTCTTTTTGAAGGTTTCGATGGTAGGCGAGGGTCTGATGTGTTATGGTAGAGGGTTCCAGAGTAAGGGTGATACGCGAGAGAAATCTTGTATACGATTGTGGGAAGAGGAGATAAGAGGGGAGTAGAGTAGGAGATCTTGTGAGGATCGGAGGTTGCGGGTAGGTAAGTACCGGGAGACGAGGTCACAGATGTATGGAGGAGACAGGTTGTGGATGGCTTTGTACGTCATGGTTAGGGTTTTGTAGTGGAGTCTCTTGTACTAGATGAGACAAATGTATTTACTTTGAAAATTTATGTCAGAATTCAGAGGCATAGCTATGTTTCCCAGCACCCAATAATTCAATTTGGGACCCTGCCTCAAGCAGTTTGAGTAGTCGTTATGTGACCAATCATCCATATGCAATTTGCACACTTACAGTCACGAGCAGATGAACTGCTCTTCCTAACTCTCAATGTTTAGTGAAAAACTGAAAGAAGCAGTAAGAAATGCTAGTTGTCACTTGACCGTAAGTATGAAAATCTCATATCAGTGAAGTGGCCATGCGATGACTGCTGGAACTACCAAGAAGAGCTGAATCCCAACAGTGAATATATTACACTAGATGGTGGATGGATTCTAACGCATCGGATATTCTAGAATATGTATTTATGTATGTATATAGCAGCCACATAGTATATAGCACAGGCCACATAGTATAAAGGAGCCATGTAGTATATAGCAGACAAATACTACGTGGCCTGTGCTATATACGATGTGGCTGCTATATACATACATATTGTAGAATACCCGATGCGCTAATACAGGCCACGCAATATATAACAGTGGCCACGCAGTATATAACACAGCCACGTACTATATAACACAGCCCACGCAGTATATAGCAGCCACGCAGTATATAACACAGGCGACATAGTATATAACACAGGCCATGCAGTATATAACACTGGCCACATAATATATAACACTGGCCACATAATATATAACACAGGCCATGCAGTATATAACACTGGCCACGTAATATATAGCACAGCCCACGCAGTATATAGCAGCAACGTAGTATATAACACTGCCCACACAGTATATAGCAGCCACGTAGTATATAACACTGCCCATGCAGTATATAACAGTGGCCTCGTAATATATAACACAGCCCATGCAGTATATAACACTGCCCATGTAGTATATAGCAGCCACACAGTATCTAACACAGCCCACGTAGTATACAGCAGTGTGGGCACCATATCCCTGTTAAAAAAAATAATTAAAATAAAAAATAGTTATATACTCACCCGGTGGGATCCACCGAAGCTCCGGCGATACGCACGCGGCTGCTGCCATCTTCCGTTCCCAGGATGCATGGCGAAATTACCAAGATGACTTAGCAGTCTCGCGAGACCGCTAAGTCTTCTGGGTAATTTCGCAATGCATCGCCGGGAACGGAAGATGGTGGCCGCCGCGAAAGGATCGTCGGACAACGGAGGGTGAGTATAGCAGGTTTTTTGATTTTTTATTACTTTTAACATTAGATCTTTTTACTATTGATGCCGCATAGGCAGCATCAATAGTAAAAACTTGGTCACACAGGGTTAATAGCGGCAGTTACGGAGTGCGTTACCCGCGGCATAACGTGGTCCATTACCACCGGCATTAACCCTGTGTGAGCGGTGAATGGAGGGGAGTATGCGGGCACCGAGCACTGACTGCGGGGAGTAAGGAGCGGCCATTTTCTTCCGGACTGTGCCCGTCGCTGATTGGTCGTGGCTGTTTTGCCGCGACCAATCAGCGACTTGGATTTCCATGACAGACAGAGGCCGTGACCAATAAATATCCATGACAGAAAGAAGGACAGACAGACAGAAAGACGGAAGTGACCCTTAGACAATTATATAGTAGATGTTGTTAGGATTGGCATGCTACTACAGTGCTTCATTTTCTAATTAAAGGTCTTGTCCAGGTTTAAGATGGAAGTCTGCAGTTTCTCTAGGTGACTGCCACCAGGAGAAATACAGTAGCAATGCAGTGACATGACAAGAATCTGCATATCTAATCATATGCAAAATAGTTGCAAGTCAAATTTATGTGTGAGATAGTCAAGATTATTGTCTGTGAAATTATCGTAGTCTCGCTTTTGAAACAGTAGTGGATGGTGACCTATGGAGCCTGGAAGTCAAAAGTTCATAACATTGTTACCCTTTTGCTCATCGGTGTAAATAAAAACATAGTCAAAGTCATGCATCAGGTAATCTTACAAGTTATGGATTGTTGCTTGTGTACAGGATAAGAATCAATAACAGCACAAGAATCTATCACCAGAACCACAAGCAGTACACAAATACATCACTAGAACCCCCGTAAGTACAAAAACACAGCATCACAACCCCTTATCAGTAGAGAAATACATCACCAGAACCACCAGCAGTACAGAAATACATTATCAGAACCACCAGCAGTACATAAAAACACCATCAAAATCCTCATCAGTACATGAATACATCACCAGAACCATTATCAGTGCATGAATACATCACTAGCACCATCATAAGTACATGAATTCAGAATGTAGTGCACTGCACCAACCCTGGGTTGCACAGAGCCACCTGCTCTGCAGCCTGCAAGCTCCAACACTGACACACCCTAGGCAAAACTGACAGATTTAAATGGAATCGTGGCTATAGAGCCACTTCCAAAACCCAGAGTGGAGAGAGAGATTCACCCCATTACCAAACCTGCAAATTCCTCTAAAAATAAAAGCCCTTAACGGGTTTTCCTAAAAATCTGACTGAGTCACTGCTTGGACTCAATCCATTCTTTCTTTTATTTTGCCTTGTGACTCACAGGTGTCCTGCTGTAAACACAAGACACTCCAGTGGGTTTAGTAGGACTCAGTCCACATCCTGGGGGACACATATAGACCCTCGCATATGATCCCCCTCACTCCCTCACAAGCACCAGAACCATGATCAGTACATACATCAATTGTAATGTGAGGTTATGCTCATATACATTCGTATTGCATAAACCTATACTTTATAGTACATCCTTAACAATGGTAAGGAATTCCTGGGAGTTGTTGCTATCAGTCATAATCAGACTGTGGACCATACACTAACCACAGTACTGATGAGAATTAGTCAGTATCACAAACCATTACATCCAGGTACCTTATAGATGACATTTAGTGATGAGCGAATATACTCGTTGCTCGGGTTTTCCCGAGCACACTCGGGTGATCTCCGAGTATTTGTTAGTGCTCGGAGATTTAGTTTTCATCGATGCAGCTGAATGATTTACAGCTACTATCCAGGCTGAGTACATGTAGGGGTTGCCTGGTTGCTAGGGAATCTCCACATGTAATCAAGCTGGCTAGTAGCTGTAAATCATTCAGCTGCCGCAATGAAAATTTAATCTCCGAACACTAACAAATACTCGGAGGTCACCCAAGCGTGCTCGGGAAAACCCGAGCAACGAGTGCACTCACTCATCACTAATAACATTGTCTCTGACTGGAGTCATTCTTTATTTTCCTCATCTTGTCCAGATGCTATGATGACTTTTCACAGCCACAGCTCATCTCTGCAGACTTCTTTCTTCTCTGGACTTGTGCAGCAGATCCCCACATGATACCCTTAAAAAATAGCTATCATTATAATGCTGTGGAATAAAAATATCTGCACTGTACTGTACCCAGTGGCGTAACTACCGCGGTCGCAGCGGTCGCCATTGCGACGGGGCCCGGGCTGGTCAGGGGCCCTCCGCCCGGCAGGTCAGAGGCACCGGCCGACACCATGTTGCAGTGCAGGAGGAGATCCCTCCCACACGGCAACAGTCCCAGGCGTATCTAGGGGGAGGGGGCAGCCGGGGTATGGGAGAGGAACTTGGAAGCAGCTCCAGTCAGCACTGTGAGACTGTGACAGCGTCTCCTGCTCTGAGCCCCGGGACTGAAGGGGAGAGCGGGGGAGGGGCGGGACATGACAGCGGTGTGCAAGCAGGAGACGCTGAGGAGCTGCAGGTTAATATCAGCCTCCCCTTTACCAGAGAGGAGTGTGAGATGTGTGTATGAGCTGGTGTGTTTGTGTGTGATATCTATAGTGTGTGTGTGTGTTATATATGTAGTGTGTGTGTGAGTGTGATATCTGTAGTGCGTGTGTTATATATGTAGTGTGTGTATGACATCTGTAGTGTGTGTGTGATATCTGTAGTGTGTGTGATATCTGTAGTGTGTGTGTGATATCTGTAGTGTGTGTGTGATATCTGTAGTGTGTGTGATATCTGTAGTGTGTGTGTGTGTGATATCTGTAGTGTGTGTGTGTCATCTGTAGTGTGTGTGTGTGTGTGTGATATCTGTAGTGCGTGTTATATATGTAGTGTGTGTATGACATCTGTAGTGTGTGTGATATCTGTAGTGTGTGTGTGTGATATCTGTAGTGTGTGTGTGCGTGTGTGTGATATCTGAAGTGTGTGTGTGATATCTGTAGTGTGTGTGAGGCAGGGGTGTAACTACGACAGACTGGCAAGTCAGAGGCCTGATAGGTCAGAGGCACCCGACTGCCCCCGTCGCAGCCGCCGCAGTGAACTATACCGGCGTTTATGATGCCGGTACAGTTCAAAGCAATGACTTCATCGCGCACCCGCTGTGTGTGGGGCCAAGGCAGTGCAGCATCTGCACAGGTGATGGTGGCTGCCATATTGGCAAAGCCTGTGGCGGCTGCTGGGACCGGGAACAGGCGGTTCCGGAGCTAGTGGGGGGCACGTGGACCAAGCCGCCCAGGAGGGGGATGCCGCAGCGGCTCAGCCATATGGAGGATCCGGGGATGAACATGGAGGTGTACGGGACCGGCGGAAGTGAGGTGTGTCTGCTGCCCATGTGTCGCCGTCTCGGCCCCCAGCGTCCCTGGCCCCCTGTGACACCAGCCCCGTTTCGTCCCTGCTGTCCCATGCCCCATGTCCTAGTAGGTCCCCAGGTTCAGGTCATGGTGCTTCTTTGGGCTCCCTGTACACACCTTGTTCCTCCTCCCCTGGTCTCCCAATGCTCCTCATCTCCCATGCCCTGAGTCCTCCTGCACCCCCCATGCATTCCCTGCCCCTTGTCCCCGTGTGACTCGTCTGCCCTGCTCTCAAGTCTCCCCTGTCCCATTTCTCACCGTGTGTTCTCCATCTACCCTGTCCTTGTAATCCCTGTGCCCCCTTCTTCCCTCCTCCCAAGTCTCCCCCCCATCTTCCTCAGTCCCCTTGTGTCCTCTTGTGCCTGTCTCCATTGCACCCTAGTCCCCGTGTGTCCCATTGTGCCCATCTCCCCTTCCTCTTAGTCCCTATGAGTCCCCTTGTGCTTCTATCCCTTGTCCCCATGTGTAGCCTTGTGTCAGTGTCCCTTGCCCACTAGTCCCTGTGTGTCCCCTTGCACCTGTCTCCCTTGTCCCCTTATGCTTGTGTCCCTTGTCCCTGTGTGCCAGTCTTCCTTGCCCATTAGTCCCTGTGTGTCCCCTTCTCAGTCTCCCTGGCCAACTAGTCCCTGTGTGTCCCCTTGTGCCAGTCTCCCTTGTCCCCTTGTGTCAGTCTCCCTTGCCCACTAGTCTTCTTGTAACCTTCTCCCCTGCCTCCTAGCCCCCACGTGTCCCCTTGTGCCTGTCTTCCTTGCTCCCTAGCCCCCCTATGTTACCATTGTGCCTGTCTCCCCTACTCCCCTTGTGTCCTTGTCCCCTGCCCCCTAGTCACCATTTGCTCTGTGGGGTGGCTGTATTATACTATATGTGGGCTGCATTATACTGAATTGAGGACAATGGGGAATATATTATACTATATGACGAACTATGGTCCATCATACTATGGGAAGGGAATTGTACAACATGGATGACGATGGCGGTGCATTATACTATATGGAGCACTATGAGCAGTGTATTATACTATATGGAGGACTGAGCAGTGTATTTTAATATATGGAGGACTATGTGGAGTGTATAATACTATATGGAGGACTATGTGGAGTGTATAATACTATATGGAGGAGTATGTGGAGTGTATAATACTAAATGGAGGACTGAGGAGTGTATTATACTATATGGAGGACCATGAGGGGTGTATTATACTATATGGAGGACTGAGCAGTGTATTATACTATATGGAGCACTACGAAGAGTGTATTATGCTATATGGAGGACTATGAGGAGTGTATTTTAATATACGGAGGAGTGTATTATACTATATGGAGGACTGAGGAGTGTACAATACTATATGGGGGACTATGGGGAGTGTATTATACTATAAGGAGTACTATGGGGGTGCATTATACTTCTCATATGGATCCCCATGACTTCTATGTTAACCCCTGATGAGTATAATGGTTTATTTTCTTTTATACATTACATAACAATGGCAGTACGGGGGACAAATATATGCCAGGATGGGGCCCTGGATAGTTATGCAACTGAGGTCACACTATACAACTTTGCAATAAAGCTATAGTGTGCAATATTAATAGGGAAAATGTGAATTTGGGTGGAAAATATTTTGGCATGGTGGGGGGCCCCATTTGAAAGTTCGCACCGGGGCCCATAACTTTGTAGTTACGCCACTGACTGTACCCCTGAATAAATAATTGTTCCTCATTGTGTTCCCTGCACAACATATGGCCCACACACTGTGCCTCTTATGGTACATGACCTCCACATTGCCCTCTCCTTTCCTTGCTGGGCCTTATCTTCACACTGTCCTCACACATTGTGTCCCCTTATATTTCCCAGTCCCTATGCTGTGCTCCCTCATCACACTCCCACTCACACTCTCACAATCTTCCAGTAAGGGATCAGGTAAATTGTGTGGATGCAGCTTTTTCCAGCAGAGAAACCAGCCCTCACGATAGCTGGCAATACATATACAGTATATTTATATCACACATGCAGGCATTTTGTGGCACTACAGACATGGGCGCCACAATAACATTCTAGAGATTCTACAGCATCCAATATTAAAGTGAAGCCATTCTGACTTTTATTTCTTCACATTCAAATATTACTTGAATCATATCCACAGAGAGTTGCAGATAGTATCACTGCTAATAGCGCCACAGAGGCAAAAGAAGCTATCTGTAACCGTCTGCGGAGATAATCAATATAACGTTTTAATGTGAAGAGATAAAAGTCGGAATGATTTTACTTTACCATCAGACACTAGCTTTTCTTCTTCCTTCACGTAATTTCCTGTTCAGGATATTATCATGCGACCAAACCAATTCCAGGTGAGTTGACTATTGCTTGATTATCTACTCAACAGAAAATGGATAAATAGTACTATTATATAAGTAAGAGCTAGTATACCAAGGCCAATATTATCAATAATACATCATCGTACGTGCACGCTAATAATGAACAAAAACTACGGTAGTAAGAATGATAGTGACCATATGGTGGTAGATACTAGACATGAGCAGATAAGACAAAATTTGAATTTGCACCTCACACATTTTCCTAGGAAATTCAATTAGCCGAAAAGTTATTTTATCACAAATTTAATGTCCGTTATTATGCTCTGGGGCATAATAAATGTAATATTTTAAAACATTTTTAAAACTTATATTCACCTTATTGCTCACATCTCAGGTCCTCTGCTTCTCTTCAACACCTGTTCGGTTCTTGCTGCATCTTCTCATCACAGCCGAGATTGCTGAAATACCCGTGAGTGCGCAAAAGGCCATGATGTCATGAGTAGAGATGAGCGAATTTGCAGAGGGACCCCGGATATCTGGATCGCTCCGGCTGATCAGCTGTCTGGCGCCGCAGCTGCATGTGTCGTGGCTGTTTCATGTCACAGCACATGCTTGGAGAGCCTGTTTGTTGGACTCTGCATGTATGTGTTGTGACATTGAAATAGCCGCAGCACAAGTATCTCGGTTCCCTCTGCAGCTTATTCGGTAAGCGCTAAAGCTTGCAGAATAAGGAGGGAGCAGAAAAAATTCGCTCATCTCTAGTCATGACGTGCATAAGGTACAGGACGGTTTCATTTCTTTATGATACTGGCACTAACAGAAAGTGATATCATTGCACAGCCTGATGTCAGGAGAATGTTCCAGAACATGGCAGGCTTCCATTGTCCGCGGCTTCCTGCTCCATCATAGTTAGTGTCGATCTCAGTGGCGGATTATCATGAGGTAAATCTGGGCGGTAGCCCAGGGCCCAGTGGTGTGGGGGGGCCCTGGGCAACAGCTCAGTTTGACCGCCGCCATCAGGGCATTACTGCCCTGACTGGCGTATTGGCACGGTGGGCAGAGGGGACCCTACCGACACTGCGGCAGTTTAACGCTATTGACGTTGAGGCGAGCACCCGCAATAGTTAACAGCCGCCAGCCAATTGGAGGCTGGCAGCTGAAGTCAGCCGCAGCGCGCACGTCGCCGGCGTCTGATGTCATTGTCAGTCACCGGCGAGTGCGCGCTTCAGCAGCGTGGAGGGAGCTTCGCTGAAGGAGCGCGGACAGGTGAGGAGAACTCGTTTTTTTTTTTTTTTTATTGCGAACGACAATCCAGAGGGCTCAGGCCAGACTGCTGGACACTGGGGGCAGAGATGCTGGACACACTGGGAGCAATATGCTGGACACACTGGGGGCAATATGCCGGACACACTGTGGGGCAATATGCTGGACACACTGGGGGCAATATGCTAGACACACTGGGGCAGATTGCTGGACACACTGGGGCAGAATGCTGGACACACTGGGGGCTGAATACTGGACACACTGGGGCAGATTGCTGGACACACTGGGGGCAATATGCTGGAGATACTGGAGAAGATTGCTACACACACTGGGGGCAATATGCTGGAGACATTAGGGCAGATTGCTGGACACACTGGGGGCAATATGCTGGAGACATTAGGGCAGATTGCTGGACACACTGGGGGCAACATGCTGGAGACACTGGGGCAGATTGCTGGACACACTGGGGGCAATATGCTGGACACACTGGGGGCAGAATGCTGGACACACAGGGGGCAGATATCTGGACACACTGGGGGCAGAATGTTGGACAAACTGGGGGCAATATGCTGGACACACTGGGACATAATGCTGGACACACTGGAGGCAATATTCTGGAGACACTGGGGGCAATATGCTGGAGACACTGGGGGCAATATGCTGGAGACACTGGGGGCAATATGCTGGACACACTGGGAGCAATATGCTGGACACACGGGGGGAAATATGCTGGACACACTGGGGGCAGAATGCTGGACAAACTGGGGGCAATATGCTGGACACACTGGGGCATAATGCTGGACACACTGGAGGCAATATTCTGGAAACACTGGGGGCAATATGCTGGAGACACTGGGGCAATATGCTGGAGACACTGGGGGCAATATGCTGGACACACTGGGGGCAATATGCTGGACACACTGGGGCATAATGCTGGACACACTGGAGGCAATATTCTGGAGACACTGGGGGCAATATGCTGGAGACACTGGGGCAATATGCTGGAGACACTGGGGGCAATATGCTGGACACACTGGGAGCAATATGCTGGACACACGGGGGGCAATATGCTGGACACACTGGGGGCAGAATGCTGGACAAACTGGGGGCAATATGCTGGACACACTGGGGCATAATGCTGGACACACTGGAGGCAATATTCTGGAAACACTGGGGGCAATATGCTGGAGACACTGGGGCAATATGCTGGAGACACTGGGGGCAATATGCTGGACACACTGGGGGCAATATGCTGGACACACTGGGGCATAATGCTGGACACACTGGAGGCAATATTCTGGAGACACTGGGGGCAATATGCTGGAGACACTGGGGCAATATGCTGGATACACTGGGGGCATTATGCTGGACACACTGGGGGCAATATGCTGGACACACTGGGGGCAATATGCTGGACACACTGGGGGCAATATGCTGGACACACTGGGGGCAATATGCTTGACAACTGGGGCAGAATGCTGGACACACTGGGGCAGAATGCTAAACAAACTGGGGGCAATATGCTGGACACACTGGGGCAGAATGCAGGACACACTGGGGGCAATATGCTGGAGACACTGGGGCAGATTTCTGGACACACTGGAGGCAATATGCTGGAGACACTGGGGCAGATTGCTGGACACACTGGGGGCAATATGCAGGACACACTGGGGCAGAATGCTGGACACTGGGGGCAGGATGCTGGACACATTGGGGGCAGAGATGCTGGACACTGGGGGCAGAGATGCTGGACACTGGGGGCAGAGATGCTGGACACTGGGGGCAGAGATGCTGGACAATGGGGCGGAGATGCTGGACACACTGGAGGCAGGACTGGAGACAGATGGGGCAGGATTGGAGACATGGGCAGAATGTAGATACGGAGCACGATTGGAGACACAGGGCAGAATGAAAGACATGGGGCAGGATTGGAGACAGATTGTGCAGGATCATGGGGCAGGAAGGATACAATGGAGACTGATAGTGCCAGGGATATTTATGGACATATCTGTTTATCACTCATGGTAATTCTGCTTCATGTCACCTGTCTTATTCATGGTTATTTTTTTTTCTGTGCTGTGTTGTGAATAAATATGTGATTCTTCAGAATTTCTTTTAGTCTGTGCCTGATGAAGAGACCTGTGTAGTCTCGAAAGCTTGCAATTTGTTACCATCTTTTCAGTTAGCCATTAAAAGGTATCAACCACTGAGGACTCTCAATTCTAAATATTTTTCTATCTACTGGCTAACACGATACCAAGATATACAGTATATCTTTCCTGTGAATACTGGCACTTATGGTGATAGTATTGGGTTTTTTTTCTTCCTAACTGAAGGGTAAATTGACTAGATCAATGGATGCTTGACAGGTTATAGTTTCACACAGCAACTATTTTTCTGGAATAATCTGATTCAGGTATATGATGACCCCGTCATATGACCGGGGGGCCCACAGTGTCTGAACAGCCCAGGGCCCTGGCTACCCTTAATCCACCCCAGGTCGTTCTCCTCAATGCTCTCCTTCTCTCCCTCCTAACTTTGCTCAGAATATATACCCCACCTGCCTCTATTGCCCCCAAAATAGGCTGCTATGGCTATTTTTGTATTCAAGGATTGGATACAGTAATAGGAGACCTCAGAGTGTCATACATATCTTTTCAGGGCAGTTAGAGTCTTTGGAGCACTTTTGATTTATGACAAATTAAATTTTTAAACCAATCATCAAGCCTAAAATGAATTTATAGGATACTCACTAATCCCTAGAATTGATACTTTTATATTGTCCTAGAAACATAAAGCCTGGTAATAAGATGTCATGTATTTAAATGTTTAGCTATTTAGCTCTATATTTTTCTAAGAACTAATCTACCAAAGGTCATTTTTTGTTTTACTGTATTTGTTTGCAAGTCTACATTGTCAGGACTGACAAATGATGCTGCAAACTGTACAACTGATGACCCCCTAAGAATCAAGAGTACCTATCATTATCCTGATGTCTATGAAATAGCATAGTTTGTCTTGTATATAGAGTTGTAAATCTCCTGTATTCCTATGGGCCACCAACATTTTTACATTTTAAGTGGATGTGTGCTTTTAAACGACCCCTATTTTTATAGACTATTAAAGCACATGGATATAATAGCTCAGAACGACCCACTATCAGCCAGACAATGAGTCAAAAGAAAGAGTTTCTCTCCCTCTAGAGAGCCCATATTGAACATTAGAAACTTTGACTCCTGATGTTAATAAAAATAATTTGTTGCAAATTTAGAAGTAATTTTTGTAGATATCAACATAATGATACATATTTATAAAAGAAAGACATTTTCACAGCCAACAAGGGAAAAAGATATTTTATGACATATAATGGCAAGTCACTGACAAAATTACAATAGTATTAAATATTTCCTTATAGCGACGTTACAAGATAAAATAACCATAAAATACATTAAAAAAGATGATTGTGCCAGTTAGTTTTAGCTCACTGAACCTATGACATCAAAGCAATTTTAATGATTCAATTAGGCTTCACTGCTTTGGATTTTTTTTTACAAATTGGTTCATATATATACAGTCATAGCAGAAAGTGTTGGCATCCTTGAAATTGTTCCAGAAAATAAGGTATTTCTCCCAAAAAATTATTGCAATTACATGTTTTAAGTAGACATAAGAAAGTTAATCCAAACGGCGCTGAAGACCAAAGGGCATATGAGTGTGCAATACCCCATATAAATTCCTTTTGTCGGTACATTGGTGTGATGCTATGTACGTGGGAGCAGTGCCAAATAGAATGAAAAGACAGACTCTGATGCAGTCCCTAAATACAGATATAATATATGAAGGTATTACCTGTTTCTATTTCTGTGTGGAGGGAGAGTTGCAAGTGCATATTCCAATTACTGGATTTCAGCAGATGTGTAGGATACGTGCCGTGTGATACTGATCCTGGTGCAGGGTTGCTGGGGGTTCAGCTGATGCATGAGGTGGAGGTGAGGGAGTCCAGGCGCGTTCGTTATTGCACGAGCAGTAGTCAATCCGTGGACGTAGATGAGAGGATGCTATCCTATGACTTCTGCTGGGGCCTCACACCAGAGGTGAGTAGTAGCTGTGATCTCTCAGATGTCTGTCATAGAGATGCCGTGGTAATTTGATCCTAGGTAGAAAGACCCGCTGGACTGCAGGATGTGAAAAAATGTGGCAGGAAGCCACGTAGACATGTTCAACAAAAACTTCCGTGCATTTGTATGGTGTGTTTGGTGACCTAAGGTGCCTTACCTCGAACCTGTCGAGGTATAGAATCATAGAATGGTAGAGTTGGAAGGGACCTCCTGGGTCATCTGGTCCATCTCCCTGCTCAAAGCAGGATTCACTAAATCATCCCAGGTATGTGGATCATCAGCTACAGGACTGTGTTCCCAGCCTGCCTGCGTACTTTAGGGACCCCAAACACATCCTACAACTTCTAAATGGCTTTCAATGGAGGAATAACTATATTATGGGTACTCTGGATGTAACATCACTCTACACAGTTATTGAGCATAAGAAAGGATGTGAGGCCCCAATGTTTTTCTGAATGCTTTTAAACAAATCCCCACTGATCAAGTTAATTTTATTGGAGAATGTCTGGAACTTATTCTTACCCATAACTTTTTTTTAAGTATGAAAATGACTACTACCTACAGCAGTGGGGCACAGCCATGGGGATCAGGTTCGCGCCCAGTTACGTCAACCTTTATGGTGGTCAATGGGAACACCAGCACATTTACCCTCAAGGTGAGCTGTGCACTAGCCTGGTCCTATGGAAGCGTTTTATAGATGACGTGTTTTTTATTTGGCCAGGGGACTCAACATACTTATCCTGGTTTTTAGATGTTATTCATAAAAATTATTTTATTTACATTTTATGTCTACTACAAGTAAGGAGTCCTTTAACTTTTTAGATCTAACCATTTTATCCACGAAAATCAAATTTGCACTCGCACTTTCACTAAACCGACTGACAGCAATAGCTATATAGCCTTAAACAGCTGCCACTTGCCACACTGGCTACTAAACAAACCTAGAGGATAGATCATTCGCCTCCACAGAAACTGTACATAGGTTACGGAATTTGCACAGGAAACCAATACTCTGACTGACAAATTTATAGAAAAAGGATATAGCAGGGACTTTTTGAATAGGGTCAGAGACACTATAACCAAAATTCCCAGAGACACTCTTTTATTTTTAGATAAAACAATTAATAATAAATACGACCATCTCAACATCCCCATAATTTTATAATATAATCCCCCAAACCACCTCCTGCGGAACATCATTATAAAATATTGGAAAATATTAAGGGAGGATAAAATCGTGGGTGAATTGTTACTGGACCAACCACAATTCATCCAGAGAAAGGCACAAAGTATTGGTAATATGGTAGCTCCAATAGTGCAAAATACTGTGAATTGCAACAGCCAAATCATCCCATACTTTAACCTAAAGTTTTTTTCCCGTGTAAAAAATGCAAAGTGTGTCGCACATTAACCCTTCGTAAAGGAACAACCTTCAAACCGGGTAATGAAAAATTCACTATACAGCATTTCATTTCTTGCTATACTAAAGGGGTTAATTATTGCATAGACTGCCTCTGCAATAAAAATGCAATGTGGTATACAAATAATAAAGAGGAATTGGAGGGGTGGCGACTATGTCAAGAAAATGTTCCGTAAGGAAACAGAATGAATCTTTGATCTTAACATCTGATTCGGATTCTAGTAGCATAATCATTCAGCTCTCTATACCTCTGACCCTTTGGTGGAATCTGTTAGATGGCACGTTTGACATATAAATGTCTCTTTTCATTGCCGTACTTGATAAAAAAATCCTTTTCTAGTAAATTTATATCCTTAAAAAAGCGGTCCAGGTTGTTATGCTGTGAATTTATGACCCTTTAATGAAAATATTTGCAAGAACATTAATAAATTAAATTTCTAAAATAATCCAGGAACCTCAGGCTATACCGCAAATAATTATTCAAACTTATATAAATCTATTTTAGAAACACCATCAAGGACTTTATAACTCAACACCCTCTATTCTTCAATCAAATTTTTCAAATACGAATAAGGTTTTTTGCACGCCTGACCACTCCAGCCAACCTATGCAGTTATATACTTATTTGATATAAGTACAACAATAAAACTTTTGTCCATGGTGATTACTGGGCACATATTTAGGGTAAGTTCACACAGGGCGTTTTTGCGGCATTTTTTTTCTGCAGCAAAACCTGATCAACTTGGCAGGAAAGAAGATGCGTAAAAAATGCAGGTTTAGGTGTGTTTTTTCATGCGTTTTTTTTCTCTCTGTGCATGCCAATAAAGTTGAGTGCACACAGAGAAAAAAAACAGCTTCATGTAGTAAGATAAAATGAATAAATAGAATAAATAGAACAGATTGATAGAATAGATAGAATGAATAGATAGATTGATTAATAGATTGATTGATAGAAAAGATAGATAAATAGATAGATAGATAGATAGATAGATAGACAGACAGACAGACAGACAGATAGAAAGATAGATAGATAGATAGACAGATAGATAGAATAGATAGATTGATAGAATAGATAGAATAGAATAGATGCATTACCTGCAGTATCCTCTTCCCTGGCATTTTCCCAAGATCCAGAGGTTACTTCAGGTCAGGCAGTGATGGAGCACAGGCTCGGTGACGTCTCATTCATTCCCCGTTGCTTACTGCCAAGAGCGGTCACACTAGCAGCGCTCCCGATTGTAAGCTTTATCTCCCCCAGATACTGCGTGGGACACTCGTTATATCGGACTACGATGGATCAGGGAGTATATTTTTGCTTTTTTACTTTATTTTTATTACAGAAGATTGATGGCTTCGCTTTGGAATGGCTGAACAATAAAAAGATGGTCAAGACTGTGTAGTGTTTTATTATATTAAAAAACTTATTTCTGCATGTGTGTGTTTATTTAACCCTTTAACTGCTATAGGATTAGTAATGGATAGGTGTCTTATTGACACCTCTCCATTACTAAGCTGGATTAATGTCACCTTACAATAGCAAGGGGACATTAACCCCTTATTACCCTGCTTGCCTCCACTACAGGGCAAGTAGGAAGAGAAGGGCAAAGTGACAGAATTGGCGCATCTAATAGATATAATAATAAATAATAATAATAATTTTATTTATATAGCGCCAACATATTCCGCAGCGCTTTACAAATTATAGAGGGGACTTATACCGACAATAGACATTACAGCATAACAGAAATCACAGTTCAAAATAGATACCAAGAGGAATGAGGGCCCTGCTTGCAAGCTTACAAACTATGAGGAAAAGGGGAGACACGAGAGGTGGATGGTAACAATTGATTTAGTTATTCGGACCAGCCATAGATATGCCTTTTCTGGGCAGCTGCGGGCTGCTATTTTTAGGCTGGGGGTCCTATATCAATGGCCCCTTACCAGCCTGAGAATTCCATCCCCCAGCTGTGAGCTTTGGCAAGGCTGGATGTCAAAATGAAGGGGACCCCACACCATTTTTTTAAATTATTTATTTAAATAATTTTAAAAAAAAGCGTGACGACCCATCTATTCTTGATAACTAGCCTTGTTGAAGCTGACAGCTAGAGGTTGCAGCCCCCAGCTGTGAGTTTTGTCTGGCTGGTTATCAAAATTAGGGGGGAACCCACACTGTTTTTAAAAAAAATAATTTATTTATAGTGCAGGAGCTTCAGATGAAAACTCCCATCCACCACTCCTGCTCTCACTGTAATTAGCGGTAGCAGGTGTCAGATGATGGGAGCAGTTGTCCCATCAGCTGACACCAGTGATCGGAGGTGAGTTTACACCTCCGATCACAGCTGAGCGCAACTCTCTAACCAGCAGGGAGGATTTCCCCGCCGATCAGAAGCGGTGTTTGCCGCGCTGTCATGCATATGACAGCGTGTCAAACACTGTAATGTCGGATCCCCAAGTGAATGGGGATCGGGTCCGCTCTGCTGGATGACAGGCTGCATGAACACATCATGCAGCCTGCCATCTAGATGTAGGAGAGCCGAGTGTGACGTCACATCCAGCTCTCCTTGACTTTTCTGCAGCAAATACGCTGCAAGAAAAGTCAACCTTCTGTATTTGCAGCATTTTTTTCACCATCCATTCAAGTCAATGGGTGAAAAATGCTGAAGAAACGCTGAAAGAAGTGACATGCCCTATGTAAAAAAAAAGCTGCAAAACATTAATACTGATCACACAAAAACCCAATGTATGTGCATGAGATTTCTGAAATCTCATATGCTTATCTGGTATTGTAAAAAGCAGCTGCAAATTAGCATAAAAAGCAGCAAAAAAAACTGCAAAAATGCCCTGTGTGACCTTACCCTTACTGTGAAGCATACAAACTACTATATACTCAATTGCTTTTCAACATTACTTCAAACATAACAACAAATCCCTTTTCCCCTGTGGAGATGTCAATGGCAACTGTCAGTCACATTTCTACTTAGACTAATTGATCCTACTATTTAAAAGTTCATTTGACTGGGGCTGTAACATCCCTGACGAAGGAAGCTGCAAGCTTTCTAAACGTATTGTCTTAAGGACTACAACCCCTCTATCAACCCAACTACCTGCATGGGTGTGAGGTCGCTATCCCAATCCATTAGCAGTGCACCACCGCTTGGGTCAACCAGAAGTGATTCCCTCTGTGCTTGCCACTGGCCAGGGCTGCGCCGTTCTTTTTAAACCACTGCACGGCCGTTTTCCTATGAACATGTCTACATGGCTTCTCGACACATCTTTTCACGTCCCATAGTCCTGCGGGTCTTTCTACCAAGGATCAATTTACCATGGCATCTCTGGAGATCTCTATGGCAGACCACCGAGAGATCACAACTACTACTCACCTCCGGTGTGAGGCTCCAGCAGCAGTCATAGGATCGCATCCTCTCATCTAAGTCTTGACTACAACTCGTGCAATAAAGCACATACCCTGGACTCATTCACCTCCACCTCATTCATCAGCTGAACCCCCAGCGACACCGCTCCGGAATCAGTATTGCATGGCATGTCTCCTACACCTCTGCTGAAATCCAGTAATTGGAATAAGCCCATGTAATGCTTCCTCCACACAGTAATAGAGACAGCCAGGTAATACCTTCATATATTATTTCTAGCTATCTGTATTTAGGGACCACATCAGAGTCTATCTCTTCATTTTATTTGGCACTGCTCTCCCATACAGACCACTGATTTTTTATTGCAGGTATTAGTACGTACATGTTGATTTTGCGAGCTTTGGTATGTGTAAGTGAGGCAGCAGATTCCAAAGTTACAGCTATAGCGGTGTTATATAGAGCGGCAGCGTCATCTGCGTTGTGTAAGGAACTTATATCTGTGAGAGGGAGGAGGGATTCAGAGAATGAATGTAGGTCAAGATGTTTAAGATTTCTGCGAGGGTGTGAAAGTTTGTGGGGTGGGGATTGTAGACATGGAGTGGAGAGGGAAGAGAATGTGAGAAGGTTGTGGTCAGAGAGAGGAAGAGGTGAGTTAGAGAGGTTAGGAGAGGGAGCAGAGGCGGGTGAAGATGAGGTCCAGTGTGTGACCATCTTTGTGGGTGGCTGTAGAAGACCATTGAGTGAGGCCGAAGGAGGAAGTGAGAGATTGAAGTTTAGTGGCAGCTGAGAGGGAAGTGTCAATGGGGATGTTGAAGTCGCCCATGAAGATAGTGGGGATGTCCGCAGAAAGGAAATGAAGTAGCCACGTGGTGAAGTGGTCAAAAAAGGTGGTGGCTGGCCCTGGGGGGCGGAAAATGACAGCCAATTGGAGGTTGGAGGGGGAGTAGATGCGCACAGAGTGCACCTCAAAGGAAGGAAGGGTAACAGAGGTTGGCAGTGGGATTGGGGTAAAGGAGCAGTTATCTGACAGGAGAAAACCAACTCCTCCGCCATGTTTGCTGCTGGGGCGGGGTATGTGAGAAAGGTCGAAGCCACCATTAGAGAGTGCAGCAGGGGAGGATGTGTCAGAAGGGGTGTGCCAGGTTTCGGTCATGGCGAGGAAGGAAAGTTTGGTAGTAACAAAAAGATCATGGATGTAGGAAAGCTTGTTGCAGACTGAGCGAGTGTTCCACAGAGCTCCTGTTAGTGGGACTGGGGAAGTGGGGGCTGGGTGAATGGGTATAAGGTTAGAGAGGTTACGGAAGGTTGTAATAGACCGTGGATGGGAGGTAGAAATGACTGTGGGTATGTGGTGAGGAGGACCAGGATTTGGAGAGATATCATCAGCAGTGAGAAGGAGCAGAGAAAGTGTTAGCAGGCGGGAGCAGGAGAGGGCATGAGGGGGCTGTCTTTGTTTGGAGACAGAGGATTGTATGTTAAGGAACAGTTTTGAGGAGGAGGTGAGGTGGATGGGGAGGATTGAAGAAGAGATGAACAGTTCCTTACTTGGTGTAGGGATCAGGGGAGTTAGCAGAAAGTGAAGGATTATAGGGATGAAGGTGAAAACAAACAGAAACATTGTTTACAGTGACTGGCCAGTTACCTTCAGTTCCCTTCAAGTTCAATTCAGGTTTTAATTCTACTGTAATCTTCACACTTCTAGGACACACTTATATGAATCACACTGCAGACTGAAGTCTATGCAGACTTGAGCTATGCAATATAAGTACAACTAAGTGCAAGCAGAGAGGAGTGGTCTCTGTTCATCATGCTCAGAGAATTAAGAGTGGACCAGATGCATACAATCAAGCCAGAGTAAACAACGTCATAATTAACACGGGTGGGGTAAAGCTGGGGTTAGCTGAAAGGCATTCCATGTGAATGCTAGGTGCAGAGGCCAGTCTATGTGCAAAGCTGGGTGATGTACTATGTGCACTTCATAGACAGACAGCAGGAGAGCAGGAGAGCTGGTTGGATGAATATACCTGTCGGAAGAATAGAGATGCTTGTTAGAGTGCGATGGTGGCAGGTAGCAGGACATAGTCTGTATACATCTTTCAGGTTTTAATTCTACTGTAATCTTCACACTTCTAGGACACACTTCTAGGAATCACACTGCAGACTGAAGTCTATGCAGACTTGAGCTATGGAATATAATTACAACTAAGTGCATTCAGGTGTGAAGCAGAGAGGAGTGGTCTCTGCTCATCATGGTCAGAGAATTAAGAGTGGACCAGATGCATACAATCAAGCCAGAGTAAACAACGTCATAAGTAACACGGGTGGGGTAAAGCTATGCAATATAAGTACAACTAAGTGCATTCAGGTGTGAAGCAGAGAGGAGTGGACCATATAACCATCTATAACCATCTATAACCATCAACAAGCTTCTTACACCTCTCAACTGGAATTTTGGATCATTCTTCTTTTGCAAACTGCTCCAGGTCTCTCATGTTTGAACGGTGCCTTCTCCCAACAATTTTAATGCCTTTATATCCAAGGGTGGTTTGCACGTTAATGACAGGCCAATTTTTACAGTTCTAACCACCGTCCCTTTATGAGGTAATAACTCTGGAACACTTCCATGGATCCCAGTGATTCAGACATTGTTTTCTCGTGACATATTGTACTTCATGTTAGTTGTAAAATTTCTTTTATATAACTTGTGTATATTTGTGAAAAAAAATGGAAATTTGGTGAAAATTTAGAAAATTTAGCCATTTTCAAAATTTTAATTTTCATGCCCTTAAATCACAGAGATATGTCACACAAAATACTTAATCAGTAACATTTCCCACATGTTTACTTTACATGAACACAATTTTGGAACCAAAATTTTATTTATTAGGAAGTTATAAGGATTAAAAGTTGACCAGCGATTTCTCATTTTTACACCATTTTTTTTAGGGACCACATCACATTTGAAATCACTTTGAGGGGTCTATATGATAGAAAATACCCAAAAGTGACACCATTCTAAAAACTGCAACCATCTAGGTGCTCAAAACCACATTCAAGAAGTTTATTAACCCTTCAGGTACTTCACAGGAATTATTGGAATGTTTAAAAAAAAAAAAACATTTACCTTTTTTCACAAAAAATTTACTTCAGATCCAATTTGCTTTATTTTACCAAGGGTAAAAGGAGAAAGTGGACCACAAAAGTTGTTGCACAATTTGTCCTGAGTATGCAGATACCCAATATATGCAGGTAAACCACTGTTTGGGCGCATGGCAGAGCTCAGAATGGAAGGAGCGCCATTTGTCTTTTTAATGCAAAATTTGCTGGAATTGAGATCGGACACCATGTCGCGTTTCGAGAGCCCCTGATGTTCAAAACAGTGGAAACCCCCCACAAGTGACACCATTTTGGAAAGTAGACCCCCTAAGGAACTTATCTACATGTGTGGTGAGCACTTTGAACCCCCAAGTGCTTCACAGAAGTTTATAATGTAGAGCCACAAATATAATCATATTTTTTTCACAAAAATGATCTTTTCGCCACCAATTTTTTATTTTCCCAAGGGTAACAGGAGAAATTGGACTCCAAAAGTTGTTGTGCAATTTGTCCTGAGTATGATGATGCCCCAAATGTGGGGCGCATGGCAGAGCTTGGAAGGGAAGGAGCACCGTTTGACTTTTTCAATACAGAATTGGCTGGAATTGAGATCAGACGCATGTTGTGTTTGGAGAGCCCCTGATGTGCCTAAACAGTGGAAACCCCCCAATTCTAACTCCAACCCTAACCCCAACACACCTTTAACCTTAATTCCAACCCTAACCATAACCCTAATTACAAACCTACCCCTATCGATACGATACGATACACTTTATTGATCCCGTGGGAAATTATGGTATCACAGCAGCACAACTTAAATCATAAAATCATAAAAAGAATTACTTAATTGACATGACAGTGGAGTTGACAAAAGAACATTATACATTATACATTAGAATAGGACATACACAACGAGTGAACTGAAATGTAGAGAAATAAAGTAGACATTTACCATGATGATTTAACCCTAATGTTATTGTTGTACATTCCCATGGCAGTTGGCACAAACGATTTCCTACATTTTTCCTTCTTACACCTCAGAAGTATTAGCCGGTTGCTGAAGGTGCTCTTCTGTCTAATGAATAGCTCATATAATGGATGTGCATTATTGTTCATACTTGCCATACACTTTTTCAGAGTTCTTCTCTCCACTACCTCCTCAAAAGAGTCCAGATTGCAGCCCACAGCAGAACTTGCCTTCTTGATAATCTTATTCAGCTTATTAGTATCAGAGGCCCGCACACTACTACCCCAGCACCACTACAGACTGGTAGAACATTTCTAACATTTTGCTGCATACATTAAAAGACCTCAGCTTCCTTAGGAAATCAAATCTGCTCATCCCCTTCTTGTAGACAAACTCTGAGTGGCATCTCCAGTCCAGTTGGCTATCCAAATGGACCGCCAAATTTTTGTAACTCTCCACCTGCTCTACCTCCTGATCAGCAATAGTGATCGGTAAGCATTCCATCTTTATCCTGCTATAGTTGGCCACCAACTCCTTAGTTTTCTTAACATTTAGTTGTAGATAGTTACCATTGCACCAATCCACGAAATTCGACACCACTTTCTGTATTCCTCATCCCCCTGATCTCCCCTGATGCATCCCACAACCACGGAGTCATCCGAAAATTTTTGAAGGTGGCAAAGATCAGATTTATACTGAAAATCTGAAGTATACAGAGTGAAAAGAAAGGGCGCAAGCACCGTTCACTGGGGGGCACCAACACTGCTCAATAATCTGCTTGACACCACTGCTCCCATCTGTACAAACTGTGGCCGATCTGATAGGTAGGGTTGAGCGAAACGGGTCGAACATTTTCAAAAGTCGCCGACTTTTGACAAAGTCGGGTTTCATGAAACCCGATCCGACCCCTGTGCGGGGTCGGCCATGCGGTACGCGACTTTCGCGCCAAAGTCGCGTTTCAATGACGCGAAAAGCGCCATTTCTCAGCCAATGAAGGTAAACGCAGAGTTTGGGCAGCGTGATGACATAGGTCCTGGTCCCCACCATCTTAGAGAAGGGCATTGCAGTGATTGGCTTGCTGTCCGCGGCGTCACAGGGGCTATGAAGGGGCGTTCCCGCCGACCGCCATGTTACTGCTGCTGATCTGAGCCTAGGGAGAGGTTGCTGCCGCATCGTCAGAAGCAGGGATAGCGTTAGGTAGGGTCCATTAACCACAAAACCGCTTGTGCTGTAGCGATTTCCACTGCCCAACACCACCTTCGGTGTGCAGGGACAGTGGAAGCTCCTTTTTTTTTTTTTTTCCTCAGCGCTGTAGCTCATTGGGCTGCCCTAGAAGGCTCCCTGATAGCTGCATTGCTGTGTGTACGCCGCTGTGCAAACCAACTGCTTTTTTCAAAGCACAAATCCTCTTGTTCCTTCCTTTCTGCACAGCTATCTTGTTTGTTTGTCCACACTTTTTATTTAATTTGTGCATCAGTCCACTCCTTATTGCTGCCTGCCATACCTGGCTGAGATTACTGCAGGGAGATAGTAATTGAAGGACAGTTCCTTTTTTTTTTTGTGGGAGATTAAGATTGGCATTTCTGCTAGAGTGCCATCCCTGTCTGTGTCATCTCTCACTCAGTGGGCCATAGAAAGCCTATTTATTTTTTTGCTTGATTTGGGTTCTAAAATCTACCTGAAAAAATCACTACATCAATCAGTGGGAGAAAAATATTGGCCTCAGGGCTTGTGTGCCACTCCTTACTCCTGTGTGTGCCATCTCTCAGTGGGCCATAGAAAGCCTATTTATTTTTTTGCTTGATTTGGGTTCCAAAATCTACCTGAAAAAATCAATAAATCAATCAGTGGGAGATTAATATTGGCCTTTGGGCTTGTGTGCCAGTCCTAAGCGTGCCATCTCTCTCTCTCAGATAGTGGGCCATAGAAAGCCTATTTATTATTTTTTTTATTGGGTTTATAAATTTTCCCTGGAAAAAAAAAAAAAGTGGGAGATTAATATTGGCCTCTGGGCTTGTGTGCCAGTCCTGAGCGTGCCATCTCTCTCACAAATAGTGGGCCATAGAAAGCCTATTTATTTTTTTGGTTGATTTGGGTTCTAAATTCTACCTGAAAAAATCAATAAATCAATCAGTGGGAGATAAATATTGGCCTCTGGGCTTGTGTGCCACTCCTGACTCCTGTGTGCGTCCTCTCTCACTCAGTGGGCCCTAGAAAGCCTATTTTTTGTTTTATTTGTTTTCTAAATTCTCCCTGAAAAAATCATTTTATTTTATTTGGTTTCTAAATTATTCCAGAAAAAAATCATTTTTTTTGTATTTTTTTTTTCTAAAGTCTCCCTGAAAAAAAAAAAAAAAAACAAATCAGTGGGAGATTAATATTGCCCTTTCTGCTTGTGTGCCAGTCTTGACTCCTGGGTGTGCCATCTCTCTCTCTCCAATTGTGGGCCATAGAAAGCCTATTAATTTTTTTGCTTGATTTGGGTTCCAAAATCTACCTGAAAAAATCACTTAATCAATCAGTGGGAGATAAATATTGGCCTCTGGGCTTGTGTGCCACTCCTGACTCCTGTGTGCGTCCTCTCTCACTCAGTGGGCCCTACAAAGCCTATTTTTTTTTTATTTGTTTTCTAAATTCTCCCTGAAACAATCATTTTATTTTATTTTGTTTCTAAATTCTTCCTGAAAAATTCATTTTTTTGTATTTTTTTTTCTAAAGTCTCCCTGAAAAAAAAAAAAAAATCAAATCAGTGGGAGATTAATATTGCCCTTTCTGCTTGTGTGCCAGTCTTGACTCCTGGGTGTGCCATCTCTCTCTCTCCAATTGTGGGCCATAGAAAGCCTATTAATTTTTTTGCTTGATTTGGGTTCCAAAATCTACCTGAAAAAATCACTAAATCAATCAGTGGGAGATAAATATTGGCCTCTGGGCTTGTGTGCCACTCCTGACTCCTGTGTGCGTCCTCTCTCACTCACTGGGCCCTAGAAAGGCTATTTTATGTTTTATTTGTTTTCTAAATTCTCCCTGAAAAAATCATTTCATTTTATTTGGTTTATAAATTCTTCCTTAAAAAATCATTTTTTTTTTTTCTAAAGTCTCCTTTTTTTAAAAAAAAACACAAATCAGTGGGAGATTAATATTTACATTTGCGCTTCAGTGACAGTCCTGCGTGTGTGGCATCTCTCTCATTTGTTGCCACCAACAACAGAGTGTGTAACATTGTGCCTGATTTTCGTTGTGGTCTCACCCACCTGTAAAGGGGTAGCTAAATCATACTGAAGTTATAGCTCACCGTGTAAGGGTACCGTCACACAGTGAAATTTTGATCACTACGACGGCACGATTCGTGACGTTCGAGCGATATATCTGTGACGTTCGAGCGATATCGCAATGTCTGACACGCTCCTGTGATCAGGGACCCCGCTGAGAATCGTACGTCGTAGCAGATCGTTTGAAACTTTCTTTCGTCGTCTAGTGTCCCGCTGTGGCGGCATGATCGCATGGTGTAACATATATCGTATACGATGTGCGCATAGTAACCAACGGCTTCTACATCGCACATACGTCATGAAATTATCGCTCCAGCGTCGTACATTGCAAAGTGTGACAGCAGTCTACGACGCTGGAGCGTCACGGATCGTACCGTTGTAGCGATCAAAATTTCACTGTGTGACGGTACCCTAAGTTGTGTGACTGCAACAAATACCGTTAGTTTGGTAACGTTTTTAAAACAATGAGGAAGTCTGGTGGAAGAGGTCGTGGCCGGGGGCGTTCATTGTCAGCTGGTAATGAGGGTAGTGGTAGTGGTGGAGCATCAGGTGGTCGTGGGAAAAAAAATATTGCACCTAAGTCTGGAGCTGTGGAGCCAGGTTCGTCGTCTGGCTACACAAGGCCTCGAACGCTCCCTTTTCTGGGAGTAGGAAAACCGCTTTTAAAGCCGGAGCAGCAAGAGCAAGTTTTGGCTTATCTTGCTGACTCAGCCTCTAGCTCTTTTGCCTCCTCTCGTGAAACTGGTAAAAGTAAAAGCAGCGCGTCGTTAGTGGATGTTCACGATAAGGGACAAGTCGCTTCCTTGTCCTCTTCAGCAAAAACAACAACAGAGAAGAATGCAGCAGGCGACACAACGGGTTACTCCATGGAGCTCTTTACACATACCGTCGTTGGCTTAGAAAGTGAAGCAGTTAACAGTCCATGCCCATTACAAGTTGAATTTGACATGGAGTGCACTGATGCACAGCCACAGCCAGACTACTATGCTGGTCCTTTGACTCAGACCACAACATTGCCCTCGCAGGGTGCTGATCAAGAATCAGACCCTGATGAGACTATGTTGCCCCATCACGAACGCTATACCACCGACCGACACGGTGACACAGACGAAGTTGCACACGAGCTACAAGAAGAGGTAATAGATGACCCAGTTCTTGACCCCGATTGGCAGCCATTGGGGGAACAGGGTGCAGGCGGCAGCAGTTCTGAAGCGGAGGAGGAGGGGCCGCAGCAGGCATCAACATCGCAACAGGTTCCATCTGCCGGGCCCGTATCTTGACCAAAACGCGTGGCAAAGTCAAAACCTGTTGGAGGACAGCGTGGCCATCTGGTTAAAGCTCAGTCTGCAATGCCTGAAAAGGTATCCGATGCTAGAAAGAGTGCAGTCTGGCATTTTTTTAAACAACATCCAATTGATCAGCGCAAAGTCATCTGTCAAAAATGTTCAACTACCTTAAGCAGAGGGCAGAATCTGAAAAGTCTCAATACAAGTTGCATGCATAGACATTTAACCACCATGCATTTGCAAGCTTGGACTAACTACCAAACGTCCCTTAAGGTTGTAGCACCCTCGGCCAATGAAGCTAGTCATCAACGCAACATCCCTTCCGGCAGTGTAGGGCCACCATTTTCCGCACCACCTGCAGTATCTGTGCAGGTTTCTTTGCCAGGCCAAAGAAGTCAGGGTCAGGGAATCACCAGTTTCATAGTAGGAAAGACTGCATCTAGGGCACCGGCGGCAACAATACCATCTCCCACCGTCTCTCAGTCTGCCATGTCCACCGGCACCCCCGCTAGTTTCACGATCTCCAGCTCTCCAGTCCAGCTCACCCTACATGAGACTATGGTTAGAAAAAGGAAGTACTTAGCCTCGCATCCGCGTACACAGGGTTTGAACGCCCACATAGCTAGACTAATTTCGTTAGAGATGATGCCCTACCGGTTAGTTGAAAGCGAAGCTTTCAAAGCCCTGATGGACTACGCTGTACCACGCTATGAGCTACCCAGTCGACACTTTTTTTCCAGAAAAGCCATCCCAGCCCTCCACCAGCATGTTAAAGAGCACATCGTCCATGCACTCAGGCAATCTGTGAGCACAAAGGTGCACCTGACAACAGATGCATGGACCAGTAGGCATGGCCAGGGACGTTACGTGTCCATCACGGCACACTGGGTAAATGTGGTGGATGCAGGGTCCACAGGGGACAGCAAGTTTGGGACAGTTCTGCCTAGCCCACGGTCTAGGAAACAGTTGGCTGTAGCCATTCGCACCCCCTCCTCCTCCTCCTCGTCCTCCTGCAGAAGCGAGACCTCGTCCACAGACCGCAGTCGCACAACCACTCCATCCGCAGCTGCCACTGTTGCACACCAGGTCTCCCATTATGGGGCAGCTACTGGCAAACGTCAGCAGGCTGTATTGGCTATGAAGTGTTTGGGCGACAACAGACACACCGCTGAAGTTCTGTCCGAGTTCTTGCAGAAAGAAACGCAGTAGAGGCAGGCAAGGTAGTGAGTGATAACGGAAGGAATTTCATGGCTGCCATCTCTATTTCCCAACTGAAACACATTCTTTGCCTGGCTCACACCTTAAACCTGGTGGTGCAGTGCTTCCTGAAAAGTTATCCGGGGTTATCCGACCTGCTCCTCAAAGTGCGTGGACTTTGCTCACATATCCGCCGTTCGCCCGTACACTCCAGCTGTATGCAGACCTATCAGCGTTCTTTGAACCTTCCCCAGCATCGCCTAATCATAGACGTTGCAACAAGGTGGAACTCAACACTGCACATGCTTCAGAGACTGTGTGAACAGAGGCGGGCTGTTATGTTTTTGTGGGAGGATACACATACACGAGCAGGCAGTAGGATGGCAGACATGGAGTTGTCAGGTGTGCAGTGGTCGAAGATTCAAGACATGTGTCAAGTCCTTCAGTGTTTTGAGGAATGCACACGGCTGGTTAGTGCAGACAACGCCATAATAAGCATGAGCATCCCCCTAATGCGTCTGCTGATGCAAAGTTTGACGCACATAAAGGATCAGGCGTCTGCAGCTGAGGAAGAGGAAAGCCTTGATGACAGTCAGCCATTGTCTGGCCAGGGCAGTGTACAGGACGAGGTAGCGGGCGAAGAGGAGGAGGAGGACGAGGAGGATGATGGGGATGATTATATTTTTAATGAGGAAGCTTTTCCGGGGCCAGTGGAAATTGTTGGCGCGGCAAGGCCGGGTTCTGGTTTTTGGAGGGACACAAGTGACGTGGATTTGCCTGAAACTGCCCCTCAACCAAGCACAACCACAGATTTGAGAACTGGAACTTTGGCCCACATGGCGGATTATGCCTTACGTATCCTCAAAAGGGACACACGCATAACAAAAATGATGAACGATGACGATTACTGGTTGGCCTGCCTCCTTGATCCTCGCTATAAAGGCAAATTGCAAAATATAATGCCACATGAGAACTTGGAACTAATATTAGCAACCAAACAATCAACTCTTGTTGACCGTTTGCTTCTGGCATTCCCTGCACACAGCGCCCGTGATCGTTCTAACACGAGCTGCAGGGGCCAGCAGACCAGAGGTGTTAGAGGGGCAGAAATCAGAAGTGTCGTTGGCCAGAGGGGTTTTCTGACCAGGTTGTGGAGTGATTTTGCTATGACCGCAGACAGGACAGGTACTGCAGCATCAATTCAAAGTGACAGGAGACAACATTTGTCCAGTATGGTTACTAACTATTTTTCATCCCTTATCGACGTTCTCCCTCAACCGTCATTCCCATTTGATTACTGGGCATCAAAATTAGACACCTGGCCAGAATTGGCAGAATATGCATTGCAGGAGCTTGCTTGCCCGGCAGCTAGTGTCCTATCAGAAAGAATATTCAGTGCTGCAGGTTCAATACTAACAGAAAAAAGGACTCGTCTGGCTACCCAAAATGTAGATGATCTACCCTTCATTAAAATGAACCACAACTGGATTTCGAAATCTTTTGCCCCACCTTGCCCGGCTGACACCTAGCTTTCCTATGTAAAGGTCTTGCCTGTGGACTATTCTGAACGACTTTTCCAATCTCGTAATTTGCAGCACCTGATTGTCCAGCATCCGACATGTTAACACCTCCCTAAATGGCCAAAGTCCCCACACGGGGCCGTGGTATCGCCACTTGGCGCCAGCACCCGTGAGAGTACTGTTTGTCTGAAGAGGTGGGTGTGCCCGCTTTTGGTCGACGGCACTGCCACTAGGTCCCTCATAGTACAATAAAGTGTCTGGCGGTGGTGGTGCGCACCCAACGTCAGACACACCGTTGTAATATGAGGGGCCCTGGGCCTGTACCGCCGGCCACAAGACAGTCCCCCCCCAGGTCAAACAGTGCTCTACCACTTGCAAAATTTTCTCTCACAGCTCCACCAATGTTTAGTCTATGCGCTGACATCCTTCAATGCCTGGCACTGTCAATACCATTGTATTGACATTTTTCTTATGTTAGGCCTTCGAAGCCTGTCTGCGGTCACTCCTTCCACTAGGCCTCCACTGACCTGTCTACTGCTGCCCGGGTTCCCCTGGAACCAATTTTAAATTGCCTACAGCCAGCCCAATTTATTATGTTAGGGCTTCGAAGCCTGTCTGCGGTCCCTCCTTCCACTAGGCCTCCACTGACCTGTCTACTGCTGCCCGGGTTCCCCTGGAACCAATTTTAAATTGCCTACAGCCAGCCCAATTTATTATGTTAGGGCTTCGAAGCCTGTCTGCGGTCCCTCCTTCCACTAGGCCTCCACTGACCTGTCTACTGCTGCCCGGGTTCCCCTGCAACCAATTTTAAATTGCCTACAGCCAGCCCAATTTATTATGTTAGGGCTTCGAAGCCTGTCTGCGGTCCCTCCTTCCACTAGGCCTCCACTGACCTGTCTACTGCCGCCCGTGTTCCCCTGGAACCAATTGTAAATTGCCTACAGCCAGGCCAATTTATTATGTTAGGGCTTCGAAGCCTGTCTGCGGTCCCTCCTTCCACTAGGCCTCCACTGACCTGTCTACTGCTGCCCGGGTTCCCCTGGAACCAATTTTAAATTGCCTACAGCCAGCCCAATTTATTATGTTAGGGCTTCGAAGCCTGTCTGCGGTCCCTCCTTCCACTAGGCCTCCACTGACCTGTCTACTGCTGCCCGGGTTCCCCTGGAACCAATTTTAAATTGCCTACAGCCAGGCCAATTTATTATGTTAGGGCTTCGAAGCCTGTCTGCGGTCCCTCCTTCCACTAGGCCTCCACTGACCTGTCTACTGCTGCCCGGGTTCCCCTGGAACCAATTTTAAATTGCCTACAGCCAGCCCAATTTATTATGTTAGGGCTTCGAAGCCTGTCTGCGGTCCCTCCTTCCACTAGGCCTCCACTGACCTGTCTACTGCTGCCCGGGTTCCCCTGGAACCAATTTTAAATTGCCTACAGCCAGCCCAATTTATTATGTTAGGGCTTCGAAGCCTGTCTGCGGTCCCTCCTTCCACTAGGCCTCCAATGACCTGTCTACTGCCGCCCGGGTTCCCCTGGAACCAATTGTAAATTGCCTACAGCCAGGCCAATTTATTATGTTAGGGCTTCGAAGCCTGTCTGCGGTCCCTCCTTCCACTAGGCCTCCACTGACCTGTCTACTGCTGCCCGGGTTCCCCTGGAACCAATTTTAAATTGCCTACAGCCAGCCCAATTTATTATGTTAGGGCTTCGAAGCCTGTCTGCGGTCCCTCCTTCCACTAGGCCTCCACTGACCTGTCTACTGCTGCCCGGGTTCCCCTGGAACCAATTTTAAATTGCCTACAGCCAGCCCAATTTATTATGTTAGGGCTTCGAAGCCTGTCTGCGGTCCCTCCTTCCACTAGGCCTCCACTGACCTGTCTACTGCCGCCCGGGTTCCCCTGGAACCAATTGTAAATTGCCTACAGCCAGGCCAATTTATTATGTTAGGGCTTCGAAGCCTGTCTGCGGTCCCTCCTTCCACTAGGCCTCCACTGACCTGTCTACTGCTGCCCGGGTTCCCCTGGAACCAATTTTAAATTGCCTACAGCCAGCCCAATTTATTATGTTAAGGCTTCGAAGCCTGTCTGCAGTCCCTCCTTCCACTAGGCCTCCACTGACCTGTCTACTGCTGCCCGGGTTCCCCTGGAACCAATTTTAAATTGCCTACAGCCAGCCCAATTTATTATGTTAGGGCTTCGAAGCCTGTCTGCGGTCCCTCCTTCCACTAGGCCTCCACAGACCTGTCTACTGCTGCCCGGGTTCCCCTGGAACCAATTTTAAATTGCCTACAGCCAGCCCAATTTATTATGTTAGGGCTTCGAAGCCTGTCTGCGGTCCCTCCTTCCACTAGGCCTCCACTGACCTGTCTACTGCTGCCCGGGTTCCCCTGGAACCAATTTTAAATTGCCTACAGCCAGCCCAATTTATTATGTTAGGGCTTCGAAGCCTGTCTGCGGTCCCTCCTTCCACTAGGCCTCCACTGACCTGTCTACTGCCGCCCGTGTTCCCCTGGAACCAATTGTAAATTGCCTACAGCCAGACCAATTTATTATGTTAGGGCTTCGAAGCCTGTCTGCGGTCCCTCCTTCCACTAGGCCTCCACTGACCTGTCTACTGCTGCCCGGGTTCCCCTGGAACCAATTTTAAATTGCCTACAGCCAGCCCAATTTATTATGTTAGGGCTTCGAAGCCTGTCTGCGGTCCCTCCTTCCACTAGGCCTCCACTGACCTGTCTACTGCTGCCCGGGTTCCCCTGGAACCAATTTTAAATTGCCTACAGCCAGCCCAATTTATTATGTTAGGGCTTCGAAGCCTGTCTGCGGTCCCTCCTTCCACTAGGCCTCCACTGACCTGTCTACTGCTGCCCGGGTTCCCCTGGAACCAATTTTAAATTGCCTACAGCCAGCCCAATTTATTATGTTAGGGCTTCGAAGCCTGTCTGCGGTCCCTCCTTCCACTAGGCCTCCACTGACCTGTCTACTGCTGCCCGGGTTCCCCTGGAACCAATTTTAAATTGCCTACAGCCAGCCCAATTTATTATGTTAGGGCTTTGAAGCCTGTCTGCGGTCCCTCCTTCCACTAGGCCTCCACTGACCTGTCTACTGCTGCCCGGGTTCCCCTGGAACCAATTTTAAATTGCCTACAGCCAGCCCAATTTATTATGTTAGGGCTTCGAAGCCTGTCTGCGGTCCCTCCTTCCACTAGGCCTCCACTGACCTGTCTACTGCTGCCCGGGTTCCCCTGGAACCAATTTTAAATTGCCTACAGCCAGCCCAATTTATTATGTTAGGGCTTCGAAGCCTGTCTGCGGTCCCTCCTTCCACTAGGCCTCCACTCACCTGTCTACTGCCGCCCGTGTTCCCCTGGAACCAATTGTAAATTGCCTACAGCCAGGCCAATTTATTATGTTAGGGCTTCGAAGCCTGTCTGCGGTCCCTCCTTCCACTAGGCCTCCACTGACCTGTCTACTGCTGCCCGGGTTCCCCTGGAACCAATTTTAAATTGCCTACAGCCAGCCCAATTTATTATGTTAGGGCTTCGAAGCCTGTCTGCGGTCCCTCCTTCCACTAGGCCTCCACTGACCTGTCTACTGCTGCCCGGGTTCCCCTGGAACCAATTTTAAATTGCCTACAGCCAGCCCAATTTATTATGTTAGGGCTTCGAAGCCTGTCTGCGGTCCCTCCTTCCACTAGGCCTCCACTGACCTGTCTACTGCTGCCTGGGTTCCCCTGGAACCAATTTTAAATTGCCTACAGCCAGCCCAATTTATTATGTTAGGGCTTCGAAGCCTGTCTGCGGTCCCTCCTTCCACTAGGCCTCCACTGACCTGTCTACTGCTGCCCGGGTTCCCCTGGAACCAATTTTAAATTGCCTACAGCCAGCCCAATTTATTATGTTAGGGCTTCGAAGCCTATCTGCGGTCCCTCCTTCCACTAGGCCTCCACTGACCTGTCTACTGCTGCCCGTGTACCCCTTGAACCAACATCAGAAAATATAAAAATAAGTATTTTGCTTATGAAAAAGAAAATACTGGAGAGATATCAAATGCAGACATTTTAACATTAAAAACAAACACATACAACAAAAATCTGGTACAGTACTAAAAATGGCCACCAGCTACAATAACTTTCTCCTGCAAGTAGTTAACTGAAAGTTTTTTTCAATTTAAAACACAGATATAGCATCCACCGAGTGTTGTCCTGTCGCGTCTTCTTTATATTATTGCCAAGAAGATGCAAAACAATGAAAATAATAAAATCATTATTTACCAAAAAAATAGAGTAAGTCAAAACCACATTGCAAATAAACATTCATTACAAATAAAGAAGCAGGGCGCGTCCGAGGGTGAGTATATACCTAATAAGAATATAATCACCCTCGGACGCGCCCTGCTTCTTTCCGACAGCCTTCCTTCCTAAGAATCAGCCCTTCCGTGGTGTAGAGAGAGGGTGTGTTACACTCCAAGGTGTTCCCCAGGTTGCCTTTCCTGAGCTTCGATCTTCATGCTCTCGTTTAGTAGTTGTCGGAAAGCTGGCTGCATTAGGCCTACAAATTGGGTATGGGGTGTAGAGAGATGGTGTGTTCAACTCCAAGGTGTTCTCAAGGTTGCCTTTCCTGAGCTTCGATCTTCCGGCTCTCGTTTAGTAGTTGTTGGAAACTACACTGCATTAGGCCTACAAATTGGGTATGGGGTGTAGAGAGATGGTGTGTTCCACTCCAAGGTGTTCTCCAGGTTGCCTTTCCTGAGCTTCGATCTTCCGGCTCTCGTTTAGTAGTTGTTGGAAACTACACTGCATTAGGCCTACAAATTGGGTATGGGGTGTAGAGAGATGGTGTGTTCCACTCCAAGGTGTTCTCCAGGTTGCCTTTCCTGAGCTTCGATCTTCCGGCTCTCGTTTAGTAGTTCTTGGAAACTACACTGCATTAGGCCTACAAATTGGGTATGGGGTGTAGAGAGATGGTGTGTTCCACTCCAAGGTGTTCTCCAGGTTGCCTTTCCTGAGCTTCGATCTTCCGGCTCTCGTTTAGTAGTTCTTGGAAACTACACTGCATTAGGCCTACAAATTGGGTATGGGGTGTAGAGAGATGGTGTGTTCCACTCCAAGGTGTTCTCCAGGTTTCCTCGCCATTGCTTCGATCTTCCGACTCTCGTTTAGTAGTTGTAGAAAACTACACTGCATTAGGCCTACAAAATGGGTATGGGGTGGAGAGAGATGGTGTGTTACACTCCAAGGTGTTCTCCAGGTTGCCTTTCCTGAGCTTCGATCTTCCGGCTCTCGTTTAGTAGTTCTTGGAAACTACACTGCATTAGGCCTACAAATTGGGTATGGGGTGTAGAGAGATGGTGTGTTCCACTCCAAGGTGTTCTCCAGGTTTCCTCGCCATTGCTTCGATCTTCCGACTCTCGTTTAGTAGTTGTAGAAAACTACACTGCATTAGGCCTACAAAATGGGTATCGGGTGGAGAGAGATGGTGTGTTACACTCCAAGGTGTTCTTCAGTTTGCCTTGCCATTGCTTCGGTCTTCCGACTCTCGTTTAGTAGTTGTAGAAAACTACACAGCATTAGGCCTACAAAATGGGTATGGGGTGGAGAGAGATGGTGTGTTACACTCCAAGGTGTTCTCCAGGTTTCCTCGCCATTGCTTCGATCTTCCGACTCTCGTTTAGTAGTTGTAGAAAACTACACAGCATTAGGCCTACAAAATGGGTATGGGGTGGAGAAAGATGGTGTGTTCCACTCCAAGGTGTTCTCCAGGTTGCCTTTCCTGAGCTTCTATCTTCAGGCTCTCGTTAAATTGTGGTTAAATGGAACAACTGCATTTGGCGTACTAGTTGGTTTGGGGCCTACTAACAGTGTCTGCCGCTCCTTGCTGTTCTCCTGGTTTCCTGTCCTGAAATTCCGTTTTCAGGCGCTCGTTAAGTAGTTGTTAATGTTAGACTGCATTTGGCCTACTAGTTGGGGGTTGGGGCCTACTATCGGTGTCTGCCACTCCTTGCTGTTCTCCTCCACTGAACAAAGCTGTGCCGCCTGTTTACTACGGTTGCCAATTTTGAACTGCATTTCAACTACTTACTGATTTGGGCCTACTCTCTGTGTCAGCCTCTCATTCCAGTTGTCCTCCACTGCAATGCCCCCTGGTTATTCCTGTGTTACCAATTTTGAACTGCATTTAGCCCACTTTATTATTTGGGCCTATATCTGTGTTTCCTCCTCATCCTGCCCATTGCCCAGCCAGTGATAGATGAGTCTGCTGGTACATTGACCCATAACGCAACATTCCCCGTGCACGCTACACAACAACATTGTGACCCTGCTGAAAGTCAGGTTGCTCTTCCCGCATACCATACCACCTTACACGGTGACAAAGAGGAAGGTGCAGATGAAAGTGCAGGTTCCTTCATCAGGTGGGGGGAGGAATACTAGTTGGCGACGTCACTGGCACAGGGCCTCTCATAGTACGCAAAAGTGTTGCTGCCGGTGGGAGGCGCCCCCGCCGTGCAAACACACCGCTGTACTTTGAGGGGCCCTGTGCCAGTGCCAATGCCAACGAGTGGGCCCCCCCTGCTTGCTCAGGTTCACAGCACTTGCAAAGTTGAAATACTTACCTCTCCCTGCTCCAATGACGTGGTCCAGATTTCCTGGGCCCACTAATTACTTGAACCAGCCCTACCCACCACAACTTTAGCCAAATGACCCCCAATTTCAAATGCCTTCCAATTATTATAAGGTAAATTACGCTTGACAAGCTTCATTAAGAAGAATGGATGGTTTTGACATTAAAATGGGCACTCTAGGTGTTTTCCTGGCCCCCACTCACTGCCGACTATGCTGCCCCATTGACTTGCATTGGGTTTCGTGTTTCGGTCGATCCCGACTTTACGTCATAATCGGCCGATTTCACTCGACCCGACTTTTGAGATAGTCGGGTTTCGCGAAACCCGGCTCGACTCTAAAAAGGTCAAGGTCGCTCAACTCTACTGATAGGTAGTCTGTTATCCAATTTCTCATCCCCTCCTCAACCTTCATATCAGTGATCTTTTTGTGTAGTAAAAGTGGCTGCAGGGAGTTAAATGCACTCGAGAAATCAAAGAACATCGCTCGCACCATGGTTCCGTCAATCTCCACACCCCTAACCCTAATCCCAACCCTAACCCTAATCCCAACCGTAACCGTAATCCTAACTTTAGCCCCAACCCTGACCCTAACTTTAGCCCCAACCCTAACCCTAATTTTAGCCCCAACTCTAACCCTAACTTTAGCCCCAACCCTAACCCTGACCCTAACCCCAACCTTAACCCTAACCCTAATGGGAAAATGGAAATAAATACATTTTTTATTCTTTTATTTTTCCCTAACTAAGGGGGTGATAAAGGGGAGTTTTATTTACTATTTGTAGCCAGTTTTTATATTGGGTTTTTATGTTTGGCAGCTGTCACACACTAAAAGATGCTTTTTATTGCAAAAAATAGTTTTTGCATCACCACATTTTGAAAGCTATAATTTTCCCATATTTTGGCCCACAGAGTCATGTGAGGTCTTGTTTTTTGCAGGATGAGTTGATGTTTTTATTGGTAGAATATTTGGCTGCATTACATTTTTTGATTGCTTTTTATTCCAAGTTTTTGGAGGCAGAATGAACAAAAACCAGCAATTCATGAAGTTCTTTTGGGAGGGGGGGAAGCGTTTATACCGTTCCATGTGTGGTACAATTGATAAAGTAGTTTTATTCCTCAGGTCGGTACGATGACAGCGATACCTCATTTAAATAATTTTTTTATGTTTTGGCGCTTTTATACAATAAAAACTATTTTATACAAAAAAATAATTATTTTTGCATTGTTTTATCGGAGAGCTATACATTTTTTATTTTTCTAGTGATGGAGCTATAGTGTGTTAGGAGTCGTTTCCTCTGCTGCACAGGGGGAATCTCGATCCGTGTCTGCTGCGGTCTCCCATTCTGCTTCGGCCGCAGTGGGCTCTGCTCAGCGGAGGCGTCGCTCCCAGCATCTTGCTGGGACTGATTCTGTGCAGAGGGTTACTGCTGCCTTTTCTGGCTCTTCTGTTGTACACTGCACTGATCTGCGGCGAGCGGGCTTCTCTGGGACTAAGTCCTTATTTGCACACACTGAGCATGCCCAGGGCAAGATCTCCCGTTGGAGATCGAGGGTCACATGCTCAGGCACTGCAGCACATCCCATTGGTCCTCTTGCCAGGTCCTGAAAGGGCAAAACTTCTGTAGCTGCTTCCTGTGCTGCAACTATATAAACTGCGCATGACCGCACGGCCATGCACTAGTATTGTCTTGTTATAATGTGTGTGTGTAGATGGATGTATGTCGATGGATGAAAGCTCCTAAGTATCCCTCCCTAGTGTTGTTGACTGCTCGCGGATGATGGTAGCTATCTAGCGCCCGACTAGCCATCTGCACATAACACACATCACAGCGTCCAGTTGCTGTGTCTGCCAGTACGGCGCCGTGCGCTTCCTCTGCGCTTTCCTTACCCAAGCCTGGGTGGTTAGTGGCGTCTGTCAGTGCGGCACCGCATACACTCTCGTGCCTCTATACGCTATTTAAGTTTCCTTACACACCCAGTTGCGGTGTTGTGCCAGCAAGTGGTCTAATCAGACTTCAATCCTGAGTTGGGGTTGTGTTCGCTGACTTCTTGCTCGCGCTCTATGTGCGGTACCGCGGTCCTGTGATGCAACAGGATCGCTTCCTTCACGCAGGGTGAAGTTAACCCGTGCGTGTATACTTTTAGTACCGCCATATAGTCCGTCTTACTAGCAGCAGGGTTTATACCTGCACGGTGGACCTCGGACTGCGAACGCACCTAGTTTCATATCATCTATACTTGGTGCGTTCCGCCAGTCCCTAACATAATACTAGCGCCAAGGTCTGGCTAGTAAATGGCGGACATTCAGCAATCTTTGCGGTATATCCAGCAGCTGGAGGGTAGGTTGACGGCTCTCGAGAGCTCAACCTCAGCTGTGGATGTTACCGCAGTTGCTGTACAGGCTGCTAGTGTGGCTGCAGCAACCTTGTCCACTGCCACCCCTGTTCCGACATTTTCTCGCCTCCCGTTACCAGAAAAATTTTCTGGAGATTGCAAAACTTGTAGGGGATTCGTGAGTCAGTGCTCTATTCACCTTGAGCTCCTGGCTGCACGTTTTCCTACAGAGCGGGCTAAGGTGGGATTTATTGTCTCTCTCTTGTCGGACAGGGCGTTGGAGTGGGCTACGCCGCTGTGGGAGCGTGGTGATCATGTGGTGCAGAGTGCTCCATTGTTTCTGAGCACTCTGAAAAAGGTCTTTTTAGGACCTCAAGTCACCCATGACACAGCGCTCCAACTACTGGCATTAACTCAGGGTGAGTCCTTGGTCGGCCATTTTTCCGTCCGCTTCCGTACTTTAGCTTCTGAGCTGGAGTGGTCGGATAAAGCCCTTATCCCCATTTTTTGGAGGGGCCTGGCTGATCACATTAAGGACGCTTTGGCCACTAGGGAGATTCCTGCCACACTGGAGGAGTTAATAACTGTCTCTACTCGTATTGACCTCCGTTTTAACGAGCGGAGGTTAGAGCGAGCCCAGTGTAGGCAGAGGTTTCGGCTGGCTCCCACCTTCGCCAAACCTTTGGAATCTCCAATCCAGGCATCTGAGTCACATGTTTGCCAGCAGTCAGGACATCTTGCCTCCAAGGGTCCTCAGCGGTCGGGGAAACGTCAGTGTCTAGTGGCAGTTGGAGGAGGTACACTAGACATGGCGACGTTTGCCTCAAAGTTGTCCTTCAAGGGGACAATTACCATAGGCCCATCCACTCTTATGGTCGAGCTATGCGTGGATTCTGGGGCAGAGGGTAATTTTATGTCTTCCTCTTTTGCCCAGCGTCACGCAATACCCTTGGTGATGCTCGCCAAGCCTGTAACCGTTCGAGTGGTAAATGGGTCAACACAGCCCTCACAGATTACCCACCAAACCATTCCTTTCACGCTTTCTGTGTCTCCATCTCATCAGGAGATAATCTCCCTATTAGTCATTCCTGAGGGAATTGATGAGGTCCTGTTGGGGATACCATGGCTTCGCTACCATTCTCCTCATATTGAGTGGTCCTCTGGGAGAATTTTGGGATGGAGTAAATCCTGCGAGGGTAGATGTCAGAGAGAGTGCGTTCAGGTTGCTACTACACAGGTACCCGCAGATCTTTCCTCTCTTCCCAAGCACTATTGGCCCTATGCAGACGTGTTCTCCAAAAGAGCTGCGGAGACCCTTCCGCCTCACCGCCCCTATGACTGTCCTATTGACCTCTTGCCTGGTGCTGAGCCTCCCCGGGGTCGAGTCTATCCGTTATCTCTCCCGGAGACGGAGGCAATGTCTCAGTACATCCAAGAGAATCTGGCAAGAGGATTCATTAGGAAGTCAGTGTCACCGGCAGGGGCTGGGTTCTTCTTCGTACAGAAGAAGACTGGAGACTTACGTCCATGTATAGACTACAGGGGTCTTAACGCCATCACCGTTAAGAACAAGTACCCATTACCCCTGATATCTGAGCTGTTTGATAGGCTATGGGGAGCGAGGATATTTACTAAGTTAGATCTGCGGGGTGCTTACAACCTGATTCGCATCCGTGAGGGGGATGAATGGAAGACGGCTTTTAACACCAGGGATGGGCACTATGAATATCTGGTGATGCCCTTCGGGCTCTGTAATGCCCCAGCCGTTTTCCAAGACTTTGTGAACGATATCTTCCGGGATATGCTCACCACCTCGGTCGTAGTCTATCTGGATGATATTCTCATCTTCTCTCCAGATATTGACTCCCATCGGAGAGATGTTCGCAAAGTCTTCGACCTCTTACGGGCAAACTCCCTCTACGCCAAGTTGGAGAAGTGTGTGTTTGAGCAGGAGTCTTTGCCTTTCCTTGGTTATATCATCTCTGCCCAGGGTTTGGCTATGGATCCTGCCAAACTACAGGCTGTAATGGACTGGCAGGAACCCCATTCTCTTAAAGCGGTGCAGCGCTTTATGGGGTTCATTAAATACTATCGCCAGTTCATCCCACACTTCTCAACTTTGGTAGCTCCCTTGGTTGCCCTCACCAAGAAGGGAGCAAATCCCAAGTTGTGGTCAGAGGAGGTCTCCAAAGCCTTTCTCTCGATCAAGTTACACTTCGCTAGCGCTCCCATCCTACATCGCCCACGATGTTGATAAACCATTTATCTTGGAGGTGGATGCCTCATCCGTTGGTGCTGGAGCAGTCCTTTTCCAAAAGGATGCTCAAGGTCGGAAGCATCCTTGCTTCTTCTTCTCCAAGACCTTCACACCAGCGGAGAGGAATTATTCCATCGGGGACAGGGAGTTGCTAGCCATGAAGTTGGAGACTTCTCTTGGAGGGAGCTCGCTTTCCCTTCCAAGTCTTCACTGACCACAAGAACTTGGTATATCTACAAACGGCCCAGCGGCTGAATTCTCGCCAGGCTAGATGGTCCCTGTTCTTCTCCCGGTTCCATTTTACTCTCCATTTCCTCTCCGGGGAGAAGAACGTTCGTGCTGACGCTCTCTCCCGCTCCGTAGTGTCTTCGGAGGAGGAGGAGCCTCGGCTTATTGTCCCTTCTGAGAGCCTGAGAACTGTAGCTCCGGTTTCGCTAGAGTCTGTGCCCCCGGGCAAGACTTTCGTACCATCTAACTTGCGACCGGAGGTTCTCTCTTGGGCTCACTCCTCCAGAGTGGGTGGGCATTTTGGGACCAAGAGGACATCTGAGCTTTTGGCGAGAACATACTGGTGGCCGCATATGGCCCGAGATGTCAGGGACTATATTCAGGCGTGCGTTTCTTGCGCCCAGAATCGGTCTCCTCGGCAACGGCCTGCTGGGTTGCTTTACCCTCTACCGGTGGCAGACAGGCCCTGGGAGATGGTCGGGATGGACTTTGTGGTGGGCTTACCCAAGTCGCGTGGCTGCTCCATTATTTGGGTTGTCACCGACCATTTCTCTAAGATGGTGCATTTGGTGCCGCTTCCTCGGTTACCCTCAGCACGGGCCTTGGCGGTGTTGTTCATTAAGCACGTTTTCCGATTGCATGGTATGCCTGATAAGATTGTCAGCGATCGGGGTCCCCAGTTCGCGTCTCGGTTTTGGAGAGAGCTCTGCCGTTTACTCAGCATAGAGTTAAACCTCTCCTCTGCATACCATCCCGAGACGAATGGGTTGGTGGAGAGAACCAACCAGACTCTGGTGACATATTTGCGACATTTCGTCTCTGCTAGGCAGGATGACTGGGCATCTTTGCTACCTTGGGCGGAATTTGCCTTGAACAACACTGTAGCCGATTCCACTGGTCAAACTCCCTTTCTCCTTAATTACGGCCAGCATCCGCGTGTCCCTGTGCCCATGCCCGTGTCATCCACCGATTTTAGGGTGGCAGACTGGGCGGTGGAGGCACGTGACATCTGGGACCGCACACAGGATGCCATCCGGGCCTCCAAGGAGAGAATGAGGGTTTCGGCTGATACACACCGGCGCCCCGCTCCGGTCTTTGCTCCTGGCGACTTAGTGTGGCTCTCCGCCCGTAACATCAGGCTGCGAGTTGAGTCCACTAAGTTTGCTCCTCGCTACATTGGCCCGTTTAAGGTTCTGGAACAGGTCAACCCTGTGGTCTACCATTTGGCTATTCCTCCACGCCTTGGTATCACCGATACTTTTCACGTTTCCCTCTTAAAGCCCGTTCATTTGTCCCGGTTTTCTGAGTCATCTGCTGGGACATCGGGTTCATCCACGGATGAGTTTGAGGTGAATGCTATTGTGGGTGCAAGGTGGTACGTGGCAAGAAATTTTACCTGGTGGACTGGAAGGGTCACGGCCCAGAGAATAGAACCTGGGAGCCTGTGGAGCACATTCGGGCTCCGCTGCTTATTGCAGCTTTTGAGCGTAGTGAGGCTCAAGGAGGGGGGGGCCCTAGGAGGGGGGTAATGTTAGGAGTCGAGTTTCCTCTGCTGCACAGGGGGAATCTCGATCCGTGTCTGCTGCGGTCTCCCATTCTGCTTCGGCCGCAGTGGGCTCTGCTCAGCGGAGGCATCGCTCCCAGCGTCTTGCTGGGACTGATTCTCTGCAGAGGGTTACTGCTGCCTTTTCTGGCTCTCCTGTTGTACCCTGCACTGATCTGCGGCGAGCGGGCTTCTCTGGGACTAAGTCCTTATTTGCACACACTGAGCATGCCCAGGGCAAGATCTCCCGTTGGAGATCGAAGGTCACATGCTCAGGCACTGCAGCACATCCCATTGGTCCTCTTGCCAGGTCCTGAAAGGGCAAAACTTCTGTAGCTGCTTCCTGTGCTGCAACTATATAAACTGCGCATGACCGCACTGCCATGCGCTAGTATTGTCTTGTTATAATGTGTGTGTGTAGATGGATGTATGTCGATGGATGAAAGCTCCTAAGTATCCCTCCCTAGTGTTGTTGACTGCTCGCGGATGATGGTAGCTATCTAGCGCCCGACTAGCCATCTGCACATAACACACATCACAGCGTCCAGTTGATGTGTCTGCCAGTACGGCGCCGTACGCTTCCTCTGCGCTTTCCTTACCCAAGCCTGGGTGGTTAGTGGCATCCGTCAGTGCGGCACCGCATGCACTCTCGTGCCTCTATACACTATTTAAGTTTCCTTACACACCCAGTTGCGGTGTTGTGCCAGCAAGTGGTCTAATCGGACTTCAATCCTGAGTTGGGGTTGTGTTCGCTGACTTCTTGCTCGCGCTCTATGTGCGGTACCGCGGTCCTGTGATGCAACAGGATCGCTTCCTTCATGCAGGGTGAAGTTAACCCGTGCGTGTATACTTTTAGTACCGCCATATAGTCCGTCTTACTAGCAGCAGGGTTTATACCTGCACGGTGGACCTCGGACTGCGAACGCACCTAGTTTCATATCATCTATACTTGGTGCGTTCCGCCAGTCCCTAACATAGTGTGGCTTATTTTTTGTGGGACAAGATGACGTTTTCAGCGGTACCACGTTTATTTATATCTGTCTTTTTGATCACGTGTTATTCCACTTTTTGTTCGGCGGTATGATGATAAAGCATTGTGTTTTTGCCTTGTTTTTTTTTCTTTTTTTTAATGGTGGTCACTAAAGGGGTTAAATAGTTGGACAGTTTTATAGGGCAGGTCATTACAGACCCGGGGATACCAAATTTGTTTACTTTTATTGTTCAGATTTTTTTTATTTCAAATATTTATTTATTGATGGAATAAATATTGATTTTTTATTATTATTTTTTATTATTTTTTAAAATATTTTTACAATTATTTCAAAAAATTATTTTTATTCAATTCTTACTTTTTCAATTTGTCCCACTATGGGACACTCGTTTTGTGCAGGTTGATCGCTTCTATAGCATGCAGATTTGCATGCTATAGAAGCTGTCAGTAGGGTTGAGCGAAACGGGTCGAACATTTTCAAAAGTCGCCGACTTTTGGCGAAGTCGAGTTTCATGAAACCCGATCCGACCCCTGTGCGTGGTCGGCCATGCGGTACGCGACTTTCGCGCCAAAGTCGCGTTTCAATGACGCGAAAAGCGCCATTTCTCAGCCAATGAAGGTAAACGCAGAGTGTGGGCAGCGTGATGACATAGGTCCTGGTCCCCACCATCTTAGAGAAGGGCATTGCAGTGATTGGCTTGCTGTCTGCGGCGTCACAGGGGCTATAAAGGGGAGTTCCCGCCGACCGCCATGTTACTGCTGCTGATCTGAGCTTAGGGAGAGGTTGCTGCCGCATCGTCAGAAGCAGGGATAGCGTTAGGCAGGGTCCATTAACCACAAAACCGCTTGTGCTGTAGCGATTTCCACTGCCCAACACCACCTTCGGTGTGCAGGGACAGTGGAAGCTCCTTTTTTTTTTTTTTTCCTCAGCGCTGTAGCTCATTGGGCTGCCCTAGAAGGCTCCCTGATAGCTGCATTGCTGTGTGTACGCCGCTGTGCAAACCAACTGCTTTTTTCAAAGCACAAATCCTCTTGTTCCTTCCTTTCTGCACAGCTATCTTGTTTGTTTGTCCACACTTTTTATTTAATTTGTGCATCAGTCCACTCCTTATTGCTGCCTGCCATACCTGGCTGAGATTACTGCAGGGAGATAGTAATTGAAGGACAGTTCCTTTTTTTTTTTTTTGTGGGAGATTAAGATTGACATTTCTGCTAGAGTGCCATCTCTGTCTGTGTCATCTCTCACTCAGTGGGCCATAGAAAGCCTATTTATTTTTTTGCTTGATTTGGGTTCCAAAATCTACCAGAAAAAATCACAACATCAATCAGTGGGAGAAAAATATTGGCCTCAGGGCCACTCCTTACTCCTGTGTGTGCCATCTCTCACTCAGTGGGCCATAGAAAGCCTATTAATTTTTTTGCTTGATTTGGGTTCTAAATTCTACCTTAAAAAAATCAATAAATCAATAAATCAATCAGTGGGAGATTAATATTGGCCTTTGGGCTTGTGTGCCAGTCCTAAGCGTGCCATCTCTCTCTCTCTCAGATAGTGGGCCATAGAAAGCCTATTTTTTTATTATTTTATTGGGTTTATAAATTTTCCCTGGAAAAAAAAAAAAGTGGGAGATTAATATTGGCCTCTGGGCTTGTGTGCCAGTCCTGAGCGTGCCATCTCTCTCACAAATAGTGGGCCATAGAAAGCCTATTTATTTTTTTGGTTGATTTGGGTTCATAATTCTACCTGAAAAAATCAATCAATCAATCAGTGGGAGATTAATATTGGCCTTTGGGCTTGTGTGCCAGTCCTAAGCGTGCCATCTCTCTCTCTCAGATAGTGGGCCATAGAAAGCCTATTTATTATTATTTTTTTTATTGGGTTTATAAATTTTCCCTGGAAAAAAAAAAAAAGTGGGAGATTAATATTGGCCTCTGGGCTTGTGTGCCAGTCCTGAGCGTGCCATCTCTCTCACAAATAGTGGGCCATAGAAAGCCTATTTATTTTTTGGGTTGATTTGGGTTCCTAATTCTACCTGAAAAAATCAATCAATCAATCAGTGGGAGAAAAATATTGGCCTCAGGGCTTGTGTGCCACTCCTTACTCCTGTGTGTGCCATCTCTCACTCAGTGGGCCATAGAAAGCCTATAAATTTTTTTGCTTGATTTGGGTTCTAAATTCTACCTGAAAAAATCATTAAATCAATCAGTGGGAGATTAATATTGGGCTTTGGGCTTGTGTGCCAGTCCTAAGCGTGCCATCTCTCTCTCTCAGATAGTGGGCCATAGAAAGCCTATTTATTATTATTTTTTTTATTGGGTTTATAAATTTTCCCTGGAAAAAAAAACATGGGAGATTAATATTGGCCTCTGGGCTTGTGTGCCAGTCCTGAGCGTGCCATCTCTCTCACAAATAGTGGGCCATAGAAAGCCTATTAATTTTTTTGCTTGATTTGGGTTCCAAAATCTACCTGAAAAAAATCACTAAATCAATCAGTGGGAGATTAATATTGGCCTCTGGGCTTGTGTGCCACTCCTGACTCCTGTGTGCGTCATCTGTCACTCAGTGGGCCCTAGAAAGCCTATTTTTTGTTTTATTTGTTTTCTAAATTCTCCCTGAAACAATCATTTTATTTTCTTTGGTTTCTAAATTATTCCTGAAAAAAAATCATTTTTTTTGTATTTTTTTTTCTCTCAAGTCTCCCTGAAAAAAAAAAAAAAATCTGTGGGAGATTCATATTGCCCCTTCTGCTTGTGTGCCAGTCTTGACTCCTGGGTGTGCCATCTCTCTCTCTCTCCCCAATTGTGGGCCATAGAAAGCCTATTAATTTTTTTGCTTGATTTGGGTTCCAAAATCTACCAAAAAAAATCACTAAATCAATCAGTGGGAGATTAATATTGGCCTCTGGGCTTGTGTGCCACTCCTGACTCCTGTGTGCGTCATCTGTCACTCAGTGGGCCCTAGAAAGCCTATTTTTTGTTTTATTTGTTTTCTAAATTCTCCCTGAAACAATCATTTTATTTTCTTTGGTTTCTAAATTATTCCTGAAAAAAAATCATTTTTTTTGTATTTTTTTTTCTCTCAAGTCTCCCTGAAAAAAAAAAAAAATCTGTGGGAGATTCATATTGCCCCTTCTGCTTGTGTGCCAGTCTTGACTCCTGGGTGTGCCATCTCTCTCTCTCTCCCCAATTGTGGGCCATAGAAAGCCTATTAATTTTTTTGCTTGATTTGGGTTCCAAAATCTACCAAAAAAAATCACTAAATCAATCAGTGGGAGATTAATATTGGCCTCTGGGCTTGTGTGCCACTCCTGACTCCTGTGTGCGTCATCTGTCACTCAGTGGGCCCTAGAAAGCCTACTTTTTGTTTTATTTGTTTTCTAAATTCTCCCTGAAACAATCATTTTATTTTCTTTGGTTTCTAAATTATTCCTGAAAAAAAATCATTTTTTTTGTATTTTTTTTTCTCTCAAGTCTCCCTGAAAAAAAAAAAAAAATCTGTGGGAGATTCATATTGCCCCTTCTGCTTGTGTGCCAGTCTTGACTCCTGGGTGTGCCATCTCTCTCTCTCCCCAATTGTGGGCCATAGAAAGCCTATTAATTTTTTTGCTTGATTTGGGTTCCAAAATCTACCAAAAAAAATCACTAAATCAATCAGTGGGAGATTAATATTGGCCTCTGGGCTTGTGTGCCACTCCTGACTCCTGTGTGCGTCATCTTTCACTCAGTGGGCCCTAGAAAGCCTACTTTTTGTTTTATTTGTTTTCTAAATTCTCCCTGAAACAATCATTTTATTTTCTTTGGTTTCTAAATTATTCCTGAAAAAAATCATTTTTTTGGTATTTTTTTTTCTCTCGTCTCCCTGAAAAAAAAAAAAAAAAAAAAAAAATCTGTGGGAGATTCATATTGCCCCTTCTGCTTGTGTGCCAGTCTTGACTCCTGGGTGTGCCATCTCTCTCTCTCTCCCCAATTGTGGGCCATAGAAAGCCTATTAATTTTTTTGCTTGATTTGGGTTCCAAAATCTACCAAAAAAAATCACTAAATCAATCAGTGGGAGATTAATATTGGCCTCTGGGCTTGTGTGCCACTCCTGACTCCTGTGTGCGTCATCTGTCACTCAGTGGGCCCTAGAAAGCCTATTTTTTGTTTTATTTGTTTTCTAAATTCTCCCTGAAACAATCATTTTATTTTCTTTGGTTTCTAAATTATTCCTGAAAAAAATCATTTTTTTGGTATTTTTTTTTCTCTCAAGTCTCCCTGAAAAAAAAAAAAAAATCTGTGGGAGATTCATATTGCCCCTTCTGCTTGTGTGCCAGTCTTGACTCCTGGGTGTGCCATCTCTCTCTCTCTCCCCAATTGTGGGCCATAGAAAGCCTATTAATTTTTTTGCTTGATTTGGGTTCCAAAATCTACCAAAAAAAATCACTAAATCAATCAGTGGGAGATTAATATTGGCCTCTGGGCTTGTGTGCCACTCCTGACTCCTGTGTGCGTCATCTTTCACTCAGTGGGCCCTAGAAAGCCTACTTTTTGTTTTATTTGTTTTCTAAATTCTCCCTGAAACAATCATTTTATTTTCTTTGGTTTCTAAATTATTCCTGAAAAAAATCATTTTTTTGGTATTTTTTTTTCTCTCAAGTCTCCCTGAAAAAAAAAAAAAAAAAAAAAAATCTGTGGGAGATTCATATTGCCCCTTCTGCTTGTGTGCCAGTCTTGACTCCTGGGTGTGCCATCTCTCTCTCTCTCCCCAATTGTGGGCCATAGAAAGCCTATTAATTTTTTTGCTTGATTTGGGTTCCAAAATCTACCAAAAAAAATCACTAAATCAATCAGTGGGAGATTAATATTGGCCTCTGGGCTTGTGTGCCACTCCTGACTCCTGTGTGCGTCATCTGTCACTCAGTGGGCCCTAGAAAGCCTATTTTTTGTTTTATTTGTTTTCTAAATTCTCCCTGAAACAATCATTTTATTTTCTTTGGTTTCTAAATTATTCCTGAAAAAAATCATTTTTTTGGTATTTTTTTTTCTCTCAAGTCTCCCTGAAAAAAAAAAAAAAAAAAAAAATCTGTGGGAGATTCATATTGCCCCTTCTGCTTGTGTGCCAGTCTTGACTCCTGGGTGTGCCATCTCTCTCTCTCTCCCCAATTGTGGGCCATAGAAAGCCTATTAATTTTTTTGCTTGATTTGGGTTCCAAAATCTACCAAAAAAAAGCACTAAATCAATCAGTTGGAGATTAATATTGGCCTCTGGGCTTGTGTGCCACTCCTGACTCCTGTGTGCGTCATCTGTCACTCAGTGGGCCCTAGAAAGCCTATTTTTTGTATTATTTGTTTTCTAAATTCTCCCTGAAACAATCATTTTATTTTCTTTGGTTTCTAAATTATTCCTGAAAAAAATCATTTTTTTGGTATTTTTTTTTCTCTCAAGTCTCCCTGAAAAAAAAAAAAAAAAAAAAAATCTGTGGGAGATTCATATTGCCCCTTCTGCTTGTGTGCCAGTCTTGACTCCTGGGTGTGCCATCTCTCTCTCTCTCCCCAATTGTGGGCCATAGAAAGCCTATTAATTTTTTTGCTTGATTTGGGTTCCAAAATCTACCAAAAAAAAGCACTAAATCAATCAGTTGGAGATTAATATTGGCCTCTGGGCTTGTGTGCCACTCCTGACTCCTGTGTGCGTCATCTGTCACTCAGTGGGCCCTAGAAAGCCTATTTTTTGTATTATTTGTTTTCTAAATTCTCCCTGAAACAATCATTTTATTTTCTTTGGTTTCTAAATTATTCCTGAAAAAAATCATTTTTTTGGTATTTTTTTTTCTCTCAAGTCTCCCTGAAAAAAAAAAAAAAAAAAAAATCTGTGGGAGATTCATATTGCCCCTTCTGCTTGTGTGCCAGTCTTGACTCCTGGGTGTGCCATCTCTCTCTCTCTCCCCAATTGTGGGCCATAGAAAGCCTATAAATTTTTTTGCTTGATTTGGGTTCCAAAATCTAACAAAAAAAAAAACTAAATCAATCGGTGGGAGATTAATATTGGCCTCTGGGCTTGTGTGCCACTCCTGACTCCTGTGTGCGTCCTCTCTCACTCAGTGGGCCCTACAAAGCCTTTTTTTTTTTTCCTAAATTCTCCCTGAAACAATCATTTCATTTTATTTGTTTTATAAATTCTTCTGTAAAAAATAATTTTTTTTTTAATTTTTTTTTTTTTCTGAAGTCTCCCTTTTAAAAAAAACAAACACAAATCAGTGGGAGATAAATATTTACATTTGCGCTTCAGTGACAGTCCTGCGTGTGTGCCATCTCATTTGTTGCCAACAACAACAGAGTGTGTAACATTGTGGCTGATTTTCGTTGTGGTCTCACCCACCTGTAAAGGGGTAGCTAAATCATACTGAAGTTATAGCTCACCGTGTAAGTTGTGTGACAGCAACAAATACCGTTCGTTTGGTAACGTTTTTAAAACAATGAGGAAGTCTGGTGGAAGAGGTCGTGGCCGGGGGCGTTCATTGTCAGCTGGTAATGAGGGTAGTGGTAGTGGTGGAGCATCAGCTGGTCGTGGGAAAAAAAATATTGCACCTAAGTCTGGAGCTGTGGAGCCAGGTTCGTCGTCTGGCTACACAAGGCCTCGAACGCTCCCTTTTCTGGGAGTAGGAAAACCGCTTTTAAAGCCGGAGCAGCAAGAGCAAGTTTTGGCTTATCTTGCTGACTCAGCCTCTAGCTCTTTTGCCTCCTCTCGTGAAACTGGTAAATGTCAAAGCAGCGCGTCGTTAGTGGATGTTCACGGTCAGGGACAAGTCGCTTCCTTGTCCTCTTCAGCAAAAACAACAACAGAGAAGAATGCAGCAGGCGACACAACGGGTTACTCCATGGAGCTCTTTACACATACCGTCCCTGGCTTAGAAAGTGAAGCAGTTAACAGTCCATGCCCATTACAAGTTGAATCTGACATGGAGTGCACTGATGCACAGCCACAGCCAGACTACTATCCTGGTCCTTTGACTCAGACCACAACATTGCCATCGCAGGGTGCTGATCAAGAATCAGACCCTGATGAGACTATGTTGCCCCATCACAAACGCTATACCACCGACCGACACGGTGACACAGACGAAGTTGCACACGAGCTACAAGAAGAGGTAATAGATGACCCAGTTCTTGACCCCGATTGGCAGCCATTGGGGGAACAGGGTGCAGGCGGCAGCAGTTCTGAAGCGGAGGAGGAGGGGCCGCAGCAGGCATCAACATCGCAACAGGTTCCATCTGCCGGGCCCGTATCTTGCCCAAAACGCGTGGCAAAGCTAAAACCTGTTGGAGGACAGCGTGGCCATCCGGTTAAAGCTCAGTCTGCAATGCCTGAAAAGGTATCCGATGCTAGAAAGAGTGCAGTCTGGCATTTTTTTAAACAACATCCAATTGATCAGCGCAAAGTCATCTGTCAAAAATGTTCAACTACCTTAAGCAGAGGACAGAATCTGAAAAGTCTCAATACAAGTTGCATGCATAGACATTTAACCACCATGCATTTGCAAGCCTGGACTAACTACCAAACGTCCCTTAAGGTTGTAGCACCCTCGGCCAATGAAGCTAGTCAGCAACGCAACATCCCTTCCGGCAGTGTAGGGCCACCATTTTCCGCACCACCTGCAGTATCTGTGCAGGTTTCTTTGCCAGGCCAAAGCCGTCAGGGTCAGGGAATCACCAGTTTCGTAGTAGGAAACACTGCATCTAGGGCACCGGTGGCAACAATACCATCTCCCACCCTCTCTCAGTCTGCCATGTCCACCGGCACCCCCGCTAGTTCCACGATCTCCAGCTCTCCAGTCCAGCTCACCCTACATGAGACTATGGTTAGAAAAAGGAAGTACTTAGCCTCGCATCCGCGTACACAGGGTTTGAACGCACACATAGCTAGACTAATCTCGTTAGAGATGATGCCCTACCGGTTAGTTGAAAGCGAAGCTTTCAAAGCCCTGATGGACTACGCTGTACCACGCTACGAGCTACCCAGTCGACACTTTTTTTCCAGGAAAGCCATCCCAGCCCTCCACCAGCATGTTAAAGAGCGCATCGTCCATGCACTCAGGCAATCTGTGAGCACAAAGGTGCACCTGACAACAGATGCATGGACCAGTAGGCATGGCCAGGGACGTTACGTGTCCATCACGGCACACTGGGTAAATGTGGTGGATGCAGGGTCCACAGGGGACAGCAAGTTTGGGACAGTTCTGCCTAGCCCACGGTCTAGGAAACAATTGGCTGTAGCCGTTCGCACCCCCTCCTCCTCCTCTTCGTCCTCCTGCAGAAGCGAGAGCTCGTCCACAGACCGCAGTCGCACAACCACTCCATCCGCAGCTGCCACTGTTGCACACCAGGTCTCCCATTATGGGGCAGCTACTGGCAAACGTCAGCAGGCTGTATTGGCTATGAAGTGTTTGGGCGACAACAGACACACCGCGGAAGTTCTGTCCGAGTTCTTGCAGAAAGAAACGCAGTCGTGGCTGGGAACTGTAGATCTTGAGGCAGGCAAGGTAGTGAGTGATAACGGAAGGAATTTCATGGCTGCCATCTCCCTTTCCCAACTGAAACACATTCCTTGCCTGGCTCACACCTTAAACCTGGTGGTGCAGTGCTTCCTGAGAAGTTATCCGGGGTTATCCGACCTGCTCCTCAAAGTGCGTGGACTTTGCTCACATATCCGCCGTTCGCCCGTACACTCCAGCCGTATGCAGACCTATCAGCGTTCTTTGAACCTTCCCCAGCATCGCCTAATCATAGACGTTGCAACAAGGTGGAACTCAACACTGCACATGCTTCAGAGACTGTGTGAACAGAGGCGGGCTGTTATGTTTTTGTGGCAGGATACACATACACGGGCAGGCAGTAGGATGGCAGACATGGAGTTGTCAGGTGTGCAGTGGTCGAAGATTCAAGACATGTGTCAAGTCCTTCAGTGTTTTGAGGAATGCACACGGCTGGTTAGTGCAGACAACGCCATAATAAGCATGAGCATCCCCCTAATGCGTCTGCTGATGCAAAGTTTGACGCACATAAAGGATCAGGCGTCTGCAGCTGAGGAAGAGGAAAGCCTTGATGACAGTCAGCCATTGTCTGGCCAGGGCAGTGTACAGGACGAGGTAGCGGGCGAAGAGGAGGAGGAGGACGAGGAGGATGATGGGGATGATTATATTTTTAATGAGGAAGCTTTTCCGGGGCCACTGGAAATTGGTGGCGCGGCAAGGCCGGGTTCTGGTTTTTTGAGGGACACAAGTGACGTGGATTTGCCTGAAACTGCCCCTCAACCAAGCACAACCGCAGATTTGAGAACTGGAACTTTGGCCCACATGGCGGATTATGCCTTACGTATCCTCAAAAGGGACACACGCATAACTAAAATGATGAATGATGACGATTACTGGTTGGCCTGCCTCCTTGATCCTCGCTATAAAGGCAAATTGCAAAATATAATGCCACATGAGAACTTGGAACTAATATTAGCAACCAAACAATCAACTCTTGTTGACCGTTTGCTTCTGGCATTCCCTGCACACAGCGCCCGTGATCGTTCTCACACGAGCTGCAGGGGCCAGCAGACCAGAGGAGTTAGAGGGGCAGAAATCAGAAGTGGCGTTGGCCAGAGGGGTTTTCTGACCAGGTTGTGGAGTGATTTTGCTATGACCGCAGACAGGACAGGTACTGCAGCATCAATTCAAAGTGACAGGAGACAACATTTGTCCAGTATGGTTACAAACTATTTTTCATCCCTTATCGATGTTCTCCCTCAACCGTCATTCCCATTTGATTACTGGGCATCAAAATTAGACACCTGGCCAGAATTGGCAGAATATGCATTGCAGGAGCTTGCTTGCCCGGCAGCTAGTGTCCTATCAGAAAGAGTATTCAGTGCTGCAGGTTCAATACTAACAGAAAAAAGGACTCGTCTGGCTACCCAAAATGTAGATGATCTAACCTTCATTAAAATGAACCACAACTGGATTTCGAAATCTTTTGCCCCACCTTGCCCGGCTGACACCTAGCTTTCCTATGAAAAGGTCTTGCCTGTGGACTATTCTGAATGCCTTTTCCAATCTCGTAATTTTCAGCACCTGATTGTCCAGCATACGACATGTTTACACCTCACTAAATGGCCAAACTCCCCACACGGGGCCGTGGTATCGACACTTGGCGACAGCACCCGTGAGAGTGCAGTTTGTCTGAAGAGGTGGGTGAGCCCGCTTTTGGTCGACGGCACTGCCACTGGGTCCCTCCTAGTACAATAAAGTGTCTCTGGCGGTGGTGGTGCGCACCCAACGTCAGACACACCGTTGTAATATGAGGGGCCCTGGGCCTGTACCGCCGGCCACAAGACAGTTTCCCCCCACCCCAGCTCAAACAGTGCTCAACCACTTGCAAAATTATCTCACAGCTCCACCAATGTTTAGTCTATGCGCTGACATCCTTCAATGCCTGCCACTGACAATACCATTGTATTGACATTTTTGTTATGTTAGGCCTTCGATGCCTGTCTGTGGTCACTCCTTCCACTAGGCCTCCACTGACCACACCACTGCTGTCCGTGTACCCCTGGAACCAATTTAAAATTGCCTACAGCCATGTGTTATTATTTTAGGCCTTCGATGCCTGTCTGCGGTCCATTCTTTCAACTACTACTACACTGACCAGGGCACTGCTGCCCGTGTACCCCTGGAACCAATTTAAAATTGCCTACAGCCATGTGTTATTATTTTAGGCCTTCGATGCCTGTCTGCGGTCACTCCTTCCACTAGGCCTCCACTGACCACACCACTGCTGCCCGTGTACCCCTGGAACCAATTTAAAATTGCCTACAGCCAGCCCAATTTTTTTATTTTAGGCCTTCGATGCCTGTCTGCGGTCCATTATTTCAACTACTACTACACTGACCAGGTCACTGCTGCCCGTGTACCCCTGGAACCAATTTAAAATTGCCTACAGCCATGTGTTATTATTTTAGGCCTTCGATGCCTGTCTGCGGTCACTCCTTCCACTAGGCCTCCACTGACCACACCACTGCTGCCCGTGTACCCCTGGAACCAATTTAAAATTGCCTACAGCCATGTGTTATTATTTTAGGCCTTCGATGCCTGTCTGCGGTCACTCCTTCCACTAGGCCTCCACTGACCACACCACTGCTGCCCGTGTACCCCTGGAACCAATTTAAAATTGCCTACAGCCAGCCCAATTTTTTTATTTTAGGCCTTCGATGCCTGTCTGCGGTCCATTCTTTCAACTACTACTACACTGACCAGGGCACTGCTGCCCGTGTACCCCTGGAACCAACATCAGAAAATATAAAAATAAGTATTTTGCTTACAAAAAAGAAAATACTGGAGAGATATCAAATGCAGACATTTTAACATTAAAAACAAACACACAACTAAAATCTGGTACAGTACTAAAAATGGCCACCAGCTACAATTACTTTCTCCTGCAAGTAGTTAACTGAAAGGTTTTTTAAATTGAAAACACACATATGGCATCCACCGAGTGTTGTCCTGTCGCGTCTTCTTTATATTATTGCCGAGAAGATGCAAAACAATGAAAATAATAAAATCATTAATTACCAAAATTATAGAGAAAGTCAACACCACATTGCAAATAAACATTCATTCCAAATAAAGAAGCAGGGCGCGTCCGAGGGTGAGTATATACCTAATAAGAATATAATCACCCTCGGACGCGCAATGCTTATTTCCAACAGCCTTCCTTCCTAAGAATCAGCCCTTCCGTGGTGTAGAGAGACGTTGTGTTACACTCCAAGGTGTTCCCCAGGTTGCCTTTCCTGAGCTTCGATCTTCCGGCTCTCATTTAGTAGTTGTTGGAAACTACGCTGCATTAGGCCTTCAAATTGGGTATGGGGTGTAGAGAGAGGGTGTGTTACACTCCAAGGTGTTCCCCAGGTTGCCTTTCCTGAGCTTCGATCTTCCGGCTCTCGTTTAGTAGTTCTTGGAAACTACACTGCATTAGGCCTTCAAATTGGGTATGGGGTGTAGAGAGAGGATGTGTTACACTCCAAGGTGTTCCCCAGGTTGCCTTTCCTGAGCTTCGATCTTCCGGCTCTCGTTTAGTAGTTCTTGGAAACTACACTGCATTAGGCCTTCAAATTGGGTATGGGGTGTAGAGAGAGGGTGTGTTACACTCCAAGGTGTTCCCCAGGTTGCCTTTCCTGAGCTTCGATCTTCCGGCTCTCGTTTAGTAGTTCTTGGAAACTACACTGCATTAGGCCTACAAATTGGGTATGGGGTGTAGAGAGAGGGTTTGTTACACTCCAAGGTGTTCCCCAGGTTGCCTTTCCTGAGCTTCGATCTTCCGGCTCTCGTTTAGTAGTTGTTGGAAACTACGCTGCATTAGGCCTTCAAATTGGGTATGGGGTGTAGCGAGAGGGTGTGTTACACTCCAAGGTGTTCCCCAGGTTGTCTTTCCTGAGCTTCGATCTTCCGACTCTCGTTTAGTAGTTCTTGGAAACTACACTGCATTAGGCCTTCAAATTGGGTATGGGGTGTAGAGAGAGGGTGTGTTACACTCCAAGGTGTTCCCCAGGTTGCCTTTCCTGAGCTTCGATCTTCCGGCTCTCGTTTAGTAGTTCTTGGAAACTACACTGCATTAGGCCTACAAATTGGGTATGGGGTGGAGAGAGATGGTGTGTTACACTCCAAGGTGTTCCCCAGGTTTCCTTGCCATTGCTTCGGTCTTCCGACTCTCGTTTAGTAGTTGTAGAAAAGTACACTGCATTAGGCCTACAAAATGGGTATGGGGTGGAGAGAGATGGTGTGTTACACTCCAAGGTGTTCCCCAGGTTGCCTTTCCTGAGCTTCTATCTTCAGGCTCTCATTAAATTGTGGTTAAATGGAACAACTGCATTTGGCGTACTAGTTGGTTTGGGGCCTACTATCGGTGTCTGCCACTCCTTGCTGTTCTCCTGGTTTCCTGTCCTGAAATTCCATTTTCAGGCTCTCGTTAAGTAGTTGTTAATGTTAGACTGCATTTGGCCTACTAGTTGGGTTGGGGCCTACTATCGGTGTCTGCCACTCCTTGTTGTTCTCCTCCACTGAACAAAGCTGTGCCGCCTGTTTACTACGGTTGCCAATTTTGAACTGCATTTCGACTACTTACTGATTTGGCCCTACTCTCTGTGTCAGCCTCTCATTCCAGTTGTCCTCCACTGCAATGCCCCCTGGTTATTCCTGTGTTACCAATTTTGAACTGCATTTAGCCCACTTTATTCTTTGGGCCTATATCTGTGTTTCCACTTCATCGTGCCCATTGCCCAGCCAGTGATAGATGAGTCTGCTGGTACATTGACCCATAACGCAACATTCCCCGTGCATGCTACACAACAACATTGTGACCCTGCTGAAAGTCAGGTTGCTCTTCCCGCATACCATACCACCTTACACGGGGACAAAGAGGAAGGTGCAGATGAAAGTGCAGGTTCCTTCATCAGGTGGGGGGAGGAATACTAGTTGGCGACGTCACTGGCACAGGGCCTCTCATAGTACGCAAAAGTGTTGCTGCCGGTGGGAGGCGCCCCCGCCGTGCAAACACACCGCTGTACTTTGAGGGGCCCTGTGCCAGTGCCAATGCCAACAAGTGGGCCCCCCCTGCTTGCTCAGGATCACAGCACTTGCAAAGTTGAAATACTTACCTCTCCCTGCTCCACTGCCGTGACGTGGTCCAGATTTCCTGGGCCCACTAATTACTTGAACCAGCCCTACCCCACACAACTTTAGCCAAATGACCCCCAATTTCAAATGCCTTCCAATTATTATAAGGTAAATTACGCTTGACAAGCTTCATTAAGAAGAATGGATGGTTTTGACATTAAAATGGGCACTCTAGGTGTTTTCCTGGCCCCCACTCACTGCTGACTATGCTGCCCCATTGACTTGCATTGGGTTTCGTGTTTCGGTCGATCCCGACTTTACGTCATAATCGGCCGATTTCACTCGACCCGACTTTTGAGATAGTCGGGTTTCGCGAAACTCGGCTCGACTCTAAAAAGGTCAAGGTCGCTCAACTCTAGCTGTCAGTGCTTCAGTTTCTATTACACTGACCTGAGAGACTTCCTGGTCATCACTGCGCATGACAGGAAGTCTCTCAGGTCTGGAGACCCGGATGTTGTCATAATGACACTGGGTCTCCATGGCAGCGATCGGGACCCCACTTCATGCCGTGGGGTCTCCAATCCAAAGGCAGTGGGGCTGTCCATGCTTAATGTGGCACACACAGGCACACAATGCAAAGAGTGAGTTAACTTCTCCCCTTTTTATCTGGTTTCAGGAGTGATTTTCATATTGCCCACACCTGTTAATTGACAACGGTCAGTTTGAATGAGCATCACATGCTTAAAACAAAGTTGTTTACCCATAATTTTGGAAAAGTGCCAACAATTTGGGGGGTTTTGCGTTGAATTTTTGTCCAATTTGCCTCTTTTTTCCCCTTTGATTTTGTGTTGTACACACAAAGGAAATAAACGTGTATAACAAAACATGTGTAATTGCAATAATTTTCTGAGATTCCTTTTCTGGAACAATTTCAAGGGTGACAATGCTTTCAGCCATGACTGTATATTGTTTTTCTAAAACATTATTCATACAGAGAAGATGTAGATTTGAATTCTGACCATTACATACAAAAATAACTTTTATTGTAACATTAGAATAGCATAACCTTCTCCTACATTGTATCTTCCACTTCCAGGGACATGCACTATATTTTTCTATCTACTTTCAACTCTGAAAATTGAGCTAGCATCTCAGTTCACTTATTCTTTTATCAGCTTATTCATCTGAAGAGAAACTGCTAAATCCAAAGAAATATCTAGCAAAGCGTTTTATACTTTCAATTCAGTGAACTATGTGAGTGATAGAACCATGTCCACCGCAATACTCAACATCAACAATGCTGGCAAGGTGGATCTTTTAAAGTAGAAAGCATTTTATTTTGGTATGCTGTATGAAAGGATTAAATAAAATAATAAACAATGACAATGAAACTCTCTGCTTATTGTGCATAGTCGTAATGTGAGTTTAAATATGTGTTTTACTGAACTCCCACAACTGTTGGTTAGCGGCAGGAATATACATATCTAAATATATAATTACCTAAGGGGTACTTCCGTCTGTTTCTAACTTCCATCTGTCTGTAACGGAAATCCTGGGTCCCTGATTGATCGTGATATTGGGGTGGGATTAAACACCGCTTCACTTTTTACTAGTGAAACTGCCTATGCAGCATCAATAGTAAACACATAGAATGTTAAAAATAATAAAAAAAACAAAAATCATTATATTCTCACTTTCCGAAGTCCGCCGCAGCCTTTCCCGCTTCTCGCGCTCCGGTCCCAAGAATGCATTGCGGCAATGCCCCGAGATCACGTAACGGTCTCACGAGACCGCTACACGATCACAGGTTATTGCCGGTAGGCATTACTGGAAATGGAGCGTTGCAAGGAGCATCGGAAAAGGCTTTAGCTGGATCCGGGGACCGACAGAAGGTGAGTATATAACTATTTTTTATTTTAATTGTTTTTTTAACAGGGATATGGTGACCACATTGCTATATACTATGTGGCCTGTGTTATATACTGTGTGGGCTGCGTTATATACTATGTGGGCTGGGTTATATACTATGTGCCTGTGCAATATTCTACATGCCTGTGTTGTATACTGCATGGGCTGTGCTACATACTATGTGGGCTGTGCAATATACTACGTGGCTGTGTTATATATGCGTGGGCTGAGTTATATACTACGTGGGCTGGGCTATATACTACGTGCCTGTGCAATATTCTATGTACCTGTGTTATATACTGCATGGGCTGTGCTACATACTACGTGCCTGTACTACATACTACATGGGCTGTGCAATATACTACGTGGCTGTGTTATATACTGCATGGGCTGTGTTATATACTTCGTGGCTGAGCTATATACTACGTGGGCTGTGTTATATACTACGTGGCTGTGTTATATACTGCGTGGGCTGTGCTATATTCTGCGTGCCTGTGCTACATACTACGTGGGCTGTGCAATATACTACGTGGCTGTGTTATCTACTGCGTGGGCTGTGTTATATACTACGTGGCTGTGCAATATACTACGTGGCTATGCTATATACTACGTGGGCTGTGTTATATACTACGTGGCTGTGCTATATACTACGTGGGCTGTGTTATATACTGCGTGGCTTTGCATTCTAGAATACCCAATGCATTAGAATCGGGCCACCATCTAGTATATATATATATGCAGTGTGTCCGTACAGTCATGGTGCGCTTTTATAGTTTACATTTTGGTGCCCTTTCTCTGGCCCAATCATATCAGACCTGTTCATGAGGAGAGATAACAAGAACCAATCAAACTCATTTAAGCTGTTGCTGAGCCCCCCAGTCAGATTAACTCCTGATAAACTGAACTCTGATTAATACAATGCCAGGTCTGTGACATCATGCAACCACAAGCTTATGCCAGCTGTGTGGTTTTCCATGCCAGTTGAGATGTGGACAGTACAGAGGCAAGTTCATTGTGATCTTTGGCTCGCTAAATTCAAATCCGTGACCAAAGTGCTACGTGAATATCGGCGCATTTATGGTGGAGAAAGCCTGTTCTGGTAGGCCATCAGTCAGTGACGAGTCTGTAGAGGCTTTATGGGATAGCTACTTAAGGAGCCCTAAAAAATAAATAATAATAATAATCTTTATTTTTATATAGCGCTAACATATTCCGCAGTGCTTTACAAGTTGCACACATTATCATCACTGTCCCCGTTGGGGCTCACATTCTAAACTCCCTATCAGTATGTCTTTGGAATGTGGGAGGAAACCGGAGTACACCCATGCAAACACGGAGAGAACATACAAACTCTTTGCAGATGTTGTCCTTGGTGGGGTTTGAACCCAGGACTCCAGCGCTGCAAGGCTGCTGTGCTAACCACTGCGCCACCGTGCTGCCCAAGCAAAATCTGTGCTTGTGTGTGCTTGGCAATTACACCTAAGCAAGACTACAGTTCATATGGTGTTAAAGAACTTCTCTGCTTTACGGAGTACAAATAGTGGCTGCTGTACGCTATCAAACCGGTGGATAGACCCAAACGATGCGCGTTTTCTACAGATATGCTTCATGACATCGACAATGATGCAAGATTTTTGCAGAAGATTGTGTTTAGTGATGAGGCGACCTTCCATATCTGTGGACATGTTCATCGCCATAATGTCCGAATATAGGCTGCTGAACATCCTCATGCCTATGTTGAGTACGAATGTAACACCCCTAAAGTGAACGTGTGGTGTGGCCTGATGCATGATATGTTGATAGGTATGAAACTGGGACAGTTTTTCTTTTATTTGGAGCAGATTTCACATTTCTACCATTTTTTGTTGCTTTCCAGTGTCTGGTCAAAAGTGCACCATGACTTTACAAACACAATATATATATATATATTATTATTATTATATATTAAGGAAAAGTCATCTTTTTTACATGTTTTTTACTGATCAAGGGCATATAAAATGGAAACATTTAAAAAAACAAATAAGCAACTTTGTTAGGAGTCTTTATTAAAATGATCCTTATTTTTTGTACCTGCAGTTTCTGTTCAGATCTATTTCTTTCCACGGTTACATACTACAAGCATGTAATGTAGTCTGATCCTGAAGTCTTACTACCTTCCATCTGAAACCAAAGTAATATGCAATCACCATGTTTGACTACTTATAAACATATAAACCACTTCGGGACTGGACAGTTTCTCTCTTTTGCATTTTCGGCTTTATCTCTCCTTCCTCCAAGAGGCATAATTTGTATTTTTCCTCTCATGTAGCCTAATGAGGCCTTAATTGTTTGCTAAATGAGTTGTAGTTTTGAATTCATTTTAGGTTATGATGTACTGAAAAACATGAAAAAAAAAATCCAAATTGGGTGAAATTGTGAAAAAACCCTGCAATTCTATGGTTGCTCCCGTTTTGCTTTTACAGCATTCATTGTACAGTAAAAATGACTTCATTCTCCAGATCAGCAGAATTACAATGATACCAAACTTCTATAGTTTTTATATATTTTATAGCTAAAAGAATTTTTCCAATTGTAATAAAAGAAAAAAAAAATTACGTTGTCAATTTCTGAGATCTGGAACTTTCCAAGGAACTGTGTGAGGGCTTGTTTACTGCATGAAGAGCTGTAGTCTTAATTGATACCATTTTGGGGTAACATAGTAACATAGTAACATAGTTAGTAAGGCCGAAAAAAGACATTTGTCCATCCAGTTCAGCCTATATTCCATCATAATAAATCCCCAGATCTACGTCCTTCTACAGAACCTAATTGTATGATACAATATTGTTCTGCTCCAGGAAGACATCCAGGCCTCTCTTGAACCCCTCGACTGAGTTCGCCATCACCACCTCCTCAGGCAAGCAATTCCAGATTCTCACTGCCCTAACAGTAAAGTACATAAAAGATATTAAAGAAAAGGGGTACATAAAAGATATTTCAGTTAATCACATTTTTGGGGGGATTACTTACACTATTTACTGCAATCCCACAGCAATGCAGTATATAGCATAAATTATGGTTTTCTTTGAAGAAAACCCTATATCTGAGCTGCAGAGTAGTATCAAGATGGCAGTGACAGTGATGGCTGCCATGTTAATAAATTGATCCTCTGCTATTGCATTTCAGGGAGCTTTTCCACCAGGGATCATGATACATGAATACCACTGTCAGAAATTGACATTGTTATTTAGATAGCTTAAAAGTAGAGAATACAGATATCGCTGATTGTTGCTGTTATGGGCAGATGCCAGCTATGTATTTCAGATGACATCTGCCTTGCATTGGGCAGGCTCAACTCATGAATACCAAGGACTCCTTCCTTACAGTGCAATGATGGTCGTGACAGATTTCCTTCACGTGATGTTGGATGTATTAGAGCCAAAGGAAAAATTGGCCATATTGTCTCCAAATTTATAAACCTGACATCAGGATTTTCCCTAGCTGGTGCTAAGAATTCTTTATCAGCCTTCTTATAATGTTAACCCCTTAATGACTGAGCCAATTCTGACCTTAATAAACAGGCCACATTTTTTAAATCTGACCAGGGTCATTTCATATAGTGATAACTCTGGAGCGCTTCAACATATCCCAGTGATTGTGAGATTTATTTTTCATGACACATTGTACTTTATGTTAGTTTTAAATTTAAGTCAATATGCTTTGTGTCCACTTGCCAAAATATTGGCATTTTGGCAAAGATTTTGAAAAGTTTGCAATTTTCAAACTTTAAATTTTTATTCCCTTAAACCAGTTAGTCATGGCTGTACAAAATAATTATTAAATAACATTTCCCACATGTCTACCTTACATCTGCATCATTTTTCAACGCTATTTTACTTTGTTAGCATTTTAGAAGGTTTAAAAGTTATGCAATAATTTCTCATTTTTTCAAGACATTTATAAAACCTGTTTCTTTAGAGACCGATTCAGATTTACATTGACTTTGAGTGGCCTATCTATTGGAATCTCCCCAAAAATGATACCATTTTAAAAACAGCACCCCTCAAATACTTCTAAAAAATGTAACCCCTCAGATGCTACCCAGGAATTAACCCTTTAATGACCAGAGGTATATCAGTTTTTTATTTTTGTTTTTTTGCTCCGTTTCTTCCTAGAACCATAACTTTTTAAATTTTTGTCAAAATGGCCATGTGAGGGCTTGTTTTTTTGTGGGACAAGTTGGACTTTTGAACGACATTATTGGTTTCAACATATCGTGTACTCGAAGTGTGGTGAAATTGGAAAAAAAGTGCAGTTCTGCAGTTGTTGTTTTTTTTACCATGGTCACCAAATGCAGTTGTTGTTTTTTTACCACGATCACTAAATGCTAAAACTGACACCGTCATGAGTGGTTAAAAAAAATCCAAAATATGGTTAAAAAAAATGGAGTAATTTTCCAAGACCCATAGCATCTCCATTTTTCGTGATCTGGGGCTGGGTGAGGACTTTTTTTTTTGTACGCCAAGGTAACATTTTTATTGATACCATTTTGGTGTAGATACAATCTTTTGATCGCTCGTTATTGCATTTTAACAATTGTTACACTGTTTAGCAATTGTGTTAATTCTATTTTTATATTGATAGATTGTGCGATTCTGAATGCGGCGATACCAAATATATATATTTTTTATTTTTTATTGTTTTATTTTGAATGGGGCGAAAGAGGGGTGATTTGAACTTTTATATTTTTTTAAATATATTTTTATTTCACTTTTTGCATGCTTCAATTGTCTCCATGGGAGACAAGAAGCTGGAGTACTTCGATCGCCTCTGCTATACACAGACGATGATTAGATCGCCTGTGTGTAGCAGAAATGCTAACTTGTCCTGTGGTCAGCGCAATGACAACCATAGAGGTCTACTTCAGACCTTTGGTTGTCATGTCGACCTATTGGTGACCTGCGATCATGTGGCGAGTTCACCGATGGGCGGGATTAGCAACGCGCTTCCGGTAAGCACGAGTTAAATGCCACTGTCAGAAATTGACAGCGGTATTTAACTAGTTAACAGCAACAGGTGGATCGCGATTCCACTCGTGGCTGTTGCGGGCACATGTCAGCTGTATAGATCAGCTGTCTTGTACCCTGAAAGATGTGGGGTCAGGGACCTGCCTACATGGCACGCATAGGGCTCCTACCTTTCTCTGTCTGATGCTGGCCTGCCTGTACCAGCATCAGACAACACTGCTCTCACCAATTCCAGCAGGATCCTCTCCTCTTCACCGCCGACGCTGGACAGTGGACCTGCCTCATCTCTTCATCCTCCCCCATCTCAGGGACCTGGGTGAGTCCCAAGATGAAAACTTTTTTTATGTATACACAGCACTTGCACCTATATAATGTATATAGACTGCTGTATATGCAATATATAAGTGATACTGCTGTATATAATTACTGTATCACCTATATATTACAGCAGTCTATATACATTATATAGCCGATACTGCTTCTGATGTGTATATACATTATATAGGTGACCCTGCAGTGTGTGTGTGTGTATATACAGTTGTGCTCAGAAGTTTACATGCCCTGCCAGATTTTTTGCTTTCTTGGACTTTTTCCTGAGAATATGAATGATAACACCAAAACTTTATCTCCACTCATGGTTAGTGGTTGGGTGAAACCATTTATTGTCAAACTACTGTGTTTTCTGTTTTAAAATCATAATGACAACCCAAAACATCCAAACGACACTGATCAAAGGTTTACATACCCTGGTGATTTTGGCCTGATAACATGCACAGAAGTTGAGACAAATGGATTTGAATGGCTCCTAAAGGCAACATCCTCACCTGTGACCTGCTTACTTGTAATCAGTGTGTGTGCATTAAAGCTGAGTGAGTTTCTGGGATCCAGACAAACTCTTGAATCTTTCATCCAGCCACTGACTTTTCTGGAATGGTGAGTCATGGGGAAAGCACAAGAATTGTCAACGGATCTACAGGATAAGGTAGTTGAACTGTATAAAAAAGGAAAGGGATACAAAAAGACATCTAAGGAATTCATAATGCCAGTCAGCAGCGTTCAAACTGTGATTAATAAATGGAAAACCAGGTGCTCTGTAACAACAAAACCACGGTCAGGTAGACCAACAAAAATTTTGTCAACTGCTAAGAAAATTGTTCGTGATGCAAAAAACCCAACAAATAACATCAGCTGAAATACTTGACACTGTGAAAACTAGCGGTGTGGCTGTTTCAAGATGCACAATAAGAAGGCACTTGAAGAAAAATGGGCTGCATCATCGAGTCGCCAGAAGAAAGCCATTGCTGCGCAAATGCCACAAAATATCTTGCATACAATATGCAAAACAGCACAGAGACAAGCCTCAAAATTCTAGAACAAGGTAATTTGGATTGATGAGACCAAAATTGAACTTTTTGGCCACAACCATAAGCGTTACATTTGGAGAGAGGTCAACAAAGCCTATGATTAAAGGAACACCATTCCTACTATAAAGCACAGAGGTGGATATCTGATGTTTTGGGGATGTGTGAGCTACAAAGGCACAGAAAATATATTGGAAAAAATGGTAATTTTCCATTGACTTAATCAAATGTTATACAATTGTGTGAATCGATTGAAGGTTAAAAATGCTCATTACACTACTGGATGAATTCCTTAAGAGGTGTAGTTTCCACAATGGGATCACTTGTGGGGATTTATGCTGTTTTGGCATGCCATATGCTCCTCAAATATTCCAGCGAAAATTGGACTCCAAAATTCAATTTGCACTCCTTCCCCTTCAAACCCTGCCGTGCACACAAGCAGTAGTTTTCCACTACATATGAGGTATCGGCATACTCAGGAGAAATTGCACACATGGTTTGGTTCATCTTTCCTGTTACCCTTAAAAAATATAAAATTTGGGGCTAAATAAACATTTTTGCAGGACAAATTAAAATGTTCATTTTTTCCTTTCACTTTGCTGTAATTTTTGTAAAGGGTTAATAAATCTCTTGAATGTGGTTTTGAGCATTTTGAGGAGTGCAGTTTTTAGAATGGTGTCACTTTTGGGTATGTTCTGTCATATAGGCCCCTCAAAGTTACTTCAAACGTGATGTTGGCCCTAAAAAATACAGTTTTGTAAATTTTGTTGGAAAAATGAGAAATTGCTGATCAACTTTAACCATTCTACAGCAGAACAAAGTAAGGGTTCTGGAATGGGTATCCCAGTCCCTGGCCTCAATATCATTGAGCCACTCTGAGGAGATCTCAAGTACACAGTTCATGTTAGACAGCCCAGGAATTTACAGGACCTGGAGGCTTTTTACCAAGAAGAGTGGGCTGCTTTACCATCTCGGTCTTCTCAACATCATTTTTGACAACATCATTTTTGACCACTTCATCCTTTTCATCCTGTAAAAATCCTATAGCATTTTTTTATTTTTATTTTGCTTAGACATATCCCAAAATCCATTTTTTAGTGCTTTTGGTCTTCCTTACAAGCCCTTGTAGACAGCCATATATTCTTCTTTAGATATGCTCCTTCTTTCATTTTTATATAAATTTCTTATTTTTCTTTTTAGCAAGTTCTGTGTTCATCCATCCTGGTCTCTTTAAATGCTTCCAATCCTTCCTTTTTGGGGGGATTGTTACTGATTGTGCATTGTGAATTTAATTTAGCAAAAACTCCCATCCTTCTTGGACATTCCTGTCCTTTAGAACACCCAACCATTGGACCTTTCCTACACTCTTTCTGAGTTCATTAAAATCTGCCTTTCTGAAATTCAACTTTAGAATAAGGCCGGTGTCACACTCAGCGTATGAAAACACGGTCTGTTATTTACGGCCGTAATACACAGAAAAGTCCCCAAAATAGTGACCCCGTAGGCAGGGTGTGTCCGCGTATTTTGCACATGGCATCCTCCGTATGCAATCCGTATGGCATCCGTACTGCGAGATTTTCTCGTAGGCTTGCAATACGGACATACAATGGATCCATGGGCTCAAATAATCGTAAAAACATATATACTGTCTATATATATACTGTATTTGTCAGTGAGACACATATATATATATATATATATATATATATATATATACATATACCGTACATATTAATATATCATACAGCGCTAGATATATTAAAGTCCGGTAATTCAAAAACCCGACATGATATGAGACATGGTTTACATACAGTAAACCATCTTATATCCCTTTTTTTTGCATATTCCACACTACTAATGTTAGTAGTGTGTATGTGCAAAATTTGGGCACTCTAGCTATTAAATTAAAGGGTTAAATCGCGGAAAAAATTGGCGTGGGCTCCTGCGCAATTTTCTCCGCCAGAGTGGTAAAGCCAGTGACCGAGGGCAGATATTAATAGCCTGGAGAGGGTCCATGGTTATTGGCCCCCCCTGGCTAAGAACATCTGCCCCCAGCCACCCCAGAAAAGGCACATCTGGGAGATGCGCCTATTCTGGCACTTGGCCACTTTCTTCCCATTCCCATGTAGCGGTGGGATATGGGATAATGAAGGGTTAATGTCACCTTGCTATTGTAAGGTGACATTAAGCCAGATTAATAATGGAGAGGCGTCAATTATGACACCTATCCATTATTAATCCAATAGTATGAAATGGTTAAAAAAACAATGCATTAGCAGGCTTCTGCTTGTAAAATTAGTTAACCCTTTAAGATGGATTTACAGCTTGGGACGAGACTGATCGTCGGAAGGTATGTAATATTGTTGTTTGTTTTGTTTACATTTGTTTCAGGTGACAAGGGTCTTCAGGTGGATTACCAGTATAATAAAATATTACAACAACCTGTGTATTTATTTCATTAAAATACTTTGTAATAATGTGTGTGTGTTTTATTAACCATTTCATACTATTGGAGTAATAATGGATAGGTGTCATAATTGACGCCTCTCCATTATTAATCTGGCTTAATGTCACCTTACAATAGCAAGGTAACATTAACTCTTCATTACCCCATATCCCACCGCTACATGGGAATGAGAAGAGAGTGGCCAAGTGCCAGAATAGGCGCATCTTCCAGATGTGCCTTTTCTGGGGTGGCCGGGGGCAGATTTTTTAGCCGGGGGGGGGGGGGAATCAATAACAATGGACCCTCTCCAGGCTATTTATATATGCCCTCAGTCACTGGCTTTACCACTTTGGCGGAGAAAATTGCGCAGGAGCCCACGCCAATTTTTTCCACGATTTAACCCTTTAATTTAATAGCTAGAGCGCCCAAATTTTGCACATACACACTACTAATATTAGTAGTGTGGAATATGCAAAAAAAAATGGATATGAGATGGTTTGCTGTATGTAAACCATGTCTCATATCATGTCGGGTTTTTGAAGGAGATAGGAAAAGCCGGCAATTGAATTTCCGGCTTTTCTCCTATCTAGCGCTGTATGAAATATTAATATATATATATATATATATATATATGTGTCTCACTGACATATATATATATACATTTATATATATATACCCCTATACTATGTGTAGGCATTTATCTTAGCTATTTTATTCTAACCTGTCAATGTGATTTTACTGAACACCGCACTGAATTTCCGGCTTTTCTGTAGAACACCTCTGCGTATTTCTCGCAAGTCACACTGCTGGTCCATGTTTAATCCATAATTTTATCTCCCCCATAGACTTTCATTGGCGATTTTCTTTGCGCAATACGGTGACAAACGCAGCATGCTGCAATTTTCTACGGCCGTAGAAGACCGTATAATACGGATCAGTAAAATACAGCAGATAGGAGCTGGGCCATAGAGAATCATTGTACCGTATGCAATCCGTATTTTCTGCACCTCTCATACGTCCGTAAAACTCGCTAGTGTGACACCGGCCTTAGGGTTGGTGGAACGCACCGACTATATATATATGTGTTATAATAGGTGCGTTCGCAACCCGGGGTCCACTGTGCAGGAGAGAACCTGCTGCTAGCAATTGGCGGCACTATATGGTGGTATAAGCAAACTCTGTTACTTCTCGGAATCGCTAAGGTAGGAAAACGCTGTGCCCTGTTAACTTCACAGAGGATCACAGCTACCTAACAAAGCAGGAAGAAAACAGTGGTCATGCAGTCAGCATAGCACACAAACAACTCCTCTCCGGTGGAGCCGGAATTCTAGTGGCTATACGCCAGCCCTGAATTCACACACACACACAAAACTCCTCACTAGAGGTGCTGGTATTCTAGGGGCTTATTTCAGCCAACCCTGACAACATGCAGACATGACCACAAGGTAGCAAAGCTCATAACATAGGTTGATACTAGAGCATGGCCGTGTGGCCATGCCAATCTTTTATAGCTGCAGCAGACAAGGACCTTCCTAGTGGTCCAATGGGAGCTGCTACAGGACCTGAGCGTGTGACCACCAACCTCCAATGAGAGGTCCTCCCTTGGGCATGCTCAGAAGAGAAAAAGCAGGACTTAGTCCCAGAGACGTCTGTTCGCCACAGACCTGTACTGGCTACAATGGCTGAGCCTGGAAGAGCAGCAGTAACCAAGCGCAGAGTATCAGCCTGAGCCAGATGCTGGGACCGATGTCTCTGCTGAGCAGACTCCATTGCGGCTGGAGGAGAATGGGAGACCGCAGTGGAGGTGGTTTGAGATTCCCCCTGTGCAGTGGCAGGGAGCTCGACACCTAACACACCGCTGTCTATAAAAGACCTCACAGCTCAAAGTGCATGTCAGACCAAATGAGAATCATAAGGTCAAAGGAACTGGCCAAAGAGCTCAGAGACAGAATTGTGGCAAAGCACAGATCTGGCAAAGGTTACAACAGAATTTCTGCAGTACTCAAGGTTCCTAAGAGCAGAGTGGCCTCCATAATCCTTACATGGAAGAAGTTTGAGAACACCAGAAGTCTTGCTAGACCAGTTTGTCCAGCCAAACTGAGCAATCGTGGGAGAAGAGCCTTGGTGAGAGAGTTAACAAAGAACCCCAAGATCACTGAGATCACAAAGATGCAGAAGGGAGATGGGAGAAAGTTCCACAAAGTCAACTATCAGTGCAGCCCTCCACCAGTCAGGCCTTTATGGCAGAGTGGCCCGATGGAAGCCTCCCCTCAGTGGAAGACACATGAAATCCCGCATAGAGTTTGCTAAAAAAAACACATGAAGGACTCCCAGACTATGAGAAATAAGATTCTCTGGTCTGATGAAATGAAGATTGACTATTTTGGTAATAATTCTAAGTGGTATGTGTGGAGAAAACCAGGCACTGCTCATCACCTGCCCAATACAATCTCAATAGTGAAACATTGTGGTGACAGCTAGCGATGGACGAGCACTAAAATGCTTGGGTGCTCATTGCTCGGGTCGAGCAAATTGGAATACTCGGGTACTATGCCAGAACAACGAACCCAATGTAAGTCTATGGGAGACCCGAGTATTTTTACCGCGATCCCCCCAGGGGGTCCTTTTAAGGTCTAAAAACATCTGAAAATGATGGAAACACTGCTCAAATGACACAGGGACATCATGGGGATCTCCCCTGGAAGCATTCCTGACTCCTAGTTTACAGCTTTAATCATTTTTTCCGAGATTCATGCCATTTTTCCTGGTGCCACAAAAAACACATGAAAACGAAACCAAAACGGGTTTTGCTTGGAAATATGTCAAGGTATATCCTTTGCAGGTTAATGACTTGCCTGTAAGGCCAAATATTTAAGCCCAGACCGAAAATTTCCTCTCCCACTTAGGCTTAGTTCAGACACATCGTTTTTGAAGCGTTTTTCAACTTTAACATTGCTTTCAACCACTACAAATTCATTCACTGGGAAATGTCTTTGTAACATTTAACAACCCTAGCTGGCCATGTGTTGTGTGACACATAAGCAGACCCATCTTGTTTCATTTATGAAGGAGGGAGTCTTAAAGTCAGTTTTACTGCTGCATCAGGGGGCATTAATCTTCTTAAAGGGCCATTATTAAACTGTGGGTCTCCTAAACTGTTGTAGCCTTTGCTGTGAGTGGATGGGCTGCCAACAATTACTACGCACCACAATACCCTTTTCATAAGATGTCCAGGAGGGCCTCTTGAAAAAATGTTGCATTGAATGCAAGGCCTGCCCTGCTACCAATTCATATAACCCCCTTACGCCTTGGAACCTACATACTGGATGGTCCCATGAAAATCCACTTCATAATATACATTTTGTGCTCCATACTCCTTTGTTTTACACATTGGAAGCAAGGCCAGCCCTGTTGCATAGTCAGTCATATACACCCCATTAGGCCTTGGAACCAACATACTGGATGGGCCCATGAAAATCCACTTCACAATATGCATTTTGTGCTCCATACTCCTTTGTTTCACACATTGGCAGGAAGGCGAGCCCTGCTGCATAGTCAGGCATATGCACCCCATTAGGCCTTGGAACCCACATACTGGATGGGCCCATGAAAATCCACTTCATAATATGCATTTTGTGCTCCATACTCCTTTGTTTCACACATTGGCAGGAAGGCGAGCCCTGCTGCATAGTCAGGCATATGCACCCCATTAGGCCTTGGAACCCACATGCTGGATGGGCCCATGAAAATCCACTTCACAATATGCATTTTGTGCTCCATACTCCTTTGTTTTATACATTGGCAGAAAGGCGAGCCCTGCTGCATAGTCAGTCATATGCACCCCGTTAGGCCTTGGAACCCACATACTGGATGGGCCCAGGAAAATCCACTCGTATTTTTCAATGGTATGATGGTTTCCTCTTTGCACAATTATTTACAGGAGAATTTGGCAATTTTATTTGACATGTTTTTAACACTAAGGTTCAGATACGGCTTTAAAAAAAGGCTAATACTTGCAATATAAGGCAATTTTATTGCAAACTACAAAATTCAAGGAATAGTACACTTTTGTATGTGTTAACATACACAGGTTAATAGGTACATATAAGGATTAAATAAATATAGTGATTACGTATATATGAAGATTAACTACATACAGTATACTTAGATCATCACAAAGAGGCTTTTAAACATCATCCATCTGGAATATCAGAGAAGCAACACAAAGACAGAGAACCCCTGGGAGATTACCTACACTGCATGGGCGTCCCCAATTATGCAGGTATCAGCACATTGTACATGCACAGGTACCCCAGTTTTGGCATCTGTCTTAGTCATGTTTCTCTGGTCTTATACAGTGAATAACACTATCTAGTAAAGGTACCGTCACACTAGACGATATCGCTAGCGATCCGTGACGTTGCAGCGTCCTGGCTAGCGATATCGTCCAGTGTGACAGGCAGCAGCGATCAGGCCCCTGCTGTGCTGTCGCTGGTCGGGGAAGAAAGTCCAGAACTTTATTTCGTCGCTGGACTCCTCGCAGACATCGCTGAATCGGCGTGTGTGACACCGATTCAGCGATGTCTTCACTGGTAACCAGGGTAAACATCGGGTAACTAAGCGCAGGGCCGCGCTTAGTAACCCGATGTTTACCCTGGTTACCATCCTAAAAGTAAAAAAAACAAACACTACATACTTACCTACAGCCGTCTGTCCTCCAGCGCTGTGCTCTGCTCTCCTCCTGTACTGTCTGTGAGCGTCGGTCAGCCGGAAAGCAGAGCGGTGACGTCACCGCTCTGCTTTCCGGCCGCTGTGCTCACACAGACAGTACAGGAGGAGTGCAGAGCACAGCGCTGGAGGACAGACGGCTGTAGGTAAGTATGTAGTGTTTGTTTTTTTTACTTTTAGGATGGTAACCAGGGTAAACATCGGGTTACTAAGCGCGGCCCTGCGCTTAGTTACCCGATGTTTACCCTGGTTACCGGCATCGTTGGTCGCTGGAGAGCGGTCTGTGTGACAGCTCTCCAGCGACCAAACAGCGATGCTGCAGCGATCCGGATCGTTGTCGGTATCGCTGCAGCATCGCTAAGTGTGACGGTACCTTAACTCTAGTTTCACCCACACCTTCAAGTGGCCACTTTTCAAGGTTGGATGAAACTGAGATATCAAGGAGTCATCAGACGAGGGGCCATAAACCCCTAGAAAATAAAAGCCACAAGGATTCAGATCAAACCACCACCGCCATAGTTTCAGTAAACTTTAATGTTTTACAATGACAAACAGCAAACATATAGAGGCTTAAAACTGTTTGTGAAGTGAATAAACAAACATTTATCAAGATTCTGTCACTATGAGCATTGTCTGCCACATCTCTAAATGTTTTACAAGAAATGCAGCTATGTGATTGTCTGAATGCATTCGGTATACAGTATTTCAATCTTGTTAACAAATTGCATATTCTCCATTTGTACATTTGAGGCAGACAAAGTTAAGGCTCGTAAGGATAGAAACAAATATAGTGGAATAAGCTATATTTTTGATGAACTATTGAGGCAAAGTAACAGCATGGCTTTATCAAATTTATATGAACTGTATTGTATCCAATGTTAGCAACCAGGCAACACAAAAAAGGGCTTTTCAAGTGAGCTCTTTAAGGTACACAAATGTTATGAAGTGTTTGCCAACAAGGATGTGGTTTCACCAATGGGGGACACCTTTTGTAAAAATAGACTAGTGCCATCACAGCCCCCATTGACCAAACTTCCCCGGCCTATAACAGTACAAAGCACGCTCACCCTGGTGATCTAGTGGCAGTTAAACAAAAGACATTGCAGGAGACAGAGTTAAGAAGTAGGCCAATGCCATGCCCAATTCCCCAATGTGGGGTCCTTTTTGGACTGATTAAAATATTTCCGTCACAGCCCCCTAGCCCTAAATGCACTGTACAGACCACATTCCCCCTGGTGATCTACTGGCAGGAACTGGATAGATTGCAGGAGCCCGAGTTAAGAAGTAGGCCCAAAGAAATGCCCTATTCCCCAATGTAAAATCCTTTTTTTAAAAAATAAAAGAGTGGCATGACAGCGCCCTTGGCCAAAATGCACCGTACAGAGTACGTTCACCCTGGTGATCTAGTAGCAGGTACAGGACAGATTGCAGGAGACCGAGTTTAGAAATAGGCCCAATGGAATGCCATGCCCAATTCCCCAATGTGGTGTCCTTTTTGGACTGATTAAAATAGTGCCATTACAGCCCCCTTGGCCAAAATGCACCGCTTCTGAGCACGTTGACCCTGGTAATCTAGTGGCAGGTACAGGACAGATTGCAGGAGACCGAGTTAAGAATTACGTCCAAAGAAATCTCATGCCCAATTCCCCAAAGTGTTGTCGTTTTTGGACTTAAAAATATAGTGCCATCACAGCCCACTTGCCCAAAATTCACCGGCCTACAACAGTACTGAGCACGTGCACCCTGGTCATCTAGTGGCAGTTAAAAGAAAAAATTGCTGGAGACAGACTTAAGAAGTAGGCCCAATGTAATGTAATGCCCAATTCCCCAATGTGGGGTCCTGTTTTTACTAAAAAAATAGTGCCTTCACAGCCCCCGTGCCCAAAAATCACCGGCCTATAACAGTACTGAGCAAATGCACCCTGGTCATCTAGTGGCAGTTAAGGGACACATTGCAGGAGACAGACTTAAGAAGTAGGCCCAATGTAATGTAATGCCCAATTCCCCAATGTGGGGTCATGTTTTTACAAAATAAAATTGTGCCTTCACAGCCCCCGGCCGAAAAAACACCAACCTATAACAGTACTGAGCACGTTCACTCTGGTCATCTAGTGGTTCTGGATGATGACGATGAGGATAAGGAGGAGGAGAACAACAAACAGACCAAATTTGGAAGCGTATGCCCATGTGTGGTTGTGAAGAGGTATATGAGAATACACCTCCCAAAAAAAAGAGAGAATGTATTTGAGGTTATGTTTCGCTGTTTTCACTTGGTGGTGTACAGAAGTCTTTCCCAATCCAGGCCTTGTTCATTTTTATAAGAGTCAGCCTGTCAGCATTTTCAGTTGACAGGCGGATGCGCTTATCTGCTATAATTCCACCAGCGACACTAAAATCCCTCTCTGACAGAATGCTAGCAGCAGGGCAGGCCAGGACCTCCAAGGCGTAGAGAGCCAGTTCATGCCACGTGTCCAGCTTGGATACCCAATAATTAAAAGGCACAGAGGAATCACGGAGGATGTTTGTACGATCTGCAAGGTACTCCCTCACTATCTTCCCAAACATTGCACTTCTTGTGACAGCACCCCTTGCCTCTGTGCTGCCATAATGGGAGGGTCTGAGAAAACTGTCCCTGAATTTGGCCATTGTTCCCCTGCCTGAGCTGGATTGTACTTCTGTCTCTCTCGCTTGGAGTCCTTGGTTGTACAAAAAACTCTAACGTCTGCTGCCAGCGTTCTCACATGGGAATTTTCTAAGTAATTGCACTACAAGGGCCTGTGGTACTGCAACATTTTAGTACACCTCTTTGCCTCAGGCAGAAGATATTGAAAGTTCTCCTTGTAGCCTGGGTCTAAAAGTGTCACCAATAGTGTTGAGCGATACCTTCCGATATCGGAAAGTATCGGTATCGGATAGGATCGGCCGATATTCAAAAAATATCGGATATCGCCGATACAGATACCCGATCCCAATGCAAGTCAATGGGACCAAAATATCGGAATTAAAATAAACCCTTTCTTTCCTTGTAGGTTCATTCTACTTGAAGGAAAACAACTAAGAATAATGCAGGATGTATTTGGGGAGGTGGCGGAGACATTAAAGTCATAGAGGTTTAGCCCAATCAAATAGAATAGCATGTTTTTTTTTTTTTTTGAAAGACGTTCGGAGTGACAAAGATATTGACTATGTAAATTTTTTTTTTATTTTGTCAGATATTGATGTTTCACTATTCCACGCCCTTCCCCTTCTTTTTTTTTTACTTTTCCCACACTTTCATCTTCATCATCATCAGCATCTTTGACATCAACTTCTTTTTTTTTTATTACATTCTTCATATTCATTTTATTCAACTATTATTATTCTTCCTATTCTACATATTCATTTTATTCAACTGTTATTATTCTTCCTATTCTACTTCTTTATCATATTCTCATTTGTGACAGGCATTCCCGTAGTTGTTATCTATAAAAGTTGGAAGATTACACCTTCCGTTCTGCCAGTCACAAAAGTTACATTTGTCCGCGTTCAGTTTGGCCTGCAGCATCAGGCTTTATCCAGGGGCACCACGAGGAGGAACGGACTCACCCCCATACACTGCTTAATCTTCTTCTGCATATAATTTAGATAATATCTTTTGCTCTGATATTAAGTGTTATGCTTAATGTTCTTCTGCTCATTGTTCTGCAGCCTCTTGTTCTTCTGCTTCTCGGTCTTCCATCTCGTCGTCTCCAGGGTCGTTGTCTCCAGTGTTGTCGTCTCCACCGTCGTCGTCTCCGCCGTCGTCGTCTCCGCCGTCGTCGTCGTCGTCATCGGAGTGGTCTTTCTGGTCGTCGACGTTAGGGTCTTCAACTTGGAAATGTAGCAGAAGGTACAAGAAGGCTGAGAAAATGCCAAGAACCAGCTGATGGAACTGGAACTCGGATGGCTACCCGAAGGTTCAAGAGCCTATGGAACTACCGAGGACCAGCTGACGTTACTGGAACCCGGTTACTAAGCAGGAGGTACCCGTGCTAAAAAGCACTACCAAGGACCGCCTGACGTTGGCGGAACTCGGATACCCAGAAGGAGGCACCTAAGCCAAAGGCTCTGTCCGGAACCAGCTGACGGTACTGGAACCAGGATGGGGAGCAGAAGGTACAAGAGCAAAAGACACTGCCGAGAACCAGCTGACGGTACTGGAACCCGGATGGGTAGCCGAAGGTCCAAGAGCCAATGGAACTACCGAGGACCAGCTGACGTTACTGGAACCCGGTTACTAAGCAGGAGGTACCCGTGCCTGAAAGCACTACCAAGGACCACCTGACGTTGGTGGAACTTGGATACCCAGAAGGAGGCACCTAAGCCAAAGGCTCTGCCCGGAACCAGCTGACGGTACTGGAACCAGGATGGGGAGCAGAAGGTACAAGAGCAAAAGACACTGCCGAGAACCAGCTGACGGTGCTGGAACCAGGTGGTGGACCCGAAGGCCCACAGGAGAGGAGAGAACAGCTAGGCCGCTAGGCAGCCACAGTTACCGAACCCCAACAGTCCTACAGGGGGAGCTGGGCCTACTGGCACTACAGAACCAGCCTTGACTACCAATTCATGCAGCCCACATAGGAAGCTCCTAAACTGGAGGCACCCTGGAGTTGGCTAACCCGACCGCAACACGACGGGGCAAGCATAGGCGTCTCAGCGAGTTTGACACAACCCGGAAACAGCTGACGGTGCTGAAACCAGGTTTGGCACGAGGGAGTACCTGTGACAAAAACACTGCCGAGAACCAGCTTGCGGTGCTGGAACACGGATGCATTGCCCCAGTGTGCAAGAGCCAATGGCACGACCGAGGACCAGCTGACGGTGCTGGAACCCGGTTACTAAGCTGTAGGTGCCCGCGCTTAAAAGCACTACCGAGGACCGCCAGGCGTTGGCGGAACTCGGATACCCAGGAGGAGGCACCTAAGCCAAAGGCTCGGCCCAGAACCAGCTGACCGTGCTGGAACCAGGTGGTGGACCCGAAGGCCCACAGGAGAGGAGAGAACAGCTAGGCCGCGAGGCAGCCGCAGTTACCGAACCCCAACAGTCCTACAGGGGGAGCTGGGCCTACTGGCACTACAGAACCAGCCTTGACTACCAATTCATGCAGCCCACATAGGAAGCTCCTAAACTGGAGGCACCCTGGAGTTGGCTAACCCGACCGCAACACGACGGGGCAAGCATAGGCATCTCAGCAAGTTTGACACAACCCGGAAACAGCTGACGGTGCTGAAACCAGGTTTGGCACGAGGGAGTACCTGTGACAAAAACACTGCCGAGAACCAGCTGGCGGTGCTGGAACCCGGATGCGTTGCCCCAGTGTGCAAGAGCCAATGGCACGACCGAGGACCAGCTGATGGTGCTGGAAACCGGTTACTAAGCTGTAGGTGCCCGCGCTTAAAAGCACTACCGAGGACCGCCAGGCGTTGGCGGAACTCGGATACCCAGGAGGAGGCACCTAAGCCAAAGGCTCGGCCCGGAACCAGCTGACGGTGCTGGAACCAGGTGGTTGACCCGAAGTCCCACAGGAGAGGAGAGAACAGCTAGGCCGCGAGGCAGCCACAGTTACCGAACCCCAACAGTCCTACAGGGGGAGCTGGGCCTACTGGCACTACAGAACCAGCCTTGACTACCAATTCATGCAGCCCACATAGGAAGCTCCTAAACTGGAGGCACCCTGGAGTTGGCTAACCCGACCGCAACACGACGGGGCAAGCATAGGCGTCTCAGCGAGTTTGACACAACCCGGAAACAGCTGACGGTGCTGAAACCAGGTTTGGCACGAGGGAGTACCTGTGACAAAAACACTGCCGAGAACCAGCTGGCGGTGCTGGAACCCGGATACGTTGCCCCAGTGTGCAAGAGCCAATGGCACGACCGAGGACCAACTGACGGTGCTGGAACCCGGTTACTAAGCTGTAGGTGCCCGCGCTTAAAAGCACTACCGAGGACCGCCAGGCGTTGGCGGAACTCGGATACCCAGAAGGAGGCACCTAAGCCAAAGGCTCGGCCCGGAACCAGCTGACGGTGCTGGAACCAGGTGGTGGACCCGAAGGCCCACAGGAGAGGAGAGAACAGCTAGGCCGCGAGGCAGCCGCAGTTACCGAACCCCAACAGTCCTACAGGGGGAGTTGGGCCTACTGGCACTACAGAACCAGCCTTGACTACCAATTCATGCAGCCCACATAGGAAGCTCCTAAACTGGAGGCACCCTGGAGTTGGCTAACCCGACCGTAACACGACGGGGCAAGCATAGGCGTCTCAGCGAGTTTGACACAACCCGGAAACAGCTGAAGGTGCTGAAACCAGGTTTGGCACGAGGGAGTACCTGTGACAAAAACACTACCGAGAACCAGCTGGCGGTGCTGGAACCTGGATGCGTTGCCCCAGTGTGCAAGAGCCAATGGCACGACCGAGGACCAGCTGACGGTGCTGGAACCCGGTTACTAAGCTGTAGGTGCCCGCGCTTAAAAGCACTACCTAGGACCGCCTGGCGTTGGCGGAACTGGGATACCCAGGAGGAGGCACCTAAGCCAAAGGCTCGGCCCGGAACCAGCTGACGGTGCTGGAACCAGGAGGTGGACCCGAAGGACCACAGGAGAGGAGAGAACAGCTAGGCCGCGAGGCAGCCGCAGTTACCGAACCCCAACAGTCCTACAGGGGGAGCTGGGCCTACTGGCACTACAGAACCAGCCTTGACTACCAATTCATGCAGCCCACATAGGAAGCTCCTAAACTGGAGGCACCCTGGAGTTGGCTAACCCGACCGCAACACGACGGGGCAAGCATAGGCGTCTCAGCGAGTTTGACACAACCCGGAAACAGCTGACGGTGCTGAAACCAGGTTTGGCACGAGGGAGTACCTGTGACAAAAACACTGCCGAGAACCAGCTTGCGGTGCTGGAACACGGATGCATTGCCCCAGTGTGCAAGAGCCAATGGCACGACCGAGGACCAGCTGACGGTGCTGGAACCCGGTTACTAAGCTGTAGGTGCCCGCGCTTAAAAGCACTACCGAGGACCGCCAGGCGTTGGCGGAACTCGGATACCCAGGAGGAGGCACCTAAGCCAAAGGCTCGGCCCGGAACCAGCTGACGGTGCTGGAACCAGGTGGTGGACCCGAAGGCCCACAGGAGAGGAGAGAACAGCTAGGCCGCAAGGCAGCCGCAGTTACCGAACCCCAACAGTCCTACAGGGGGAGCTGGGCCTACTGGCACTACAGAACCAGCCTTGACTACCAATTCATGCAGCCCACATAGGAAGCTCCTAAACTGGAGGCACCCTGGAGTTGGCTAACCCGACCGCAACACGACGGGGCAAGCATAGGCATCTCAGCAAGTTTGACACAACCCGGAAACAGCTGACGGTGCTGAAACCAGGTTTGGCACGAGGGAGTACCTGTGACAAAAACACTGCCGAGAACCAGCTGGCGGTGCTGGAACCCGGATGCGTTGCCCCAGTGTGCAAGAGCCAATGGCACGACCGAGGACCAGCTGATGGTGCTGGAAACCGGTTACTAAGCTGTAGGTGCCCGCGCTTAAAAGCACTACCGAGGACCGCCAGGCGTTGGCGGAACTCGGATACCCAGGAGGAGGCACCTAAGCCAAAGGCTCGGCCCGGAACCAGCTGACGGTGCTGGAACCAGGTGGTTGACCCGAAGTCCCACAGGAGAGGAGAGAACAGCTAGGCCGCGAGGCAGCCACAGTTACCGAACCCCAACAGTCCTACAGGGGGAGCTGGGCCTACTGGCACTACAGAACCAGCCTTGACTACCAATTCATGCAGCCCACATAGGAAGCTCCTAAACTGGAGGCACCCTGGAGTTGGCTAACCCGACCGCAACACGACGGGGCAAGCATAGGCGTCTCAGCGAGTTTGACACAACCCGGAAACAGCTGACGGTGCTGAAACCAGGTTTGGCACGAGGGAGTACCTGTGACAAAAACACTGCCGAGAACCAGCTGGCGGTGCTGGAACCCGGATACGTTGCCCCAGTGTGCAAGAGCCAATGGCACGACCGAGGACCAACTGACGGTGCTGGAACCCGGTTACTAAGCTGTAGGTGCCCGCGCTTAAAAGCACTACCGAGGACCGCCAGGCGTTGGCGGAACTCGGATACCCAGAAGGAGGCACCTAAGCCAAAGGCTCGGCCCGGAACCAGCTGACGGTGCTGGAACCAGGTGGTGGACCCGAAGGCCCACAGGAGAGGAGAGAACAGCTAGGCCGCGAGGCAGCCGCAGTTACCGAACCCCAACAGTCCTACAGGGGGAGTTGGGCCTACTGGCACTACAGAACCAGCCTTGACTACCAATTCATGCAGCCCACATAGGAAGCTCCTAAACTGGAGGCACCCTGGAGTTGGCTAACCCAACCGCAACACGACGGGGCAAGCATAGGCGTCTCAGCGAGTTTGACACAACCCGGAAACAGCTGACGGTGCTGAAACCAGGTTTGGCACGAGGGAGTACCTGTGACAAAAACACTGCCGAGAACCAGCTGGCGGTGCTGGAACCCGGATGCATTGCCCCAGTGTGCAAGAGCCAATGGCACGACCGAGGACCAGCTGACGGTGCTGGAACCCGGTTACTAAGCTGTAGGTGCCCGCGCTTAAAAGCACTACCGAGGACCGCCAGGCGTTGGCGGAACTCGGATACCCAGGAGGAGGCACCTAATCCAAAGGCTCGGCCCGGAACCAGCTGACGGTGCTGGTACCAGGTGGTGGACCCGAAGGCCCACAGGAGAGGAGAGAACAGCTAGGCCGCGAGGCAGCCGCAGTTACCGAACCCCAACAGTCCTACAGGGGGAGCTGGGCCTACTGGCACTACAGAACCAGCCTTGACTACCAATTCATGCAGCCCACATAGGAAGCTCCTAAACTGGAGGCACCTTGGAGTTGGCTAACCCGACCGCAACACGACGGGGCAAGCATAGGCGTCTCAGCGAGTTTGACACAACCCGGAAACAGCTGACGGTGCTGAAACCAGGTTTGGCACGAGGGAGTACCTGTGACAAAAACACTGCCGAGAACCAGCTGGCGGTGCTGGAACCCGGATGCGTTGCCCCAGTGTGCAAGAGCCAATGGCACGACCGAGAACCAGCTGACGGTGCTGGAACCCGGTTACTAAGCTGTAGGTGCCCGCGCTTAAAAGCACTACCGAGGACCGCCAGGCGTTGGCGGAACTCGGATACCCAGGAGGAGGCACCTAAGCCAAAGGCTCGGCCCGGAACCAGCTGACGGTGCTGGAACCAGGTGGTGGACCCGAAGGCCCACAGGAGAGGAGAGAACAGCTAGGCCGCGAGGCAGCCGCAGTTACCGAACCCCAACAGTCCTACAGGGGGAGCTGGGCCTACTGGCACTACAGAACCAGCCTTGACTACCAATTCATGCAGCCCACATAGGAAGCTCCTAAACTGGAGGCACCCTGGAGTTGGCTAACCCAACCGCAACACGACGGGGCAAGCATAGGCGTCTCAGCGAGTTTGACACAACCCGGAAACAGCTGACGGTGCTGAAACCAGGTTTGGCATGAGGGAGTACCTGTGACAAAAACACTGCCGAGAACCAGCTGGCGGTGCTGGAACCCGGATGCGTTGCCCCAGTGTGCAAGAGCCAATGGCACGACCGAGGACCAGCTGACAAGGCTGGAAACCGGTTACTAAGCTGTAGGTGCCCATGCTTAAAAGCACTACCGAGGACCGCCAGGCGTTGGCGGAACTCGGATACCCAGGAGGAGGCACCTAAGCCAAAGGCTCGGCCCGGAACCAGCTGACGGTGCTGGAACCAGGTGATGGACCCGAAGGCCCACAGGAGAGGAGAGAACAGCTAGGCCGCGAGGCAGCCGCAGTTACCGAACCCCAACAGTCCTACAGGGGGAGCTGGGCCTACTGGCACTACAGAACCAGCCTTGACTACCAATTCATGCAGCCCACATAGGAAGCTCCTAAACTGGAGGCACCCTGGAGTTGGCTAACCCGACCGTAACACGACGGGGCAAGCATAGGCGTCTCAGCGAGTTTGACACAACCCGGAAACAGCTGAAGGTGCTGAAACCAGGTTTGGCACGAGGGAGTACCTGTGACAAAAACACTACCGAGAACCAGCTGGCGGTGCTGGAACCTGGATGCGTTGCCCCAGTGTGCAAGAGCCAATGGCACGACCGAGGACCAGCTGACGGTGCTGGAACCCGGTTACTAAGCTGTAGGTGCCCGCGCTTAAAAGCACTACCTAGGACCGCCTGGCGTTGGCGGAACTGGGATACCCAGGAGGAGGCACCTAAGCCAAAGGCTCGGCCCGGAACCAGCTGACGGTGCTGGAACCAGGAGGTGGACCCGAAGGACCACAGGAGAGGAGAGAACAGCTAGGCCGCGAGGCAGCCGCAGTTACCGAACCCCAACAGTCCTACAGGGGGAGCTGGGCCTACTGGCACTACAGAACCAGCCTTGACTACCAATTCATGCAGCCCACATAGGAAGCTCCTAAACTGGAGGCACCCTGGAGTTGGCTAACCCGACCGCAACACGACCGGGCAAGCATAGGCGTCTCAGCGAGTTTGACACAACCCGGAAACAGCTGACGGTGCTGGAACCAGGCTGGGCACGAGGGAGTACCCGTGACAAAAACACTGCCGAGAACCAGCTGGTGGTGCTGGAACCCAGATGCGTTGCCTATGAAAGATTGTCTTCCTAGAGCCCCAACTAGCGGTGCTGGAGCAAAGGGTAAGCAGGGGGAGCAGAGTGTAGGCCAAAGCCTGCACTGGAGGCAGCTTTGTGTCTGCGTTGCGTTTGCAGGACACTTTGCTGGCTACACAGTGGGGGAACAGCTGGCGTTGCTGAACCCCACTAACACAATGGCGGGTGTTTTTCTCTGTGCAGCTAGCACTTGCGGGCAAAAACTAGCGATGTTAGAGCCCGTGGTGAAGCAGGAGGAGGAGGAGAGGAGCAGAGTGTAGGCCGAAGGCTAGTTGAACCAATTTCAAAGGTAACCTTTAACCCCCCCTCAGGTGTTGCAAGGTACAAGAGCCACACCTTGTGCAGCATTAATGCTGCACAAGTCAAAGGTTGCTCTCTTAATTTTGCTCCTTGCACACGCTGAATAAAACACGTACACTATTTAGCCCATTACACTGTCAAACAGTAGTGGAGGCGTGACTTTTCTTTTGAAGAAGACGCAGCACAGGTGTCAAAATTTACACCTAGGTGCTGAGCGCAGATTCCTTACCGTTGTTATTTGCAGTACAGGACACTGCACTCTTGTGTTATCCCTTGGCAATACCCTGTTAGTGCAGGCCGTCTTATGACCTCATTTCATGTTGGCCGGTGCGGTTAACGATGGCCATAAATCCCAGACCCACAGTGCCTTTTCATAAAGTCACACTGCGGTGCTGGGATTCGTGGCCTTGTGCAGTAAATATGTTCGCCGCTCACACATGTCCTTACACCTGCTTCAGACTGGGCGGCCTCAGCTGATCCCTTATCGCCTGCCACGGCCATGAGGTCGCACAGTCTGAAGAAGGCGGAAGGAGGGGAGTGAAGACAGGCGAACATATGCACTGCTCGTGCCCATCAATTACACCCTCGCAGTCAAAATATATGAGACAACGAGGGGCGTTGTGTCGGGCAGGGCGGACGCACAGGCACAGCCAGCCAACCAATGGTGTCAGAAGACGGGCAGCGCTAACAATGGGGGGGCTGCGTGTCATTAAAAAGGAAAGTCACACCTCGGGGACATTGTAATGGTCTCTAATGAGACACATTTTGTACGTGTTGAGTTCCACGTGGGCAAGTAGAAAAAGTCAGCCACCTTGTACAAATGCAGCATTACTGCTGTACAAGGTGGCTGTTATACATAGAAACACCTGGGGTGGGTGGCAGGCTCCCTTCAATTTCAGTTCATGTGCCTGTGTGGCGTTTGCAGGTCACGTTGCCGGCTACACAGCAGGGGAACAGCTGGCGGTGCTGAACCCCACTAACACATTGGCTGGTGTTTTTCTCTGTGCAGCTAGCACTTCCGGGCAAAAACTAGCGGTGTTTGAGCCCAGGGGCAGCAGGAGGAGGAGAGGAGCAGAGTGTAGGCCGAAGCCTGCACTGGTGTCAGCTTTTGGTCAGTTGTGCCAGCGTGGCTTGTGCTGGACACGATGCCGGCTACACAGCAGGGGAACAGCTGGCGGTGCTGAACCCAACTAACACATTGGCGGGTGTTTTTCTCTGTGCAGCTAGCACTTCCAGGCTACAACTGGCGGTGTTATAGCCCAGGGTCAGCAGGAGGAGGAGAGGAGCAGAGTGTAGGCCGAAGCCTAGTTGAACCAATTTCAAAGGTAACCTTTAACCCCCCTCAGGTGTTGCAAGGTACAAGAGCCACACCTTGTGCAGCATATATGCTGCACAAGTAAAAGGTTGCTCTATTACTTTTGCTCCTTGCACACGCTGAATAAAACACGTATACTATTTAGCCCATTATACTGTAAAACAGTAGTGGAGGCGTGACTTGTCTTTTTAAGGAGACGCAGCACAGGTGCACATAAATAACGCCTTGGTGCTGGGCGCAGCCTCCTGAGCGTTGTTATTTGCTGTACAGGAGTCTGCGCTATTGTGATCCCTTGGCCATGCGCTGTGAGCGCTGCCTGTCTTCTGACCTCATTTCATGTCGGCCGTTGCGGTTAGCGATGGACATGAATCCCAGACCCACAGTGTGTTTTCAAAAAATCACACTGCGTGGCTGGGATTCGTGGCCTTGTGCAGTAAATATGTTTGCCGCTCACACATGTCCTTACACCTGCTTCAGACTGGGCGGCGTCATCTGATCCCTTATCGCATGCCGCGGCCATGAGGCCACCCAGTCTGAAGAAGGCGGAAGGAGATGAGTGAACACAGGCAAACATATGCACTGCACATGCCCATCAATCACACCCTCGCTGTCCTAAAAAATAAGACACCGAGGGGCGTTGTTTCGAGCAGGGCAGATGCACAGGCGCAGCCAGCTAACCAATGATGTCAAAAGACGGGCAGCGCTACCAAGGTTGGTGCTGCGTATCATTAGAAAGGAAAGTCACACCTCAGGGACAGTGGAATGGTCTCAATGAGACACATTTAGTACGTGTTTATTTAAACGTGGGCAAGGAGAAAAAGTCAGCCACCTTGTACAAATGCAGCAGTACTGCTGTACAAGGTGGCTGTTATACATAGAAACACCTGGGGGGTGGGGGCTGGTTCCCTTTAATTTCAGTTCAGGTGCCTGCATGGCGTTTGCAGGACACGTTGCCAGCTACACAGCAGGGGAACAGCTGGCTGTGCTGAACCCCACTGACACATTGACTGGTGTTTTTCTCTGTGCAGCTAGCATGTCCGGGCAAAAACTGGCGGTGTTAGAGCCCAGGGTCAGCAGGAGGAGGAGAGGAGCAGAGTGTAGGCCGAAGCCTGCACTGGTGGCAGCTTTTGGTCGGTTGTGCCAGCGTGGCTTGTGCTGGACACGATGCCGGCTACACAGCAGGGGAACAGCTGGCGGTGCTGAACCCCTCTAACACATTGGCTGTTGTTTTTCTCTGTGCAGCTAGCACTTCCGGGCAATAACTAGCGGTGTTTGAGCCCAGGGGCAGCAGTAGGAGGAGAAGAGGAGCAGAGTGTAGGCCGAAGCCTGCACTGGTGGCAGCTTTTGGTCGGTTGTGCCAGCGTGGCTTGTGCCGGACACGATGCCGGCTACACAGCAGGGGAACAGCTGGCGGTGCTGAACCCCACTAACACATTGGCTGGTGTTTTTCTCTGTGCAGCTCGCATTTCCGGGCAAAAACTAGCGGTGTTAGAGCCCAGGGTCAGCAGTAGGAGGAGAAGAGGAGCAGAGTGTAGGCCGAAGCCTAGTTGAACCAATTTCAAAGATAACCTTTAACCCCCCCTCAGGTGTTGCAAGGTACAAGAGCCACACCTTGTGCAGCATTAATGCTGCACAAGTAAAAGGTTGCTCTCTTAATTTTGCTCATTGCACACGCTGAATAAAACACGTACACTATTTAGCCCATTATACTGTCAAACAGTAGTGGAGGCGTGACTTGTCTTTTTAAGGAGACGCAGCACAGGTGTCAAAATTTACAACTAGGTGCTGGGCGCAGATTCCTGAGCGTTGTTATTTGCTGTACAGGAGTCTGCGCTATTGTGATCCCTTGGCCATGCGCTGTGAGCGCTGCCTGTCTTCTCACCTCATTTCATGTTGGCCGGTGTGGTTAGCAATGGATATGAATCCCAGGCCCGCAGTGTGTTTTCAAAAAATCACACTGCGTGGCTGGGATTCGTGGCCTTGTGCAGTAAATATGTTTGCCGCTCACACATGTCCTTACACCTGCTTCAGACTGGGCGGCCTCAGCTGATCCCTTATCGCCTACCACGGCCATGAGGCCGCACAGTCTGAAGAAGGCAGAAGGAGATGAGTTAAGACAGGCGAATATATGCACTGCACATGCCCAACAATCACACCCTCGCAGCCAAAATATATGAGACAACGAGGGGGGTTGTGTCGGGCAGGGCGGACGCACAGGCACAGGCAGCCAACCAATGATGTCAGAAGACGGGCAGCGCTACCAAGGGGTGTGGTGCGTGTCATTAAAAAGGAAAGTCACACCTCAGGGACATTGTAATGGTCTGAAATGAGACACATATTTTACGTGTTTAATTCAACGTGGGCAAGGAGAAAAAATCAGCCACCTTGTACAAATGCAGCAGTACTGCTGTACTAGGTGGCTGTTATACATAGAAACACCTGGGGGGGTGGGGCCAGGTTCCCTTTAATTTCAGTTCATGTGCCTGCGTGGCGTTTGCAGGTCACGTTGCCGGCTACACAGCAGGGGAACAGCTGGCGGTGCTGAACCCCACTAACACATTGGCTGGTGTTTTTCTCTGTGCAGCTAGCACTTCCGGGCAAAAAATAGCGGTGTTTGAGCCCAGGGTCAGCAGGAGGAGGAGAGGAGCAGAGTGTTGGCCGAACCCTCCACTGGTGGCAGCTTTTGGTCGGTTGTGCCAGCGTGGCTTGTGCTGGACACGATGCCGGCTACACAGCAGGGGAACAGCTGGCGTTGCTGAACCCCACTAACACATTGGCGGGTGTTTTTCTCTGTGCAGCTAGCACTTCCAGGCTACAACTGGTGGTGTTATAGCCCAGGGTCAACAGGAGGAGGAGAGGAGCAGAGTGTAGGCCGAAGCCTGCACTGGTGGCAGCTTTTGGTCTGTTGTGCCAGCATGGCTTGTGCTGGACACGATGCCGGCTACACAGCAGGGGAACAGCTGGCGGTGCTGAACCCCACTGACACAATGGTGGGTGTTTTTCTCTGTGCAGCCAGCGCTTCCGGGCCCCAACTGGCGTAGTTAGAGCCCAGGATCTGCAGGAGGAGCAGAGTGTAGACCGAAGCCTAATTGAACCAATTTCAAAGGTAACCTTTAACCCACCCTCAGGTGTTACAATGTTGAAGAGCCACACCTTGTGCAGCAGTAAAACTACACAAGTTAAAGGTTGCTCTTTAAGTTTTGCTCATTGCACACGCAGAATGAAAGACGTACACAATTTAGCCCATTGAACAGTAGAACTGTATTGGAGGCGTGACTTGTCTTTTTAAGGAGACGCAGCACAGGTGCACATAAATAACGCCTTGGTGCTGGGCGCAGCCTCCTGAGCGTTGTTATTTGCTGTACAGGATTCTGCGCTATTGTGATCTCTTGGCCATGCGCTGTGAGCGCTGCCTGTCTTCTCACCTCATTTCATGTTGGCCGGTGCGGTTAGCAATGGCCATGAATCCCAGACCCGCAGTGTGTTTTCAAAAAACCACACTGCGTGGCTGGGATTCGTGCCCTTGTGCAGTAAATATGTTTGCCACTCACACATGTCCTTACACCTGCTTCAGACTGGGCGGCCTCAGCTGATCCCTTATCGCCTACCACGGCCATGAGGCCGCACAGTCTGAAGAAGGCGGAAGGAGATGAGTTAAGACAGGCGAACATATGCACTGCACATGCCCATCAATCACACCCTCGCAGCCAAAATATATGAGACAACGAGGGGGGTTGTGTCGGGCAGGGCGGACGCACAGGCACAGGCAGCCAACCAATGATGTCAGAAGACGGGCAGCGCTACCAAGGGTGGTGCTGCGCACCATTAGAAAGGAAAGTCACACCTCAGGGACAGTGGAATGGTCTCAATGAGACACATTTTGTACGTGTTAAGTTCCACGTTGGCAATGAGAAAAAGTCAGCCACCTTGTACAAATACAGCATTACTGCTGTACAAGGTAGCTGTTATACATAGAAACACCTTGGGGTGGGTGGCAGGGTCCCTTTAATTTCAGTTCATGTGCCTGCGTGGCGTTTGCAGGTCACGTTGCCGGCTACACAGCAGGGGAACAGCTGGCGGTGCTGAACCCCACTAACACATTGGCTGGTGTTTTTCTCTGTGCAGCTAGCACTTCCGGGCAAAAACTAGCGGTGTTTGAGCCCAGGGGCAGCAGGAGGAGGAGAGGAGCAGAGTGTAGGCCGAAGCCTGCACTGGTGGCAGCTTTTGTTCTGTTGTGTCAGCGTGGCTTGTGCTGGACACGTTGCCGACTACACAGCAGGGGAACAGCTGGCGGTGCTGAACCCCACTGACACATCAGCTAGTGTTTTTTCTGTGTAGACAACACTTCCAGGTGGCAACTGACAGTGTTGAAACCCAGGGAATCAAAGAGGAGCAGAGTGTAGGCCGAAGCCTGCAGTGGAGCAAGTTGAAAGGGAACCTTTAACCCACCCCCCCCAGGCATTTGTTGCTGAAAGAGCCATCTTGTACAGCAGTAATACTACACATGGAAAATGGTGGCTCCGAAAATTATGCTCCTTGCAAACGCTGAAGTCCACACTCATATAATGTGTCCCCTCACACCGTCAAACCGTCCCGGAAGTGGGACTTTCCTTTGTAATGTGACACAGCACAGCCGTCATTCCAACCCCCTTGGTGCCGTGCGCCACCTCCTCAACGTTGTTTGGTTCTGTCATGGAGCCCGCGCTGTAATGTTATCCCTTGGCCATGCACAGTTAGCGGTGCCCGTCTTCTGACATCATTTAGGTGTCAGGCTGGCAGTGCCTGTGCGTCCAAGCTGCCCGAAATCCAACCTCGCAGTGTCATCTAATGTAATCCCACTGCGGGCCAGGGATCCATGGGCATGCGCAGTGCATATCATCGCCTCTCACTCACCACCTTCCTGCTTCTTCAGACTGTGCGGCGTCACGGCCGTGGCATGCTATTAGGGACCAGCTGACGCCACCTAGTCTGAAGAAGCGTGAAGAAGGGGAGTGAGAGGCTAGTATATGCACTGCGCATGGCCATGGATACCAGGCCCACTGTGGGATCACATTAGACGACACTGCAAGGTGGGATTTCGGGCAGCGTGGACGCACAGGCGCAGCCAGGACGACAACAAATGATGTCAGAGGACGGGCAGCGCAAACTGTGCATGGCCAAGGGATAACATAACAGCGCAGGGTCCAGGACGGAATCAAACAACGCTAAGGAGGCAGCGCACGGTGCCAAGGGGGTAGCAATGACGGCTGTGCTGCGTCACATTACAAAGGAAAGTCTCACCTCAGGGACAGTTTGACGGTGTGAGGGGACACATTACATGAGTGTGTAGTTCAGCGTTTGCAAGGAGCATAATTTCAAGAGCGACCTTTTCCTTGTGCAGTATTAGTGCTGCACAAGATGGCTCTTTCAGTAACAAACGCCTAGGGGGGGGGGGGGGACAGGTCCCCTTACATTTTAGTTGTGCCAGCGTGGCGGTCGCATGACACGTTGCCGGATACACAGCTGGGGATCAGCTGACGTTACTGAACCCCAATAACAGAGGAGCGACTGTTGACTGTGCAGACAGCACTTCCAGACACCAACTGGCGGTGTTAGAGCCCAGGGACAGCAGGAGGAGCAGATTGGAGGTATTGCCGCACACACAGCTGGGGATCAGCTGACGTTACTGAACCCCAATAACAGAGAAGCGACTGTTGACTGTGCAGACAGCACTTCCAGGCACCAACTGGCGGTGTTAGAGCCCAGGGACAGCAGGAGGAGCAGAGGAACAGAGTGTAGGCCGAAGCCTGATTGGAGCAAGTTGAAAGGGAACCTTTAACCCCCCCCCAAGACGTTTGTAGCTGAAAGAGCCATCTTGTGCAGCACTAAGGATGCAAAAGGAAAAGGTTGCTCTTTTAATTATGCTCCTTGCAAACACAGAAGTAAACACTAAAAATGTGTCCCCTTATACCGTAAAACCGTCACGGAGGTGCGAATTTCCTTCGTAATGGGACACAGCACAGCTGTCATTCCTATCCCCTTGGTGCCGTGCGCTGCCTCCTCAGCGTTGTTTTTAGCTGTCACGGAGCCTGCGCTGTTCTGTTATCCCTTGGCCATGCCCAATTAGCGCTGCCTGTCTTCTGACATAATTTGGTGTCAGGCTGTCAGTGCCTGTGCGTCCACGCTGCTCCAGATCCCACCTCGCAGTGTCGTCTAACGTAATCCCACTGCGGGCCTTGGATCCATTGGTATGCACAGTGCATATCCTCGACTCTCACTCCCCTCCTTCCCTCTTCTTCAGACTGTGCGGTGTCACGGCCGTGGCATGCTATTAGGGATCAGCTGACGGCGCACAGTCTAAAGAAGGCGGAGGAAGATGAGCGAGAGCCCGAGGGGAAGATATGCACTGCGCATGCCCATGGATCCAAGGCCCGCAGTGTGATTCAATCAGAAGACACTGCGAGGCGGGATCTCGGGCAGCGCGGCCGCACAGGCGCAGCCAGCCTGACACCAAATTATGTCAGAAGACAGGCAGCGCAAATAGGGCATGGCCAAGGGATAACAGAACAGCGCAGGCTCCGTGACAGCTTAAAACAACGTTGAGGAGGCAGCGCATGGCACCAAGGGGGTAGGAATGACGGCTGTGCTGCGTCACATTACGAAGGAAAGTCCCAGCTCCGGGACGGTATAACGGTATCAGTGAACACATTTTATAAGTGTTAAGT